>NW_024039340.1:1855000-3242500 GCF_016077235.1 Cyprinodon tularosa | reverse complement strand
AAAAATATATTTTAAACAGTCGCTGAGTGACATCTGAAGGCTGCTTTTTTGCTTTTTATTCTGAGAGATTTGTTAACATCTTCCCTCAATGCTTCAGGAAATGAAGTCACCAGCCTTGAAAGTATTAGTAGCTTCCTGTTCCTTCCTTATCAACTGATTAACCACAAACCCAGAGGAAAGCGACAATTGCAGATGACAGCAACTGCACCGGCCCTAAGAAACCGCTCTTGGCTCTGTTTCTGTTTTCTCCAAACAGAGTCGCCTGGATAATTAACCTGTACATTAACTTCCCAGCTGATAGGAAACGGCATGTGGATATGAGCTCAGTGAGTCATGGAGATTGATCCTGAATGCGATGGGATGGCGGTAGGCAGGAAGCCTCACGGTTTGGCAGATGCTGCCATACCTGTCAATTCTCACATTCTGTTCAGTGTAGCAGGTTCAGAGAGAGTCTCATTTCCTGAGTTTGGCTCGTGAAGGAGTCTGGCACAGGAACAAAACTGAAAGTGAAGTTACAAGATGTTGCCTCGGTGGGACTGCATAGCGGCAAACTTTCTGTCAGCTTGCACAACTGACTGGTTCTCTGTGATGGACTGAAGTCACGCCTGGGTTGCTGTTCTGGCTGAAAGCGTGCAAAATTACCATATTTATTGAAAAGCATTGCGATACTTTGAAAGATGTCATCTTTTTGTTGTTGATTTTATCACTTTTAATTGTTTGCTTCCACATACAGGTGCACCTCAATAAATTAGATAATCATTTAAAAGTTCATTTATTTCAGGAATTTATTTCAAAAGGTGAAAGTGATAAAACTTGGAGGTTAGAGAAAACTTGAGCTGGAAGAGCTTGGAAGGGCTCCTGAACCAGAGGCAATGTCACAAGTCTCTTATCAGATGAAAGTAAAATGTATACTTTATTTGGAAATCTGAGTCAAGGGTCTGGAGGAACAAAACTGCAGAATTCAAGCTGCCAGACGTCCAACATCCCTAAAGTTTCTGCAGTCGCTCATGGTTTTTTTTGGGAGGGTGTCATTAACTGATGTTTTTCCGCCGTGTTTTCACTGGAAAAACGATCTAGAAATAAGTAAAAATTTCTTAAATTAAGTTTATTTAACGCTTAATTTCAGTAGGAAAATGAGATAGTTTGCCAATGGAATGAGTATTTCCACTCCCAAAATAAGATATTTAGATAATATGCAGTTGAAATAAGACAAACCAATTGTGTTTTCTAATTTTAAGCGTAAATTGTCAAATGCACTTATTTTAAGAAAAAAAATACTTATCTAGATTTCATTTTTTTCCAGTGTTAAAGTCCAAAAGTCAGAGCACAACATTTTGCTGTATGTCTTTCCTCTGCTTTCAAGCTTGATCAAGTTTATAGTAACTCAGGTTATCCTGATCTATCTCTATAGCTGCTATAGGCTTAGGCTGCTGGAGGACATAGGGACCACTTTTCATCATGTCTATTCTCCCATTCTGCAGTATTTGATGGATTAATCTCTAGTTTTATGTTGCGTCTGCTTTTTCTTTTTGGCATTGTGCTTGAATCCATAGCCAACTGCTATCATAATCTTGGATTATGATGATATGGCCTGTTTTTCAGTTGTCAGTCCTGTTTCTATCCTATATTTAACTATGGGCTCAGCTTTTACTGTGACTAACTGGATGTGCTCTCTTTCATCGCTTTCAGTGCATACATTTTCCAATCTTAGATCTAGCCAAGAACTCTGTATACTCTTGTCTCAAAATTAATATACTAAGCCGTTTATTATTTTAAGACGGTTCTACTCAAAATAACTGCAGAAATCTCCAAGTGCAATAAGACAGTTGCACTTGGTAAGAATTCTTTAAATCATAATATATATTCTGAAAACAAGAAGTCTTACCTTTGCAATGGTCTCACTGCATTGGCAGATTATTGCATTTATTTTGAATAAGGTTTTCGCAAAAGGAGATAACAGAATCTGCTCTTGCTTAGTATATATCAATCTCAAAACAAGATCAAAAAACATTTTGACTGGATCTAAGATTGTAAGACTTGTTTAGATGGACAATTTCTGTTGTATTAAGATGAAACTGGCTCAGAGCTTGCATGCTTAACTGTTTATTTTTTTCCTTGTTTCTTGTGGAGCTACTTTTCCTTTATGTTTTCTAACATAGAAAGTATTTATAGATCAATGTTTCTATGTTGCTTTTGTATCTCTGCTTCTGTCTCTTTAAACCCCGCTCACACTGAGCCTGGTTCTGCTGGAGGTTTCCTTCTATCAAAAGGGAGTTCTTCCTCTCTGCTATTGCTTCATGCATGCTTGATGTGAGGAATTCCAGTAGAGTCAACAACAAAATGCAACTGAATGTCCACTTTTGCCACATGCTCATCCAGGAGGAGCGTTTCCTGCAGGGGCAGTGACTGCATGCAATCAGCTGGTTTTCTTAGATAGAAAATATTTAAAGAATATGACTGAATGATGTGATTGATGTGTCTCTGCAAAATACCTTAAGTTGACATGCTTTTAAGTGGTGCTATAGAAATCAACTGAATGGAATTGCAGAACAACCTTCATGTAGATCAGAGGTAGGCAATGTTGATCCTCTAGGGCCTCTGTCCTGCAGTTTTTTGCATGCATCCCTGCTTCATCACATGAAAAAGGCTTAAATCAGCTCTTTGGCATGACAATCAGTTTAGCTGAGACCATCCATTAACTGTTCATTTGTTTCAGGTGAGATGCATGCAAAAAGCTGCAGGACTGTGGCACTCAGTGGCAGATATTACCTACAAGAGATTCGTATTTTGTTTTTTGAAAAGAGCCAAAACTGTGAGAAGCCTAAAAAGCTGCTCTAATCACCAAGATGTGACCAAGAAACCAGACGGAAACTTAAACCCATAGAGATCGTAAGAGGAACATTGAAGCAGACGAGCAGAAAGATGCTTTTAAAGCAGCCTGTAGGACCAGATAATGATGGCAGATACTGTGAAAGTAGGGTCTAATTGCTTCACATTACTGTATTAGAAATCCTGTTTATTTGTGTGATAGGATGTTCTAATTTTGTGAGCAAATGAATTAGAGTTTTTATATGAGCTGTAAGTCAGAAGCCACATGTCTGAGTTGAAATAAATGTACTTTTCTATTATATTCTAGTTTAATAAAATGCTTCTCTAAGATGATTGACAGCAACACAACGGTGTTGCTTTTTACCAGCTGTTATACACTCTATGAACAATTGCCAGCAGTTTCCAAACAGAGTTTTGCCTGTTGTTCCAGTTATTGTGATCATTACTTACTGAAGCTTCACTACCTTTAATGCTTGGAACAGTCCTTTCCACATACTGGGCCTGCAGGTCAGCCTCTCTCTGGGCGCTGAGCTCCAAGTAGTTTTGATATCCTTAATTCTTCAACAACTTTCCTAGACAGCTTTGTAAATTCTCAGTCACACAGGCTTTGGCAACAAAGGCTTAAATTGGAGGCAACTGGACTTTCGTCCAGCTTTTCTGAAGATGTTTTGACACCTATCCAGGAGTCTTGTGAGTTCTTTCGTTTTGCAACACAGCAACTTGCAGCTCTGATGATGTCAGGAGCAAATATACACTGGAAAAATGATCCAGAAATAAGTTAAAATTTCATGAAGTGTATTTACCCTGAAGTTGAGTAAGTAAATGAGATAGTTTGCTAATGGGATGAGAATTTTTACTGTTAAAAAAGATAACTGGATAATATGCACTTGAAATAAGACAGTGCAATTGTGTTTTCTTATTTTAAGTGTAAATTGTCTTGTTCCATTGGCAATATGTCTCTTTTAGCTTCTCAATACAAGAACAAATGCACTTATTTTAAGAAAAAATGACTTATCTAGATTTTGATTGTTTTTCAGTGCAACCGATCTTTGTTCAGACTTGCTGGAGTCTTTTTTTATGAGTTTTGTTTGGCAATTTGTGTGGCTTTGTAATGTCCAACCCTCTGTAAGGGGATGGTTTTTTTTTTCCTTTTTAACAATGAATTTACTTTATTTATCTCACAGTGGAGAAATTTATCGTTACATCGGCTCAAATAGTCGACACACACGCACATATATATACACACACACACATATATATATATATATATATATATATATATATATATATATATATATACATAAACACACACATATATACATAAATATACACACACACACACACATATATATATATATATATATACACACACACACACATATATATATATATATACACACACACACACACACATATATATATATATATATATACACACACACACACATATATATATATATATACACACACACACACACATATATATATATATATATATATATATACACACACACACACACACATATATATATATATATATATATATACACACACACACACACACACACATATATATATATATATATATATATATATATATATATATATATATATATGTATATATATATATATATATATATATATATATACATATATATATATATATAGATATATATATACATATACCGGTATTATTTTTTTTTATTTTATTTTTTTTAAAGCAGGATTTGCACAGGGTGTTTACATAGGTATTTATATAGATGGGTATTTATCAGTATAAAAAAGGTTTCCTTCACCCCTCTTTGAAACCTCCTGCCCTCTCTGTCCAAAAGGTGAACTGTTTGATCTACTTCATGCGATTGTGTAGTTGATGTTTGGTTTCTTGAATATATGAGTCCCAGCAGTCCTCACTTCTTTAGATTGGTTTGGATGTTCTGTCTTTTGAATGAACCAGTCTGAGGTTGTTGTTGGGTTTAAAAATCACTAGTATGTTATGTTTAGTTAAAATCTTCCTGAGTTTGTCAGAAACCCCTGACATACATGTGGAGTTACATATTTCTTTTTATCCTCTGTGTTAGATGCAGCGTTGTTCTCCCCGCTATTTTTTTTCTGGCTGACTTAACAAATACCCATTTTGGATAACCTCATGCTTCAAGTGATTTCCTGATAGGTTTGTTGATTTGAAACTTTCTTGGAAACATTTCTGCTATAAAGTATTAAAGCAACTTTTTAGAAAGAAGAAAAATAAACAGAGGAAAATTCCACCATTAAAATAACAACTTTTAGGTGAATCCCACGTGTTTTATAGAAAAACAAAATCTTTGATGCTGGAAAGTCTGTTATTTGCAAGAAAAAACAAACACTCTAAGATAATTGGCAAAAAGTTTGAAATTCAAACTCAATTATATTGTGACTCTCTAAAGCCTGGAAGTTACAAGAAAAAAATCTGCTTAGTTTTTAAAAGAAAAGAAAAGGACAGAAGTTTGCTGTATTATAGTATAAATTGTTGTGCATTAAAGGGGTGATTCTATAGGGTATCTGCTCCTTCAGGTCTCTGAATAGGGTGTGTAACATTGGTTGGGCTGAAAATGGCATATTAGCTGTTCTATGAGCCCTAATGCAGCCTGGTTAAAAGCCCTAGAATGAAACCACAGGTTTTCTTCCTTTCATGGTATGATCATAATTATTTAGATGAGCTGTGCTCTGATTGGTTGGTTTATAACGAGCAAAGCTGCTGAGCAAAGACGCATCATAGCAACAAGCACTCACTCACTGAAACATCAGATTGTTGATATGGTAGGGGGACCAGACGTCCTCTTTTTCCCGGACATGTCCTACTTTTTATATGTAAAAAAACTCCGGGGAAATTTCAAAATCGTCCGGGATTTTGGTCGACTACAGTGCAGCACGTAGTCGACCAAAATCGTCCGGGATTTTGGTCGACTACAGTGCAGCACGTAGTCGAAACACACCGGGCACTAGAAACCGAGCCGTCGGCTCCGGGTCTGGTCCGGGAACCCCGGCGGACGGGGGCTGGGAGCCAGTGGGGGACGGAGCGACCGAATCCGTCCAGCTGACGGGAGCCTCGACACAAGCGGCCCCGTGCTCCCAAAACCGGCCTGTCTACCGGCCCCCCAGCCCCCTCCTCCGGCTGAGGACAGACGGCTAATGGCTCTCTGCTGAGGTCTGGTCCAGTCAGCAGCCCAGCAGTTGATACTTCATAAAATGAAGCCACTTCCTGATGGTTTAAACAAGTGTCCACATTTATTAGTAAATCAGCAGCTACTACATGTATGACAACTACTTCTCCATAATTGAATACAAGGGGAACCGTCTGAGGAAGAAGATTCAACATGGCTGCATCAATCCTGATGCCATAACTAATGAAAAAAGTCCTCTCTGCTCCTGATTTTTTTTTTTGTATTTTACAGATAAAACCTTATTTTGACACTTTTAATTGTCTCTTTGTACAGTCAGCCTTTTAAGTGTTTTATTTTTGAACTAAATTAATAAAAAATTACTATAATACTGAAATGTAAACAAGTACGTCATGATAAAATAAATGCATCATTTCAGATTCCAACATCGAAATAAACTGTCGGAGAGCTCTCCTCGCAAAGCATTATGGGATTTAATGTGACAGTAGCACGCTGTTGCCACAGGCTGTTGCTACCCGACGGCGGCAACAAATAAAGATGTGGAGGAGGATTTATATGACCAATGGGGCAAAAAGCAGTGATCATCTGTCCGAACAATCAGTTAACTGAGTTCACTATAGAGTCCCCGCTGTATTTGGACACAGTAAGCTTGTATGAGCTATGAGAACAGCACATTATAAACAGGGTGTGCACTAGGGGTGTAAATCACATCCATCATGGCGATTCGATTCAGTATCGATTTCCTGACCCAACGATTCGATTATTTTCGATACTCAAGAATACACCACGATATGATTCGAATCGATTAATCGGTTCATTTTTCTTTTTCTTTTTTTACACTTTACAGGCTAAACAAAGTTTCAAGTTTGAAATAAATCAATGTAAGCTGTAATATCGTTATGCATTTTTTTTTAGAAACAACAGCAAATAACAGAAGTAGAAAATTTGCATCAAAAAATACTGCAAAAATACGGCATTAAATCAGTGCAATGAGTGCAATGCAATACCTCGGCTCCATACGTCCCGCCCCCTCCACAGACGCTCCGCTGCTCCTCTCCCAGATTGTAGCTGACCGCAGACAGGAGGCCGGCTTGTTTTGTTTTTCTGACTGAAATTGCGGAAAACAACTCGTGAAGTTTGACCCGCTAGAAGAGCGAGATGTGCGAGAACGCTGGGACCCTTTTTCCACCTGGATCTCCGCTCTTTTTGGCCCTCATGTCCCTCCGGCGTCGGACTAAACTCGCCCCCACTTCCTCGCCGCCTCGGCCGTATCTAGACCCACAGTGTGTAGCGCAGACCACGCTTCAATATTGAGCATAATTTAAAAATGTCTGCGTCAAGCTCACTGCAACACACTGCTGCAGGAGTATAACCAGGAAGCGAGGTAGGAGGGCAAAATAGGTTTAGCGCCACCGCAGCACGGGAGGGAGAATTACGCCCAGGAGCAAATGGATAAAAATAGACCGGAGAAAAAAAAAACATGAATCGATTCTCTTGCGGACGTGTCGATGCATCGATACAAAACCATTATTATTTACACCCCTAGTGTGCACGAGGAAGAATTGGGCTTGTGCATGCTCTTGCACGCACATTTCTTTTTAAAGTGGAGAGGGCGGGTCTTCTAAAAAATCCTTCAGAATCCCCTGCATGCTCAGGGAGAACATACAAACTCCATGCTGAAAGAGCCCAGGCCAGGAATCGAACCCGGATCTTCTTGCGAACTAAACACTGAGCAGCCCCAGTCGCTTCTGAGTATCCTCAAAATCTGTCTGAAATATATCGTTGACTCGGGCAGACCCATTCATGGACAGGGTTGACATCACATCCACCGAGGAGCACTGGAACGTCCAACCTGAATTAAATTCAAGAAAACAGGCTACAGGCTTATCGATGTAGCGACGCTGAATTACTGAGGTGTCAGTCTGCTGAAAAATTAATGTTTTGTTATTTTTGTCCTGATTTTGTTCTATGCACTCATTAAAACACTTGTCCCAACTTGACTCCCTGGGTAAATGTGGTCTAGAAGCACCACTAAGTGTGTTCAGCTTTCAGAACATTTCCATTCCTTAAAGTGCAGCAGTGATGAAATGTAAATGGTGTGGGAGAAAAAAAAAACATTGATATGGAAGTTCAGAGCATATATGGTGCAAATGTGCAGAGTTTAGGTATATTCCGTGTTATATTTTGTTGGACATGTGTATGAAGGACCAACTCTGCCATATTTAAAAATAAATACAGAAATAAATAAATGCTCAATAAATGTATAAGCATACAATTAATTGCCAACAAAAAAGTGAGACATAAATGTATATAACTCTTAATTAGCTTTTTTATTTATTTGCCTTTGTAATATTTACCTTATTTATTTTTCTGTCCTTCATAATCTTCAACTTTATTTTTTAATTACTTATATTTTTAAGTATTTATTTATGTGCATGTTATAATATTTTTGTCTGTTTTATTCTTCCTTTGTATTTTCTTACCTTAGTTATTTCTTCGCCGCTTTTTATTTCTCTCTGCCCTTTTTACATTTCTCTATGCATTTTTCCTCATTATGCAAATGAGGAGGGGGCGTGTCCTAGAGAGTCAACTTCTGCTCATTGGTTGGCTTGGCGGCCCATCTTCTTAACTCACAGAGCTCAGAGTACTAAGTTAAATGTTCTCTTTTCTGTTGCTGTTGTTCAATTAAAGTATGTTTTAAGATCATTTGAGGCGAGAGCCTTATACTTTTAAGCATCACCATATGGCCCATTCACAGATTTAATGCGTAATTTAAAAGAAAATGTGACGAACTTGAGAGGACCGTGGCAACCAGCGGAGCTCCGAAGCTGACGGCAGCCAGGTCTATAGCCAGGCTATGATGGCGATTTTTTGTTGTATTTGGCAAAGTTTGGCAAAGTCCCTACTCAAGTTCTAATGACTTCAGACTCGACATCAGACTCTCCTCCTGTAGATTCGACCGATGTAGTAAAATGCTAACCAACACGCTTCACACACGGCTATGCCGAGAGAGGGCCGCTGCAGATGGGCTGTGGTTAGACCTGGCTGCCGTCAGCTTCGGAGCTCCGCTGGTGCCGCGGTCCTCTCAAGTTCGTCACATTTTCTTTTAAATTACGCATTAAATCTGTGAATGGGCCATATGGTGATGCTTAAAAGTATAAGGTTCTCGCCTCAAATGATCTTAAAACATACTTTAATTGAACAACAGCAACAGAAAAGAGAACATTTACTCTGAGCTCTGTGAGTTAAGAAGATGGGCCGCCAAGCCAACCAATGAGCAGAAGTTGACTCTCTAGGACACACCCCCTCCTCATTTGCATAATGAGACAAAAATGCATAGAGAAATGTAAAAAGGGCAGAGAGAAATAAAAAGCGGCGAAGAAATAACTAAGGTAAGAAAATACAAAGGAAGAATAAAACAGACAAAAATATTATAACATGCACATAAATAAATACTTAAAAATATAAGTAATTAAAAAATAAAGTTGAAGATTATAAAGGACAGAAAAATAAATAAGGTAAATATTACAAAGGCAAATAAATAAAGAAGCTAATTAAGAGTTATATACATTTATGTCTCACTTTTTTGTTGGCAATTAATTGTATGCTTATACATTTATTGAGCATTTATTTCTGTATTTATTTTTAAATATGGCAGAGTTGGTCCTTCATACATGTGTGGCTACACATAGTTTAATTTAGTTAAACTTAAAATGCATCAAAACAGAGCATAAAAATAGGATTGTTTTCAAAAAGTTACTAAAATAAATGTAAGTAGCTGGATGTTGTATTTTCTGTTGTATTCAGTGTTAGGCTCAGGCGCGCTTCAAAACTAAACTTGTACAAGCCTCAAAAATGAAGCAGCACGCATGTTTTTGCTGCTCCAGCTGCTTGCGGTGATGAACAAAAACAGTTCTTGCAGCTAATAATTGCACATAAAGCATCCATTTTACATTTTTCCATGTTTAAATTGAACCAACATAGAGCTACTAAAGGTAAGCAGTTAACAGAAACTGGAAACCCCTCTGATTAGATGGAAGACTCCCAGAAAAACTGCAACTCACAGGTTACAGTTTTGTTAAAGAGAGTTTAAAGACTCCACTGTGTTTGCTTCGCAAAACAAACATGCATTTTGATCTGACATCTGATCCTTTTTGCTTCATTTCATACCGATACATTTTTAATAAGCACACCTCTTTCATATGAAGGCGGTGAGGAGGAGACCTCCAACCATCAGAGCTGCTTGGAACAACAGCAATGGAAAATTAACTGTGATGGCAGCTGCTCTTTCAGCTCCAACCCTTTTGTCGTGTGCTGTAAAAAAAACAATGAATAATTCTCTTTGCAGCCTGTATGTGGGTGTAGGGAGCAGGACAGAAGGCAGGACTGGAATCCACAGCCCAGATCAAACGGTAGGTAAAGTTTGAAATGAATCCACATATCCAGAGGATGCTGCAGACCGAGCAAATGTTCTTTTGTGGGAGCTGCAGAAATGGGAAGATACGTCTGTTCTACATAAAGGAATCAGCTAAAAAAACGACAAATCTGTGAGAAAGGATCACAGCAAGTCTGGTAGGTAACCTGGAAAAGTTAGGAAGTTTTATTGGAGGATAAAAATGCATTTGCATTATAGAGGTGGAACTGTCCCCTTGGTCAATGCTTTGTAAAGACAATTTTTTTTAGCTTGAATTCACGTTTAAGTGAAAAATTGGTTCATCAGTTTAACTGATAAAAAATCTAAAAAAAAAAAAAAGAAAAGAAAAAAGTTGCATAAAAGCACAGCTGCACTTTTTTGTTCCTCTATGCTCTTCCTGTCTAAGTTTACTACTGCATAAAGAGCTGGAAATTTAGTTTATTTCAATTCAGTTTATCTGGAAAACCAGTTGATTATATTCAGTTATGTCTTGCAAGACATGCTACTCCTAAATAAGCCAGACAAATTTTAGGTCTCATTTTGTCGTCAACAGAAATCCTTCACACTGAACATGCATGTAGCGACAGTGGAGAGGAAAACTCCCTTTTACAGGAAGAAACAGGTCCTTGGAACACAAAGCCAGGCAGACGAGCCCCGACCCAGCTCACTTCGATTCAGTGTCTTACTCTTGTTAAATGTAAGGTGAACAAAGTTGCCTCTTTGATTTAGAACTAGCTTTTCTTAAAATTGCGATTATATTCCAAAGGTGATTTATTTCCCAGCCCCGCTTTTAGTAAACCGGTCTGTGTGAAAGTCACCTGGAATCTGCACAGAGGTCCATGTGACGATAGGGGGGCACTAAAATCTTTCCAAGCCTCGTTTGTATGCCTTACAGCCATAGTGCAAGATGTTCTTTTTCCAGGTGGATCATCTAAATAAGTGGTTCTCCTAATTGTCAATCATTCTGGTGATATGTTTCCGTAAGGCCATCCTACTGTACTGCTCGTATACAATCTTCAAAGTAAGCTTGTATGAGCGATGCAAACAGCAACTTTTTAACAGAGTGTGCATAAGGAGAAATCGGCTCGTGCACGCTCTCGCACAGGTTTAATAGGTGTTTCCTCTCTGGAGGGGGTACAGGGTTGTGCATGTGCATTTTTTTTTTTTAAGTGGAGAGGGCGGGTCTTTTCAAAAACTCATGAAAATCCTTCAGTGTACCTTTAGCTAAGGGTCTGATCTCATATGAGTTGATAATTGTCTCCCCCTAGTGGTCTGGAGCTCTTTTTAACTAAGTGCTAATTTGCACCTTTTTTTTCACTCAGTTTTTGCTGCTTTCATTTTTCCTTTGCATGTATTTTGTGTGTTAGCATCCTTTACATACTCATAGCACATTCTGCGTTTTCACTTCGCTGCTATTTTCTGTGATTCCAGTTTATTTTATATGCAATTTTTTTTTTGTGAGTGTGCATGTGTTTGAAAGTCAGTCTCAATTTTGAGTTGACATGTTAATTTACCTTGATGCTACTTATTGATCCCTGGCTATTTGCAGATAAATGCTAAAACGGCAGAGAAAGGAACCTTTTGAACCTTCATTTTAGCAAAAAAAGAAAAGAAAAGAGAAAGAAGACCCTCCCTTCCACCTCAGCTGAAATAGATTTGAAGCTTTTTTTGAGAACGCAGAATTCCCTGATGGTGTCCCGCCCCCAGCCTGTAACCTTCGGTGCAATCTGACGCTGTCCCTCAGATCTTCTCTCCTTCTCACCTTAGCTGTGATACCCACAAAGCTTCTGCCAACCTCTAAAAAAAGAAAAGCACAGACATGCTAAAGGTGTGTTTCTGCAGGGCGTTCACCTGCCTGACTGACACACCGACACAACAAAAAAGGAAAAAAGTGCTGAAAGAAAAACACAAAACGATCCAAGGTTTACTTTCCTCCCCGATGTTATCCCGCCACATCTTTTTTAGGGGGGCTTTTCAGCTGAAAGCAAAAATTGGAGTTCAGGAGGTTCTGTAACTCACCCAGGAACATCTCTGAGAACGGACGTAGAAGTTTATTATTAGCCAATAATTCGTGCACCTGCAGCGAGGCAGTCAGTCTATATGAGAAAATATGGGAAAATGATGCAGTGTGTGTTTACCATGATTCAGTTTGCAGGAAGGAATCCAATAAAGATGATGAAGAAGCTTCATCTCTGTACCTTACAAGGCTGGGATGTGTGGCTGAGTATTCAGAGGAGTGAGGAGACACAGAGCGCTGGGAGAGGGAAGTGATTACAGTCGTTAGGTCGACAGGAAATGTTGCATCTCTTTGACGTTTAGTAATGATCACAGCAGCTGGGAACAATAAAACTCCAGCATTGCACAATTATTGGCCCGCCTCACTTACACTGGATAAAAGCAATAATGCATATTATCCCCACATCCCCCTTTAAAGTCGCACCATCTTAGGAGGAGAGGCAGCAAATCAGATTTGCTGCGCAGGAAGCTGAGTGGGCCGGCGGTTAAGATTGACTGGAGGAAGACTTCCTGCAGCGCTGCATGATTTGATCACTCTCACTCTCTTACTCACAGTTACAGTCCATCCATCTTCTGCGTCTCTTCTTTCATTTCTCATGATTGTGTACCTTTGAGACAAAGAGGGGAGATTAAAAATGGCGCTCAGTTTGTTTTGACAGCAGCTCAGATTCTGAAAAGACAAACTAACTGTGGAAGATTTATGAAAAGAACATGAATGACATGAAAAGGATGAAGAAATCGGTTTAACTGTCAGGTTTTGCCAATTATTTTTGAAGCTTTTTTTTTTTTTTTTTTTTTTTTAGGTTTGACGTTGGAAGCTGTTAGGCAAAAGAACATGGATGAGACTATTTATGAAAAACAAATGCAATCGGCCTGATTTGAATTTCGGAACAAAAAAAGGTTCCTTTTTGTTAAAAATGGAGCCCAGAGCAGAGCTTCACTAAAGCTGACCTTCTTATGCTTTTCATTGAATGTGACAAAAACTTCTGAAAAGTTTCTTTGACTTACAGAACCTCTTTCATACAGCTGGAAGTAGAGATTGATACAGGATTTTAGAAGAAAAGTCCGGTCAGCAAGGAATAATCAGTCTTTATTTATAACAAAAAGTAATATGTTCGCTGTGATTAATGAATTTAATGAAAAATAAAACAATAATTTTCACCACGATCACTGAGTCCGAAAGTGGCCATTTTTGCCCAACTGCTGCCATCTTCCGGCAGTGACGTCACGGTGCGGTAAGCCTAGCGCCATTCTCCCCGCTTTACAAGCTAAATCAATGGGAACTACTAGACACATCTGCAATCAACAACAATTATTGAAGATTTCCAGAGGACTTCACCATTGAAATTCACCAGAGCTATAGTGAAACCGACAATGCCCACGTGCATGGCAGCTGGATGCTGGAATACATCGGGTAAAAGTGGAAAAAAAGAGTTATTCCACCTTTCTGATTCCTGATCCTCCACGGACGGGTTGGTCGTTGGATCGCCAACTTGAAGAGGGAGGATTTGCCATCGAACTTCTGGCCAGAGAAAAAACCCGTAATATGTAGCCAACATTTGGAAGAAGAATGTTTTCAAGATGACTTGGATAATAGCGCGTTGTGACAAACACCAGATACAGCACTGGGACTTGATCAACAGCCGATACCGCACCGTGACGTCACAAACCAGTAGGTGGCAGTAGTGTTCTTTGACAAACATGGATGCCTCCAGTAAAGCACATTCACATGAAAATTTATCTTCAATAAAAACACTTATAATTTATTTTACAGTATTTAATAATTTCATATTTAAAGTACTTTCAGAAGTTTGAATTTTGAATATGACCGGACTTTTCCTTTAAAGGCACACTATGCAACATTTTTCAGTTAATTAATGTGTTCCATAACGTTTTGGATGATTAAATTAGTCATTTCAGGTCGAACAAAGGTTTTCTCGGCCGCCCTGGTGGTCTGTGGGGGAAATACCGCACTTGCAATTGCAGGAGCCCTCGGCCCGCACCCACAGGCTCAGAAGTCTCGCGAGAGTCGGTCTTGCTTTACGGCGAGAACTGCTACACCCCCCAGTTAAAAGCATGCTTGTTGCTAGCACAGTGGCGATCTTTGTGCAGTTATCATGGCGGAACCAGTGTGAAAACAGTGAAAGCCCATGTCGGAGCAGGCAAGAAAGAGGAAAAGGGCTCCGGACAGAGAGAGGAGTCGTACACGGGTGAACATCGGGCAAGCTTTTTTCCGTATGGCGAGAGCTAAAAGAAAAAGAAGGCTGCAAGGCTGACGCGGACCTCGCGTTTCTGCTGATGCGATTGTAAGTAACATTGGAATGGTTTCTCTCTTTCTGTGTGCATGTTCATACTTTCACTGTGTTAGTCATTTGTTGCGTTCGCCTGTCTGCTAAGCTCAAAACAACCGCGCCTGGCTTGACGGAGAAACCAGGAGAACAGCTGTGCATATTTACGACAGTGCACTTTTACTTTCGCCCTCTGGGGGGAGCCTCGCTGGAAAATAAACACCGGTTGCATAGTATACCTTTAAAAATGATTTTGACATCAGTCCAACCGATCCATGTCCTTAAAAAACAAAAAACAAACAGACAAAGTCCCAGCTCTAACAAAAACAATCAAAGAAACAAAGAATGCCATTAACAATGGATAGCAATGAAGGGAGCAGCAAGGCAGGAACTTCACTTGCTGTCAATGCATGGCTGCTGAGTGACTGATGAATCAGGAATGCAGGCATTTATCAGCTGATAGTGATACAAGAAAAAAACGCTTATATCTGCCAAAAAAAATCAACTGGCTGATGTATAGTCTTTGCCCAGCTGGAAGGTTCTACGTTGTGTCAAACAACAACAAAAAAAAAAAAAATGTTCTTGCATTTGAAACACCAAACGTTATTTAGACGTTGGATTTTAGGCTAAACCTGGTCGGCCCCTCAGTCTTAATTTGGTCCAGATATAGATGTTGATAATTGGGCAGAGTTTGGTTGGTCTGATTTTGTCCAATAAAAGACGTTGAAAACTGGGTTTTTCATGTGTTTTCAACAATCTGACAATTGTCACCTTCCAGCCAAATGTACCGGTAGATGTCATTTCGACATAAATCATGACGTCTTTTCAACCAATTTTTGCTTGGTAGATTTTGGTGATGAGTTGGATAGAAGCACATTGGAGTCTTCTGCCTTTATAAAGTGATTTGCCAGTACAGATCATTTAGTTCTTTTGCTGTTGCTAAGTGTGGTCTAGTTTTAGCTGCTTTATCCTCTGCTTGTTTATTACTTCATGCTAATTCATCATGTTCAGATTCAGAGGAGGATGAAGGCTCTGAAGCACCCTTCTCCATATCCAATAGAGGCCTACAGATGCCTTGACCTTTCTGTTCTGTGTGAGCGTCTGTATGTATGAGTTTGAGGAGGCTTGAATATTAATGATTGATGAAAACTGTTCATGGCTGAACAGGAATATCAAGTGGTGCATTTAAGAGTCAAAGATTTTCTGGATCTCCATATTAATCTCCACCTTCTCTTTTACTCTTGGTGTGAGAATAAAGTGAAGGACACAAGGTGACCTGAGTGCTATTTTTCGAAAACATTTCTAAAACTTTCTGCTGGAATGTTATATGAAAAGAATTTTGTCCCATTAATTTGCAAGCAAAGTCATGTTTTTTAAATTGAAATTTGAAAAAAAAATTGCAATCCAGAAATGAAACTTTAACATTTCAATCGAAGGAGGGTTTGAAGCGGTAGATCATTGCCGTTTTCTCTGAATTTCAGAATTTTTACCAACTTTTTTTTCATGTTTAAAATTTTACAGATTTCCTCATTTCATGGTTGAAATATTTTTTTATATTTTGAGGCGATTCTATATTTTCAGATATCCGCTTGCTCTCTAAACACACAACTAATACAATATGCAGACCAATAGAAAGCGTCTTCACTCCTCACTCCAGAGAAAAGCCCGACTCCAGAAAAAACATGATCTCTGAAGGCAATTTAAAAACAACAAAATTTGCAAAACTCTATCAGAAAAAATAGAAATGAACAGTAAAAAAGCAATTAAAAAATCAGTAAAAATGTAAAATAATGGGCTGCTCAGTGGGGCAGTGTGTAGCACTGCTTCCTTGCAGCAAGAAGGTTCTGGGTTCGACTCCTGGCCCGGGGTCTTTCTGCCTGGAGTTTGCATGTTCTACGGGTAACTCCGGTTTCCTCCCACAGTCCAAAAACATGACTGTTAGGTTAATTGGTTTCTCTAAATTGTCCTTAGGTGTGAGTGTGTTCATGAATGGTTGTTTGTCCTGTTTGTCTGTGTTTCCCTGCGATGGACTGGAGACCTGTCCAGGGTGAACCCTGCCTCTCGCCCACTGAGAGCTGGAGATGGGCACCAGCACCCCTCGCAACCCCACTTGGGAAAAGTGTGACGGAAAATGGATGGATGGATGTAAAATAATGATAAAAACAACAAATTATGAAATATTACATTTGAAAAAGAGAAATAAGAAAAGCTACTCCTAAAGGCGTGATAGAATACAAAACTGAGTTTCCATTGTCATAGATGAATAACGATAGTTAAGTGGCTGAAATGGACGTACAGAGAAGTTCAAACCCCATCGACACCTTTCTCAGCAAATTCTAAACAATTCTAAAACTTTCAAAATAAAACGAGCAAATCCAAAGGAAGCCTCGAATTGACGTGAACTCAGGGATGTTGCTTTACTTTTGTCACGGCCTGAAATTGACATACAGACCCGCCAACTGGTTCACTGGCCTAAGAGAGGGGGGTATGAAGTGTCGACTGCTGGGCCGCTGAATGGACCTCAGCAGAGTGCCATGGGCCTCAGTACCTCAGCCGGGGGAAGCACGGGGCCGCCTGTGTCCAGGCTACCGTCACCAGGTCGGGTTCAGTTGCTCCGCCCTTCACTGGCTCCCTCCCCTCTTATGCCGGTGTTCCTGGACCAGCCCTGGAGCTGACGGCTCGGTTCGAGTGCCCGGTGCGTTTCGACTACGTGCTGCACTGTAGTCGACCAAAATCCCCGCAGACATTCTTTTAGACATAAAAAGTAGGACATGTCTGGGAAAAAGAGGACATCTGGTCACCCTGCCATATGAACAATTTGATGTTTCAGTGAGTGAGTGCTTGTTGCTATGATGCGTCTTTGCTCAGCAGTTTTGCTCGTTGTAAACCAACCGATCAGCACACAGCTCATCTAAATATTCATGAGCATTTTGGGGGAGTGGCGGCCTAGTGGTTAGGGCATAGGGCTTTGAATCCTGGTTGTGAGTTCAATCCACCACTCCCACAGACTGCCACTCTGAGTCCCTGAGCAAGACCCTTAACCCAACACTGCTCCCCGGGCACCGCACAATGGCAGCCCACTGTTCCCCGATGGGATGAGTTAAATGCAGAGAAGTAATTTCCCTCTGGGATTATTAGTGTATATAAAAAAAAAAAAATAAAAAAAAATAAATAAAATATATATATATATATATATATATTAGGGCTGTCAGTTTTAAAGCGTTATTAACGCGTTAACTGCTTTAGACTATAACGCTGACATTTTTTTTAACGCACGTTAATCGGGCATGAAAGCAAATGCACCGTTTGCTTTTGTTCTTTATTTTTCCGAAGCGCTCGCTGTACTGTCTGTTTTACCCTCGGCGCTTTCCGTAGCTTCAGGAACGCTAAGTTTTGAGAGAGACCGCAGCATAACAGACCCGTGCTTTGAATGAGCAAAACTGGCCAGCAGACAATGTATCCTGAATGATAAGTTTCATTTTCAAGTTATCCCAGAAGGCTGTCTTGAGTCCTATGTCTATGTTGTCCAGAAGAAAGCGTCTCACTGGCTTAGTGCCAACAAGACAAAGAAATGAACTAAGTCATGTGGACTGCACTGCTGCTGCAATTCCTGTTCAGACCAAAGGAATATTAAAGCATTTTGAAAATGTTCTACATGTAAAATGTTATGATGTTGAGATGACTGCAAAGCCCTGTTATTGTAAATTTGTTTGATTTATTTATTATTTTGTGAGTAACTTCATTTTATTTGAATTAAGTCTGAATTTCATAACGGAATGTGCACTTTATTTTAACAGTACATCTTTATTTTTGTCCTATGTTTGAGAAAAAACTTAATTTTATGGAGTTCTTTGAAGTACTGTTTACTGTTCTGTAGTTTTGTAATTTTTTTTTTTACAATTTTTGAATAATTATTGGCTGGAATTTAAACCAGGATATTTTTATTCTAGTTTTTTAAAAGTGCTTTTTTACATTATTGCACATTTGCATTTTTTGAAATGCCCAAATAAAATAAAATAAATAAAAAGATAAAATATGCGATTAATTTGCGATTAATCTTGAGTTAAGTGTTGATATTATGCGATTAATCGCGATTTAAATTTTTAATAGTTTGACAGCACTAATATATATATATATATATATATATATATATATATATATATATATATATATATATATATATATATATATATATATATATATATATATATATATATATAATACCATAAAAGGAAGGAAACCTGTGGTTTCATTCTAGGGCTTTTAACCAGGCTGCATTAGGGCTCATAGAACAGCTAATAGGACATTTTCAGCCCAACCAATGTTACACACCCTATTCAGAGACCTGAAGGACCAGCAACAGATACCTTATAGAATTATTATACGACCCCTTTAAAACTTTTTCTTTTTTAATTTAAGACATTTTCCAAAATGTCAGTGCTAGATTAGTATTATTATTATTTTTTTTTCAAATTTACTTAATTTATAAAATGTGTTCTTTGCAACAGTAATGGAACAAAATGTCCTCCCGATAACCAGTGTAAACAAACTTCCTGTGTTCAGAAACGACGAGAGGTTCAGATGGAGCTGAATCTGCTGAGAGAGACTTTTTCAGACAGACAAAATAAAAGAGAAAACAAGCTGGTTTTTATTTCGTGAATTTGCCACCAGTAACAACAGAAACATCCTCCTGTGTCAAACCTTCGAGGGAAGTTTAAAAAAAAAAAAAATCTCTTCTCAGAAAGCCTTCTGACACCGGATGCTGATGTCTTGATATAGCAAGTGTGCGGTTTTGTGTCCTCCGGGTTACATTTGCCTTGTCTGATGGTCTTTGAAGGAAGCTCGCTCTTTCATCTCCTGCGGCCCCAGAACTCTCTACTCCTCCGCGGTGCTTTCCCTTCCAGTCTCTGTACTCTCACTTGAGCTCGCTCACGCCTACTTCAGCCGTAGCTCAAGAAAAACACATCAGCCAGTTTACCTGCTGTCCTAAAATGGTTTTCAAAGGCCTCATAAAAATGGGGCACTTAATGATTTTATGGTTAATTCAGCTTGTCTCTCAAACACAAAATTTACCCATTAACGGTTTTGTTTCTTGACTTTCATGGCTTAAACCTGATGTGTAAAAATCTTAGGAGCATCGGTCTGTTTAGAGAGAATAAAAAAAAAAAAATAAAAATCTACTAAATCATCCTTGAAAATTAGGTTTGAACATCTGTGAACGTTAACTCTCAAGCTTTAGGTGTAGACTGGGTCACGTTATGACCGTTTTTAAATGTTTACCCCAGTGGCTCACAGTAGTTAGCCTTGTGAGACCTTCCTGGTCTCGCGAGCTTTCAAGATTTCACTCGCAGATCAGTCTGGAGACTCTCCGTTAAAGAAAATTTGGAGCCGTTCACCAAACGAATGTCCAATGAGGCGGGTTGAGGTGTGACGCAACGAGAAGCGCGACAGTTCAGTCTAAAGAACATAGAGGCTTCAGCCGATGAAACTAGCGTTAGCGTGGCTATCGAGCAAGTTTTATCGGAATTGAAAGAAAGAAGAGCAAAACACTGCTCTGGAGGCTTTTCTCAGAGGACAAGATGTTTTTGCTCTTCTCCCGACTGGTTTCGGCAAGAGTTTGATCTATCAATTGGCTCCTCTTCGTCGTCGCTCTGTTAGTACGTCATATGCTTTGTTGATCTGATTGGTTTATTTGGCCCGTCTATCACCAACATAGGCCAATCAGCTAACCAGTATTTTCGCCCCTTCCCAAAATTACTTCAAAGGAAGGTTTCCAGATGGATATGCGGAGCAAATCCATCTGGCGGAGTCAGGTTACACAGTGGTTGGATCGAACATTAATTTCTTTGCGTATCATTCATTGTTCGAGTGTTTTACCCTTTTTTTTGCTGAGTTTGTAATTAGGGCTGTAACTACCATTTGTCTGGGTTGAGGACCCAAATGCAGAGATGAGGAGGCTGGGGTGAGTTTTGAAGATTTAATAAAGGGCAAACAGGCAAAAAGCGTACAAAATGGTGAAAACCAAAAAAATCTGAAAACCTCAGGGAAAACACACAAGGAGATGACGGATCAGCAAAACAACAACGAGGAACCAGCAAACAGTGACTGAACATGAGGTGTATAGATGGGAGACTAACCAAAGACCAGGCTAATCAGTAGATTGCCCCCTGAACTCTGTACTTGGGCTCCAAAAACCTCCACCCAACCGTGATATTTGCACTCTGTATGCAGAAAGACATTAGGCTGGGATTCAAACCCAGGACCTTCTTTCTGCAAGGCAACAGTCCTAACAGAAAACACAGCAGGAATACAGTAAGTGGAAGCTGTTTGTTTTCTAATCCATAGGATGAGGAGAGCCCCCCTGCCCCCACCCATCCTCCCCACCTTCTCCAGAAGCACCATAGAGAGCGTTCTGAGCAGCTGTCTCACTGTGTGGTGTGGAGGCTGCAGCGCCTCAGACTGGAAGAAGGTGAGAACAGCAGAGAGGATCATGGAGGCTCCTCTTCCCTCCATTAAAGACATTTCATCCCAGCGCTGCGTGTCCCGAGCCCGTGACATCATCAGTGACCCCTCACCCCCCCACCATGGACTGTTCTCCCAGCTGCCCTCTGGGAAGAGACTTCGCAGCATTCAATGCAGGACCAGCAGGTTCTGCAGCAGCTTCTTCCCCACCGCCATCACCTGCTGAATGTTGAAAAACTCTAAATCATGTCAAAATCGGAATAAAACTGACCATATCAATGCATTTTTTTGCACTTTTTTTTTACCACAATGTTTATATTTGATGGACATGATGGACTTTAAGGAAAAGGAAATGTGATGAGAGCTGTACAAAATGAAAATACAAAATGAAATTTTGTGTTCTATACAAAATGACAATAATGTTTAAATCTAAGTCTATCCAGGCTGACGAAGGACATTTTTCACACAGTATTTTTTCAAATGGGTGTAAAATAAAAATTTTTTCTTCAGCTTTAAACTCTTGTGACACAATGAAAAACTCTGAGGTTTGTGGTTTTAACATAAAGAGTGTAAAGAGTAAAGGGGTGTGAGTACTCGGAATGATCTCTGAAGGAAAATGAGAAAAGGTGATGCAGCTAGCAGGTAAGGTTCTGGAAAACTCACTTCTATGAAAACCTCAGGGAAAACACACAAGGAGATGACGGATCAGCAAAACAACAACGAGGAACCAGCAAACAGTGACTGAACATGAGGTGTATAGATGGGAGACTGAACAAAGACCAGGCTAATCAGTAGATTGCCCCCTGAACTCTGTACTTGGGCTCCAAAAACCTCCACCCAACCGTGATATATGCACTCTGTATGCAGAAAGACACTAGGCTGGGATTCAAACCCAGGACCTTCTTTCTGCAAGGCAACAGTCCTAACAGAAAACACAGCAGGAATACAGTAAGTGGAAGCTGTTTGTTTTGTAATCCATTCTCCAACAAACCTTCGTCGGGGCGACAGTGGCGTTGGATGTGGGAGATTGCCCTGAAATCGACGGATTGACTTTCAGTGTCGTTGTGTCCTTGGGCAAGACACTTCACCTGCATTGTCTACTGATGGTGGTCAGAGGGCCCGGTGGAGCCTGTGTACATCAGTGAGCCCCAGGGCAGCTGTGGCTACAATGTAGCTTGCCAGCATCAGTGTGTGAGTGTGTGAATGGGTGAATGAATGCAGTGTAAAGCGCTTTGGTCAAGTCTCCTGACTTGAATAAAGGTGCTATATAAGTACATGCCATTTACCATTCATATCATGCTACAGAGAGCAGGTGGAGCAGCTGGTGGATGGTGCCGAGGCAACAACCTGATCCTAAATGTAGAGAAAACGGAGATCATGGTGGACTTCATGAAGAACCGGCCTAACCACGCTCCACTGCTCATCAACAGCACCACATTCCTGGGGGTGCACATCGCAGACACCCTCACCTGGACTGGAAACACCAACTCAATTCAATTCAATTCAATTCAGTTTATTTATATAGCGCCAAATTCACAACACATGTCATCTCAAGGCACTTTACAGTTCAACCAGATCATACAGTCAAATTGATACAAAGTTTTCTATCTAAGGAAAACCAGTTGATTGCATTGACTCATTGACTCAAATACAATCCCCCACACTAAGCATGCTTGTAGCGACAGTGGAGAGGAAAAACTCCCTTTTAACAGGAAGAAACCTCCAGCAGAACCAGGCTCAGTGTGAGCGGCCATCTGCCGAGGCCGACTGGGGTTCAAGGAGACAGAAGCAGAGATACAAAAAGCAGCTGTAAAAGGCGGCCCCGTCCAGGAAACACACAGCCAGGCAGACGAGCTCCAAGGCAGCTCCCATGCCAGAGGACGAAGAGAGCACATCCACTCAGTCACGGTCAGAGAAACAGGACCACACTGGAAAACCGGCCGATCTCCAACATCTATAAACAAGGGTGTTGATAGAAGCAGCACAGCTGATGTTTCTTTCCAGGATGACGTCACAGCCAAACAGGAACAGACGAGGCAAAGCTACTCTGAGGAAAAGCAGAGAGAGCAGAAGGTTAGAGATTGAACTAACAGATTCTGCAGAATAGGAGAACAGAGAGAGAATGAAGCAGAATGATGAAATGGGGGTCCCTATGTCCTCCAAAAGTCTAAGCCTATAGCAGCATAACTATAGAGATAGCTCAGGATAACCTGAGCCACCCTAACTATAAGCTTTATCAAAAAGGAAAGTTTTAAGCCTAGCCTTAAAAGTAGACAGGGTGTCTGCCTCACGGACTAAAACTGGTAGTTGGTTCCACAGGAGAGGAGCCTGATAACTAAAAGATCTGCCTCCCATTCTACTTTTAGAAATTCTAGGAACGATTAGTAAACCTGCAGATTGAGAGCGAAGTGCTCTGTTAGGAACATAAGGAACAATCAGATCTCTGATATAAGATGGAGCTTGGCCATTTAAGGCTTTATATGTGAGAAGGAGGATTTTAAATTCTATTCTGGATTTAACAGGAAGCCAATGAAGAGAAGCCAGGATAGGCGAGATATGATCTCTCTTTTTAATTTTCATTAGAACTCTGGCTGCAGCATTTTGGATCAGCTGAAGGCTTTTAACTACAGTTTGTGGACTTCCTGATAGTAAAGAATTACAATAGTCCAGCCTTGAAGTAACAAATGCATGGACTAGTTTCTCAGCATCACCCCTGGACAGGATATTTCTAATTTTTGTAATGTTCCTCAGATGAAAGAAGGAAATTCTAGAAACCTCTTTGATGTGGGATTTAAATGACAGGTCCTGATCAAAAATAACACCAAGATTTTTTACTTTATTATCTGAAATCAGTTTAATCCCATCCAAATGAAGTGACTGGCTAATCAGTTTCTTTTTCAGAGACTCTGGTCCAAAGACTATAACTTCTGTTTTGTCTGCATTCAGAAGCAGAAAGTTAAGAGTCATCCAGGTTTTTATGTCTTCAAGACATGCCTGTAATCTATGTAATGGGTTAGCTTCATCTGGATTTATAGACAGATATAGCTGGGTATCATCAGCGTAACAGTGGAAATTAATCCCATGCTGTCTAATAATTCTACCAATTGGGAGCATGTATAAAGTAAAGAGAATTGGTCCTAGCACTGATCCCTGTGGTACTCCACAGGTAACCTTTGAGCGTGTTGAAGATCTATCATTAACATGAACAAACTGAATTCGATCAGATAGATAAGATTTAAACCAGTCTAGTGCTGTTCCTTTCATTCCAACAAAATATTCAAGTCTTTCTAAAAGAATATTATGGTCAACTGTATCAAATGCAGCACTAAGATCCAACAGGACGAGCACAGATACAAGTCCATTATCTGAGGCCATGAGAATATCATTAGTGACTTTCACCAGAGCTGTTTCAGTGCTATGATGAGCTCTAAAGCCAGACTGAAACTCTTCAAAAAGTTCATTATGGTGGAAGTGATCGCAAACTTGTTTGGCAACTACTTTCTCAAGAATTTTGGATAAGAAAGGAAGATTGGATATAGGTCTATAATTGACCAAGTCATCTGGGTCAAGAGACGGTTTCTTAAGCAGAGGTTTAATTACAGCAACCTTAAAAGCTTTGGGTACATATCCCTGTAACAGAGATAGATTAATCACATCTAAAATGGAGGAGGAGATCAAAGGGAATACCTCCTTAAATAACCTGGTTGGAACTGGATCTAACATACAAGTTGAAGGCTTAGATGAAGACAATAATTTTGCTAATTCAGAGAGTTCAACTGGATCAAAGCAGTCCAAACCTGGTTCAGATTCCATGACTACCTCAGGTACAATCGCGGATAGAGGAGTGCTTACGATCCTATTTTTAATAAGATCAATCTTATTTATAAAGAATCCCATAAAATCATTGCTGCTAAGAGCAGGTGGAATGGACGGTTCAACAGAGCTATGGCTCTGGGTGAGTTTGGCAACTGTATTAAAAAGAAATCTAGGATTATTCTTATTCTCCTCTATTAATGAGGAGAAGTATGCTGCTCTTGCTTTACAAAGAGTCCTCTTATACAGCAGTAAACCATTTTACCAGACTAGGAAGGACTCTCGCAGGCCTGTGGAGCGATATTTTCTCTCCAGTTTCCTAGCATTTTGCTTCAAAGTACGCAGCTCTGCATTAAACCAAGGAGCAAGCTTTCTATTTTTAACGGTTTTCATTTTCAAAGGAGCTGCGTTGTCTAAGGCAATACGCAGAGAACTAGCAACCCCATCAACAAAATCATCAACCTGTGAAGGGGAATAAGCTAAGCTTTTGCACTCTGCAGCACTGCTCAGTGACACAGATGAGAGAGAAAGTGAAGCAGATTCTTTAAAATTTATAACTGCACTATCTGATAAAGATCTACTAAAATTTAACCTTCTTTTGGGGGAGGAGAACTCTGTTAAAGTAATCCTGAAGGTTATTGGAAAGTGGTCAGAGAGGACAGGGTTGTGAGGAAATACTGTTATTTCTTCACATTCTATGCCGTATGTCAGCACAAGATCCAAAGTATGAAGATGAGAATGCGTGGGACTATTCACATTTTGAACAAAGCCAATAGTGTCTAAGATAGCATTAAAGGCTGCTCTTAAGCTATCGCCTTCAATGTCAGCATGGATGTTAAAATCTCCCACTATGATGACCCTGTCAGTATTTAATACCAAATCAGAAAGGAACTCTGAAAACTCATCTAAAAATTCAGAGTAAGGACCTGGTGGACGATACAAAGTTACAAAAAGAAGAGGTTTTCTTGCCTTGAAATGTGGATCAGGGAAATTAAGGGTTAAATGTTCAAAAGAGTTGTAGGTATTAACTGTTTTGGGAGTAATCAGTAAGTCAGACTGGAAGATTGTTGCTACTCCTCCTCCTCGCCCAGAACTTCTGGGGATGTGAAAATTTAAATAGCTTGAAGGAGTTGCCTCATTTATGCTCACATAATCCTCTTGCTGCAGCCAGGTTTCTGTAAGGCAAAACAAGTCAATGTGATTATCACAAATCAAGTCATTAACTAGTAGACTTTTAGAGGAAAGCGATCTTATGTTAAACAGACCGCATTTAATTGTTTTAACTTTTTCCCCAATTGGAGTTATTTTGATTTTAATTAGATTATCATGATTTACTCCTTTGGGAATCTTTGCTAATTTATTAGATTTTGGTCGTGGGCAAGACACTGTCTGGATGGAGTAAAGAGTGGGTAACAGTAGAGAAGCTGCAGAGATGTGTGTTAAACTACAACTCTGCTTCCTGGTCTGCACCCTGGGTGGTCAGGGTTTTGGAGGACTAATAAATGTGGCCAGATTCCTAGAAAGAAGAGCTGCACCATCCAAAGTGGGATGGATGCCGTCTCTCCGAATCAGACCAGGCTTTCCCCAAAAGGATTGCCAATTATTAATGTAGCCCACGTTGTTTTCAGGACACCACCTAGACAACCAGCGGTTGAATGACGACATGCGGCTAAACATGTCATCACTGGTCAGATCAGGGAGGGGACCAGAGAAAATTACGGAGTCCGACATTTTTTTGGCAAACTTACACACCGAAGCCACACTAATTTTAGTGACCTCCGATCGGCGTAACCGGGTGTCATTACCACCAGCGTGAATAACAATCTTACTGTATTTAACCTTATCCTTAGCCAGTAGTTTCAGGTAGGATTTGATGTCGCCCGTTCTGGCCCCCGGCAAACATTTGACTATGGTCCCTGGTGTCTCTAATGCCACGTTTCTGACTATGGAGCTGCCAATCACCAGAGTGGGCTTCTCAGTGGGTGTGTCACTGAGTGGGGAAAACCGGTTAGAAACGTGAACGGGTTGGTGGTGACCAGTGGGCAGAGATCCACGACTACGCTTTCTGCGTACAGTTACCCAATCGCCTGGCTGCTCAGGCACTTTTGGAGGACAGCTACGTGGGGGGCCTACTTTAACTCCTGGATGTTCAACAGCCTGAAGCCTGGATTCTAACTCTGACACCCTCGCCTCCAAAGCTACACTTATTACACATCCCATTATCACTAAAGGAGGCAGAGGAATAACTGAACATCTGACACAGAGAGCAGGAGAGAGGAGAGGAAGAAGGAAGAGTTGGAAAAGAGTCAAGGGAGGGAGAGAGAGAAGCCATAGCAATGCTAAGCTAGCGCTAGCCTAGGCTAGCTACTCCTTGCTATCGGAAATAAAACAGTGTGAAACTGACAAGTGCTCAGTAGAAAAGTGCAGCAGAAGGTGCTATGTTTTAAAGTAGTCAGTTAGAGTTACTTAGATACAGAGATATCACAGAGAAAATAACTTAACTTCAGATGGAGATCCTCTGAACAGCTGCACACTCAGTTAATCCAAACAGGAAGTGAACCTGTTAGAAAGTGAACTCACTGTTAGAAAGGTCACAGAAGCGCTTGGACTTCCTGCGGAGGATGAGGAGAGCCACCCTGCCCCCACCCATCCTCCCCACCTTCTACAGAAGCACCATAGAGAGCGTTCTGACCAGCTGTCTCACTGTGTGGTGTGGAGGCTGCAGCGCCTCAGACTGGAAGAAGGTGAGAACAGCAGAGAGGAGAATGGGGGCTCCTCTTCCCTCCATTAAAGACATTTCATCCCAGCGCTGCGTGTCCCGAGCCCGTGACATCATCAGTGACCCCTCACACCCCCACCATGGACTGTTCTCCCAGCTGCCCTCTGGGAAGAGACTTCGCAGCATTCAATGCAGGACCAGCAGGTTCTGCAGCAGCTTCTTCCCCACCGCCATCACCTGCTGAATGTTGAAAAACTCTAAATCATGTCAGAATCGGAATAAAACTGACCATATCAATGCATTTTTTGGCACTTATATTTCGATTTGATGGACATGATGGACTTTCAGGAAAAGGAAATGTGATGAGAGCTGTACAAAATGAAAATACAAAATGAAATTTTGTGTTCTATACAAAATGACAATAATGTTTAAATCTAAGTCTATCCAGGCTGACGAAGGACATTTTTCACACATTATTTTTTTTTAATTGGTGTAAAATAATTTTTTTTCTTCAGCTTCAAACTCATGTGACATGAAAAACTCTGAGGTTTGTGGAGTGAAGGGGTGTGAGTACTCTGAATGATCTCTGAAGGAAAATGAGAAAAGGTGATGCAGCTATAAGCAGGTTAGGTTCTAGAAAACTCACTTCTATGTTATATTTGGTGGAAGCACTGATGCCCACAGCTTCCTTTATGGGTCAGATGGTTTCATATGGTGTGATGATGTTCACTTCAGATAGATTTAGTGGATTTGTGTGATTATAAGATAAACCTGCTCATTACGAATGGCTGAACGCCATCGTCGCTTCCACCGCCAAGCGAAATGGGCCGGGGAAAATCTCCTTGCTTTGGACCGTCTAACGGACGTGCCAATAATTTCAGGCCGCTGGTTGTTAATCGTCTTATCGGTCCGATTGAGCAAGATGTGGCAAACTCCATGAAAATTCCTCCTCTCTCTGTTTCTGTTTCGCTCACCCCTCTCTCCCAAAGTTTTTCCTCTCTCTGGCTGGGCGGCCGCAGGTTTCCAAACAAACTAGCCGAAACATGTTGTCTGTGAGTCCGTCTATCCAGCCCTCCCGCTGGGCAACAAAGCTGCCATCCACAATGTAAGCAGGTGGCGCTGGCATCCCGGGGAGAATGGGCAGAGCATGTGGGCGTCACGCAGACGACGCCAATCCAAAATTCCCAGCTGACCTCCAAAAACCAAGGCTACTGCTGCGCTCGCCAATCTTCGGGAGAATCAAGTTTTCCGTGTCTGTGTGTGTTTGCACCGCTCTCCCCTCCTCATGTTGAGCTGTTTGCCGTCATCACGATTTTCAGCACATTTTCTACTTCTTTTTTGTTCTGTCCTTCCTGCACATCTCCCTCACTCGGCGTGTTTGCTTTGTGGGGGTGCTGTTTAGCCGAGTGGGACCAGCATCAGGCCGCCGGCCAGCCGCCTTCGGTTGGACGTTAATGAACGGAACAGGAGTGGGCACATCTGATGAGGCTGGCCGTGCTGTCGACTGATTTTCATCTGGTGTGTGCGCGCCTGCCTGTTGTGTGTCTGACAACAGGTGCAGGCCAGATCTCTGCGCACTGACAAAATACAGACTCTGCTGTGCCAACACAGGTGATTTCTACCCGAGACAAACAAACAGGCAGTCCAGCTTCCTTTTATTCACCCCTCTCTTTCAAAGGAGAGCATGCTTGAAAAACGTCAGGGCCTAGTCAAAGTATTCACACCTTTTTATGAGATGGACCAACAAAAAACAGAGAAAAGGATGTTTTATGTTTTTAGTTTAGCATTTTTACAGAAAATAACAGCATCTTGCGGATAAAAGTAATTAAATACTTGGTTAAAGTATGTTTAACTGTATTTTATTCAGGCTCTGGGACACCTCGGTTCTCTGGATGTGTGTATTTTTCATTCAGAAGCTTTTTTCTTGGCCTTGGTGTCGACCTTGAATTGTGAGGTCTTGGTTTTCTTCTATTGTTCCAGGTTTGATGGAGGAATTTTGTTCTTTTGTTGTTGCAAAGAACACATTTGATAAAAAGAAATACTACGAAAAAATGCAACCCAGAAAAGAAAAGAAAAAAAATGTTTAATCAAAAAAAATAAAAGGCTTTAAAAATGAATTTACTATTTTCAAATTTTATTTTAAAAAGTTATCTTTCTCTTCAGATTGTATCATTTCTCTTTTTTTGGATTGAATTCCTTCTGAATTGAGCTTCATTGATCACATTTACTTCACTTTAATCCAAATAAAAATGAACACTGTTGACTAATTAGTGCTGATGCTAACATCCAGCAGACCATAGAAGTCTGTGTTTTCTCCTCCCTCCAGAGGAAAGCCTGCCCACAGAAGTAAAGAGAATGTGATCTGGAAAAGGCAGTTTAAAAAGAAAGAAATTCATAAAAATTTATCTGAAAAGAGAAATAAACAAATCTGTAAAAAAAAAAACAAATTAAGAAAAATTTTGGGAAAAAAAGCAGAGCGAGTATTTCGCTCTGTTCCAGTTCGCCCCAATGGGCTCACGTCAATGTTGGAATATAAAATTTGTAAAATAACATTTATTTAATTTAAGTGTGATAAAAACATACACTAATTATACTTAACAATACAGAATGGGTTTACATAAAGTGATCGTTGAGCCTGTTTTTGAAAATGGATCGCATTCATGCATTATACGCGAAATGGGATGCGAAATTACGTTTTTTTTATGTAGCCTAGTAAAATAAATGAATATTTAAATAGGAAACTTGGGGCAACAGGAATGAAGCAAGGTGTTACGTTCACAGCTGGGAAACGATCACTTAACAGCCAGTTAAATAAAACAATCCACATGTATCGGTAACATCATTAAATCAAATGCTGTGTCCCAGGGCCCTGGTATCATTACATGAAAGAAAAATGTCAGAAAATGCCTTCTTCTGAAAATTTGAGCGAATGTGGAGTGATTTCGCTAACCTGACTCCGCCATATGAATTTGCTCCGCATATCCATCTGGAAACCTCCCGTAGAAGTAATTTTGGGATGGGGCGAAAATACTGGTTAGCTGATTGGCCTATGTTGGTGATAGACGGGCCAAATAAACCAATCAGATCAACGAAGCATATGACGTACTAACAGAGCGACGACGAAAACACAACCACAAGCCAGGCTACTCTTGCCGAAACCAGTTGGGAGAAGAGCAAAAACATCTTTTCCTCTGAGAAAAGCCTCCAGAGCAGTGTTTTGCTCTTCTTTCAGTGAAGAAATACTCTGTAATTCCGATAAAACTTGCACAATAGCCACGCTAACGCTAGTTTCATCAGCCAAAGCTGATTGGATGGTCTCACGAGGCTATGATTTCGCCAGAGCGACAGCAAAATTAAGGGGAGCACGGAGCTGATTTTGAGCGGCGCGTCCTGGCGCAACTTTGAGCGACGGAGCGAATGAGCGACATCCTCCTGAGCGGGAATTGCGCAGGGCTCCGCTCCGTTCACATGGTTTGGTCTCCAGTAAAGCACATTCCAATGAAAATTACTCTTAATTAAAAACACTAATTTATTGAACAGTATGTAATAATTTCATATCTAAAGTACTTTCCGAAGTTTGAATTCTGAAAATAACCAGACTTTTCCACTAAGAATGTGTTGCAATGGAGCTTGTTGTACTTCATAAGGTCAGCAAGTATTAGCGATGCTACATAGCAGAGATATTGAGAGATTCCAGTGTTTGTTTTAAGGACAGTGGCCGTGAAAACAGCTAATCAGTCGCCTGAGTCAAAACTTCTACTATTGTGTTTCCATCTGAAGGGCATATATTATAAAACATTTAATGATTCGTATTTGTACTGTTTCCACCAAGCTCTTCTAAAGCGATACTTCAAAATGTGCACAGAATAAAATGCTGATGGAAACACGCCTAGAGTTCTCCAATGAAGCTCTGAGGCCAGGAACAAGTCAACCATGTTGCTGCTGAGTGGGTTTTGTTCTATGAAATGTTCCAGTAAAACAAAAGAGATTTTGACTCTGATCAGAAAAAATTTTAAATACTTTTGCAGGATTCTGTAAACGAAGTTCGGATGATCTTCAGTTTTCTTCCTTCTGCTTTTTCCCCGACATAAATACGGTTTGAATTATTTGAGGTGACGACGTCGAACTCATAAACAAACTAGAAACAACCGTCACATCCAGCCTGTTGTGAAACTACTCGCTTATTACACAAAAGCAAAGGGAAGGTTTGAGTCACAGCATCCTGTTCCTGGCTGCCTGAAGCTAAATAACGGCGAAGGCGTCTATGTTCGTTAGAGCAGTAGCGTCGTGGGCCTTCCTCTCACACCTGCATCCCTAAATAAAGCCAAGCAGCTTTGCAGAGTAGCTGCCACAGGCCGACGTCCTTCACTTGGACACCAGAACCCAGAAGCGGATGAGACCGGGGAGACGGGACTGTGATTCCTCCCACTGAGGGAGATGGTTATTTTTCACTGGCGTCCAAAAATAACAAAGAACAAAGGCGGATAAATGAGTGAGTTTTTGAGCGCAAGCTAGTGGGCTTTGGCAGCAGCGTTTGATGGGGGGGGCAGCTAGCGGCCCGTCCACACATCTGTCCACACAGCACGGGGTGGGTTCCAACGACACCCACAGAAACTGGCTTAACCTTCTCTTCCCCCCACCACCTGTTCATTACCATGGGCCCCCCCACAGAGCCGCCGCCATCCTGCTCTCCCTCTCTCTGTCTGTCGCTACTTATCCCTTTGTTTTCCTTCCCCTCCTTCCTCCTATCGTCTCTATTGTTCATCTTTATCTTTCTTTTTTCTATTTTTCCACTTTTTTCCTGTGTCTGTGAAAGCAGCTCTTATCTGCGGTCAGAAAATCGACGGCGTTCCATCAGCGTTCAGTGAACGGAGAGGGCTGATCGTGCAGGAGAAGGGGAAACGGCCGGCGTGTGCCGTGCGGGATGAAAAAGAGGCTTTTGATGAATTGTCTGTGAAAGTGCATCAGTCTACCCACATCTTCAAACCCCCCAACGGCTCTGGTCTGCCTTCAGACTCATTTTTCTCCACATTGTTGGTAATTTGAGCATTCCTCGCCCCGTGGCATCTTTCATAGTTGGCCCATTTAAATTCCCTTTTGAAAATCTATTTTGGAGGAAGCAAATGACAAGATTTAGCTTATTGAGGTGCGGCAGAACATCATGGGAATGTGAGAGAGCGTAAAGAAAACCTTCATCATTGTTCTACTTTGTTAGTGAAGAATCTCTTTACTGCAGCTTTAATGTCTGATCGTCTCATTCAGCCAAGTTGATTATAAAATAGCCTCAACTTCTCAAAGCTTCACTCAGAACCAAAACCGGTTGCAGTATAATTAAAACAAACCTAAAACTAAAAGCAGCTGACAGAAAGGTCGGGGGACGCTATTCTTTGCTGTGATTCCTGGAAAACCAAAACCAAAGAGAGTAAGGAGAGGAGACTAAATTACAGCGAGGTAAAAAAGATTAGGAATATTATAGCTGGAATTACATCTAAAGTGATGCCACTTTTTTTTTTTTCTCATTTTACCAATAAATTATTTTACAAGATAATGTGCAGCGAAATGGGCAGAAATGTCCTGGTGATGATAGAAAGGCAGCAGCAGCTTCATGAAGCACCAGTTCCAGCTACGGTTGGCATGATAATAAAATACCAAACTCCACATTGACAGGGCTCGATGTTAACCATTGTCCGATCGCCCGGGGCAAGTAGTTTTTATTGTCGGGAGAGTACAAATTTCATTACATTAGCCCGCCGGGCAATGATTGCAAAAAAAAATATTTATCACTCAAAATTACTTTAAAATCACCAACATTCGCTTAAAAAAGGACCCACAAGCGTTGCCGGCGCCATTTTTGTTGTTTTGCACATATTCTCGTGTGATGTGAAAAAAACGCGAGATTTTCCGCCAGATGGCGTGATTTTTGTCCTGGAATTGGCACGAATCAGACACATTTTTTTCGACTTGGCAGGCTAAAAAACAACAAGACAAAAAAATGTGAGGTGAGTAACACACACCACCCATTTCACCCACCACCCAGATAACCCTGGATTAAAAATGATCAGTCAGGGATTAGGAAAATTGGCATAATTGTAAATATGGTTATATACATAAAAAAAATTTCATAGATTTTTTTTCTCTCAGACATTGGAGATTAAATGTTTTAGAGCTAAACATGTTAGATTGGTGACCTGTTATATTATTATTGTATTGTTGCTACATTTATTTTGTCAGGGAAACTACCATGGAGGAAAGAAATGCCAATAAATCAGAGGCAAATAAATATATTTATAATTATAGCTTCAGAGTATCGATCATTTTTGACAACCCTAGCTCCAATCAAAAAAAAAAAGACGACATTTTTGTGCAAAAAATTTTCCTTTTATGCTGCTTCCATTTTAAACCTTCCAGAGGTCAGCAAAGGTCACCATCTTTAAATCAAACAGATTGGCAGCACAACTGGACGTTTTGCTGCTTTTGTTTTAAAGTTTTTAACCAAAGGTCAAAAGGTCGACCGCGACCCCCGAGTTAACCAAATCAAACAAAAGATGGAGTCAAACGTTTGCGCTCGATTTTCTGTTTGAATTTTGTCCGCTTTTCTGTCAGATGAGCATACCAATATTCAATACACGTTTATCCATCTAGTTTTGTATGAAAAGTAGACTTTAAACTCCCTCAACGGGCTTGTATCATGAACAAAAAAAAGCGTATAGCGATCTAACCTTAAATAGTTTTTTTTTGTACATGACTAAAAGGATAAACGCCCATTCAGGTATTTTAAATCTATTTTTCGTACAAAACTAAATGCAAACTGGATTTCTTGCGCATGCGTATTGACTATGGGTATGCTGGTCTGACAGAACACCGGTTCTGATTGACCTTTGGTGACCCCTGGAAGTTTCCATCAATATGTCTCTGATTTTGGCAGCACAAACGTAACGCAGTACAACTGTCTGCTCTTAACCAATAAAAATGAAGTGAGGAGTGAAGACGTGTTTCTATTGGTCAGCAAAGACTTAAGCAAACAAGTAGAAAGAATGTGATCTGTTAAATGCAACTTCAAGAAGAATGAATTTACCCTGAAAAAGAGAAATCTGAAAAAGAAATAGAAAAAAAAAGGATATAGAAAAATGAAAGAATGATAATAAAAATAATAAAAAAAAATTATCCCAATAACTCTTATTTTTATTTAGGAGATTTTTGCATTTTCATCAAATTACGATTTACATAATTCGTTTCTTGCTTGTAAAAACACTGGAACAAAATTCACTCCATACATAAAGAGCTTTTCGTTGTTCCCAGCTCATGTTTCAGATGTTTTTTTTTTCCCAGCAGCCGAACAGAAGTAAACAAGTAGAACAAATGTAAGTAAACAAATGTGAATTAAGTGAAGAGAAAAACAAGCTTTTCAGTAAACTGAGCGACTCGCTGAGGAAAGCAGCCATTTACCCTGAACTGCAGAACAAAATCCACTTAATTATTTACCAACTATGTATTTGATGCAGGCTGTTCTACATTCGAGTTTAATTGGTTTTTTAAGTTGTTTTAAATCAAATCTGAACTTGATTTATATGAACAAACTAAAGGAAACAGATCAGAGAGTGTAGAGACATTTTTTTAATGATTCCAGAAAAAAACCCCCAGTAAGATGAAGGAGAACAAAGCAGCTAGCACCCACAGGCTCTCATATGCTTTCACAGTGAGTGCTACTTGGCATGGCTGACTCCATCTATGGACATAATGTGGCTCATATTTCCATTCAGCCGCTCTTTTATTTTTAACTGTGAACATTAAACCACATTCTGGGCTGAAAGCAATTATCATCAATGCAGACACGAAAAAAACACTTTTCTATGAGCTTTATTTTTAACTTTTGAACAAGTCTGAGGTTTTAATTTTGTGGCCAAGTAGAATATTAATCAAAAGTAAGTGAAATGATTATCTGCAGCTGATAGGGGAAGTTGTTCATACAACAGAAAGCTGGATCAGATTTGTCTCCTCAGGACCTCAGGAGACCTTTTTTGATTTGCGTTCTGCTCTCCTGGATCCTGAACACCTCCAGATCTTTTCTGTGACTCTTTAATTGCTTTTTGCACACTGGTCCTGATGATGATAAGGAGAACTTGGTGACAACATCTCAATTTCTCTCCCCAACTGAACGCTCCCAGTTTCAATTATTGCCGCCGCTTTGCTCGCCGCCCTCGCTCTCTCCTTCCTCCAAATAAATTTCATTTCCCTTAAGCCCGCTGCTTTCCGTATCTGATGCCGTCTCGCTCAGTTATCCATGCATGGCATTATCAGGACGACAGGCCCTTACTGCTCAGTAAGAGAGGAAGGCTGCAGGCCCTTTATTACATACCAACTATTAGGCAGCGTATTCAGACTGCAAGCGTCTGGCTGTGGGGGAATATCTGCCTGAAGAGTTTGGCAAGAAAACACAAGGATGAAGAGCGAGGGAGAGGAAGGATTTTGTTTGCTTCAATAAACACTGAAGCGTTTTTATTCCACTCATGGGGAATAAGAAGAATTTTACTAATTTATTAAGTAATTTTAATAAATGTAAAACATTTTTTTTTTCAATCATTATCACGATCTAATCTTCATGAGTGCAACAGTCCTTTCCTTCATGTGCTGAAAATAAACCACATTAAAGGAATAGTACACCCAGCGCATTCAGCTCGGCAGAGAACTCATGCTCTTCCTCAACACTGAAGTCCTCAGACATTTTTCTTTTGTTGTTTCTTTCTTTGCACAGGTAAACAGCACATTTCTTCTTCTACGCTTGAATTATCGGCAGAGCAGACGCTGAATGCGCACTTTCGTCTGGTTTGGTCTGCCGCGGTTTCCGTAGACTCGTGAACGCGCTTTTAGGAAATCCTATACACTACTGTTTATGCTCTAAAAACATTCTAAATGACTTCGTTTCGAGTAAATTCTGGATGCTACCCACTCAGGACACTTGGAATACATTGGACGAGCAGTATGGAGGAATATTGACACGTTTTTTGTGGACTTCTATGGACCTTTCTGCCTCGGGCGCCATAGACCTCCATTATTTGAATGTCAGCAGACAGCAAGAAGCCTCCCAGATCTCCAGATGCATTTGAGATATCAAAAAAGTACTCCAGAGTGTTGTTCAGCATGGGGGTGAGTAGAAAATGAAGGCTAATCATGTTTTGGGTGTACTATTCCTTTAAAGGTACATAGTCACCTTATTTAAAATGTACACCAGTAACTCAATCTGGTTCCACCTTTTCAAAGTTTTTAATGACAAATAACTGCATTCTTCTGGTGTAATACTTATTTACCTTTAATACTTGTTATTTACCTTACCTTATTTACCTTTGTTTTTGCTCAGATTGGCAGTAAATATTGCATTTCTGTGCATACTTACCATAGCAGCATCATGTGATCTGGATTACGTCACTGTGCACGCTAAGAATCGGTGAACAAGCTGAAGCGATGGAGAAGAAAGCCCGCCCCCAGAAGTGAGGAGAATGTGATTTGGAAAAAGCAATGTGAAATGAAATGGAATTGATGTGATATTCGCCTGATATGGAATAGCTTGAGTTACTTGTGGCAAGTAGAGTATAAGGAAACTTCAATCAAATAGTATCAAGAGTAGTGGTACAAAAAATATTACATTAGTAAAAAAGAATTTTAAAAAGCAATCACTACTAAAAGTTTTTTACCTTATAGTTTCTCAGGTAGGTGAAGAAGAAGGCATTCAAAGTTTTCCAGTAGGAAATGGGGGAGTGTCGGCCTAGTGGTTAGAGCAGTGCGCTTGTGCTCTAAGAAGGTTGCAAGTACCCAGATCGATCCCCACAGTCTGCACTCTGGGTTTCTGAGCAAAACCCATAACCCCTGATTGCTCCCTCGGGTGCCGCACAATGGCAGCCCCCCAAGGGTGTGGGTGAAAAGAACAAATTTCCCCATGGTGGGACAACAAAAAGGATTTACATTTTTGTTTTACAAATAAATATCCAATTGAAATAAAAAAAGTCAAAAAAGCATCACTGCACTTACTCTCAAACATGGCAGTGGCAGTATCATCCTGTGGGGATACCTTTCTTCAGCAGAAACTGGAAAGCTGGTTTAAAGTTTCCAGCTAACCTCATTATTTTCCGGCGGTCGCCACCCGCGGGGGCTCGCTATACAGTGTGAGGTCATGACTTTTTCTTCATGATTTCTGAAGTTAATGAAGAGCCAAAATATATAAAAATGATTCAAATAATACAAATACCAATAAAATATATAATGAATCATTAGATAATTTAATAATATAAAAAACATTTACAATGCTGAATAATCAAATGTCATTTAAAGATAAGTCTATCTAAAAATGAATGATTATTTTACACATAAAGTGAAATAATTATATCTTTTTTTTAGGGGGTGCCCAGTGATATGGAACTTTTGCACAAGATCAACAAAAATGTATTTTCATGTATTTGGACCAAAAATTCCCAGTAATGTTAGACTGAATTTAATTTCCTGTTTGCGCTAATCTTTAACAAAGCAGGGAGGATCTCAGGAGCTTAGAGATTAAACCAGAAAGAAATATGGTGTCTATTTTCCAAAGATAAGTGGAAGAACTCCCCACAGAGGGTGGGGATGCGAATAAGGATATTAATTTAATTGCACCTTTTGCTTTGTTGTTCTCACCTGGAATTAATGCAACATAAAAAAGGTGAGTGATTTCCACGCTGCCTATTAAAGCAGTGATAAGGAGGGGTAACAAGTTAGAGCAGCTGAGCTCTGCGCAGGGCTAAAAGCAAAACGAGACAATTAAACAGAGTGATTTCATAATGTTTTATTGCCTCCCAAAAGCTCAAAGTAATATTCTTGTCTGCTTTTGAAAATTACAAAAGTGCCCTCTGAAGACTTTGGCATCAATAGGAGTCAATGTTCCCACAGAGAGGGACGTCAGACCTGTGTAACAATTAACAGCATGATGAGCACGCAACAATAAACACGTAACCCATTGAAGGCAGCAGAGATAAGGCCGTGTTTAAGCACCGTTTTATTGCGAAAGGTTCCCACAGTTCTGCATGTTCAAAGGGCTTCTCTGAACCAAACGCTCATAAAACTCTGCAGCTCTTCATCAAAGGCAGCGCTGAATAAATATGTTAGAGATCAGCTTAATATTTCAACCCATGCAGAAAAATAAAGCGAAAACGAACATTCTCATAAAATGTTTTTACTTTTAGAGATTCAACCTCTAATTACCTTTGATTTAGATAAAAAGAAAAGAGCAGTAGATGGAAATATGCCAAGAACTGAGCCATAATAATGGGCTTTGATTAACAGGAAATGCTTATACAGAATCAGAAAACATCCAAGAAAGGCTCTAAAGACGTGTTTGAATAATAAAATTTCATGTTTTTATTCTTCTGCACATTAAAAAGCTTCAAGAACCTAAAATATGAATCCACTTCTAATTCCAAAAACTATAAAGCTAATTTTCTTGATAGAATAGATTAAAATGTTGGCTATTTTTATGAATATCAAGTAAGAATTAATCAATTTTAAGAATTAAATCATTATATGCTTCTTGTGTGGATGAAATGGCTGTCATCCTTTAGTGCCTTTCTGTTATGGGCGACACTAGTGAAAACGTTCCCATAGTTGAACAATACCGGCCTGATCTTTAGTAGGTTTGCACATCTTCAAACAGGTCAAAGTGATTTACAGTTCCATTTCAGCAGAAAGCGTGTGCAAACCTTTTATTGTCTGTGCGCTTTCATCAGCGCTCATATGATGTTCTAAGGGACAAAATTTGCAAATTTATGGGTGGATTATATGAAATATAAACATTTATACTTGTGCACAGTGATTACAGAGTAAAGACCGACATGCAAAAATATCTGTGATCAGTGTTTCTACATAGGAGGCAATAGAACAGATGAAGTATGACAGAAAGTCTTTACATATCAATAAATGAAAACTTAACTTTCACATGTTTGATATTATATTTTTATATTCAGCTTTGATTATTTTCATCATATGAATTTTGTTGTAGCACTAAGATGGGCTGGCTGTGTACAATCCTTTACAAATGCTTTTCTTCGAATAATTTTATCATTATTACCTCTAACTAAATGGCTTAGCACCTCATCTTTCTTTTACATCTGCCTTCAAACTGACTGTCGACCATGCAATCTGCACATTATAATAGGGTTAAACAAACTGGCTTGCACGTCTTTACATTTGTGCACCAATGTTTTTAAATGATGTGCAGTTGGCCCACTTACTGTATTACATGTAATAAAAGAAAAAAAATGAATGTGAAATTAGGATCTTTGACCCTATGTGTGGTGGGTACTAATGATTAGCCACTTCGATAGCAGACATCGTGAGCAAAACTGAAAAGAGAGTCTTTTAAAAGGAGTCGTTACCCGGAAATCCGACTTTCTTATTTTAAAGGGGTGATAGAATGATTCTATAGGGTATCTGGTCCTTCAGGCAGTGTTGCCAACTCAGCGACTTTGTCGCAATATTTAGCGACTTTTCAGACGCCTCCAGCGACTATTTTTCAAAAAAAGCGACTAGCGACAAATCTGACGACTTTTTACGGTGTCACTGGCGGCTTTTGGAGACTCTTACCTGAAAGCATGTATCATTCCTACTCTTGTCCTCCAGCGGCAGCTGCTGCCGTGGGGCGCCTCCCCCATCCCAACCCCGTTCTCCCGCAGGAGTCCCTCTCAGCGCTGCAGTCAGAGCCGCAGGATGTTTACCCTCAGCGTCCAGACTGCAAATGAAGCGCGCATGCCCCGGGATGGACGGCGCAAATTGATCACGCAGTGCCGCTCCGCCCTGACTTACATTCAAGGCGGGAGCGAGCGGGATGTAAATGTAAAATGTTATTTGGTCTAAAATAAATAACTGAATTTGAAATATTTTATCTGAAATAAATAACAGCATTTGATTCACACAGCCACAGTCAGTCACTTAATCACCTTGTCCATTGTGTTTTCCTCTCTAAGATTAACATTGATCTGCTGGTGAGAATAATTATATCTCAGTCTAAACTGTACAGTCAAAAATACAGAAAAGAGTGGGAATCAAACCCTGAAAAAAGTAGCTCGATATATTGTTTAGTAAAGTGAGTAAAAACACTATTATATAGTGTTTTTACTCACTTTTTGTCTTTCTGTAACGACATTATTTCTCCCACAGCATCAATAACATGCACATCACTTCCTGTGGCAGATTATGCAAATTAGGCGATGACGTCATTTAGCGACTTCTAGCGACTTTTAGGCCCCGTCCACACGAAGTCAAAACGAACATGAAACGCTAATATTTTCCAGAACGTTTGTCGTAAAGACGGAGACGTAAAATAAATGTGATCGTCCACATGAATGCATGAAAACGCTGCAAAATTTATGCCAGGCCTATAAGTGGCGCTGTGGTGCCAAAGCAAAAATAGGCGAAAACAGGCAACGAAATGTTGGGCATGCGCAGTAATATTTATACATGGTTGCCCTGCGGGTCCATTTTCGTGGTTTAGTCAAATTCAGGTGCTGAACTATGTCGTCGATGTTGCTCTGTTCTTCCTGGAGATATTCCAGAAGAAGAATATTCTGTTGTAAGCCCGACAGCAGGGTGAGTAGCATGAGCAGCAACCATTCAACACAGTACGGCGCCATTGTTGTTGTGATACTGTGTCGCGCATGCGTGTTTAGAGGCGACGCTATGACGCATGAGTGCAAGAAAAAAAATGCGGTTAGAGCTTAAAGATGGAAACGCGAAAACGGCGTTTCAAAATCTTCCCACTCTGAAGGCTTAATAAAAAAAAGATCGTTTACAGACCCCCGAAACGCCGGCTTCGTATGGATGAGAGGCTGGTTTGGTGAAAAATTTGTGCGTTTAGGCCAGGGTTTGACTTCGTGTGGACGGGGCCTTAGCACAGCCAATAGCTACTTTCCTTACTGAGGAGTTGGCAACACTGCCTCCAGGTCTCTAATAGGATGTGTAACATTGGTTGGGCTGAAAATGGCATATTAGCTGTTCTATGATCCCTAATGCAGCCTGGTTAAAAGCCCTAGAATGAAACCACAGGTTTTCTTCCTTTTATGGTATGATCATGAATATTTAGATGAGCTGTGCTCTGATTGGTTGGTTTATAACGAGCAAAGCTGCTGAGCAAAGACGCATCATAGCAACAAACACTCACTCACGGAAACATCAGATTGTAGATATGGTAGGGGGACCAGACGTCCTCTTTTTCCTACTTTTCATACCTAAAAAAATGTCCGGGGAGAATTTCAAAATCTTCTGGGATTTTGGTCGACTACAGTGCAGCATGTAGTCCAAACAAGGAGCCAGCGGGGGACGGAGCGACCAAACCCGACCCGGTGACGGTAGCCTGGACAATGGCGGCTCCGTGCCCGTCCGGTCCAGTCAGCATCCCCCCCCAAAATCAGAAGTGGAACCAAATCATCAAACCAACATTGTCTCGTTACCACATGGTTATTTACAGAATATATTATAAATCCTCTCCCGCTGTTGTGGTATTGAAGGATTTAATCGGTTTTAATACATACCAATCATATCGTTATAACGAGAAAATGGCTTTTGTTATTTTTAGATAATGAAAAAATTAACTAGCTTTCTTAAAAAAAAACAACAGTGAAAAAGTATCTGAGAGACACGGCCGCTCTCGGCTTCCATACTTTAGGACTGCATACATAAAATTACTTTTTATGACAGCATCAGATTTATTAAAACCTCCAATTCATATAAAAAAAAAACTAAACAAAAAAAAGAGATTTTTATGATTCGAATTAATTTTTTCAGATCAGATAATCGAGGTAAACAGACGATCGAAACTAATTAAAGACGTCCTTCAATCAGTCTTGTGTTTTTTAACCAATATGTTGAACGAGGAGGAGCCGCCAGGGAGGCACCGGGCAGAACCGAAACTGGACCAACTTCTGAAACATGAATCAGCTCGGAGAAAGAAGGGATTAAACTCTTTAATAATTACCTTGTGAGTTGAGTCAATAAAACCTTATCAGGAATGGTGGGAACTCAGATGTTTTCCTGGATTTATAATGTCTTTGATAACAGCTCAGAGGCGTGGAGGGGGGGTGCTGTAAAACGCACCCATGAACTCTTTCATGTTGTGGACTTTAGGCGATCCTCTGCCCCCATCATGCGAGCGTCAGGGCAGTGAACGCAGCATTTCACTGCTTTTATTTTTTTAAAGGGGTTTATTGAATGAGGAGAGATAAAGATGGGCGCGAAGATTTAACAATGATGACTAATAAAGCTTAAACAACAGAGGGGAACATTTGCTAGTTTTCTAAAAATCACATTCGTTTTTAGGACGTATGTTTGCAGGCTTTAATTGTGATCATCACAGCGCCCTATAACCAGCGTCTCTCTTTTTTTGTGTGTGTGTTTGTGTGTCCTGTTTAGCCAATATAGCTCTGGGAACCAGTATGACTGTTGCCTTAAGGTTCTGCTTGATACTTATATGTTAAACTTTATTAAACATTATTTAGGGAGTATAATTGTATACAAAAAAAGGGGAAGTGAGAGAGAAAGAGGATATAAAATAAAGCCATTTTGCATATTGGGGCAATAAGAACATGCCCTGCACATGTGGTTCTTAATTGAGATTCTGGTATTAATAACTATGAAAAAATGAATGTAACCAATTCAATATATGCAGAGTTAATGAGCATCAAAGCCAAACGGTTGAGTTATTCAAGCTCACTGATTTTTTGCTTCATCAGAAGAGGTGCAGAGAGGAACATTTTAAATACTCTCAGGAAAAACTGAAGCATGAAACACAAACAAGATCCAAGATGCTTCATTAGGCACATAAGGTTATTTATATATACATGTGCAGTTGTGCTTGAATGTTTACATACCCTCCCATTAAAGAGAAGAATAAAGTCACACTAGTAATTCAAATAACACAAAAATGGAAAAAGCAATACTAGATAAAAATTACTGTTGAGAAAAATAATTTAAAAAAAGCAAAACAGTCCCAGACAAATGAAAGTACCTTGCTAATGAACGGTGAACCATCATCCCTATAAACAGGTTCAAAAGTGTGACTGAACATTTCCTGAACGTTACAGAAAACACCTGATTTCAGTGATTATTGCCTCAAAGTGTTTCTCAGCAACATTTAAACTACAGCTTTGAACAAAAGCTTTCAAATAAGTGGAAAATTTGAAACTTAGGAATGTTCAAAATTAGACATAGCAGCAACAGTAGATCTAGATGGTTTAGCTTCAAGGCAAACATTAATATACAGAAACTGGGAAAACTGGCTATTAACAAATTATTTATTTTGGTGCCCTGATGGTGCAGAGGTTAAGAACAGACAATCACTTTAATAGAGACTTTGTTCCTTGATGCAGCTGCTGCAGGTTTGATTTCTGGCCTGTTCCCCCCCCAGCTTTTTTATCATAATTTCACTGCCACAAGTACAAAGCAACGCAATTCACTTTCTGCATTTAACCCATCCCCTTGGATGCTCAGTGGGCTGCCTTTGTGTGGCGCCCAGGGAGCAATCAGAGGTTAAGGGTCTTTGCTCAGGGACCCAGAGTGGCGGTTTGCAGCAGTGGGGCTCAAACTCAGAAGCTCTGGAATCCAAGCTCCATGCCCTAAACACTAGGCCGCCACTCCCCTTGTCTCGATCCCGTTTCCTGGCTGCCTATTTTTCAAAAATGATAATAAAATAATGGCCACTACAGCCTGGAAAACAATCTTTATATAAACTGGCGTCATTTGGGCTCAGAGGTACGGAAGAGGATTAGGGCCACTGAAAAAAAAAAGTTTAACATGGAAAAAAAGTCAGAATTCAATGTCAGAATTCTAACTTTAGTCTCAGAATTCTGACTCTCAGAATTCTGACTTTTTTCTCAGAATTCAGAATTTTTTTGTTGTCAGAATTCACAGATTAAAGTAAGAATTCTGAGAAAAAAGTCAGAATTCTGAGAAAAAAGTCAGAATTCTGACTTTTTCCCCCATACTAAACGTAAATAAAATTTAAAAATCAGTTCACTTTTTTTTTTTTTTTTCAACTGGCCCTAATCCTCTTCCGCACAGAGGCGTCGAGGATAAACCAGACTTTTTACGGAAGCAGCATCAAAGAGCATTGAATGGAAATAATGGAGCAACATATAAAATATTAGGAAAGAAGTTAAAGAATGATTCTCTGTCCATGTTGGTGTGATGGTTTATAACAGGGGTAAGGGATTAGTGGACCAGGTTCCAAATCCGGATCCACCTGCTTCCTGATCTGGACCAAACCTGATTTAAAAAAAAATTATAAATTACCACATGTTGTCCGACGACAGAGTCTAACTCCTCTTCTCCTGTTAATACGGTAAAGCCCTGGGGAGCGTCCGGCTCCAGGCTGCACGTGATCCAAATGAGCCAATGAGCTGTCAGTCTGGGTTGCTGCTGCTGCTACTTTTAGACACAGCAGGCAAACCTGTGGCAAGCCGGGCGATGGGAAAGAAGGAGAAGACCATGAGAAAAAGAGAGCAGAGAAAGTGTGGACTGCTGGAAGAACTGTGGTGAACTGGTGAAAGAAAAGTGAAATGGCGTGCTCAAAGATGACCCTGCACATTTAGAGGATGTTTGGCTCAACCTGCTGCTGTGAAGCAGGATTCTCCACCATGAACAGAATCAACAATAAATCTGGATCCAGGCTCAGAACGAGCTCCTTGATATGTGCTTGAGAATGGCTTAGTCTCCATTCAAACCCAGGTTTAAAGCCTTGCAGGGCAGCCTAAAGCCCACTGCCAACATTAAGACAGAAACAAGGTCAGTTCAGGTGTTTCATAAAAAAAAGTGAGTCAGGAAATCGTCTATATACCAAAGTGAAAGATTGTTGTTCTCTACTTCAAAGACAATTTAGATTTTAAAACGGAATAACTTTCTTTTTTTAATATTTTTTTGGTTAATTCAAAAATTCAATCTATAACATTAATGCATTTAATTTCACTGGTAAATTCCGTTTAAAGTAACAGATTATAATTAAAAATGTCTCCGGATCTTTACTGATTGTATATTTTCTTTTATTCGGACCCCAAAGATTTTTAATTAGTTACCCCTGCTCTATAACATAGAGGTCTGACTACACTGCAAAAAATGTAAATCTAAATAAGTCATTGTTTCTTAAAATAAGTGCATTTTATCCTAAGTTGAGGAGGTAAATGAAATACTTTGCCAATGGAACAAGACGATTTACATTTGAATTAAGAAAAATCAATTGCATTGTCTTATTTAAAGTGCATATTATCTCATTAACTTATTTTAAGTGTAAAAATACTCATTCCAATGGCAAACAATCTTATTTACCTGCTTAAATTAAGTGTAAATACACTTCATTTAAGAAATTTTTACTTAATTTCAGATCGTTTTTGCAGTGTAAAAGGAAGAACCGACAAATTATCAACAGCAACAGTCTTTGGCTTCCTTCTTCCTAAATTGTTTGATTTCCCTCATGCAGACTCTCTCTCTCTCTCGCTCTGACACCGTCCTCATTCCAACCTGCATCCAAACACAAGCGTTCATAAATTATTGGCATGGTTGTCTCTTAATTATGCATGCGGCCTGTTGGGTGGCTCACCTGTTCACCTGTCTCCACTCCCCCTCTGCCCCTCACCGTGCTCATATCAGGGACCTTTAAACTTCCACCTGTACGTTACGGAGCTCCTGTTATCAGACCAGGGGAGGGGATCGCAAACAGGCGACGCACAGTTCTGATATGTCAGCGGCAGAAATGAGCAAACTGTGACACAGCCAGGGAGGAGAATAAAGCCACCAGCTCACTCCTCTCCGTCTTCGTCTTTCCTTTCATTCTCCTCCTTTGCTTCTGCAAACCACTGAGAGACAGCGAGCGAGAGGGAGAGCGTCAGCCGGCGAATTTTTACAGCTCTTCAAAATCATTATTGGCAATTAGCGTTCGTCAGGGAAGACAGCAGCTGCTTGTAATTACAGGTAGCCCCTCATTACTTCTCAGTAGAGGAGGGGAGGCTGGGAGGGGAAAACATGTTCCAGAGCCAGTGTTTATATTTATTTATATAATACTTTACCCATGATGTTAAGCCACATAATGTATACCTGCTATAGTGAAGTGTTTGGAGCTTCTGCAGGTGCAGCTTCTAAAGAGGATGAGGAGGAAGTTTGCTCCTTGTAAACGGCGGCGCTGTCACGCAATCATTGCAGGCGGTGTGTGAGATCTCAGAGGTTAAGGTTGGGATGACCTGACATCTTAGGGCACACTCCTCTGCTGCCATGCTCCAGGACCAAGCTCTGCATGGCACGGCGGAGAGCGCGGCGGGCCCGGGGTTCTGATGTGCTCAAGCCATAAGATTTATCAGGCCAGTGATTAAAGAGAAGATGAAATGAAAGCAGATCCACCTTAATCATACTCTGACAGTCTTGGCTCTGTCTCAGGAGTGGTCGCCACCTGATGCGCCCAACACTCCCTCCAGAGGAAAGTAATTTAGAAAGGAGTCACTCGGCTGATAGGAGAGGCATTCCTTAGCTAATCAGCAAACCGATTTATTAAAGCTGCCGCAGATCAAGATGTTCTGCCCTTTAAACTCAACTCCAAACCCCCTCACTAAACCATTTAGACTGAGACATAAAATTATCCATAAATGAATAAAGAAAATTATGATTTAAAGCAGGGGTCTTCAAAGTTTTCCAGGTCAAGGACCCCCAAACTAATGGCGAGATGGAGCGGGGACCAGTGTTGTAGTACTCGAGATCGGTCTTGGTCTCGAGACCATTTTTTGATGGTCTCGTCTCTGACTTGACCGCATTTGGTCTCGGGCGCTGAGGACTCGGCATTTTATTTCAAGACCGGTCAAGACCACAACTGTGGAAATAACGCTAAATGCAGGTTTTTTTTTTTTTTTACCGCTGTCACGCCCACCCCCTTTCACCTGCGCGCGGCCTGCAGCACTTCGATTGATAGTCACAAGTGGTTGTCTGAGAACGGGATAAGATGTCGGCCAAATCATCGGTTATAAAATTCGACTAATTAAATCACAAAGAATATATTTGTAAAGCAACATTGAGAAAAAAGCATACAGCGCACTGTAAGTTCTGCAGTGCTTCACTATCAGAGACGGGATGGACTACGTCCAACTTATTACTTAAAAGATGTTAATGTTTAGTCCAGTTCTGTGTGTTAAATATCTAGGTGTTTTTTATGTGAATGTGGGTCTTTTAGATCAATTTTAGTAATTTTGATCATGTTTCACATTTTATTGTCACATACTGGCGCTGGTCTTGGTCTTAACTTGGTCTCAGACCCTAAAAGTCTTGGTCTTGTCTCGGTCTCGATACAGTCTGGTCTTGGTCTCAGGTTAGGTGGTCTTGACCACAACACTGGCAGGGACCCCCTATTTATATATATTGTATGAAATAGTGTTCTATCAAACTGGTCCTATAGTAACTCTATTACAGATGGAGTAATGTAACTAAAGTAATCCCTCCCTGGGATTATTAAAGTATTTCTGAATCCTGGTTGATGGGACAGGTATTGTGAATGAGACGGTGGACTGTTTACTACAGTCTGTTGAATTCATGCTAATGTGGATTTAAAGACATTTCAATTACTGGGAAAAAAATTGCAGATGGGAAATATAAGAAAAAAGTCTAATCAACCAAAACTTTCGCGACTCCCATGCAGTACCTCTGTGGACCCCTAGGGGTCACGGACCCCCTGTTGACGACCTCCGATTGAAATAATTCACATTTCTTTTATGCCTTTTCTCTTCAACAGCAATTATTTAGACGTTTTTTTGTTTTGTTTTTTTTTGCTATTTTTGTATTTTATTTCCATGAATTTCAGACTTTTGTGGTTGGATGTGAATATCCTCAAAATAAGAGTTTATTGACAAAAGAGAAAAAAAATTAAAGACTATGAGAAAAAGGGACAAAATAAAATATGCAGAGGAAGAAAAGAAGCCAAACATTTACATTTCCAAACACTGGAAAAAATCGAAATCTAGAGAAGTCATTTTTTCTTAAAATAAGTGCATTTGTTCTTGGATTGAGGAGGTAAAACAGACATTTTGCCAATGGAACAAGACAATTTACATTTAAAATAAGAAAACACACTTGCATTGTCTTATTTCGAGTGCATGTTATCTAATTATCTTATTTTAAGAGTAAAAATACTCCTTGCATTGGCAAACTATCTCATTTACCTACTCAAATTAAGGGTAAATACACTTAATTTAAGAAATTTGTACTTATTACTAGATCGTTTTTACAGTGTACACAGAGATTCTACAGGTAACATTTCCCGCTTTCTGTAATTAAAATCACAAATTGGAAGGTTCTATGTCCTTTTAATAGTCATTCCAAAACATGAAGGACTTCCCTTAACATTAATGCTTAGATTTTTAGCAATAAATTCCTGAAAATTATTGAAAAACTCCTGCCCTTCTTTGTTTCATTGTCACATATATTTATATAAAACCCAAACAGGAACTTTGGGCTACAGCTCTAAATAGCTGAAACACGGTGGTGGAAGCATCATGCTCAGGGGGTTGCTTTTATTTACATTGTATGAGGTTTTAGTTACTTCTAGTTAATTCATGAATACTTCCAAAGAACAGTCAGCTTTGAATCATTCCCTCAGATATCTGCCTCAAAAGCTGAAGATAAAGAGAAGTTTGATTTAGTTTCTATCGCTACATCCAAAGAAACTCTGAAATCGACAAGACTGACTTCAAAGTTTGGGGTCCAAGTTAGAATTTAAATCTTATTCTTAAACAAGAGAGTCTGAGGATCCAAGGTTTACAGTCTGACAGATTTGACCTACAATAACCAAAAATCTACTGTAAATAAGTCGTTTTTTCTGAAAATAAGTGCATTTGTTCTTGAATTGAGGAAGTAAGTGAAACACTTTGCCACACTGGAAAAACGATCTAGAAATAAGTAAAAAAATTTTTAATTAAATGTATTTACCCTTGATTTGAGTATGTAAATGAGATAGTTTGCCAATGGAATCATTATTTTTACTCTTAAAATAAGATAATTAGATAATATTCACTTGAAATAAGAAAATGCAATTGTGTTTTCTTATTTTAAATCTAAATTATCGTGTTCCATTGGCAAGATGTCTCTTTTATCTCCTCAATTCAAGAACAAATGCACTTATTTTAAGAAAAAATGACTTATCAAGATTTAGATTTTTGCAGTGCAATGGAACAAGACAATTTATATTTGAAATAAGAAAAAATAGTTGCATTGTCTTTTTTAAGTGCATATTATCTAATTATCTTTTTTAAGCATAAAAATACTCACTCCATAGGCAGATCAATTTATTTACCCATTGAAAATAAGTGTAAATACACTTAATTTAAGACATTTTTACTTATTTCTAGATTGTTTGCAGTGTGGCAGTGGCAGATGGCAGTGGGGGCAGATATGACCAAGTCAGAATGTGGCATGCTGATAAAGTCCCACTGAAAAAACAAAAACAAAACGAAAAATACAAAACACTTGCTTTAACTAAGCTTTATGCTACAAGGTGGTGATCGTGTGGAATAATTGTTTGTATAGATGTTCTAAAAGCTTGAAAGCTGTTATTCAGGATCCTTTTAGCAGAGAAACTTTTAAATCCACTACATATAGAAGCAAAAAATTCTAATCTAAAAAATAAGTATTTTTTTTTCTTAAAATAAGTGCATTTTTTCTTAAATTGAGGAGTTAGGTGAGACACTTTGCCAATAAAATCAGACAATTTACAATTAAAATAAGAAAACACAAATGCATTGTCTTATTTCAAGTGCATCTTATCTAATTTTAAGAGTAAAAAAAACCTCATTTCATAATTTAACTGGTCAAATTAAGGGTGAATTCACTTAATTTAAGATTTTTTTTTTTGTTATTTCTAGATTGCTTTTGCAGTTCTATGCCAATTCTGCACTCAGACAGATGAAGGATAAGTTCAGGTGAGAGGATGCTCTCCTCAACACTGGGTCATGTTTGCTACATGCAAGGTTTCTCTGCAAAGCTTGCTGGTGGATGCCAGAGATTAGCCTATTAGCCTGTGTTTTGTCTCAGGGTAAAGGAACAGTCTGCAGGAACGTTGGAATCAAGATGTCCGACAGAAGGAGAGCAAATAAGTGCAGAGGGGAAAAGTCAGACATGTGAATCTTCCTCCACAAACGATCAAGTTAGAACGAATACAGACCAGCTTGTTCTGCTGGTGTTCTGTCAGCTCAGCATACCGCGTCAGGCCAGCATACCCTTAGTAATACGCATGCGAGTTCCTGATCGTTATTAGCGGTTATCAGTCCTATAGAATGGCTTCAGATTCTGCCAATAGGCTCAGTAGGTTGTTATCACACTGCAAAAATGATCTAGAAATAAGTAAACATTTCTTAATTTAAGTGTATTTACCCTTGATTTGAATAGGTACATTTGATAATATGCCAATGGAATGAGTATTTTTACCCTTAAAATAAGATAATTAGATTAAATGCACTTGAAATAAGAAGATTCAATTGTGTTTTCTTATTTTAAATCTAAATTGTCTTGTTCCATTGGCAAAATGTCTCTTTAATCTCCTCAATTTAAGAAGAAATGCTCTTATTTTAAGAAGAAACGACTTATCTAGATTTTGATTTTTTCCAGTGCATCGTGTGAATCCTAATCATAAAGTAATTCCTTTTCCCTCTGTGGATTATATTTAGAGTGTTTTTCATATTATTGTTAAATATAGGCTCTGTGTTTACACATTGAATCTTTCTCTCACCTGTTCTTTTTCCAGAAAAGAGATTATTATTATCTAATACATATAAGTTAATCATAACTTATATGTATTAGATAACCAGGAGACATTACGGAGCCCCCTAGGGGACATGGGGAATTTTTTTTTTTCTTTTGCGTTCCCTTGCAAAAGTATTGCGTTACCTCGCAAAATTTTGCGTTACCTCGCAAAACCTTTTGCATTACCTCGCAAAACCTTTTGCGTTACCTTGCAAAACCTTTTGCGAAGGTTTTGTGTTCCCAGACAAAACCTTACTTAGGTAAAGTTAGAAAGATATTAACAGATTCGGACTTCCAGGATCAATAACTCTCATTGTTGAAACATAAATGGCGCCACTTTCATGTCCTGATAGCACAGACTACGTATTACAAGAATCAAAAAGCGTTATTTTCGAGAAAAACGAGCCGTTCGCAGAGCTGGATGTATTACATTGATCTCTATCCACAGGCAGCGGCCAGGCGAGTGGTTAGGGACCGTCTGCAAATGGTAAAACAGCAAAACGTTGCAAATAAAAATCAATAACTCCACTTCCATAAAGTGCAGAGACTCCAAAATCACCACAAACACCAAGGGGCTCTTGGTGATCGCACTACAACAGCTGGTTTGGAAAATACGAAATGCGAAAGTTTTGCGTGGGCTTTGCGAGGTAACGCAATATTGTTGCGAGGGAACGCAAAAGAAAAAAAAAAATTCCCCATGTTCCCTAGGGGGCTCCGTAAGACATGACAACAGATTTTGATAGAAATTGTAATCTTACTCATATCAGAGAAGTTGCTTAAAGTTACAGAAGGCAGCTGCTCACCGCTCAGGAAGTGGCCACGGTTTACCGTTAAAGACGCATTTTATACAACTCGTATCTGCCACATCACATTTTATATCATAGACGTTTGCAGATGAGTATACGTCCATGGCCTTATCAAAATATTACACTTTGTTCTAAGCTGAAGGACACCGCCCCCATTCTATTCCCAAATATTTGCCACGTACAGAATGAAGATTATTACTGCACTGGAAAAAATCCCTATCTAGATAAGTCATTTTTCTCTTAAAATAAGTGCATTTGTTCTTGGATGGAGGAGTTAAAAGAGACACTTTGACAATGGAACAAGACAACTTACACTTAAAATAAGAAAACACAATTGCATTGTCTTATTTCAAGTGCATATTATCTAATTATCTTATTTTAAGAGTAAAAATACTCATTCCATTCCATTGGAAAACTCTCATTTACTTACTCAAATTAATTTCCAGTGTGCTGACCTGACGCGGTATGCTGAGCTGACAGAACACCGGCACTAATCTCTGACCACCCTGAGCTGATCCATAAAAACAAAAATGCTTTAAATGTCAGCTAGAAATAATAATACAAAAAAAAAAAAAAACACACAACTCTTGAGACCTTGAGAACGTCTGTGAAGCTTTAGTCGCTGCAAGAGTGGCGACGTTCATTTTGTGCACACAAGCAGGCTCCTGCTCAGCTACAGTACAACAACCGGCATCCTGGCAGTGGAAGCGCTCGCGTTCACGGGGCATCTCTAGTTTCCACTGTAGACCATCCAACGCAAATACAAAGAACAACTGTCACATTCAAACTGGAGCTGAAATGACTGGCTGGGTTTCGATTCATCTTGTCTGTCCGGGTCCCTCTTTTTCATTTGCTGCCATGAAAAAGTTGGAACTGTATGAGAACCCCGCGCTGGAGAGAGAAGATCAAGTGTGGAAGGATTTAACAGATGGAATTGGTACTAAATGAAGCGTTAATGCATGGATGGTATAAATCTGCTCTGCAAGTTAAGAGCTGGGATCCTGGGAAGAGTGAGATGCTGTTTAAGTGGGAAAGTTGTTCTCATTGACTTCAGCACAATCAGCTTTATATAATGTCTAAATAATGCTTTGTAGGAATAAATAAAACTAAATGGTTCTTAAGAATATTCATTAAAGTATGTTCTAGAAAGTAACGGTTTATATAAGGAATGAATCAGTTTTAATAGGTTTAATAAAAGAAGTTTCTGTCAACATTTCACCGTTTAAATTATTGTACAGTGCTCCTGACCGATGTGAGCCCTTCAATATAAATATTGCATTTAGGGATGAAAAGTATCGATTAATAAAGTAATCTAAATTTAATCAATTGAATATGGAATGATAAGCAACCGTTTTATAAAAATAAAAAAAAATTAAACCCGGGTTTTTCTCGTATAAAAAGGGATCTTTCATCTGTTCCTGTTTGGCTGTGATTCCATCATGGAGAGAAAAATCAGCTGTGCTGCTGCCATCAACACCTTTGTTTATAGATGTTGGAGATCGGCCTGTTTTTCAGTGTAGTCCTGTTTCTCTGACTGTCACTGGCTAGTTGTGCTCTCTTTATCCTCTGAGCTTGTCTGCCTGGCTGTGTGTTTCCTGGACGGGGCCGCCTTTTATAGCTGCCTTTTCAGTGATGGGAGTAATGGCGTTACTAACGCAGTTACCTTTTTTAGTATCGAGCAATCAGAATTATTACACTTGATGTAACTATAACGCAGTTACCATTGCCGACACCCCGTTACTGCGCGCTACTCAGGTCGCACAATGAACCTTTTTTCATGATAGGACTCGTGCGCGCCTTGTCATGAGAGAGGGGAGGATGAGATCGGCTGTTACGGGTGTTAACGCACAGAGAGATGGAGAGTGAGGAGGACTCCAGCGAGCTGCGTTTCCCCATCAGATAGTTTCCCCTGCATCTCCGCACAGCGCAGGCGGCACGATTCATCACGCAAGCGTAACAGCCGCGCTGTGCTCGCGCCACAAAGGGAACTACGGAGAGCGTGAACGATCTAATGTTGGTTGGATGGATGGATGGATGGATGGATGGATGGATGGATGGATGGATGGATGGATGGACTGGGTTTATAGGCCCATCAGATAGCGTTCCCCCCTGATGTCATTTACTTTAAGTTGCAATAAAAGCAAAACTCTGCAGGTTCTTGTCTTTGTCGTCCGCTCTATTCAGCTGGCTTTGGAAACACACCGCGAGAAGGTGGGGGCTGGGTGGTGAGGGTTACAGGGCAGAGAAACACAAAAGTAATGCAATAGTTAATTTTACTAGTAACTAGTTACTTTTATTGTGGAGTAACTCAGTTAGTAACTCAGTTACTTTTTGGAAGAAGTAACTAGTAACTATAACTAATTACTTGCCCAACACTGTGCCTTTTGTGTCTCTGCTTCTGTCTCCTTGAACCCCAGTGGGCCTCAGCAGATGGCCGCTCACACTGAGCCTGGTTCTGCTGGAGGTTTCTTCCTGTCAAAAGGGAGTTTGTCCTCTCTACTGTCGCTACAAGCATGCTTACAATCAACTGGTTTTTCTTAGATAGAAAACTTTGAATCAATCTGACTGGATGATCTGGTGAACTGGAAAGTGCCTTGAGATGACATGTGTTGTGAATTCGCACTATATAAATAAACTGAATTGAATAGAATCTTTCCATAATAGGAGAGGCAAAAATATTTTGTTTTATAATATGCTGAATAAAAAAAAAAGGGTACATGATTATATTTTAATCATTTATTTTGCCAGCTGTAATAAACACTGACTGAAAACAACACATTACCACAATATCAAACTGATTTATTAGATCTAACAAAACAGGAAATGATTAGATTAGTAGAGAGATGAAAAGCTATCATTTAGGGATGCACGATATAATCGGCCCCCTATCCGTATCGGCCTTAAAACTGAATATCGGACATCGGCCACCCCACCGATATTTAACCCGATATTTGATCAGCTTCTGAGTTTCTAAAGTCTAAAAAAAAAATACTACTTCTTCTTCCTCAAAAACTTCTTTTTTACAGACTTAAAAACTTCTAAAGACGAGTGAAAAAATATTGATACATTAAAATATCCCAATATCTTCATATGCTGATATATTGCCATTTAAAAACACCATATCAATCTCTTTTACTAACGAAATATTGCTATATGTCATCGTTATGCTACGAAATCCCCCAAAAATTCACGAAATGTTGCCATATTTTTATACGTAGATATATTGACGCGGTATCGATCTATTTTACTAACAAAATCTCACAAGAATTTGCAAAATATCACGAGAGTTTGTAACAGAACGATGAAATTTCACGAGATTTTGAAAGTAAAATAGATCGATACCGCGTTTTTAAAAATCTATTTGATATCAGCATATGAAAATATATTTGAGTATATTATTTTTCAAAGTGTCAGAAATGGATAACAAAACTGCTATTTTCAATGACTACTTATTTTTGTCCAGCTTTAACATCGGTATCGATATCGGTTATCGGCTACATGAGTTTTAATATATCGGCATATTGGGTATCGGCCAAAATCCCAATATCATGCATCCCTACTATCATTAATAGACAGGGTGTGTTACTCTGATGTACTCTCAGGCTATTTGCCATTTTGTTTCAGAGTGGTGAAAAGTCTTGGTGCTGCTAGCAGAGCTTTGCTGGTTCTGGCCGGGCTTAGAGGAAAAGAAAAACTTGGCCCTATCAAGCCATTAACTGACAAAAGGGGGATTTACTGCAGCATTTTGCATTGCAGTTAGTGATGCAGCTGCTGGACCATGGAAACACATTCCCTCGAGCTCTCTAATCAAATTATATGAGTGAACCTTGAAGCCACATGAAGTGTGGAGGTCAGTAGCATCTGACTCCACAGAAAGCTGCAGACCTCCCTCTACTCTACATCCTAATATCTGCTGATCCTGCATGGGGATTTTACCACTTCACGCCCAGCCGATGTTCCTCCATAATGCTTCCTGTTTGCTATGATGCTGTTAACCTGTTACTGTAGAACATTTAGTGTAGAGGAAACTAGACTTGTTGCCCAGATTGCATCATGTAATTCTACCGCGTTTAATTCCCCTGAGAACATGCAGCTATTTCTTCCATCTATACAAAAATTCTACAGGACGTCCTACTGGATTTTTATACACCAAACAAAGCTATTATTACACATCTGAAATTGGAAGCGATGGCTGCATGATTGTAGACTTAGGCTACGTTCACACTGCAGGCATTGATGCTCAATTCAGATTTTTTTGTGAAATCCGATTTTTTTTGTGTCGCCGTTCATATTTCCAAATATATGCAACTTGTATGTGATCTCCTGTGTGAACTGCAGTCATATAACGCAAGTGTCCCGCATGCACAATAGAGGACGCAATGACGTCACAGGCCAGCGTGCTCTACGTTTACGGAAGTGGATGGTAGTGCCGGCACGCATCTAACAATCTTTTCCAACCATAAAAACTCAATCTGGTTAAACATAAATACTGCTCTCCGCATCATCATCCGCCCTGGTTGTCATTTTTCTTGCTGCTTCTGCATAGCAAGACGCAGAATAGTGACCTTTGTCGGGTATTAATGGCATACAGATCGCATGAATCCGACCTGGCCGTTCACACGCAGGTCGCATTTGGAAAGATTAGATTCGTATCCAATTCAGGACCACAGAGCCAAGTGGTCTGGGTTGGATTGGAAAAAATCGGATCCGTGTTGTTCAGACTGTCAGGAAAAGATCAGATCCAGGTCGCATATGGGCCAAACAAATCAGATTTGGGTCACTTCAGGCTGCAGTGTGAACGTAGCCTTAGAAACTATATTGTCATTTTGTACGCACAGAGTGTATACAAAAAGAAATTTAGTTCAGTGCAGCTCTCAAAAAAAAAAAAAATTAAGCAGCACGCGCGTTTTTGCTGCTCTTGCTGCTTTAGGTGTGAACGTAGCATAACAGTGGCTATCCTCCAGCCAGGGTGTCCTGGATCAGCATTGATGTGTCAGGAACCAATAGTGTACAGCGGATCGTCTTTTGTGATTGGTTGGGGTTATTCATTCATTTAGTAAAAAATGCATCAGAAAAGACTTCCTACTGCAACTTTAAACTAAAACTTTGCTCAAAAGTTATTGCTTTGTTCAGAAGTGTGAAATTATTCATATATTTAGTAAATAGATATATAATTGTTTGTATATGTCTATATGATTTGATATTTTTTAAAATGTAGCATAAGTATAATAATAAATATGTTCTAAAATGTTTCCATTGTGGAAATATATTTTTCAGCTTTCTTCTAAATCAGAGCATTTAGATAAAACAAAGAGTTTCTCTTTAAAGCCTTTGTGTGAAAACCATGAAACTGTTATACTTTCACTGAAAATTATCAGGCAGCTGAAAAATGTCACAGTCAAATTTAAAAAATATTGTTAAATTAGAAACTCTAAAGCAATGAATCTGTATCATTTTAATTCATTTAGTTCTTTTTTTTATTAATTTGTGTTTAAATAAAAAAGTTAAACATAAAAACAAATAACCTAAAGTGAATTAAAGGGAGCAGAAAGAAAAATAATCTTTTGTTATCTGCCCCCTTTACCAAAAGCAATAAATTCACAAAGAACTTATAAATATAAGAACATCGGCAAGAAGAAATTAAGCATCACAATATACAGAGAAAAGCTTATTGAAATGAAGTATCTGTTCCTCAAACACATTACTTTACTAAAACAAATCGTGTCAGATTAATATTTACTTTGCATTAAAGGAATAGTACACCAAAACATGATTAGCCTTCATTTTCTACTCACCCCCATGCTGAACAACACTCTGGAGTACTTTTTTGATATCTCAAATGCATCTGGAGATCTGGGAGGCTTCTTGCTATCTGCTGACATTCAAATAATGGAGGTCTATGGCACCCGAGGCAGAAAGGTCCATAAAAGTCCACAAAAAACGTGTCAATATTCCTCCATACTGCTCGTCCAATGTATTCCAAGTGTCCTGAGTGGGTAGCATCCAGAATTTAGTCGAAACGAAGTCATTTAGAATGTTTTTAGAGCATAAACAGTAGTGTATAGGATTTCCTGAAAGCGCGTTCACGAGTCTATGGAAACTGCGGGAGACCAAACCAGATGAAAGTGCGCATTCAGCTCGGCATAGGACTCATGCTCTTCCTCAACACTGAAGTCCTCAGACATTTTTCTTTCGTTGTTTCTTTCTTTGCACAGGTAAACAGCACATTTCTTCTTCTACGCTTGCATTATCGGCAGAGCAGACGCTGAATGCGCACTTTCATCTGGTTTGGTCTGCCGCGGTTTCCGTAGACTCGTGAACGCGCTTTTAGGAAAGCCTATACACTACTGTTTATGCTCTAAAAACATTCTAAATGACTTCGTTTCGAGTAAATTATGGACGCTACCCACTCAGGACACTTGGAATACATTGGACGAGCAGTATGGAGGAATATTGACACGTTTTTTGTGGACTTTTATGGACCTTTCTGCCTCAGGCGCCATAGACCTCCATTATTTGAATGTCAGCAGACAGCAAGAAGCCTCCCAGATCTCCAGATGCATTTGAGATATCAAAAAAGTACTCCAGAGTGTTGTTCAGCATGGGGGTGAGTAGAAAATGAAGGCTAATCATGTTTTGGGTGTACTATTCCTTTAACATATTGACCGTGCGTATCAGCTATTAAATATAAACATTGATTGTGCTGAGGGAAAGCAGCTGGATCAGCTGATCAGGAAGGCCAGCTCTGTGATTTGATGCCCTCTGGACTCAGTGCAGGAGGTGAGAAACAAAAGGATCCTAACTAAATGAACATCTCTGTTGGATGATGTCTCCCACATGCATGAAGCTGGTGCTGAACTGGACAGCTCCTTCAGTGACAGACTGCTGCACCTTAAATGCACCAGGGAGCGTTATCACAGATCCTTCCTCCCAGCAGCTGGAAGACTCTAGAACCACCACTGTTCCCAACAACCTCAGTAAGTTGTTCACTTCATGCTGATTCTGCACAGTTTCTACCGTAGTCAATTAAATAACCTGCTGCTGTCATTCTGCACATCTCTGATGTTGCTGCTATTTTCTAATATCCATTACTGTAAAAATGACCATAGCTGCATATTGGTTATTTTTTTCTCCAGGTGCACAGCTTTATATTTTTAAAACTATTTACAGTACAATATGTCATTGTTTATCTTTCAACTCTTCACTATTATGTTATTATTATAAATTTTTCTAAGGTCCACATTTGTCTGACCATTTTTTTCTATAATCTTTTTCTTCTCTTTTCCCATTGTGGGAAAATAAAGGGATTTTCTATTCCATTTTATTTGTATTTGAACTGAATATTTAGATTATATAGATGTTTTGTTTATTAATTCCTAAACTGTTCAGTTAATCAGTTCAGAGTGTTATTTAGATCTACAGCTTTGTATTTGTCTGATGTAATATTTTTATTGTCTGAGAAACTTAGTTTGGTTTTTATTTGGATTTAAACCATAATTATCATATCACTGTGTGTCCAATTTTTCTATCTAATAATGGAGGTACATGTTTTTACACTAAAATAATTGTTTTGTTAAGTTGGATTATCTATTTTTTTTATATATAAATAAAAGCATCTTAATCAGATTAAATGCTCAGCCTGAGTTTTACACCACAATAGGTCTGGTCGGCATAGAATATAACATTGTCGTTTTGTTTAATCTGTGTATCTAGAAAGCTAAGAAAAGGTGTTGATGGTTCATTTCAACACCTCAATGCTCCCACAGGCCGTTTAGAAAAGAAAAGAAATCCCAACCACAAACCAAACTTCCTTTCTCCTCCTGTGGCTGGATGTTAGCTTCCCTGGCAGCTTTTTGAGAAATGCCGTCGATTTCACCGCACTGATGCTCGAAGAGCTGCAGCGCCACATTTCTAAACTGTTGAGTCAGATTTCATTTAGCAGCTCTTTCATCTGTTTTAACTCAGCGAGGCGAGGTATCCCAGCGTGTCCATGTGTGTGTTTTTTTTTTTTTGCTGATTTACTGGCGGAGAGGTGTGTAAATTTGCGTGTGGGCCTGAGTTTCCCCTGTTGTTTGTGCTTGTTATGTTTGCATGTGTGCTGCTATGTGTGTCTGGAAGCGTGCGTCCGCTCGGCTTCCAACAGAGAGCTATTATGTGGAGACAGCGGGTATAATATCTGCAAACCTTTGCTGCTGTGCTGGATAAGTAATGGCCTCAAGACGTCACCTTTATCTGCAGCCACACTCCTGCAGCTGTATTCCTTGCCTCACTATTCCTCCAGCGTACAGGTATGTGCGGCTCGTATCCCGTCATTCCTCCTCCTCCTCCTCCCAGCACAGACATGCTCATGAGGAAGGCAGATAGGGCCATGACTGACACATTCATTTCCTTAACGGCTATGGATGCAGAGGCAGTGCAGACGCTTTCTGAAAGGCAAGAGCAATATATCCCGGTGAGAGCCAAGCGAGTAGCCACTGGGAGCATCCCATCATGCTCTGCAAAAAACAGGGATAGGAAGGCCATGGGGGAGGACAGATAGGATGAAAGGGAGAAGTAGGAGGAGGCCAACATTTAGAGGCGCAGAGGGTGTAGGTAGAAAGATGCAGGACCAGAGCTGGGAGACAGATAGCAAGAGAAAACAGAAACGAGACAGAGGGGGGAGGAGGGAGATACGTAAGACAAAAGGGAGAGAAGGACGGGAAGTGAGTGAGCTTGGTAGTCTGAGGCTCCATGGGAGGTTCAGCCCAATCATTTATAAAAGGTAAATGCTGTCAGGATGCAGGGCGTTTAAAGGCGCGGCACTGCAGGTGTGATTTATGCTCCCGGTACGGTGGCTATAAATCACCCTGCCTGTGTTTGCAAAGGCTGCTGCTGCTGCATCACAGCCATCCCTGCCTCCTCTGGAGCAGGCACACAGGTTCAGTCTAAGCAAGGGAAGCAGAGTGACGGGCGAGGATGGATGGATGGATGGATGTAAGGATGGATGAGGAGAGGAGATGATGGAGTCTATTAGTGAGGTCTGAGGAGTTTGTGTTGTGGATGAGCTCATGTTTAGTTACACAAAAGAGAAAGTAAATATTTTGCTTTGTTGTGACTAAGGAAATCCAGCTATGCACCTTATTCCTATAATTTATGCTTCATTTAAATTTAACTTCTGAAACACTACACATTACCGTATGGAGTGAATTTTGTTCCATAATTCTTACAAGCAAGGAACATGTTTTGTAAATTGAACTTTGAACAAAAGAAATGCATTAAAAAAATAATAATAAACCTGGAAACTACAGATTGTTTTTAAGGTAACTTTGCTGTTTTCTGAGGTAACATTTACTTTCCTATTTTTATTTCATAAATATTTCTTGACTGATTTTATATTTTCAGTTTGTATTTATTCCATTTTTTAAAGATTTTATGTTTACATTTTTTTTATTGCATTCTTTTTAAATTCATTTTAATAGATCATTTCATTTCAAACCCTAAATGCTCTCTTGATGCGGACATTGACCAATACAATAATACCACTAATGTCCAGTGAACCAAAAGAAATCCGTCTTAATTTCTCACACCAGGGAAAGCCCGCCCCCAGATGTAAAGAAAATGTGAAATTGAAATCACAATTAGAAGAAAATGCCCTCATCAAAAATTGATTTTTTTTATTCTCTTCAGATAAAAATATATTAGAGACCAGATTCAGATTCTTAGGAGATCCAATTTCCTTAAAGGGATCCACAGTTAGTTCTAGCAACAGTCTTTATTTTCCTTAAACCCCTTTCAAACCTTGATGATTTAGACCAGCGTGTGCAAAATGTGTGAAAAATCTGGCAAAAACGCGGGCATACGTTGGATAAGTTATGAGTAAGTTTTATAGAAGTTAAGAGCTGAAGTACGCTGAAACACGTTGGCACTCCACTTGTGAAAGTAAAATCTGTTGGGCTCTTTTTGTCATCAAGACAAGTATTCTTATTGCCACATTGACAGACAGGACACTGATTAAAGAAAACAAAACAAAAAACAAACAAACAAAAAAAAAACATGTTGCCACACGTCAACATACGGCAAGTACAGAGAGACATTTTAGCATGCTCAAAATTTCCCGATGTATGCCAGCGTATGCTCATACGTGGGCCATAAGCTACAGGTAAGTTATCTGATGAGCTGAGCCAAAAAGCACTGTATGGACCGTACAGACCGCACCAATCCGCCTGCCGATATCCCGCTCCATCTTTCCCTCATTTGTGAACGAGACCCCAAGATACTTAAACTCCTCCACTTGGGGCAGTACATCCTCTCCAACCTGGAGAAGGCATCCTACCCTTTTCCGGTGTAGGTACCAGATTGACTCGGGGGCCTGCGCCTTTTGAGATGTGTCAGAGTGTCCGCCATCTTAAATGTGGCAAATCTGCAGTTTCTCAGTCACTTAAACAGTATCAGAGGGACTTTAATCTCTGAATATACTTTGTATTCGTAGTATTTTTGGTTTTGTAATATTACAAGTTTATTTTTTGTATCCCTTTAGCTTCATTCTCCTGAATTTATTGTCGTTACAAATGCAGACCGCGGGCTCAATGTAGTTTGTTTGAGTGGCGTTGCCATAATGTCACGTCATCGGGAGGCGCAAGGCCCATGGCGAATTCGGTGACGTCATCGGAAGGCGCAGGACCATGGAGAATTTCTTCGTAAAATTGTCCGTTTACAAACCGCAATCCCGCTTTCGAATAAAACCTACACCCCGCTATAATTACTTTAGTAAGCTGTCCAGACCAATCAAAATGTTTTGCGCAATTGTGCAAACGTTAAAACAATTATGTATTGTGACGTCATCAAAAGGCGCAGGCCCCCCGAGTCAATCTGGTACCTACACCGGCTCAAGGCCATGGTCTCTGATTTGGAGGCACTGATCCTCATCCGGGCGGCTTCACACTCGGCTGTGAACCGCTCCAGTGAGAGCTGTAGATCACGCCCTGATGAAGCCAACAGAACCACATCATCTGCGAATAACAGAGATGCAATCCTAAGGCCACCAAGAGAGATCCCCTCAACATCTTGGCTGCGCCTAGAAATTCTATCCATAAAAGTTATAAACAGAATCAATGACAAAAGACAACCTTGGCGGAGTCCAACCCTCACCGGAAACGACTCTGACTTACTGCCGGCAATGAGGACCAGGCTCTGACAGCGGTCATACAGGGACCTGACAGCCCTTATTAAAGGGCCTGGTACTCAATACTCCTGGAGCACGATCAAAACATTTTCTCAGAAATATTTCAACGATGAGTTACAATAATTAAAGGATGCTTCACTGTCACTTTAAACAGTGATTTTAATTTCACGTTAGCTTCTGCTAATGGTGTTAGCACTAGGGGTGTAAATCACATCCATCATGGCGATTCGATTCAGTATCGATTTCCTGACCCGATAATTTTTTTTTATTATTTATTCGATTATTTTCGATACTCAAGAATACACCTCGATTCGATCCGATTCGATTCGATTAATCGTTTTTTTTTTTTTTTTTTTTTTTTTACACCTTACAGGCTAAACAAAGTTTCAAGTTTGAAATAAATCAATGAAAGAAAAGTTGAAAAGTTGCATCAAAAAATACTGCAAAAATACAGCAGAAAATCAGTGCAATGAGTGCAATGCAATACCTCGGCTCCAGACGTCCCGCCCCCTCCACAGACGCTCCGCTGCTCCTCTCCTAAATTATAGCTGACCGCAGACAGTGCCGCAGACAGGAGACCAGCTTGATTTGTTTTTATGACCGAAATTGCGGAAAACAACTCGTGAAGTTTGACCCGCTAGAAGAGCGAGGTGCGCGAGAACGCTGGGACCCTTTTTCCACCTGGATCTCAGCTCTTTTTGGCCCTCATGTCCCTCCGTCGTCGGACTAAACTCGCCCCCACTTCCTCGCCGCCTCGGCCGTATCTAGACCCACAGCGTGTAGCACAGACCACGCTTCAATATTGAGCATTAATCAAAAATATCTGTGTCAACCTCACTGCAACACACTGCTGTAAGAGTATAACCAGGAAGCGAGGTAGGAGGGCAAAATAGGTTTAGCGCCACCGCAGCACAGGAGGGAGAATTACACCCAGGAGCAAATGGATAAAAATAGACCGGAGGAAAAAAAACATGAATCGATTCTCTTGCAGATGTATCGATGCATCGGATCGTCGGCTGTTGGATCGATGCATCGATACAAAACGATTATTATTTACACCCCTAGTTAGCACTAGCTTATATAGTAAACAATAGATCAGTAGATTTGTTAGTTTCAACAGAAATCTCATTTAAAAACTTTGAGTCAGCGAAGCAGACTGGCATTTTCTATATTTACACCAGTAAACTATATTTAAAAAAACAACTATGATAATATTACATGCCACCTCCAACAAGTAATATATAGTATAAGTAATTAGGAAATTATAACACATTTAGGAAAACGTTTTCAACTAGTTGTGAATCTCTTTAAGAGCCTTTTAAAAATCCAATCCAATTTTTATTCTCCACTTAAACATTATAGTGAAGTCTTTCTTCTACTGTATAATATAGTAGGGTGACCATATTTTCATTTGGGAAAACCAGGACACCTTGGAGCGGGGGGTGGGGGGGGGGGGGGGGGGGGGGGGTGGGGGGTGAATGAGGAAATGTTACTTGGCGCACAACAGTGGTGAAAATTGGAAGTTCAGTTTAATATAATACAACTCTGTGAATAGTTCCGTCTGAAATGAATGAAAATAGTTGTTTTAATGGTTATAGAGTCAGATATGTGGCGGTAATGTTTGGTTTATGTAAAGATTTTTATCTGTTACTATGTAAATGGGTTTGGCTGTAATTTAAGGACAGATTCTAATAGATCTGCAGAGTGGGGACTATAAATCTGATAGGAGTTAAATTTTTTTATTGTTGTTTTGCACAATATGCTTAACTAAGTATTTTCTGTTGTTGAATATTAGAGATTCTTCAGATATATTTTGTAGATACCTTGTTTAGAATTTACTTATACATTTCTACCCCTTTTATAGAATAGAATAGAAAATCCCTTTATTGTCCCACAATGGGCAGATTTACAGCAGCAGAAAGATTATTGAAAATGGTCACACAAATGAGGACCTTAGAAAAATGTATAAGAATAACATAATAGGGAGGGTTAAAATATTAAAAAAATAAAATTATGTAAAGTGTTTTAACAATATAAAACTGGAGAATAAATAACCAATATGCAGCTATGGTCATTTTTACAGTAATGGATATTTGAAAATAGCAGCAACATCAGAGATGTGCAGAATGACAGCAGCAGGTTATTTAACTGACTAAGGTTTCTATCATTACATTTGATTTGATTTGTTCCTGCTCCCGCTGGTTGGAACCTTTATTCCACTCTGGATTCTTGTGAGTCTTTGTTCACTTTAACTTTTTTAAAATAAATAAATAAACAAACAGTTTTGAAAACCCCGGTATTCATTCTTTTCCTGCTTTGTGTGTCACCTTTCACGGTTGCTAAGCAACAGAGCATACGGCGCTAAAACCCGCTGAAGGGTGGACCTGTTCGAATTTACAGCCAAAACTCTTACGGTCTCCTTATTTTCAAGGACTTCGAAGGATCCAGTCTAGGTAGACCGCGTCCTTGGAGGATGCAGCCCAGGTTTTCGAACAGAGCATCTGATTAAGAACAGGGCTGCCTGCACTAACGCGGCTCAGGGATTACGTCACACGCAGAGTCGTGCGCAGTGAAATCAGGACATTTCCTCACTTTCTAAAAAAAACCCGGGACGCCCGGGACAGGACGTGAAATACGGATATGTCCCGGGAAATATGGACGTTTGGTCACCCTATAATATAGAATATAAATTACAGTTTCATTTCTAGTTTCTTTTTGTATTCATAAGTCAGCACTTCCAAGAGCCTCAGCAGCAGGGACATAGGCGGCATTGATGTACGAGTGTGTGGGAGGGATTGGCGCTCCAACAAGGTCAGAAGTCCAACTTATGATCATCACATTGTCAGCATTCCTCAGCTGGCAGAAATAAAGGCCTTTGTTCTCCAGAAAACATCCACCTCATTGGCTTGGGATTCAACTGGGTGAAAGTTCCCCAATATGGACCAATCTAGAAGCAGATTGCAGTCAGAATATTTGGAGGATCCCATGTGACCAGTGGCACCAGTTTCAACAGCCATGTTGGGAGGTGATGCTGTGAGTCATTGCTTGGTGGATCTGTGACCTCCTGAAGTTTGTTTGAGTGACTCAGTCAGAAAGCGCCCTACGCTCTCACTGGCACCAAAATTCATCTGTTACAACCTCACACTAATTAGGAACATATTTGAACAAATATAGCCATGTAACACATGTTGGTACCTCTTGTTTTAAAACTTGATACTGAAAAAACGCTTTAAAAAGGCTGGAGTATACAGAGATAGTGATAATGATTCCTTCTTACTTAGATGGTCCAGAGTCCTGGTTCGTCCGTCCATCCATCCATCCATCCATCCATCCATCCATCCATCCATCCATCCATCCATCCATCCATCCATCCATCCATCCATCCATCCAACATCCATCCATCCATCCATCCATCCAACATCCATCCAACATCCATCCATCCATCCATCCATCCATCCAACATCCATCCATCCATCCATCCATCCATCCATCCATCCATCCACTTCCGCTTTTCCAGGCTTGGGTCGCGGGGGTAGGGGAGGCCCACACGCCCTCTACCCAGCCCCTTGGGCCAGCTCCTCGGGGGGAATCCCAAGGCGCTCCTAGGCCAACCTAGAAACATAGTCCGTCCAGCGTGTCCTGGGCCTCCTCCCGGTGGGACGTGCCTGGAACACCTCACCACGGAGGCATCCAGAAGTCATCCTAACCAGATGCCCAAGCCACCTCAACTGGCTCCTCTCGATGTGGAGGAGCAGCGGCTCTGCTGAGTCCTTCCCTGATGACTGAGCTCTTCACCCCGTAAAAATTCAAAAAATATCCACTGGACTTGGTTTCCAAGATTTGAAGACGTTTCGCAACCTCTCCAGGAAGCTTTCTCAATTCAAATGTCTCACCCTATCCCTAAGGGAGAGCCCAGACACACTACGGAGGAAACTCATTTCAGCCACTTGTATCCGGGATCTCGTTCTTTCAGTCATGACCCAAAGCTCATGACCATAGATGAGGGTAGGAACGCAGATCGACCGGTAAATCGAGAGCTTTGCTTTTTGGCTCAGCTCTCTCTGAACCACAACAGACCGGTACAGCGCACGCTTCACAGCAGACGCCGCACAAATCCGCCTATCGATCTCCCGCTCCATCTTCCCCTCATTCGTCAACAAGACCCCAAGATACTTAAACTCCTCCACTAGGGGCAGTACATCCTCCCCAACCTGGAGAAGACACTCTACCATTGGCCTTGGTCATGATCTGGAGCCGGAAAAGGGAGGTTTCTCTCTAAGGTTCTTTTCTTCAGCTCACCTACAGATTCCTCCAGGCCTTTAGAGTGACAAACTGTTTACAGTATTGTAAGTTTGTGCTAATGCAGTAAAAGCTTTTATTACTGTATATATAGCATTTATTTTTTTCATTTCCAATGTATTTTTTTTCTGATCCATTTGTGATCTGAGCATTTTTTACTCCATCTTTTGTGTCACATCAGAATTATTCAGTTTTTCGTGTTTTTTTTTTCCTTTTCTGTTTGTTTTGTTGTTTTGTTTCCTCCCGTCTTATATTATGTAAAGCAGGGGTCTTCAACATTTTCCAGGCCAAGGACCCCCAAACTGATGTATAGATGGAGCGGGGACCCCCTAATTATATATATTGTATTCAATATTGTTAAATCAAACTGGTCCTATATGTAACAAAAAAATTTCTTCGTGGGATTATTAAAGTATTTCTGATTCTGATTCCTGGTTGGGTCAGGTGTTGTGAATGAATCGGTTCCCAGCTTGAAAGAGCTCCTGCACTGCAAAAACATTCTACAAATGAGTAAAAATGTTTTAAAATAAGTGTATTCACCCTTAATTTAAGCCGGAAAATAAAATGATCTGCAAATGGAATGAGCATTTTTACCCCTGAAATAAGAGACTTCAGTTGTTTTTTTCTTATTTTAAATGTTAATGGTCTTATTCCATTGGCAAAGTGTCTGCTCAATTTAAGAAGAAATCCACTTATTTTAAGAAATAATTACTAAATTAGATTAACAGTTTTTGCAGTGTGTGTGTCTCTGAATGTGTGCATAGATGACTGAAAGACATCTTCTGCCTCCATTTATCTGTTTACTACAGTGTGTTGAATTCATGTGGATCTAAAAACATTTCAATGAGTGGAAAAAATTGCAGGGGGAAATAAAAAAAAGTCTAATCAACCAAAACTTTCGCGACCCCCATGCAGAATCTCCGTGGACCCCCTAGGGGTCGCGGACCCCTTGTTGAAGACCTCCGATGTAAAGCATTGTGCATAAAAAACTTAAAAACAGTTCTAAGATCGGAGAAATGAAAACAGTGATTTCACTGGAGCATCACAGTCAGATTCAGAGCGTCAGAGATTGGACCGTTTGTCTCAACAGAAACTCCAAACTGTTCCAGTCAGAGACGCTTTCTGCTCGATGTCGAATGAAAGTGCATGAAAAAGAAGAAGGCTGCGGGAGTGTGAGGGGTGGGGGAGCATAAATGGAGCTGTAACATGCTGCGAACATGAACAAGCTGACCTGAATGGCTGCTGGTGTTCTGATTTCCCTCAGGAGCTCCTCTCTGGCCTGCGCCTGTGTTTTAGATTCCAGGGGGAGGCCATTAAGGCTCAGCTGCCGACCTGATCCATATGTATGGCTGGCTGTTCGTTCTGTTCGCCTACTGCCTCCCTGGCTGCGTACCTGGCGGTCTGAAAGCCTGCTCCGGCCCAAATTAGATCCCTCAGAGATACGGATAGAGAACAGAGACAGTAAGGACAAAGGACAGGCAAGATTGTTTTACAAGATGAAGCATGTCTCAGGAGGACTGGGCATGTTCTAAAAAACCCAATCTGCAGATAGAGGAACTCTTCAGACATGTGGAGAAGGAGCAGCGAGTTAAAGATATATACAATATTCAGGATTTCTAGCATTTAAACAAAGCAAAAAACTAAACATTAAAAGGTAGTTTTTTTCTTAAAATAAATGTATTTTCCTTTTACCAGGCTAAGATAATTACCCATTGAAATAAGAGGAGTCACATTTGCAATAAGTAACTTTATTTTACTTCAAAGACATAATATCTAATCATCCTATTGGCAAGAATAATCATTCCATTGGCAGATCATTTATTAAGAGGAAATATACGCACATTAATAAAAATATTTACTTATTTTTATTATAGTTATTGCAGTGGAAGTATTCGCATGCTGCTCTCCTCTACAGTAAAAATGTTTTTCAATATTATATCTACCATCAACTGACTTAAAGGTATAGATCATCTAAAAAAGATGTGGTCCTCCTAACTGTCAATCATTCTGGTGATATCTTTAAAGGTACACTATGCAACCGGTGTTGATTTTCCAGCGAGGCTCCCCCCAGAGGGCGAAAGTAAAAGTGCACTGTCGTAAATATGCTCGGCTGTTCTCCTGGTTTCTCCGTCAAGCCAGGCGCGGTTGTTTTGAGCTTAGCAGACAGGCGAACGCAACGAATGACCATGTCTACTGCGGTAGAGAGCCCTTTTCCTCTTTCTTGCCTGCTCCGACATGGGCTTTCGCTGTTTTCTCGCTGGTTCCGCCATGATAACAGCACAAATATCACTACTGCGCTAGAAACCAGCATGCCTTTCACTGGGGGCCTGTAGCAGTTCTCACCGTAAAGCAAGACCGACTCTCGCAGTGCACGAGACTTCTGAGCCTGTGGGTGCCAGGGCGGCCGAGGAAACCTTTGTTCGACCTGAAATGACTCATTTAATCATCCAAAACGTTATGGAACACATTAATTAACTGAAAAATGTTGCATAGTATGCCTTTAAGTAAGGCCGTCCTATGTGCTCGTCCCGTTAGCCATCTTTTTCTGCGCACTTTCAGGCGTATATCTGTTGTGAGCTACGGTTTCAGACAGTCATTGAAGCTCACCTTTCTCACCGCGGTTCTTTTAAAATGGCCGAGGGTTGTAAGAGAAAAAGTGTCTGCGAAGTTTATGAGAAGAAAAGAAAGGCCTCAGATGCTTTGTGTTAACTGAGTTAACTATAAAGTCCACTATATAGTCCCCGCTTGACATAGTGATTCAGGGATTTAGGGGTGAGGGCGGACGTTTGGACACAGTAAGCTTGTATGAGCTATGAGAACAGCAACTTTTGAAAAGGGCGTGCATGAGGAGAAATGGGCTTGTGCACGCTCTTGCACAAGTTTAATAGGCATTTCGTCTTTAGAGCGGGAACAGGGTTGTGCATGTGCATTGTTTTTTTAAAGCTACAGTGTGTAATTTTTAGCGACATCTAACGTCCAGACTGCAGACCGCAGCAACATGAACATCTCCCCCCCACCGCTTCTCCCCCCCAACAGTACGGCGAGTGTTACGGGACAAAATGTCTTCCACGACGTCCGCATCACCAACCTTCTCAAGTGATGAGGTTTGTTTACATAGATAATTTTAATACTGCCATCTATTGTTCAGTACCGTCTCAGTTCATCTCTCTCAACTTGCCGTAGTTACTTTCGAGCGTAATGGGCGATCTCGCAATCGCTAGTTTGTTGGCTCTGCGCTGCCGTAGCGCAAAGATGTCTGCCTCCATGGCTGCGAGACCCGCTCCTATGTAATTATAAATAACGAATTCTAAGGCAACGCAAATATTAAGGTTAAGAGGCTGAGCTCGTAGATGATGATAAATAACATAGTTATGTATAATATATTACATTTCTGACTGTATATCCCTGTAATTATTACACACTGTAGCTTTAAGTGGAGAGAGTGGGTTTTTTACAAAAATTGCAAAAAAAATCCCCCACAATATCTTTGAATATCTGTATCTTTATATATATGTAAAATGGTGATATTAGCTGCTTCTGTTATGTGAAGAAAGCTAAATAACCCAAATAAGTCATTACAAAAAAAAAAAAAAATCTATAATACCACAGGTATTATGGATTAAAAAGAAAATATAGAAAAAAAGGGTGTGGATTAATCCTGGGGCTGAAAACATTAGCCTGGGTGCCAGTCAGAACTTAGTCCCGCCCACAAGGTTTGAGTTCGGGGAAGTTCGGTCTGGCTCTGCTCCATAGTAGCGCGAGTATTATCGGCCACTGTCAGGCGATCCAATCAAATTGTCAGGGCGGGCTTTATACGATGATGGACAGATGATCAAGAGTAACGTAATAAACCACGTGACCAAAGCGCGCTTGGGTGACAACAACAATGGCTGCCGCTGGAGAGTTGAGGTGAGTAGATTCTGCTATTAGGTCTGTTCTAGAAGATATCGACAGCAAATTAATTTTAAAAGAGGAACAGAGAAACGCGATCAAGTCTCATCTTCTTATTCTAGGCGTGAAACTGCACGCTTTGATTTTTGTGGACAACAACTATGCCTCGTTTAACATACGTCACGCACTCCGTTGCTCTTATTGGTTGTAGGTCTATCCAATTGAGTGCAGAGGCATTTTTTTTCCTGGTTCGTTCGAAACACGCCCCATAATCACAGCTCTATGGAGCAGTATCAGACTCATATTCTGACTAGAATTGAGTCGGACTACGTCAGGCTATGAAAACATACCCAACACGCTTATATTAGTAGCTTTAGTAGCCGGGCTCAAAGAACTTAAAAGGAAAAGAGACATTTGTTATTTTAAAAGTGGCAGCATCTTAACAGCATGTTTAAAAATATAATTTCTCAAATAAATGCTTCAAATATTGTGCAATGAGGCTAAATAAGTTTTCACACTGTATAAGCCCTGGATGTGTTCCTGTCTTTTCTTTCCGTAAAAATTCAAAAAATATCCACTGGACTTGGTTTTCAAGATTTGAAGACGTTTTTTACGGAATGACTATCACCTGGATGACTGAGAACCTTCATCAGCATACTGTCTTTTCTTGTATTTTCATGTAATTTAGAGCTCAGTCACAGATGGCCAAATACTCTTCATGTTTCAAAAATGCATTTTTCTTCTTCTTCACCTCATTGTTCTACATCCTGAAAATTTTCTCTTCAAGCCTCTGATAATATTCAGGTCATAGCTACGTTGGATTGTTTATGAAGTTGGCCTTTATCAAAATGTATCAAGGAAAAACTCAAACAGAATTCAAAAGCTTCGACTCAAAGGTTGTGACATAAAGTAGAAGTTTAGCACTGCTGTATTTAAATTATTGTAATGAAACACTTATTGGGTCCATGAGATAAATTTCATTGTGATGTCAGCCTTTATGGAGGACCAGGGACGCCAGTGAAAACAAAATACAACTATTTTTTTTTTTTTTTGAACAAAGACTTTATTTTATCAGATCAATATTCAAAATCAATGATTCATAAAATAAGCCAGAAACAACAATTTCCAATACAACCATACAAAAAATTGGGTAACAACAACCAAACAAGTCGGCGAGCTGAAGATCCATGTTTTTTTCCCTTTTTCTTTTTCTTCCTTATTATTATTATTATATTTTTTTATTTAATTTTTTATTATTTATTTATTTTTTTTTTACTTGGGGGATGAGATAAAGGAAAGATCTATCTCGAGTGACTTTCATTTTTAATCATAACAGAGATATATGTTAAGTATGCCTATAAAATATGTACCTGTATGTTTACATTTATTTACTACCATATTAACTAAAAATATGTCTTCAGAAATACAACTATTTAAAATGTAATTTTTAAATTATTTCTTTAGCAATCCCATTTGAAAAGTTTGATAACACATTTTTAATGACATTTTTAGAGAGGATCTGTTAATTGTACCTATTGTTCCAATACTTATTAAATGCTGTAGTTGGAAAAAGTATTTTCGAATCCCACTCATAAATGCAAAAAAAAAAAGCCACTGTTCATGAATTGGGTTATAAATTCCTTCTACTTATTAAATACTTAAAACGATGATTCATTTTTCCATTTCCTTTTTCACTTTAAACAATAAACAATGGGAAGAACTTAGAGTAAAGAGTATTAACATGCGGTGAGATTTCTTTGTTTGGGACCCGGGCCTTGGTGATGAGGCTAGTAGCAGATGGGAAGAAGCAGTTTTTGTGGCGGGAGGTTTAAGTCCTGATGGACCGCTGCCTCCTACCAGAGGGGACAGTTTCAAACTCCCGTTTCCATGGTGATTTTGGTCAGCTGCAAACTTTACCTCATTATTTTCATGCCTTTCAACTTTCATCCACCTCCATCTCAGCCTGCTAAAAAAATACTAAAATAAATCAGCTACTGGAGAACCCTTCACAATGACCCAGAGTCCGTTTATAGTCGCATAAACCACAACTGGCCATCTGTAATGCCGCTGACTCTAATTAGTAAATTGTCTCTGCTGGGTTATAAAAAGAAGAAAAGTTAATTCACTGATTCTCTGCAAAATGCCACCTACCTCTAATTTAAATAGGTCTTTATTAAAGTTCTTCTTCTCTCTTTGTTGCTGGTGTTAACGATGATAATCTGTTCTTGAATAAATGACCTGACATCCAGTCAGAAAAAGAGAGCCTGAGGGTCTATTGGCTTCTCTACTGAGAGCCATTTAAGCCTTAACATTAAAAATGTAGAAACCAGAAGCTAAAGTGGATGTGAAAGCGTCCAGATATAGTGGACTCTTAGAGAAACCATTTAGCACCCAGCTGGAGTCCGAAGTCATTTCTTGATTATCACAATCTATCCTGGAGGAGCGGGCCAGAAAATGGCATTCTGAGAGCAGAGCGATAAAGATCTCCTAACGTTTCACTTTCACTGCTGTAATACCAAGATGTTAACAGGTCAGTGACTCTGATTGGTTAAATCCTGCTCTAAAGGTTCTTAGTAGGCAAAGATGTGGAACATTCAGATGAAACTTTTAGAACAAAACAACGAAATTATGTATTATTAAATTGAAATGTTTTTCATTAAAAGCAAAAATTATTAGTATCTGAAAGTGATGTTTTGCAGCATCTGGGTTTAAAAATGTGTAATTACTTTAAAATGAAATGACATGTATAAACTACGCGGATTTAAGGAGATTTAAGGAGAAGTGTTGCTTTTTATTGTTTATCGAACTTAATTGACATTATTAGAGATTGTAAATTAAATGCTTTTAATTTTCTTTAATCTGTTAATACAGTCTGTGGCCAATCTCCATTTATTAATATGAAAACGTACTTAAGGAATTGTGCAGGAACACAAAAAAAATGCATTTTTTAAAATAATTAATCAATTTTAAAGAGTTTGATTTACCCCAAATAAAAAAAAACAACAACTAAGTTTTCGTTTCCAATATATATTGGGTGAAAAGAAATAAATATATTTAAAAAAGCAAAAAAAATGTTCCTTTCCAAAATACTTCAAATAGAAGGACGTGAGGGAAGGACTGCATGGAGTCCCCTGCATTTTGAACAACGTTCAGGTAAAACCCTGGAACTATTGTAGGATTTTTGCTTCATGTATTTGCCTTAGATTGCTGAACACACTAAGGGTTTTAACCCTGTAATGCCAAATGTATCGTATATGATACATACGGTTTCTGAAATGTTTTGTGTCTGACACCTTTTGCATAATTTAATGGTAAAAACTTTGCTCAAAATCCTATTGTACACAATCAGATATACCTGATAACAGCCAGTAGAAGACTACACAAAAATAATCTTGACTTATCGCATAGAAATAAATTATTAATATCAAAAATGTATTTCTGTTTTTTCTTTTTACATATTGTTAAAAGGGCAAACCAAAAAAAAGTAATTTTCTGTTTTGTTTTATTCTTGGATCTGGCTTTAAAGGGTTAAAGACGGTAAAACACCCTGTCGGTTTTTCATGAACTGAGTCCCAGCATGTGGTACACTGTTTTTTCTTTGCACTCGGAAGTAAAATAAAGCAGCTTTCTGAGACGAAAAAATTAAGGAATTTTCAAGGAATCATATTGTATGCTGCTTTTATTTATTTATTTTTTGGCTGGTTTCACTGTGGGATGAAGAGCCTTTTAATGTGATTTATTACCGAGACATTCCAGAACCGAGTGCTCAGAGAATTATAATGCCTATGTTATCATCCTGGTTAAAAACAGAGGGATCTATCATTAATGTTTCTGCTTCAACTGGGTCTAAGGGACCAAATTACAGCCCGAGTGTCTGCTCGGAGGCGGAGAAGGAAATAGATGGCTCGAGATATAATAGTGAAGGCCCCTGGGTGGTACTCCTTTGAGGGAGAAAGAAGAGATTAGAGTGGAGGTGTGAGCTTGCTGTAAGATTGCATTTTCTCTCTCTGTAATGGATAAGTGCTTCTCTTCTTTCCCACTTTTCTGTTTCTGTTTCACAGTGTTCGGTTTCTGTCTCTCTCCTCTCCATCACCGTGCACACTCCTCGCACACATTAAAAAACACGAATGCGCACCCTCCTAACGCTCTTACATCTCTCAGCTTTCCCTCCGTCACCCTCTCCCTTCGTCCTCCCTCACTTGATCCTTACACCTACGTGCTACAGATGGTTTCATTTTATAAGAGATAAAACCACATTTGGTGGAACTGATTAAACAGAGGGAACAACATCCCCATCTGCCATTTATTCCAATCTGAAATTGCTTGGGCAGATGCTGACATCTTTGGAGATGATTGATTCACCCCGTCTGGCCAGAGTGGAGAGGAAAGCAGGGATGGATCCTCCCTGGAGTTAAAGGCTTCAAGCCGCCCTGCCATGGCTTTAGTACACTGTCACTTCTCTAGAAATGGACCCACCAATCCTGTACCCATCCGCCCCCCCCCTGTATTTGTCTTCTTCAAGCTGCTGCAATCAGTGCCGGCCTTGATTGGACTTGGGCAGGTGAGTGAAGTACACTTTAATCATGACGGCAGTGCATGCCAGATTATCCCTCTGTTGGGGTGTGCAACCAGAGGAGGGGATCTGTGTTTGTGCGACTGAATTAAAGATTCGCTTCAAGGTGATCACATTTATGCATGTTTCCATTTGTGACCCTTTATTTCCAACCACTGGATAAAAATGTCTTTTTCTAAGGGTCTTTCCTTTGCAGTGAAAAGGGTTTGTGATGATTAAGACAGAAATATTTAATACTATTAAAGAAAATATTTAAATTAGAAAATTTAATAAAAGATATACCCTGAAGAGATTACCAATCAAAAGTCATAAAAACATGTTTGAATACACAGCCAAATAATGTAATACAAAAAAATTAAAATCACTGAAGTTGTTTTGAAATTTCTTTTTTTTCCAGCATTTTCTGGTGCTTTTTTTTCACTAAAGTCCATCAGAGAAGAATTTAGAGGTTTACTGTTTTCTAAACAATCTATTGGGGACTGTAAGCTCACCTCGCAGTGCTAGGTATGTCAGACCCCCCCTCATGTTTTCGCATGACGAAAACATTTTTTTAGAGTACCAAGAATACAACAAAATAAATATAGACATTTTTCTGGAATTATTTTTTTTAATTATGAGTCAGGGCTGCTTAGTATTATATATATATATATATATATATATATATATATATATATATATATATATATATATATATATATATATATATATATATACACATATACATATACATATATGACTCCTAGAGGTCTGTTTCCACACATGTAGGAGATAAGAGGCAAAAAAAGCAGAACACATAACAAAAGAAAAAAGACGACATACAACCAAAAACTTCCAGAACAGCGGGTATCTCTTAGATATCCATTTGTGTGGAAAACCAAACCTATAGTGATAATCCAATAATATTCAGGCTGCTATTTACCTGTAACTGTCTCTTAGTATTTAGAATTAGTTTGCATCCGTGAACACCTGGAACCAAACTCCCATAGCACCAGGCCACAAACCAGGCAGCACATCAGTTCAGAACCAAGCCCCCAGCTCCCCAGCAGGGACTCCACTCAAGGGCAGGCCACATGGACCCCGGTTCCCCTAAGGCCCATCCTAGATCCACGACATAACCGCCAGGCCAGTAACCCATGTCTGCTGAGGCAGATCCCCAAAAGATCACGCACCCAGCCTCCAGAAGTCCCACTCCTGGCTTCCCAATGCCCCCCTAGAAGCAGAGGTGGAAAAAGTACTAAAATATCATACTCAAATAAAAGTACCAATATTTGGATGAAATATTACTCAAGTACAAGTAAAATTACCCTTGAGAAAAATTACTCAAGTAAAAGTAATAAGTAGCTAATTTAAAATGTATTTTAAATGTTATGTTAATTAGTTACATTTAAATAAAAAAAACTGTTGCCAACCTCGCCAAGATAGTGCTGCGGGAAACACTGACTTAAATGAAATACTTAGTTTTGTTTTTTAGCAATTTATTTTCCCAAGCCACTCAGAGCCGCAGTATAAGGATGAAAGAGCCGCATGCGGCTCCGGAGCCGCGGGTTGCCGACCCCTGTGCTAGACAAAATTAGCAATGCCACGAAACAGGTTGTTCTGCTAATTGGCTATTAGTCATGAAATCTTTGTTTGAAGTACCAATGCACTAAATACTTACCAAAACATGCTTCCGCAGATTAGATGTGGAGTTATTGAATGCTGCCAGTTCAGTCACCTTTGGCAGACACATCTGGCATTGCATGATGATACTGTTGGCCTTCTTGAATTTAAATGAAAAGCAGTCTTTCAAATGTGGCCAAGGATTTTCATCGTTTTGGGCAGCAGAATTCCATGTTTCAGCTAGCATTTCTAGTGAAACGTTCTCTGAACCGTCGTCGCTCTCCTGATCCACCTCCATCTCGTTCCCAATCTCCTACAGAAAGACTTGGCGCCTGGTAGCCTAGATCTACTGTACATGCTGATCACGTCACTCACTGTAGTGCTTCCAGGCCCAATTTTTTGTCTTCCTTTCGGTTTTCCCAAGTTTTTTTTTTATGGCATTTGTAATGTAACGAAATACAATACTTCACTCAAAACGTAATCAAATAAAATTTAAATTATCGATTTTAAAAACTACTTGAAAAATACAATATACACAAAAAACCTACTCAATACAGTAACTTGAGTAAATGTTTTTCATTACTTTCCACCTCTGCCTAGAAGGACCAACATGGTCCACATTTAACCCCCCCAGCAAACCTCTCAGGAAGTCTGCAGACCCCAGAGGCCCAGACACACTCTAAATCGGCCTAAGTACCTTATAATTTTACAGAATGTGTCTTTACTGGTTAATATTTAGACTCCCAGTTCATGAGGATAGTTACACAGTAAATTTTGAAGTGTTAAAGTAACACTTTAAGAGTGCATTTGGTCCCACTCCTAATTAGTGTTAAATTAGAATGCTACATAGTGTATATTTAACTCCAGTTTTTGTAATTACTCTAAAAGAGTCATTGTTCTACATTTACTGTGTAAATGTGAAATTTACTGTGTAGGGGGTTGTTGGCCTAGTGGGTCAAAGAAGTGCACTTGTGGTCTGAGAAAATTGCAAGCACCCGGTTCGATCGCCACAGCCTGCACTCTGGGTTCCTGAGCAAGATGCTTAACCCCAGACTGCTCCCCGGGCGCCACACAATGGCAGCCACCTGCTCCCTAAGGGGATGGGTTAAATGCAGAGAGTGAATTTCACTTTTGTGGGACAATAAAGGGATTTACATTTGTTTTTTTGTGACACATAATCAGGGGGGGGATTTACCATGAGGCAAAACTAGGCAGTTGCCTAGAGCCCCAAGTTCCTGGGGGCCCCATAAAACTCTGTTCTCATGTATGGTTAAAACAAATATTCCTTATTTGTGCACATTATGTTTTTGATAAAAAATATTTGGCTAAAATGTCATCAGAATGTTGATAATATTAAGTGTGTCTCAGCCCCCCCCTTCAGTGTCCACCATATTGGATCAGTCCATTTGCTGCACATGTTCAGAAAGGTCCAAACAGACAGCAGCAAACCATTTGAAAACAAACCATGCAAAGAGCAGTGTTGCCAACTTAGCGCTTTAGTCGCTATATTTAGCCACTTTTCAGACCCCTCTAGCACTATGATTTCTAAAAAGCTCCTAGCGCCAAATCTAGAGACTTTTTTCTGCTACTGGAGACTTTGGAGACAACATCTAAAAGCAGCGAACTCTGCTCTCCAGAGCGAGTAGATTGGTAACCCTGCCTCCTGCTCTCCTCTATCTTGTCTGCTGTCATGATTCATGCAGCTATTATTTCATCCAAATGAAAAATGGAGAACAGAGAAGCAGATCATGGCTTGTCTAAAGTGAAAAGAAGGACTGGGTTATTTACTTTGGCCTTTTTGGAAACACAGGAAGGAGCAATCAGCTAAGTGAGCTTAGTGCTTGGAAAAAATCTTTCATTCCTTTAGAGACAGCATGAAAAGTCAGCTGAGTACAAAACATAGAGAGGAAAACAAGAAGAAAAGGGACAAGAAGAGAGGGACACAACCTAGAACAGATAATGGATGTCTATTCTATTAATATTTCTCTATCTGTAGAATGGGGCTGTTTGATGTGTCGTCTTCTCAGTTCAGAGGGGCCCCCTGCCTGTCTTTGTCTAGGGCCCCAAATTTCCTAAATCCGCCCCTGCACATAAGGTAGTGAAGATGACAGGGAATCACTGTCCAAGGTGACATAGTCTAGGTTATCCAGTAAAAAGGGTGAAATAATATTTAAAGACACTTTGGCAGATCCTCACATACCAGACACCAGATAAATGTGACTTGAATAGTTTGGTAACTTGGTCATTTTGTACCAAGGATGTTTAGTAGGACTTTCACAATTCTGCACTGATGAACGAACATCACCTGGGACTGAATCAGAACTGACCTTGGACGAAACGCAAAAGAATAGAATCACATCTTTCTCTTTGGGAGAGTTTTTTTTTTATTAACAGGCACGGTTGTTGTGTTTGGGCCCTTCTCCCCCAACCAAGGCTTCACGCTATGAAAGGAATGCCAATGGCTTCTTGTTTATTAGATGCTGCACTCAACATTCATCTAATCAACATTTATAGCGTCCTGCGTGCACAATTCCCCTGCCCTCCACTGAATCGCCGCTGCACCATCGGAAGAAAACACTCAAGCATTTAAAAAATGTAAAACTCTTCCTGCGAAAGTGCTATCAAAGCTAGCAGGGTGTGAGTCTGAGTGTGTGAATAAGTGCACATAGTCTCATAAAAACTGCTGAGCTGGGCACTTCAGTGCAATCAGGCTCTGGTCGCAGCTCATATACTTGTTTGATGATAACCCAAGATGGAGGGAGAGTGATGGAGCTCTTCTAGCGGCCACAGCAATAATTTAGCTCAGGGAGTGGGTGTGAATCATAGTGAGGGCGCAGGAGGGCTGGAGGTGGTGGATGAATCATTAGGGTGGGGACTGGGGGAGGGAGAGATGGAGAGACGGAGGGGGGGGGGGGGGGGGGGGGGGGGTTTAGTCTCAGGGGATTTGGATCCATCAGACTGAGCTGCTGTGGCCTCAGCAGCAGCTTTGACCTGCTGTACTACATCCTAAACCTGTCTGTGTTTTATTTATTCCTGTCTTTGGTCTAAATGTTCAGCCATGAGGGTTACTTAGACAACTTTATTGTCATTTTGTATAAAGAGAGTGTATACAAAACAAAATTTCGTTTTAGTACAGCTTTTCAGACTGTAAATGAACGTTTCCATTCCATAAAGTGCAGCAGTGATCAAACGTAAACAGTGCAAGAAATGCATTGATATGGAAATTCACCCATCAGGCATTTGATCCCCCATTAAAACCCTGTGTGTTCCTTCTTAACGTTCCTCTACACCTGTGATCAGCAAACATGTATCGAATCTGAATGCAGGGATTTTGCTCTACCTCCAATCTCCCCGCTTTTCTTTAAGGCTATATATTCAACCTCCCCATCCAGTATCTTTCCCTTTCCTTCTGACTCCCCCTTCCTTCCAGCGTAGTCTAATGGCATTTAGAGAAAACCGTTCAACCTTGTAAGGAAAATAGACAATATAATGAAATGAGAAATGAACAGTTTAAATTAACTACCATTTTAACTTTGTGGACCCTGAAACACAACCTCTACCCGTTTCTCCCGTTACAAAAAAAACAAACATTATAAGCTCCATCCATGCCTTTACAAGACTTCCAGCTCCCCAAGGCATTGACTTTGGACAAGCAGAGGTTAGAAGAAAACAACCTGAAAACAGCCTTATCTCACAACACACGGGTGTTTGTTAAGGCTCCCTATTAAGTCTTCCCACTAAAATTTGCATATTAATTGCATTTTGACTCTACATTCCCTCTCCGTTAAAGGGGTGCTGTTTATAGGTGCTTTATTTCTTGAGGAAGACGCAGATGTCCGCAGGGTGCTCACCTGCAACCGAGAACAAGAATTCAATTCTGCTGGAAATTGCTTTAACTTGAAAGTAATCAAGTTTTCAACCTCACACACCTTGACTGAAGGTCTTGGAGGACCTGCATGCAGCCCAAGATGCATGTTCAGATGTGAACATGCATCAAAACATCTGGATGCAAACATGTTTGGGGATTTCTTTTAATCATGTCTTTACATTCAAACACATTTTCATAGCAGAAAAATAGAAACTGAGGAAATAGAAGCAGCAGTTTTCCAAAAAGCATTTATTTCACAGTCTTTAATAAAAGTAGTTATTCAAACCAACCTGTCCCAATGGGGAAAATTAATTGCACTCATCCTTAAAATAAGTTTAGGCCACCCTTCCACCAAGTGCTAGTGATTAAGGGGCTTTTAGATGCAGTGATGGGACTAACGGCGTTGAAAGTAACGGCGTTACTAACGCCGTTACCTTGTTTTAGTAACGAGTAATCTAACTAATTACTTTGACTGTAACTATAACGCAGTTACCATTGCAGACACCCCGTTACTGCGCGTTACTCAGGTCGCACAATGAACCTTTTTTCATGATAAGACTCGTGCGCAGCTGCGTGAAGCTGACACCCCACCCACGTCAAAAAAAACTGCAAATAGACTGAATGGTTAGTGCAACGTTAGCGCAGATTTGTGCTGAAAAAAATATTGTTTGTGCTACTTTTGTTTAAGAGATATTAAAGATTATTTTTAGGTCATCCAGAGGTGGGCGCCTTGTCATGAGAGAGGGGAGGATGAGATTGAATGATGTATAGTGAGATTCCGTCTGTCAGTTGAATAGGCGGGTGTCTCCGCTGGTGGGTGTTAACGCACAGCACACACAGAGAGATGGAGAGTGAGGAGGACTCCAGCAGCAAAACAGCGTTTTCCTGATAGAAATATCGGTGTTAGGTCGAGCTGCGTTTCCCCATCACATACGGTTTCCCCTGCATCTCCGCACAGCGCAGGCGGCACGATTCACCGCACACGCGACAGGAAACGCGCATGCTCGCTAAAGGCGCGCAACAGTCGCCCTGTGCTCGCGCCACAGGAGAACTATGGAGAGCGTGAACGATCAAATGAACCTGACAACAGCCAGAAATGATAGCCTATACGGAGAAAGGGAGAAATCTGGATGGATGGATGGATGGATGGATGGATGGATGGATGGATGGATGGATGGATGGATGGATGGATGGATGGATGGATGGATGGATGGATGGATGGATACTCTGCCTTCTCAACCTACTGTATTTTTTATTTTAAACATTATTTGATGGCCTTTGTGGCAGCCGGCAGGGATGGAGATCCATATTTTATGTCACACACAGAGTATAGATTTAGATAGATAGATAGATAGATAGATAGATAGATAGATAGATAGATAGATAGATAGATAGATAGATAGATAGATAGATAGATAGATAGATAGATAGATAGATAGATAGATAGATAGATAGATAGATAGATAGATAGATAGATAGATAGATAGATAGATAGATAGATAGATAGATAGATAGATACAGGTGCTGGTCATAAAATTAGAATATCATGAAAAAGTAGATTGATTTCAGTAATTCCATTTAAAAAGTGAAACTTGTATATTATATTCATACATTACATACAAACTCATATATTTCAGATGTTTATTTTGTTTAATTTTGATGATTACAAATGACAACAAATGAAAATCTCAAATTCATCATATCAGAAAATTAGAATATTGTGAAAAGGTTCAAAATTGATGGCCCCTGGTGCCACACTCTAATCAGCTAATTAACTCAAACCACCTGCAAAAGCCTTTAAATGGTCTTTCAGTCTAGTTCTATAGGCTACACAATCATGGGGAAGACTGCTGACTTGACAGTTGTCCAAAAGACGACCATCGACACCTTGCACAAGGAGGGCAAGACACAAAAGGTCATCGCTAAAGAGGCTGGCTGTTCACAGAGCTTAGTGTCCAAGCACATTAATAGAGAGGCGAAGGGAAGGAAAAGATGTGGTCGAAAAAAGTGTACAAGCAAGAGAGATAACCGCACCCTGGAGAGGATTGTGAAACAAAACCCCTTCAAAAATGTGGGGGAGATTCACAAAGAGTGGACTGCAGCTGGAGTGAGTGCTTCAAGAACCACCACACACAGACGTATGAAAGACATGGGTTTCTGCTGTCGCATTCCTTGTGTCAAGCCACTCTTGAACCACAGACAGCGTCAGAAGCGTCTAAAGAGAAACAGGACTGGACTGCTGGTGAGTGGTCCAAAGTCATGTTCTCTGATGAAAGTAAATTTTGCATTTCCTTTGGAAATCAAGGTCCCAGAGTCTGGAGGAAAAGAAGAGAGGCACTTCATCCACGTTGCTTGAAGTCCAGTGTAAAGTTTCCACAGTCAGTGATGGTTTGGGGTGCCATGTCATCTGCTGGTGTTGGTCCATTGTGTTTTCTGAGGTCCAGGGTCAACGCAGCCACATACCAGGAAGTTTTAGAGCACTTCATGCTTCCTGCAGCTGACCAACTTTTTGGAGATGCAGATTTCATTTTCCAACAGGACTTGGCACCTGCACACAGTGCCAAAGCTACCAGTACCTGGTTGAAGGACCATGGTATCCCTGTTCTTAATTGGCCAGCAAACTCTCCTGACCTTAACCCCATAGAAAATCTATGGGGTATTGTGAAGAAGAAGATGCAATACACCAGACCCAACAATTCAGAAGAGCTAAAAGCCACTATTAGAGCAACCTGGGCTATCATAACACCTGAGCAGTGCCACAGACTGATCGACTCCATGCCACGCCGCATTGCTGCAGTAATACAGGCCAAAGGAGGCCCAACTAAATACTGAGTGCTGTACATGCTCATACTTTTCATGTTCATACTTTTCAGTTGGCCAACATTTCTATAAATCCTTTGTTTTTATTGGTCTTCAGTAATATTCTAATTTTCTGATATGATGAATTTGAGATTTTCATTTGTTGTCATTTGTAATCATCAAAATTAAACAAAATAAACATCTGAAATATATGAGTTTGTATGTAATGTATGAATATAATATACAAGTTTCACTTTTTAAATGGAATTACTGAAATCAATCTACTTTTTCATGATATTCTAATTTTATGACCAGCACCTGTATACTCACCAGATCTGAATGCCCTGTTAAAAAACTTCACATGGCGTTCCCCCTGATGTCATTTACGTTGAGTTGCAATAAATGCAAAACTCTCTGCAGGTTCTTGTCTTTGTCGTCCGCTCTATTCAGCTGGCTTTGGAAACACACGGCGAGAAGGTGGGGGCCGGGTGGTGAGGGTTACGGGGGCGAGAAACGCAAAAGTAACGCAATAGTTACTTTTACTAGTAACTAGTTACTTTTATTGTGGAGTAACTCAGTTAGTAACTCAGTTACTTTTTGGGAGAAGTAACTAGTAACTATAACTAATTACTTTTTCAAAGTAACGTGCCCAACACTGTTTAGATGTCATTAAATCATGAATTCAGTGTATTTTATTATATTTATAGATTCTGTTTCACAAGCTACACCCAGGACTAATAAATTATGTGCATGTGGAACTGGAACCACATGAGTAGAACCTCCCCTACAACATGAGGTAGGTAGATTGGGCATACACTGTATGATATTTTGTCCTTTTCGAGCTGATTTTCCAGTCGTGCAAGAATTTTTTCAATTATGCCGATTTTCAGCCTCATCATGCGTCCTGCGTCATGTGGTATACAGGAGGTAACGAGGGGTGATTAGCCTCTCATTACCACCTCCCGATCAGGTCAGGAGAAAATCAAACATGTTTGAAATTCAGACGGCCGTCGTGAGGTGTTCGTGGGCAAATCAGAGTTACGATCCGATTTACCAGAACCTCGAGCACTGTGCATGTGCAAACAAGGGAGTTTTCTTCTTCTTCCAGACTGACGAGTCCGACGAGCGCCATCTCTCGCCACTGAGTCCGACGGGTGGTTTTTAGACGTGCAGTGTGAACACATAGATCCCATCAGTGTGAGAACATACATCATGAGCTGGTGTTTGATCTTTAGCTGCGTGCAACGATTGAAAATATTGCACAGTGTATGCCCCAATAAGGCCCCAATATGAACAACCTTTAAAAGAGATGAGAAACTTTTGCTTAGTCAGAATCATGCAAAACTACTGTATAGCGCTAGGTTAGGAGCTAGGACCAGGAAATACAGCATACGGCCATCCTAACTTTCCTAGCCCTTGATAGGATAAGGTTATATAAGGTTGCCTGCATTTATTTGTCTCGCAGGAAATGTAGGCACAGCCCATCTTTCGGGATTTTACATAAAGTTTTTCTGACATGTACCGTGCGAGAGTAATGTTCTCATCTTCTTTTCGTGTTTTATAACAGATTGGACATATTTAGCTATAAACTAAATAGTCATTTAACAAAGTTAAGACTTTTATAAATGAATAAATGACATAGTAAAAAAATAACCCCCTTATTTTTCTCTTAAAACACAATAAATAACCATGATAATAATAATAATAATAATAATGAATTTTATTTGTAACGCACTTTACATTTGACTTCAAATCTCAAAGTGCTGCATTTAAAAAAAAAAGGGAAAATTAAAACAAGGTTAAAAGACCATAAAATTAAAAACAGAGTAAAAAGACAATCATTAAAATCAACACATTTAAAAAGCATACGTAGCCTATTAAAAAAATCTAAAATCAACTTTTGTAGGCATTTCTACAAAGGAAAGTTTTCAGTCCATTCTTAAAACAATCCACCGTTCTAAGGTGGTCTGGGAGGGCATTCCACAGACGGGGAGCTGCGGCTTCGAAGGCCCTATCGCCCATTGTTTTTAGCCGTGTCCTGGGTGGGGCCAGACGGTGCTGTTACCCTGACCGGGTCCGGGAAGAGGTGTGTGGTGTGAGCAGTTCAGTGAGATACGTGGGGGCCGCACCGTGCACACAGTGATGGGTGTGCAGAAGAATCTTGTACTCCATACCGGCGTGAATAGGGAGCCAGTGCAAAGTGTGAAGGATGGGAGTGATGTGCTGGTGTTTCCTCACCCTCATCAGGACCCTGGCAGCGCTGTTCTGTACGTACTGGAGCTTCAGAAGGCTCCTGCCAGAGATCCCCATAAGGAGAGCGTTGCAGTAATCCAGCCTGGAGGAGACGAAGGCGTGGACGAGCTTCTCTGCAGCAGGGAGGGATAGGGAGGGGCGGAGTTTGGAAATATCACGGAGGTGAAAGAAGGAAGTTTTGCAGATAGAGGTGACATGATTGTCAAAGGAGAGGTGGGGGTCAAGCTTGACCCCAAGGCTTGTAACAGAGGGAGACAGGGGAATGGTATGAGCACAGAAAGAAACAGAGGTGAGAGGAAAGGAACGAAGTTGATGAGGAGTACCAGTTTGGATGGCTTCTGTTTTTGAGGCATTAAGCTGCAGGAAGTTTTGAACATTGCTCCTAATTTTTTCACTGCTTAACTTAAATGACACCCCATAATATTCATGTGTGTCTCCACCGGTTATTGATGTACATAAGGCTGAAAGCTGTCTGGATTAAGGACAGCAATCCAGAGCTTCTTTCCTAACCTGGATCATGTTCTTACTGTTGATCCCATGATTGTTCAAAGGGACAGAAGTTATAGGAATAGGTGTTTCGAACCAAAGTTTGAGGTATTTGGATGGAGCCAAAGATGCATTCATTACAAACTCCAATTAAACAAAAATGCATTATTTAGAGGCATGTACTGTGTGTAACAGCTGGAAATGTAAACGCCCTAATATGTTTTGGGTTTGATGGCGAAGAGGTTCAGCCATTCACAGTCCCAGTTTGACTAGCATCATCCACGTGCATTTCCACTGAGTACACAACATCTGTAAGGATAAAAGGACGTCCGGTTTCAGTACAGCAGTCCAGAGTTCTTTTCTTACCCTGGATAGTGCTGTTGCTGTCGGCCCTGAAGCGCTTGGAGCAGAGAGCAGGAGGTAGGAGCTACGATTTGCCAAATTTAGAAACAGCCAAAGCCTTTGACATCTGTTTGTCAGGAAAAACAAACCCATTTCTATGGATGTTACATCTGTTTTAAAGCACAGCATTTCAGCAAACAACATGATGCTGACAGCTAAACATGATGGTGGAAGTTTTAGGTCTAAAACTATTCTGGATGACGAAGAAAATACAAATCACTCTTAAAGTTTCTTTGAAGAGCTGAAAGTTTTCAAGGCAATAAAAAGCAGGAAATCTGTATGAGGCAAAACTTTTAATTAGGAATTGATGCATCCATTGTCCTTAACTCATTTTAGATCAGGAAGCTAGGGTAACAGATGGCATCTCCAGACATCCCCCTTCTCAATACTACATCTACAGTAAGCCTACCAAATGGGATACAAAGTAGGTTTGGTAGATTGCACATTAATTATAATATAACCTCTGGAAGGAAAACCACTTGTATCGAAAGTCTCCTTTCCACTGAAATTAGTGGGGTTTTAAAACGCGGGTCGAACGGCTAACAATTTGCATTTGGCTATCGCCCCATTGGCATAAAAAGCTGGGTTTGACCCTACACTGGCAAGCTGCATGGCCTCTGTGCCCCCACCATTGCATGTCTGGAGACACCATCACTATGAGTTAGCATTGAGTTGTGACAGTAATCAGGAATGTAAACAATGGAGAGGAACATGGAAGGAAGCCAGGGCGTAGTCAGTGTCCTTTATCGTTTCGCCCTATTCTGTCTGAATCCCTCTCACCAGAGCGGCTCCATGTTTAGCGAATGTAAACAGAGTTGTTTCAGCTTGTTAGATCAGAAGCAACTGCCGCTGTGTTTTGAAGGTCCATATGTTGCGCTCAATGGTGCTATGTAAATTTGCATGCCGAACTGGATCTGGTATTCCCCCAATTTTAATGTAGGTCGTTTGCTAAATTGTTTGACTTGGGTTGACACGTGTCAGTAAGCTGTTCCCACTGCCACTAAAAGCTCATTTTTCCCAGGTCTAAAAAGGCTTTTTCGGCCAGTAGGAGATGGTATTAATTGCTGAGTCAAGATCCATATCTCATTTCTAAAGACGACGGTTGGATTAAAAATGAACCCCCAATTTATATACAATTTATTTGCTCAGCTTTTTCTTCACCAAAACAGACTTTCAACAAGCTACAGTCTGTCTATCCCACTACCCTCATTCCAAACACTAAAATACCTAAAGTTGTCCACTTGTAGGAGAGACTGATAGTGTTAAGGAACTATCTCTGTTTGAGAGCCATGACCTCAGACTCAAGAAAGCTGTGATGAGAGCTAGAATTTTATCCCATCTGTTTACTGTCAACAGGAACTGCTCCATGGCATAAAAGACACCAACTGAACCAAAGGATCTAAAAGAACAACCGACAGAGGTTCCCAAACCAAACCTCAATCAGACACAGTGTGAATAATCTTTTGGATTATAGTTGTTGTGTTTTTTCTGTGTGGTTCACACATGATGCCATGTAAATTAGGGGCGAGGGTTATAGTACTGGTCAAGTGTGCCACAGTGGCGACAAAAGCCTAATGGATGATGAGATATTTAGTAAAAAAAGGAGAAAAAAAAGTCATGATATATGCAAAACTATTTTCTAAGGTGGAGGTCTTCAACTTTAGGGGGTCCACAGAGGTTCTGCATGGGGGTCACGAAAGTTTTGGTTGATTAGACTTTTTTTTTTATATCCCCGCTGCAATTTTTTCCACTAATTGAAATGTCTTTAAATCCACATTAACACAATTTCAACGCACTGTAGTAAACAGATAAATGGAGGCAAAATATGTCTTTCAGTCATCAATGCACACATTCAGTGACACACAGGAGCTCTTTCAAGCTGGACACCGTTTCATTCAGGGGTGGATTTACCATTAGGCAATACTAGGAAGTTGCCTAGGGCCCCAAGTTCCTGGGGGCCCCATAAAACTCTGTTTATATGTATGGTTAATACAACTATTCCTTATTTGTGCACATTAATTATGTGCGCATTGGATTAGTCCATTTGCTGCGCATGTTTAGAAAGGTCTAAACAGACAGCAGCAAACCATTTGAAAACAAATGGTGCGAAGAGCAGTGTTGCTAACTTAGCGCTTTGTCATTATATTTAGCGACTTTTCAGACCCCTCTAGCTCCTTTATTTCAAAAAAGCGCCTAGCGCCAAATCTAGCGACTTTTTTTCTGCTAGTGGAGACTTTGGCAACAACATATTAAAGCAGCGAACTCTGCTCCCCAGAGCAAGTAGCTTTGTAACCCCGCCTCCTGCTCTCCTCTATCTTGTCTGCTGTCATGATTCATGCAGCTATTATTTCATCCAAATGAAAAATGGAGAACAGATAAGCAGATCATGGCTTGTCTACAGTGAAACGAAGGACTGGGTTATTTACTTTGGCCTTTTTGGAAACACAGGAAGGAGCAATCAGCTAAGTGAGCTTAGTGCTTGAAAAAAAATCTTTAATTCCTTTGAGACAGCGTGAAAAGTCAGCTGAGTACAAAACAGAGAGAAAAACAACAAGAAAATGGACAAGAAGAGAGGGACACAACAATTAATATATGTCTATTCTATTAAAATTTCTGTATCTGTATAATGGGTGTGTTTTATGTGTTGTCTAGGGCTGCAACTAACGATTATTTTAAAAATCGATGAATCGGCCGATTATTTCTTCGATTAATCGATGAATCGGATAAAAAATATTTTTTATACTAACCTCTTTATTCCAAAATAAACATTTTAGACAGAACAAACAAGCACACAAGTACAGGTTGCTCATTAACTGTACTGGTGCAATATGAAAAATAAATGTTTGTGTTAAAACTACGCAAACTTACATGAGAAATGTAGCTGTACATCCACAAAATATAGGCTACTTTGTTTCATAAAGCACAAAAAAAGACATTTTTGTTTTTAAAAGCCCCTAAGGGGTTCAAACAATAGGCCCCCCCATTTCAACAAATGAGTTTTTTTTTAGACTATAAGAGTTCTGCCTTTTAAGACAGGAAAGTATAGCACTTAAAGTTGCTACTGGAGAAAATACTGAACCATACAGATAAAAATAGCCCTGTGATTCAAATTATAAATTGTATTTGGAATAAAAATGAGAGAAAAAACACATCCTCCAAAGACAGATATTTACATGGGAATGTGGCAGATAATTAATTGACATATTACTGATCTTGCTGGATTTTATTCTGCTTTACTTCCATAAATTGCAGGATCTTCTTTACTTTATCTTTGCCAGAAGATTTAAACTTTAAAAGCCTTGCCCTCATAATTTGCAAGTTAATTTATTTATAAAGAAAATATAAACGCTGCTTAAGCTAATTCAAATGAAATTAAAAGTAAAATAAGTAGCCAACCTTATCACTGTCTGTAACCTACTAACACAGTAAGGAAAGCATCAGATGAGCTACCTGAGAAACTAACGTTACGTTTCCCCACTTTAAAATGAAACAAACATGGCCGCTCCCCCTGCTGATCAGCTCTCTTCACTGCCATCAAAGGCTCCAACGTGTTTTCTTTTCAGGTGCTGCTTCATAACAGCGGTGCTTCCGCGCCATGTTCATTTGTTTTTACAAAAGTTGGATGTTACGACTTTTTTCACTTTACAAAGCGCAGGCTATTTTAATTATTGTGATCTATTTGCGCCGTCAATCCCGGCGCATGCGCGCTTCATTTGCAGTCTGGATGCTGAGGGTAAACATCCTCTGACTGCAGCGCTGAGAGGGACTCCTGCGGGAGTGGAGTTGGGATGGGGGAGGCGCCCCACGGCAATGACGACGGCGGCGGATGACGCATTAAGCGCGACACAACTAATCGATGATGAAATTCGTTGCCAACGCTTTTAAAAGTCGATTTTTATCGATTGTATCGATTCGTTGTTGCAGCCCTAGTGTTGTCTTCTCAATTCAGAGGACCCCCTGCCTGTCTTTGCCTAGGACCCCAAATTTCCTAAATCCGCCCCTGGTTTCATTCACAACACCTGTCCCATCAACCAGGAATCACAATCAGAAATACTTTAATAATCCCAGGGAGAAATGACTTTCGTTACATTACTCCATCTGTAATAGAGTGACTATAGGACCAGTTTGATAGAACACAATTTCATACAATATATAAAATTAGGGGGTCCCCGCTCCATCTCGCCATCAGTTTGTGGGTCCTTGGCCTGGAACACATTGAAGACAACTGTTCTAAGGCATTTCTGAAAACAACAGCACAGAAAATCAGATGGCCATTTTCAAGCTTTCCACTTCCCTCAGCAGCAGTTCTCACTTAGCTCCATTTCTATAAGTTTTTTTTTCATATTGTGAAATGTGCCTGCTGCTTAGACATTTCCGTGTGATTTAGCAGCTTTTTCAACAAATGTTTGAAAAGATGTGAAAGTTTTAATGACTGGATTGAGCCGGGGATAAAGGAACAGCTGGAGATCCGGCAGTGTAGTGGCTATTTTTATCCAGCAGAGGTAAACTCAAGCTGTCTTCTTTGAAAACCATCACTGCAATTTCATCCATACTTAAGAATAACAGGTGACTGAGCATCCGTGCATCCTTATTTCCAAAACAAAATGACCATATGGGTCTTTTTTTCCCTTTCCGAGGGATTGCCGAGTGCCACTCTGTATGTGTAATATCACATCATGCAGAATGGGTTTATTTATTATTTTCAAGATAATAGTTTCATTTCAGAGATAATGAGTCACTGGATTTTTTTCCCCCATAGGCAAAGCTGCAGCGATGCATGCCGGTTAATGGAAAACACCAAAACAGTGAAGTAGTCATTATTTTGATTACCTCCATCTCCAGAAACAATGTTTGTGAGAATCATTTCTGAACACAATTATTACACTTGTGCGATAAAGCTAGATTCCACCACAGGAAACGTGTTTTTATTTCCATTTACTGGAATGGTTCTTCACATCCAAATCTAATGATCTACACTCGGCTCATCTGAGTAACTCAGTTCCGCTGTATTGATTTCCTTTGTGTGCAGATTGATCTGTGCACAGATTCAGCTCAATATGTCCTTGCCTGTGTGCAACATTTCCACGACAGATAACAGAAGCAACACTATTCTCTTCAAAACAAATTGTGTCGTTCATCAGATTCATCTGTGCAGGTACCAGATTTTATTTTTTTCTCTTTAAGACCCGACTCTCTTTGGTTCCTTTCATAGAAACAGCTGCGTGAAGTATAATCTTGTTAACAATCTAGAGTGGAAAACAAAATTACATCTGCTCTTCTCAGAGCTGCAGGAGGATGTTTTTTTCTATTTGCATAAGAAGAAGAAAAAAATGTGCTTAAAATATGAACTGATTAAAATATGGGTGTGTCTCATCAGTTTTCACAGGAAGCAGATTCATGTTATAATTTTGTGGTCATAGGAGCCACTGACAGCAAGGTTTGACCTTTCACACACATTTATCCAGTGTTGGGCACGTTACTTTGAAAAAGTAATTAGTTATAGTAACTAGTTACTTCTCCCAAAAAGTAACTGAGTTAGTAACTGAGTTACTCCACAATAAAAGTAACTAGTTACTAGTAAAAGTAACTATTGCATTGCTTTTGCGAGTGTATGAAATTAATAACTGGGGATGTCTAATTCTGAAATCCTGTGTTTGGGTTGTTATAGATACTGCAACACGTAGCTATATCTATCTATTCCATCCATCCATCATCCATCCATCTATTAATCATCCATCCATCCATCCATCCATCCATCCATCCATCCATCCATCCATCCCTCTTTCTCCATATAGGCTAATGATCGTTCACACTCTCCGTAGTTCCCCTGTGGCGCGAGCAGTGATGGGACTAACGGCGTTGAAAGTAACGGCGTTACTAACGCCGTTACCTTGTTTTAGTAACGAGTAATCTAACTAATTACTTTGACTGTAACTATAACGCAGTTACCATTGCAGACACCCCGTTACTGCGCGTTACTCAGGTCGCACATGAACCTTTTTTCATGATAGGACTCGTGCGCAGCTGCGTGAAGCTGACACCCACGTCAAAAACTCTGCAAATAGACTGAATGGTTAGTACAACGTTAGTGCAGATTTGTGTAGAAAAAAATATTCTTTTGTGCTTCTTTTGTTTAAGAGATATTAAAGATTATTTTTTAGGTCATCCAGAGGTGCGCGCCTTGTCATGAGAGAGGGGAGGATGAGAATGGCTGATGTATAGTGAGATTCCGTCTGTCAGTTGGGTAGGTGGGTGTTTCTGCTGGCGGGTGTTAACGTACAGCACACACAGAGAGATGGAGAGTGAGGAGGACTCCAGCAGCAAAACAGCGTTTTCCACATGAAAATACCGGTGTTACGTCGAGCTGCTTTTCCCCATCACATAACGGTTTCCCCTGCATCTCTGCACAGCGCAGGCGGCAAGAGTCACCGCGCAAGCTACAGGAAACGCGCATGCTAGCTAAAGGCGCGCAACATTCGCCCTGTGCTCGCGCCACAGGAGAACTATGGAGAGCGGGAACGATCAAATGATTAACCTGACAACAGCCAGAAATGATAGCCTATATGGAGAAAGGGAGAAATCTGGATGGATGGATGGATGGATGGATGGATGGATGGATGGATGGATGGATGGATGGATGGATGGATGGATACTCTGCCTTCTCAACCTACTGTATTTTTTATTTTAAACATTATTTGATGGCCTTTGTGGCAGGGATGGAGATCCATCTTTTATGTCACACCCAGAGTATACATCTAGATAGATATATGATAGATAGATGTTGCAGTATCTATAACAACCCAAACACACAGGATTTCAGAATTAAACATCCCCAGTTATTAATTTCATGAACTCACCAGATCTGAACGCCCTGTTAAAAAACTTCACATGGCGTTCCCCCCTGATGTCATTTACGTTGAGTTGCAATAAATGCTAAACTCTCTGCAGGTTCTTGTCTTTGTCGTCCGCTCTATTCAGCTGGCTTTGAAACACACGGCGAGAAGGTGGGGGCTGGGTGGAGAGGGTTACGGGGGCGAGAAACGCAAAAGTAACGCAGTAGTTACTTTTACTAGTAACTAGTTACTTTTATTGTGGAGTAACTCAGTTAGTAACTCAGTTACTTTTTGGGAGAAGTAACTAGTAACTATAACTAATTACTTTTTCAAAGTAACGTGCCCAACACTGGGCGCGAGAACAGGGCGGCTGTTACGCACCTTTAGCTAGCATACACGTTTCCTGTCGCTTGCGCAGTGAATCGTGCCGCCACGCTGTGCGGAGATGCAGGGGAAACCGTATCTGATGGGGAAACGCAGCTCGACGTAACACCAGTATTTCCATCTGGAAAGCGCTGTTTGGAGTCCTCCTCACTCTCCATCCTCCCCTCTCTCATGACGAGGCGTGCACGAGTCCTATCATGAAAAAAGGTTAATTGTGCGACCTGAGTAACGTGCAGTAACGGGGTGTCTGCAATTGTAACTGCATTATAGTTACAGTAAGAGTAATCGTTTTGATTACTCGTTACTAAAAAAAGGTAGCGGCGTTAGTAACGCCGTTACTCCCATCACTGCATTTATCTGCTTTAACTGAACTAGAAAAACCCTTTGTAGACTCTCTTAGTTAAGGTAAACAGTCTTTTGTCTCGTGGTAACAATATCAATTAGATCTAAGAATATCAAGGTTTTCTTTTTTTCTTTTAATCAGTGTCCTGTCTGGCGATGTGGCAATAAGAATAATTGTCTTGATGCCAAAAAGGGCCCAACAGATTTTGCTTTCTTAAGTGGAGCAGTACGGCTATCACTATAGTGTTCCACTTGATTTATGCATATAAATAGCTTTATTATAATTCATGCAGGGAGTATTACAGATTATATGGACACTGCAATGTAAGTAGAACAGGAAAGGAAAACAGAAAAAAGGAGAAAAGATGAAAGAAAGAGGAGACAAAAGGGAGATAATGATAAAACATCTTCAGTCTGCTTCATCACTTCTGCATGTAAAGTTTATCCAAAGGAAAAATGCTCATTAGTGGTTGTGAGGAGCCAAAGACGCGCCCCCCCCCAGAGCACACAGGCAAGCGCCGGGGGACCCAGAGCCACAGACGTTCAAAGGAACCCCAAGAGCAAAGGCGCCAAGGAGGGGCCAACTCAGGAAATCCAACCCCCACCAAGGGAAACACCAATCCCGGAGCCCCCAGGAGCCGCAGGGACAAGAATATCCAGGTTTTCCTGAGCCTCAAGTGTTAAAGGAAAAGTCTGCTCATATTCAGAATTCAAACTTCTGAAAGTACTTTAAATATGAAATTATTCCATCCTGTTCAATAAACGATAAGTAGTTTTAATTAAGAGTGATTTCATTTGAATGTGCTTTACTGGAGGCATCCCTGTTTGTCAAAGAACACTACTGCCACCTACTGGTTTGTGACGTCACTGTGCGGTATCGGCTGTTGATCAAGTCCCAGTGCTGTATCTGGTGTTTGTCACAACGCGCTATTATCCAAGTCATCTTGAAAACATTCTTCTTCCAAATGTTGGCTACATATTACGGGTTTTTTCTCTGGCCAGAAGTTCGATGGCAAATCCTCCCTCTTCAAGTTGGCGATCCAACGACCAACCCGTCCGTGGAGGATCAGGAATCAGAAAGGTGGAATAACTCTTTTTTTTCACTTTTCCCCGATGTATTCCAGCATCCAGCTGCCATGCACGTGGGCATTGTCAGTTTCACTATAGCTCTGGTGAATTTCAATGGTGAAGTCCTCTGAAAATCTTCAGTAATTGTTGTTGATTGCAGATGTGTCTAGTAGTTCCCATTGATTTAGCTTGTAAAGCGGGGAGAATGGCGCTAGGCTTACCGCACCGTGACGTCACTGCTGGAAGATGGCAGGAGGGAGGGATTACTATATTTGGGCAAAAATGGCTGCTCCTAGACTCAGTGATCATGAAAAATATTTTATTTTTTACTAATCAATGCTCAACTTATTAAATCACACCAAACGTATTAGTTTTAGGTATATATAATGATCCAATGATCATTCCTTGCTGACCGGACTTTTTTAATATCTGGATGTCTGAAAATGTGAGTCAAATTCATTGACAATGTTAAAAGATTCAATTTATCATTCTCTGAAACCTTGAAGAAAAAAGCAGCTCCACTGGAGGTTAAGACAGTCTACAGTTTTTACTCTGTGTCTAAGTAATGCCTTAGATGAGGGGTCCCCAAAGTGGGGGTCGGGAACCTCCGGGGGGTGGAGAAAAATGAAATACAATAACAGGAATAAAATAAATGTTCCATTAAATATGTACAGGGTTCATAAGGGTCATTAGAATCCTGTAAAGGTTTTAAATTTTAAAAAATAAGCTAAAGGCCCGACTTGTTAGGTCTTTCAGGGACTGGGCACCTTTGGGGTTTGGCCCCTCAGGCTCCGGGTTCTCTCATCTGTACCTCTCTGGTGTGTGCGGCCATCCCTTGGTCTGCCCTTTGTGTCCCTGTGATCTGGTGTATCTCTGGATATCTGGAGCTCACATCGCCTCTTTATCGTTACGGTGCCCGGTTGGGTTGGTCTGGGGCCGCCCACACCTGCTATTAAGCATATCTTCCTTCTGAAGAAACTTTGTAAATCCTTTTCACACTAGATATTTACATACCACAGGTGTTTTGTTCCAGATGTTAATGGGTACACATTAATACTAAATACTAAGCTACAGATATATACCACCTTCAATATTTGTGTAATTACCAAAGGTTTTTCCTTCCCCACACATGTATCTAAGGGATACCCGCTACTCATGAAGCTTTTTCTTGATGTTTACTTTGTCTGTTATCTTCTTTTTGCTGCTGTTATTTTCTCCATTGTGTGTTCCTATTAGGGGTGTAAATAATAATCGTTTTGTATCGATGCATCGATCCAACAGCCAACGATCCGATGCATCGACACGTCCGCAAGAGAATCGATTCATGTTTTTTTTTCCCTCCGGTCTATTTTTATCCATTTGCTCCTGGGCGTAATTCTCCTCCCATGCTGCGGTGGCGCTAAACCTATTTTGCCCTCCTACCTCGCTTCCTGGTTATACTCTTACAGCAATGTGTTGCAGTGAGCTTGACGCAGACATTTTTTATTTATGCTCAATATTGAAGCGTGGTCTGTGCTACACGCTGTGGGTCTAGATACGGCCGAGGCGGCAAGGAAGTGAGGGCGAGTTTAGTCCGATGACGGAGGGACATGAGGGCCAAAAAGAGCGGAGATCCAGGTGGAAAAAGGATCCCAGCGTTCTCGCGCACCTCGCTCTTCTAGCGGGTCAAACTTCACGAGTTGTTTTCCGCAATTTCAGCCATAAAAACAAACCAAGCCAGCCTCCTGTCTGCGACACTGTCTGCGGTCAGCTACAATTTAGGAGAGGAGCAGCGGAACGTCTCTCAAGGGGGCGGGACGTCTGGAGCCCAGGTATTGCATTGCACTCATTGCACTGATTATCTGCAGTATTTTTGCAGTATTTTTTGATGCAACTTTTCTACTTCTGTTATTTGCTGTTGTTTCTAAAAAACAACAACAACAAAAAAAAAAACGATATTACAGCTTTCAATGATTTATTTCGAACTTGAAACTTTGTTAAGAATGTAAGGTCTAAAAAAAAAAAAATTTATCGATTAATCGAATCGAATTGAATCGTGGTGTATTCTTGAGTATCGAAAATAACCGAATCGTTGGGTCAGGAAATCGATACTGAATCGAATCGCCATGATGGATGTGATTTACACCCCTAATTCCTATCATCTTATAGAGGTATAGAAGCAGACTTCTAGTACTTACTGTAGATCTTCTGCATTTTCTATTTTAACTGTTTTTTTTTTGTTCTTCATTAACTCTTTCTTGTTTCTATCTCCAGCAGTTTTATTGTTATTACAGTGTCACTAGTAAAGAGCAGCGAAATGAACTCTCTGCATTTAACCCATCCCTTTGGGGAGCAGTAGGCTGCCATCGTGCGTCCCCTGTGGAGCAGTGTGGGGTTAAGGGTCTTGCTCAGGGACCAACAGTGGCAGTCTGTGGGAGTGGGTCTTGAACACAGAACCTCAGGATTCCAAGCGCAATGCTCCTAACCGCCAGGGCACCCCTCCCCTAGTTCCCATTAGTTCTTATACCCTCTTTCTTAGTATAGAACCTTAAAGCAACAGTCATAGTGTTCTGCTTGTGAAAGCAAATCTATATTGGCAAAACAGAACAAACACACCAAAAAACGCCTTGGAAAGTTTTTGAGAACAACCATTGAGAACCGTCTATCACTGGAAGTAGTTACAGTTGACAAGGTGACAGCAGGACGTGAACTTTGCCCCACATCCTTTCATAGAATTTTGTCCTGGAAAGTTTTGGAAAGCTTTTGAATTACTATTCAAAAGAATCTATCAGTGGCGGCCGCTGCTCTTTGAAACAGGGGATGTTCAGGGGTGTTAATTTAATCCAAATGTAACATATCAACATATTCTCATTATCAGTGCATATGAAATCGTACGAAAAGTTATGCAAAAAACCACATCAGTGCGCATGCGCTGGCAGACAGAAAAAAAAAAGCAGATCCGCGGACGGACGTAAAAATGGGAAAAACTGCAATCATCACTTATTCATGTCTCTAACTACGTTGCTTGCTGTTTTATATCTTAGGGTTAGGGTCAGGGTTAGGGCTAATTGTATTTTAAATTCTATGTTCTTGAATGGTGCGTAAGATGCGCATGCACATACGACGAAAAAAACGTCCAAAACGTACGAAATTACGGTGCATAACTTTTCGTACGATTTCATACGAACTCATAATGAGAATAGGTTGAATATATTGCATGATCAAATGTTTAAACAAATCATAAAATATAAATAAAATAGCTGTTTGCAAATGCTCTGAAATAATAAACTCCAGAAACCACGGCAAGAGTTCAGCACCGGAAGACTGTTCTTACTAATTTAATGCTTTTTCCTCTCCCGCTGTTTGGTCACTTTCTGGCCACCCTCCTACAGTAGAATTCGCAGCCAGCTTCACATCCCTTCATCAGCGAACATCAGCTTACAGGACACTTGAACCCATGCAGGATGTAGGCGCTATCACATTTATGACACTCTGAGGTTTCCGTAGTCGTTATTAAGCTCTTAACGGTGAGCTACCTGATTTGTACCTTTAGCTCATTTTCACACGTGCAACTAGAAATTCATCAGGTTTCTTATTAAATAATCTAATTAAGGGACCAACAGTTTTTGTTAAGATTTTGCAAAAGCTTTTTCTTTGTAATTAGTATACAGGTGCTGGTCATAAAATTAGAATATCATGAAAAAGTAGATTGATTTCAGTAATTCCATTTAAAAAGTGAAACTTGTATATTATATTCATACATTACATACAAACTCATATATTTCAGATGTTTATTTTGTTTAATTTTGATGCTTACAAATGACAACAAATGAAAATCTCAAATTCATCATATCAGAAAATTAGAATATTGTGAAAAGGTTCAAAATTGATGGCCCCTGGTGCCACACTCTAATCAGCTAATTAACTCAAACCACCTGCAAAAGCCTTTAAATGGTCTTTCAGTCTAGTTCTATAGGCTACACAATCATGGGGAAGACTGCTGACTTGACAGTTGTCCAAAAGACGACCATCGACACCTTGCACAAGGAGGGCAAGACACAAAAGGTCATCGCTAAAGAGGCTGGCTGTTCACAGAGCTCAGTGTCCAAGCACATTAATAGAGAGGCGAAGGGAAGGAAAAGATGTGGTCGAAAAAAGTGTACAAGCAAGAGAGATAACCGCACCCTGGAGAGGATTGTGAAACAAAACCCCTTCAAAAATGTGGGGGAGATTCACAAAGAGTGGACTGCAGCTGGAGTGAGTGCTTCAAGAACCACCACACACAGACGTATGAAAGACATGGGTTTCTGCTGTCGCATTCCTTGTGTCAAGCCACTCTTGAACCACAGACAGCGTCAGAAGCGTCTTGCCTGGGCTAAAGAGAAACAGGACTGGACTGCTGGTGAGTGGTCCAAAGTCATGTTCTCTGATGAAAGTAAATTTTGCATTTCCTTTGGAAATCAAGGTCCCAGAGTCTGGAGGAAAAGAAGAGAGGCACTTCATCCACGTTGCTTGAAGTCCAGTGTAAAGTTTCCACAGTCAGTGATGGTTTGGGGTGCCATGTCATCTGCTGGTGTTGGTCCATTGTGTTTTCTGAGGTCCAGGGTCAACGCAGCCACATACCAGGAAGTTTTAGAGCACTTCATGCTTCCTGCAGCTGACCAACTTTTTGGAGATGCAGATTTCATTTTCCAACAGGACTTGGCACCTGCACACAGTGCCAAAGCTACCAGTACCTGGTTGAAGGACCATGGTATCCCTGATCTTAATTGGCCAGCAAACTCTCCTGACCTTAACCCCATAGAAAATCTATGGGGTATTGTGAAGAAGAAGATGCAATACACCAGACCCAACAATTCAGAAGAGCTAAAAGCCACTATTAGAGCAACCTGGGCTATCATAACACCTGAGCAGTGCCACAGACTGATCGACTCCATGCCACGCCGCATTGCTGCAGTAATACAGGCCAAAGGAGGCCCAACTAAATACTGAGTGCTGTACATGCTCATACTTTTCATGTTCATACTTTTCAGTTGGCCAACATTTCTATAAATCCTTTGTTTTTATTGGTCTTCAGTAATATTCTAATTTTCTGATATGATGAATTTGGGATTTTCATTTGTTGTCATTTGTAATCATCAAAATTAAACAAAATAAACATCTGAAATATATGAGTTTGTATGTAATGTATGAATATAATATACAAGTTTCACTTTTTAAATGGAATTACTGAAATCAATCTACTTTTTCATGATATTCTAATTTTATGACCAGCACCTGTATAAGTGAATTTTTAATCTGTTATTTTTTATAAAACGCATTCACTGCGACCTGGATCTATTTCTTGCTGCCCCTGAAAATGAAACTTGTGTCGTCTGGAATTAATTTAGAGCGACACACGACTCGAGTAAATCTGGAACAATGTGGTTTTTAATATATGGAAAATTTTTATTTTTTTTTCAAGAAAAATGTAAAAATAATTAAATCATTTTCCATTAATATACAAAATAAAATACCCTTATTCCTTCTCTATATTTAGGAAAGCTCTCTGATTAAGGGACTAATTTCCTTGCAGATATTCAGACTTCTTTTTTTTTATGATTTATGTCTTTATGAATCTAATTGATTTATTTTAGTTTAATCCAGTTTATCAAATCTTTCTCACTGTAACACTGCTGCTCTTTCCAGTGCAAAGTTATAACATATGACTGCAACGCTCAGAGGATGAGCTTACAGCATCAAACAGCTCCCCAAGTCTCCATCAGCCCAGAAGCTCCTGGTGCCGAAGCAAACATGCGGTTTTTAATGTGCACACTAATGCAGATGCATAAATTACAGCCCAGCTCTTTCCATTAGGCCATTTGCTAACTTCTAACATGGTTGTCTGACTCCCCTCCCTCATCCATGCTAAATCTGCATGGGCCCAGACTGCTAGCATTGCATGTCTGAAAAGAAGAAAAATCTTAGCAGCAATAAAATAAAAAGTGTCAGAAAGCTAAAGGTCTGGCTAACCCATGCATGCCTGTGCATGTGTTTGCAGGACACCTCTGTGCGGAAATGTGTGCCTAATGTCTTCTGAGGGGTTCGGTAGGCACACGATGGGACACTCTCCTGCAGATGCAATTAGACTAAATGGGATTATGCCTATCACATTTCAGACAGGCTGGCCCCAAAGCCACCTGGGGGAGGGAGTGATGGTTGGAGGGAGAAAGCAGGGATGATGAGCATGGATAGAGAAAAAGGCAAAGTGTTGGGGGAGGAAAATATAAAAATATCATCTTTTAGAGGCAGCATCCAGTGCAGCTTTAGCAACGAAAGCCACATAGATAAGATACATGTTTTCATGATGTATCAGTAAGATTCATAGCAAAACGCAGGTAGATTTCTCAGACCTGTCCAATCTGAGGTACCGTAGGATCCCCCCACTCTGGTGTCAGGCTAAATGTCAGCATCAATAAAGAAACTGAGGGTGGGGAGGCTGACATTTTCACACTGACTGAACTGTGTGGTCAGAGGGTTCAGAGCAGAGGAGGAGGAAGGGGAAATGGAACATAAAAGGGATCACTCATGGATTTTTGCTGTGCTTAAACTAAAGATGGTTAATGTCTCATGGTGACAAAACACAACAAAGTGGAAGAACTGTGCAAAGGTGATGATACAATCGGAAATGAATCAACAATGCCATTTAAATTCATCCTTAGAACGTGAACATTTTCACTTTCTCTTATAAATGATTCCATGGAGTTTGAGTTATGTCTCTAAAAGAATCATACATACAGTAGCAGCCGTTCAAAACTTCCCCACTTTCCTTGATGGGTCCTTGCTGATCCCCTACAATTTCTTTTTAAACATCAATCTTTTTGCTAAAATATTCCGTCATGATTTGTGGACATTAAGATCTAAAGAGAAGCTTCATCTCCTGAAATATAGAATATTTTGAATGGCTGCTACTGTACATTTAATGGCTTGAATGTTGTGTGAATATTACTATAAATTATCATGTAGTTATTTTCAGCCAGTATATAAATATCAAACCTTTAAAGCTACAGTGTGTAATAATTACAGGGATATAAAGTCAGAAATTGAATATATTATACATAACTATGTTACTTATCATCACCTATGAGCTCAGCCTTTTAACCATAATATTTGCGTTGCCTTAGAATTCGTTATTTATAATTACATAGGAGCGGGTCTCGCAGCCATGGAGGCTGACATCTTTGCGCTACGGCAGCGCAGAGGCAACAAACTAGCGATTGTGAGATCGCCCATTACGCTCGAAAGTAACTACGGCAAGTTGAGAGAGATGAACTGAGACGGTACTGAACAATAGATGGCAGTATTATGCCTGAAAAGCGTTTAGTCTGCCTGAAACCAAAGAAGAAGAAGAAGCAGGTATACGGCGCTTCAGTAACAAGAAAGGTAAACAAGGCGGCAGGCGTGAGTGACTTTGCAAACTGTTTGGCCAAACATCAGACGAATGGAGGATCATGCCTACTCTGTATCACAACGAAAAGCGGCGGACACCGAACCCCCGTCATCTAAGAAGCGGAAACACGACGAGAATAATCGCAAGCGTGACAAAAAACGCGGATCAACATTGGCACGGCATTTACACGATGGAAGTCACTGATGGAGGAAAAAGGTTTTCAAAGTGACGCTCAAGTCGCCAGTTTTCTGTTGGACAGGTAATTAATCCTACACACACAATTGTCTTTTTATACACGTAATACCCCACCCCCACATCCCGTTTCAACCAAACTATTGTCAAGATGTCTGGTAGCATTACCTAGATAAGGCCACAGCTTCATAAAATTACCACAGCTGATAGTGGCGTGTGTGAGTGTGAGAGAGACAGATATATGAAGCTGCATATTAGCGAGCGACGGATATATACCTCGGTTACTTCTCTCCGGCTCCTTTGGAGATCTTCAAGCCTTTCCTCCACTGCTGTAGGCACCTCTCCCTCGGCTGGCCCTGGCTGCACGCCCACCCCGGCCTCTCTGCCCTCTTCCTCTCCCTCTTCCTCGCGTTGTAACCCCCGTGCCACAAACAAGACTTAGACTCTGTAAACGGGGAATATATATTCTTCCAGCGAACACAATCTCGCTGTTAAACTAATGACTACAATTACTTCGTCTGTTTATATCACCATGCAAAGCAGCTCACCAAAACGTCACAACGATGTAGAAAAAATAACGGGTATATTTATTATCTAAAGTCTACATGAAATCTGTACCCTACACAGACTAATGAAATACTATCTGTAAAATTATCTATGTAAACAAACCTCATCACTTGAGAAAGTAGGTGATGCGGACGTCGTGGAAGACATTTTGTCCTGTAACGCTCGCCGTACAGTTGGGGGGGAGAAGCGGTGGGGGGGGGGATGTTCATGTTGCTGCAGTCTGCAGTCTGAGCGCTAGATGTCGCTGAAAATTACACACTGTAGCTTTAACCTCAAATACAATCTTTAATTTCTTTTCACAGAGTAGCATTTTCCCATAGAGCTGTCTGTTTGAAAACATTAACACACATTTACGTAACAAGACAATTTTATTATTTTATCTACCTAATTCTGACAGCAGTGCTTAGTGTCTGAGCTGGAGGAAAATGCGGTGCAGCAGGAAAACATCCCGACAGTTTATCCTCAGCATCATTTAATGCACCTCTGTTTCTCTCAACTAAAAGTTGTTTTAATTTTTTTGAGGAAGGAACGATCAGATCTTATGCTCTGTCGTTCAGTTTGTGAGTTTTATCGTTCGAAAAAGATCCCAAACAACGAAAATAAATGAATTTTAAACCTTAAAATTATTAATACGTTCTGCTGATCGACATTAAACCACTTTTCATTTTATTCATAGATTGAAGGAAATAAGGCAGGTGTCTTTGAAGTCGAAAAAAGGAAGAAAGTATAAAAAAGGCTTTGTTCTCCCTGCAGAAGGTGCGCTATGAGTTAAGAGGAGGAACCAATTATTTCAGGGAATCGACCTTAAAGGAATAGTACACCCAAAACATGATTAGCCTTCATTTTCTACTCACCCCCATGCTGAACAACACTCTGGAGTACTTTTTTGATATCTCAAATGCATCTGGAGATCTTGGAGGTTTCTTGCTGTCTGCTGACATTCAAATAATGGAGGTCTATGGCGCCCGAGACAGAAAGGTCCATAAAAGTCCACAAAAAACGTGTCAATATTCCTCCATACTGCTCGTCCAATGTATTCCAAGTGTCCTGAGTGGGTAGCGTCCAGAACTTACTCGAAACGAAGTCATTTAGAATGTTTTTAGAGCATAAACAGTAGTGTATAGGATTTCCTAAAAGCGCGTTCACGAGTCTATGGAAACCGCGGCAGACCAAACCAGATGAAAGTGCGCATTCAGCTCGGCAAAGAACTCATGCTCTTCCTCAACACTGAATTCCTCAGACATTTTTCTTTCATTGTTTCTTTCTTTGCACAGGTAAACAGCACATTTCTTCTTCTACGCTTGCATTATTGGCAGAGCAGACGCTGAATGCGCACTTTCGTCTGGTTTGGTCTGCCGCGGTATCCGTAGACTCGTGAACGCGCTTTTAGGAAATCCTATACACTACTGTTTATGCTCTAAAAACATTCTAAATGACTTTGTTTCGAGTAAGTTCTGGACGCTACCCACTCAGGACACTTGGAATACATTGGACGAGCAGTATGGAGGAATATTGACACGTTTTTTGTGGACTTTTATGGACCTTTCTGCCTCGGGCGCCATAGACCTCCATTATTTAAATGTCAGCAGACAGCAAGAAGCCTCCCAGATCTCCAGATGCATTTGAGATATCAAAAAAGTACTCCAGAATGTTGTTCAGCATGGGGGTGAGTAGAAAATGAAGGCTAATCATGTTTTGGGTGTACTATTCCTTTAAAGCAGCAGAGCAGATCAGTCAGCATTATATATAGCAGCATTGCTCCGTCCTTCGCATTACGTCGTTTCCCTATCTGTGGAGTCGCAGGTAAACTCAGAGGATGGTCATTCCTTTATTTAATTTTAAGACACACTTTCAAATGCTGCACAAGCTGATTTTTGTGGACACATTTCTGCACGATATTAGGCAGCTTCTCTTTGCGGGCGGAAGACTGAGTATTTAAAATGAAAATATTGAATAATTCTTAGGAGAAATTAAAGGTTAGAACCGTTTCTGATCGATTATCAATCCTCGATGCCAAAACCTACATATGATTCCATGCCCCTTCTCTTGCTTTTAATGAAGATTCTATCCTTCCCTCATGTGAAGCTGTTTCCATGGTCTCATAATAGATTAATCACTTTGAGGATGAAAAGACCTGAGACATTAAATCGTTTGTGATCAACAAGGAGATCCCACCTCTGGAAGCAGTACTGTTTTTTTCCTTGCTGTAGCTAGAAACATTTATAAAGGATATCAGGTTGATTGTCATGGGAAAAAAGAGTATTTTCACTAAATAAATTAATGAATCAATCAGTTTACCAACCAACCAATCTTTGAACTAAGCATTTATCAGCGTTAATTTAAATACCCAAGGATAGTCCCAGGTTAAAATAATATTTTCTCGATTCTTACAAGCAAAGATTTATTGGGACTAACTACCCTGTCTGTCTGTCTGTCTGTCTGTCATGTTAGACTGTACTTGGAGTGAAGATGTTGTTGCAATCCCTAAGCCCAGTATTAATAGAGAAGTTTATTTAACGCTTCCATCCACTTAGCGGCTTCATCTGAACGTCTCTGCAGTTTTAGCTACTTCTGTGAAGACTGTATTTCAAGTGAAGTTGCAGTCTCATTTTTCTTAGATCCAAATACTTTTTGGCAGTTTTTTCAACCTGAATATTTGACTTTTCTTTGTTTGTTTTTTTGCAATACTTTGCTTGGAGGTGCTAACTAGCCTAGCCCCATTATTTAGATTAATTATTTTGACAGGATTTAGTGTGCAGCACTGCTGCCTTACAGCAAGAAGGTTCTGGGTTCAATTCCCGGCCCCGGGTCTGTCTGCGTGGAGTTTGCATGTTCTCCCTGTGCACGTGTGGTTTCTCTCCGGGTACTCCGGCTTCAAAAACATCCAAAAACATGACTGTTAGGTTAATTGGCTTCTCTAAATCGTCCTTAAGTGTGAGTGTGTGCGTGAATGGTTGTGTGTCTGTGTGTTGCGCTGTGATGGACTGGCGACCTGTCCAGGGTGGATCCCTCCTCTCACCCGTAGGCAACTGGAGATGGAGACACCAATATCCCTCACTAACCTGCTTGGAATAAGCATGGCAAAAAATGGATGGATGGATGAATTTCATTTAGAGTAAAGTCATTTTCATCACATTTTTCTGAATTATATTATTTCAATGTATATCTATATTTATATCTATATTTATATATATAGAGATCTCTCTCTCTCTCTCTAATGCAGGGAAATGTTTGGAGTGTTTTTTCTCTGACATTGTGAGCCTGAAGTAAAGCATATAAATAACATAATGAACAACACAAAACTGTTTATTGCTGTAAAGAAAAACATACATATATATATCTATATATATATATCTATATAGATATATATATATATATCTATATATATCTATATATATATATATATATATATCTCTGTGTTGATTGAGGGGTGTTGATACATTTAAAAATTCATGTTTAATGTTTAGAGCGCTGCCTCTTCTCTCAAACAGAATCACTTTGATCAAACATTTAATCAAATCCAGGGTCAAACCACTCAAAAATGTTCATCTATGTTATTTATATGCTTTACTTCAGGCTCACAATGTCAGAGAAAAAACACTCCAAACATTTCCCTGCATTATTCTGATCTAAAGCCAGATGTTCTGCATCACAGCAGCGGAGCTGGTTGAATTGTTTCTTTGCATTAGATGCATCATTGGAGGCCCACAGAAGTATGTGCGCGTGTCACGGTAAGTAAATAACTGGGAAGATGCAACCAGACATCTCATAATGATGAGGAATTAAATGTTCATAGGTAACTGGTGGACAGACCTACAGTTCAATTCAATTCAATTCAGTTTATTTATATAGCGCCAAATTCACAACACATGTCATCTCAAGGCACTTTACAGTTCAACCAGATCAAATTGATACAAAGTTTTCTATCTAAGGAAAACCAGTTGATTGCATTGACTCATTGACTCAAATACAATCCCCCACACTAAGCATGCTTGTAGCGACAGTGGAGAGGAAAAACTCCCTTTTAACAGGAAGAAACCTCCAGCAGAACCAGGCTCAGTGTGAGCGGCCATCTGCCGAGGCCGACTGGGGTTCAAGGAGACAGAAGCAGAGATACAAAAAGCAGCTGTAAAAGGCGGCCCCGTCCAGGAAACACACAGCCAGGCAGACGAGCTCCAAGGCAGCTCCCATGCCAGAGGACGAAGAAAGCACATCCACTCAGTCACGGTCAGAGAAACAGGACCACACTGGAAAACAGGCCGATCTCCAACATCTATAAACAAGGGTGTTGATAGAAGCAGCACAGCTGATGTTTCTTTCCAGGATGACGTCACAGCCAAACAGGAACAGACGAGGCAAAGCTACTCTGAGGAAAAGCAGAGAGAGCAGAAGGTTAGAGATTGAACTAACAGATTCTGCAGAATAGGAGAACAGAGAGAGAATGAAGCAGAATGATGAAATGGGGGTCCCTATGTCCTCCAAAAGTCTAAGCCTATAGCAGCATAACTATAGAGATAGCTCAGGATAACCTGAGCCACTCTAACTATAAGCTTTATCAAAAAGGAAAGTTTTAAGCCTAGCCTTAAAAGTAGACAGGGTGTCTGCCTCACGGACTAAAACTGGTAGTTGGTTCCACAGGAGAGGAGCCTGATAACTAAAAGATCTGCCTCCCATTCTACTTTTAGAAATTCTAGGAACCACTAGTAAACCTGCAGATTGAGAGCGAAGTGCTCTGTTAGGAACATAAGGAACAATCAGATCTCTGATATAAGATGGAGCTTGGCCATTTAAGGCTTTATATGTGAGAAGGAGGATTTTAAATTCTATTCTTGATTTAACAGGAAGCCAATGAAGAGAAGCCAGGACAGGCGAGATATGATCTCTCTTTTTAATTTTCATTAGAACTCTGGCTGCAGCATTTTGGATCAGCTGAAGGCTTTTAACTACAGTTTGTGGACTTCCTGATAGTAAAGAATTACAATAGTCCAGCCTTGAAGTAACAAATGCATGGACTAGTTTCTCAGCATCACCCCTGGACAGGATATTTCTAATTTTTGCAATGTTCCTCAGATGAAAGAAGGAAATTCTAGAAACCTCTTTGATGTGGGATTTAAATGACAGGTCCTGATCAAAAATAACACCAAGATTTTTTACTTTATTATCTGAAATCAGTTTAATCCCATCCAAATGAAGTGACTGGCTAATCAGTTTCTTTTTCAGAGACTCTGGTCCAAAGACTATAACTTCTGTTTTGTCTGCATTCAGAAGCAGAAAGTTAAGAGTCATCCAGGTTTTTATGTCTTCAAGACATGCCTGTAATCTATGTAATGGGTTAGCTTCATCTGGATTTATAGACAGATATAGCTGGGTATCATCAGCATAACAGTGGAAATTAATCCCATGCTGTCTAATAATTCTACCAATTGGGAGCATGTATAAAGTAAAGAGAATTGGTCCTAGCACTGATCCCTGTGGTACTCCACAGGTAACCTTTGAGCGTGTTGAAGATCTATCATTAACATGAACAAACTGAATTCGATCAGATAGATAAGATTTAAACCAGTCTAGTGCTGTTCCTTTAATTCCAACAAAATATTCAAGTCTTTCTAAAAGAATATTATGGTCAACTGTATCAAATGCAGCACTAAGATCCAACAGGACGAGCACAGATACAAGTCCATTATCTGAGGCCATGAGAATATCATTAGTGACTTTCACCAGAGCTGTTTCAGTGCTATGATGAGCTCTAAAGCCAGACTGAAACTCTTCAAAAAGTTCATTATGGTGGAAGTGATCGCAAACTTGTTTGGCAACTACTTTCTCAAGAATTTTGGATAAGAAAGGAAGATTGGATATAGGTCTATAATTGACCAAGTCATCTGGGTCAAGAGACGGTTTCTTAAGCAGAGGTTTAATTACAGCAACCTTAAAAGCTTTAGGTACATATCCCTGTAACAGAGATAGATTAATCACATCTAAAATGGAGGAGGAGATCAAAGGGAATACCTCCTTAAATAACCTGGTTGGAACTGGATCTAACATACAAGTTGAAGGCTTAGATGAAGACAATAATTTTGCTAATTCAGAGAGTTCAACTGGATCAAAGCAGTCTAAACCCAGTTCAGATTCCATGACTACCTCAGGTACAATCGCGGATAGAGGAGTGCTTATGATCTTATTTTTAATAAGATCAATCTTATTTATAAAGAATCCCATAAAGTCATTGCTGCTAAGAGCAGGTGGAATGGACGGTTCAACAGAGCTATGGCTCTGGGTGAGTTTGGCAACTGTATTAAAAAGAAATCTAGGATTATTCTTATTCTCCTCTATTAATGAGGAGAAGTATGCTGCTCTTGCTTTACAAAGGGTCCTCTTATACAGCAGTAAACCATTTTTCCAGACTAGGAAGGACTCTCGCAGGCCTGTGGAGCGATATTTTCTCTCCAGTTTCCTAGCATTTTGCTTCAAAGTACGCAGCTCTGCATTAAACCAAGGAGCAAGCTTTCTATTTTTAACGGTTTTCATTTTCAAAGGAGCTGCGTTGTCTAAGGCAATACGCAGAGAACTAGCAACCCCATCAACAAAATCATCAACCTGTGAAGGGGAATAAGCTAAACTTTTGCACTCTGCAGCACTGCTCAGTGACACAGAGGAGAGAGAAAGTGAAGCAGATTCTTTAAAATTTATAACTGCACTATCTGATAAAGATCTACTAAAATTGAACCTTCTTTTGGGGGAGGAGAACTCTGTTAAAGTAATCCTGAAGGTTATTAGAAAGTGGTCAGAGAGGACAGGGTTGTGAGGAAATACTGTTATTTCTTCACATTCTATGCCGTATGTCAGCACAAGATCCAAAGTATGAAGATGAGAATGCGTGGGACTATTCACATTTTGAACAAAGCCAATAGTGTCTAAGATAGCATTAAAGGCTGCTCTTAAGCTATCGCCTTCAATGTCAGCATGGATGTTAAAATCTCCCACTATGATGACCCTGTCAGTATTTAATACCAAATCAGAAAGGAACTCTGAAAACTCATCTAAAAATTCAGAGTAAGGACCTGGTGGACGATACAAAGTTACAAAAAGAAGAGGTTTTCTTGCCTTGAAATTTGGATCAGGGAAATTAAGGGTTAAATGTTCAAAAGAGTTGTAGGTATTAACTGTTTTGGGAGTAATCAGTAAGTCAGACTGGAAGATTGTTGCTACTCCTCCTCCTCGCCCAGAACTTCTGGGGATGTGAAAATTTAAATAGCTTGAAGGAGTTGCCTCATTTATGCTCACATAATCCTCTTGCTGCAGCCAGGTTTCTGTAAGGCAAAACAAGTCAATGTGATTATCACAAATCAAGTCATTAACTAGTAGACTTTTAGAGGAAAGCGATCTTATGTTAAACAGACCGCATTTAATTGTTTTAACTTTTTCCCCAATTTGAGTTATTTTGATTTTAATTAGATTATCATGATTTACTCCTTTGGGAATCTTTGCTAATTTATTAGATTTTGGTCGTGGGCAAGACACTGTCTGGATGGAGTAAAGAGTGGGTAACAGTAGAGAAGCTGCAGAGATGTGTGTTAAACTACAACTCTGCTTCCTGGTCTGCACCCTGGGTGGTCAGGGTTTTGGAGGACTAATAAATGTGGCCAGATTCCTAGAAAGAAGAGCTGCACCATCCAAAGTGGGATGGATGCCGTCTCTCCGAATCAGACCAGGCTTTCCCCAAAAGGATTGCCAATTATTAATGTAGCCCACGTTGTTTTCAGGGCACCACCTAGACAACCAGCGGTTGAATGACGACATGCGGCTAAACATGTCATCACTGGTCAGATCAGGGAGGGGACCAGAGAAAATTACGGAGTCCGACATTTTTTTGGCAAACTTACACACCGAAGCAACACTAATTTGCAACACAGTTTGGCTCCTGAACGCCCGGGTGCAGAGATGTGAGACTTAGAGGGGGTAAACGTGAGAGCTGTGATAGGATACGGCCCATTAATTATTGAATTCGCTGACGTTAAGACAAATGGCGTTGTTCTGGCCCTCACTGGAGCCCGTGACTTTTACAAGGCCAGCTGGACGTAGCCTCAGCAGTTCTACAGTTTAAACCTCTAACACAGGTTTAAATATGTGCTGTTTTATTAGGAGCTTCTTTTTTTCTTTCCTCAGCCCATCTGCAATATGACAGACGTTAGATTAAAGAGCTGGAATAAAATACCTCTAAGCTCGTTTATATCGTTGCAGAAAGTGAAATCCATCCCGGAAAACTTGCTTTCAGCTTTGCTGCTTCAGGAAAAAGCAGCCATTTGGCAGCAAGCAAAAAGTATTCACTCCCTTTAAACCTTTCTATGTTTTTGTCATATTGAAGCTGCAAACGTCAGTATGTTTTATTGAGCCTTTATGGGATGGTTTAACACATAGAACCAAAGGGAAAGGATCAATTAAATAAAGCAGTAGTACATACCCCCCTTTACTCTGAAAACCCTCAATTAAATAGAGTAAACCAGCTGCCTTGAAAGGTTAACTATTTTGTTAGGGCTCATTCCCAATGTTCACCATTTTCACAAGTGTCTGAAACATCAGTACTGCACCTATGGATTATTTTTAAACATGCTCTTTTCAAAAACAAAAAATGTCAAAACATATATAACAATACTTTGATATTTAATTTTAAAAAAACTATATTTTACATTTATAATTAATTAAAATATATATTTGTAGAGTTTCATCCTGATTAACAATGTAGGTAATTTATTCTATTAGCAAATGGCATCTTTTAGAGTCTATGTACTATTACTCTATGTAGCGATTAAATCGGTTACCAAATTAGTTGATAATTATTTCAGTAATCAATTAATATGAAATAATCTGATTGTTTTAGCCCCATAAAACCTACATGTAGGGTTAATGTTCTACAGGGCAGCTGGTAGCCTTTGCTTAAGCTAGTGTACACTTTTTAACTGATGATCTTTCAGCTTATTTTATCACACATTTTACTGCACTTGTGTATTAAAATCAATCTTTAATCAGTTGTTATTTTAATTATATATTTATTTAAATATTTTATTAATTTTTTTGTCTTTAATATAGCAAGTTTATCAGTTAGTATTCAGCGCCAATAACGTCACCTTACCCCGACCACATATGTTCATAGGTTCTCAGTCCTAGCTAAAACTACAAGTATAGGACACAAAAAACATTATCTTGTACACTTTTGCATAGCTCTTAGAATGTTTACAAATTGTGAATGATTCCTTAGTAGCTGTTTGTGTGAAAAGGCAAACAAAAGCAACTCAGTTCAGTTTATTTATAAAGAGCCAGTTTGCAACAACTCACCTTAAGGTATTTTGTTAAGGTGGTTGAGGGATAAAAACCCTAGCCTCGTGAGACCATCCTGATCTCGCGAGCTTTCAAGGTTTCACTCGCAGATCAGTCTGCAGACTCTCCGTTGAAGAAAATTTGGAGCCGTTCACCAAACGAACGTCCAATCAGCGTTGGCTTTGAGGCGGGTTGAGGTGTGACGCAACGAGAAGCGTGACAGTTCAGTCTAAAGAACATGGCGGCTTCAGCCGATGAAACTAGCGTTAGCGTGGCTATCGAGCAAGTTTTATCGGAATTACAGAGTATTTCTTCACTGAAAGAAGAGCAAAACACTGCTCTGGAGGCTTTTCTCAGAGGAAAAGATGTTTTTGCTCTTCTCCCGACTGGTTTCGGCAAGAGTAGCCTGGCGGTCATATGTCATACGTCATATGCTTTGTTGATCTGATTGCTTTATTTGGCCCGTCTATCACCAACATAGGCCAATCAGCTAACCAGTATTTTCGCCCCTTCCCAAAATTACTTCAACTGAAGGTTTCCAGATGAATATGCGGAGCAAATCCATCTGGCGGAGTCAGGTTAGAAAAACCCAGTTTTCAACATCAAATTCAAAAAGTCCTGCGAACTTGAATTTGAAAAACTTGAGATTTTATCCTTTGCCTGTGTGTTTGTGTTAGCATCATTCTTGTGTTTACTAGTCTAATATTTGGGTTTAAAAACCATTTTTAATTTTCTGTGTTTTGACACACAGGAGCTATTTCAAGCTGGGCACCGTTTCATTCACAACACCTGTCCCATCAACCAGGAATCCAAATCAGAAATACTTTAATAATCCCAGGTTGAAATTACATTCGTTACATTACTCCATCTGTAATAGAGTGACTATAGGACCAGTTTGAGATATATATATATATATATATATATATATATATATATATATAAGCTCCTCACAATGCATGGAGGGTTCCACCCCAAATCCAGCACTCTGAGACTGTACAGTGTATACCAAGCGTAGCGAGGGAGGCCGAGGGCTAGTGAGTGTCAAGACCACTGTCCAGGATGAAACAACTAAGATCCAGGAGTACATCAGAAAGATGGCCCCCAAAGACAAATGGCTCGGTGAGTACCTCAGGCAGGAGAAAACCGAAAGTGAGGACAAGAAAGAGGAAGGAGAACCATCATGGAGGGACAAGCCGCTGCACGGCGTGTACCACAGACAAATAGAAGAAGCGGCTGATATCAAAAAATCCTACCAGTGGCTGGAAAAGGCTGGACTGAAGGACAGCACAGAGGCACTAATCATGGCAGCACAAGAACAGGCACTCAGTACAAGATCAATAGAGGCCAGGGTCTACCACTACAGGCAGGACCACCGATGCAGACTTTGCAAAGATGCCTCTGAAACAATACAGCACATAACAGCAGGGTGTAAAATGCAGGCAGGAAGTGCATACATGGAACGCCACAACCAGGTAGCCGTCATAGTGTACAGGAACATCTGCCATGAGTATGGGCTGGAAGTCCCAAGGTCAAAATGGAAGACACCTCCTAAGGTAGTTGAGAATGACCGAGCTAAGATCCTGTGGGACTTCAAGATCCAGACTGACAAACAGGTGATGGCTAACCAACCAGACATCGTGTTGATCGACAAACAGCAGAAGAAGGCAGTAGTGATAGATGTGGCAATCCCAAGCGACATCAACATCAAGAAGAAAGAACACGAGAAGCTTGAGAAATACCAAGGACTGAAGGAGGAGCTAGAAAAGATGTGGAAATTGAGAGCAGCAGTGGTGCCAGTGGTAATTGGAGCACTGGGGGCTGTGACCCCCAAACTGGGAGAGTGGCTACAGCAGATTCCAGGTAAAACATCAGAGGTCTCTGTCCAGAAGAGCGCAGTCCTAGGAACAGCTAAGATACTGCGCAGAACCCTCAAACTCCCAGGCCTCTGGTAGAGGACCCGAGCTTGAGGGTGACACATACCACCCCACCAGGGGTGAGAAAACAGTTTTATATATATAAAATTAGGGGGTCCCTACTCCATCTAGACAGATAAGTAAAACGTTTTCTATCAAAGGAATCCCACCTAATTACATCTAAAATCACAAACCAGAGGACCTTATGGGGATTATACATAAACGCACTGGAATTTTTCAATGCATTTATTTAAAAAGTCTTTAAAATTATGCATACTTTACTTTCATTTTAGAATTATGCACTACTCTAATTTAAATATATGACAGATTAACTGTGATTTATTATTGAAACAAAGATCAACAAACTGTATTCTACTGATTAGAAAAAATAAAAGTACTGTATTTCTGTTCCTTTTCTCTGTCCATGTGTTGTTCATGTCTTTGTTTACGTCTATGCCTGGCATGCAACATTGTCTTTGCTAAATACAGATTATTCCTGTTTGGTTTGTGAAAAGAATAAATCCCTCAGCAGCTGGTAACCTTCAAGAAAGAACATGTAACATCAGAGAAAAATAAAAATAAACCCATTACTGGTCACTGTTGTTTTTTTCTTCTGATATCCTGTAATTAATTGGTCTCTAAAGAATTGAGCAGAGATTGAATGTTTGTAATTTAGATTACTGAACAACTGGTGGGCACAAGCGGAGTGTTATCTGCTCAGATGTTACGAGAGGCTGGAGGCGGACCCAACTTAAGCAAGAAAAATCGCACCGTTTAGGAGTCAAACATGTGGTGAGGAGTCACAGAGGGCATTTTGAAGCCTGTGCTGTTTTGCTAAGGCAGAGAGTGTGTGAGGGAGCCAGAGTCTACAGGAATTATCGCCTCCTATTTCTTATATTTTGTGTCGGTAGCTGCGTTCCCTGTAGACGCTGCCTGCTGCCAGCTGCTGCTTCGGCCTTCTGGAAAAGTGGCTGGCAATTAGACCTTGTGCTTAAAACAAGGTGAGTCAAGACCTTTTAATGTTGCACTACTTCTGAGCTCCTCGCACATGTGGCGGCTCATATTTCTGCTGCGCCGAGGCGTGGAGGCCTTAGTATCTGCAGGGCTAAGACAGTGGGTGGCTCAGGAGCTATTAAAATGGTTTATTCGCCCAATAATTTCAACTGTATTTTATTTAATCTGTTCATATATAAAATACATTTTCATACTCTGACTTTTATGAGAGACTTTATTAAAGGCAGTGATTGGTTACAGATTTCTTCTTCAAACGATCAGTCATGGATGTCATGGATAAGCTGAGTGGGGCTGCGTTTAAAAACAAAACGTTTTTTTCAATTCTGAATCAATTGTCATTAAATCCTCAAGATGTATTCATGTAACTAAAGATAGATTTTAAGAATCATGCATTTTCCACTGTCTTTACAGCCATTATTTTATTAATTTCTTGTTGAATATCCTAATCCTAGTATATTAGAATTCCTGTACATTATTCTTCAGTGTGCCTCATTTCCTGCACAGACGCATTTCTCACTCTCTCCCTGCTTGCCCCCTTTTTTCCTGATATTTTACCTTCTTATCTCTTTTCAAAGATACAGTTGGACACAAATAAATTATGTCCAGGATCCTCTTGCTCACAAGTCATGGATTAGCGGACCGGGGTCTGGATCCTGACCCACCTGCTGGCAACATTTATAAATTACCGCATGTTGTCAGACGGCAGTTTCTAACTTCACTTGCACCTCTTCTCCTGTTAATACGGTAAAGCCCTCCGGAGCGTCCGGCTCCAGGCTGCACGTGATCCAAATGAGCCAATGAGCTGTCAGTCTGGGTTGCTGCTGCTGCTACTTTTAGACACAGCAGGCAAACCTGTGGCAAGCCGGGCAATGGGAAAGAAGGAGAAGACCATGAGAAAAAGAGAGCAGAGAAAGTGTGGACTGCTGGAAGAACTGCGGTGAACTGGTGAAAGAAAAGTGAAATGGCGTGCTCAAAAATGACCCTGAACATTTAGAGGATGTTTGGCTCAACCTGCTGCTGTGAAGCAGGATTCTCCACCATGAACAGAATCAACAATAAATCTGGATCCAGGCTCAAAATGAGCACCTTGATATGTGCTTGAGAATGGCTTAGTCTCTGGTTAAACCCAGGTTTAAAGCCTTGCAGGGCAGCCTAAAACCCACTGCCAACATTAAGACAGAAAAAAAGAAAAGAAAACAAAAACAAAGCGGTCAGTTCAGGTGTTTTATAGAATATATGAATCAGGAAATTGTCTATATTGACATTATTGTTGTTCTCTACACATCTGAACATTCTTCCTTTACTATCTGTGGACTCCTGGAACCCTGGACCAGACTCTTCCTGTTCTGAATTGTTTTCCGGACCTGGTTCGGACTCCTGCATGACATTGGCAGTCCACCGGCTGGATCCTACCTCGTTCTCGGGCAATGGACTCATCTTGACAACCAGCCTTTGGATGCCCTAACCGTTGCTACTCTGATCAGCTGGTTTTAAATCAAATGGTTCTAAATGCGCGCTGCACATTTTGAGGAAAAAAAAAAGACGTTTATATGTGCCTTATAGTCGCGAAAATACAGTAGTTCCAGATCTTAGAAGATGACTAGTCGGGCTGTGGGCCATCTATTGTTTTCATCAGACGAATAACCTGCAGAGAGAAACAGCTTTAATGTGCTCTGGCCTGAAAGTTAGAGCTTAAGAACTCTGTGACCCGGATATAAGCAGTCTGTTAGTTATTCTGGATGGAGGGAAGGTTTGCCATCTGATCCTATATGCTGATTTAACAGTTTTTAGCAGTTTGCATCTGCCATGTATTGTAAAAGAGCCCACACGGAAATAAGGGAACTTTTAAAAGTGGATTTTTGTCAAACACTTTAAATGACAAATAGTCAATAAAAAGGATGCTTAAGGAGCAAAGGCATTTTTAGCACTGTATGCTGTTCTTTCACTGCTCTGTAAAGCTTTGTTGCTCTTCCATGCCTTTGCATGTGGCTGTTTCGTTATCTACAAGGGTGGGGGTGAGATTGTAATTCCATCCTACCTCTCATCTCTCAGTTCAGACCTTGATAAGAGAGAAGAGGAAAGGCTGTCTGTGTTTAGACTGTTTTACCTCGTTTCCTTGGACATTACTAGCAAACCTTGAGTCTATTCAGCACCAAACATAAACCAGCGAAGGCCCTGACAGTAATGCTGTCTCTGCTTATGTTTTCCTCTATTACACCCGCTGAAACATATGCAGGCAGCATAAATACATCCTAGATGTAATTAATTATTACATAAACCATTTATTTGGTGGGTATATTTCACATAGTCGCAAGGTGCCATACAAGTTATAAATACTATAAATATTAAAACCACATAGAATTTAAAAAAGGGGATAACACCACCAAGGGAGCCACAAAAAACTGTTTTAACTTTAAGGACTTCTACTTTGAAATAAATTCTAAGCATAAACAGCATTGTTCAATTGATGTTGATTTGAATACTCTTCATTTTGGTTATAAAGATTTAAACATGTAAACATACATGACAGTTAGAATTAACCCAATAAAGTCTCTCATAAAACCCTTATTGTATCCATAAACCTGTATTTATCATGTTGAAAAGAAATCCCCACATTCCTATAGATTATATTTATCTCTAAATTGGTAAAGTTGTTTAAATGACATTTCCCCATAAAAATCTACATAATGTAAAAGAGAAACATAATGAAGCTAGCTATTGGCAGGGGGAATTTGATGCCAACAGTTGGCCTTGTTGGAGGGTTTGATATAAGGTCACAATAAATACTAAAAATAAATACTAATAAGAGCAGGTTTATTTAAAAAATACACATGAAACTACTCTACATGCGCATGTTGAACATTTATGTGCATAGATTCAATACAGTTAATACCCCCAATATAGCATGGTCCCTCTCGCGCTTGTGGCTTGCCATCAGCTGACAGCTTTCTAATAATATTAAATATTAAAGAAAGAACGATTAACAGTAGTTGCAAAATAAATGTCTGTGTTTAACTGTAATCAAGAGTTCATTCGAGCCAGACAGGGGAGCTAATGTTAGCTTAATTCATAAATTAGGCTAACTCATGTTTGATGTTTCAAAATTCCATGCATCGCTAATGATGCTTATTCCGTCAGGGTAACAGTGGCGCCGGTGTACACCCAAGACAGGTCGCCAGTCTGTCACAGGCTAACATCGAGACACGCACACACCTACAGTCAATTTAGAGATGCCAATTAACCTAACAGTTATGCTTATGGAGTCCATGTGGAAGGCTGGGAATCAAACCTGCAGCCACTGGTTCCAAAATGTATTGCTAGCTTATTGCTATTTATGACTGTTTATGACAGTTTATTAATGAATATTGCCATTAACCGATGTCTAATTATTTAGGAGACCAGTGATTAGCTTGAAGAATCTTTGCTAACATTACTAGCGAGGTTTTTCAGCCTCATTACATGATGATCAGTCCTGATAGCTGGCCTTAATTATTCATGTCATTCACCTGCTTAACTCTGCGAGGTTCCTAATCACTCCTCATCCTATCCACCTGATGGTTCTGCTTTATATTCGGCTCAGTTCAGCTATAGGGGCCAGATCATTGTTTGCTTTCTGTTTGTTCATTTCTAATGTTCATGTATTTATTCCCAGCTACCAGTTGGTTTAGAGGTGTAGTGTTTGACTTGTCTTCTGATCCTGTTCTGGCCCTTCTCCGTGGAGCCCTCAAGGTTTTGACTCGGAACGCGTGGAAGGTCGGTTTTATTCTCGTAAGCCTGGCTCCTACGAGGAGACCGGTTTAAAGTCCTGCAGAAATCCTGGTACCACGTCTCGTCTCTGTTCCCTCGAACCACTGAGGCTGCCTGTCTGCATCTGTGGTCGGCAGTTTCACAGCAGCCCGCTGTCTCTTTATTTTAATAAACGTTTTGTACTTTCCTACTGACTGTCTCACCTCGAATACTGGGTCCATCTGTCTGTTTATGACACATTACAGTTGACACACCTCAGTTAACCTTGTTTTTAAATATATTCTTACTTTAAATTAAACCATCTCAATGACGGTTTGACAGTAAAATGTTCTGCACAAAATACATAAAAATTATTATTATTTTTTTAGGAGAGTCAGTAAGAGAGAAAACCAGTGTTATCTTGGTGCAGTGTAGAACTATGCCAGGACCTTCCTCAGGCTGTGAATTTTAAATTCCTTAGAGACGTAAAGGGCACCTGACCCCGACGCTGCCTGGCTGAGGCGGTCAGGCAGCCATCTGAGGACTGGCTGATAAATGGCAGCCTTCAACCTGGCCAATGCTAATAGATGATCTTAGAATCTTCCCCAAACCATTTGCCAATGTGTAAAATCACCTCCCTCAGCAGAAATCATATAGTCGTCTGCTTTATTCTACCTTAAAATATAAACGTGACCAGAAGGAGCAGTTTAAATGGTGTACAGTTGTTTTTCAATAATTAAAATAAAATGAAGTTATGATTACCACGATTCCCTTAAAAAACAATGCTCTAAAAATCTCAGATTAAATAATACTTATACTTCAGCGATAGTATCAAGATGCTACTTTATTTATACTATATCCGTTGGTTCTGCTGCTCTTTTTATATCTCTCTTTGCAGGTGATGAAGCAGACAGAAGATGTTTTATCATTGTCCCCCTTTTATTACCTCTTTCTTTCATCTTTTCTCCTTTTTCCTGTTTTTTCTTTCCTGTTCTGCTGTCCCTTTAAATACAAAAACTATTCCCTTTAATAAACTATATCAACATTCATAAACTAATCAGTCTCATAATAAATTACGATAGGTAATTGTATTATACTGTAAATAATCTACATTTGTCAATATCAATGCTGGTTTTTTTTGGAAGGGGGGGGATTCAGTATATCTATAACGCCAATTTCCAACAAATATCATCTCAAGGAATTTCTCAGAGTCAGTTTAGTCCAACCATGCTGACCGATTGGTTGATAAGTTTACAGTCAGAGGAACCCAGGAGATTGCTTTGCGTCACTGTTGACTCTACAGCAATACTTCATACCGAGCATTCATGCTTTTGTCCTGTTTTGGGGGTTGTTTGATTTCCTTTTCTAATTTAGTTCTCTCTGATGTTTACCTTAAGAATTTTGTTGTCTTTTTAAGTCTCTTTTTAACTTTTGCCCAAACTTGAAACGGCCTAGCCACAATGCTGAGACAACTCAACTCAGTTTGGTTTCTTTATTTTTTTCCCCCTTGATTCAGACACATCTCACAAACATGTTTTACATTTCCAACCATCTTTTAAAACGTAACTGTAAATGAAATCAACAAACAATAAATTGCATATTGCAAGCACTGCATACCATGATGTCCATAATCTCAGATATTTAAGACATACTGTGAAACAAACAAAATTTCCCTTGGTTTTACTGCACAAAATATGAACCATGTGAAATATTTTTTTACTTTCCATTTGAAGAAACAAATGTTCTCATCGTCTCCTACCAGTGGCGTCTTTTGTTGTAGCTTGGAGTCGGGAGTTCTTTGCTTGTTTTGCCTTCCTTCTGTGAAGCCCAGGTGAGCAGGGTTATTTCTAAATTAGGTGTTTGGCTTGAGGAGGGAAATTGCCAAGGAGCGCTTGATTTTATGTTCAAAGCACTCCAGGCGGGTGGAAATTAGAAACTGTCAACTTGTCCTTTCCTGGTTTAATTTGACACACACTAGTTTGTCTATGCTGGATCCTCTTATACCCAGTGTTACACTCGGTGATGGCCTGACCAATCATCTTGTAAGTTTTGACATCAATTCACAGAAGCTCCTGCTAAGGAAGGAAACCCAGACATCTCTCTATTTTGCAAAACTCTTCAGCTCCTTGTGGAGCTTTGTTTAGTTGTGGGCAGAGATGGCAAAAGTACTCACTTTCCGTACTTGAGTAAAAGTAGAGATACTTGTGTTAAAAAATACTCTGGTAAAAGTGGAAGTACTGATTAAACTTCTTTACTCAAGTAAAAGTAACAAAGTACAGGCTTGTAAATGTACTTAAAGTATAAAAGTAAAAGTAGAAACCACTTTTTTCATGCCGTTGCCTACATTTTAAATGGACGTCTGCCAATAGGACTAGATCTCCATTGTGTTCATTTTCAATCATCTCGTCGTCCATGCTACTATGCTAACGCCACCGCCACCAAGCTGCAATGATTTGCCGCGAATGAATACTGCCGAATCTGTCGATTCATCTTGTAGCGGTGCGTCAAATGCAACGTAGATTAGATTAGATTGAATTTGGTATTGATGACGTGAAAAATAATAACGGTAACTCCATTGAAATGATTCAAAACTAAAGTAACGAGCCAAGTTTTCAAAATGTAAGGAGTAGAAAGTACAGATATTTGTGTAAAAATGTAAGGAGTAGAAGTAAAAAGTCGCCATAAAAATAAGTAGTAAAGTAAAGTAAAAATATCAGAAAAATCTACTTGAGTACAGTAACGAAGTATTTGTACTTCGTTACTTCCCATCTCTGGTTGTGACACCTGGAGGAAGGCTTCAGCTGAGCAGCTGCGGTCAATGACTTCCATACATACATGATAAAGGTGGGCCTGATTTTCAGTGTTTAGTCCTGTTTCTCTCCCAGACATAGCTATGGGCTCCGCTTTTACTGGCTATGCTCTCTCTCCTCCCTCTGACAGGAAAACTGGCTGAGAGCTTATCTGCTTAACTGATACTTTCCCAGACAGAGACATCTGTGGAGCTAGTCTACTGTTACCTTTTCTAACATACAGAGAATTTATATATCAGCGCTTCTGTTTTTTCATGCATATGTGCTTCTTTCTCCTTGAACCCCAGTCGGCCTCACCAGAAGGTTGTTCACATTGAGCCTGGTTCTACTGGAGGTGTCTTTCTATTAAAAAGGAGTTTTTCCTCTTCATTGCAGCTGCATAGATGCTCTGTGTGAGGGATTGCTGTAGAGTCAATGGCACAATATGAGTATTTTCACTACATGCTCATCCCGGAGGACCAAATACTGCAAATTCAATGACATGACTAGTTTCCTTAAATAGAAAACGCATTGTAAAATTGCCCTCTATAAGTAAAATTGATTAAATTTCAGGTGAACCTAAGGCGTTCTCAGGCCTGCAGGGCATGCACTCGCTTTACTAATCAAGAAGTGTAACAAGCTAAAATCCAACATAAAATTATATAAATAAAGACTGCTTTAATTTTATTTTACCTCGTTTTGTGATACATAATAACAAAACAGCTATTCTAAGATTCTAATATCTTCTTTGTGACATAGGAAAAATTAAGCCTTAATCCATCCGATTAAGGCTACAAAACACCACTAGAGAGGATAGATTGCCTGACCAATCATTTACACTGGAAAAAATAATAATCTAGATAAATAATTTTTTCTTAAAATAAGTGCCTTTGTTCTTGGATTGAGGAGGTAAAAGAGACATTTTGCCCACGGAACAAGACAATTTACACTTAAAATAAGAAAACACAACTGCATTGTCTTATTTTAAGTGCATATCATCTAATTATCTTATTTTAAGAGTAAAAATACTCATTCCATTGGCAAACTATCTCATTTACCTACTCAAATTAGGGGTAAATACACTTAATTTAAGAAATTTTTTACTTATTTCTAGATAATTTTTCCAGTGTACACAGACGTCTTCATCCATGTACTCTTCTTTCTGCAGGAGCCATTCTAGTCAATGTACAACAACCATATGAGCCATATGAGTGGATTTTGTACATTTCAAAAGAAAAGGTGATGCATGGATGGACCCTACATGAATCCTGTGTGGATTTCTGGCACAGCTTGTGAGGAATGAAGGGATGGACGTGGAACATAGTCGATGTAAATCCACCTTTACTATGGAGGTTCACACAGTTTAGCCTCTTGGCTTTGTCAAAGGGGGGAACTGGCTCAAATAAGCTGTTCTTTCTATCAGGGGGAATCGCTCTGACACCAAGTTTCTTTTTTTGGTAGCAAGTTTGATATGAAAAAGCTAATAGAAGCAAACATTAGCCAATGTATGTTGAAGTAGAAAAAGTGGACTTTTCTTTTTTTTTAAAGGAATAGTACACCCAAAACATGATTAGCCTTCATTTTCTACTCACCGCCATGCTGAACAACACTCTGGAGTACTTTTTTGATATCTCAAATGCATCTGGAGATCTGGGAGGCTTCTTGCTGTCTGCTGACATTCAAATAATGGAGGTCTATGGCGCCCGAGGCAGAAAGGTCCATAAAAGTCCACAAAAAACGTGTCAATATTCCTCCATACTGCTCGTCCAATGTATTCCAAGTGTCCTGAGTGGGTAGCATCCAGAATTTACTCGAAACGAAGTCATTTAGAAGGTTTTTAGAGCATAAACAGTAGTGTATAGGATTTCCTGAAAGCGCGTGCCTGCGCGTTCACGACGCTACGGAAGCCGGCAGACCAAACCATATGAAAGTGGGCATAGACCTCCCAGATCTCCAGATGCATTTGAGATATCAAAAAAGTACTCCAGAGTGTTGTTCAGCATGGGGGTGAGTAGAAAATGAAGGCTAATCATGTTTTGGGTGTACTATTCCTTTAATCCCTACATGTAACTCATACCAAACATACATCCTGGGTGTAGAAATAAAAATAAACTCTCACAGATTAGTCCACCCTAATACCTCCCATATTAAACTCATCACTGCTATACAGGCTATACCATCTTTAAAAATATACACATTTGGTTTTATAGACAACCCAAAGTTGTACCAATATGTAAAAATGTTTGTCCTGGTTCTGTTAATAATTACCTTTTACCTGATACGTATGTAGGTCAATAGAAATTAAAGATTGAGGTGATTTTACTGACAAAATTAAAGCGTTTGTGCATGAATGATTAGCGTTTTGATGTACTTGTCTGCAAAAAGCTCTCTGTCTTTGTTCTCCAGGAGACAGAGAGCATCCACTGCTCTAACCACACATAAATATGCATTAATCTGTTCTGGTTGGGCGAATTTGAAGAACTGTCAAGCATCAAATGTAAAGGTCATGCTTTGCTTGCTGAAAGGGGAAAAAAATCCTGGAGACCCCGGTTAGGGCACCATTTGAATAAACTATGCGAGGATTTACAAGCAGTAACCTTCAGGGGGAAAGCACGCCCCCGTCCCCCACCGGGGTGAAGCTTCCATTATGGATGGCTTCCATCACTAACTTTACCATGCAGGCTCAAATGGTGCGATGAAGGTAAACAGAGCAGTGATGAGGGGGCTCTGATTAGGATAAACTTTTGTGTGTTCAGATTAATTTCTTTGTTCAGTCTGGGATTGAATGATTGTGATGATTTTTTATTAGCTTTTAGAGGAATGAAACACAGTTAATCTCCTCTCCAATGTTGAGTAAAGCTCCAGCGACCTCACCCCCACCCATCTCTGGACCATGACAGCCAGGCAGAATGTGGCAGGTGGAGGTCTTTCAGGCAGAGCGAGGGGTGACCTTGCCACTTCTTCCCCGTTGAATCGGCTTGGTTCACAACAGAGTGCCAGGTTTGCTCCACAGACAGCCTTGGTTGAGCAGAGGGCTGGTCCCGTCCTCGGTCTCAGCGCAGCCCCGTGGCAACAGATGCCACATGGCCGCCCTAGAGCCTTCAGCCAGCTAGTAGACGTTGGCGAGTGCCAGCCGGGTCACCGGAGCCCATGTCTGTGTCATGCACAGAGAGGGCCTTCTCAGCAGGCGGCCCGGCAGCGTGCCGTCCTGTCCTGTCCTGTCCCTTTTTTCATGGAGGAAGTGTGTAACAGCTCGTTTGCACGTGCTTTGTGTAGATTTAACCAAGCGACTGCCAAAAGTAATTAAATGCAATAGAGTTCATTTCTTTTTTGATTTCTGCTCTACACAAAGCTATTAAACACGACCTGAATGTGCAGTGTGGTAAAAACTATTAGCCTATCACAGAAATCTTCAATTTTTTTTTTTTTTCAATTCCTAAATGTTTTAGACTGTAATTAACTGAAAATACTAAAGAAGAAGAAGGCAGGTCGATCAAGTAAAATGATACGACTGGCGTAAAATCAAATACAAACAGCATAAAAATAAAACAACAAGCCGGTCCCATCTAGGCGTAATCGGAGAAAATGACACACGAAGTGTGCTACTGATGTCCAGTCTGCTCCGTAGCTTTGTTTTGGTCACTGTAACCGCAGAAAATCCCGCTTCACAAAGATAGGATGTTATAGATAGGATGAGTCTTGAACTGTATTAACCTGTGTCAAGAGGCACAGACTGATGTAATTGGGAGAGAATACCGCAATTTTTTATATTTTTCAAAATAAAACATCACTCAGACTCTGATTGTCGATAATATATATATATATATATATATATATATATATATATATATATATATATATATATATATATATATATAGAACCGTATATATATATATATATACCGTATAAACCTTTCAGGTTTGATAAATCACTTTGCGAGTGTTAAATTAATATATTTACATGTTCTCCTCCCACAAGACGCACTTTAGCGTGTAAACGCCCCATATTGCATATTCATAGCAGAAAAAGTACTAAATGGATAAGAGGCGCTATTTAGCACGTTTTAAAGACCAAATCGTTTTAGCACGCTGTTGATAGATCAGTTTGTACATTCATGCGCAGTGAAATAGCTCACGTTTTTATACACGCAAACCTTTGATAGATCCGGCCCTATGTGTATTTTCTGTTTGTTACCTAATGGCAGAAACTCTGGCTGTTGTGCCGTCCACAACCTTTGTGGACGGCACTGCAATGTATTCTGGACCACACTTCAAAATTAGGCATGAATCAAAAAATATCTGTGTCATAACTGTGACATGCTAAGTGCGACACACTGCTGCGGGAGTATACAAAGCCTTTAACGGTGGGTTGGCAATGATTGTGAATCCACATTTCTGTCCCTTGTTGAACTTATTGACGGCAAGCCAATTATTTTCTACAAGCCATAATAAATCTAGGGCCAAAATGATAACCCTTTAATAACAAAAAAAAAAAAAAAAAACAGAAAAAAACACAAGCATCTGAGGAGAACGATGGGCCAGTCATTGATTTCCATTTGGCTCAGAATGTGCTGCTTAAAAACATCAGTGCTCCAACTACTAATTGCTCTGGTGCAAGCAGACAGAACTGACAAAGACTCCAGGGTAAGTATTAAATCTTTCAAAAACTGAGTTTGTACAGGTGCAGTAAACCTGCAAAGAAAAGTTTTTTTGAAATCCCTTTCTTACCGACCCAAAAAAAAAACTGCTTGAATTCATGAACAATTGGCTTGTAGTGTCAGTGGGAACGGCTGACTGACCCGCGTCGACTTGGGTCTAATGCCTTTGCAAGTGACCCTGGTTAAAATTGTGGACCCCCCCCCCCCCCCATCCCCCATCAAAATGTCCTTTCATATCCCAGATGATAAGACCACCAAACAAAAAGGCAACCTGACTACGCCCTGGCATCACTTCCATGTTGTCTGTCGCACTGGTGACATCATCAACGCTAACCCAGCATGATGACGTCACCAGACAACCAGCGGTGAGGGGACAGAGGCAATGCAGCTTTTCTTGCAAATAAGCAGAGAGCCAAAGGCTGATTGTCAGCAGGTCGACCTGTTTTCTAGGCTTTAATAAATAAACCTGCTATTTCTCATTCTGTTCCTTCCCTGGCAACCACTGGCTGATTAGTAGCATTAGGACCTGTTTTCTCTTTGTTCTTCAGATTTAAGGTCTAAATTAATGTCAAAGAAGCAACAGTTTCTTACATGATGATTTACAGTAGATGCAGTGCCCCCGCTGTCATAAATAATCCACCCTCTTTTCCAAAGCAAACATTAGCCAGTACAGCAGAGGTGTAGTTGTTTTTAAGCTGTCTCTGCTGTCCAGCCTCCTTCTCCTCCAGGCCCATTGCAGTCCTTGCATCCTCCCTCCATCAGCTTGGTCAACCGGACAGCATCGCTAGCAGCCTTTCATGCAGTTTCTCACAACGCTGTAACTTTTTCTTTTCTTCCAAAAATCCTGATTTAAAATCTCTTCTCTGAAACAAACCGCTTCCTCAATAAAACAACACACATTTATATGAAAGAAAGGTTTTCATTGTGATATTTAATTATCTTTGCCTTTCCTCTAATAAAATGATGCAGAAGGTTGGAAGTGGATCCCATATTTAAATTAGAGGGGACAAAATGACTATTTGGACTTGGTACAGTAATAACATGATGAATTATGGCACATGTTCTTGAGGGGACATTGCTTGAGGAAATGTTTTAAAACGCCCATGGGAACCGGCACTCATCAATCACACATGGTGTGGTTGGGGCTGTTGTGATGCCCAGAGGACTTCAGGCTGCAGAGCAGCCAGTAATCTAAATGGTGACACTGAGCTCCAGGGCCCCTGTGGGGCTGCCCGCTCTATCGCCTGCAAAGAAAACAGATCAGGGTAGAAGGATCAAGGTTTGTTTTCTCCCTTTTCTAGGTCATTATTTATTATGTGAAATATCAACGTCCTTGGCTGCAGCATGGGATCTTCCTCCCCTCTGCAATTGACAGATCTCATTATAAGATAAACGTGACAAAGATAGCTCATAATGCTTCAGAGAAATGTAACACCATTAGCAGGTCATTGTCATCGTTCTAATGTGTCCTTTTAAGCTGCTTAGTGAACTGGTGCTGAAGTGTGATACAGGGATTAACCTATCAGAGAGTTGCTGCGGAGGAGTTGAGCTGCCATTGATGGAAATTTTTGGATGTGTGTTGATATCTTCCCAGGCGCTGTGCGGAGTCATGGTGGAGCCTGATTTTGTAAACATACCGATGTTGCTGGTGTATGGGGGAGGAATGCCTTCGGGGTGGAGGCACACAGGACTGGAAATGGTGTGGCTGAATCGCTTCATGTTGCACATCAAACATGTGCACACAGATTATTTTCTATTGTACCAAAAAATTATATAACTATATTTAAGAGTAGGTCATTATTAAGATACCTATTGCTAATACCTATGATTCATCTTGTACTCCGGGAGTTATAAATGCTGAATTAGGGGCACTGAAAATAGATTTACATTTATTGAATTATTTTAGAAAAGTCTTGACTAGACTGTATTCATCTTTCTCTTTTTCTGTTTTTTGTTTGATGTTGAATTTTACTTGTCAATCATTGAGGTAGCAGTAATTACAATTATACACAGCGCCTTTCAGATGCATTGAAAAGCATTCCCTGTTATTGACTGTAATTTGACTATTTCTCTCTTTGCCATGTTTCAACCCCTCACTGCATTTTAATGGCTTATCGGGTTAAAATGGTATGTAGAGTAAATAATTTTTTTCTCTTTTACCTTTAGGCAAAATGTTATTACATTGAGTTTAGTGAACCGTTCGGTTCGACTGTCTCGGTTCGGTTCGTGTGTGTTTCGTTCGGTTCAAGCGCTGCTCCTTTTTCTCATAGGCGAAGCGTTTACACTTCAGAACAGAAGGTGGCGGTACTGCGACCAAAGCCAACCACCAGTAGTAAACAAGAAGAAGAAGAAGCGAAGCAGCGTAGCCGGGTGTAGCAGGGAAAAAAATCAGTTGTTGTGGAGAATTGTGTGGGTATGGCGAGTGGGAAAGAACAGGAGTTGGAAGACGCGCCAGCAGCACTTTATAGGTCTGCTGTATGGGACCACTTTGCATTTAGAGTGACCTACGATGACGGCGGAAAGAAAGTTGTGGATAAAAGTGCAACAGTGTGCAAGCATTGTGCAACACGTTTTGTTTATGCTAACAGCAACATGACCAACATGTCAGGCTAACCCCAAAATCCCTCATACTCCGTCAGTGCCGCGCCCCGCTGCGCTCCAGACCGGCTGCACAAAGCAAAGCCTACAGCCTCCACTGTGGCTCCCGTCCGCTCCGCTCTGAGTTCCTTGGAGATCGAAGAGGGCATGCGCCAGATGATTAAATTCAAAGCAGCAAAACATGCGGAAATGATCCTTAGTTTCCGCGGATCATTAAAAATAATTACAATCCATTAATTTTATTTTATTTTTTTTTCATTAATTTCATAAAAAAAAAAATGTCATTGATTTTTATACATTTTTTTATTTTTTGGGGTAACAATCAACATATACCAAACCGAAAACCGTGACCACGAAACCGTGAACCGAACCGAAAGGTGGATTTTGTGAACCGTTCCACCCCTAGTAAACAGATTTCGAATATGCATAATTGAATTTCGCTAAAGATCTAACTGTTTAGTTTTAGGCCTAAGAGGTCAAACAGCAGCAGGCAGGTCAGGGTGATAAGCAGGGTCAGGTTCTAAGATGACAGGTTCTAAGTTTTGAACATTTCCCAGAGCTCTATTCATCACATGATGGAGATACCAACCACAGTCCTACCAAGAAACCGACGTCCGCCTAAACAGACAGGTCAGGGAAGGAGAACATTTAGAGCAGAAGCATCCAAGGGTCCCATGGAAGGTCTAGGGGAGCTGCACAGACTCAGAGCTCAGGTGGGAGAATCTGAAGCCACCAAATGTCCCCTCTACAGTCAGTTATACGCAATGTGGAAAAAACATACATATAGTATTATTTAAGAATTCCGAATCTTTAAATGGATCATATTCACTCTGACATGTGGGATCATCAAGATGTGGGAATACTTTGCTTAAGTAGAAAAAGGGATGCTACTTTTTTTTGATGAGGCGATGAGTGGAGCTACATGTTGAACATTGCTGGAAAAATTACGGAGCCCCTCTGATGACATGGTCAAAAAAATGTTTAATTGTGGCCACGAAGTAGTATTTCGCGGCCAAGTTTAAAGTGCGGAAGAAATACTTATTAATAATATCAATAAATCCGCCCCTGTTTTCATGCTTATGTTAACTGTAATGACTTATCTTGGACAGGCTGCTATGTAAACGGGCCTTTAGTCCTTCGTTTAGCTATGCTGCGGTTGTTTACACTACGCCTTTTCCACCTAAAATGGCGTCTTAGTAACAAATGTAACGTGACTGGTGGAGACCGACTGGGTAAGCAAATCGAGCATGCCTTAGACCTTAGAAGGCGCACTCGATTTGCTTACCCAATTGTCCAGGAATGATATTAATATTATTAATAAGTATTTCGTGCGCACGTTAAACTTATTGCATGGCCACGAAGTAGTATTTCGTGCACACGAAATACTACTTCGTGGCCACAATAAAAATTTTTCTTTGACCATGTCATCAGAGGGGCTCCGTAAAAAATAAAATCAGTGTTAGTGGCTGCAACTTGAAAAATCCTTATTTTTGTGTCAGAATACCAGCTCCTTCAGCTACACAGGAATCACAGATCCACAGGATTGACATTGCATGCCATCAGGTTAAATGAAATTGAATCATAAAACTAAATGTAAAAATTTTTTTTTACATTTTTGACACATTATCTATTTTCAAAGAAAAATTTATTAAATTTAAGCTGAATTCATTTTCAAACTAATGCATTTAATTTATCAATTACATAAAAACAGATTCAGTCAGAGCAATTCAAATTCAGTTTTTGATATAAAGCTGCAACTAATGATTATTTTTCAAATCGACAAATCTGTTTTCCATCAATAATCAGATTGCAAGAGGTTCCTTAAAGAAGTTTTAATACAGAATTTGACTATGAAAAACCTTTTTGTCCTGCAACATCCATATTAAAACACACCAACATACATATAAACAACCCAGACAATCTGTAGAGGGTTACAAGGTTATTAACAGAATAATATTTTCTATCCATACAGCAGCCAGGAAAAAAAAAAAAAAAAACTTGCAAAATGCATTAAAATAGTTTTGATTGAATCTACATGTGACCTAAATCCTTAAATCAATGCAGTGTCCATTGGTATTCTGTTGTTCAATGTGGAATAGTCATTATTGTTGCCTCTTATTTGTGCATTAACATATTAGTTGGAAGATATTAATAGAGCCCCTGTGTGTGTTTTTTAAACAACAAAAACAATTAGTTTATTATTTTTTTTCTGGTCATGAAGTCATGTTATATCAGACACCCAAACACACAGTAGTCCCCGTAATGGGAATGCTTATTCATCTTTGTTAGGAGAAGAGGTCATGTGATCAGGGGATAGCAATTATAGCATACGCTTAATTACATTAGTAACCCCATGTCTTTTCATATTATCTCTGATGCAAAAAACACAGAGAGATTTGATTATGTTAATAAGGTTCGTTTTATACATGGTAATGGAGGCCCAGTTCAAAGCCATTAGTGCTATGAGGAATATCCATTTGAGTGTCAGAGCTCTCAAATGCAGCTCAGCTCAAAGTGCATATTGTTTAATGGTATTGATCAACGGTCTACTGAGCTCCGGGGCTTTTGCTCATTACTGTGTCTTATTCATGCTTTCTTGGATAATGATGCCCGCACTGCAATTACTGCCACAACCATTTAGACAATCTTACAGAGAAATCATGGAGGTTAAGGAGAGGAGCAAAGACAGAAAAACAGTTTGGTTAAAATTGGGAGAAAAACATTGTTATTCAAAAGAAAAAAGTAAAGTTTCCAAACAAATCTTTGCATGAAATTAAGTTTTAAAATCGTGTTTTTTTTTTTTTTTTTAGTAAACTCCAAATTATAGAGACGACTTAAAAAAGATTGGAAGTAATCACAAAATGAGCTAAAATCGTAGCCAACCAGACTTTCACTCCGTTTTTCTGAGATTTTTTCAGCACCTTTCCAGGAACCTTTTTCAATTCTGTCGATTGCACGAGACCAATTTATAGTTTGAGCATTGATGTTTTAAACAACATGGAGGCCTATCGTCTGAAACAATTCAATTCAGTTTATTTATATAGCGCCAATTCACAACACGTCATCTCAAGGCACTTCACAGAGACAATTCAACAAGATCATTGTCATGATCTGGCCTGTTTGCTCTCCCTTAATTAGTCATTCCTTTCACCTGCCGTTTTCCCTCCCTGCCTCAATCATAATTTATTCCCCTCACCTGTTTCCTATTTGTTATTTTCAGTTCAGCCTGAGCATTCAGTGCCAGATCATTACTTGTCTTTCTGTTAGCCTGTCTATTAGTTTTTTGTTCCTTGGTTCGTGTCCTGGATCCTAGCAGCCAGTGGAAAGAGGGTTTTAGTGTTTGTCTCGTCTCCTGATCGTCCACTGTTCCTCCCCCACGGAGTCCTCTGGGTTTTTGGCTCATTATGGGGGGAGGTTCAGTTTTTATCCAGTAAGCCTGGCTCCAGGGAGGAGACCAGTTTAAAGGTCCTGCATCAAGTTCTGGTTCCACGTCCTTTCTCGTCTAGCCTCTTCCACTGAGCCTGCCTGTCTGCACCTCATCCTGTCATGCCACCTGGTCATGCTTCTGGTCCCAGTCAGACTCTGAACCCCTGTGGATGCCAGGAAGTCTGGATCCTGCCACCTGTTTCTGTTCCTGCCTGATCTGGATTCTGCCTGTTCCGTCTGTTCCTGTCTGTTCTGGATCCCTCACCAGGATCGGCTTCCAGCATGACCTCTGGGACTGCAGCACTGGGGACATTTGTGGTCTGGACTGTTAAACCAGGTAAGTGACCAACACAGATAATCTTCTATCAGTTGATCGTGGTCACTTACCTGTTTTTCTCCCCTAGAGTGTCTGAGATTGGGCTGTGCCCTGCCCCCCCGCCTGCAGTGTCCCCGAGCCACAGCTCCACTTTTGTTTTGTTTGAACTTTCCTACTGACTGTCTCTCCTTGAATACTGGGTCCATCTGTCCTCGGTTCATGACAATCATCCAGTCAAATTGATTCAAAGTTTTCTATCTAAGGAAAACCAGTTGATCGACCATTGACTCGAAGGCACTCACATTAAACATGCTTATAGTGACAGTGGAGAGGAAAAACTATCTTTTAACAGGAAAAAACCTCCAGCAGAACCAGGCTCAGTGTGAGCGGCCATCTGCTGAGGCCGACTGGGGTTCAAGGAGACAGAAGCAGACATAGAAAAAGAAGCAGAGATACACAGGAACTTGTCAACCAATTCCATAGGCGGCTCTGTCCAGGAAACACACAGCCAGGCAGACGATCTCCGAGCCAGCTCCCCCGTCAGAGGACGAAGAGAGCACATCCAGTTAGTCACAATCAGAGAAACTACACTGAAGGACTACACTGAAAAACAAAAGCACATACCAAATAAGATGCAGATCGTGTAGATTAGGGGTTTGGCAGTTTGAATCATGATGATTGTGCTTGCGTTACCCTTTCAGAATGAGTTTCAGGACCAAATTGTAAATTCTTACAAGCTTAAACTAATAATCCTCCCCTTGTGTTCAGTTATGGCTTTTACTTTTTAACAAAGATGGCTTTCACACCCCTCTTTCAAATATATGTCCTTTCTGTCTAAAATCTGACAATTTGTCGTCCTTTGCACCTACTATTTGGTCCAGGATCTCATTCTTAAGATGTTGCACAAGCACATTCATCACAATTTAAATAGTCAAACACAAAAGTGATACATAACAAAAGGCTCCAACAACCCAGGATGCATCTTTGCATTTTTGATTTGTCTCTGACTTGGAATTTGCTTATGAGTATTGACCCCCATGTTCCTTAAAACCATTACTGCCCCAACTATAGGTTGTCAACTCTGTCAGCTCGCGCAACAGCAAAAACTCTGAGCAAAACTCTTGTTGCCTCCTATTTAAAGGTATTGTGTAGGATATTTTAGAAAGACCCACCCTCTCCAGTTTAAAAAAAAATGCACGTTCGAGAGCATGCACAAGCCCACTTCTCCTCGTGCATGCTCTGTTTAAAAATCGCTGTTCTAATAGCTCATAAAAGCTCACTGTCCAAACCCCTAAATTCCTCAATCACTATATAGAGTAGGGACTACAGCAGTAGCCATTTAAAATTTCCCCACTTTCCTAGATGGATCCCTTGGCTAGTCCTTTACAGTTCCTTTTTAAATATCAATATTTGTAGTAAAATATCCTTTCTGTCATGATTTGTGGACATTAAGATCTAAAGAGAAGCATCATCTCCTGGTCAGACCCTGTAATTCATTGAACGGGTGGATTCAGAGTAAAAAAATATGCAAGAGGGGTCCGCTACAGTAGCTGGAAGCTTGAGGGGATTTCACTTGGAGTTGCAGGGAAGTTGGCGGCCATTCAGCTGGCATTTAAATGGCTGCTACTGTATATGGTGGACTTTATGGTAAACTCAGTTAACTGACCGTTTGGACAGATGTTCACTGCTTTTTGCTACATTGGTCACCCTAACTCCTCCTCCACTGCACAGTAGCTGCGCCATCATTGTTATTAGTCACTGCTGTGGGGCAGCAACAGCATAGCCTCGTGAGACCATCCTGATCTCACGAGCTTTCAAGGTTTTACTCGCAGATCAGTCTGGAGACTCTCCGTTAAAGGAAATTTGGAGCCATTCACCAAACGAACGTCCAATCAGCGTTGGCTTTGAGGCGGGTTGAGGTGTGACGCAACGAGAAGCGCGACCGTTCAGTCTAAAGAACATGGAGGCTTCAGCCGATGAAACTAGCGTTAGCGTGGCTATCGAGCAAGTTTTATCAGAATTACAGAGTATTTCTTCACTGAAAGAAGAGCAAAACACTGCTCTGGAGGCTTTTCTCAGACGAAAAGATGTTTTTGCTCTTCTCCTGATTTTTCGTTTCGGCAAGAGTAGCCTGGCTTGTGGTTGTGTTTTCGTCGTCGCTCTGTTAGTACGTCATATGCTTCGTTGATCTGATTGGTTTATTTTGCCCGTCTATCACCAACATAGGCCAATCAGCTAACCAGTATTTTCGCCCCTTCCCAAAATTACTTCAACTGAAGGTTTCCAGATGGATATGCGGAGCAAATCCATCTGGCGGAGTCAGGTTAGCAACAGCGAGCCGCTGTGAAAGAAATCCTGTAATGCTTTGCGAGGAGAGCTCTCCGCCCAAAGCATTCTGGGATATATCTGCCTTTTTTCTTTTCTTTTTTTCGTATACACTTCGTAGACACTTTTTCTCTTACGACCCTCATTCATTTTTAAAGAACCATGGTGAGAAAAGTGAGCTTCGAAGACTGTCTCAAAACCATAGCTCACCACAGATACACGCCTAAAAGTGCACAAATGCAGAAAAAGATAGCTAACAGGGCGAGGATGTAGGACGGCCTTACGTAAACATATCGCCAGAATAAATGGCAATTAGGAGGACCACTTATTTAGATGATCCACCCGGAAATAAAAGATTGTCCTCTTTACCTTTAAGCCTTTTTTTTGGTTGCCATAAGCTGGATGACATTAATTACACACTTATGGTGAACTGAGAAATGGATTGAACAGACTGCAGGAATGTTGAGATCTAAAGGTGTTCAAGAAGCAACGGATGATCTTGTGAAGAACCTTAAAGCATCTCAAGCTATAGTTAAGTGTACTTATTCTTTAATGTACATGAATATTGAAGCTGATCCTATGGGTCTGATAAGTAATAGAAATCTAAATCAGAGTACGCGCAGACCTTTATGAAGTATTACACTTTGTAGGGTTTGTATTGTACTCATTATATATTTTCTGGTGATACGAGATGCCATTGTCCTGTGGTGTGTTCACAATAGGAATTGTCTAAGGGATTTTGATGCTCTCTTAAAATTTTCCCAGTAAATCACATTGTAGGAGACAAGCTCCACTGATGTAGCCTTACCTTATCATTAACTCAGCATGGTGGACCTGGATCTTACCAAGCACGTTGCAGTGCTTTATCTGTTAGGGAAAGCTGAACAGCGCCGCCGTGTCTGTGGGTCCACCAAATCCCCCAGAGATGCTCCCAGTTTGGGGAGTCCAGGAGTTACGGCTGGATTAACATTCGCTGCCGTGTGACTAGAACCAGAAGCTGTTGTCCCACTTTAGGGGAGGATTGCCTGAACGCCAACAGGTAAGGTTTCTGGAGTCAGACAGGAGCAGCAGGAGATCAGAGCAAGAACCCAGGTAGAGAGATAGCTTTATGCTGATGAAGGTTCTCAGTCATCCAGGTCATAGTCATTCCGTAAAAATTAAAAAAATATCCACTGGACTTGGTTTCCAAGGTTTGAAGACGTTTCACCACCTCTCCAGGAAGCTTTCTCAATTCAAATGTCTGGATCCGCAGTGAGTTTGAGTCTTATATAGACAAAGCCTCGTATTGCTTGGAAACATGCAAATGGTAACCGATTAATGGGTCGTTTGGTTCCATCGTTAGCCTGTAATATCTTAAACCTGTCTATGATTCTGAGGGTCGGTCGTTAAAGGTGGGGGGATTGCCGTTAAGGAGGGGATTGTCTCCTGTAATACCTGAAACCTGTCTATGATTGTTAAGAGTCGGTCGTTAAGGAGGTATTGTCTATATAAGACTCAAACTCACTGCGGATCCAGACATTTGAAGTGAGAAAGCTTCCTGGAGAGGTGGCGAAACGTCTTCAAATCTTGGAAACCAATTCCAGTGGATATTTTTTGAATTTTTACGGAAAGAGATAGCTTCAATATAGAAGTGCTTTCTTCTAATTCCAAAACGTCTTTGTTAAATGTAAGAAGGTTTTGTTTAATGCATTCATTGGCCAAAAAGAGTGTGTGTGGGGGGGCTTTTTAGTCAATGAGTTGGAGCATTTCTCCCTAATTAACCAATTATGGCTCAGAAATAATTAAGGAAAAACTGTAGGAATCCAAACTCTGACTGAATGATTGTTGCATCCGTCGGCTAAACGCTATTGTTCTGTTTGCTAATCTGGGAGAGACTTTCATGTCATCTCTGCCTGTCTGGTTTGGTTTCTGTTTCCGTCTCTCTTTTACTCACTCCCCCCCCTCCACCCTTCTTCCATCTCACCATATCAATGAGGCGGCAGACATCCCAGACCTGCTCAGTCAACTGCTTCAAGATTTATTCTTTGTAACAAATCTGCAACAGCTGGAGAGCCGGGGAATGCATGTAAACTTTGTGTGTGTAATTTGGTGACAAGTCAGGCTTAATCAAGCTCCCAGTGGCTGGATGAGAGGAGCACAGGGGAGCGGCATATGGGGAGCTGAGTGGTGAACAGGCAGTGGGCAGGGAAGGAGACACAAAGCTGTGTTCGTGTGCATTAACATGCCGTACAGTGGCAACGGCAGGCCAAAGTGGAGCCAGAAATTAGCAAGCCAGCTCTCTCCCTGACAACATATTTAAACAGGTTGTGTATCTCTATTTAAAGCATGGCTTTGTTTTGTGGAAGGCTGTAGATAGCAAAATATTTGGGGTATTTTACTGAGCTATTAAAATGATCTTATAAAGAAGAGTTTGCTTTGGTGTATACTAAGAAAAAAATACTACTGGCCTGAAAAATCAACAACCCAGGATTACTGATTAAAATAATATTTTTTCTCCCAACTTCATTTGTTGTAAAAAACACTGAGTTCAAACAGTTATTGCATCATTTGTGGACTTAATGGACCCCCTTTTTTATTCACGTCACTAACATTTTGTACGTGGCTTTTGTTATGACTTAAACGACTGGTGGTGAAGTTGAACTGGAGCTGAGTTAAATCGGTGTAAATTGGGAATTTGAATCACATGCAGACTTTTCCAGTTCCCTTTAAGCATTGCTAGGGTTGCTCTCTGGTTGCTCACTGGCAATTATTTGAAATACAGGCAAATAAGAACAAGTCAAAATACGTGTGCTACACAGTATAAAGTTTTAAATGTGTCTTTTGATTTAATAACGATAATAATAATAATAACTGAACTTTATTGATCTCACATTTTAGACATTTACCTCTGCATTTAAACCATCCCCTTGGGGAGCAGTGGGCTGTCATTGTGTGGTGCCTGGGGAGCAGTGTGAGGTTAAGGGTCTTGCTCAGAGAGCCAGAGTGGCAGTCTGTTAGCCTCGTGAGACCATCCTGATCTCGCGAGCTTTCAAGGTTTCACTCGCTAATCAGTCTGGAGACTCTCCGTTAAAGAAAATTTGGAGCCGTTCACCAAACGAATGTCCAATCAGCGTTGGCTTTGAGGCGGGTTGAGGTGTGACGCAACGAGAAGCGCGACAGTTCAGTCTAAAGAACATGGCGGCTTCAGCCGATGAAACTGGCGTTAGCGTGGCTATCGAGCAAGTTTTATCGGAATTACAGAGTATTTCTTCACTGAAAGAAGAGCAAAACACTGCTCTGGAGGATTTTCTCAGAGGAAAAGATGTTTTTGCTCTTCTCCCGGTTTCAGCAAGAGTAGCCTGGCTTGTGGTTGTGTTTTCGTCGTCGCTCTGTTAGTACGTCATATGCTTCGTTGATCTGATTCGTTTATTTGGCCCGTCTATCACCAACATAGGCCAATCAGCTAACCAGTATTTTCGCCCCTTCCCAAAATTACTTCAGCGGAAGGTTTCCAGATGGATATGCGGAGCAAATCCATCTGGCGGAGTCAGGTTAATCCAGAAGAGGAAGGCTGATAAACTGGAGGAAGGCGATGCTTCTCCGAGTTTATGTTCCAGAGAGAGGGGGGCATGCAGTCCGGCCAGACTGAGTCAGAGATCCAGAGGCAGAAAGAGGATATCCAGGCAGGAAGCGTCAGAAAGGGATCAGGCAGGCTTGGTATGAGAAGACAGAACAGGTCAGTAACGGGCAGACAACAGATACTTCAAAGAGATGCTGGACATTCTTATCGGGTTGGTACTAGATAATCGGGTACAGAGGACTGGTCCGATGGGGATTATATAGTGATGGGAACAGGTGATGCTGGTCATAGCTGATTGCGGACAGGTGGAGCAGAGCAGGTGTATGGACTGAGTGATCAGCCCGGAATCAGTGCCGAGATCATAACAAACCCTGCGATTTCATCATACTGTTTGAGCTGTAGCTGCGTGCAATGATTAAAAATATTGCAGTGTATGCCGGCTTAACTCGTAAACAGGTGCTTATCTATCACTGGTCACACTTCTATTATTGATCCATGTGTTTGTTGATTTCAGTCTGTCTAACAAAACCTGGAAACTTAAGCTTGAGCCCTAATTTTAACAAACAGCTTTACTAGAAAGAATTAGAAACATCAATGTCTTAAATAATAATTGATTGCTGGGTGGATGTATTAATTGACTAATACGCCAAAACAAACTAGAAACCTTGACATTTATGGAAGAAATGTCTGTGTTTATTTGAAAGGGAACAGCTTTAAAAAGTAAAAAAAGGGAGACCAACGATTTCCTTGTGTCAAGATGTTGTGTGAGGTTGGGGAAATGTGCGTCTGTTTTGTCGTGATGCATTATAGTTTCTCCGCATGAACACATGGTTAGGTATTTACCAAGCCATCTGCTAAAATCGCCTGGCTGAATTGAGCTGACATCCAGTTGCTAAGGAAATAAACGCTTTTCAAAGAGGCCAGCCAGTGTTGCACACCTGTCAGTGGAAAAGGACCCAGTCTGCCTCTCCTCCTCTCCTTCTTTCTTCATCTCTTAATGCATGTGTATCCGAAGCTTATCACTTAATGTTCGGCTGTGACGAACACTGGATGCGACACCAATATTGCTTTTCCTTGCTGACAATCTTGAGCAAATTGTACATTTTAATGGCAAACTTTGCTGAAATCAGAAAAAAAAACTGTGAAAAATGGAAGACTCCAGGATGGATCTGCACTGTATGAAGCTTGATGAATACCAGCCTTAGAGGTGAGCCTGTGAAATCATCACAGTTGGTGCACGTCAACAAGCAGGTGGTTATGATTGCTTTAGTGTCAAAATCCTGCAGCCTGCAGCTACAGCCTTTTCCCAGAAGGAGTAAGCCCAGTTAGAGAGCCTGTGTCCAGTGCACATGTTGGGTTTCAGAGGATGTAGCTGCAAGGCAGGGCTTGACCTTCAGAGAGAAGCTTTGTCATCTCTGCCTGAGCGCTGGATCCCTGTCTGGGTGACACCTATAAAGGTCACTGCAGGGGCGGACGAGTGGTCATAAATCAACAAGAAGATCCGAGAGATTGTGTCCTTTTTGTCCCAATTCTGCTGTCCTGCTTGGGCGCTGACCTATTTTCAACGACAGATTTTTATATCATAAAAGGCAGAGACGGTTTTCAAGGCACCTGTTTCTGGATCATTTCCTCAATGGATGTTATTAAACTAAATTTTGACACACAAAATTTATCAGAACTATATTCCTCCCAAAATGTTCCTTATTTCATTATACGTTTTTCTATTTTTCTGCACAATGAACAGTTAAAAAATTAAAGGAAAAGTCCAGTCAGCAAAGAATAATCAATGGATCATTATTTATACGTAAAAGAATACGTACGCAGTGATTTAATGAATTTAGCATTAATCAGTAAAAATGAGTCTGGGAGCGGCCATTTTTGCCCAGATATAGTAGCCCCTCCCTCCTGCCATCTTCCAGCAGTGACGTCACAGTGCGGTAAGCCTAGCGCCATTCTCCCCGCTTTACAAGCTAAATCAATGGGAACTACTAGACACATCTGCAATCAACAACAATTATTGAAGATTTCCAGAGGACTTGACCATTGAAATTCACCAGAGCTGTAGTGAAACTGACAATGCCCACGTGCATGCAGAAATCCCAAGTCTCCTGGAAGTCCTCTTGTGTCATTCTCCTTCTCCTAGCTCCCTTCTAGACTCCTCTGTCCACACCTGCTCCAAATCTGCTGATTAGCCTGGTCTTTGTTTCTCTCTCCCATATGTGCACCTCCTGTTCAGTCACTAATGCTGGTTTGTCGTCGTTTTTTCCCCTTCAAGTGAGTTTTTTGGTTACCTGATTTTTTGTGGATCCGGAGTATTTTTTTTTTTTTGGGGGGGACAGTAGGCTTGCTCTCCCACCGCTCCTGTCTGAGTTCCCTCCGGACTGCCTCCTTGCCTTACCTCAGGACCACAGAGGTAAGGCAAGGAGGCAGTCCGGAGGGAACTGTTGATCTGCTCCCAAAGCAGGATGACAGTTTTGAATTCTGCACAGACAAAAGGTTCCAAGGGAAGTTACTGTGATCCAGATGTAGTCTCTCTACTCCCTATATATATATATGTATATATATATATATATATATAGATATATCTATATCTCTGATCGTCGATAAATTATATATATATATATATATATATATATATATATATATATATATATATATATATATATATATATATATATATATATATAAATATAGATATATATATAAATATATATATATATATAGATATATATATATATATATCTATATATATACATAGAAATATATATATATCTATATATATATATCTATATATATATAGATATATAGATATATATATATATATATATAGATATATATATATAGATATATATATATATATCTATATATATATATATATATAGATATATAGATATATATATATATATATCTATATATATATAGATATATCTATATATATATATAATTTATCGACGATCAGAGTCTGAGTGATGTTTTATTTTGAAAAATATAAAAAATTGTGGTATTCTCTCCCAATTCCATCAGTCGGTGCATCTGTGCCTCTTGACACAGGTTAATTCAGGTCAAGACTCATCCTATCTATAACATCCTATCTTTGTGAAGCGGGATTTTCTGCGGTTACAGCGATCAAAACAAAGCTACGGAGCAGACTGGACATCAGGAGCACACTTCGTCTGTCATTGTCTCTGATTACGCCTAGATGGGACCGGTTTGTTGTTTTATTTTTATGCTGTTTGTATTTGATTTTATGCCAGTCATATCATTTTACTTGATCGTGCAAAAAAGGTTGGGGACCGCTGGACTATGGGTATGCTGGTCTGACAGGGTATGCTCATCTGACAGAACACCGGGAGCATCCCAGGAGGATCTGTTGAACCTTGGGACGCCGGTTTTGATGAGAGTTCAACCTTTTTCACTTCTCAACTTTTGTCAATAACTTGTTAAATAACAGCAAAAAGCAGCACAAACATAACCAAAGTGATAAACACCAATCATTAATATCTTTAAAACTACAGAGACATTGTTTGATTTGGAGTTTTTGGTTTACATTCCCGACTTTCGAACCTTGGTTGATAACTTTAAATAAGCTCAAATGGACATAGCTGAATTGATTGACTCCATTATTATTTGAGTTAAGGAAGATAGGAAGGCTGTTTGACCTTTTTTGACCTCAGGTACGGTAGCAGTACAAACACACTTTTTAAATGATATCACATCTTTTCCAACAATGTTGTTACTTTAGAAAAAGAAAACTAATACTCCTATTAATAAACCAGTAAAAAGAAGTTTTCTGTTTTTAGAAGGTTGAAAACCTGTGTCAAAGATACTTAACATCAGCCCTGCAGTATATTATTATTTCTCCATAACGGACCATCATCCTTCCATTAGTGAAATATTAATATGCATCTCGGAAAGATAATTGCCCTGGCTGCTCTCATCACGCAGACATCATGTGAACTTTGAGACAATCCCTCCTGTCTGTGCGCCGCAGAACAAAAGAGCCTTGGATAGAGGAGGAACATCTTCATTTCCTTCACAGAATACATTAGGGCCCGTAAGTGGGATTGGTTATTGCTGATGCCCGCGTTTGCGTCGGGCACCTGGGATTCTCCAGACCTGTTTGATGTGGCCCTTTTCAAGCACTCTGATCATCCTGTTAAATTGCGACTAATGGACAGAGCCTGCCACTCAGAGAGGCCCAGACAACGGGGGGACAATTTGGTGACACGCACACACCTGTCCTTTGTAGTTGAGCGAGACATTGTGTGCACGGGCGCATTAGTCTCTGCGGTGCTCAGACAAGCACTTTGTGAGCTGCGGTGTAGCCAGAGCTGCCATTTAGTCCTGAATAACCCCAGGTGCCATTACCTTGGGTACCTGAGTGTACCCACACACGCATACTGTGACCAAACAATGCACGGTCAGCGTGGGTGGAGGGTGCTTGTACATATGCTTGTGCATCTCTGCATGTGTGTCATATATCGTGTTGGTGCGACTGTGTGTGGACTTTCTTCTTCACCAGGGGGTATGGTTGATGCATAGCTGCACCTGTCTCTTCAATGGAATCCCCTCAATTGAGAATAATAGATGGGGGAGGTGGCATTTGGGGTACTGTGGAGACAGATTGTGTTTTTCAAGGCAATGCCAGAGAAAAAAACAAAAAACAAAATGACTAAAATAACAAGGGCTATGTTTTGAACGCTCTGCAAAAGTTTCTGCTTCCAAATATGGGATAACAGCTTTCTGTAACATTTCTGCAGCTTTAGGTTAAGACTTGAACAATTTCCATTATCTTTAGAAAAAAAACCTTTGCGACTTTATAATAATTAATGGTGTACAAATCCAAGAAACTAGGCATACTAAACCTGATGGACCACACAATACATTATATTCTGATATTATTGAGAACTTGAATTTATTAATTCATTTTAATCAAAAGGTTAAACTTGGATTATTTAGCACACAATATACAGCAAACTCATCATCTTTCCATATAATTTAGTTCATGCATTCTAAATCACCTCCTCGGTCGCAGCTTTTTAAAATCCAGCAGGTAGGCATAAAAAAACAGTATCAACAAATATTTTAAAAATAAATGTAAAAGAAATTGAGGGAAATCTTGCGAGTGTTATTTGAATGGTCATCTGTGTTTGTGTGAGTTCTGAGTTTTCTCTTAGGTTTGTCTTCTTCATCCCATAGGGTTCTTTCTTAATAGATATTTCTGTAAATTTAGACATTGGAGTTTACCTATCTGCTTCTTGCTCATATTAGAGCTGAAACAATAGTGATAATAATTGTAATTAATCAATTATAAAAATCATCGTCATCTGATTTAATAATCGAATGGTTACCTTAATTTTGATTTGAGTTTATCTGACTGTGTTCATTATTATCCCCCCACAAAATGAAAAAAGTAAGAATTTATTATTATTTAAAACTATTAATAACAGGGGGTGAAATGCAGCTCCAGACGTCACAAGTATGCTTCGGTTCCAATTGACCCATATTTATGTTGAGTGCCCCTGTTCTCCCCAAGTCCACACTATCCTGTGTTCTTCTCAACACAGGCGTGTCCTCTTGGCGAGGACACAAGTCCGTACTCGCATTCTTGTGAATTGAGAAACAGTCTAAATTACACTGGGAGTATTTCAATCAGGTACACTGCTGTTGACTATGGCCAGATCTGGCTGGACCAATCACAGCATGGTAGGCAGGACTTTACGATGTGTAACTCTCAGTGCCAGAATTACTCATAATGCATCAGGAGTATCATAACAACAAGCTGGTTACCGCAACGGAGCCATGTTGCATTGAAAATTAAGAACGTAACAGACAGCACACCTTATATCCGCAGATCTTCTAGGCAAAAGCACCAGAAGTCAGTGGCTTGGCATGTTTCACGGGCTACAACATTACAGAGGTTAGGTTTATTCAATGATGATTATAAGAGAGAGAGTTGGAGAGTTGGGTTGTGGCTCTCTCCTCCTAGCCTGGGTGCCATTCCGAACTTAGTCCCGCCCACAACGTTTGAGGTCAGGAAGTTCGGTCTGGCATTGCTCCATAGTAGCGCGAGTATGATTGCACAATATCTGGTGGGCCAATCAAATTGTCAGGGCGGGCTTTATACGATGATGGACAGATGATCAACAGTAACGTAATCAACCACGTGACCAAAGCGCGCTTGGGTGACAACAACAATGGCTGCCGCTGGAGAGTTGAGGTGAGTAGATTCTGCTATTAGGTCTGTTCTAGAAGATATCGACAGCAAATTAATTTTAAAAGAGGAACAGAGAAACGCGATCAAGGCTCACCTTCTTATTCTAGACGTGCAACTGCACGCTTTGATTTTTGTTGACAACAACTATGCGTCGCTTAACATACGTCACGCACTCCGTTGCTCTTATTGGTTGTAGGTCTATCCAATTGAGTGCAGAGGCATTTTTTTTCCTGGTTCGTTCAAAACACGCCCCATAATCACAGCTCTATGGAGCAGCATCAGACTCATATTCTGAATAGAATTGAGTAGGACTAAGTCAGGCTACTCTCCTCCTGCAGGAGCTGTTGAAAATCCCTCTTCTGTGTGGACTCAGTTCCTCTGTTACGAACCTACATTTTTGAACCTAACAACAGAAACAGAACTTGGAGTTGGGGTTTGGTCACTTGAAGTTTTTGCGTCACATCCAGCTGTCTTTCGGAGAATGGGTAGAGCAGACTAGGTAATACTTAATACAATGTAGAGAGTAAGATTTTAGACTTAAAATACTTAAATTATTGGTTATATGCCGATTTATTGAGATGCAGCTGTTTTTACGCGGCCTGTTCAAAAATAAATCCAGCCTTTGTAAGAAGTGGTTCTTTTGACAGCTCCTAGGTCATAAATACATTATGCATGAGTAAAGCATAAATGAATATCTTCCCACAGACTGAACCGTCACAAAGCTCTGCACAGAAAACCAATAAAACAACAATGAGAATCGAAGGAGATGGAGAAAAATGGAGCAAAACTGCTTCCCTATCATATGCTTCACATGAGTGGAGTAATCTCTGGAAGATGCTAATTGTTTTTACATCTCCTTAATTCACTTATTTGTAGTTGTGGAAATGTCAGCTCATAAATAGGGGCTGTGGTTAAATTATGAAGATTTTTTTCTACAAGCGGTGGGAGGGGAGACAGGGTGAGTGGGTAAAGATGAATTACTTTGGTTTGGTGAGCAGTCAAAGGCTACGTTCACACTGCAGCCTGAAGTGACCCAAATCCGTTTTTTTTTTGGCCCATATGCGACCTGTATCTGATATTTTTATGGCTGTCTGAAAAACACATATCCGATTTTCTCCAATGAGACCCAGGCCACTTGGCTATGTGGTCCTGAATCCCATACGAATCTGATCTTTTCAAATGCGACCTGCGTAGGAACGACAAGGTCGCATCCATCCGACCTGAACGCCATTAATACCTGACAAAGGTCACTATTCTGGGTCTTGCTATGAAGAAGCGGTAAGAAAAACAACAACCATGGTAGATGATGATGCAGAGAGCAGTATTTTTGTTTAACCATCTTGAAAAGATTGTGTTTTTATGGTTGGGAAAGATCACCAGATGCGCTCTGGCACTACCATCCATGTTTACTTCTATAAACACAGAGCACCCTGGCCTGTGATGTCATTGCGTCCTCTACTGCGCATGCGGGACACTTGCGTTATATGACTGCAGTTCACACAGGATATCACATACAATTACATCTAAACATCCTGAGATTTTAACATTTAAATTAAAAGGAGGCTCTATGTTTCACAAAAAAAGATGTAGGTAAATGAACAGCAATGTTTTGTTCACAGATACAAAATGAAAATTGCAGTAAATCAAACTGAAATCCATCCTGGAGGTCAGGATGTAACCATGCGTATTCTTCAAAGAGACCGCGTGTAACTAACTTTAAATTAGTGGTTGGTCTTTGTCTTCACCGGCTGTTAGACCTGCCTTTGAAATCAGGCTCTATATGCTCCATTCCAGATTAATATGCCGCATACTAGACGTCAGTCAGTCTAGCAGGCGAAGCTAAGAACCCACACCAGCAGGCAATTGTAGGCTTCGTTCAGTTATATTTTTAAAGAGATTGCATGTGTTTTAATATTTATCCCTGCTCCTTTTTCAGTCATGATGGGGGTTAACATATTTCCTTTAGTTAGAAAAGAATAGACCAATGCAATACCAGTTTCTTGTTATGATTTAATAACTGGAGCTGCAAGCATTCTGTCGGGGAAAAATATTAAATAAAAAAAGAATTATATGCCGTTCTGTACCTCATCCCTTGAACTCATGCATGATGTTGACATTGTCACACTTATATCACTCCACGGCTTCCATGGCAGTTATTATATGCCTGTAATTCATTTAGTGCATCGTTAGATTGGAGAAAATCTTATAAACTGAGGCTTTAAGGAAAGTATTTCACTTGGATTCAACACCTTCATTAATATTCATATTCAAACAAGTCTTAAAACAAGACAACATGATAAATTTTTTAGGATCTAAAATTGTCTTTTGTTATACAGAATATTGTATTTAAGTGTCTTTGTACAGAAATGTTCAATATTTGTACATGTTAAAATGAGGGAGCTATGTCCCCTAAAAAAGCCGTTGCGCCTCGGGGGCTTCCTCACAGTTCTTAACGTGGGAGAAAGTTATTTACTACTCTTAAATCAAACTGGGTAAAACCAGATAAAAAAGGACTATAAAACAGGAGTAAAAAAGTAACGGAGTTTATTCCAGATCAGGAAGCCCACAGCTGGGCTCAAAAATCACGTCCGCAAGCGTCCGGCAAAGATTGAGCCCAGAACAAGGTCATCTCCTGCTTCTTATAGCTCATGAGTCTATGTGTTGCATCATGTTGATGTTTAGCTGTCCGTATCAGAAACTGACACGCCATCCATGTCTTGAACTTCATGCAGCTTGCTTCTATGCCTCAGGGTTACAGATAGCTCCCCTCTATCAGACCGGGTCCAAGATGTGCCCATATCCTGTGTATTTTTAAAGACACAAAGGCTGCCCTGATTAGATGACCTCCGTACACACAGTGACATCCACAATGTGAAGGAAGGCCGCCTACTCCATCTAATCTGGCTAACAGAATAACAATGCACATGATTTATAAATAATAAACCTAACATACAGAAATATTCAAATGAAATAGGAAATTCTCCCACTTAGAGTATTCTTCAAATACTGCAAAAACTGTATTGTTCAAATTGATCAGATAGAAAAAAGTACCAATGTTGAGTTACAGTACGCAGCGCGATCAAAAGAAGGATAAGCCGGAGCCTTCTGGGAGAAGAAAGTGTGCAGGTGAGTTTGAGAAATGTCCGAGGCTTGCCTCCCAACCAGGCCCATATTGAATGGCACCTAACAGTTTTAAATCAAGTCTCAGTGCCCAGCATCTGATGTGGGAGGGACTGGGAAAGGCTTTCTGCAAACGCACCGGGAGATTTTTTATATTTGAGATTTCAATGCGTGTGTGTATTTGTGTTTGTGTGGACAATGACAGTATCTGTTGTGCCAGAGGAACTGATGAGCAGGTGGTCTGAGTGGGATTCAGCATACTCTCTCTCCCTCCTATTCACACTAGCTCTCATCTCTCCCTGCTTCTGTATTTATGCATTTTTGTCTGTCTGTCTCACAGGCAGACTCGCTCTCTCTCTATTTTTTTTCTTATTAATATAATTGTTTTGCTTTATGCCACTTTAAGATGCAGTAACTTTTTATTCACATCAATTTAACAGTTTTTGTTTTGAAAAATTTTATAGTTTATTAATCATCATAGCAAACTCTGCTTACAGGACATTGAAGATGGGACTTCTGACACCTGCACTTGATGTTTTTAATAAATAAAATATCACAGGAACCATCCTCTTTGGTTACTTAGGCAGCGCAGTGTTATATGACCCAGAGCGCTGTGGACAATACGCTGTGCTCTCACTCACATACATACTTTACATACCTTCACTCACCAGATGTCCACTGGATGTCCATTGATTGCTTCGGTGTCATGGTTCAGTGATGTCCCCATTATCTGACACGAGCAGCACAGTCAGGGATCTACATGACACACACACACCCCAACACACACACAGCCGAGCAGCTCAGTACAATGCGATGTAACATTGTGCCTTGAACCCTTCACGGTACATCTGATGTGACCCATATGTTCTTGCTCCATTATTGACCTACTTTAACAGTGACTCCATGTTAAGTATAATCTCCATTCAGACGATCAGGTTGTGATCTACATTTACACAGGCATGGTGTCAAGTAGCTATTTTCCCCTCCAGGGGTATGGGAAGTTTAATATAATAGTAATTAAAAAACAGATTAATTAGATACACCCTTTTGGGGCTCACCACGGTGGAGAAAGGCTGATACGACTAATCAAAAAGACGCTCACATGTATTCAAAAGGAACCAACACTGGACGATGAAACCCTGTGTGTTCGTGAAAATTTAGATTTCTCCTATTTCATATATTGATGCTATTTATTTACAATAAAAAGTTTTCACTTAATCCGTTTCACCTACAAGGCCACACAATGAGTTAGGGGTGTTTGTAGACAAGACATACTTATTCCCATAACAAGCTAGATTCTTTCTTAAGGTTTATTCATAATATGTTACTGTTTAACCAAAGTGTCTGTAATTTATTTTGACTCTGACTATTGTTAATTATTGTAAGTAAGGGGGAACGAACAGGGCCAGATCAGAACAGGGCTGATTACCGTGCAAGTATGATGAACTGTTCTCTCTTTGCAAAGATAAAATAAAGTGCAGACTGAGTGAAATATGTTTATTTAACTGGAGTAAACAGTTCAATACCTTTTTTTCCCACAACATCTGTTGGAGGGAGATTATGAACGTGAGTCACTAACCTGGTTTTTCAACTTCAGTCCATGCCCAGAAAACTAAGGTAGGATCCAAGCGATGCGCTTCCAACAAGATGCAGCAGGCGCCAGTGTTGGGCACGTTACTTGGAAAAGTAATTAGTTATAGCTCTTAGTTGCTTCTCCCAAAAAGTAACCGAGTTAGTAACTGAGTTACTCCACAATAAAAGTAACTAGTTACTAGTAAAAGTAACTATTGCGTTACTTTTGCGAGTGAATAAAATTAATAACGAGGGATGTCTAATTCTGAAATCCTGTGTTTGGGTTGTTATAGATACTGCAACATGTAGCTATATCTATCTATCTATTCCATCCATCCATCCATCCATCCATCCATCCATCCATCCACCCATCCATCCGTCCATATTTCTCTCTTTCTCCATATAGGCTAATGATCGTTCATGCTCTCCGTAGTTCCCCTGTGGCGTGAGCACAGGGCGACTGTTGCGCACCTTTAGCAAGCATGCGCGTTTCCTGTCGCTTGCGCGGTGAATCGTGCCGCCGCGCTGTGCAGAGATGCAGGGGAAACCGTATCTGATGGGGAAACGCAGCTCCAAAAACACCGGTATTTCCATCTGGAAAACGCTGTTTTGCCGCTGGAGTCCTCCTCTCTCTCCATCCTCCCCTCTCTCATGACGCGCGCACAAGTCCTATCATGAAAAAATTGTGCGACCTGAGTAACATGCAGTAATGGGGTGTCGGCAATTGTAACTGCGTTATAGTTACAGTAAGAGTAATCATTTTGATTACTCGTTACTCCCATCACTGGCAGGCGCTGCCCAGAGTGTCCCAGAAGCTGCAGCCCTAGAGAATAAAGCAGGAGTTTGAAGACAGGTCAGGCAAACAGATCAGAAGAGGAAAAGGGCAGTCTCAGTGGTTGAGAGGTAATCAGAAACACTAAGGTACTCTAAGCAGTTTAAATGGAGGCAGGAGCAGGTGGATGAGATGAGCAATAATAAGAAAGTAGGCAGAATTGGACAGGTGAATGAAATGGGTAATTAAACCTGTCATCAGTGCAAAGATCATGACAGCATCCTCAGTTTTTACAAAGGAATATCAAAAAACGTTTTTTTCAAAAAAACATTTATTCCAACATTCAATTCAACCCACTATTGGATTTAAATGGATAACTTTTAATTTTTTTAAACACTGAGTTACAGTGCTTTAACTTTACAGCAAAAGAGTTGATTAAGATAAGCATAGAAAACAAAATACACAACAAAGAATCTGAGCTCATGTAACATAAATAACATGATTGATAAATCTAAAATTGCTTAGGAATGCCTCCAACAGGAATACCAACATCACCTAAGGTGATTGAAAAGAAACTGGGAAATTTAACATGAGGGAAACCGAACTGAGTTATCTACCGCCAACTCTGTTGCTTCCTTCTCTCCTATGTTTTTTTTCTTTAGCCTATGTGTGGGTAAAGCTTTGGATGATCCAACACTCTAGCTTTAATAATGATGAAGATTCGCCACTGCCTGCAGAGCTGGGAATCAAGTCAACATTAAAGAGAAGAAATTAGTCAGTCAGAATATTTGTTGATTTAATAAGTCGTATTTAAAAGAAGTTAGTAAATCATTTAAGTTGTTTATCGCGCATAAATCCCATAAAAGGTTCCCTTTGATGCTGGAGTTTCTCCTTTGCAGCATCGATGGATAAACAAAATGACATGTTTGATCATATCCTTAAAGACTTTATTAAAACTGATATTTCTTATCTGAATTTTTGATATAGTTTTTCTTCAGATGATTCTGCCGGTAAAGTTTGTTTAAATTCATCTTTATTTGCATATTCAGTGTGAAAACACCGAGTTTAACTAGGTACATTTAGATCAGAGTAGAGCATTAAAAAAACAACAACAAAAAAACAAAAAAAACAGGAGAATTTTTGGTATATTTAAGCAAAAAACATACCCAGACATCTTTGTTTTATTGTTTTTATTTGTTCTCATTCTATTTCTAACGAACATTAAATCTGAGCTAATGGTTAATAACAGAGAAAAGCATAAATAATAATTTTAAAGAAAATCCAAGCTTTTGTTTATAGGCCACAGACCTATTAGATTAGGCTGTGCATTCAATTCCAGATATTTAGTAACTGATCCTAATTCCTAATGACTTTTGTTGACTTGTTAGTATTAATTGATTACTTGTAAAATAATAATAATGAAAATGGTGGGTATATAGTTTATCATTCTAATGTAATATTCCAATTATCATTAAGAAATATCTAGCAACAGTTCAAGTAATATATTTGTTTATCATGAGTTAAGTTATTGCATCTAAAACAAATGAATTGGTTTTTATATTTCTATTTCTATTATCTAAAAATACTTTCATGATAGTTGATCAGAAGGTTACTTTACTTTAGTTACTTTAAGTGCAATTTCAGTATGAGTAATAAGTTTTACTTACCTTTTCAAGAAATTTCTATTAATCAATCTAATTTCTCTGAATGTTTTATTTGATGGAAGGTTTTGTTTCTATTTATGTTCAGGTGAATTTAGTTCGTTTGGAAATTGGAGTTTGGTCTGGTTTGATGTTAGCTAGGCTCTTTTGTGTGTATTTGGTTGTTTGAAATATTTTTTGAAGTTGAATTCAATTTATTGTTTGTCAAAATTGTCTGAAAAAAATTCCCTCTCAATTATTCAGTTTGTGTGTCTTATACTGATTGTTTTAATTAACACGAAAATCAACGTGTGATTTTGTGAATAAGATGTTATGCGTGTCTTCAATATGAAAAATGTAGTTTTTAGGCGTAATTGTTTTCGTTCTTAAAAGCTGCTACTGAGATAAGGAAGTAAGTAGATAAGATTTTTGTTCTTGAGTTTCCAAGTATAATTGAGTTGTCCATACTTCAGCTTCCGAAATCTGCCACTCTATAAGGCACACATGTACTAGATGCCACTCATAAGATGGCGGCCAAGCTTATGAGCTGTTTCCAATGAACAGCAAAAATCTCTATAAACAGACGTACGCTGCCAGAACAGAAACGTTTGTTTCCTCTTCTAGTGCTGCAAGATTGACACAATCTTTTCTTGAAGATTTTTCTTGACAAATATTTTGGGGAGAACATTTGTTGTATCGTATCAGAGAAACTTTATGGTGATTTGCAGACCAGACGGGCCAGTAAGGACTTGTAAGGAGTTGTGTACAGGATTTCGTTAAAGGTATAAACCGTTGTTCTTGTTTTTTCAGCTCTGAGAAAAAAACTAACATTTATCTTTTCCTGCAAAGTATGTGGCTTGATTAAAAATATTGAAAAACTCCTACTTCCTGTTCCTAGCTCCTAAAACTAAGAAAACTATCCAGGATAGGAAAAACATTCAGGACTGAAATGCTAAATCCAGACACCCTTAATCCTTATGGACCTCATAACCAAACAGACACACATGAATTATGTTGGTCAAAAAACCCAAAAACTACTAAAAACAAAAGTTGCTAAAGCTCTCCGTTATAAAACCCATGAAATGTGAAGGTGTAAACATTAGCATGTGAGGAAATAATGTATTTTTGTTGAACTCTGTTAAGTGGGCTGCTTATATGTCCTGTTGCAAAGGATTGTGGGTAACCGTATGGCTCTTAGTGGCGGCTGTGGATGGTGGGAGGTCCCGATGCTAACCGAATTGGTGCTAAGAAGCGGACTGTTTCTTGGTCCTAGCTTCAGCCTTATTGAAAGAAGATCTTTTTCTTTTAAAATGAAAATATTATGGTCAATGTTATCACCACCTGCTTAAATGTTTTAGTATTAAATTGGTTCTTATTTTACTTTGAAAAAAAAAAAAAACTTTTGCTCCTCATAGATTTTCATCATGATTTTATCAGCATAGCAGGGGAAGGAGTTTTTTTTAATTCAATGCTACACTTATATCATCTTTCTTTTTGTCTCTTTGCAAATTAATCACACACCTTTTATCCACCTCTTAAACAAAAAGTCTGATCATATTAAGAATTCAAACGTCTGAAATAATTTAAACATGAAATTATTACATACTGTTCAATAAATGATAAGTGTTTTTAATTAAGAGTGTTGGCGCTGTCATCATAAGGGCAGGGAACAGTCGGAGAATAACAGCACACGACTACACCAAGTTGTTTCCTTGGGCGACACGTCACACGCCACCACTTTATTTTACTTCATACAACAACATTGCACATGCTCCACAATTTATAGTCACACCCATTAATGACGTCATTGAAGAGCACTCATTAGAATACACATTACAACACCCCCACTTGCTCTTGCACTATACAATCATCATTCCAAATTTTTTTTTTTCTTTTTTTTTTTTGAACATTTAAAACAAGTTATTTTACATTCCAAACATATAATGCGTAAATTTTCCCAGTTTTAGCTTTGTGGCAGGTTTGGTAAAAACGTCCGCAACCATATCTGCTGTTGAGCAGTACACAATGTTTATTTTTCCATCATAAAATGCAGATCTGACAAAATGATACTTGATATCAACATGTTTACATCTCTGACGAAATACTGGGTTCTTTGACAAAGCTATTGCTCCTTGATTGTCCTCAAATATTGTAACTGGCATATACATGCAGTCTTTGTCCATTCCACCCAACAACTGTACAAGATACAAACTTTCCTGTGTTGTCGCTGCCAATGCCATATATTCTGCTTCGCATGTAGACAGAGCCACCGTTTGTTGTTTCTTTGACTTCCATGAGATAACTGGTCCATTTTTATTAAGGCTAAAACAATAACCCGTAACGCTTCTCCTGTCACTCTGATCAGTAGCCCACTCTGCATCGCTATATGCTACGAGCTGAAGTTTCTGCTCGCTCCTCTTAAAGCATAAACTCTTGTCTATTGTCCCTTTTAAGTATCTCAACACATGTTTTGCTGTTACCAAGTTACACTCCCTTGGTTGTGACAAATATTGTGAGAGTTTACTTACAACCCAACTAATATCAGGTCTTGTGCACATCATGAGATATATTAAGCTTCCTATAAGCTCACGATACAATCTTGGGTCTACAAGTTCGCTTTCACTTTCAAAGTTTAACTTCTGTTCACATGGAGTGCATCTAGTACCACATTCAGACATACCAAATTTCTCCAGTATTTTAGTTATGTGCCTTTTTTGGCTAACTTTTATTTCTCCCTCTGTCTGTGTAAAATCAATGCCCAAAAAATGTTTAAGCGGCCCCATATCTCTCATCTTAAACTTTGCTTTCAGCATGTCTTTAACAATGTCCATTAGAGAATCCTCACTTGTTGCTATAAGATCATCAACCCAAATGACTAGAATCACTCTATTATTTGCTGTATGTTTTGTATAAACACATTGATCTGCTTCATTTGGTACAAAACCATTTTCAGACAAATAATCAGATAACATCTTATTCCAGTTGCGTCCAGATTGTTTTAAACCATACAACGATTTGTTAAGTTTAAAAAACTGTTTTTCACCAAATTCTGAGTTAACCATAAAACCTTCAGGCTGTTCTATATACACCTCACAATCAATAGGAGCGTGTAGATAGGCTGTTTTAACATCCATCTGATGTAATTTCAGATTATACTGAGCTGCCATCTGCATCAAGCTGCGTATAGACGTCATGCTAGCTGTTGGTGCAAATGTCTCCTCATAATCTATACCAGCTTCCTGGCTGTAGCCTTTTGCCACATATCTGGCTTTAAAAGTCTCAGTTCCATCTGCATTCTCCTTGATGGTATAAACCCATCTACCCCCCCACTGCATTTTTGCCTTCTGGCAGCGTGGTCAGAGTAAATGTGTTATTTTCCTTCAAGGATTCAACCTCTTCCTCCATAGCTTCTATCCACTTCTCAGACTCAGGTGAAGTCAGGGCCTCTTTAAAACTTTGTGGTGTATTACACACTAAACGATAGCAATAATCAACATTGTCAAAATTTGCCGTGGCAAAATCATCACTCTCTGCCTTACATTCGTAGTCCTTTAAATACAGAGGCACTTTTTTCTCTCTTTTGGAGCGTCGTAGACAATGTTCTTCATCTTGCCTGAGATTTGTGTTCCCCACACTTGAAGGTTCAGCACGCATCTCTTTTGTTCCTTCTGACACCTGCTGATCTACTTTTAACTCTGACCTAACAGGAACAGTTTTTCTGTAATACTCATCCTCCAACTCCTCTGGTTCAGTCTGAGTTTGGCAGTCATTTTCAGGTTTAGTTAGAAATCTGACTAACCTGTGTTTACACACCCTTCCTGTCATTGGATTATAAATCAAATTTGATGGGCTGTTTTATCATAACCAACAAAAACTCCTTCATCACACCTTGGGTCTAACTTTTTCTTATTTTGTTTGTAAGAGTAGCACACTGTTCCAAACTCCTTCATTTTAGAAAGATCAGGTTTCTTGCCTGTCAACATGTAGTACGGCGTTTGCCCCAGACGATTATTAAAACACCTGTTGCGTATAACTGCAGAAGTCATCACAGCATAAGTCCATAATTCTTTAGGCAAATTACTCTGAATCAGCAAACACCTGGCCATCTCAAACAGTGTTCTCCAGCTTCTTTCAGCTGTCCCATTTTGATGGGGAGAATACGGCGCAGATGTTTCATGTCGAATAGCATTTTTACTCAATAAAGACTGATAATCTCTTGACATGAACTCAGTGCCGTTATCTGATCTAATGCACTTTACTTTTCCATAGGGGGCTACATCTGCAATAAACCTTTCAGTAGCTCTGACTGTGTCACTTTTAGCTTTTAGAAAATAGACAAATATTGCACTTGAAAAATCGTCCGTAAATGCAAGTGAATACCTAAATCCTTCTTTTGCAGCAGGCTCAATAGGGCCAGCTAGATCTGTGTGCACTAGCTCAAGGGCCGTTTTAGCTTTTGCATCAGCTTGTCTATTTCTACTCTGGGTAAATTTCCCTTTAATACACGTTTCACAGTCTAGTTTTGTTTTATCAACCTTCCCTTTAATTTTCATACCTTTCACAACATTTTCTAGTTTTAATACATCTTGAAAATTACAGTGAGCTAAAATCCTGTGCCACTCTTGAATGTCATAGCAACCCAAAACTTTATCGTCCTCTTTATCAGCAAAGTCATTTTCATCGAGAACATCAAGGAAATAAAGTCTATTGTACACGTTAATGTCAAACCTGGTTCCATCCTTGCAGATGAGTTGATCGTGTCCTTGTTGAAAGTTGACCGAGGCTCCCTTTGCCGTCGCTGCTTTAACAGAGAAGATGCTCTGGGGGTAGGTGGGGATGTACAGCGCCCTCGTTATCACCACCTTCACGTTCCGTCCCTCGGTGTCTCGCAGCCACACCTCTGCATCGCCTCTCTTCTGTGCCACGCCCAGTTTTTTGTCTCTGCATCACTTTGCTTGAGAATCCACTGGCTGTCATCACATTATCTTCATCCATGTTAACTTTTTACTTTTCGGTGCTTTCATAATTTCTCAACTTAACTTTGAAGTCACCAAAGGTTAATTTGTCATCATCACTTTGAGTTATGTGAACAACAAATGGCTTAAATGGTTCAGGCAAACCTTTCAAAGTCATGGCTATCAACAGTCCATCACTCAGCGTCTCTCCAGCATTTCTTAGCGCTGTAATGGCAGTTTCAGCCCGAATAATATAGTCTGTGACAGTCTCGCTGGCAGCTTTCTGGAGGGATGTCAGTTCTGTGTAGAGGCTAATTACCCGCGGCTTTCCTTTGCCCGCATAATGATCTCGCAGGATCTGCAACGCCCTCCTGCCGTCATCTGCCGCCTCTCTCATAACTAGAGACAAGCTCTTGTCATCTAGACACTGGATCAGCTCGGCGTAGGCTTCCTCGTTTTTATCAGAGTCGTCATCTTCATCTTCATCGGCGTCTGCATTCGGCTCCACCTTACGCAGTATTGTTTCTTTCAAGCCATGCAGCCGGAGATGTCCCAGAAACTTTGCCTCCCACAGCTCATAATTTCTTTCATCTCCATCAAAGCACAATCTTTGCCATTGACTTCCCATCTCCCTCCTGGGCCCATAACCTGTTGGCGCTGTCATCATAAGGGCAGGGAACAGTCGGAGAATAACAGCACACGACTACACCAAGTTGTTTCCTTGGGCGACACGTCACACGCCACCACTTTATTTTACTTCATACAACAACATTGCACATGCTCCACAATTTATAGTCACACCCATTAATGACGTCATTGAAGAGCACTCATTAGAATACACATTACAACAAAGAGTAATTCATGTTTAAGAGTAAGTTATTTTAATAAAGAGTAATTTTCATGTGAATGTGCTTTACTGGAGGCATCCATGTTTGTCAAAGAACACTACTGCCACCTACTGGTTTGTGACGTCACAGTGCGGTATCGGCTGTTGATCAAGTCCCAGTGCTGTATCTGGTGTTTGTCACAACGCGCTATTATCCAAGTCATCTTGAAAACATTCTTCTTCCAAATGTTGGCTACATATTACGGGTTTTTTCTCTGGCCAGAAGTTCGATGGCAAATCCTCCCTCTTCAAGTTGGCGATCCAACGACCAACCCGTCCGTGGAGGATCAGGAATCAGAAAGGTGGATAACTCTTTTTTTTCACTTTTACCCGATGTATTCCAGCATCCAGCTGCCATGCACGTGGGCATTGTCAGTTTCACTATAGCTCTGGTGAATTTCAATGGTGAAGTCCTCTGGAAATCTTCAATAATTGTTCTGATTAACTCTAAATTAATTAAATCACCACCAACATAATAGTTTTAGGTTTAGATAATGATCCATTGATCATTTCTTACTGACAGGACTTTTTCTTTAATACAGAAACCCAGACTAATCCCGAGTCGTTCACTGGAAAAAATCTAAATCTAGATAAGTCATTTTTTCTTAAAATTAGTGCATTTGTGCTTGAAATGAGGAGGTAAAATAGACATTTTGCCAATGGAACAAGACAATTTACATTAAAAATAAGAAAACACAATTGCATTGTCTTGTTTCAAGTGCATATTATCTAATTATCTTATTTTAAGAATAAAAATACCAATTCCATTGGCAAATCATCTCATTTACCTACTGAAATTAAAGATAAATACACTTAATTTGAGAAAGTTTTACTTATTTCTAGATCGTTTTTGCAGTGTTGCTCTGATCCATGCACTGGTGCAGGAACGCTATGTTTTATATAACTGATCATTGGTTGGTGAAGCTTTTTTCCTTCCTGATCACTTCACCCTGTTTTCAAATCAGGGTCAATACCCTGGAGAGAACCCTGTTCTACTCCTGTTTGTACTGTTTCCTATTAAATTATTTAGTTTTCATCTTTAACTAACATGGAGAAAAAATATTCTTATAATTTTAATGCTGATGTCTGAGTAACAAATGATTAGTCACACATACATCTAACCAACCAGTGTGTTATTAATTATAAATGATAGAATGAGCTTCTCCTCGGCGACCTTTCACTTGATGTAAACTGCAGCTGTATTTATACTCAGAGTGAATCTGAAGTAAAATATTCCTGGTGTTCATGGCAGCAACATCCTTTATCGTTTTCCTTCTGTCACACTCATCGGCCCAAGGCAAGAAAGAAAAAAAAACGGCAACCATCTTTGAATATGCAAATATTTTAGGAATGATGGGATTGATTTAAATAATGATGTGAAACGATGAACTCATTTTTTTCTGGAGAGGAAAGCGCTGTGGTAACCGTGGTCCACTGTCCTTTATCATTAGCTACAGCACATCAACCCCACAGATGATGTGTTGCTCCTTATGTGTGCGTCTGTGCGAATGTTTTCCTCAAACCTTCAGTGATCCTTCATGGCTCTTTAATTAGGGAATATTTTTCTGCATTTTCCTGTCAGCTCGTTATCAGTCATGGCACCACAAATGAAACCTCCAAACCGAGGGGAGTGATGGGTGGAAGGAGGAAGATAAATAGGAAAAAAAGCAAACCTGATGCGTATAAATTCATGGTAAAAAAAAAAAAACCCTTTTATCTTCTGCTTTAATCTTACATAAAAATGAGCGACTGCAGCTTCATTTAATCATTTACGCCTTTACCCTCTCAGCAGATATTTAATTGAAAGCTTCAGTCAGATGATCTTTGTAAATAATATTTTCTAATGGGACTACAAATTGGAGGGGAATTTATCAGCCGTGTTTGGAAACACTCCATCAGAGTCACGATAGTTGCTGATATTCATCGGCTGTTTTGTTAACTCCTTCTCAAACAGAATCAATAACAGAGGAACTTTAGGGATTTATTTTATTGTTATTGATTATGAAGGCTTCCTCAGGGGACGTTGTGTGTCTTGGGAACGTGTTCTTTGATATTTGTAAAAAAAAAAAAAATGTGAAGAATGAATTACAACCTTACTGAAGTACAAATTTTTCCTTTCTTCATCGAAAATGGACTGCATATAATAAACAAAGATTTAAATGTAAATGTTGTGAATCAGGGGTCTTCAACGTTTTCCAGGCCAGGGACCGATCGCTAGTTCCTGTCTTTAGATGGTTTGCTGCCTCACCACTTATTTTTATACATATGTCTTAAGCCATACATACAGGAGACAACTTTACACCTTATTTTTTTCATCGAAGCTTAACTGAATTATTTATTTCAATGAATAAATCATATTTTGCCATCTCAACTCTCTAGCTTGGACCCCTAATAGAATTCTGTATGCATCGGCTGGGTTGTAGTATATAAAAAAAAGGTCTTGTTTTTCTATCTCTATTATGCCTTAGGACCTTATTACGGAAGAGGATTAGGGCCACATTGAAAAAAAAAAAGTTAACTGATTTTTAAATGTTATTTCAGTTTAGTATTCAGTATTTAGTTCAGAATTCTAATTTTTTCTCAGAATTCTGACTGAATTCTTACAACAAAAAAAGTCAGAATCCTTAGATTAAAGTCAGAATTTTGAGATTAAAGTCAGAATTCTGAGAAAAAAAGTCAGAATTCTGAGAAAAAAAGTCAGAATTCTGAGAAGAGTCAGAATTCTGAGATTAAAGTCAGAATTCTGAGATTAAAGTCATAATTCTGAGAAAAAAGTCATAATTATGAGATTACAGTTTTTTCTGATTGCTTAAGCACATTTTTTGTAACTATTGGCTATTTTTGCAAAACTCTGCACACTAATAAGAAAACCTTTCACCCAATTATCAAAACATTGCAGTTCTCTTGCAAAAGCGAACACAGCTATATTAACTCTTCACACCTTTGTAAAAATGGTGTTTTCGTATCAAACAGTAAACACAAACCATCATCTACTAAGCACACAATGTGCCAACTACACACTGATGGTATGAAACCAAACCACATCTGGCTTTCCCTTTCTCTGTGTACAGATGTCAATTTGAGGTCATACTTTTGTCATAGTGTCATGTAAACATACAAGGATCCAAATTTTAAGTATGGCTGTTTATTCACACTCATCAAAACCAAGACAAAGTCAGAACACAAAATAGTAATTTCACAAAAAACAAAAAAACAATCAGCCTACATCATGTCGTCTTTCTGGGTCCGGCCACAAAATTTCGTCCACATCGCATGCGACATCCTCCAGTCCAAGGCACCGGGGAAAATATCTCCTTGAATGCCGTATCCAGGCCTGACATGATGCCTGGTCAATATCTCCACATGCCTCCTCCATTGCCTTTATAAGGGCTACCTGTTGATGAGGATTGTTTGATGACATTGTCCCATATGATGACATATCGGATACTGTATGCTCTGGTCTCTGAACAGTGAGCATGTCATGTAAGGTGTCCAGAAATGCAATAACGTGTGCAGTGTTATATGGGCCTATGGTTGTATGATGGTGAACAACACCATTTTGGCTTATAGCTAACTCTGTAAATTTGTTTCATTCTTATTCTGTGGTGTGCAAGTACACGACTTCATGAAGAAATGATTATTGCCTATTTTGAAAGATGGTGTCATTATCATTATTATTATTTATAGTGCTTAGGCTGATTGCAAAGTGAACTAATTATCTAAAACAGTTTTCACATGTAAAAGTGTGCCAGACAGTTGGCAAAATAGTGTTAGTGATAGCCATACATGTGTATAATTTTGCTAGGAGTGTGTTGGAAATTTGGTAATAGAGTGTTGTGCAGTGAATTGTGCCTACAGTTTTGCAAAATGTGTATTACAAAATTGCAAACTGAGTGCAATGCAGTGTTTGTGCTTTTAGTTTCGCAAACTCAGTGGGTGGTTTTGCTATACGTATCAATAGTTTTAGAAATTGTGCTACAAGAATCACGATTAGCGCTTAAGCATTCAGAAAAAACTGTAAAGTCAGAATTCTGAGATTAAAGTCATAATTCTGAGATTAAAGTCAGAATTCTGAGAAAAGAGTCATAATTATGAGATTAAAGTCAGAATTCTGAGAAAAGAGTCATAATTATGAGATTAAAGTCAGAATTCTGAGAAAAGAGTCATAATTATGAGATTAAAGTCAGAATTCTGAGAAAAGAGACATAATTATGAGATTAAAGTCAGAATTCTGAGAAAAGAGTCATAATTATGAGATTAAAGTCAGAATTCTGAGATTAAAGTCATAATTCTGAGAAAAAAGTCATAATTATGAGATTAAAGTCAGAATTCTGAGATTAAAGTCATAATTCTGAGATTAAAGTCAGAATTCTGAGAAAAGAGTCATAATTATGAGATTAAAGTCAGAATTCTGAGAAAAGAGTCATAATTATGAGATTAAAGTCAGAATTCTGAGAAAAAAGTCCGAATTCTGAGATTAAAGTCAGAATTCTGACTTTTTCCCCATACTTAACTGAAATAAAATTTAAAAATCAGTTAACTTTTTTTTTTTTTTCAGTGGCCCTAATCCTATTCCGTACCTTATCAACAAAAAGGTTTGGGTGATATTTAAGGGATAAAGCAGGGGTCTTCAACATTTTCCAGGCCAAGGACCCCCAAACTGATGGCGAGATAGAGCGGAGTCTCCCTAATAATATATATTGAATGAAATAGTGTTCTATCAAACTGGTCCTATAGTCACTCTATTACAGATGGAATAATGTAACTAAAGTAATTTCTCTCTAGGATTATTAAAGTATTTCTGATTCCTGGTTGATGGGACAGGTGTTGTGAATAAAACGGTGCCCAGCTTGAAAGAGCTCCTGTGTGTCGCTGAATGTGTGCACCGATGACTGAACGACATCTTCTGCCTCCATTTATCTGTTTACTACAGTGAGTTTAATTCATGTTAATGTGGATTTAAAGACATTTCAGTTAGTGGAAAAAACTGCGGGGGGGAATATAAAAGGAAGTCTAATCAACCAAAACTTTCACAACCCCCACGCCAGTACCTCTGTGGCCCCCCCTAGGGGTCACGGACCCCTGTTGAAGACCTCCGTTGTGAATTAGCAAACAAGCTAGTGTCTTTTTCTTAGTATCTGACACATACAGTGCAATGCTGTGAAAAAGTATTGGCATCCTTTTCTTATATGCTTTCTTATGCTTTTTTTTAAATAACTCAAATAAATGTAAATATCAGTCTGAGTTAATTTGATTAAATGCATTGCAGAAGTTTTGTGATTATTTTATTAAAGAATTATACAAAATAACCTTGCAATGAAAGGTAAAATATAACCAAATCACATCAAAATGGCTTCGGTTGACCAGTTTTAACCTTTTTGTAATTATTGGTCCTTTTCTTTGCTGTGAAGGATATCTGTTTCCCATCTTTGTAGATTAAGTTAATTTAGTCACCATGGAGATTCTTTTCAGTATGATGTCGGGTTCATTTCTTAAGAAGAACTGAAATACAGACTTATCGATACAATTCGTGCAAGAAGGAGAGACAGTTGAACCCCAGACTCAAACAACAGACTAGTTTCCCTTTTCATTGAGAAGTTAATCTGATAAACCCCAAAAACGGCTAATTTAAATTGTTTTATGAGAATCAGAATCCAAACACAAATCCAGATATTTATTTTGAGAATGTGAGTCTTTTTCCAATAAACCCCCCAAACACACTGTATAATATAACAGAAATATCCTTTTAATGTTCCACAGTGTTGAAATTCAGGTGTGTAAGCGGACAAAATTGATCCCCTCGTTTAATGAAAGAAAACCAACAATGGTCACAGAAATAATAATGAATACAAATTATATGAAAAATGAACAGATGAAAGTCAAATATTGCTTTTCAACTGGCCTTTAGCAGAATTATTTAAACAATAAACTCAATAAACAGCTGAAGAAAATGATGATACCCATAGAAAAGACTAAAAAATAATGTGACCAAAGTGGCATGTCTAAGCAAGATGAGTCCACTATTTAGCTTCAAACTTGTCTACAGTCTTGTAACCATTCATACACATGGTGTGTACCACACTCAACATGAACCAGAGGAAGAGAGGGAAAGTGTTGTCGCTTGAGATTAGAAAGAAAACGATAGACCAGCATGTTAAAATTAAAGGCTATAAGACCATTTCCAAGCAGCAGTTCCTGTGACTACTGCTGCATATATTATTCAGAAATTTAAGATCCATGAGACTGTAGCCAACCTCCCTGGACATTAGCCTCGTGAGACCATCCTGATCTCGCGAGCTTTCAAGATTTCACTCGCTAATCAGTCTGGAGACTCTCCGTTAAAGAAAATTTGGAGCCGTTCACCAAACGAACGTCCAATCAGCGTTGGCTTTGAGGCGGGTTGAGGTGTGACGCAACGAGAAGCGCGACAGTTCAGTCTAAAGAACATGGCGGCTTCGGCCGATGAAACTAGCGTTAGCGTGGCTATCGAGCAAGTTTTATCGGAATTAAAGAGTATTTCTTCACTGAAAGAAGAGCAAAACACTGCTCTGGAGGCTTTTCTCAGAGGAAAAGATGTTTTTGCTCTTCTCCCGACTGGTTTCAGCAAGAGTTTGATCTATCAATTGGCTCCTTTTCGTCGTCGCTCTGTTACGTCATATGCTTCGTTGATCTGATTGGTTTATTTGGCCCGTCTATCACCAACATAGGCCAATCAGCTAACCAGTATTTTCGCCCCTTCCCAAAATTACTTCTACGGAAGGTTTCCAGATGGATATGTGGAGCAAATCCATCTGGCGGAGTCAGGTTACCTGGGCGTGGCCGCTGGAGGGAAAATTATTATGAATTAGAGATGGATAATATGAATGGTAACGCAATAAGAACTTAGAATGAGATTAAAGGTTAACTTTAAGTTCTAGGAACATCAGGGTCACAATAAACCATCCATTGCTGTTAGAGCCAAAGTGTACTTAAATGATCCCCCTTTCAGAGACATAGACAGGTATTGGGTATTTCAGGCAAACAAAAACCCCAAACGAACCCCATTCCAAAGGGACGGAACCGTTTGTCTGGTTCAATTTGCATGTTTTCTAAGCCAAAACAAGGCTTTGTTTTTGGTCTACTCAATAAAGCCTCAAACTCAACACTATTTCTGACATTTTGAATTGGAAAAGTTTCCTGGATGGGAATTGAAAGGTCTTTTAACTTTGAAACAAAGTCCAGTGGGTTGTTATTTACCTCTACCTGGATTACTGACAATGTGCACTGGCAGTTAATGGGAAACGACGTTGTTGAAAACAAACCACATGTTGACAACCCACAAAGCTCCTGGGAGAATATCCTATGGGCAGAGGAGACAAAAATGGAACTTATTTCCACGTCACGTCAGCTCTGTGATCACATATGGAAAAATAAAGCACATCAATAAAAGAACACTACCCTACCATGAAACATGGAGGAGGATCTGTTATGATATGGGCTGCCTTTCTTCATCTAGCACAGTGTGTCTTGAATATCTACACCATGCAATGAAATTTCCAGGCTATCTGCCCAATGTCAGAAAGCTTGGTCTCAGTCACAGCTCAGGGGTTTTGAACAAGATAATGATCCAAAACACACAGACTGACTAAGAGGAAAATATCAGACTATTTTGGAGTGGCCTGCCAGGAGCCCTGAACTAAATCCTCTAGAGCATCTTTGGAGGAAGCGGGTGGTCCAAAATACCTGCTGAGAGGAGCAGAAGTCTCAATGAGAGTTACAGGAATCGTTTGATTGCAGTGATTTCCTCAAAAGGTTGAGTAAAAAATACATAGAGAGGGGTACTATAATGTTTATCCAAGCCTGTTTCATCAATTTATTTATAAAATCATGTTGAAGCATAGCTGAAATGTCTGACTCTCATTTGTTCATTTGCATGGATTTTTGTAGTCATCGTATAATTTGTCAGATACAAGTAATTTATGTGACCATGGTGGTTTTTTCTTTCATCAAATGAGGGGAACCAACAATTCTGTGTGATCAGTGGAGTCTCTCAGTGGGTGTCGTCCGCTGACCGATACATATCAAACTATGCATTGGCACAGCGGGAAGCTACGTGGGCTAACTACAGCGTCTAAGCCAGCCAGTTAGCCAGCCAGCCGTCCACTCATTCAGGCAGCCAGGCGAGCAGAGAGACACAGAGCACAGCTGTCTGAGCAGGCCTCCATTATCTAGCACAATCTATTGATTCACCCTGTGGGATTTTTCCCTCTTTGGCACGGGATCATCTTTGAAGACACACCAGCCCGCTAATGTGCCACCCCGCATACACACCCCGACATGTGAGCAAACGTTCAGATGTGTTCACAGATGCAGCAACGGAACACATACATTTGCACCAGCAGTGGCTAAAATCAGTTGCCTCGGGGGATGCTTTCATCCATTACCAAACATATATCTTCTTACTTCCTTTCCTCATATTTCATTTCAATCTGCCTGATATGTTGTACTATTTCCACTAATTGCACACCTTGGTTATAACTCTTCATGTCTTTGACAGTTTTGTTTATTTTCTGATTCTGTTACTTTTAACTTAAACCACAGTAATCAAGGAAAATTACGTTTCTGTCTCATATTTAAAATAACTCTGTTTTTTTTGTCTTTCATTACTTTTAAATTCAAATTACAACAGATTACATCATTCTCCTTCAAAACCAGAAACAAAACATAATTTAAAAGATGATTAACATCATGTGTATTTATACTGTTGACTTCAATACCCTTAATATATCAAACAGTTTGTTATGTTTGTCAAAGCTCTTTTTCAAGGGTTTTTTCATAGAGGTTATTATATCTATATTTCAATAAAAGAAATAAATAAAGGGCAAAAAATGAACCAAAAAAAAACATGTTTAAGATAATAATATCTGTCTCTTACGGTGGCCCTGAAGTGCAAACTGAAACTACAAATCTAAAAGCGTAACTACATTAAGGAAATCGCAACTACATAGAGCAAAGCGCAACTACGTTAAGAAAAACAAAACTACATAAAGCAAAGCGCAACTACGTTAAGAAAAACAAAACTACATAAAGCAAAGCGCAACTACATTAAGAAAAACACAATTACATTAACCTACCGGAAAAGGTAGGTACCAGTGGGAAACATGAGACATCGCTGATTGGACGACGGCGCCGTTTGACCCTTGAACCGGAAGTTGCGTCGTCTGAACAGTCCAGCTTCTTTTAAGTGTGTCTTCAGTGTACGCAAACTAACTGAAATTTCATGATTAGTCTTGAGCATATCCAGTATCACCTCGTACGTATGTCCTGATTCAAAATATTCCTGGATAACGGCAGCTATGTTTGGGGCGCCGACAATATCCATGTTTTCAAAAGCCGCAGCAGGTAGAATGACTTCCGGTTCAAGGGTCAAACGGCGCCGTCGTCCAATCAGCGATGTCTCATGTTTCCCACTGGTACCTACCTTTTCCGGTAGGTTAATGTAATTGTGTTTTTCATTAATGTAGTTGCGCTTTTAGATTTGTAGTTGCAGTTTGCACTTCAGGGCTACCGTAGTCACTAGCATTTTTATCCATTTGTCTTATTTTTTTTTGTATTATTGTAATATTTATTTTATAAAAATTATGATATATCTTATATATATATATATATATATGTGTCTTATGGGGCGTTTTTATTTTTTCAACAAGCCTTTTAAAATACTTTTGCTAACGGTCAAGCCTGTGAATGCTTTTTAAATTATGCCCTCTCAATTTATACTATTGCACATTTTACTGTATTTGCACATAAAACACTTAATCACTTGTTCAATTCTATGATACATATTTTAATACAGGATGTTTGTAAGTATTCAGCAACAATTACAGCACCTCACAGTAACCAATCATAGGTGCTGGTTCCTGTTAATTCAGGCTGATTGCTGTTGAGTCAATGAATGGATGCAATCAGCTGTTTTTCCTTAGATAGAAAACTTTAAACCAATCTGAATGGATGATCTGGTTGAAATGAATCTGTAAAGTGCCTTGAGATGATATGTGTTGTGAATTGACCCTATGCACACAAGTTAAAATAAATCAGTTACATTTACTCTGGTAACTTTTACAAAAAAAATGTACGTTTAGAAGAAGTTGTACTTTCTAGTTTTACTTAGAGATAATGTATAACTTTTTACGGAAAAGTATCTTTGAAATAGCCTTTTTATTTGACCCTTTATGACTAAAACGTCGTTTGATGAGCAGACTGAAACCTTATTAGTTCCACAATGATGAATTAACAAGCCTGTAGCCTATTTTATATAATTTACTTCAGGTCAGAAGTTCCCTCACTGTTTAGCAGGTGTGACGTCAAGTGCATCCATGTTAAATGGATCCGTCACAGCCATTAATTGAAGTGTTATCTTCAACATGTATTTTTTGGATACTCAGTAGTGACCGCCATCCAACTTATCTCAGACACCACTGGCAACTCCAGGTAATGAGAAAAAGTAAAAAAAATCAAATAAAATCCTTGTCAAGTACATGCAGGAGAAGCCAGGTCAGGCAAGCAGATCAGAACAGGAACAGGCAGGCCCAGAGGTCCTGGAGGCCCAGAGTTCAGATAGGAAGAGGCAGGCTCAGTGGTTGAGAGGCAGAACGGGTCAGGATCAGGTAATCAGAAACACTATGGTAAACTGAAAAACACTCTCACCACTGGCTAGAGAGAAAAACATAATCTGGCCCTGATAACTGGAACCAAGCACCTTAAATAGAGGCAAGAGCAGGTGGATGAGATTACACTGCAGTGATTACAAACCAGGCAGAGTTAGACAGGTGAATGGAATGAGCAATTAAGCCCGTGATAATTGCCAAGATCATGACAGTTTCATACATGCATTTATGATTTACATTCACGTTTTTCACATATGATACGCATATGCCTCAAATCTGAATCAAATGTGCTTTAAAGAGGAATCACACAGGAAAACATGGGAATCGCATGTGAGTACTTTTATATGCGAATCATAATGAAAAAAGCACATTGTGATTTCACATGTGGGACATGGGTTTTACATTATGTTCAGATGTGAAATCCATGGGATTTGTTTCTGTAAAGGCAGATTTGTTAGAATAATTATAGATAACTAAAATAATGAGATTAGTAAACATTAGAATTTGGTTTAACATGTCTAATGTATGTGATAATATTTACACTAATGATAATCTGAGTAAACCTGTACTTGTGAATGGAGTAAGAGCACTTGTCAACATTGTATGATGGTGTGATTAATGTATTTTTCAGGCACTTGCAGCCTGTATTCAGTTTAACCGATGATAAATTATGCATGAGCTCCTGGATTTTGGAGGCTGAAATGTCCGAGGTTATGCCCTCACTGCAGTACCGTACTCCATCCTCTGCTCTGAATTCGCCCTCCTATTTAGAATGTCCTATTTCGTATCCCGTTCTCTTCATTCCCCGCATTACTTTGCTCACTGTGCAGACAGTAGGCTAAACAATGCCGCCAGACAGAGGGGGAAGAAAACAATAAATAACAACAGCCGCTAATCTCTGATGGAAAACATCTTTTCATATGAAAATTTCCAGGTTGATCTCCCAATCCCACCACATCGACAACCTGGAATATGCAGGCCCTTAGAGGGAAAGGCTCTGTAATCTGCTTTTAATCTGTGTGTCCCCCAACCCCCCCCTTCCCCTGCTCGCACAATATCCTAAACGGCAGCTGTCTAGCATGCCTCTCTTGTTTTCATCAGTGTAGATGCTCTTTGAATATCACTCCAATATTTAACATGTCTCTCTTCTGAGGCTTTGGAGAAGACGGGACCAGCGTTTAGGGCTATTGTACAGAAGGAATGTGTACTTGGCCAGGCTGTCTCTAATTTGGAAATTATAGTGATTATGAGCTAAATATAAAAACCGGGGATTTGAGGCTATGAGAGGGCTGCAGTGAAGGCTTACTGCATTGTTTGCCAGATGCAAACACATCCAGGAAAATGCACGGATAAGACTTTCTGTGCAACGAAAGGATAAGTTCTTCATCTTCATGCCCCTGTTTTCTCGCTCGTGGTCTCCAAATTTATGGAGTGAATTTTGTTACAATATTTTGGAAAGCCAAGAACACAGTTTCTAAATAGAAATCTGAAAAACCAAAAAAAAACCAAATCCAATCCAGAAATGAAACTTTCATAATCAAATCATTATTTTAATTGTTTTCTTTTTCTTTACAGATTGCATGTTTTCAAAAGAAATTTTTTATTATTATTATTTTTAAATCTTTTTTAGGTTGAGTTTTATGAACTGAAATGCATTTTACAGATCAAATTTCCTTAACTTTCAGCCCAATGCAAATACCGTTGGCAATTGAAAGGCTACTTTGCTCCGTAGTGTAGTGAAAAGCCCATCAACTGGAGTGTAGAAAATGCCACCTATAAAATGAAACAAAAAAAAGATTCAATTTGTAAAACTCGGTCTGACAAAGAGCAGTAAAAAAAAAAAATTATTTAAACTGAAAAAAAATGTTAAAATTAAATAGAAAATAATTGGAAATTTTTAAATCTAAATGAAATTTAAAATATTTTGTTAAAATAGAATGCCATCTTTTTAAAAATAAAACAGAAAAATAAAATCTCAGGTAAAAAAAACAGGTTAGTCTAAACAAGATTTTTTTTTTCTATAAAGGCTTTTCTTAAAGTTTAATTTCTTGGTTGCATTTATTCATTTCAATTTACAAAACATTGCTTTTACATGTTTTCTTGAAATAATTACAATTATTATTCACGGGTATAGACATTAGCAACAGCATTTTGTTTTGGTCAGGAGCGAGTGTTTGTATTGGGATTTTAGTGAACTTTAAAAAAAGAATAAAATATAAAAAATATACCTAAAATATAAAATCTGAGAAAACGGTTCCTCTCAAAACCTTTTTGATTTTTTTTTTCACTTCTGGAAAGCATTTCTCTCAAATGTCCATTTATAAAACATGTCCTTTGCTTGCAACAATAATGGCACTGATTTCACTCCATATATCTGTCCTTTTTAGGGATAAATAATTTTGCCGTGATCCAACTAAAAGCTTTTGCACCAGGAACTGTGGAATCCAATTAGCCTCTAAGATGAAGCTGCATACAGGATGGTAACTACCTGTATGCTAGATCACATGCAGCACGAATTCAGCCTTTGCTCATCTGCAACTGTGTGTTTGCATCCAATCAAACTCTCAAGGCTTGTATCGAAAGTCTGTATCAAAATCGTGTTGATCTGCAGGGTTATAAAGTAGCTTCCTGGTTGCATGAAAGCGTATATGTGTGTTTAGGTGTGTGTGTGTGCGTTGGGGGATGGGTGTGTATTGTTGAGAAAAAGGAAGCATGACGAGAGTCTGCTGTGGATATAATTAATAGGCCACATGCGGCTGCACCAAATGTGTCACAGCGAGGGGAAATCAATCGATGAAGTCTGCCGACATTAAGGGTGTGAGTCAAGGAAATAGGAGGGGTAAAAAAAAAGAGGGAGGAGCAGAGTGGGGTGAGGAAATGTTGCAGAGAAGAAGGGGGGGGGGGGGGGGGGGGGGTAAATACTCCATCTCAGCTGGAGAGAAATCACACCCTTAAGCAATATCCTGTGGATGTAACGGGAACTGAAAGTTGGACCCAATATTCAGCAGACAACAGAATGTTTCAAAACAGGTTTATTTAAAAAATAACTGAAAGAGGACGATGGAAACTCCTCAGAGCGGGTTCTCTGATTCTCTGCTGAGACAGGAAACTCAGGTCAGTGACAAGAATGAAGAGTGGAGAAGACAACAAAAAGTCACTGACCTGGTTGAGAGTTCAGTTCGAAGCTCAGAGAGGAGAAACCCAGGGGGAGACAGTCCACCGCTTCAAAGAACAGTGCGTGGGGGAGCCGGCGCCAGCCAACGGCAAGCGAGCTGAAGTGTCCGTGAGGGATTATGCAAAGCCGATATCCAGTCCAGAGCAGTGTCAGAAACCATGAGATCCGAGAGCCGAAGAGGTATCCAGGGAAAATCCAAGCCGAGGTCAGAAAAACAGTCCAAGTTCGATAACAGGCTAAATCCAGGCAGTCAGGCCAAACACCAAACTAAGCAGGGCAGACAGGGAGAAAGGCAAAAACCAAAAACATATGGGCAAAAAACTTCCACTGAACAAAACACTTACTTGATAGCTGAGTAACTCACACAGAGACAGGTTGAATAATCTGACGCTGATGGCAGGAAAGCAAACAGCCTAAATAGCTGCAGGGACCAGGTGAATCAGATTGGCAGTAATCAGCCACAGGGCCAATTAGGCAGGTGAGCAGGAGCAGAGGAGAAAACACAACCATCAGTGCCAGGATTATGACAGAACCCCCCCTTCAAGGGCGGATTCCAGACGCCCCAACGGGCTGGTCTGGGTGATCTCTGTGGAAGGCCCTGACCAGATCCCTGTCCAAGATAAAACGGGCTGGGACCCAGGACCTTTCCTCAGGCCCGTAACCCTCCCAATCGACCAAATACTGGAGGCCTCTGCCTCTCCGCCTAGACCTAAGAAGCCGATGGACAGTGTAAACCGGGTCACCGTCAATGAATCGAGCTGGAGGTGGTGACCTGGAGGTGGGAAAAAACCTGGAGGTCTTAACGGGTTTAACCCTTGACACATGAAAAGTGGGATGGATTCTCAAAGATCTAGGGAGGTTGAGGCGGACTGCCACCGGGTTCACGACTTTGGTAATGGGGGAAAGGCCCAATAAAGCGGGGAGCCAGCTTCTTACAATCTACCTTGAGGGGCAGATCCTTAGTGGATAGCCAAACCCTCTGCCCCACCTGGTAAGTGGGCGCCGGAACCCTCCGGCGGTTGGCAGCCCTAGCTTGTCCAACCAGCGCCTTAGTGATGGCCCTCCGGGCCCTACGCCAAGCCCGCTGACACCTAAGTGCAGAAAGGTGGGCGGAGGGAACCCTAGACTCCCTCTCCTGTATGGTGAACACCGGTGGCTGAATACCGAACACTACATAGAATGGGGAGAGTCCAGTGGTGCTAGAGGGAGTAGAGTTGATGGCATGCTCAATCCAGGGAAGTTGGCTAGCCCACTTGGAGGGATCTGATTCACAGAGGATGCGGATCTTAGTTTCAATTTCCTGGTTGGCCCTCTCTGTCTGACCATCTGTTTGGGGGTGAAAACCAGATGAGAGACTGACAGAGACCCCTAACAATGAGCAGAACTCCCTCCAGAACCGGGAGACAAACTGGGGGCCCCTGTCAGAGACAATGTCAGTGGGGAGACCGTGGAGCCGAAAAACCTCACGAATGAGGACCTCGCCCATTTGCTTGGCTGAGGGCAGTTTTTGTAAGGGGACCAAGTGGACCATCTTGGAGAACCTGTCTATAACAGTGAGAATGACACTGAAACCATCAGAGCAGGGCAACCCGGTGACAAAGTCCATAGCAATGTGGGACCAAGGCCGGGACGGGATAGGCAAAGGCCGGAGATAACCTGAGGGGGGTCTTTTAGAGGCCTTGGATTGGTTGCAAAGAGCACAGGCTGCCACGAACTCCCGCACATCTACAGACAGAGAAGGCCACCAAAACTGAGTCCGAACAATGTTAATGGTCTTGGAAATACCTGGGTGACAAAACAAGTGGGAACAATGACAGAAATCCAAGACCCTCCCTCTAAGAGCAGCAGGAACAAACAAACGGTCTGTAGGGCAGTCACTGGGGGAAGGCTGGTTGAGGAGAGCCTGTCTTACCTCCTTCTCAATGCTGACCTTCGTAACTGCAAACCTCACCGAATCCGGTAGGACAAATTCCTCAGCACCGCTGGAACCATCCCCTTCCACCTCAAACACCCTAGACAGAGCATCAGGCTTAACATTCTTGGATCCAGGTCGGTAAGAAAGGGAGAAATTGAACCGACCAAAAAACAGTGCCCATCTTGCCTGCCTGGGATTAAGTCTTTTGGCAGACTCCAGATACTCCAGGTTCTTATGATCGGTCCAAACCAGAAATGGAGTACTGGAACCCTCTAGCCAGTGTCTCCACTCCTCCAAAGCCAACTTGACTGCTAATAACTCCCTGTCCCCGACATCATAGTTCCTTTCAGCAGGTGATAGCTTCTTGGAGAAAAAAGCACAGGGGTGAATCCTCCCATCCCTGGCTACCTGACTAAGAACCGCCCCAACCCCAGAACTAGAGGCATCCACCTCGACAATAAATTGCCTCTCAGGATCGGGGGAAACCAGAACGGGTGCAGAGGTGAAAGCGGCCTTGAGCTTCTGAAAAGCTCGATCTGCCTGATCTGACCAACAAAAACTGACCTTCGCAGAAGTTAATGTATGGAGGGGTGCTGCAACCTGACTAAAATTCCGGATGAACCGGCGGTAGAAGTTGGCAAACCCCAAAAACCTCTGGAGTTGCTTCCTATCTCTAGGAACCGGCCAGTCGGTGACTGCACGAACCTTCAAGGGGTCCATGGAAATCTGGTCAGGGGAGATGACAAAACCCAGAAAAGAAATGGAGTTCACATGGAACTCACACTTCTCAGCCTTAACAAACAACTGGTTTTGTAAGAGGCGAAGAAGAACCGCTCTAACATGTTGCTTGTGGGACTCCAAATCCCGGGAATAAATGAAGATATCGTCTATGTAAACAAAGACGAAGTGTCCCACCATGTCCCTGAGTACGTCGTTTACAAGGTTTTGAAAAACCGCTGGTGCATTGGTGAGCCCAAAAGGCATCACCAGGTACTCATAGTGGCCGGTGGGAGTGTTGAATGCGGTCTTCCATTCATCCCCCTCCCGGATACGAACCAAGTGGTAAGCATTACGGAGATCTAGCTTGGTGAAAACCCTGGCCCCCTGGATCTGATCAAAAGCTGTATTAAGGAGGGGAATGGGGTACCGATTCTTAATCGTGATGTCATTGAGCCCCCTGTAATCAATGCAGGGCCTGAGGGATCGTACCTTCTTCCCGACAAAAAAGAAACCCGCCCCAGCTGGTGAGGAGGAAGGACGGATGATACCAGCCCTGAGGGACTCTGAGATGTACCTCTCCATGGCCTGGGATTCAGGGGCTGACAAAGAGTATAGCCTGCCCCCTAGGGGGTGTGGAACCGGACAGTAAATCAATCCCACAATCAAAGAGTCTGTGGGGAGGTAGGGCTGTGGCCTTACCCTTATTAAATACCTCCCTGAGATCATGATACTCCACTGGGACTCTAGACAGATCCGGGTAACACTCAGAGTCCTTGCTGTGTACAGGCGTCTCAGACCTAGCTGAGCGTAAGCAAGATGCAGAACAGAAAGTAGACCAACCCAACACTTCCACCCTACGCCAATCAATGTGTGGGTTGTGCCTAGATAACCAAGTAGAACCTAAAATAACAGGAACCTGAGGAGAGTCTATAATGAGAAAAGTTATTAGCTCTACATGGTTACCACCCACCACCAGCTCTAAAGGTTCAGTCACGAGGGATGAATTATTAAGCTGGTGCCCATCAAGAGCAACTACCTTATGAGAGTCTGGTGTGGGGAACAGCTTGATGCCGAGTCTCCTGGCCAGGTCCCCGTCCATGAATTCAGTATCTGCTCCGGAGTCCAGGAAGGCTGAAAGACTGTGGGTGAGTGCACCAACAGACAGGGTAACAGGTAGCAAAAACACTGGGGAGGCAGATAGTCTGGCTCGACTCAGCAGGATCCTCCCCTCCCCTACTGAGCCTGACCTTTTACTGGGCAGCAATCTGACCAATGTCCTTCTCCTCCGCAGTAGAGACAGAGCCGGAACCTGTAGCGGCGCTCCCTCTCCTCCTGGGAGAGGCGTGAACGACCCAACTGCATGGGCTCCGGACCAGAGGAGCGAGGGGGTTCCGAAGCTCCTCCACGATCCTCCAAAATTGCTGTAGAAGGGAAGCGGCGGGCAGGAAGGGCCCGCTCCCTGCGTCGCTCCTGAAGGCGAAGGTCAATCCTGGACGCTAACTCCTCGAGCTCCTTCAGAGAGTAAGGATAGTCCCGGGTGGAGAGCTCGTCCTTGATCCGATCTCCAAGACCCGAGATGAAGATGTCCATCAGAGCAGCCTCATTCCATGGACTCTCTGCAGCTAACAGGTGGAAGTCAATTATGTACTCAGACACAGATCGGTTACCCTGCTTCAGAATCAATAGTCCTCTAGAGGCCTCTCTGCTGGGCAGAATTGGGCTGAAAACACGGACTAGCTCCTCAGAGAACCCCTCATAAGAATCACAGTGGAATGAGTCGTTTTGCCACTCCGACGTCCCCCATAACTTTGTTTTACCAGCCAGAAGCGAAATTACATATGCCACCTTGGCTCGTTCTGAAGGGAAAGCGGAGGGCTGCAGCTCGAACTGAATTTCACACTGGGTGAGAAAGGCTCTACACTGTTCTGGATCGCCCCTGTAAAGCTCTGGGGTGGATAGACGCGGTTCCCGATAGGGCAAGGCCGCAGGTGGGGGCGTTGACTGAGGCGCGACTGAAGGGGATGCAGCTGCAGGAGCTGAAGCCTGGCTGCGAAGGTGAGCGAGGATCTCAGTGACCCCTGCCTCAAGCTGAGACACCTTCTGGTCTATTACTTCGCGCCAGGAGTTGTCTGCTGATGGGTCCATTATTTGGTCAGATTATTCTGTAACGGGAACTGAAAGTTGGACCCAATATTCAGCAGACAACAGAATGTTTCAAAACAGGTTTATTTAAAAAATAACTGAAAGAGGACGATGGAAACTCCTCAGAGCGGGTTCTCTGATTCTCTGCTGAGACAGGAAACTCAGGTCAGTGACAAGAATGAAGAGTGGAGAAGACAACAAAAAGTCACTGACCTGGTTGAGAGTTCAGTTCGAAGCTCAGAGGAGAAACCCAGGGGGAGACAGTCCACCGCTTGCGGTCGTTACCGCTTCAAAGAACAGTGCGTGGGGGAGCCGGCGCCAGCCAACGGCAAGCGAGCTGAAGTGTCCGTGAGGGATTATGCGAAGCCGATATCCAGTCCAGAGCAGTGTCAGAAACCATGAGATCCGAGAGCCGAAGAGGTATCCAGGGAAAATCCAAGCCGAGGTCAGAAAAACAGTCCAAGTTCGATAACAGGCTAAATCCAGGCAGTCAGGCCAAACACCAAACTAAGCAGGGCAGACAGGGAGAAAGGCAAAAACCAAAAACATATGGGCAAAAAACTTCCACTGAACAAAACACTTACTTGATAGCTGAGTAACTCACACAGAGACAGGTTGAATAATCTGACGCTGATGGCAGGAAAGCAAACAGCCTAAATAGCTGCAGGGACCAGGTGAATCAGATTGGCAGTAATCAGCCACAGGGCCAATTAGGCAGGTGAGCAGGAGCAGAGGAGAAAACCCAACCATCAGTGCCAGGATTATGACAGTGGAGAGATTTGACATGGAAATTCATGACCGTGTTAATATGTGGACTGGATGTAAATCCAACACATGCATCACAGAGAGTTCACCAGCAGCATGTTTTCATCGTAAACAAGTCTGGTCACTGGTGCAAATTCCCAGTCATAGGGGCGATGACAGCACAGAATTTGTAGGGAGCCAGATGATGGATGGGCCTTCATGTGTTTACAAACACGCAGAGCTCCAACCACAGGTTGTTCCACCATGGGACAGTTTTCAGAAAATCTGAGTGAACGGGACACTGGAAAACAATTCCTCTTTCTTACTGCCTAAAATCAATAACTACATTAAATACATGTTATTAATGGTGTATTATGGTAAATGGCTTGTCTTCCTATAACAAGTCAGAGGACTTGGCCAAAGTGCTTTACACTACATTTAGTCGTTTTGGTGGAAAACTACATTGTAGCCACAGCTGCCCTGGGGCTCACTGACAGAAGCAAAGCTGCCGTACACTGGCCCCACCGGGCCCTCTGACCACCATCAGCAGGCAATGCAGGTGAAGCGTCTTGCTCAAGGACACAACAACAATGAAAGCCGGAGCTGGGGCTTCAACCGACAACCCTATATTTGCAGGGAAAACTCCTTCATCCAAATCCACTGTCGCCCAGTCCAATAAAAATCTGATTTTGCAAGACCGTGCATATGCAGCAGCAGCACAGGAAAAGGTTTGAGCATCTCAAATAAAAAGACAAAAAGATGATAAAAGACAAGAAAACGAAGACATCAAAAAATTAGAAGGCCCATCTTTAAAGGAATAGTACACCCAAAACATGATTAGCCTTCATTTTCTACTCACCCCCATGCTGAACAACACTCTGGAGTACTTTTTTGATATCTCAAATGCATCTGGAGATCTGGGAGGCTTCTTGCTGTCTGCTGACATTCAAATAATGGAGGTCTATGGCGCCCGAGGCAGAAAGGTCCATAAAAGTCCACAAAAAACGTGTCAATATTCCTCCATACTGCTCGTCCAATGTATTCCAAGTGTCCTGAGTGGGTAGCGTCCATAATTTACTCGAAACGAAGTCATTTAGAATTTTTTAGAGCATAAACAGTAGTGTATAGGATTTCCTAAAAGCGCATTCACGAGTCTACGGAAACCGCGGCAGACCAAACCAGATGAAAGTGCGCATTCAGCTCGGCAAAGAACTCATGCTCTTCCTCAACACTGAAGTCCTCAGACATTTTTCTTTCGTTGTTTCTTTCTTTGCACAGGTAAACAGCACATTTCCTCTTCTATGCTTGCATTATCGGCAGAGCAGACGCTGAATGCGCACTTTCATCTGGTTTGGTCTGCCGCTTAGAATGTTTCATTGATATGCAGAGAATTGAGGGATATTCATGCACCCAAATGTAGCTAATCCAACACCAACTAAGTTAGACTTTATTAACATTTTGTATTTACAGAGTGTATACAAAATGAAATTTTGTTTTGTACAGCTTACAGAAAATGTCCATTCTATAAAGTGCAACAGTGATCCAATGTAAAAAAAAATGGTGCAAAAACAAATAGAGATATGGAAGGTCAGAGCATTAAATATATATGGTGCAATTATGCAGTATTTTTGGTGTGGTGTTATCAGTGTGATGCAGAGTTTGTTACATGATTTAGAATTTTCTCAACAGTTCAGCTGGCTGATGGCAGTGGGGAAGAAGCTGTTGCAGAATCTGCTGGACCTGCATTGAATCCTGCAAATTGATGATGTTACAGGCTTGGGATGTAATGTTCTTTTAATATTAATTAAACTGGAGAGTTAATAGCTGTCTAAAGTTAAATAAATATAATATAATTTCAAATATTCAATTCCACTTAATGTTATTATTGTTTGATCTCAATGCCAAAGCTAGGAATATACCGCTGAAAGGTATCCGGTACCTTGAAGATTCTTTCAGTTTTCATTTATTTGTCATTCTCAAATGTTCCCGATGATCTATAAAAAGGAACAAAAACTGTAATATCTTAAGATAGCCTAAATGAATACAAAATAAAGATTAATGAGGAGTTTTAATGCATTAAGGTAAAGTGCTATTCAAATATACAGCATCTATTGCTTCTGATCACAGTGGTGTATACCCTAAATATGTTTAGGCCTAAGGTCATGAGCTGATGGCCAGATGCTCCCCTTTTTAAGGAGAGAGCAGAAAACATGAATCCATCAAATATGGCAAATCCTTCCAGTCCTGAAGAAGCAAAGCAGCTTAAGACATTTACACAACCTTCATGTTCGACGGGCAAATTTAAGTTAAATCTTAGTCTTCATCTGGGTCAGCACTGGTTCTGGATTCCATTTTGGCTAGTCACGTTCCTCCTGTTAAATCATTAACTCTGACCTTAAGTTGAAGTCGTTTTGGTAGACTAGACACTGGGAGGTTTCATTACTGTTCTACGTTTTCTCCTTTAAACATTGATTTCAGTGTGGTTCTCTAAAGTCCCACAGGCTTAAAAATGAGTTTGTAACCTTTTCAACTGATCTTTTAGCCTACTTTATGCTGTCATAGCAGTGCTATTTAAGTGATTTCTCAATTTTAACCACAGTAAAGTGTAACTCAGCTTTCCAAAAGCAATCAGTTAGTTCAATGTTTAAAAGGAGTTTAGTTTTCCTAAAGACTTGGGTTGGTTTGGATGGTATTTTCCTTTAATAAATGAAAACATTGTTTAAACTTCGTAGTTATTTATGTGTCTGAGTTATTTTTCATAAATCAAATTTCAAAAATGAACCCATTTTCATCAACAGGGGCTGTTTCCACCACTTTTACAGGTTTATGTTTTTGTTATGATCTTGTCATTAGTGAGTCTGTGTTATTTTATCTGGAGCTGGTTCAGGATCTGCAGCCATATTTCTGACTGGAACCGAAAAAATGTTTTCAAACTAAGGATATAATTTAATTTAAACATTTTAATGTGTATTTATATTATATCTTTTTATAATAATTTGTATTTATATTAACCCCTAGAACCCTACGGACCAACCGGTGGGTCCAGCTGCTACGTGACCTCGTTATTTTAACAAACCCCCAGTATTGATGTAAAAAACACATTTGGCACAGTTGGTGACATTTTTGGATAAATGTGCCAAAATGGCCTCTCTGCCGAAGAAATTTCTCGCTAATACCATTCTAAAATAAATATGATTCATCTGATTGAGTCCAAATTTGGTATATTTTTACACAACATTTAGATTTAAAAGTCTGTACTACTTTTTTGTGCTATAAATAATATTTTGGTAGTGTTTTGCAATGTTTATTTCAAAGAAAATTTTGGCGAGGTTCAGAAAATGCAAAATATTTTGTATTTTGTCCCTAATATTTCAGGCAGGGTCAAAGCTACAATGGTGCTGACAGCAGAAAACCATTCTATGACATCTTACCTTTACAGAGGTACCAAAAGTTTCTTCTTATATCTAATAGCTGTGAGGCTATAAGTGATTTACTTTTGTGTGTTTTTGTCAGGCAGAAATTTATTTATACCCCCTGAGGGTGTAAGAGGTTAAGATTTATCTTTGATTTCTCAGTTTTCATCTGCACCCTTCTGTCTATTTTATCTCTTTAAAATAATAATTTTTCTTCTGTTTCACTCAGTTTTAACCATTTGGATTATTCTAGCATTGTTAATGAATCTGTATTTATCTATTCTGTTCCCTAATTTCTTACTACTTTTGCAGAAATAGCTTTTTCATAATTTTTATGGTTCCTGAGGATTATTGTAAAGAACTTTTGTCTCTTATGAGCTTTAAAAATATAATTTATTTAACTCAGTGAGAGTTGAATTTGATTAAATTAGAATAGCTAACAAATGCAGCTCATGGATTTGGGCTTACAACCCAATGAGAGATATATTCTGCTCTTAGGAGTCTCTGCTGTCGGTCCATTTTTAAAGTCTGGATGTCTGTGTTTGAAGGCAGAGGAGGAAATCAATAGAGATAGGAGTTGGATAGAGAGCTGTGTGTTAGACAGGGCTGCAGCAGACTGAGAGGGGTGGCCTGTCACCAGCTGTAAGGCCCAGTCTGTGGGACGGTGTTGCTGTGTGCTCTACTGAGTTGGACACCAAGGCATCTGGGCAGACTGTCACTGACAGGCCCTCCAGTTGCCAGCAATCAGTAAAGAGCACAGGGGGCGCTAAAGTAAACAACTTTTTAACTGACTTGTTTTGTTGTTGTTTTTTTTATTATTGCTGCAAGGAAAAAACATGTTTCTTTAAAGGAAATTAAAAAAAAAGCAATCCAGAAAAGAAACTCCGAATTAATGTTAAGAGTAACTTAACATTAATTTAATTTATATTATATATTAACTTAATTTAATTATATAAATATATATTATTTATTTATTTTTTTTCCCAATTTTTATTTTTCATGTTGAGTTTTATAAATTGCATTCTTTTTAAAGTGAATTTTACAGATTCTGTTCTCTTCACTTCTGGGGACGGGCTGTCCTCCTGAAGTCAGACGCATTTCTATCGGTCTGCTAGACGTTAGCAACTTCTATTATTGGTCAAGACCGAGCATTTATAATCACAAAAATAGAAATATGAAAGAATGAAATTTAAACTACAAAATCTGTAAAAATGACATTGGAAAAATAAAGTTTGAACACACAAAAAGAAAAGATAAAATACGAGAAAATAGCAAGGTTACTTTCAAATCCTTTTTCTGGTTAAGATGTTTTTCAAAGTTTCATTTCTGGTAACTAGCATGTTTTGAAGTTCCTATTTAAAAAATGTGTTCTTTGCAACAATAATGGAACAAAATTCACTCCATACTTTATATGCTGCCTTTAGAGTCGGGATGGTCAGAGTGTTAAAATCCAAACATAAAGGAACGTCCAAGACAAATAAAAACCACAACTTGTAGGTTAGTATTTGTTGTAATTTTTTCTCTCAGCCTAACCCGTCTTTACTAAAGCCTTTAATGCACCCATTTAAATCTGAACTTGGTACCTGATTAAATATTTTTTAGAAAAAATCTATCATGTAAATTTTGACCCCCTAGGGGTTCCTGGAGGTACTGCATGGAGTCACGAAAGTTTTGGTTTGTTAGACTTATTTTTTTTTTTTTTTTTATTACCCTCTGGAATTTTTTCCACTACTTGAAATGCCTTCAAATCCACATTAACATAAATTAACATGAAAGAAAGAGTTGGTGCCTTTCGTTACAGTACATGACTCCATCTGTAATATAGTGACTATAGAACCAGTTTGATAGAACACAATTTCATACAATATATATAATTAGGGGATCCCCGCTCCATCTCACCATCATTTTGGGGGTCCTTGCCCTGGAAAATGTTGAAGACCCCTGCTTTATCCCTTAAACATTACCCAAACCTTTTTGTTGTTAGATCCTCAGATATAATAGAGATATAAAAACAAGACCTTTTTTTTGTATACTGCAACCCAGCCGATGCATACAGAATTCTATTAGGGGTCCAAGCTAGAGAGTTGAGATGGCAAAATATGATTTATTCATTGAAATAAATTATTCAGTTAAGCTTCGATGAAAAAAATAAGGTGTAAAGTTGTTTCCTGTATGTATGGCTTAAGACATATGTATAAAAATAAGTGGCGAGGCAGCGAACCATCTAAAGACAGGAACTAGCGATGAGCCTAAAGAAAGCTGAAACCTCTTTAGCTTCTCGTGACAACAGGAGTCCTACATAACTGTGTCTGGTGATAGTTAAAGTGCTCTACATGATTCTTGTGGGGTGTCTGGATGCTTGGATGACAGTGAGTGACCAACGCAGCCCGTCAGACTCCATATTTATCCCAAGCAGGTCTCTGATGATTCATTCAGCTCATGAGATAGGATGCCGCTTTATACTGGGTTTAAGAGAGAAGATTTTATCAATCAAATAGGAACAACTAAATATGGGTCCATATTTTATATACAGTATTTATTTTGCAAACAACAGTTTTACACACCATATAGTGTGTAAAAAAAAAAAAAATCAGGATTTACAGTCAATTTAAATATGGCTTATTTTACTCTAAATTAAAGCTCTAAGTAAAACTTATTGGAACATTTTTAAATAAAAAAATTATAAAAATTTAAATTATTTCAGATGCTTTAAATTCAACATAGGGTGCATGGTGCAACAGTTGATACAGATTGATACAGCATTTGTTTTTTGTTTTTTTTCTCCATTTACATTAAATTTTTTTTAACAATGATAGCAATTTAAACAAAAAGAAAAATTTAGTAATAAGTAAAACATTAACAAAGGATGCAAACAGTAAAACTGGTGGGAGCAGCAGGACATTGCTGTTGAATACAGGATATAGGTACCAGTCCCCCTACAAGTCTTAATAAGGCACTTAGACAAGGTGGACTGGTCAATAAAGATAATTTAATTAGACTTAGAACAACTTTATTAATATGTTGGGATTACTCCTTCAGGGAAATTCTGGTTCCAGTAGTTTATATAGAGTACAAAGAGTTAAAGCAAGGATCAATTAAAGGTAAAAATACGACAGACAATATAAAAAGAGTGTATATAGTACCAAAAAAACATAAAAGAAAAAAGTTATAATATCCTGGAGCATTTTTCCTTTATATAACCAGATAATTAGCCTGTGTGCCATTCCGAACTTAGTCCCGCCCACAACGTTTGAGGTCGGGAAGTTTGGTCTGGCATTGCTCAATAGTAGCGTGAGTATGCTAGCACAATATCTGGCGGGCCAATCAAATTGTCAGGGCGGGCTTTATACGATGATCGACAGATGATCAACAGTAACGTAATCAACCACGTCACCAAAGCGCGCTTGGGTGACAACAACAATGGCTGCCGCTGGAGAGTTGAGGTGAGTAGATTCTGCTATTAGGTCTGTTCTAGAAGATATCGACAGCAAATTAATTTTAAAAGAGGAAAAGAGAAACGCGATCAAGGCTACGTTCACACTGCAGGCCTTAATGCTCAATTCCGATTTTTTTGTGAAATCGGATTTTTTGACACTTCCAAGTATATGCGACTTGTATGTGATCTACTGTGTGAACTGAAAGCGTTCAACCGAAGTGTCCCGCATGCGCACTCGAGGACGCGATGACGTCACATGTAGCAAGCGTCCTCAGTGTTTGCGGAAGTAAACATGACTCGTAATACCGCAGCGTATATTGCGTTCTTTAAGTTCTTCTCCAACAGGAGCAGGCACATTACGAACGAAATCTTTTTAAGAAGATCAAAAAGAAAGAGAGCCAGATTTCTTGCAATGGCGTTTTGTGGGGCAGTAATAGCAACGTCCGTACAGAGAAGCGTGTGGGTGCGGAGTCGAAGCCAAGTATCAATGACGTGTAGGTCGGGTGAATGCGACCTGGCCGTACAGACACAGGTCGCATTTGAAAAGATCAGATACGTATCGGATTCAGGACCACATATCCAAGTGGCCTGGGTCGCATTTGAAAAAATCCGATCTGTGTCGTTCAGACTGTCATAAAAAGATCAGATACAGGTCACATATGGGCAAAAAAATCGGAATTGGGTCACTTCAGGCTGCAGTGTGAACGTAGCCCAAGGCTCATCTACTTATTCTAGGCGTGCAACTGAACGCTTTGATTTTTGTTGACAACAACTGTGCGTCGCTTAACATACGTCACGCACTCCGTTGCTCTTATTGGTTGTAGGTCTATCCGATTGAGTGCAGAGGCATTTTTTTCCCTGGTTCGTTCGAAACACGCCCCATAATCACAGCTCTATGGAGCAGCATCAGACTCAAATTCTGACTAGAATTGAGTAGGACTACGTCAGGCTACCAGGTAATACCCACTGAGATTAAAATCTCTTTTGCAAGGGAGACCTGGCCAAGATATGCATCAAAATTACATCACATCATTACATACGTACAAAGACACACACATAAAAGCCAAATATGCACTTACAATAAAATTTCAATTAAAACATTGACATGTGAGGGAGTCCAATTCAAAACATCTCATTCTCAGCTTAAAAGTATTCAAAGGAACCAATTTACTAAGATTCAAGTTATTTTGCAGCAAATTCCATGTAAAGGGTGCAGAGTAAGCAAAGGCCTTTTTACCCAGCTCAGTACTGACATGTGGGACAGAAAACAGCTTGAGAACGGAGAGAGTAATGACCAGTACTTTTTTTCATAGGAAGTGAACATAAATAAGATGGAAGCCCACCAAGAATAGCCTTATATATAAATATATACTAATGACAAAGCCTCCGTGTAGCCAAGGCAGACCACCCTACACGAGAATACAGCTCACAGTGATGGGTGCGAGCCTTACAATTAGTAATAAATCACAATGATGCGTGATAGGCTGCGTCAATCATCTGCAGGCATTGAGCAGATGAATGCATATATAATATATCACCATAGTCCAGCACAGTTAAAAAAGTGGATGCCACCAACTGTTTTTTTACATTAAAAGAAAAGCACAGCTTATTTCGAAAGTAAAAACCCAATTTTATTCTCAACTTTCTCACTAGACAGTGAACATGAGGCTTAAATGATAGGTGGTCATCAATAACAATACCAAGATACTTATGAGTTGTAACAATCTGTATTTCACGACCATCAAGAGTAAAAAGGTCTGTGAAAAGCATACATTTAGTTTTGTCTGCATTGAGCACAAGTTTCAACTGTTTCAACTTGAGCATGTTTCCCTGAGATATAAAAATATCTGCACAGCAGAGAGCTAAGCGGAGACTAGACAGTGGTTGACTTGGGTTATTATTGACCTTCCACTGCAGAAATGTATTCACCATATAAAAAACTGAAACTTAACCAGACTACACAATAGTTGACTTGGATTATTGAACTTGTACTGCAGAGATTTACTGATTTATAAATAAGTAAAATGCTGATGATACTCAGCTATATCTGTTTATGATTTCAGATGAAGCTAACCCATCACATAGATTACAGGCACGTCATGAAGGCGTAGAAACCTGGATGACTCTTGGATGTCAGTCGCTACATTTGGAAAATAAAATACTCTCAGAAAATAAAGGAAGAAATCTTACTTTTGTTCAGGACCTGTCATTTAAATCCCATATCAAAGGTTTCTCAAATTTCTTTCTTTCATCCTGAATATTGCAAAATTAGAAATATCCTGTCCAACTGGGATGCTGAGAAACTGGTCTATGCATGCCTATATTATTATTATTATTGCGGCTTTCAAGGTAGTATGCTAGGTTTAGCAATGCTAACCATACAAGTTTTAGCATTTTATTTTTAGTAATACTTACCTCATGAGTCTTGCAAAGGGTGTTGTGAATAATTCTGAGAATGGCCAGACCTGATGAGTGTGCATGCAGAGGAGGAGGGACAAAGACCAATGCATCTGATTGTTTGTTTTGATCAGAGTTTATAGAGGCTTGCAGCTCTCAGAGAATTCAGATTTGTTTTCCCATCCTTTTTCTCAATACATGAGTTATTGACTACTCTCTGGATAGAAGGACCATTTCACTCTATATAACAAAAGTGTTTCTGAACAGGACTATCGACTACAAAGTAGCAGCAATTCAAAATTTACCGACTTTCCTTGATGGGTCCTTGGCTGGCCCCTACAATTCCTTTTTAAACATCCAGCTTTGTACTGAAACATTCTTTGTGTCATCATTTGTGGACATTAAAATCTTAAGAGAAGCATCAACTCTTTAACCTGACTCCGCCAGATGGATTTGCTCCGCATATCCATCTGGAAACCTTCGGTTGAAGTAATTTTGGGAAGGGGCGAAAATACTGTTTAGCTGATTGGCCTATGTTGGTGATAGATGGGCCAAATAAACCAATCAGATCAACGAAGCATATGACGTACTAACAGCCAGGCTACTCTTGCTGAAACCAGTCGGGAGAAGAGCAAAAACATCTTTTCCTCTGAGAAAAGCCTCCAGAGCAGTGTTTTGCTCTTCTTTCAGTGAAGAAATACTCTGTAATTCCGATAAAACTTGCTCGATAGCCACGCTAACGCTAGTTTCATCGGCTGAAGCCGCCATGTTCTTTAGACTGAACTGTCGCGCTTCTCGTTGCGTCACACCTCAACCCGCCTCAAAGCCAACGCTGATTGGACGTTCGTTTGGTGAACGGCTCCAAATTTTCTTTAACGGAGAGCCTCCAGACTGATTAGCGAGTGAAACCTTGAAAGCTCGCGAGATCAGGATGGTCTCACGAGGCTATCAACTCTTGGTCAGACCCTGTAATTCAGTGAATGGGTGGAGTCATAGTAAAAAGAATGCATGCCAAGGAGAAGGCCAGTGGCTGGAAGTTGGAGGGGATTTTGCTGGGAGTCACAGGGAAGTGGGCTGCTTTCGGCTGCATTTGACTGGGAAGGGCCATTTGGATGCCTGCTACCGTAGCTATAAAACTTTATTTTTTGATAAAGCTTATAGTTAAAAACAGAGTGATGTTTGCTTAGTCACTGGGTAAGTAGAGAGGTAGGTGGAGGTAGAGGATTAGCAGCACGATCCAGGAGAACTTCAGTGCAGACAGATGTTTATCCTTGCTTCTACCTTGTTCCTTTTGTGGCTCTCCCTTTCTAATACTTCATCCAATATAGTTAGGTTATCTTGAGCTATTTTCTTTATTTGTTCTGCTATATGTTCAGGCTGCTGGATCACTTTGGGACCACTTGTATTTGTTAAGTTCCACTCATAACGTTCTGCTCTCTCTGCTTTTCCTCATCATAGTAATTTCATCTGGTCTGTTCCTGTTCGGCTGTGACTCCATCCTGGATTGAAATATCAGCTCTGCTGCCGCCATCGACATCTCTATTTATAGATTTTGGAGCTTGGCCGGTTTCCAGTTTCATCTTGTTTCTTTTACTATGGTTAACTGTATGCAATTTCTTTGATAATCTGACAGGAGAATTGGCCTGCTGCTTGTCTGCCTGGGTGTGTGTTTCCTAGAGGGGCCGCCTGTGGAGCTCGTTAACAGTTAAGATTTGTACTTCTGCTTCTTTCTGTATGTCTGCTTCTGTCTCCTTGAACCTCAGTCGGCCTCAGCAGATGGCCGCTCACACTGAGCCTGGTTCTGCTGGAGGTTTCTTCCTGTTAAAAGGGAGTTTTTCCTCTCCACTGTCGCTACATACATGCCCAGCAAGAGGGGTTGCTTAACATTTCCTTGTGATGCTTGTATTGTATATTATATGTTCTTTCTTATGTATTTGCCTGCCTAGGGACTACGGATGAAAACTAGCTTTGTAGCTATAATCCGGTATATTTACATTTGTTTTTATACTGATGTTCATTAATGTGCATTGTCCCTATTCAAATAAATAAATAAAATAAAATAAAAATGGCAATTATTAAAGATAATTTTTAATCAGATCTCTTTTTTCTTCTTTGAAACTGTTGCATAAAACAATTACTTGATTTCCCCACACGTGAATCGCTTCTTTTGCCCCTGATTGCTGTCTTTTCAGTAAAGTTAGTTGTATGCAGCATGGATTTGGGATTTAAAGATTAAGACTTAAGACTTGGAAAAAAACAATTCAGCCCAACCTCTGCTAAAATTACTCTGGACTGAGTGAGTAAGACAAGTCTATTTTTGGTTATCTTTTACCTAGCAGATTCAAGAGTAAATTTCCTGCTCTGCAGACGTTATAAACTGAAACAAAAAAGAGTTTAAGAAAATATGTCAGATAACAGAATATTGGATTATGTGTTTCAAAATGATAGATAATAACAAAAGAAAAAAAGAACAGCATCTCTTACTAAACAATGTGTAAATATCAAGCTCTAAGTTCTAGCTAACCGCATTTTTTAAAATGTGGACTTATTCTGTAATCTTTCCTTGCATTAATGTTCTTAGCTGCAGCTTTTTTCTCGATATGCTCCATATATCAGGTATTTTTGTTTTGGTGAGATTAGAAGATGTTAAAGGCCGTCATTTGGTCCAAGGAACACACAACCTTGGACCCAACGAGCGCGGCCTCCGTAACACCCCTCGCTGCCACCGCCTAGTAAACAGTCCATTAGTGTAGAGCTCCAAGGTAAACATATTTACTGGCTGGTGACGGCTTGCCAGTGTGGCTCCTTAGGCCCCGTGGCAGAGGGGATTTCATTAGGCAGAGGGCAGGGGGAGAAAGGAGGAAATTAATGTGCCATTCAAGATGATTTCTTTGTTTCCCATCAACATGATCACAGACAGGCTGCAGGGAAGAGATGATTTACGCACACAAAGGAAAGAGACGGGGAGAAAGAAGGGAGGGTAGGAAGGAGGGAGAGAGTGCATCACAAAAGGCTCCCAGTGCGTGAAATGTCTTCCTTTTGGTGGAAATGTTCTTGTCACATTTTTTTGTTATGGCTTGAAGTGCTGGAATTGTTTTCAGTCAGAAAAGCCTCCTTGTTTGTCATTAAGGATTGGAAAAGGAAGTATATCTGAGTGAAAAACACCAACAGGCACGACAATGTAATGCTTTTTCTTTTCAGTTAAATACAAAGTAATCCAACCAGTGCAGTAATGTCCTGCAGCCTTGTTAAGAACCTGTTAAACAATGGGGGTTGTTTCTTTTTTTGTTTTTTTTTAATGCATGCTTTGAAACCTGGAGGATATCATTCTCTGCAATGCCTCGCTTCATAAATAACGTGGGTTTTGCAATTAACTGTTGGAAAAATTGAGCACAAAGTAGACTATGAGTTTAGAAATTATCTTGTTACGCAGCAACATTACTCCGTCAGACATAAAAAAGCAATAAAAGATCATTAAAAACTTTAAAGTGTGCAGTTTTAGGCGGTGAAACTGCAGTCATGAGTAACATAATCTAAGTAACTTTATGTTTACACTCTTGGCTCACTTTTACTTGTTCCGACTTATTGTTGAAGAGACTCAGTAAAGGCATGCTATTACAAGGCTTTCCCATTGGGAAAAATATTATAAAACAGTAATGCAAGAAAGTAAGGCTGAAATCTTTAAAATAAAAAAATATATATTGTGATTTTATTTAGATTTTCCTTTGAATCAAACAAAATTCCTATTTTCTCAAAGTTTGTCATTTCAAACCATAAAATTTTTTTTCTCCTTTATTTAAAGTATTTTATATTCAAAATTTTAGATATTTAAATTTTCCAAATTGTAGTTTTTTCAATTGTTTGTTTGTTTTTTAATCCGAAAAATAAAAATCTTTCAGATGGGGGGGTGGGGGGAAGGATTCCTCTATTTTTTTGCCCAGTCATGAGTTAGTGTTTGTATTTCTCTTGAAGTGATGAGAATGTGATCTGCGAAAAACTGTTTGAAAAGAACACGATTCATAAAACTCAATCTGAAAAAGACAATTTTCAAAATATAAAAATATGAAAAAATAAGACAAAAGTAATGACCAAAGTTAGTCCCAAAGGTTTTTTGATTTAGATGTTTTTTGGTATTTCATTTCTGGATTGACTTTTTAAAATGTCCACAACATGTTTTCATTGTCTGCATAGATCTGTGTGATAGCCTGCATAGATCTGTGTGATAGCCTGCATAGATCTGTGTGATAGCCTGCCTAGATCTGTGTGCTAGCTGCATAGATCCTTATGCTAGTTTGGGAACTGACGGCCGGAGGCCGTTGGAGGGAGGTGCAGAGACGCACACCGGGGCGAGCTGCAGGGACGCGCGCCGGAGCGAGGCGCAGGGACGCACGCCGGAGCGAGGCGCAGAGACGCACGCCGAAGCGAGGCGCAGGGACGCACCCCGGAGCGAGGCGCAGAGACGCAAGCCGAAGCGAGGCGCAGGGACGCACCCCGGAGCGAGGCGCAGAGACGCAAGCCGAAGCGAGGCGCAGGGACGCACGCCGGAGCGAGGCGCAGAGACGCACCCCGGAGCGAGGCGCAGAGACGCACCCCCGGAGCGAGGCGCAGGGACGCACGCCGGAGCGAGGCGCAGAGACGCACCCCGGAGCGAGGCGCAGAGACGCACCCCCGGAGCGAGGCGCAGGGACGCACGCCGGAGCGAGGCGCAGAGACGCACGCCGAAGCGAGGCGCAGGGACGCACCCCGGAGCGAGGCGCAGAGACGCACCCCGGAGCGAGGCGCAGGGACGCACGCCGGAGCGAGGCGCAGAGACGCACCCCGGAGCGAGGCGCAAAGACGCACGCCGTAGCGAGGCGCAGAGACGCACGCCGTAGCGAGGCGTAGAGACGCACGCCGAAGCGAGGCGCAGGGACGCACCCCGGAGCGAGGCGAAGAGACGCACGCCGGAGCGAGGCGCAGAGACGCACGCCGGAGCGAGGCGAAGAGGCCTGTCATGGAGAGAGGTGCAGAGGCACGCTGGCGAGAAGCGCGTGTTGGAGGTGACCTCGCTAAGGCCAGCTATGCTGGAGAAGCACACCTGTGAGCAACATGCAGGATGACATGAGCCGCATATAAATGACTGCAGAAGAAAAACATGACCCTTTTTATTTAGACGCAGTGTATTTTCAGATGCCCATCTCGCTGCGTTCGGAAGCGCTTTTATGCAGTTGGTGACCTTCGGTGGTCGAGCAGGTGTTTAGGGTCTGATAACATCGTGACAGAGAGAACAGGTGTGACTGCATAGAGACAGGAAGGACGCACACGCAAACACACACAGATTTTCTTTGTTATTTGACGATACAACTGATTAAAAGGCAGTGGTGTTACAGCACATTGGATTCTTTCTCTATTTGGATACAAAGTGCTGCAGCTTGGAAGGGATAAAATCGATCTGAAATAGAACTAACTGTACTGTCCACCAAGCTGCTTCATCATAACAGTTGTTCAATGCCAAATGTGCAAATATAACTAAGAGTTAAGATACTTCATAACTTTAAATATTGCTTTTTAGCTGAATTATAATTTTAGTCTCTTCACATTTATCTTATTTTCATAGATTATCATCTTTACATGAAGTTTGTGACCCCACAAAAACTCCACTTCTAAACACTTTGTCATTACTTGTTTAAATGAGTTATAAACTGCTATTTACTCATACACTACTTCAACTGTCTTTAAATACGTCTTTAATCATTTTAGAAGAAGAAGAAATAAATAGAACTGAATCAGATTCTTTCTCATACCCCATTTTTTTCCTTGCAAGGGCAAACATGAGAGTTCGACTTATGTATTATCCCTGTTCAACAGTAGATGAAACTAGGGATGCACGATATTGGGATTTTGGCCGATATGCCGATATTTTAAAACTCATGTAGCCGATAACCGATATCGATACCGATGTTAAAGCTGGACAAAAAAAAGTAGTCATTGAAAATCGCAGTTTTGTTATCCATTTCTGACACTTTGAAAAATAATATACTCAAATATATTTTCATATGCTGATATCAAATTGATTTTTAAAAATGCGGTATCGATCTATTTTACTTTCAAAATCTCGTGAAATTTCATCGTTCTGTTACAAACTCTCGTGATATTTTGCAAATTCTTGTGAGATTTTGTTAGTAAAATAGATCGATACCGCGTCAATATATCAACATATAAAAATATGGCAAAATTTCGTGAATTTTTGGGGGATTTCGTAGCATAACGATGACATATAGCAATATTTCATTAGTAAAAGAGATTGATATGGTGTTTTTAAATGGCAATATATCAGCATATGAAGATATTGGGATATTTTAATGTATCAATATTTTTTCCCTCGTCTTTAGAAGTTTTTAAGTCTGTAAAAAAGAAGTTTTTGATGAAGAAGAAGAAGTAGTATTTTTTTTTTAGACTTTAGAAACTCAGAAGCTGATCAAATATCGGGTTAAATATCGGTGGGGTGGCCGAAGACCGATATTCAGTTTTAAGGCCTATACAGGATACGGGGCCGATTATATCGTGCATCCCTAGATGAAACCTTAGCAACATTAGCAATTGACTCAATTAAATTCAGTTTATTTCTATAGCGCCAATTCACATCACATCATCTCAGGTCACTTTACAGTTCAACCAGATCATCCAGTCAGATTGATTCAAAGTTTTCAATCTAAGGAAAGCCAGTTGATTGCATCAACTCATTGCATTCTTGTTGTGACAGAGGAGAGGAAAAACTCCCTTTTATTTATTTTTTGTCATTTATTTATTTATTTTCCCCCTGTGTGCTGAAGGCTAAAAATCAATCTCTCCAAAGTCACAATAGTAACACCAGTGGAGGTTAGAATATATGATGACAGTTCAGTTTTAAGAAGCAAGCCAAGGCAGGGGAAGTTTATTTGTGCAGCAAAATTCAATACAACGACAATTCAAAGTGCTTTACATGATTTAACACAATAAAACAGAAGTAAAATAAAAGTGGAATAAAAGCAAGTTCAGATAGGAGCAAAATTCACTCTTCTGCAACCCCTTTTTAGTATTTTCCTTTTTTGACCAATATTTTCTTTGCATTGCCTTTTCTATACTTTACCATATCAGAAACGTCTAAAATAAAACATTTCTACAATCACCTGAGAGTAGCACAGTGCAGGTTGTGTCACTAATGAAGCAAATGACTTTACTGTATATCAGGATGTTTGTCTAGCTGCCAGAACGGGAAAAGAAAAATGTTATATAATGCTGCTTAAAAAAAAGACCAACCAACCAAAAAAAAAAAAAAAAAGCTGATGTTTCTTAACATCCATCACTTTCACCAGTACCTGCATGCAGTGGGACTGTTACTGGTTCCAATGAAGCATGAAGAACAAAACAAAACTGGTCCTGACCTGATACTAAATGCATTTCTTATGATGGTGCATATTAACACAGTTCTAATCAAACAGTGATTTAAAACTTTAGATGATGCACCCATAGCTTCAGAGATATTGAAATAAGACCATGTTTTATTCTGCTACCTGCAGAGCTGCAAGTTCCTTTTTGGTCCTGCAGCTCATTTAATACATCAGATGATGAACTATTGCCATATTTTTTTCTCTTATACTTGTTTTTTCTTCTGTGCCCCTACCAACATTTGATTCACCTGATGACTTATGACAGCTTTGGATGCCAGGGAATACCGAGCTTTTTGTGTACCTCTGAACTGATCTGTACTTATACTGTCAGATATTTACATTTTAAATCAAGCGACATGCTTCTTTAAATGATCTTAATTGTCTTAATAGTGTGTTTATCCCCTACCTAATTCATACCTCAAATCCTCCTACTAGAGCCAGAACATGTTACAATCTAATTAATCTATTAATCTTAATAGTATAGTATATAAATTCTCCTTGAAACATTGGTTGAAAACTAGCATATTTACATTGATGCTTTATGCTGACATGTTGATGAATGTGCATTGTCCTAATTCAAAAAAAAAAAAAGAAGAAGTTATAGCTCACAATGGCACCAAGATATACAAAAAAAACACTGTAGTTGCTTCTTCCAGAACCAGCCTAACGAGCCACTTTGAATTCTTGTTTTACATACAGAGTTGAATTCTGGATTACATGTAGTGGGGCAAAAAAGTATTTAGTCAGCCACCAATAGTGCAAGTTCTCCCACCCAAAAAGATGAGAGAGGCCGGTAATTTTCATCATAGATATACCTCAACTATGAGAGACAACATGAGAAAAAAAATCCAGAAAATCACATTGTCTGATTTTTAAAGAATTTATTTGCAAAATATGGTGAAAAATAAGTATTTGGTCAGTTACAAACAAGCAAGATTCCTGGCTCTCACAGACCTGTAACTTCTTCTGTAAGAGGCTCCTCTGTCCTCCACTCATTACCTTCATTAATGGCACCTGTTTGAACCCGTTATCAGTATAAAAGACACCTGTCCACAACCTCAAACAGTCACACTCTAAACTCCACCATGGCCAAAACTAGAGAGCTGTCAAAGGACACCCGAAACAAAATGATAGACCTGCACCAGGCTGGGAAGTCTGAATCTGCAATAGGTAAACAGCTTGGTGTGAAGAAATCAACTGTGGGATCAATTATTAGAAAATGGAAAACATACAAGACCACTGATAATCTTCCTCGATCTGGGGCTCCACGCAAGATCTCACCCCGTGGGGTCAAAATGATCACAAGAACGGTGAGTAAAAATCCCAGAACCACAAGGTGGGACCTAGTGAATGACCTGCAGAGAGCTGGGACCAAAGTAACAAAGGCTACCATCATTAACACACTACGCCGCCAGGGACTCAAATCCTGCAGTGCCAGACGTGTCCCCCTGCTTAAGCCAGTACATGTCAAGGCCCGTCTCAAGTTTGCTAGAGAGCATTTGGATGATCCAAACAATGACTGGGAGAATATCATATGGTCAGATGAAACCAAAATAGAACTTTTTGGTAAAAACTCTACTCGTCGTGTTTGGAGGAGAGAGAATGCTGAGTTGCATCCAAAGAACACCATACCTACAGTGAAGCATGGGGGTGGAAACATCATGCTTTGGGGCTGTTTTTCTGCTAAGGGACCAGGACGACTGATCCGTGTGAAGGACAGAATGAATGGGGCCATGTATCGTCACATTTTGAGTGTAAACCTCCTTCCATCAGCAAGGGCATTGAAGATGAAACGTGGCTGGGTCTTTCAGCATGACAATGATCCCAAACACACCGCCGGGTAACGAAGGAGTGGCTTCGTAAGAAGCATTTCAAGGTCCTGGAGTGGCCTAGCCAGTCTCCAGATCTCAACCCTATAGAAAATCTTTGGAGGGAGTTCAAAGTCCGTGTTGCCCAGCGACAGCCCCAGAACATCACTGCTCTAGAGGTGATCTGCATGGAGGAATGGGCCAAAATACCAGCAACAGTGTGTGAAAACCTTGTGAAGACTTACAGAAAACGTTTGATCTCTGTCATTGCCAACAAAAGGTATATAACAAAGTATTGAGATGAACTTTTGTTATTGACCAAATACTTATTTTCCACCATATTTTGCAAATAAATTCTTTAAAAATCAGACAATGTGATTTTCTGGATTTATTTTTCTCATTTTGTCTCTCATAGTTGAGGTATATCTATGATGAAAATTACCGGCCTCTCTCATCTTTTTGAGTGGGAGAACTTGCACTATTGGTGGCTGACTAAATACTTTTTTGCCCCACTGTATATTGATGGTTAGTTTAATGAAAATCTTCAGTTCTCATACTAAACATTGTTTTAAAAAACAAAAGAGGCCTAATTTTGTAGAAATATTCAAAAAAATTGAAATTATTATTATCAATGTCTGATCTTTACCCATTTATTTATCTTCTAACCTTCATAGGATTCATAGCAATCAGTATAAAACCCTGCAATGTTGGAGAACAAATCAATACTCCATTAGTACTCTCTATAAGGATGGACCTCATCTTCACAAGCACCAATATACACTATATTGCCAAAAGTATTTGCTCACCTGCCTTGACTCACATATGAGCTTAAGTGACATCCCGTTCCTAATCCATAGGGTTCAATATGACGTCGGTCCACCCTTTGCAGCTAGAACAGCTTCAACTCTTCTGGGAAGGCTGTCCACAAGGTTTAGGAGTGTGTTTATGGGAATTTTTGACCATTCTTCCAGAAGCGCATTTGTGAGGTTGCACACTGATGTTGGACGAGAAGGCCTGGCTCTCAGTCTCCGCTCTAATTCATCCCAAAGGTGTTCTATCGGGTTGAGGTCAGGACTCTGTGCAGGCCAGTCAAGTTCATCCACACCAGACTCTGTCATCCATGTCTTTATGGACCTTGCTTTGTGCACTGGTGCACAGTCATGTTGGAAGAGGAAGGGGCCAGCTCCAAACTGTTCCCACAAAGTTGGGAGCATGGAATTGTCCAAAATGTCTTGGGATGCTGAAGCATTCAGAGTTCCTTTCACTGGAACTAAGGGGCCAAGCCCAGCTCCTGAAAAACAACCCCACACCATAATCCCCCCTCCAACAAACTTTACACTTGGCACAATGCAGTCAGACAAGTACCGTTCTCCTGGCAACCGCCAAACCCAGACCCGTCCATCAGATTGCCAGATGGAGAAGCGCGATTCGTCACTCCAGAGAACGCGTCTCCACTGCTCTAGAGTCCAGTGGCGGCGTGCTTTACACCACCGCATCCGACGCTTTGCATTGCACTTGGTGATGTATGGCTTGGATGCAGCTGCTCGACCATGGAAACCCATTCCATGAAGCTCTCTGCGCACTGTTCTTGAGCTAATCTGAAGGCCACATGAAGTTTGGAGGTCTGTAGTGATTGACTCTGCAGAAAGTTGGCGACCTCTTCGCACTATGCGCGTCAGCATCCGCTGACCCCGCTCCGTCAGTTTACGTGGCCTACCACTTCGTGGCTGAGTTGCTGTCGTTCCCAAACACTTCCATTTTCTTATAATACAGCTGACAGTTGACTGTGGAATATTTAGGAGCGAGGAAATTTCACGACTGGATTTGTTGCACAGGTGGCATCCTATCACAGTTCCACGCTGGAATTCACTGAGCTCCTGAGAGCGACCCATTCTTTCACAAATGTTTGTAAAAACAGTCTGCATGCCTAGGTGCTTGAATTTATACACCTGTGGCCATGGAAGTGATTGGAACACCTGATTCCAATAATTTGGATGGGTGAGCAAATACTTTTGGCAATATAGTGTATTTCTATCCATTGAAAAATAATTGACTAACAACCCATGTTTTACTATAAGTTTCACTTTATGAGTTTCACTTTTATTATAATATTGTAAAAATAAAAAAAAAAGAAGCAAGTTCTATATAGTGCTTGGAGGTTGGATCAATGGTGTGAAAGTCATGTTAGGAGAGGATATACTACTTACACTCGCACTTTTACCCTGACTCGGTTTCTTTATATAAAAGTCAATTACATATATATAAAAAGAAAAATATATGTCAATTCTTTTTGAGCTGTTGGGCAATTCCTCGCAAGAGTTGTCAGAAAATAGGCAATATTTCTTGTTTTATTTTCAATGTTTTTGAAAACTGTGGCTCAGTTTTTGGACAGTAGGCTGACAGGAAAGGGAGTTTGAGAGAGGGGGAGACACATGCAGCAAAGACCCACAGGTCGTATTCGAACCCTGATCGGCCACATGGAGGACCTGAGGCAAGGCAAGGCAAGGCAAGGCAAATTTATTTGTATAGCACAATTCAGTACAAAGACAATGCAAAGTGCTTTACATTATTAAAATACAGGAAGATAAAACAGAATCAAAGCAAGTAGGAAAAAATAAAAAATAAAATAAAATAAAAAATGCAGAAACAAAAAAGAATATTAAAAACAGTTGGACTAAAGAAAATATGTTTCAGTTGAACTGTTTAACTAGAACAGATTTTAGTCTTGATTTAAAGGAACTCAGGCTTTCTGCACTTTTACAGTTTTCTGGAAGTTGGTTCCAGATAAGTGGAGCATAGGAACTAAATGCTGCTTCTCCATAGTTCTGGTTCTAGGTATGCAGAGCAGGCTGGAGCCAGAAGACCTGAGTGGTCTGGAAGGCCTGTGCACATGGGTCTTGTGCGCTAACCACTGCACCACCGAAGCACGCCCTCTATTTTCAGTTTTAAACCTTCAAATTACTCAGGTGCAGATGGTCTAACTTTAAGATCAAATAATGTGTTTTTATGTGAAATGTGACGAAAAATGTGATATTTGTGTCACATTTACGGTTGTCCAATTCTTTTGCACAGGTATGAAGGCATGTATTATGTCCATAAGAAAAGAGAAAATTCTCAATGTAATGTAATATGATGGAATTTTGTGATTTCTGTGAGCCATCAGACAAAGCAAAGGTTGTTTTTCAAAAGGAATTTATTATAGGTTTCATTTTTGGATTATTTTAGAATTTCCATTTACAATTTTTTTTTCATGTAATGAAAAAAAATGACTTCATAGACTTGCTGCTGTCTATAGGGAGGCTTGTCCTTTACACCATCATGTGGTCAGAAGCAGAACAGCAGCAACTTTCATAGACATTCTCCTCATAAAGGCCTCAGAGAGCGGCGCTTCCTTACTGAGGCGTAGGAAGGAAGAGGACACAGAGGAAAGCTGATCGATTTGATCCCAACCAGGAAATTACACACCTTGAGTTGAGAAAGTTTGTCTGTTTTGCTGCCATCCACTCGTATACTTTCCCCTGAGGATGAATGCATGGAGTGCTTCTGTGCAGCATCAAACCATGAAGAGATGTGTATAGATTTAAGCTACAACACGTAGTGCATGATTTATCTTTTGAGAAGGCCTAGCCTGCAGGGTGATGTTTTGTTGATATCATGCGAGCCCAAAGGTGCAGCCTTGATGTGGGGCGATATGCAGGCAGCGAATGTTTTGTCTCTCCTATTCACATTGAGCATGACAGAGAGGATTTTGGAAAGGCTGCGCTGCCAGATGGGAGATTGTTCCCTTCATGGGTATTGTCTGCGAAAAGCCTCGGAATATGTCAGCTTTATCTGTGTTAAAACATACCAAACATTTTTCCATGTGATACTGTGCTACCAAAGCTATAGCCTCTCCCATCTGTGCTGCTGCGAACTGTATCTCCGTCCTGCAGCATCCAGCACGCGAGGCAGAAATAACTCCACTGATCTGAGGAGAGTGCCAAATTTGTGATACGTAAATGTGTGAAATAGTGTGATATTGAGACGTGGTTCCAGATAGATTATGTTGTATCACTGAGCTGTGTTTTATCCAGACTCCTTGCCTCTCTTGGCTTCTTTTCTGCCTCTATATCTAATTTGTACACATGTACACGTTGACACACATAATGCTCTGGGAGATGTTTAGAAAAAAAAGCAAATATATGCTCTCGCTTGCTCTGGATGTAATACTGAGGTCATGAGTGGAATGATAATGAATGTTTTACCCCAGATGTTGTATCAGTGGACACACACAGACATGCAGAATCAACACCAGGAGCAGCAGAGCAAGTGCCAACCTCACCAAAACCAGAACAATACAGAAACTCAAATGTGCATTCCTCTGCAAGCGAGTGGGTGTTCTTCTCCCTTATTTCCACGACGAAAAATGCAAGAAAAAAAGATTAAACTGACCAGCTATGTTGAGGGATTCAAATAACAGCGGTGCAGCCCAAGTGGGTCCGGTTTCTAAATGCAGCTTATGAACTCCAGATCCGTGTCACATTGGGAATAGCAGCAGAGGAGACAAAGGGGACAGAGGGTGTGGGAGAAGAGGCCGCGGCTCGTAGATCAAGAGGCTGTGTTTGAGTATCTTATCGCGCCTGTCGCCAGCTCAACCTGGCTCCACTGGCTGTGTGCAAGGATCAGAAAAGACCACAGCGGCTGATTATTTGGGTGAGTGAGCGGTTCTTTGTAAACAAACACTGTGGCTGGGATTGTTCCGGTCGCAACACGTATACAGACGGCCTTTCACATACCCTGAACACTGACACACAAACAGGGAAGCAGAGGTAAAACCATGAAGCTGCTTCTGCTGCTTTCCGCCTCTTTTCTAGTGTCTGCAGAAATATGAATTCATTGGAGGTTAATGGGGAAGATAAAGAATTACCTCCATTTTCACACATACATGTTTTGGCGCCACTTATTTAACTAAAGTTCTGTCACCTGAGAAACATCAAGATGGAATGCCAAAAGTGCACAAGCATAATAAATAATCATACAGCAGTTTCATTTTAAAGGAAAACTGGGGTCAGATTCAGAATTCAAACTTCTGAAATATGAAATGATTCCATCCTGTTCAATAAATGATCAGTGTTTTTAATTAGGAGTAATTTTTATTTAAATGTGCTTTACTGGAGGCATCCATGTTTGTCAAAGAACACTACTGCCACCTACTGGTTTGTGACGTCACGGTGCGGTATCGGCTGTTGATCAAGTCCCAGTGCTGTATCTGGTGTTTGTCACAACGCGCTATTATCCAAGTCATCTTGAAAACATTCTTCTTCCAAATGTTGGCTACATGTTACGGGTTTTTTCTCTGGCCAGAAGTTCGATGGCAAATCCTCCCTCTTCAAGTTGGCGATCCAACGACCAACCCGTCCGTGGAGGATCAGGAATCAGAAAGGACAAAAAACTCTTTTTTTTTCACTCTTAACCGGTGTTTGAAACATCCAACTGCCATGCACAGACATCCAAGGTTCAAAAACTCATTTCAGGGAGATGCTTATCGAACCCCGACCCCCGCCAAGACAACCGACCGCACCATGTCGCATGCATACACATTTTTATCATTCTTCACCTTCACTAGACATGGACATACTTTAGTATATTCTGCTGTAAAATAAGTCTTATATTTTTGTTTTTTTACTCGACGATTCAACCCATTTCACAGGATGCACAGCTTTGAGTGGTAACTAGGTGACTTTCGGAGAGTAAACCAAAACTTATTGGCTTATTTTTCTGACTAATCCAATCAGCCTGCTCTCTGACAACCAGTTGTCTGGAACGCTCGTTGGCAGACCATCACTTTGAACAGATACACACAGGTTTCAGGGGCGACAGTGGCGTTGGATGTGGTAGTTTGCCCTGAAATCGAAGGGTTGACAGTTCAAGCCCCGACTCTGACTTTCAGTGTCGTTGTGTCCTTGGGCAAGACACTTCACCTGCATCATCTACTGATGGTGGTCAGAGGGCCCGGTGGCGCCAGTGTACGGCAGCCCTGCTTCTGTCAGTGAGCCCCAGGGCAGCTGTGGCTACAATGTAGCTTGCCACCATCAGTGTGTGAGTGTGTGCGTGAATGAATGTAGTGTAAAGCGTTTTGGTCAAGTTACCTGACTTGAAAAAAGGCGCTATTTAAGTACATGCCATTTACCATTCACAAGAAACCTCCACCCCACACCCTCTTTCTCTTGTTGGCCTGCGTAATTGAAGCACCTCTAATACGCACATGATGCACGAATTATTATATTGCCTGCTCGCTCTCACTTGCATTAAAAAAACACCACCTCGCATAGTCTAAAATCCGGGATAATTTATCGCCGGATAAATCAATTATAAACGGGATATAAATACTTTTTGAAGTAATTATGAGTTTTTTTTTACTTATCACAAACCTCCGTCTTTAAATTAGTTGGAAAATTACAATACATTTAAGCCAACATATTGAGCTAATTTGGATCCCTTTATATAAGATCATTAAAAATGAAGCAGTTAAAATAATTCAATTGAGTTGTCCTAATTACCTCCTCAATACAAGGAAGAATACACTGATTGTAAGAATTTTGCAGTAAGTGGGTATGGCTGGCCAGGAAAACACTGGAAGGAAACCTGTTGAAACCTAAAGACAAGAGAAAAGAATGGATGTTGATCTCCGTGCAGGACCACCAGAGATAGCAAAAGTACTCACTTTCCATACTTGAGTAAAAGTACAGGTACTTATGTTAAAAAATACTCTGCTAAAAGTGAAAGTACTGATTAAACTTCTTTACTCAAGTAAAAGTAACAAAGTACAGGCTTGTAAATTTACTTAAAGTATAAAAGTAAAAGTAGAAACCACTTTTTTTCATGCCGTTGCCTACATTTTAAATGGATGTCTGCCAATAGGACTAGATCTCCGTTGTGTTCATTTTCAATCATCTCGTCGTCCATGCTACTATGCTAACGCCACCGCCACCAAGCTGCAATGATTTGCCGCCAATGAATACCGCCGAATCTGTCGATTCATCTTGTAGTGGTGCGTCAAATGCAACGTAGATTCCCATCCAATTAGATTGAATTTGGTATTGATGACGTGAAAAATAATAACGGTAACTCCATTGAAATGATTCAAAACTAAAGTAACGAGCCAATTTTTTAAAATGTAAGGAGTAGAAAGTACAGATATTTGTGTAAAAATGTAAGGAGTAGAAGTAAAAAGTCGCCATAAAAATAAGTAGTAAAGTAAAGTAAAAATGTCAGAAAAATCTACTTGAGTACAGTAACAAAGTATTTGTACTTCGTTACTTCCCATCTCTGAGGAACACTGCACTAAACATGCAGCCAGAGATACAATAAATGATTTAGATCAATGCATGCTTATGTTACAGGGATCATAGCTGATATCATTGATATTTTTAAATGAGAGAGGCTTAACTCAGTCTCTTTAAATGTGAAAAGCTTGTACAGACCACTTAAGACTTGTAGCTGCGGTAAAATGTGGTTGAAAAATTATGGACTACATTTCAGATTTGCAAGTATTAATTGTTAAATGCTTGGTGTTTAACTTTCAATCCTATATAATAACCCTAAAATGTTTGGTTGTAACATCTTAATGGGTTGGGCATGAATAATTTCAGTTTTGGTTGAATTCAGATTTTTTGCAGTTACAATGTAATCATAAATGGCTTCTGCATTAAATGGTACGTCTTAAAGTAAAGCAATCCAAAATAAAACCCAACATTCTGAAGATATAGTAACAGAAAACTGTTGGCATCTGCACCTTCGTCAAAAGCCAAGATGAGTCAAGTGGAAACATATTGGGGGGGTAAAGTGAGTCTATGCATTGCTAAGAAAGATTGTATTGTTTTTACAACAACACAATAACATTATGCCAAGCAGATTGGAAAGTGAAGAGATAAAGATAAACTCAGAGAGAAGTGTTTATTTATAACACAAATTCTCATTCAGTGCTGGTTTTATTTTTACCACAGTCTTTCACAGTGCATGTTTTAAACAAATGTGGAGTGAGAAGCACCCGTGAAGGGGCTGTGAAGTCAGCTGCATCCCCAGATATCCATTCCAGATGCTGGCTAGACTTGTTGGAGCCGGGGCCCACTGTACCGGGGGCTGGATTTAGTTGTCTTTTCCTCCAGGTGTGATGCCTCATGCTGATTCCCCCCACATGTTCTAGGGGTCTTATCCAAACACACAGGGGATGGTGACAGCACCGGTAGGCCTGCTCTGGCTCCTGCCCTTCCTCTCTCTCCCTCTCAGCTGCCCAGCCACCCACACAGCAGCAGCAGCCAACCACTGGACGTCTCCTTAGCTGTCATCAGGGTCGCTGCCCTGAATGCCCAGCCAGAGCAGACCTGAAAGCGTTCTTTCTTTGCTCTTCTGCCTCACACGTTCTCCCTCAGACCTCCTACTCCGTCTTGGTTTCAAACCCTTTAACGAAGGGTTATGTTCACATTTCCCGAGACTGGAGCCGGTCGGTTGTTGCTTTAGTAACTCAATAGTGCCCAACATTGATATAGAACATATATAAGATGTCGTTTTCTAAGCCAAGTCAGTTTTTGGGAGGTAGACCAGGAGGGGATGTCAGGAAGTTCTGCCGTTCTGTCAGCTCCACTGCAGGATAAAGGGGTTTACCCATTTAATGATTTGTTTTTTTTTTATATTCTCTTAGATCCTTCAGATAATAACAAATTTAAACATAAGACATACACTCACCGGCCACTTTATTAGGTACCCCATGCTAGTAACGGGTTGGACCCCCTTTTGCCTTCAGAACTGCCTCAATTCTTGGTGGCATAGATTCAACAAGGTGCTGGAAGCATTCCTCAGGGGGTTTGGTCCATATTGACATGATGGCATCACACAGTTGCCGCAGATTTGTCGGCTGCACATCCATGATGCGAATCTCCCGTTCCACCACATCCCAAAGATGCTCTATTGGATTGAGATCTGGTGACTGTGGAGGCCATTTGAGGACAGTGAACTCATTGTCATGTTCAAGAAACCAGTCTGAGATGATTCCAGCTTTATGACATGGTGCATTATCCTGCTGAAAGTAGCCATCAGATGCTGGGTACATTGTGGTCATAAAGGGATGGACATGGTCAGCAACAATACTCAGGTAGGCTGTGGCGTTGCAACGATGCTCAATTGGTACCAAGGGGCCCAAAGAGTGCCAAGAAAATATTCCCCACACCATGACACCACCACCACCACCAGCCTGAACCATTGATACAAGGCAGGATGGATCCATGCTTTCATGTTGTAGACGGCAAATTCTGACCCTACCATCCGAATGTCGCAGCAGAAATCGAGACTCATCAGACCAGGCAACGTTTTTCCAATCTTCTATTGTCCAATTTCGATGAGCGTGTGCAAATTGTAGCCTCAGTTTCCTGTTCTTAGCTGAAAGGAGTGGCACCCGGTGTGGTCTTCTGCTGCTGTAGCCCATCTGCCTCAAAGTTCGATGTACTGTGCGTTCAGAGATGCTCTTCTGCCCACCTTGGTTGTAACAGGTGGTTATTTGAGTCACTGTTGCCCTTCTATCAGCTCGAACCAGTCTGGCCATTCTCCTCTGACCTCTGGCATCAACAAGGCATTTCCGCCCACAGAACTGCCGTTCACTGGATGTTTTTTCTTTTTCGGACCATTCTCTGTAAACCCTAGAGATGATTGTGTGTGAAAATCCCAGTAGATCAGCAGTTTCTGAAATACTCAGACCAGCCCTTCTGGCACCAACAATCATGCCACGTTCAAAGTCACTCAAATCACCTTTCTTCCCCATACTGATGCTCGGTTTGAACTGCAGGAGATTGTCTTGACCATATCTACATGCCTAAATGCACTGAGTTGCCGCCATGTGATTGGCTGCTTAGAAATTAAGTGTTAACGAGCAGTTGGACAGGTGTACCTAATAAAGTGGCCGGTGAGTGTAATAACCTGTTTAAATACAGAATAGTCCTTTTTTTAAAATCTTTTTTTATTATAAAAAATTTAATTTAAAAGAATAGGTGCAACTATATACAGTGAACAAAAAGAATAATCAAACATTGTTATTCGTTCACAGAAAAACCAAAGAAAAACCACAAAAAGAAACTCATTACAAACCCATATCAACAAAAATACTTTCCCTCTTAATTATCTACAGTGAAAAAATTAATGTTTATGCACAAAAATTAATCAAATTGTCCAGTCCTGAAAATATTTGCATTTACTAAGCAGTCCAAAAATGTCCTGAGAAAGTTGTTTGTTGATGCTTGCGAATGTTTTCCTGTCATTTTCAAAAAGTCCTATGAACAGTTTCCAGCAATCCGGTGACTTATTTAAAAAACGTTTATAGTTCCTGCAAATGTATACTGAGTGTCTTGCGAGAGAAAGGATTATATTGCTTAAGGTGTGCAGATGAAAAGAGTGTTGTCTTTTTTTTCCTTGTTCCAAAAAGTCTTATCCCGTCCCACTCTTTGTTTCCTTTGCTGATGCCCGATTCCAAACTTTCAATGATTTCGCCAATCTTGTCCCAAAAGATGCTACGGCCAGGGCAGCGGAGGAACAGGTGTTCAAGGGTCTCGGGGTCTACATCAGCTTCACCCTATATGAACTGGTAATGGAAACTGCACTGCAATAAGTGCAAAAGAAAAGCAAGTAAGTCGATTTTTGTGAATCGAGTGAATCTTTCTTTGATTTGAGCAGGAAGCTAAAAACACTTTGAGAATGGAAAAAGATTTACATTTAAAAAACCAAAAAAAAAAGCAACTCCCTTATATTATTTCCTGTGCATAATATTTTACCGTATTTTCTGGACTATAAGGCTCTGCTTATAGACTCAATGACGTATTTGGAGTATTTTGCGTGCCGTGCGAATTGCTTTGGATGGCCAGGCAAATTTCAAGATGAGCGGAAACAGGTGAAAATGACAAAAATTTTGTAGTTTTGCCATTCGGTGTTAACAGACCTTAAGACTTTGGAGGGAAATATTGTGGTTAATTCCTCCTATGGGGGTAGTGGTTTGATGGTCCAATGCTGGAGTTAAAGGAATAGTACACCCAAAACATGATTAGCCTTCATTTTCTACTCACCCCCATGCTGAACAACACCCTGGAGTACTTTTTTGATATCTCAAATACATCTGGAGATCTGGGAGGCTTCTTGCTGTCTGCTGACATTCAAATAATGGAGGTCTATGGTGCCCGAGACAGAAAGGTCCATAAAAGTCCACAAAAAACGTGTCAATATTCCTCCATGCTGCTCGTCCAATGTATTCCAAGTGTCCTGAGTGGGTAGCGTCCATAATTTACTCGAAACGAAGTCATTTAGAATGTTTTTAGAGCATAAACAGTAGTGCATAGGATTTCCTGAAAGCGCGAGCCTGCGCGTTCATGACGCTACGGAAACCGCGGCAGACCAAACCAGATGAAAGTGCGCATTCAGCATCTGCTCTTGATAATGCAAGCGTAGAAGAAGAAATGTGCTGTTTACCTGTGCAAAGAAAGAAAAATGTCTGAGGACTTCAGTGTTGAGGAAGAGCATGAGTTCTTTGCCGAGCTGAATGGCGCCATAGACCTCCATTATTTGAATGTCAGCAGACAGCAAGAAGCCTCCCAGATCTCCAGATGTATTTGAGATATCAAAAAAGTACTCCAGAGTGTTGTTCAGCATGGGGGTGAGTAGAAAGTGAAGGCTAATCATGTTTTGGGTGTACTATTCCTTTAAGGAGCTTATAAACTTGGGATTCTTTAGGTTTAGGTTTCTTTACGTTTAGGGATTGATTTTTTACATAGTGCACGCTCTGATTTGGTTAAATTTATTCCCCTTAATAAGTCATTACCTGAAGAGTGCTTTTTGTATTTTCTCTGCTTTTATTTCTGAAACATATTAGTATGAGTACATGAAAAAAAAAACTGAAGAAATCTTTTAGGCGTGGATTATTTATTCACGGCTCTATAAATGTTCAGTGATTACAACTCAGTTGTTCTGTGAACTTTTTAGACTTTCACCACAACTTTATTCCTTGGTTTCAAAATGTAAGTTTCCATTTATCTACTTGTTTCTGTTAAGGGTATGGACCAGATAGATGCAGAGGTGGTAAAAAAAAAAAAAAAAAAGAAATCAACTAGCCCACTCAAAATATGTCTCATGCCTTCAGTTGGATGCATTCCAGCTCTGGCATAACCAAGGACGACATATTTATGGGAAGAAGAAACAAGCCTCCCCACTGAAACATGTTGGACTTCTTCTCTTTTAATCTGTCTCGGTTAATTAGGAAGGATCGTTTTTTTCCACTTGAACTCATGATGAAATTGTCTGAACAGATTTGCCACAAATCATATATGGACCCAGAGTTTAATTAGACTGAAGACATGCCTATTGTTTATATTTTAAATTATGAGGTCAGCAGATTAAGATGATTGTACAAAGAGTTTTTTCTTTTTCTTTAATCGAAGCGCTGAAATGTTCCAAGCAAAGCCATTCACTCACACTCTGAACAAACCTCATTGTACAGATGTGGTTTGCGCCAGCCGGGGCGTAACTCTCTAGCACTCAGAGTGAGGAACATTATTCCTATTTCAACATCAAATTGAGGACCATTGATGAGGACATATTGCTTGTCCTCACAAGCTATTGTGCTAATGGTTAGGATTAAGGCTAAGGTGTCAATTGGCTTAGGGTTAGGGTGAGGTATGCCTTGGCAATGGTTAGGTTTAGGGTATAAAAAGGGTCGAAAATGACTGAAAATCAATGGAAGTCAATGGTAGTCAACACATGGTCCTCTCTATGATGGCAGAACGAGTATGTGTGTGTGTGTCTGTTGTGTTATAACTTTTTCAAGATACTAACTTCCTTGAGTTCAGGCTGTCTAAATGATTTCCTGATGTTTGAACCACAACTGCTGGGATCAGCAGTGGCGTAGCCAGAGAGTTTTCACACGAACTGAACTAAAACATGGCCAGACAACGTATTGTCTCCAGATCAATACGTTTCCTGTACCAATGGGAAAATGGATGAACAACATCTGTTGTTTCCAAAAAAATAACTGATGATGGGTTAGAATTTTAAAGCCCTTTCTTATAATCATGTTCACATATATGGAGTAAAGTTTTTTTATTTATTTTTTACTATATTGCTGTAAGCAAAGAATACTTTTGTAAATATAAATTTGACAGAAAAAATTGCAATTCAGAAACTCTTTTTCAAAAACATTTTTGAGAGTAACTTTGCTGCTTCTCAGATTTTATTGATTCAAAACTTTATATATATATATATATATATTTTTTTTTTTTTCCAGATTTAAAGGTCTAGTAGCCTGACGTAGTCCGACTCAATTCTAGTCAGAATATGAGTCTGATACTGCTCCATAGAGCTGTGATTATGGGGCGTGTTTTGAACGAACAAGGAAAAAAAATGCCTCTGCACTTAATGGGATAGACCTACAACCAATAAGAGCAACGGAGTGCGTGACGTATGTTAAGAGACGCATAGTTGTCAACAAAAATCAATAAGAAGATGAGCCTTGATCGCGTTTCTCTGTTCCTCTTTTAAAATTAATTTGCTGTCGATATCTTCTAGAACAGACCTAATAGCAGAATCTACTCACCTCAACTCTCCAGCGGCAGCCATTGTTGTTGTCACCCAAGCGCGCTTTGGTGACGTGGTTGATTACGTTACTGTTGATCATCTGTCCATCATCGTATAAAGCCCGCCCTGACAATTTGATTGGATCGCCAGAGAGTGGGCGATCATACTCGCGCTAATATTGAGCAATGCGAGACCGAACTTTCCGACCTCAAACCTTGTGGGCGGGACTAAGTTCGGAATGGCACCCAGGCTAAAGGTATAGAGGACAATGTGTTATTTCCGGGTGGATCATCTAAATAATTTGTCCTCCTAATTGTCACTCATTTTAGTGATATGTTTACATGAGGCCAGCCTACGTGTGCGTACCGTTAGCTATCTTTTTCCGTGCATGCGCACTTTCAGGTGTATATCTGTGGTGAGCTACAGTTTCAGACAGTCATTGAAGCTCACCTTTCTCACCGCGGTTCTTTTAAAATGGCCGAGGGTCGTCAGAGGAAAAGGTGTCTACGAAGTGTATGAGAAGAAAAGAAAGGCCTCAGATGAGGCAGATATATCCCAGAATGATCTGTGTGGAGAGCTCTCCTCGCAAAGCATTATGGGATTTACTGTCACAGCGGATTAATTACAAAGATGGATCAATCATCACGCAGACAAACGAAGAAGTGATTATCTGTCCGAACAGTAAGTTAACTGAGTTCACTATAAAGTCCACTATATATATCCCCACCCTATATAGTGATTGTGGGATTTAGGGGTTAGCACAGTGGTTTGGGCACAGTAAGATTGTATGAGCTATGAGAACAGCAACCTTTAAACACAGCGTGCACGAGGAGAAATGGGCTCGTGCACTCTCTCAAATTCTTTTTTTTAAAGTGGAGAGGACTTTTAATAAATTCGATAAAATCATCCACAGTACCTTTAATTTTCGAAATTTATTTCCTTTTGAAATCATTTTTATAAGTCAAATTCTCTTTACTGCAAGACCAATACAAACACTCATTCTTGATGTGCACACCACTAAAAAAGTCTTGCTAACGTGCAGTAGAAATGGGTCTTTGATCCTCTCTCCAGAGGAAATCCAGTGCAAAGTCAATGGTTGACGCGCGTCAAGGCGCAGCAAAAGGTCCCACAGCGCGTTTTGAGCAGCAGGCGCAGCGCAGTGTTTAAGTATCTGACGTGCTTGACGCACCGCAAACGCGCTTGTCGCTACCCGATCCGTACCGGTAGCACGATCCGTACCATCAGCTCATTTGCGCCTGCGCGAACAGAATAACTTCCGGGTCGCCAAAAAATAATGTAATTACGGTACTGAAAAAACTTTATTTATATCCTTAAATAATTAAACAATACTAAACTACATCGTAAATACAATATTGAAGACTTTTCTGGAAGAAATGGATGCTTTTTAAATTCAATCCATTGTATTGCTTGACGTCATTTTTCTGGAATAAAAATCCAAATTTTCGGGAAATCTTCCCTTATCAATGAAAAACTGCAGGTCACGAAAGGTAGCAAATGGATCCATTGTGGGATCAGTACTGCTGGAGTGCATAGTTAAGTACAGAGTAAATCAAATATTTAAACAAATTTAAATATATACGCTGTGTGACGTATATTTGCGCATGCTCAGAGCAGTCAAAGTAACTATCACAAGGCGATTGAACTTTTTTATGTATTTCTGTTTTTTTATTTTTATATTGACAAAAATACAAAGATATACAAAAAGAAACCCATGCCTCTAAAAAATACAAAAGAATAAAAAAGTAAGAAAAAGGCCACCGGATGTTATTCTGTTTGCGCACGCGCAAATGAGCTGATGGTACGGATCGTGCTTCCGGTACGGATCGGGTAATGACAGCGCTGCTGCTCGAGATGGACCGCCGCGGTGAACCGCGTGGAGGCGACCCGGCCAGAAGCTGCTGTTGAAGTAAGTTTTCAGGTGGATTTTCCCACTTAAAAACATATTAAAACTACTTTATTCCCACTGATCACAGCAAATATAGCTGCAAGGCAAAGAAAGGATAGAGTAGCTCCGCCCATCGCGCGTCAGACACACTTTTGCACCGCGCAGCCAGAGCAGCAAAGCTGCTTCAGCCGCGCGTCAGAACTGAGACTGCGCCTTTTAGTACGGTGCGCCTTACGGTTGTGAAAATACGGTATATCTTAAGCTGAAAAACAACACTTTTTGTTTAGGAAGTTTTAAAAGTTTCACTTCTGCATTTCTTTTATTTTTTTATTGGAAACACGCTCTTTCTTGCAACAATAATGGAACAAAATTCACTCCCTACAGATCAATTTTTCCACCTCATAACTGCGAGAATCTTCCCTAAAAACACTGTAGATGCTGTAACTGAAGGCCACTTCTTTTTTTGTGATTTCTGACGTGACAAAAGAGAATACAATGCTGATAGTTAATGACATGTTGTAAGAAAGTTGACGTTTTCTGTATTTCATCAAACAGTCTTTGCACTGAATAACGGCTGAGAATGTTGTAATTGGCTGACGGGGGGTGATTAATAGGCTGTGTCAAGCTAAATCCCAAATTTGGCAAGTGAAGTCAAATGTGATGAGTGCGGCTAATGTCAGCAAGCTGTGGTTTTATTTTGGAGGCTGTAATTGATCACAACTGTTCATCATTATTCTGATTTCCCTCCCTTTCTTTGCGGTGACTCTGAGATGCGTACAGCCGCTGCAGATGTGTCCTGGAAGGGCCTTTGCTCAATACCTTAAAGGTCCTGACAGCTCAGCTTCTGGGAGCACAGCAACCTTCGGGTCGGCCCGACTTGACTTCCATGCCAGATGAACATCGGAGCTGGAAGCTGGAACTGAATTAGATGCTGGTGCTGGTAGTAATTTTTTGGGGCCTGTTCGCGCCTGTCTTCTGACAGCACAGAGCCCCAGACTTTGCCTTAACCCCAGCTCTGGTTCCATCTCCACGCAGGAGTGTTACTGGAAATCTGTCTATTGGGACCTGGATCTGATAGTTATGTCAGGTCAGACCTGCCAGGATCCCTAGCAATGTTTGGAGAACACAGACCGTTGTTAGTAAGAACACTTATCCTGTGATTATTCATCTTTGACGGCAAAAAAAAAAAAGAAATTTACTGTTGGCCATTTTTATGCTGTATAGTTTTTTTTAAACCTAAAACCACTTTGGTTCATGTCTGTCAAATCTGATTGAGGTTTCCAGGAGTTTATGTTGGTAACCAAATGATTCAGATGAAAATGGAGGCAGTAGTGAACCAATAAGGTGGAACCTCTTATGCTTCCTGTTGGATATGAGACACCAAAGTTCACGAGTGGTTTTATTGGTCACCATCAAAGTCCACAAAAAACGTGTCAATATTCCTCCATACTGCTCGTCCAATGTATTCCGAGTGTCCTGAGTGGGTAGCGTCCATAATTTACTCGAAACAAAGTCATTTAGAATGTCTTTAGAGCATAAACAGTAGTGTATAGGATTTCCTGAAAGCGCGCGCCTGCGAGTTCACGACGCTACGGAAATATTCAGTGTGTCTCGGCCCCCGCCTCCCTTCAGTGTCCACCACATTGGATCAGTCAATGTGCTGCACATGTGCAGAAAGGTCCAAACACACCATTTAAAAAACAAACACAGCAAAGAGCAGTGTTGCCAACTTTGTGCTTTTGTCTCTATATTTAGCATCCTTTCAGACCCCTCTAGAAGTTTTATTTTGAAGAAGCACCTTGCGCCAAATTTAGCAACTTTGTTCTGTCCTGAGACTTTGGCGACAACATATAAAAGCACATTAGTGATTGGAAAAATCTTTCATTTCTTTTGGGACAGCATGAAAAGTCAGCTAAGCACATTGCCAATATTACAAGAAAAGGGGACTAAAGAAAACAAAGAGGAAAACAGGGACAAAAGGTAGAACAAATAATAGATATTTATTTTATTAAAATTTATCCGTATAATGGGTCTGGTTTATGTCTTGTCTTTTCAGTTCAGAGGGTCCCCTGCCTGTCTTTGCCTAGGGCCCAACATTTCCTAAATCTGCCCCTGTCCTGTAACTCTGAGAGGAAGTAGGAGACAGTTTGTTTTGCAAAAATCTAGTTCTGGAAGTGGCATCAGGACTACTTAACCTTAGTAGGGACTGCAGAATGAAGTCATTTTAGCAATGTTCTTTCTGTTCTCCCGGATGTGGTCTCCCTTGGCACACACCGGCAAGAACAAATGTGGGGTTTGTAAAGGGATCTATACCAAGCACCAGTTTTGTAGTACTCGAGATCGGTCTTGGTCTCGAGACCATTTTTTGACAGTCTCTGTCTCGTCTCGGACTTGACCGCATTTGGTCTCGGTCTTGTCTCGGTCTCGGGCGCTGAGGACTCGGCATTTTATTTCAAGACCGGTCAAGACCACAACTGTGGAAATAACGCTAATCATCAGAATATTATCAGTTTCTTTAAGATCCTTCTTTTTATTGGATGCTTGGATTCAAATCCAAGCAATTACCTGTCTCATTGGTTCTAAAATCATTGGTTATAAAATTCAGCTATTTAAATCACAAAGAATATATTGTACTGTAAATATCTAGGTGTTTTTATGTGAATGTGGGTCTTTTAGATCAATTTTAGTGATTTTGATCATGTTTTACATTTTATTGTCACATAGTGGCGCTGGTCTCGGTCTTGACTCGGTCTCGACTTCCCTCGGTCTTGGTCTTGACTTGGTCTCGGACCCTAAATGTCTTGGTCTTGTCTCGATCTCGATACACTCTGGTCTTGGTCTTGTCTTGGTCTCGGGTTAGGTGGTCTTGACCACAACACTGCCAAGCACACTATATCATCTCCCTTTGATTTTGTCTCTTGGAGTGTTTTGCTGAGGGGTTGTGAAGCTAAGCTTTGCAAAGACAATCAGCATAGATATTGGCCCTAGTGTCCAAAATTAATAACAAGTATTATGGCATGACGATATCAACCATCAGAAAGGTCTTAGAGGATGGGTATATTATTCTGGGCATGAGCAAATGGGGTTTAAATGCTCCAAAAATGAATGTCACCTAAAAAACAAAACAACAGATATTTGCATTCAAAACCTTTTACTCCAGCTGCAATGAAGGAAATAAACACAATAATTTAAAACCACATCTGAGTGACATTTGTAGACAGTTTGGTGTCATTAAAACTATAGATGTAAAAATAAAATTCGTCCCAGTGACCATATATTAAGTATTATGTCTTTAGTTCTGGGGACAGTTCTGCAGCGGTACTGGGCCCAGTTGGCCACTATCTAGAAAAACTAAATCTATTTCAACAGGTCAGTAAGAAAACATTATAGCGAGGCACATTTAGACCAAAAATGCTTTCCCCTCTCTGTGACTGATTTATACTGTTCTACTGGTTTAATCTAATGGCCTCTGAAAATGTTCATGTCTTCAGGGTTTTGGTTTGGGACAAATAGAGAATCTAAATAACACCGCAGACTATTTCTTCTTTTTTTATTTTTTAGAAATGGAGGTCGATGTAACCGCCATGAGAATGTCAGGATCAAATTCAGAGCAGCAAACAACTTGCAGTTTTCAGGCTTGTTTTTTTACCTTTATTCCTACATGAAACAGATTGTATATTAAAGCTACAGTGTGTAATAATTACAGGGATATAAAGTCAGAAATTTAATATATTATACATAACTATGTTATTTATCATCACCTATGAGCTCAGCCTTTTAACCATAATATTTGCGTTGCCTTAGAATTCGTTATTTATAATTACATAGGAGCGGGTCTCGCAGCCATGGGGGCAGACATCTTTGCGCTACGGCAGCGCAGAGCCAACAAACTAGCGATTGCGAGATCTCCCACTGCATGAAAAGTGAGATTTTCGTCCCCGTAAACCCCCGTAAACTCCCGCAGATCTGCCTGATTTTCGTCAGTTTCCGACAATTTGCAACCCGTGCTTGTCCGCGTTTGTCGTGCCACAAATTGTCGGAAACGTACCATGACGTATGTGGAGAGCGATCAGCTGTACTAATGGCCCTAATTAGCATATGAATGCAGCAAACCCGCGCGGCTGGCCAGGTCTGGCTTGAATAACCTTCTCAGTATTGGCTGAAACCACTATTCTCAAACAAATGAAATAGCTCGTGATTGGCAGCAAAACCACACGTGGCCACGCCAGGCTTTAATTTTCTTACTGAGTATTGGACGGAACCACTTCTTTTTAAACAAGTAAAGTCGCTCGTGATTGGCTGGCATATATATATATATTTACATATATATATTTATTCATATATATATATTTATTCATTCATATATATATTCATATATTTATTCATTCATATATATATTCATATATTTATTCATTCATTCATATTTTTATTCATTCATATGCTGTGTATTTATGTTATCCTACACTACTACACAATTATTATGCTACCATCAAGGACATGAATGAATTTATACAGGAAATGAAGATTTGCCAAGAAGCTGTTTATGCATAGGAAGAGATTTATTAAAACACACACACAACTATATACAACGCGTATCCAAACACATGCGTTTCTAAAAATTAAAAGTCCGTGAACGGTCCGTTTGCTTCCTCGGGGTTGGAGGTAACAGGCAGCATTCCCTCCGAGGCAGGTCCGATGTGCAGACGCCTACTGTGCGCGGCCCTGTACTTCGGCCCCCCCTTTAAAAAATTTTTGGGGGGGGTTTTTCCCCCCCCCCCCCCTTTTTTAAACCCCCCCGGGACTCAAGGCCCCTTTTAAAACCCCCAAAAAAAAAAAAATTTTTCCCCCCCCCCGGGGTGGGAACCGGCCCCCTCCGAAATGGGCGGGGGAAACCCGTCCCCAAATCCTTAAAAAGGGGGGAAAAACAAAAAAAGGGGAGAAAAAAAAAATCCCTTTTCACATAACAAGGGGAAAAAAAACTTAAAAAGTCACTTCCCAAAATTCGTTTTTTAACACATCTGCTCGGCTTCCGAGCGGAAAAAACCCGTCTTTGGGGGCATTTTATTGGAAAAAAAAAAATCCTTTTCTTTTTTACCAAACCAGCCCACCAAATAAAGTTCAAAAAACCCCCCTTCCTTCTGCCCCGTCTCGGGGGAAAAATTTAGCCCTGGAACCTCCGCAGGGGCGTTTTGGCTAGCAGGTTTTTTTATTCCTGAAGCTCCTTTTTTGCTTACCGTTATTTATTTTATTTTTTTCCCATGGGTAAAAAAATTAAAAAAAAAAAAAAAAAATTTTTTCAAAAAAAATTTTTTACCCTTTTTTTTTCAAAAAGGGGAAAAACCATTAAAAATACCTTTCAAATTAATTTTTTTTTTAAAAAAATTTTCAATTTTGGGGGGGGGGAAAAAAAAATTTAATCGTTTTTTAAAAACCCGATATTTAAAAAAAAAAAAAAAAATTTTTTTTTTTTTTCCTTTTTTCCTTTGCAAATAAAAATTTTTTTTTTTTTTTAAAATAAAAAAAATTTTATTTTTATTTTTTTTCCTTAAAATTTTTTTTTTTAAAAAAAAAATTTAAAATAAAGGTTTTAAAATTTTTTTAAAATTATTTTTTTTTTTTTTTTTTTTTTTTTTTTAAAATTTTAAAAAAATTTTTTTCGAAAATATTTTATACATTAAAAAAAAAAAAAAAATTGGAAATTTTTTAAACAAAAAATTCTAAAAATTGTAACAAAGTTTTTATTCCATAAATGTCGCTATGCAAAAAGCTCCCTTCAATTCTGCTCTGCTCTCAAAATAAACTTTCCCTTTTTAAAAGAGTCTGGAAAAAATGCAGAATTTAAATGCAATTAAATTGTTTGAGTTTTAATTTTAAGAATTTCAGTTGGTGTCCCCCCTGTTAAATTTTCTTTAACTACTATTATTATTTTATTTATTTTTATTTTTTTTTTTTTTTATTTTTTTTTATACTTTTTCCACCTGTTCTTTAATTTTTTTTTTTCAAAAGCAGGGGGTTGTGTATTTCTTCTTGTATTGAATATTTTTTATTGATTGTTTTTTGAATTTTTATTGTTTTCTTATATATTCAATAACAAAAAAAAAAAAAAAAGTGGAAATCTAAAAAAAAAATTAACCATTACAGCCAACTGATTCTGAGTAAAACTAATTTTTGAAGTAAATTATTTTGTGTATTTTTTTTACATAACATTTGCATACACAGTAATCTAGCGTACTTTAATTAAATAAATCAATTCAAGCTAAAATGTAAGAGTCTATAATTAGGCTATACTGAGCCTGATCTATTTCTACCATCTATTTGGGGGATATTTATTGCCATACTTTGGGCCACTTAATACCAATTTAGCATGCTGACCTATGTCCTTATGACCACAGTGTACCAATCTTCTGATGGCTACTTCCAACAGGATAATGCGCCATGTTATAAAGTGAATCATCTCAGAATCATTTCTTGAAACTTTTCCACTTAAGTAATTGTGAATTGAGCATATTGACAGACAACGTTTTATTTTTTATCTTAAATGCAAAAAAAAAAAATAATAATTACTGCTCTAAATGTATTGCTCTGTCAGCTAAAGATCTGTTTTGGTCTCTATACTTTAATTAAATAAATCAATTCAAGCTAAAATGTAAGAGGCTATACCTGATCTCTTTGTATCAGAGATTTTCTTACCCAGAAAGATGTCACTTGGGGTAAAACCCCCCCTGCAACCCTGGTTTGCATTTGTATAGCTCACAGCATGTTCATTTACATGTTAAAGCCTCCCCTAGAATTGCATGGGGGGGAGGCATGGGGGGAACACTGCCTAAGAAATTCCACGTCAATTTCTGACAATTTACGGGAGTTTTCGGCGAAGCCTGCAAATTGCCGTAAACTGCCGCTAACCTGAAGTTCCACGACAATCTACAGTGCCGTATATTGACGAAAATCCCACTTTTCATGATTACGCTCAAAAATAACTACGGCAAGTTGAGAGAGATTAACTGAGACGGTACTGAACAGTAGATGGCAGTATTATGCCTGAGAAGCGTTTAGTCTGCCTGAAACCAAAGAAGAAGAAGAAGCAGGTATACTGCACTTCAGTAACAAGAAAGGTGAACAAGGCGGCAGGCGTGAGTGACTTTGCAAACTGTTTGGCACTGTGTGGCCAAACATCAGACGAATGGAGGATCATGCCTACTCTGTATCACAACGAAAAGCGGCGGACACCGAACCCCCGTCATCTAAGAAGCGGAAACACGACGAGAATAAACACAAGCGTGACAAGAAATGACAAAAAACACGGATCAACATTGGCACGGCATTTACTCGATGGAAGTCACTGATGGAGGAAAAAGGTTTTCAAAGTGACGCTCAAGTTGCCAGTTTTCTCTTTGACAGGTAATTAATCCTACACACACAATTGTCTAATATCACAGCAGTTTTTGGAGTACAGGATGCTCAGACCTGTTTAAAACAATAACATGCTGCGTGATGATGCTGTTACTCTCCAGTATACTTATTCAGCAATGTCCCTGACGTTTCACAGGTAATGATTCAGTAATTTTCTGTAAAATAATTTTCTGGATATATACCTCGGTTACTTCTCTCCGGCTCCTTTGGAGATCTTCAAGCCTTTCCTCCCCGCTGGCACCTCTCCCTCGCCTGGCCCTGGCTGCACGCCCACCCCGGCCTCTCTGCCCTCTTCCTCTCCCTCTTCCTCGCCTTGTAACCCCCGTGCCACAAACAAGACTTGGACTCTGTAAACGGGGAATATATATTCTTCCAGCGAACACAATCTCGCTGTTAAACTAATGACTACAATTACTTCGTCTGTTTATATCACCATGCAAAGCAGCTCACCAAAACGTCACAACGACGTAGAAAAAATAACGGGTATATTTATTATCTAAAGTCTACATGAAATCTATACCCTACACAGACTAATGAAATACTATCTGTAAAATTATCTATGTAAACAAACCTCATCACTTGAGAAGGTAGGTGATGCGGACGTCGTGGAAGACATTTTGTCCCGTAATGCTCGCCGTACTGTTGGGGGGGAGAAGCGAAGGGGGGGAGACGTTCATGTTGCTGCAGTCTGCAGTCTGGACGTTAGATGTCGCTGAAAATTACACACTGTAGCTTTAATACTCTTACTGTCACCTCCATAAATCTCCTCTTGATGGGCTAAAAATTCCTGAGAGGTTTCTCATTCAAGCTGTCGCCCCTCTGACACAAACAGAAAGGTGCTTTTTGTGTGTTCATATCCAAAAGCTGCCCTACTTGCACAGTGATGCCTCATTACTTGTAATACCTCCCTGTTTGCCCTGAAGAGAGGTGCGGTTCTCCTCGCCGGGCCCAATCGTCAAGGTGACCCAACATGCCCCAGGATGGCAGGCAGACGGGCTGGAAGAGTGAGGGGAGGTGGGGGCGTCTGTCCTGTCTTTATCGCACCCAGGCCACCGTATGCTGGTTGGTGCTCTTGGCCCTGGGTATTTCCAGGCTGCTGCATACGTCCCAGTGAGCAAGCAGCTGATCTCATTTTTCAACGTGCAGCTGCCCCAACATCAGGCTCAGGTGAAGGTGACCTCCCTTTGCCTTTTGGGAGGTCTTCTGAAAGATGTATGGAGTCTACAGAACTCTAACTGATTAAATTACTTTGAGCTGCAATCTGAAAATTCTGATTTTGACTAAAATACTTACCGTAATACATATCAAAAAGGAGGACAATGTCTGTCACAATAGGTTATTTAAGAGATGTAGCAGTTAAAAGACAAAAAGAAAATAAAGAAGGTTTGCAAAGACCGGCCACTTTATTATGTACAGCCAGTGCCTGGTATTTCATAATTATAAGTTATCTTATTAGTATCTCATTAGTATGAAATATCATGTCCTTATTTTGACTTAGCTATCTCATAATTATAGGAAAGTATCTCATAACGATGAATTACCTATGTAATAATAAGAATAATAACTCTCAGCTCTTGTTCCTGTTTGGCTGTGACTCCATCCTGGAGAGAAATATCAACTGTGCTGCTGCCATCAACACCTTTGTTTCTAGATGTTGGAGCTTGGCCTGTTTTTCAGTGTAGTCCTGTTTCTCTGACTGTGACTGGCTGGATGTGCTCTCTTCATCCTCTGACATGGGAGCTGGCTCGGAGCTCGTCTGGCTGTGTTTCCTGGACAGGGCCGCCTCTTACAGTTGCTCCTTAAACCCCAGTCGGCCTCAGCAGATGGCCGCAGCAGGTTTCTTCCTTTTAAAAGAGAGTTTTTCCTCTCTACTGTCGCTACAAGCATGCTTAGTGTGAGGGATTGAATGAGTCGATACAATCAGCTGGTTTTTCTTAGATAGAAAACTGAATCAACCTGACTGGATGATCTGGTGAACTGGAAAGTTTCTTGGGATGACGTGTTGTGAATTGGTGCTATAGAAATAAACTGAATTGAAATTAGCTATATACTTATGAAATGCTTTGTCGTTGGTTACTTTCTTGTAATTATGGCATAGCTAATTCCAAATAATGAGATACTGTCCCATAATTATGAGAAAGTAACTCCTAAGTCAATATAACAACAAAGCATTTCATAAAGAGATAATTTCACTTGAATTCAATAATAATGAGGTAGCCAAATCATAACTATGAGATATTAATATATAGTTATAAGAATACTTCATAATAATGAGATGGATGAGACAAAATAATCATAGAGTATCTTATAATTATTAGAAACTGTTTTTCTCTTCCATACTATCCACATACTATTCATGTATGTGAAAGAAACATTATTAATATTTTCAAGCAGATCTATCTATCAATATTTGTTTTGTTCAGAAATTGAAAAAAAAGAAGCCAATTCTATTTCTATTATTGTAGTTAATCATAATAATGAAATATTTAAAGTAAAAATGAGCAAAGCATAGTAATAGGTATCAGATGTGTCAAGTAACAAAGTACAATTACTTTGTTACTTTACTTAAGAAGAAATTTTGGCTATCTATACTTTAATTGAGTAATTATTTTTACACAATTTTTAACTTTTTTTTTTTTTTTTTTTTTTACTCATTGTCGTTATGACCTGTTGGTATTTAAAAAAAAATAAGAACCATCAAAATAATTTTTTTCATCCATTAGTTTCTTGTTGGTTGGACTCGGTGCTGCCCCAACTTGTTGTTCACCACATAACAAAATAAATAGTTTTTCAAGATGATGCAAAGTTAAATTTGACACTGTAACCATTAGTTATAAAACTAAAAAAATAAAGTGCAAGGAAGTTATTTTTCAGAATTGTAGAAAAAAGTTCCTATAGCGCAGAAAAGCTTCTGTCCTTAAAAATGTTTCCCGCATTACTTTTACTTTTATACCGTAAGTAGTTTTTAAAATTATATTTTTATACTTTTACTTGAGTTCAAAAGCTAAAGTTGATGCTTTAACTTCTACAAAAGTGTTTTTTTTTAACAGTAGGATTTCTACTTCTACTGAAGTAGCCATCGATAATGCTTTTGACATCTATGTCAGGTACAAGCAGAGCATTACCATAATGACAGGCTTTGGCTATCTCGGGTAAATGCACCACTTAAAAACGAGACGTCTGGGGTGATTTATGTATTGCAGGGATAGTGAAGATAGTGCTTATCCTGTGTGAATACAGCTTTATTTTAGCAGCACTAGGATGAGTACTAGTTCTGTTTTACGCATAATGTTACCTTTAATTCATTGTACTTTTCTGGTTTCGTCATTTCAATCCCTTTAAAAATATGTTCTCGTTCTTAACCCTGTAATGCCAAATGTATCATATTTGATACATACGGTTTCTGAAATGTTTTGCGTCTGACACCTTTTGCATAATTTAATGATAAAAACTTTGCTCAAAATCCTATTGTACACAATCAGATATACCTGATAACAGAGGGCAGAAGACTACACAAAAAATAATCTGGAATTATCGCATAGTAATAAATTATTAGTATCGAAAATGTATTTCTGTTTTTTTCTTTTTACATATTTTGTTAAAAGGCCAAATAAGGAATTCAAACCAAAAAAAAGTAATTTTCTGTTTTGTTTTATTCTTGGATCGGGCTGTAAAGGGTTAAAGGTATCAAGGACAATCTTTTATTTCTGGGTGGATCATCTAAATCAGTGGTCCTCTTAACTGTCAATCATTCTGGTGATATGTTAATGTAAGGGCATCCTACATGCTCGTCCCGTTAGCTATCTTTTTCTGCGCATGCGCACTTTCAGGCAAAGATGGTGCAGGCACTGCGCAGTGGACTAACGGTGAAGTCGTCATCTGCCCGAAAAGTCAGTTAACTGAGTTCACTATAAAGTCCACTATATAGTCCCCGCTCTATTTAGTGATGGAGGGATTTAGGGTGGACATTCGGACACAGTAAGCTTGTATGAGCTATGAGAACAGGAACTTTTAAACAGAGAGTGCACGAGGAGAAATGGACTTTTGCATGCTCTCACACGCACATTTTTTTTTTAATGCGGAGAGGGCGGGTCTTTTAAAAAAAAACTGAATAAATCCTCAACAAAAAATCCACCACAGCTATCTTCTTTTAATATATATAAGCACCATTGTTGGTGAAAAATGTATGCTCCGTGGTACCAACATAGCTCAGAAACAGACTTATATAACATTTGTTATCATCAGTGTTGGGCACATTACTTTGAAAAAGTAATTAGTTATAGTTACTAGTTACTTCTCCCAAAAAGTAACTGAGTTAGTAACTGAGTTACTCCATAATAAAAGTAACTAGTTACTAGTAAAAGTAACTATTGCGTTACTTTTGCGAGTGTATGAAATTAATAACTGGGGATGTCTAATTCTGAAATCCAGTGTTTGGGTTGTTATAGATACTGCAACATGTAGCTATATCTATCTATCCATCCATCCATCCATCCATCCATATTTCTCCCTTTCTCCATATAGGCTAATGATCGTTCACGCTCTCCGTAGTTCCCCTGTGGGGCGACCACAGGGCGGCTGTTGCGCTCCTTTAGCTAGCATGCGCGTTTCCTGTCGCTTGCGCGGTGAATCGTGCCGCCGCGCTGTGCGGAGATGCAGGGGAAACCGCATCTGATGGGGAAACGCAGCTCGATGTAACACCGGTATTTCCATCTGGAAAACGCTGTTTTGCTGCTGGAGTCCTCCTCACTCTCCATCCCCCCCTCTCTCATGACAAGGCGCGCACGAGTCCTATCATGAAAAAAGGTTCATTGTGCGACCCGAGTAACGTGCAGTAACGGGGTGTCTGCAATGGTAACTGCGTTATAGTTACAGTCAAAGTAATTAGTTAGATTACTCGTTACTAAAAAAAGGTAGCGCCGTTAGTTACTTTCAACTAGGGCTGGGCGATAATTCAATAACGATATATATCGATCTATAGACATGCGGCGCAATAGAAAAAAATAGGCTCAATAAAAGTTCGATAAAAAAACGCAGTTTTCCTTCCTTCTCATTGTAGCCTAGCATGTAGGTTTATGCTAGTCACTGCTTCCTCCCAACCAATCACAATCGCGGACCCAGGCACGCCGTCACCAAGCGCCGCCCTCTCAAACCACAACACAGAGCACATGAAGATGTTGCAGCAAGGAGAGGCGGAGGAAATTGTTCCAAAGAAGGGTTTTTGTAGTTCGCCAGTCTGGCAGTATTTCGGTCATGGCAAGTCGGACCAAAAACAAACCACAGTCATCTGTAAAATGTGTAGGGAACCAGTGAAAACCAGTCTGATAACACAACCAACTTTTTTTTTTTTTATCATCTCAGCCGCTCACAGCCGCAGGAGTACGAGCTGTGTAGGCCCCAGCACGGCTCTCCTCCGAGGAATTTTCGGAAAAAAAAAAATATATATATTTTCAGTTCTGGGCAGTTTCCCACGTAGTTCTAACAATTGAGATAAAAATGCTGAGGGGCCAGCAACTTCAAAGTAATAACTCAGGTTAAAGCAGGAAACGGCGGCGGCGGCGGTGGGGGTGCATTTATTTATTTGTTTTATTTATTTTGGTCACTTTAGTTTATTCTTTGTCAGTATTTAATAACATAACTCAGGTCTCTTAAGTTATTTTTCTTTAAAACAATTCTGTTATGGTTAAAAAAGTTGGTTAAATAAATATTTAATTTGAAGTCTGTGTTTGTGTTTTTTATTAAAATTAAATCATTTAGCAATATTATAAAAAGTCCAGGCAGAGCTGCACATAAAATATGGTTTAAAATCTTTTCAATAATTATCGATATCGATCAATATGCATTTTTTTTTATCGATAAGCTTTTTTTCTATATCGCCCAGCCCTACTTTCAACGACATTCCTCCCATCACTGGTTATAATCTTTTTCATTTTTATATTGTAAATGGAGAAAGAGAAAGCACAAAAGCAAAAAAAAAAATGGCAGCACATATCATGGATCGATCAGACTTATAATAATTGAAAATAATAATAATTGATAAATTAAAATGATTGGTATCAGCTCTCAAAAATCCCATATTTATTGGGTTTAGAATAAACGCAAAAAATGATAAAAATAACCACATGCTTTAATAAAACAAAACAAAATGACGTAATAACTGCCAACGCCATGCCATTTGATCTCTGCCTCCATCCGTCTCCATCTCCTCTTCTTTCTGCTCTCTTTCTGTTTCCTCTAACTCCTCTCCCAACCGCCCTCCCCGTCTCTTCCTGTCACCCCCTCCCTCTCCGTCTTCTAACACAGGACAGATTGGGAAGCCGTGATGGCGGCACAGAAGTTGAGGGAGAAGCTATTTATCCCAGACGGATCAGGAGGTGTGTGACGGAGGTGTGGACGGTTGCTGCAGGTCAGTGACGTTGGCAGGCGCCAGGCAGGCCGGCCCACATGGCCCGGGGACTGTGGGACTACAGACAGATGGCACCTGGTGGGTGACAAACAATTAACAAACCAACAAGAATAGCTGGATCGGCACTATACCCACAAGCACAGGAGATAGCAAAAGAGCGGGTGCATCTGTGCTCTCTGAACACTTCTACTCTTTACTTTTCCTCTACCCAAGACTTGTTTTGTATAACAGTTGCAATTTAACCATGTGTCCTTCTCACAAAAAACACCCTCGTCATTGTGTTGCTATAGAACGCTCTAAATAAAGCAGAACCAAGCATATGCATGCAGCATATGTTTCTGTTTATTTTAGCACAGTTTTCAGAGAAGTGGCTGTTAATTTAAATGCACATGACTGTGAAACAACACATCAAGAATCCAGCAAAATGCACTGAAAAGTCTAAAGCAGCCAAAGCTGGTCTCTACAGTACCTCTACTTTTGAATCGTTGGGATCAAAGTAGATGTTACGTATAAAATTCCTTCCTGGACTCATTCAGGATTCAAAAAGAAGCTTTTTAATGCTATTTATAAATTTAACCCTTTGCATAACACGGCTTTAACAGCATATAATTGGAATTCTGTTCAGTTCAAGCTGCTTTATCCTTTCTGTAATCTCAATTTAGGACAAATCAAGAAAGTCTGTATTTCTTTTATATTCTGTTCCAACACAGTGAGAAAAATTACCCAGTTTTTTAATTTTTTATCATTTAGAACAGTCTATAGAGGTTATAAACTGAGTGTGTTTGGGCCTGTTTCTATCTGTCTTTGTTTTTGTTAGTGTTGATTGTCAGAGGTGGGGGGTAACTCAATACATTTACTCAGTTTCATTTACTTGAGTTATATTTTGAAAAAAAAAGTACCATACTTCTTACTTACCTTTACTTGAGTAATATTCTTCATAATACTCCTTACTTGAGTAAAAGTGTGGCTGTATAGTAGGTAACATGAGGTAAATGCAATAAGCAATGTATATTATTTACCCTCTTCTAAAATATGTTGTATTTCTTTTTGAAACGACTGGTTTCATACTTTTATGTTGACAAATTGGATTAAAAAAATGTTTCAATTTAATATAATAACTTTGCACTACGGTAGCCTGGTGAGACCATCCTGATCTCGTGAGCTTTCAAGGTTTCACTCGCAGATCAGTCCGGAGACTCTCCGTTAAAGAAAATTTGGAGCCGTTCACCAAACAAACGTCCAATCAGCGTTGGCTTTGAGGTGGGTTGAGGTGTGACGCAACGAGAAGCGCGACCGTTCAGTCCAAAAAACATTGTGGCTTCAGCCGATGAAACTAGCGTTAGCGTGGCTATCGAGCAAGTTTTATCGGAATTACAGAGTATTTCTTCACTGAAAGAAGAGCAAAACACTGCTCTGGAGGCTTTTCTCTGAGGAAAAGATGTTTTTGCTCTTCTCCCGACTGGTTTCGGCAAGAGTAGCCTGGCTTGTGGTTGTGTTTTCGTCGTCGCTCTGTTACGTCATATGCTTCGTTGATCTGATTGGTTTATTTGGCCCGTTTATCACCAACATAGGCCAATCAGCTAACCAGTATTTTCGCCCCTTCCCAAAATTACTTCAACGAAAGGTTTCCAGATGGATATGCAGAGCAAATCCATCTGACGGAGTCAGGTTAGCACTACGGTGCCCTGGAATAAAATCCAGAGTAACTGCTTAGCTTTAGTAGTCACCAAATTAGCAACTGAGGTCAACTTTATTTTGAATTTAAATTTTAGAGGTTAAATTTTTTGCAAACCTGTTAAGACATTATAGATTAAACAAGGAAGATTCTTCCATGACTCAGGTGGAAGAATCAGTTGAACCATGTATTCTACAAATCTGACGTTTATGAAAAAAAAGGCAGAAAGAAACCCATCCTTAAAAAAAGTCACATAATAGAAAGTAGTTCCGAGGTGTGATCGCTGTCAGGGGGACATAACTTCCTATTTTAATACAGCAAACAAATGGAAGAAGGTGCTCTGTTCAGATCAGACATGTATTCAACTTTTTAGACTTTGTGCAAAACGAAATGTTTGCTGGAAACTGCTCATCAGCCGAAAGGAAAACTTGCCTATGGTGCAACATAGAGGTGGCAGCATTGTGCTGTGGGGATGTTTTTCTTCATCAATAACAGGACAGGTGGTCAGATATGGTTTGATGATGAATGGAGGTAAAACCAGAACAGCAGAATCTGTTACAGGCTGCCGGGGAATTAATATGACAACGACCCAAAACATGCAGCCAGAGATACGATGGGATGGTTTAGATCACAGCATAGGTGTTTTTTTTAGAATGGCCCAGTCAAAGTACAGATCTAAATTACACAGGGAATATCTGGCAAGTACAACACATTTTATTTCACAATTATTCTCACTCCAGGCTGAGCTGTTATGAAGAGAAGAAAAGGCAAAAATGATCAGTTCCCTCCCAGGAAACCTGCAGCTTTAATGGCCAAAAGTTGGAGCAACGTTATCAAAATGTATGGAAATTTGTGCTTTTAAATGGATGAAATGGGTGTTAATGCTATCCACACTGAGCCCTGTGTGTAGTGGACCGTGGGTGGGGTGGGGTGGGGGTGTCTTGGGATGGGTGTGAACACATCTGGAGTCTAGACTATGTGGCTCTGTGGGCAGGGTCCTATCTGCTTGCAGCATCGGGGTCCAGAAACAGACCATGTTGACACAGGCACACACACATCAGCATCTGTTTCAGCAGTCACTACTCAGGCCTAGCCCCCACGCCTCCAACACACACTTTGATTGTCCGCTGAGAGATGGAAACAGGCAGGAGGTGACAGAGATGGATGCAGCATGGATCTATTTAAGTCAACGGCAGACTGGGATGACTGGTTAACCCAAAAATAAAGAGCGGGAGTTTGTTTTCAAGACTAACCAAACTAAACCTTCAGAAATGTCCTCTTTCCTTCCCTGTGACACGTTATTAAGACATGGACATCTGTTTGAGAGAGAGAGACAAACAGCTTATGAATATGTGTACCACTTGCTGAAAATTTCCATCTTCAGAGGACAAACTCCTTCATTGGATTTAGGGACGGTAAGTAGGGAGGGAGGTATTTCCAAACTGTCCAAGTCTCCACGCTGGAGATGTGGAAACAAACTATCCCAAACAATAATCTCGTTGTGCAGATGTTCTCCACTTAGACCGCTCCTATCCCTAACTCATTTTGACAACAAGTTCAACATTTTGATATGCAGTGGCTCAAGCAATGAAACTTGTTGTACACAGATTAACTATTTAGCATTGACAAGCGTTATAACATGAGCCAATGATACAATAATGATGATAGTAACTTTACTGCAAAAATGATCTCAAAATTAGTAAAAATGTCTCAAATTAAGGGTATTTACCCTTAATTTGAACAGGTAAATAAGATGATTTGCCAATGGAATTAGTATTTTTACTCTTAAAATAAGGTATCTAGATAAAATGCACTTGAAATAAGACAATGCAATTGTTCTTTCTTATTTTAAGTGTAAATTGTCGTGTTCCATTGGCAAAGTGTCTCACTTAAATCCTTAATTCAAGAAAAAATGCACTTATTTTAAGAAGAAATGACTTATTTAGATTTCATTTTTTTTGCAGTGAGAGAGCTTAACAGTTCAACGTGATACGAAACGATTTAAAACAACAGATCAAATAACTATTGAATTGTACCATTTAAGATGTAAAAGACAAAGTAAACTAGTGGGTCTAAAACTTTGCTCCGAGAAGGTTGCGCTACATGAAAAGAGAAGAGTTGCTCCTAAACAGTTTTTCTTGGTGCTTTCAGGCCAGTGGTTTGAGATCCAAGTGTTCGAGGAGGAACATATAAGTGCAAGAGGTAAGAGGTAATCAGACCGTTTATGCCTTGTAGGTGAGCAACAGGATCTTGAAGTCAGCTTGAACATGATAAGGCAGCCAATGATGAGATGACTGTAGTGGGGTAATATCTGTCTTTCTCAGTTTTTATTCAAACCTGAGCAACCTAAAGAAAAGGCATTGCACTAATCGATACATACGGAAGAGGATAAGGGCCACTGAAAAAAAAAAAAAAGGTTAACTGATTTTTTAAATTTTATTTCAGTATAATATGGGAAAAAAGTCAGAATTCTGACTTTAATCTCAGAATACTGACTTTTTTATTGTCAGAATTCAGTCACAATTCTGAGATTTTTTTTCTTCTAATTTTAAAAGGCAACAAAAGAACTGAGTACAGCAGAACTCTGCATATATGATGCCTCAGAAATAGATTGTGATGAGCACTGTGTGGGTTCTGTTTCTTCTTAACCTTCTCTGGACAGTCTGGATCGATAAGAGAGATGGACTGGATAGAGGATTGATTTTCCAGAATAATTGTTGTACACTGGAAAAACAATCTAGAAATAGGCAAAAATGTCTTAAATTAAATGTATTTTTCCTTAATTTGAGTAGGTAAATGAGATAGTTTGCCAATGGAATGTGTATTTTTACTCTTAAAATAAGATCATTAGATAATATGCACTTGAAATAAGACAATGCAATAGTGTTTTCTTATTTTAAATGTAAATTGTCTTGTTCCATTGGCAAAATGTATCTTTTACCTCCTTAATCTAAGAACAAACTTATTTTAAGAAAGAATTACTTATCTAGATTTCTATTTTTTCCAGTGTATTCACTGCAAAACCAATCCAGAAATAAGTAAAAAATGGCTTAAATTAAGTATATTTAGCCTTAATTTGAGCAGGTAAATAAGATGATTTGCCAATGGAATGAGTATTTTCACTCTTAAAATAAGATAGTTAGATAATATTTACTTGAAATAAGACGATAAAATAGTTTTTTCTTATTTTAAAAGGAAATTGTCTTGTTCCATTGGCAAAGTGTCTTACTTATCTCCTCAAATCAAGGAAAAACACACTTATTTTAAGAAAAAATAACTTATTGAGATTTATATTTTTTGCAGTGTTCTCTTTGTCAAGGAGACTCACTCCAGCTTCTTTGAGATGTGTTTCCCATTAAAGCTGCCAGCTGTCTGCATTACCCTCCCTGACCAGACCATATACAAGGGCACAGCCTTTGGCCTCCACAATCACCAGGCTTGTGAAAGAGAGTCGATTTACGGCGAGCTGAGTGAGATTCACAGGACATGTACTGTAGAGTACAGCAACAATCTTTGATATCAAACAACACTGCAAAAACGATCTAGAAAAAAGTCAAAATGTCTTAAATTAAGGGTATTTACCCTTAATTTGCATAGGTACATAAGATGATTTGCCAATGGAATGAGGTTTTTTACTCTTAAAATAAGGTAATTAGATAATGTATACTTGAAATAAGACAATGAAATAGTTTTTTTCTTATTTTAAATGTAAATTGTTCTGTTGGCAAAGTGTCTCACTTACCTCCTCAATTCAAGAAAAAAATGCATTTATATTAAGAAAAAAATGGCTTATCTAGATTTTGATTTTTTTCCAGTGAAGATATCTAACTGTTATTGGCCTCTAGATACTTAAATGATGTTTCCTCCCAGGTTAAGGTTGTCGCATTCGTCTGTTTCTTTATCACCTTAATGTGAGATGCTGACACAACCTTGACCTTCATCCTTATATGTCTTCATCTCATTTTTATCCATGCTCACAGCAAAAACAATCAAGAAATAACTGAAAAATGTCTTAAATTATGTGAATTTACTCTTAATTTGAGCAGGTAAATAAGATCATTTTCCAATGGAATGAGTGTTTTTACTCTTACAATAAGATATTTAGATAATATGCACTTGAAATAAGACAATGCAGTTGGTTTTTCTTATTTTAAATGCAAATTGTCTCGTTTCATGGGCAAAGTCTCTCACTTACTTCCTCAACTTAAGAAAGAAATTTACATTTTTTGTTGTGCTCTTCAACTCCACAGGTAGGAGATCATTAGTATGAAGGCTGATGAAGATCCAAGGATTCAGAACAGATCTGCACTCTTCACAAGACAAAACATTTAACATGGACTCAGGTAGAGCGTTAAGGTGCATTTCACATATGCACTAAAACCCTGGGCTATGCACCATCTTTCAGAGACGTCTGCTTAGCGATGATGAAGTTGTGTTGCTCTGTGGAACAGAGGAGCCCCTCCTTGCCCTTCCTGCATATCATACTCGGCTGCTGTCTGAAGCCTCCCCGCTTTGCTCCAGTGTACAAAACCCTATTGTGTCTTTCCTGAGATAAGCAGAGACGGTGAGGGAGAAAGAGAGAGAGAGAGAATCAGGCGGAGGGATGAAAGACGTCTGTGGAGGCGCCAGGCCTATCTCTTCCATCTCCTCTGGGAAACGTGCTGGCATTCCCAAAGACAGCGGTGCTAAGAGGCTCGTCGCCTGACTTTCATACACCGAGGAGAAGGAAACACAGATATTTATGTTACAGTGACCGAATCGTCTCCCCTCCGGAGCTCCTGGTCTCTCCTGACTGCTGAGCAGGAGGGAGAGACCAGGACCAGAACGCAGGTAGAATGAGGCAGACATGAAAGTTTATTGTAATCCGATACATAAGGGTTTTACTAGATGTGTTTATATCAATCTTTTTTTTTTATATATAGATTTTAGTTTGAGTTTTTTTGGGGGTTTTTGTTCCAAAAACAGTAAATGCACTAAAGCAGAGAAGGAAATATGTCTTTGCTCAGGGAGACGGTCTGTGGGAGTGGGGCTTGAAATCAGAACCTCAGGATTCCAAGCGCAATGCCCTAAAGAGGCGTGAAGGGTCTTGCCTAAGGACCCACACTGGCAGCTCATTCCCCCCAGCTGGGATACAAACCCAGGCTTCCTGCTTGCAGGACGGGTGACTTACTACAAGAGCTAGCCAGCCAATCTGTGGCATAACTAGCTAACCTAAGCGTATCACGACATTACGCTTTGGATCACCCAGTTAATTTGCTCCAATGGATGAAAACAATAATCTGCATTTTCTTTTTTTTAATAATGTTTAAAGTTTGTTCAGTCCTCGGCGTTAATTCTGGATAGAAACACGGCTAATGACCGACATAAAGGTCCTTACACCTTTTCGACTTTTTCCTGATTTAATGACTTTATTACAGAAAGGAATCTTTGCCCGTGTTTTAGTGTGATCTTATGAAGTAGATCTGCACAAACTTGGTTTACACATAACTGGAGGAAAAAAAAGAAAACAATATATATTCTGTAAAGTGAGGCTATCATTTTACATTTAGCCCACTTTACTCTGATACCTCTAAACCAGGGGTCACCAACTTTTTTAAGGCTGAGGGCTACTTTATGGCTACTGAGTCATAGGACGGGCTACCAATACTGACCTATGAACTAGAGGAGTCGGCGTTCACCTGAACTTCATAGATAATAAACATATTTCTATTGTTTCTTTTCATTTTTAATTTGCTTTTAGATATTCTCATTATGAAATCCATATAAATCCTCAAATGTTCTAATTTATTGATATGATAAAATGCTTCATAAATGCTTCAAAATAAGAGCTTCAGTAAAAAAATAACATTTCAGATTTAGTCCACTGGTGAATTGTTCTGTTTTCAAAAGATGCTGAGGGCACCCCATGTTGTCCTTGAGGGCCCCTTGGTGCCCACGGGCACCACGTTGGTGACCCCTGCTCTAAACAGACCCGAGTGCAACCAGCCACCCTCAGAGTTCACCTAACATGTAAATAGGGTTAATATAGAGAATAGTTTAACCTCCGTATAAATGCAGCTGCTCTGTAAAGAATATCAGCCAACATCTGCTTCATGGAGACCAAGGAAAGCCTAAAGTGGACAAGAAAGGCTGGTTAAGAAGCCGAGAAGTTTATGGCAACTAGTGTTGCACCGATACCAGTATCGGACGGGGCCCCGATACTGCCCTAAAATGGTGGTATCGGTATCGGCGAGTACCAACAAATAGGGCACCGATACCATTTTGAGAGCCAAAAGTTTATTCAACTATTGTCACACACTCCTGGTAGGCAATAAAAAGTTCTACTGGATTCACTTTGTATTAGATTTTTTCCTGCTTCACAAAGGTAGGCAGCAGCTTGACAAAGCCAAGATGGCAATTATTTTACATTATTATGGTATCGGTATCGGCCGATACTCCACAGCCAAGTATCGAGTATCTGTATCAGGGCCAAAAAATGGCATTGTCGCAACACTAATGGCAACCTTGGAAGAAGAGAATCAGGTGATGGGAAACTGCCGCTATTATTGCTACACTCTGCAAATCAGGCCTTTATAGGGAAGTGGCAAAGTTTTGGATCTTTGGATCTTCTTCCTAAAAGAAGTTTGAAACACATTGAAGAACTGAATATTTTGTTTGATATCATGAGTGCACAATCATCATGGTTAAACAGAATGGTGGAGGGGTCAACTAGTGGGGATGCTTTGTTTGAACAAGAGTGAGCTAAACAACTTTAAACCTAGTCCAAGTACAGACCGATTTCCAGTTAAAGAAAATATGTAGAAAGATTTTTGTTGTTCTAGTTCCGGGCTGAATGAGCTCGAGCTGGTTTGCAAACAAGAAAGTGCAAAAACCTCAAAAACCTGCAGCTGTAGCTGGATGCAAACACGGTTCTACGCAGTACTGATTCAAAGTGGGAGCAAATGCACAGCATTTAGGTCACTACTTGAAAAAAAAGTCTAACTACAGATTTCTCTCTATTAGAGAAATGAACTTTGTGGTTTTCAATGAGATAACAAGTTTACTTTGGCAAAGCAGAGTAATGTGTTGATGTAAGGATTCACCATAAGCATCAATGGCTGATAAACAACCAAAAAGTCTCTTCTCCTCCTTCATTTTCTAAAAACTTCTCACATTACCCATCTCCTTAACCCTTTTCACATCCATTATTTTTCTAGTTTATGTTCATGCTTGCAAAACATCCATTAATGAGACACATTGCTTGCGTAAAGATTTCTCAGCAGGATCCTTCCTCCTCATTGGAATTCAAAGAATCAACACTGTAGGTTAGGTTTGCATAATGAATGAAACACGGAATGTGACATCTCCTTGAATTCATGGGTTTAATATTTCATTGTTCGGTGGTACACCTGAGAACTGAACATATGACTGAATCAAAACTTAATGCAGGATACGCAACATGCTGAAACGTTGATGTCAAAACGGGGAGGAGACTGCAACGCTGCGTCAAGGAGGACAGGCTTTAGATGCTGTTTTAATGGTTAACTCTAAGGTTGAATGTTTTAAATAGTATAATAAATCAATATGCAGGCTGCTTGTCCTATATTTTGATGTCAGTGAACAATGATGAAATGATAAAGCAATGCAAGTGTTGTTCTCTCCCGAATTTCAATGACGCAATGAAATCTGGGGTTTACCACCTGCAAAAACTCCTTTCTCTCACTCCTGCAGCATCTTCTGAACATGTGTCAAACCCTCCAGGAGCCCGCCTGGTGGAGATGTGTGCACATGCATGTGTGTATGTTTAGTTTTTATTTTTTTTCTTTCCTTGTTGGCCTTCCTGCACGTGTGTGTTCAGCATGACGTGGCAACCCCCTGCCCTGTTCAAACACGGCGTTGGCTGTGCAAGCAGTCTCATTGTCAGGCTCGGCTTGCCAGTGGTACACGCTGTGCCTGGCACCCTGTGGAGGGGGAAGGAAGGAGCGCAGCGGGGCCAGGCCGCCTCCAACACCTCTCCCACCGAGCCAAAGGCCCCTCTGGTGGGGCTCTGAACACCAGAACAGACCCTGGGAGAAATGATAATGAGGACCTAGACTGTGCTATGCAGGATAACACATAGGGATGTCATCGCAGGTTTGAAACCACATACACACCAAAATGTAAACATGCAAATATAGAAACATATGTGCAGATGAGAGCCTGTTTGTAATCAGCATTGTGGGAATCACAAAAACTCATTATACTGTTTACAAGAAGACTTTGGCACTCTGTTAGAATTAGTTAAATATTCTAATCATTTTCTCGTTTGTTTGCAGTTTAACACTTACCTACAATAAATTGAAAATGTATCATGATATTGAGGGATGTTCTATTCTCTTCCATAAATAAGCCCACGCTTTGGTGCTACAGGAGTTTGAACTCTTCTGAAAATTTGCACAAGGTTGAGGGGTTTCTTCATGCCACATTCTTCCTGTGTCATTATGCCTTCATCCTCCTAAAGTGCAATTGTGAGGTCAAACACTGATGCGCCCGAGCCTTCCCGGCTCTTATTCATCTGTATCCTTGCTTTGTGCAACGAAATACATCCATGTTAGAGCAGTAAGTGGCCATACCCGACCTTATGCATCAAAGATTAATGCTGCATTGCGTCAAACATCCTGCATGTTTCAACCTTCTGACGGGGCATATCTTGGAAAAACACTGCGTTAAATAAACAGAAGGTAATCTTTCTGATCCTTCAAGGGTTTATATCATAAGAAAAACTACTTTTTTAACCTTTTAACTATGTTATAATTCCATTCCTTCATATGAATCAGGCCAAAGGAGCATTCATTCGTGCATTTCTGAGTAATCCTCCTGAATTCTGCTCTCTAAGCAGCTGACTAAGACAGTTATACTTATATCAATGTTAACTTGCCTACTACAGGAAGCACCTTCCTTGACCACCCCAAGCCTGCCCAGTAAATCACACGGCCCCTTAGATCCCCAAGACCAGTGGTAGTGGTGATGTGAGGCAGAGGGGCATCATTTCAATTGAGAAAAGGCTGCTGGTTTCCAGCTAACCTGCATATCTTTTCAATTCTAGTTAGTGTCTAAAGCCCCATTTCCATAACCTGACTCCACCAGATGGATTTGCTCTGCATATCCATCTGAAAACCTTCCGTTGAAGTAATTTTGGGAAGGGGCGAAAATACTGGTTAGCTGATTGGCCTATGTTGGTGATAGACGGGCCAAATAAACCAATCAGATCAACGAAGCATATGACGTACTAACAGAGCGACGACGAAAACACAACCACAAGCCAGGCATAAGCCAATTGATAGATCAAACTCTTGCCGAAACCAGTCGGGAGAAGAGCAAAAACATCTTTTCCTCTGAGAAAAGCCTCCAGAGCAGTGTTTTGCTCTTCTTTCAGTGAAGAAATACTCTGTAATTCCGATAAAACTTGCTCGATAGCCACGCTAACGATAGTTTCATCGGCTGAAGCCGCCATGTTCTTTAGACTGAACTGTCGCGCTTCTCGTTGCGTCACACCTCAACCCGCCTCAAAGCCAACGCTGATTGGACGTTTGTTTGGTGAACGGCTCCAAATTTTCTTCAACGGAGAGTCTCCAGACTGATCTGCGAGTGAAACCTTGAAAGCTCACGAGATCAGGATGGTCTCACGAGGCTACCATTTCCACTAAACTTTTGAATCCGTGCAGAGATCAAGCCGAGCACGGCAACCGAGATAACTGTTGAGTGTAAATGGCACGCAAAACTGACCCGGACCGTGCCAGAAACAACTAGTTCATCAGTAGGGCTCGGCGCAGTTCAGTTCTGGCTCAAAGCGCATGAACAGACCGCGTCATCTCCTTACAGTAAGCCTCTATAATCATGAAATTTCAGAGATTCATTGAAATATAAGCTTCCCTACCATGCCACACGATTTCCAGTGATGATTCTGCTTAGCAGTGTGATGAACCTCAACTCCTGTTGTTGTTTCTGGCTTCTGTAAGCCCTGATTAGACTAGTGTTGTAGCCACTTCCCAAAAGCCGAATCTCTGTCAGGTTAATTCACTAAAGGCTGCCATCTTAGCCTCAATTTCTTCAAACTTCTTGAATGTTATGGGCACCTCCATGTTGATTTGCTTGATTACCTATAGAGAGCAGTAGTACCATAGATCGCCACTAGGAGGTGAGGAACCTTGCCAGCAGGTAGTGTAATTGGTTGTAATGAACCAAGCTCGGTACGGCTAAATGACCCAAGCTCAGCACGGATCAGTTTTCAGAGGGTAGTGGAAATGGGGCTTAAGTTAAACTAAATGGTGGCCCACAAATCTTTGCACCATAAAAGGTATATATGCGTCACACAGCCTGAGATGATTGGACGACAGGGTGGCGCACTGATTAAAACTCTTGCCTCACTGCAGGAAGGTCCCGGGTTCGACATGTTTCTGTCTGCGTAGGTTTTTCCCCGAGGGCTCTGGTTGGAGGTGAGCTAGGTCGCATCAGCTCAGGCATACCATCCATCTGATCTATGAAATGTCATTGTATGTACCTTGTATGTTTAATGACAAATAAAGCATCTTATCTTCTAGGAGTTTAACAAAAATACATGAGACACGTGCAAATAATCAAACCATCACATGTCTTTGTTACGGTTTCATAATGGAGAGATCCCCGTTGGCTATTTTTTTGTTTCTACTTGTTCTTTTCCAGAGGGTTGTAGTAACAATTTGACTAGCATCATTTGTGTTTCCGTCACGTAATGACATCTGTAACATGAAGCCTGTCTGGATTCAGCACTAGGCAATTCATTGCATTTGCGATAAAATCGCAATTTAGAAAAAATGCAATTTTCAAATCCCAGAGGAACTTGTTTAATCACAATTCATTTAACAAGTGTTAGACACTAAATTTCTCCCTCCAGCTCTTTAGGTGGCAAGGATACAATTAAAGTGGGTATGCCACCGCAAAGAAGGGAAGACAGAATAGCAGCTAGCAACTAGATTAATCGATTGTAGTGGAAGGAAGTTTAACAGTAAAGTCCTGGAACATTGGACTCGGTACAGGCAGCACATCAACATGCGTGTTCTTAGTGCGAAGGATTATCGGAAAAAAATCGCAATCGCATTATTGGTTGAAAATAATCGCAATTTTGTTTTCGGCAAAATAGTTCAGCTCTATTCAGATTTGCTATCTGGCACTAGCCTAATAAAGTAGCCCCACCCACCAGCGGCCAAAATAATTTTTTCCTGTGCGTGGTCTAGCCTCAATCGATGTCTCAGGCCCTAGAACTGGCGGGCCAATCACAACGCAGAGATGTGTTTTAAATCTTTGGATGCAAAGCGGGTGTGACAACAAAGCTGCGCGACGTTGGAGAAAGCACAACAAGGAAAATGGCAACAACTATCGTTTGACTCAGCTTTGGAATCAGTTTTGGAAGGATTAGACTTGGAGTTTTTGTTGAAACGTGAGCAGGAAGAGACTCTACGTTCATTCATTTTTAAGAAGGACGTATTCGCTGTTTTACTGACAGGCTGTTTGTTTACACTCCCCCACCAGCTTTCTGTCGCACTTTCTAGGTCACAGTCAGTTGCGCTCATTGGTCAGAACGTTAGCCAATAGACACAGACGTGGTTTGAACAACAATCTTCCGATGTCCCACTCATCTGGGCCAGACTAAATTACACATTTAATCTCACATTTAGTCTGGTTTATCAGGCTAACCTGGGACCCCTTTCCTACCATTAATGGTGCTTTTACTGTTGACCCTGTGAAAGGTGAAAGGATAGGATGTAGGAAAAGAAGGTAGAAGGTTCACTTTAATATATGTTGATCTATTCTCAGTGTTAAAATCCTGAATTAAAGTCCTCTGTTCCTTATTAATATATGGACTTATTGTTAACTTTGGAAAAAAAAAAGCTTCATACAGAATCTTTAAAAATTTAAAATAGACCAAATATTTAATAATTTTGGGACATGGCCAGTTTCTTTAGCCAATAAAAAAGATTTAAGGATTTTATTATTATTTAATAAACTGGTGGAAGGAAAAAAAAGGTGAATTGTTCTTTAGATTTCTTGTTCCTTTACAGTCTTAGATAAACAAACCCTCTTTATTTTATCTTCTCTAACCTGTATAGCATCCAAACTGAACACAAGACAAAAGGAGTCAGGTGTCAACTTAAAGTGCTGATCAGATTCCTCTGATCCGATGTGCGATTTACAGCTCCACTGGGAACTGTACCGGCTGTAAATATAAACCACTGAATGCATGTTTGACTGAGATGTTAAAGATGAGAGGGGATGAAAATTGGATTAAATTGTGTGTGGCAGCTCACTGTAGGGAGGTAATTAGGGACAAACATTGAGACGCATAGTCTGATCTCTCCTGCTGGAGGTTAAGTGAAATAGGAGCTGTGAGTCTCAGCGTCCCGGCGGCTCAGTGATTAGAATTTTTTTTTTCTAATGCAGGGCTAATGGGATGTCAGCCGAGAGCAGAACCGTTACACAGAACCGCTCGTGACAACAAGTGGTCGGAGATCAAGCTGATTACAGACAGTGAAGATAAACAATAACCTATTGGCTCTGTTGAAATACACATCAGAGAGTCGTGAATCCTGAGCAGTTAGATCGTTTAAACACTCCACAACAGGAGGGAGAGAACAGCTTTGATAACAACACTTTATTTACACAGTTCAAAACATATAAAAATCACTATTAATGTAAAAACAAGTGTCAGCTAAACATCATTAAATGAGGAGCTTGTTATATTGTCAATCTCCATCATATGACACAGTACAAAACATTTTGTTAAAACCCCACAACTGAATAAAATCCTCCATGTTCTGTGCTGCTCTGTGGAAGTGAAACTCCAGCTTTATTTTGGCTTTAATAAATACATGACACACAAACCTATTTAAATACTAATAATAATTTCTTTGCATAAATGCATGAATGAAAACCTACAAAATCAGTTAAAATGGCCTGTGGTACATAAATAACCAGGGGTCAAACGATACATTTTTAAGACTCATAACTATGCAAAATAGTTAAAATGCAGCTAAAAACAACTAATAGTGAAAATCAGGCTCCCTGATGTTAAAGGGGCAAATACAACTGGCAGTGTTTAGCATTTTCAAAATGCAGGGATTTAACTCCAAATATTGTTCTACAAGTTAACTTTTTAAATCCAACTGTTAAATACGTCTAGTATTCACTATTGTGTCATTATAAACATTTTGGCTCAGGACCCACAAAATAACAGTGGAAGACATTCAGTACTCTGCAGGAGCAGGGGTGGAAAGTAACAAATTACATTTACTCACGTTACTGTAATAAAGTACTTTTTATGAGTAATTTGTAATTTTCTGAGTAGTTTTTTAAGTATGTAATTTTACTTTTATGAGTAAATTTTAAACTAAGTAGTTTTACTTCGCTACATTTAAAACCTCCTCACGTTTCTGAGTAAAAAAAAAAAAATACTGATAAAAAAATTAAATACGGCCGGAAATTTAAACCCGTGTCACGAAAGCGAAACTTAATGCGCCACCCTGCCTTGCAATTACCCTTTGTATTGTCTCATAATCCAGTGCTGCGCTTTGGAAGATGGCAGTTGCTAATCACGATGTAGAGTATGGATGAGGAAACACATTCTGGAGACGAAAGCCAGAAAAACCCTTGGCCATATCTGGACGGATTATCTGTTTTCAAATGCACAAAAGGGAACAATGTGATAACGCAGTGACATGCAGTAACATGTTAACCTGACTCCGTCAGATGGATTTGCTCCGCATATCCGAAAATACTGGTTAGCTGATTGGCCTATGTTGGTGATAGACGGGCCAAATAAACCAATCAGATCAACGAAGCATATGACGTACTAACAGAGCGACGACGAAGAGGAGCCAATTGATAGATCAAACATCAAACACATCTTTTCCTCTGAGCAAAGCCTCCAGAGCAGTGTTTTGCTCTTCTTTCAGTGAAGAACTACTCTGTAATTCCGATAAAACTTGCTCGATAGCCACGCTAACGCTAGTTTCATCGGCTGAAGCCGCCGTGTTCTTTAGACTGAACTGTTGCGCTTCTCGTTGCGTCACACCTCAACCCGCCTCAAGGCCAACGCTGATTGGACGTTCGTTTGGTGAACGGCTCCAAATTTTCTTTTTACGGAGACCTTGAAAGCTCGCAAGATCAGGATGGTCTCACGAGGTTATTCATCTATGACAATGGAAACTCAGTTTTGCATTCTATGACCCCTTTAAGTGAAGAGGACATTGTGTGGTTTTTTTTAATTAGGGATTTTATCCAGTTAAATGACAGGATATGTATTTTTTTTAGAGGATGAACTTCCTGTTATGAGTTTGTTTTGTTTTGTTTTTAACCCTGTAATGCCAAATGTATCATATTTGATACATTTGGTTTCTCAAATGTTTTGCGTCTGACACCTTTTGCATAATTTAATGGTAAAAACTTTGCTCAAAATCCTATTGTACACAATCAGATATACCTGATAACAGAGGGCAGAAGACTACACGAAAAATAATCTTGACTTATCACATAGTAATAAATTATTAGTATCAAAAATGTTTTTCTGTTTTTTCTTTTTACATATTTTGTTAAAAGGCCAAATAAGGAATTCAAACCCAAAAAAAGGAATTTTCTGTTTTGTTTTATTCTTGGATCGGGCTTTAAAGGGTTAAAGTCAAATCTTGCCAAAAAAAAAAAACATATTATTTTCTGCCGTCTCCATCAGCATTTGTCCCACAGACCACCTCTGTCTCCAGGTCTGTTTCTATTTCTCAGCATTTATGATTTTTCCACATCCTCTCACTTCGGACCCCCAGCTGGCATTTCCATATTTGATCAACCTCTGCTGAGGATTAAACCGCGTCCCTTGTTGCCAGTTGCAGACAGGGTCTGTGGTTGAACGTATAACAATAGCAGCACGACCTGACTGCCAGCCCCTGATGATTAAACAACAGGGGGAAACAAAAGCAGCCCCCAGAGCTGCAGATGTTGATGCTGGGAGCTGTTTGTTGTGTGGAGGAGGTGTGTTTGTGTCTATGTGTGAATTAGCATTGTGGCTGTTTGCACACATATATTTACTTATTAATGTGTGTGTGTGAGTGTGTTTCTCACGCACGTGTGTCCTGTGGCTATGAGGAACCCAGCTGGGATGAAGAGTGAGTGTATTCATCCTGGCTCTCAGGGGCCGAGGGCCACACAGGTACCCGGCAAGGGGATGAAAGGCTGCTCTGCAGATGTCACCCGCTGGGGTTCAGTGGCCCAGCCAGCAAATGTCATGTTTGGCAGCTGGCACGCTGCTGCTCTCCCACCAGTTGTTGGCAGGGGCGTCTTCTAAAGGATGCTAGTAGAGGGATGCAAACACCAGGAGTGCCCTAATGGGAGCCACATTAAAGAGAGTCGCTAGCTTCTGTCTGTCACACAACATTAAGCTCGTCTTGTTTCCTGCTTCTCTCAGGCGGTTAACACATCCACTCTCCCTCAAACTTCGCCTCCTTCACTTTCTTCTTCGGCGGCACGCAGGAAGGACGAGTGTGTCACCAGATTTTAGAAATTATCATTGAGAAAAAAACAGTTTTGACTTTTAAATAATTGGTGTTTCCTGTTTTGCTTGGTGTCAAAGGTCAGAGCACCAACCACTATTTTGCAGACCCTCCTGCTGCCCTGCAGCTGAGCTCCCTGAGGTTCTTTCTACCCCGAAACATCCCCTACTTTGACAAATACCACACATGGCTGCACATCCAGATGTGGAAGATATATGCGAGATATTTAACATCCTTTCATTAAGAACATATGTGAAAAACATTTTTAACACCATTTAATTCAGCGGCGAGCATCAGAGAGCGAGGGAGGGAGGGGTGGGGTGACAGCGGATATCTTTGCTTTCCGCAGAGTGGAACCCTTGGCAGTGATAACACCGCTCCAGTTGTTGGCCTTTGTGTTCATTCCCACCAGACTACATGCAATCTCATTTGGGCAAATGTTAAAGGAAAGCATTAAAGAAAGGTCAGCGTCTCAGTGTGATGTTGCTATTCAACAGCACATCAATCCCTCCATGATACAGGAAAACACACGGCTGAGGAGTTTATGACCAAGGGACTGAGATCCCGTTTCTAATCAGCTTCTCTACCGTCATTAGGAGGGAAGCTGCACACATTTAAAGCAAAACAAATCACAATGTCACTGAAAATGGCTTCAGTTTAACGCATTGAAAGAATACATCAGCTGGCAGCTTCCATGCTCAGTTGCTATAGTGATATGTTTCTTCAACTATGAAGAAAATGAAGTTAATGAATTAAAAATATTAAAACAACTATCAACAATTATGGACAATTTATCATATATACTATACTATACTACCCGATACTATCTATTACTATACTATACTATATTATACTATACTATACTATACTATCCGATACTATATATTACTATACTATACTATACTATCCGATACTATGTGTTACTATACTATACTATACTATACTATACTATACTATACTATACTACCCGATACTATATATTACTATACTATACTACCCGATACTATCTATTACTATACTATACTATACTATCCGATACTATACTATACTATACTATACTACCCGATACTATATATTACTATACTATACTATACCATCCGATGCTGTACTATACTATACTATACTATCCGATACTATATATTACTATACTATACTGTACTATAGTATCCGATACTGTACTATACCATACTATACTATACTATACTATCCGATACTATATATTACTATACTATACTATCCGATGCTGTACTATACTATACTATCCGATACTATATATTACTATACTATACTATACTATACTACCCAAAACTCTATATTACTATACTATACTATCCGATACTATATATTACTATACTATACTATACTATACTACCCAATACTCTATATTACTATACTATACTACCCGATACTATATATTACTATACTATACTACCCGATACTATCTATTACTATACTATACTACCCGATACTATCTATTACTATACTATAATATACTATCCGATACTATATGTTACTATACTATACTATCCGATACTGTACTATACTATACTACCCGATACTATCTATTACTATACTATAATATACTATCCGATACTATATGTTACTATACTATACTATACTATAGTATCCGATACTGTACTATACCATACTATACTATACTATACTACCCGATACTACATGTTACTATACTATACTATACAATACTATACTATTCTGTAGTATACAATACTAAACTATACTATACTATTCTATAGTATACTATACTATACTATCCGATACTGTACTATACTATACTATACTATACTATACTATACTATACTATACTATACTATACTATACTATACTATACTATACTATACTATACTATTCTATACTATACTATTGTATACAATAGTATAGTATAGAATTTTGGTTATTGAAATGAATGAACTAACTGGATTATGCTAACAGCTTTTTAAGTTTAAACTCATAACCTTCATAAGTGTTATTAAACTACTACTATAAGTCTAATTGCAATACTAAGCATTTTTATCAGTTAAAATAACTACATCTTTCATTCTGATTAGTGCAGTAGCTGATTTCTGTAAATAAATGTTAAAATAACCAATTTTTAATACCTAAAACAACCTAGTAAATAAGATGATAATGCAACTGCTCTTTCCATTAATTAGTCATATTTAGTTACTTTAGCAAAATTGTTTTCTGTCCTATCCTGCTAACATGAAACAATTATGTTAAAGAAAGTACATATGATTAAGTAAATACCAAAAAAAACGTTGCATTATTTTTTTTCAGTGAATATAACTAGATATTATGCTCTTCAAACAATGTTCTTAAGGTAAATAATCTTATTTCATTGGAAAATTGCCTTTATCGTATATTCTATTAATAAAATGCTTATAATTAATTTATTGCAGTGTGAGGCATCTGATGTATGCTATTTCATTCTTCAGCCCCAAAATAAAATAAATAAAATCCAAATATGCACCTGAAAGTTATATATTTATCATTTTATGCAAGAAGGATCAGTCTTGTTGCTGAAGCACGAGAACAGATATAGTTAAAGGAGCCTGAACTGAAAAGTTTCCCCAAATACAAAAGAGTAGAAAAAATATTTCTTACATTAAGGCTGTGCAAATGTACAAAGTAGTCAATTTTATTAAAAATAAATTAACTGAGTTAATCAATCTATTAAAATTACAACTATTCTTCTTATTCACAATAATAATATCAATTTATCTTTTTTTTTTTTTATAAAGTAATTAAATATGACAGTAAATTCTACTAGCAGTCTTTACAGGAGCAACATGTTTCAATGACCTCCGATCCTTTTTATGTAAGTTGATATCAAATTTAAAGGTAAATTACACATTTTTTATATGCATATACTTATAAACACACAAGCACAGGCGAACACACTCACACATGTGCGCCAAGTAGACAAATCACACCCAGGGGATTTGGATGGATGCAATTAGGATTATGATCAATGACAAGTCAATCATGTGAGCCTGTTCTCCTCTCCCTTCTCCAACTCAGCAATTACTCTCCAGCTGGCGGGGTCGGCCCTGAACCGTCGAGGATACATTACGCTCCGCTCACTCTTTTTTTTCTCCACCTCTTATTCTCCCGCTCCACCCTTTACTCCCCTCCTGTTTTTACTTCCCTGTCCTCCCAGCTCCTCCTCCTTCCTCCTCTTTGTCATCTCCGCGGAGCAGTTAGCCCAGTCAGTCACATCTGACAGCACCATTAGCCCCTTGCCACCTAGCCTTTAAATTTCATGTTAGGTCAGTTTTCTGCTCTGACTCCAAAGTGACGGATGAGGGACGTGTTTAATGCTTGCTTTTAGTCGAACATCAAAACTTTCAACCTCCAGGTTCAAAAGGGTGCTGCTGGTTAATTACTGCGATTATTTATGTTGGATTGGAGCCAAATATGGACAAACTTATATAATACACTCCGTTTTTTTCTGTAGAGAGCTGCTCATTTCATCTATCAGCCAGAGCTGTGAAGATTGCACACAGACAACAGAAACACAGGAGCTGCACCTGTTCCCTTCACTGTTTTGTTCTGCTTTTTTTTTTTATTGGCAGCCCAAACAGGCTGAATTTCACAGCTTCTCAGGTACATTTTCTCCAGCGCCACCAAACTGCAACGTAACAGCCTTTTTCTGTTGGTTGTGTATGTTGAAGAGACTTCTGCGCTGGTGAGCTCAGCCCATTTTTCATAATAGAAAAGGCTGGCTAGCGGAGCCGCGGCTCCTCTGCTATCAGAGGGAGCAGATAAAGGAGGCAGGTGTGTGGAGGAAATTAATGTAAATCCATCAGTCTTCAATTAGAGCTCAGCTCACACCCAAAATAAAGGACTCCATCTTGCACCAATAGGATCCCCGGCATCATTCCCATCTCAACTCCACCTGCACCGGCACAAAAAAACAGCAGCCGCAGTGCAGGAACACTCCAGAGCTATATAATGCAATGTTTAATGATGAGAGAGAGTATGGGATGTGTGATCTGTGCAGGTGTGAGGTGTTATCGAGCAGCAGCCGCGGTGTGCACGCTTGTCCATTAGGCTCCCAGTGTGTGGCCTGGCTAATTCTGAGTGCCTGGAGGTGCAGTGGCTGAGGCTCTCCATGGACTGTGGGCTGAGGGAAGAAATGCAGTTTAACCTAATTTGGTTCTAATTACAAAGACAGGAAGTCCACCTGCCACACATACGGCTGCGTTCTCCTTCCCTCCGAGGGTTAGAGAAAGCCTGGAGAGGGGGGGGGGGGGGGGGGGGGGATGGGGGGGGGGGTTAAACAAAAGAAAGCGATTCTTTGTATATTTCTATGTTTACATTATTCCGTCCTTCAATGTGGAAGAGAAAGTTTCCCACATCAGAAATGTTTCCTCTGTCTACAGAAATAGATGATTTGATGATCGACTCAGTGCAGACTGAGACAGTTTAATCTCAAAGTAGATTACAGATCTGGCAAACACTGACTTCTTGATGTGTTTTAGTTCTGCAAAGTGATTGTCCTTCATGTTATCACTGTGAGATGTTAGCCATTAAAGCATTTCTCAGCACAAACAATGTGAATAAAATGTTTATTTTTTTGTGATCGCAGGATGTTTTAAAAATAAATCCGAGAATAGAGTCATGCCATAAAAGCTGAAGTAAAACAACCAAACTGCAGTTTGACACACTGCTTCACTGCAAAAACAATCTAGAAATGAGTAAAAATGTCTTAAATTAAGTGTATTTAGCCTTAATTTGAGTAGGTGATCTATCAATGGGATGAGTATTTTTACTCTTAAAATAAGATAATTAGATAAAATTCACTTGAAATAAGACAATGAACTTCTTTTTTCTTATTTTAAATGTAAATTGTCTTGTTCCATTTGCAAAGTGTCTCTCTTTCCTCCTCAATTCAAAAACAAATGTACTTATTTTAAGAAAAATTTACTTATCTAGATTTTTACAGTGTTGTTACGGCTCTCCTAATGTTTTCCTGTTGTGTGTTAAATTGGACCATTAAAAAAAAAATTAAAAACAATCCACTGGACTGGGTTTCCATGAATGAAGACGTTTCACTTCCCATCCAGGAAGCTTTTTCGATTCAAATGTCAGGAATAGCGTTGAGTTATACAGTAGCCCAGCAAAGCTTTGTTTTTGTTTTGAAAACATGCAAATTGGACTATTCATCTCAGGCTTTTATTTTTAAGTAAAATAAGGAAACTCTTACTGATTCAAATCTGCATTGACATTTCAGGTACTGAAGCAGCGAAGTAAGAGCTGTGAGAACACTTCAACTCCGTAACATCACGCCATGACAACACTAAAGTTAGCATCTGCTTCAAGGCTCGTTGCTGGTGCTAAAATAGCATCATCTTATAAGTCTGCATTTGATTTAATCATCCTGATTTAAAGAATTTGGACCGTGAAAAAGGGATGCTCAGTGGGTAGCACTGCTTCCTTGCAACAAGAAGGTTTTGGGTTTGATTCCCGACCCAGACTCTTTCTGCATGGTTTGCATGTTCTCCCTAAGCATGCATGGGTTCTCTCTGGGTACTCAGACTTCCTCCAACAGTCCAGAAACACAACTGTTAAATTAATTGGCTTCTCTAAATTGCTGGAAATAGGCCCCCTCCACCACCCTGACTAAGAGAGGATGGATGGATGGATGGATGGATGGATGGATGGATGGATGGATGGATGGATGGATGGATGGATGGATAGATAATACTTGACAATAACAAACAAAATAAAAAAGATTATTTAAATCAATAAATATATTCAACAATAACTTTACTATCTTTTGTAAATTTTCAGTAAAAATTTTTTTTCCTCTATAGATCATAGTACACATTATCAAAATACAATCCTTATAAATACATAATAATATACTATATAAATATATAGTTTTATAATATAGTATATTAACCTGTTTAAATGTGTTTATCATTTTATAATTTATGTAAAAATATATAACTGTAGGCTTCATGTCTCATAGTTTGACTTCATTTTAAATCTGAATTTTGAATCTGCATAAATGTGTGTAATCTAATTGAAAGGTCATTTTAAATTTTTTTTTGACATGTAAGAGATTATCGCGACACTATCTTTTACATGTATCACGTGTGATTAAAATGAGATCCGAGGTGCCTCCTATTTATTTTGACAGCAGCTGTCAGAGATATGGTCTGACACAAGATGGCCGCCCTGCAGGCACGTCGGCCTCGCTGCCGGCAGTGTCCAATGAGGCGTCTACTTATTAATGTCTATGGGTTTTAATATCTATAGGCCTAATCTGTTTGCAGAGGTGTCAAGTAACGAAGTACAAATACTTTGTTACTGTACTTAAGTACACTTTTTAGTCTATTACTCTATTACTTATTTTTCTTCCTACTTCTGACTTCTACTCATTACATTTTCACACAAGTGTCTGTACTTTCTATTCCTTACATTTTTAAAACAAACGTTACTCGTTACTCTTGGCTTCTGTTTAATATTAATAAATATTTATTTCCCGTCATGTGCTCCATCCAATGCAGATCAATGTCTCCATCCACATCTAGTGAAAACTAGTGTGATTGGATGAGTCATAGAATGCAAACACTCATTGGTTAGCTAAAGGAAATCATCAGAAGCAAGCAGGTGTTCTTCAAACTGCTAACGTGAATTGTCTATGCCATGCTACAATGTGGGATTCAGAAAAAGATGTTGAAATGTCTGAAAGGTCAAACACAGGCGAGAGCGTATCGGGAGACGGAGACCATCAAGACCTCCCTCATCCTTGGCCCTATCTCTAAGAATTGTTTTGAAATAGTCTAAAAATTTAGCTTTCAATTCACTAAGTGTCATCTGGCTGTTTTTTTTTTTAAGGTTAGTTTATACTTTTATACTTTAAGTAGTTTTTTGAGCTCATACTTTTTCACTTTTACTTGAGTAAAGAGGTCAAGTTCATACTTCAACTTTTACCAGAGTGTTTTTAAACTGCAGCATCTATACTTCTACCTAAATAACAAATTGTACTTTTGACACCAATGTCTGTTAGCAGGGATTTTAGGTTAGCAGCTTGCTGTAGCCACATGCTAAAGGTTTTGTTTATGAAATATCAGGTGAATTATTTTACTATGGTTGATTTCCTTAAAAATAGAAGAAAGCCAACAGGTTAGAGTAAAATAAATCTTAGTTAATTTATCGCCTGACATGGTGCTTGTCGCTGTCAGGTAATAAACAGCAACAGCAATGCAGTGATTTGAATACGGCCTGTCAGTAAAGTGTTTATGCGTTTTATTCACTTCACTTTTGACTCTCATTTTCTCCTCCTGCCTCTAGTTTCTTTAAAATAATTCTCTTTAAAGGCTGCCGTTTAAACCTTGGTTAATAATAAAATCCTCTAATTAAAACAACTTATTTTTTGTATAATATTAACACTTTACCCTAATATTATTACATCTTTATGCTCATAACATTATAACTTTATTGTCCTAGGATTATGGCTTTATTTTCATGATTTGAAAAAAAAAGGTTTTAATATGGCTGTTATCCTGCATCATAATGGTATAAAATATAAAATATATATTGGTATTTATTGGTAATAAAAAAAAGAAGCTGATGTATTAGCCAATAATATCAATAATGGATTTTTTTTCTAATCACTATAAAGATCATTAATAAATCTCTTTGTACAAGTTTCTGTTCCAGTTCAAAGTGTCATTATAAACCTTCCTCACCTGCAAAGCTTTTCCACTATCAGCTGACCAGATCTCCCAGCAGTGTTAATGGTGGAATGTGGCGGCGTAAAGCTCCCTAACAAGGAACCTGATTGTTCTGTTAATGTGTTACTTCCTGTTGGTGACACTTCTTGGGACTGGAGCTGAGAGAACCATGCAAAAAGAAATCCCCACATCAGAGCGACCACAGGGTTGCCAAGGTTTCACTTAGCCAGTAAGCCAGTCATCCAGCTAACCAGTGAGCCAGCCAGCCTGCCAGTGCTGCAGGCGATGTAGGAGATGGATTTCACTAAAGCGGACTGTGACCTGAGACCTTGTGCAAAAAAAAAAAAAACTGATCTGACACTAATACCACAGCACATACACATTTATGATGCACGTTCTAGTCATCAAAATACTTTAACATTTATATTTTATTATTAGCAGACTCCTGGATTTAAAACTTTGATCCGAAAGGTATTAGAGTCAACACTATCCAAGAATGGAGCGGAACAGCGGTGGAGCTTAAAGGAATAGTACACCCAAAACATGATTAGCCTTCATTTTCTACTCACCTCCATGCTGAACAACACTCTGGAGTACTTTTTTGATATCTCAGATGCATCTGGAGATCTGGGAGGCTTCTTGCTGTCTGCTGACATTCAAATAATGGAGGTGCCCAGCGCCCGAGGCAGAAAGGTCCATAAAAGTCCACAAAAAACGTGTCAATATTCCTCCATACTGCTCGTCCAATGTATTCCAAGTGTCCTGAGTAGGTAGCGTCCATAATTTACTCGAAACGAAGTCATTTAGAATGTTTTTAGAGCATAAACAGTAGTGTATAGGATTTCCTAAAAGCGCGTTCACGAGTCTATGGAAACCGCGGCAGACCAAACCAGATGAAAGTGCGCATTCAGCGTCTGCTCTGCCGATAATGCAAGCGTAGAAGAAGAAATGTGCTGTTTACCTGTGCAAAGAAAGAAACAACGAAAGAAAAATGTCTGAGGACTTCAGTGTTGAAGAAGAGCATGAGTTCTTTGCCGAGCTGAATGCGCACTTTCATCTGGTTTGGTCTGCCGCGGTTTCCGTAGACTCGTGAACGCACTTTTAGGAAATCCTATACACTACTGTTTATGCTCTAAAAACATTCTAAATGACTTCGTTTCGAGTAAATTCTGGACGCTACCCACTCAGGACACTTGGAATACATTGGACGAGCAGTATGGAGGAATATTGACACGTTTTTTGTGGACTTTTATGGACCTTTCTGCCTCGGGCGCCATAGACCTCCATTATTTGAATGTCAGCAGACAGCAAGAAGCCTCCCAGATCTCCAGATGCATTTGAGATATCAAAAAAGTACTCCAGAGTGTTGTTCAGCATGGCGGTGAGTAGAAAATGAAGGCTAATCATGTTTTGGGTGTACTATTCCTTTAAGGAGCTTCCTCCCCGCTCGCTCTGTATGCGTGGAGATAGCTGTGACCAGGCAGAGTCGCTCCGTTTCAGCAGAGCGACTGTGAGGCTGAAGAGAAACAGAGACAATCTGGCCGATCGTGTCAGGAGCAGGTCAGTTCCTTGGCTGAGGAAGTCGGATGTTGCTATGGCAATATGCCTTTTTAAGCACCCAAGAGCCACGGGCCGGGGCAGCATCGTTTGTGTGAACGCAGTTCAAGAAGCAACAGAAATCAGGGCCTTAATCAGTCAGTGCTGATACGGGGGTGATGAGGTGGGGACAGAGCGGGGGGGATTGTTTGGAAAAAGAGCCTTAACCCACGCACTCACCCACAGTTGGATCCACACACAAACTGCACAATTAAGCAGATTAGGTGATTTTTGCTTTTATTCTTCATTAATGTTAGAATTAAATCCCACTCATGAAAGCTTTTTGCATGAATCAGAGAATATTCTCAGTAAAAAAAAAAAAAAAAAAAATCATCACTTAGTTGCACATATGCTTTAGTGCGTGCTACTCCTCTTGGCACCCGTCATGGTGACAAAAAAGTACTTAAGAAAGAAACTTGTGTCAGTCTGCCCAGTTTGTGTCTTCTCCCTCCAAGGCTCTGAAAGTCTGCAGAGGAAATCTATCCTGAAGTTGTGTTATGAAACTTAATAACTGACCGACCATCTGATTCACACCCTTTCTGTCCAAGACGTGGCACATATTTATTTCCAGCAAGCGATTGCATCAAATTTGTCCTGTTTTTAACTTTGTTAGAAGAAAAAAAAAAAAGCGTGCTTGGCGGATGAACGGTACACACTGGTGGCTGCAGGGAGCCAAAAGCACTTTATTTATGTTTGGATGGTAGTGGGTGCTCAGTTCTGCTCGGCACAGACAGTGAGCTGTGGTCTTTGGCACCGCTTCGTCTCCATCCTGTCCCCCTGACATACACTTCTCCCCATCTCAACTGGGCCTCCGTAGCATCTAGTCTGTCTTTAGAAGCTCACAGTATATTTTGATGTTCTTGAAAACTTGTGTGGATGCAGATCTACCCACTACAAGAAGTATAAATTTTAAATTGTTTTAAATGGAGGTTAAAATAAACAGGAAAATTTTACCTAATTTTGTAAGTTAATAAAAGCAGTTAATATGGATTTATTAAAAAGGTGGGATGAATCTGAAAGTCGTATGGAAATCATATTAAAATGTCAAATCATTCTGGCTTAAACATGTAACTAAACTTGCTTGTGAACCTTTCGCCACAACAATCCCGCCCTCTTGATAATCGACCAATCACATTCACTTTATTCACTCGTGTAAAGTCTTGCACCACTCGGGAGAATTCGGAAATGCAACGGTTGGAACAGCCGCTTCCCTACGACTTTAAGCGTTTTTTTTCTTTACTTAGGCTTGCAGTAAATAAAAAGCACAAATACAGTTTATCTGAAAATTCGATTAACTTTGATTATTTGGAAAAAGATGAAAATCATTGTAGCAATATAGCATAGACATATGCAAACACTGTACAGTTACAGTGTGTGCATACTGCACTTGTTTAGACTTATCTTGCATGACTTTCCGCAGCAATATGTTATTATATCTCAGTTTAAAACACTCCTTACAAACCCTACTAAATCTTTTGGCATATGCAACTTTTTGCTTCATGGTTTTCACAGATGCCTTCGGGGGCAAACGCCGTGAAAACACAGGATTTTAGAAAAAAAATTCTCCCTGACTCAAAAGTTGGACTAGAAACCCCACATTCATATCTTCAGGTAACACAGAGTACAAGTCAGACTTAATAATATTACTTTAGCGATAGTTTCAAGGTGTTGCTTTATTGTATATCTCGTACCATGTCTTTCGGTTGTGCTGTTCTTTTTTCATCTCGTTACAGGTGATGAAGCAGACTGAAAATGTTTTGTCATTGTCTCCTTTCAATCTCCTCTTTCTTTCATCTTTTTTTTTCCTTTTCTTCTTCTGTTTTTCTGCTCTATTTACATTGCAGTGTCCATATAAACTGTAAAACTCCCTGCATAATTATAATAAAGCAATTTATATGCATGACACAAGTGGAGCAGTATGGCAATTGCCATACTGCTCCACTTGTGAAAGTAAAATCTGTTGGGCTCTTTTTGGCATCAAGACAATTATTCTTATTGCCACATTGCCAGACGGGACACTGTAAAAAAAAAAAAAAAAAAGTTGGACTAGATAACACAATGATCAGACTAGCAAATTCAAAAACTGGACTAACAAACATTAGACTCAAACATTAGACTAGCAAATAATTAAAAAAATAGAATTGCAAACACAACAATCAAACTAGCAAATAACAAAATTAGACTAGCAAAAGCAAAGATATGACTGTCAAATATAATTGATGCAATCATATTAAACACATGCAAAGCAAAACTGTATTTTGCCAGTAGAAAAAAAAAGTGAAGAAAAGGTACAAACTAGCTCTGCAGCTCCAGAAGACCAGAGGCAGGCAACCATCATCCCATAAGGGACCAGAGTCGAGCCACTAGACCAGGGGTAACTGATTAAAAATCAGTGGGGTCTGGATAAAGAAAATCATCAACCAGTAAAGGTCCTGAGACATGTTTAATAAAACAGAATTAAAATAACACTGAAATAAAATGAGGTGTTTAAGCATCCATATTATACATTGACTTTTTAAATAAAAAAAATATAAAAGAAAAATAGAAAATTTTTCCATTTTAAAATCTAAAGTGTTTTTTTTTTTTTTTTAAATAGAGAACAACAATCGTTCAGTTTGGTATATACAGGGTTCCTGGGGTTCCTTAAAAAGTCTTAAAAAGCATTGAATTCCTCAAAATAAAACTAAGGCAGTAATTGGTATTAAAATGTCTTAAATTACTCTTTCATAGGTCTTAATTTTTAAAACATCATAAATAGGATTATTTTTATTATGATTTATTTTTGTAATAAAACACTAAAATTGACCTTTTTTTTAATTTAAAAAAGATAACGGCTCGCCATTCTTGGTTCTGTCACCACCATTAAAGGTATAGTACACCCAAAACATGATTAGCCTTCATTTTCTACTCACCCCCATGCTGAACAACACTCTGGAGTACTTTTTTGATATCTCAAATGCATCTGGAGATCTGGGAGGCTTCTTGCTGTCTGCTGACATTCAAATAATGGAGGTCTATGGCGCCCGAGGCAGAAAGGTCCATAAAAGTCCACAAAAAACGTGTCAATATTCCTCCATACTGCTCGTCCAATGTATTCCAAGTGTCCTGAGTGGGTAGAGTCCATAATTTACTCGAAACAAAGTCATTTAGAATGTTTTTAGAGCATAAACAGTAGTGTATAGGATTTCCTGAAAGCGCGCGCCTGCGAGTTCACGACGCTACGGAAACCGCGGCAGACCAAACCAGATGAAAGTGCGCATTCAGCTCGGCAAAGAACTCATGCTCTTCCTCAACACTGAAGTCCTCAGACATTTTTCTTTCGTTGTTTCTTTCTTTGCACAGGTAAACAGCACATTTCTTCTTCTACGCTTGCATTATCGGCAGAGCAGACGCTGAATGCGCACTTTCATCTGGTTTGCTCTGCCGCGGTTTCTGTAGACTCGTGAACGCGCTTTTAGGAAATCCTATACACTACTGTTTATGCTCTAAAAACATTCTAAATGACTTCGTTTCGAGTAAATTATGGACGCTTCCCACTCAGGACACTTGGAATACATTGGACGAGCAGTATGGAGGAATATTGACACGTTTTTTGTGGACTTTTATGGACCTTTCTGCCTCGGGCGCTGGGCATCTCCATTATTTGAATGTCAGCAGACAGCAAGAAGCCTCCCAGATCTCCAGATGCATTTGAGATATCAAAAAAGTACTCCAGAGTGTTGTTCAGCATGGCGGTGAGTAGAAAATGAAGGCTAATCATGTTTTTTTCCCTCGTCTCATTGCAACAGGTCCGGCAGAAGACCACCATGTTGAGCCCGGTTCTGCCAGAGGTTTCTTCCCAAAGGGGAGTTTTTCCTCTCCACTGTCGCTTATGCTTGCTCATCATGGACAGTTCATGGTACCTGCATCACCAAGCAAGACCTCTATATCCTTAGTCTCTGAGTGAAGCCCCGGTGTCAGCTCCTCTCTGGTCCCACAATACAGCTCAAGCAGATCACCTCGTTAACCAGCTCGAACTAAACCACCACCAGTTTCAGGCCGGGGGGGAACATCCCTATTCTCATTCATCTACTTACGCATGTCAAAGCATAATTCAGCATGAATGTTCCTGCCGAGGCCTGAGCGCCAAAGACTATACTTCTTATCAATAAAATTCTTCTAATTATCTTTTCTCTCTGTGCGAGATTTTCAGATTGAAATAAACCTTTGGGTTAAGTTGTCGCAAGCAGGTTTTTCTTGTGTTTCTTGTGAATTTGGTCTTAAATTTTTATTTCAAGTGGCATTAAAAAGTCTTAAAAAGTCTTGAATTTAACTTGCCTTATGCTGTAGGAACCCTGGATATAGAAAATTTCCTAATTTACATATTTTATAAAACACCTGAACTGACTGTTTGTTATCTATTTATCTATTTTTTCTGTCTTAATGTTGGCAGTGGGCTTTAGGCTGCCCTGCAAGGCTTTAAACCTGGGTTTGAATGGAGACTAAGCCATTCTCAAGCACATATCAAGGTGCTCATTTTGAGCCTGGATCCAGATTTATTGTTGATTCTGTTCATGGTGGAGAATCCTGCTTCACAGCAGCAGGTTGAGCCAAACATCCTCTAAATGTGCAGGGTCATCTTTGAGCACGCCATTTCACTTTTCTTTCACCAGTTCACCGCAGTTCTTCCAGCAGTCCACACTTTCTCTGCTCTCTTTTTCTCATCTGTGTCTAAAAGTAGCAGCAGCAGCAACCCAGACTGACAGCTCATTGGCACATTTGGATCATGTGCAGCCTGGAGCCGGACGCTCCGGAGGGCTTTACCGTATTAACAGGAGAAGCGGCGCAAATCAAGTTAGACACTGTCGTCAGACAACATGCAGTAATTTATAAATGTTTTAAATCAGTTTGGGTCTGGATTAGTCAGCAGGTGGGTCTGGATCCGGATCCTGGTCCACTAATCCGTGACCTCTGCACTAGACCCTTACAGTAATAAACACATAAAAGAAATGCTAAAAGAAATTGAGTGCTTCAAACAATTAGAAAGAAAACTGCTTTCTTTCCTCAGGATGTCCCATAAGGATCAGGTCTGTAGACACTAACTCGTATTAATGCCTGTTTTCTGATAGCATACATGTTGATGATTGTCTCCCATTTTTTAGCTGGAAGTCTTCTGTTATGCAGTACTAGTTTATATATTTTCCTAACTTGCTGTTGTTTTTACTTCCTGCAGCATTTGCCTTTTATGTGTTTTGTGTGTAATTCTTAATTTTATATTTGCTAGTGTGATTTTTGAGGTTGCTAATCCCATTATTAAGTTAGCTCATTTTTGAGTTTGTAAAACCTTTTGAATTTGCTGTGAAGTCATGTATTTACACGTCATTCAATCACCTCAATCACTATGTTTTTCCTCCCACTTCACTTTCCAAAAATGTTTGATGTGGAGAAATGTTCCCATTAATAATAGTTTGGAATACCATTTTATACATAGAAAAAGCTTTAAAGCCATCCATCCATCATAGTTACTTTCAGGAGCTCCTATATTACCCAACAATCTAATTTCTTTTCTTGCAGCTTCAAGGTTTCCTTTAACACTACTCTCCCTTTTACCTTGAATATCTCCCCATCTGTAAAAAAAATTAATGACTTCTGTTTCTCATAAAGAGTTAGAAGAAGCAGGACGAGTCGTCTAAGAAGGAAGCAAAGGATTCTTCCTGTGTGTCAAACCTCTGTTCAGACTCATACCTAGATTTTGTGCTCTGGGTTCTCTCAACTGGTTGCATCCAGAGAAACTGAGGACTGGAAAGAGGGTGGCTCTGGTCAGGCAGGCAGGCAGGCCGTCCGCGGCCAGATAACGACTGATACTGGGACTAATTCGGTCATGTGCTGTGCTGCCGGATGACGAGAGGCTGATAAAGAAAACAGCAGGAGGAGGATGTGAACTCTCCAGATCGGGGGTGTTGCACAAGACAATGCTGCACTGAGGCAAGAGATTAAATTAAAGGAATCGACACCAACCTCACATAAATACTACCAGACCTTTGTCCTTTAGTGGCCTTTCGTTATTTTTAACACTTTCTACATTAAATACAGTTGGTGCTCATTAAACGCTCACCTGCGATGGTGTCCAAATGGCTTTCAAGGATTTCCAAGAAGTAATAATAGAAATTAAGTCAAACCACTGAATATGAAGGTGCGTCCCAACTTTTGACTGGTATAAGATTTACGTTCTATTTTAATACATTTGTTATCTATGTTTCAGAATTTAAATCTTCTTCAAGATGTTATTCCAACTCTGCAAAAACTGATCTAGAAAATTGATCACACAAATATGGACTAGTGAAGAGTTAAAAGATAAACAATAAAATACCGCACTGTAAAGTGTTTTAACAATCTAAATCTGTGCACCTGGAGAATAAATAACCAATATACAGTAATGGATATTTGAAAATAGCAGCAACATCAGAGATGTGCAAAATGACAGCAGCAGGTTATTTAACTAAGAAACTGTGCAAAATCCACATGAATGTAACAACTGATTGAGGTTTTTGGGAACAGTGGGAGGAAGGATCTGTGATAACGCTCAATGGTGCATATAGGGTGCAGCAGTCTGCAGACGTAAAAAAACGCAAAAATATAAAAAATGTGTGCATTAGCCCTTAATTTAAGTGAGCTGCCAAAGGAATTATGTTTTTGCCTAAATGGGAGGATCAGATATTGCGCAACGGAAACAAGGTGATTTTTTTTCTTAGTTTAATCATAAATCATCTCATTCCGTTAAAAAGTTTCTAACTTGCTCAAAGCAAACCATTAAAAATATGCTGCTTTTAAGAAAAGTTTAATACTTATGTTTAAATTTTTGCACTGCATTTAGGCTTAAAACAGATATTTTGTCTGACTTGCAGCTTCCTTGTTGGGGATTGTTAAGTTTATTTTTTCTAAATGTATAGAAGTCTTCTAAATCAGCTTTATTCAAAGAGAAATTATGTAAAATTCTTCAATCTCATCTTTTCTTTACAATATTTTGGGGTTTAAGCAATTTTTTGAAGGGGATATTTTCCAACACTTTGTTTTAGGAGAAGCAAACTTTATGGTTTAACCCTTTAGAGAATTCTGTAACTGTTAAGGCGGGATACACTGTATGACATTTTAAATCATACGCAGCTACATCTCAAACTGTGTGATGACACCTCAGGTAAAACATTTACAGCTCACAACATTTTGTTCTTACACTAGAATGAACATCGGAATGAGTGCCGCACAGAGATGGTGCTGGTTGAATTCTTCTTTTCAGAAGTAAAGGAAAAGAAGAAGATGAATTCCCTTGTTCGCTCATGCACAGTACCAAAGGTCGAGGTAAGTCAGGTCATAGCTCCGCCTTAAAGCTACAGTGTGTAATAATTACAGGGATATACAGTCAGAAATGTAATATATTATACATAACTATGTTATTTATCATCATCTACGAGCTCAGCCTCTTAACCTTAATATTTGCGTTGCCTTAGAATTCGTTATTTATAATTACATAGGAGCGGGTCTCGCAGCCATGGAGGCAGACATCTTTGCGCTACGGCAGCACAGAGCCAACAAACTAGCGATTGCGAGATCACCAAACCGTCACAACGATGTAGAAAAAATAACGGGTATATTTATTATCTTAAGTCTACATGAAATCTATACCCTACACAGACTAATGAAATACTATCTGTAAAATTATCTATGTAAACAAACCTCATCACTTGAGAAGGTAGGTGATGCGGACGTCGTGGAAGACATTTTGTCCCGTAACGCTCGCCGTACTGTTGGGGGGGAGATGTTCATGTTGCTGCAGTCTGCAGTTTGACCGCTAGATGTCGCTAAAAGTTACACACTGTAGCTTTAAAGGAAAAGTGCAGTCAGAAAGGAATGACCACTGGGTCAATATTTATGCCTAAAACTATTTAATAAATTTAGCATTAATCAGTAAAAAAATAAAAGCTATATTTTTCGAGGTGATCACTGAGTCTGGGAGCGGCCATTTTTGCCCAAATATAGTAGCCCCTCCCTCCTGCCATCTTCCAGCAGTGACGTCACGGTGCGGTAAGCCTAGCGCCATTCTCCCCGCTTTACAAGCAAAATCAATGGGAACTACTAGACACATCTGCAATCAACAACAATTATTGAAGATTTCCAGAGGACTTCACCATTGAAATTCACCAGAGCTATAGTGAAACTGACAATGCCCACGCGCATGGCAGCTGGATGCTGGAATACATCGGGTAAAAGTGAAAAAAAAGAGTTATTCCACCTTTCTGATTCCTGATCCTCCACGGATGGGTTGGTCGTTGGATCGCCAACTTGAAGAGGGAGGATTTGCCATCGAACTTCTGGCCAGAGAAAAAACACGTAATATGTAGCCAACATTTGGAAGAAGAATGTTTTCAAGATGACTTGGATAATAGCGTGTTGTGACAAACACCAGATACAGCACTGGGACTTGATCAACAGCCGATACCGCACTGTGACGTCACAAACCAGTAGGTGGCAGTAGTGTTCTTTGACAAACATGGATGCCTCAAGTAAAGCACATTGAAATCGAAATTACTCTTAATTTAAACCACTTATCATTCATTGAACAGGATGGAATAAATTTATTTTTTAATTTCAGAAGTTTGAATTCTGATTGTGACGGGACTTTTCCTTTAACAGCAGGATATGATCACTTAATGAAGGCAGTTAGATTTCTTCTAACCATAAGATTCCTGATCTGGATGAGTTCCTGAGAGGCCAGTCGCCCCTTTTACCCCCTGGTCATGACACACCGCCGGACGTATGATGACGCTTGATCTAAAAAAATTCTCCTACGACTGAAAAAGTGGCCCAAAAAGTGCCAAACGATCAGCATTTGCCTGCACTTAGATGTGCTGCTGTTTTTTTTTTCAGTTTGTGTGTCATGTTTAGGTGAATGACACATCTAGTTTGAGATTAGGAAACATTGACTGTAAGCCACCGAGCAAAATTAGTCAAAAAGACATTGAAAATTTACATCCTAACGACGTCTGTATTTGGATATAAGGGAAAGGTGAAGATACTAGAAAATCCAGTTTTCAACGCCTATTGTTGGACTAAAGTGGGTCAAAATCAGACCGACCAAACACAGCCCAATTTTCAACAACAATTTCTGGACTAAATCAAGATTATGATGAACCGACCAGATTTAGCAGGAAAACCAACGTCTAGTACAGGCATAACCAATTAAAAATTATGGGGGTCCAAATAAAGAAAATCATCAACCAGTAAAAGTCCGGACAGATTTTTTATTATAATCTGTTACTTAAAACAGACTTTAACACTAAAATTAAATGAGTTGTTTATGCATCCATGTTATACATTGAGTTTTTAAACAAAACATATCTTTAAAAAATAGAATTTTTTTTTATTTAAGTAGAGAACAACAATCATTCAGTTTGATATATATACAATTTCCTGATTCACATATTTTATAAAACACCTGAACTGACCTTTTTTTTTTCTGGCTTAATGAGAGAAGTGGGCTTTATGCTGCCCTGCAAGGGTTTAAACTTAACTTTAAACTTACTTAAACATATCAAGGTGCTCATTTTGAGCCTGGATCCAGATTTATTTTTGATTCTGTTCAAGGTGGAGAATCCTGCTTCACAGCAGCAGGTTGAGCCAAACATCCTCTAAATGTGCACGCCATTTCACTTTTCTTTCACCAGTTCACCGCAGTTCTTCCAGCAGTCCACACTTTCTCTGCTCTCTTTTTCTCATGGTCTTCTCCTTCTTTCCCATCGCCCGGCTTGCCACAGGTTTGCCTGCTGTGTCTAAAAGTAGCAGCAGCAGCAACCCAGACTGACAGCAGCTCATTGGCTCATTTGGATCACCTGGAGCGTCCTGGTGAGGGCTTTACCGTATTAACAGGAGAAGCGGTGCAAGTGAAGTTGGACACTGTCGTCGGTAGGGTTGTCACGATACTAAACTTTTCAACTCGATACCGATACTAAGGAAAATATTTGATACCATTTTCGATACCACAAGGATAAAAACAAAGACTCCAATATTCTACAGAAATATTTTCATTAATAAATAAAATACAATAAATAAATACAATAAACAGTAAGAACAATATTTTGAGGTTGTATGCTGTGCATAATATTAAGCAAGCTTGATAAAAAACGTATAAAATTAAAATTAAGTGTTCCTTCCTTGGCTATGCTTTGCACACATAACAATGACACTAGCCAAACCGGTTAAGAAACAAAAATAATTCTCAGCAGTTCCACCTGTTACAAAAAAAAAGTCTGAAACTGAAAAGTGCACAGAATTATTCAATCACACAGTGTTCTGAAAGTGCATGTTCCTCTATTCTGCACTTTAGATGAATGACTGCTTAGGTGCCACTGTTGGTGGCACTGTATCAATACTTTTAAAAATGAGTATTCTATCCAGATACAACCTTTCGGTATCTATACTTTTTTGAGTATCGATACTTTTGACAACCCTTGTCGTCGGACAACATGCCAGAGGTCATAAACCGTGACCTCTGGTCTAGTGTTTGGGGTGAATCAACTCAATGCAGATGTGGCTAAACTTTTAAATGTTATATCTGTGGTGGTTAAGCCTTTCCGGTGGTCAAATTCTGCATGCAGCATTGTGAAGCACTGACACATGGCAGGGTGAGACATTTAATGTTCTAGTAGCCATAATGCCTCTAAACAATCTGTTGATCCTCCTCTTTAGCACAGAAGTTTCTTGTTGAGCTTCTGTGTTGTGAACATGGCAGTCCTGGCTGCTGAAGCATGACTACAACACAGTAGTATTGGGGTCATATGGTTCTGACAGGCTCGGTCTGGTTGGGATAACACAGGGACCGTTGCCTGGGCTGGAGATGGGAAAAAGAAGGGCGGCAGTGTTTCGATGGCGTGTGAGCGAACACTGATTGGTTCCCGGAAGATCAGCGGTGGCTCAGCTCTGCTGGAAAATGTCTGTGTCACCGGTGTCACCCGAGCAAGGAAGATACACAGAGCAGCAGTCACGGACACATTCTTGGCCCGCGCCGATCTCCAAACACACTCACCAGCACGAACCCCCCCCCCCCCCCCCCCCCTCTTTTTTTTTTTTTTTTTGCACTTCCCAGCTCTCACTATGTTTCTTCCCTCACACACAGATGCTATCTCTGGCATGAAGCTCTTTTGCTCTTTCTGCCTTTCTTTTTCAAAGCACTAATGCAGCTTTAGTCTTCCTTTGGACCGATCAAACCAAACCTGAACATACACCAGGTGAAGACAATTGAGTTTTTCTAGCAAGAGGAAACAACATTTATAACAAGGCTTTAAAGATATAATCTAGCCGTAAATAACAGAATCATTATAATAAAACAATAAAAACATTTCAGCTGATGATGAAATGTGTTCTCTAACTTTTCTCTTCATTGCATCCCAGTCCTTTCAGTGTACCACAGGCACCAGAGCCAAACAAAGCTAACTAGCACCCCCTTTTGAAAGCACACGCCTGATCTGCAGAACAGTGTCGCTTGGTCTCTTTTCATCATGTTTCAGGCTCACAGAGCAAATGAACCTTCTATCAACAGATTGGTTGTTTTCTCAAAAAGGAGAGGACAGAGTGATGGGGTGAATTAGCCATTATTTGGGATTAAAATGTTTACCACAGGAGGTTGTTGTGGGTGACCTTTGGCAAGCTCTGTGTGCGTGCAGGAGAGAACAGCTCAGCTTTGATTAATGTGGATTAGGAGTCTTACATCCTCTAAACCACACAGTGAATAAAAACATGTTTTGTAAAATCCTAATTCCTCCTAAATTAGTAAAATTACCAAAGAGAGATGCTTGACATACAAATAACACAGTTCATAGACCTAGAAAAGTCCTTGTCTACTTAAAAAAAAACCTTATATGATGAGTAAAAAAACTGCATCTTGTAAAATTGTGCGTGCTACTTTACTTTTTCAAGTTTTTTTTATCATTAACACCTCAAACTTGAAGGTATTTTATGCAGCTGCAACTCACCATCAACATCATACGTGATCTAATGTATATTATTATATGAAATGATCATTTTAGTGGGGGATAATCAACCCCAGGTGTGCAGACTGAAGAGAATCATCTTCGTCATCTTCTGTTGTTGCCATCAACACCTTTGTTTCTAGATGTTGGAGATCAGCCTGTTTTCCAGTGCGGTCCTGTTTCTCTGACTGTGACTAACTGGATGTGCTCTCTTCATCCTCTGACATGGGAGCTGGCTCTGAGAACGTCTGCCTGGCTGTGTGTTTCCTGGACGGGGCCGCCTTTTACAATTGCTTTTTGTGTCTCTGCTTCTGTCTCCCTGAACCCCAGTCGGCCTCAGCAGATGGCCGCTCACACTGAGCCTGGTTCTGCTGGAGGTTTCTTCCTGTAAAATTGACTTTTTCCTCTCCACTGTCGCTACAAGCATGTTTAGTGTGAGGGATTGCCTTTGAGTCAATAAGTCGATGCAATCAGCTGGTTTTCCTTAGACAGAAAACTTTGAATCAATCTGACTGGATGATCTGGTGATAAAGTGCCTTGAGATGACGTGTTGTGAATTGGCGCTATAGAAATAAACCGAATTGAATTTAATTGTTTATCCAGGATAAGCTAGCGGGCGCAGCAGCACCAGATTCCTCCTCCGAGGCGTTTCAGGGCCCCCAGCATGGCCCAGGCTGTCCCCTGGTCCTCCTCCCGGTGGGATGTGCCTGCCGAACTCCTCACCCTGTTTCTAAGTGTCCGCCCACCCTGCAGACGATGCCCGTTTTATCGTATCCAGGATGTTGTTCTTTTGGTCATCACATAGTAGAAGACTTTCAGGGGCTTAAACACCACCGGTAGGGGCACCCAGGGCAAACGGGCTCCAGGGGATGGGCCTGACAAAGAGTGGTTGAAAGCCACAAAAATGAGGCCAATGATGTCACCCGGTAAGGAGAAGCCAGGACCTCACCCTTGAGTCTGACCTTTGGCTGGGTTTGGTCAGCAGTGCCTGGTGGTCTGGTTAATTCCAAGCCAGGCCTGAAGGGGAGGCATGGGGCCATCCAACAGTGGGCCCACCACCTGTAGGGAGAACCATATAGACTGATGCTAAGAGAATGGTGGAGGCCCCAGGGACCTAATTGAAAATCCTGAGCTACACTATATTGCCAAAAGTATTTGCTCACCTGCCTTGACTCACATATGAGCTTAAGTGACATCCCGTTCCTAATCCATAGGGTTCAATATGACGTCGGTCCACCCTTTGCAGCTAGAACAGCTTCAACTCTTCTGGGAAGGCTGTCCACAAGGTTTAGGAGTGTGTTTATGGGAATTTTGGACCATTCTTCCAGAAGCGCATTTGTGAGGTCGCACACTGATGTTGGACGAGAAGGCCTGGCTCTCAGTCTCCGCTCTAATTCATCCCAAAGGTGTTCTATCGGGTTGAGGTCAGGACTCTGTGCAGGCCAGTCAAGTTCATCCACACCAGATTCTGTCATCCATGTCTTTATGGACCTTGCTTTGTGCACTGGTGCACAGTCATGTTGGAAGAGGAAGGGGCCAGCTCCAAACTGTTCCCACAAAGTTGGGAGCATGGAATTGTCCAAAATGTCTTGGTATGCTGAAGCATTCAGAGTTCCTTTCACTGGAACTAAGGGGCCAAGCCCAGCTCCTGAAAAACAACCCCACACCATAATCCCCCCTCCACCAAACTTTACACTTGGCACAATGCAGTCAGACAAGTACCGTTCTCCTGGCAACCGCCAAACCCAGACCCGTCCATCAGATTGCCAGATGGAGAAGCGCGATTCGTCACTCCAGAGAACGCGTCTCCACTGCTCTAGAGTCCAGTGGCGGCGTGCTTTACACCACCGCATCCGACGCTTTGCATTGCACTTGGTGATGTATGGCTTGGATGCAGCTGCTCGACCATGGAAACCCATTCCATGAAGCTCTCTGCGCACTGTTCTTGAGCTAATCTGAAGGCCACATGAAGTTTGGAGGTCTGTAGTGATTGACTCTGCAGAAAGTTGGTGACCTCTTCGCACTATGCGCGTCAGCATCCGCTGACCCCGCTCCGTCAGTTTACGTGGCCTACCACTTCGTGGCTGAGTTGCTGTCTTTCTCAAACACTTCCATTTTCTTATAATACAGCTGACAGTTGACTGTGGAATATTTAGGAGCGAGGAAATTTCACGACTGGATTTGTTGCACAGGTGGCATCCTATCACAGTTCCACGCTGGAATTCACTGAGCTCCTGAGAGCGACCCATTCTTTCACAAATGTTTGTAAAAACAGTCTGCATGCCTAGGTGCTTGAATTTATACACCTGTGGCCATGGAAGTGATTGGAACACCTGATTCCAATAATTTGGATGGGTGAGCAAATACTTTTGGCAATATAGTGTATCTCTATAGTTATGCTGCTATAGGCTTAGACTGCTGGAGGACATAGGGACCCCTTTTTCATCATCCTGCTTCATTCTATCTCTATTCTCCCACTCTGCAGAATCTATTAGTTCAATCTCTAACGTTCTGCTCTCTCTGCTTTTTCTCATAGTAGCTTCATCTGGTCTGTTCCTGTTCAACCTATTCTCATTATGAGTGCGTATGAAGTCGTACGAAAAGTTATGCACCGTAATTTTGTTTTGGACGTTTTTTCCGTCGTATGCGCATGCGCATCTGACGCACCATTCACGAATATAGAATATAAATTACAATTAGCCCTAACCCTGACCCTGTACCTAACATATAAAACATCAAGCAACGTAGTTAGAGACATGAATAAGTGATGATTGCACTGTTTTTCCCATTTTTATGTCCGTCCACGGATCTGTTTTTTTTTTTCTGTCTGCCAGCGCATGCGCACTGATGTGGTTTTTTTGAGGAAAAACGTCCAAAACGTCCAAAATAGTGTGCATAACTTTTCGTATGATTTCATACGCACTGATAATGAGAATATGTTGTCCTGTTTGGCTGTGACTCTATCCTGGAGAGAAATATCAGCTGTGCTGCTGCCATCAACATCTTTGTTTCTAGATGTTGGAGATCGGCCTGTTTTCCAGTGTAGTCCTGTTTCTCTGACTGTGACTAACTGGATGTGCTCTCTTCATCCTCTGACGTGGGAGCTGGCTCGGAGCTCGTCTGCCTGGCTGTGTGTTTCCTGGACTTTGAATCAATCTGACTGGATGATCTGGTGAACTGTAAAGTGCCTTGAGATGACATGTGTTGTGAATTGGCGCTATTTAAATAAACTGAATTGAAACTGAATTGAAAACTAGAAAAGAAGTTGAAAGTGTCAAATTCCTGTCACAAAAATCAATTTGATGCTAACAGCGATGCTACTCATAATACACAAAAAGATGTATAGAACACTGAAAATAAGTTCTGGTTTCTTCATGTATACCATCTCTATGCAACTTGAAATACATATCTGAGGGTGTTTTAAACTGCTTAGCAAATTAACCTCAACTGATAATCTTTCAGATCCAAATGGGATGTTGTGGGGGTGGCGCCAACTTTCCTGTTCTTCTGCCGCTACTACCCTAACCCCATTGACCATTCCAAAGTAAACATGATGGTTGTAACTGATGGTGGGAGGATCAATCCAAAATATTGATTATATAGATACCAACAGTTTTGGATCTATGCTATTGAGTTGAGATCTATACTTTAGTTCTAGATTTACTCTTATGCACTGCTGCTGTTTGTGTTGGGAGCTGGAGAAATCCCATCTTTCTCCAGCAGAGTCCGCCGTGGATCCTCTGAGGGAGCCCCCTGCACAGCTGCAGCTCGTCAAGATCATCAGAGGATCCACTACTTAAGCTGTATTCAGACCTTGCCTCAACGCCGCAGTGTTGTTCCAGTTGGTCAGCGCTAAAGCCTAGATCCTCTGAGTATCTCCATGACTTTGAATCCAGTCTGGATTCTAACTATTATCTCTGTCTTCCAGGAAACCTGTGCCTCCTCTGAGAAAGCTCTGGAAGAGCTAACCTGCCGAGCCGACCCTCTGAGCCAAACCCTGAAGATCCCTCTGAGAAACCTCAAGCAGCTCAGGACTGAGCTGGGACTTCCAAGCCAAGGTCTGTTCTAACAAGACGTGAGACGCTGAAGCAGCTAACGGACTCTGCTGATGAACCCTTCTCCAGAACCAACAGTGACTCTCCCAAAGTGAACCTCAATAACCCTCAAGGTACAATCAGTGAACTTCTGGAAGTAAAACCCTGCCAGCAAACCGCTAACTGTGCTGTCTCTCACGCAGACTCCGGTGAACCAGTATCCAGGCCCCGAACCAGAATCAGTACATTCTGTGTGTTTGTGCTTTAATAAACTGTTGAACTCTTCATCCTTGTGTCCGTCAGTGGTGTTCTGCATAACTGGGTCCCCTTCAGTGAACCCATCATGACAGTTTGCAGAGGTGTCAAGTACTTAAGTACACTTTTTAGGTATCTATACTTTACTCTTTTACTTATTTTTCTTTCTACTTCTAACTTCTACTCATTACATTTTCACACCAGTACCTGTACTTACTATTCCTTACATTTTTAAAACAAACGTTACTCGTTACTCTTGGCTTCGGTTTAATGTTTATGAATATTTATTTCCCGTCATGTGCTCCATCCAATGCAGATCATTGCCTCCATCCACATCTAGTGAAAACTAGTGTGATTGGATGAGTCATAGAAGGCAAACACTCATTGGTTAGCTAAAGGAAATCATCAGAAGCAAGCAGGTGTTCTTCAAACTGCTAACGTGAATTGTCTATGCCATGCTACAATGTGGGATTCAGAAAAAGATGTTGAAATGTCTGAAAGGTCGGACACAGGAGAGAGCGTATCGGGAGACGGAGTCCAACAAGACCTCCCTCATCCTTGGCCCTATCTCAAATTATTTTTTCCGAAATAGTCAAGAAATTGGGCTTTCAATTCATAAAGTGGCATCTGGTTGTTTTTTTTTTTTTTTTTATGGTAACTTTATACTGTAATACTTTAAGTAGTTTTTGGAGTAATGAGGTCAAGTTGATACTTCAACTTCTACCCGAGTATTTTTAAACTGCAGTGTCTATATTTCTACTTAGGCCCCATCCACACGAAGCCGAACCCTGGCCTAAACGCACATATTTTTCACCAAACCAGCCTCTCATCCATACGAAGCTGGCGTTTCGGGGGTCTGTAAACGATCTTTTTTTTATTCAGGCTTCAGAGTGGGAAGATTTTTAAACGCCGTTTTCGCGTTTCCATCTTTAAGCTCTAACCGCATTTTTTTTCTTACACGCATGCGTCATAGCGTCGCCTCTAAACACGCATGCGTGACACAGTATCACAACAACAATGGCGCCGTACTGTGTTGAATGGTTGCTGCTCATGCTACTCACCCTGCTGTCGGGCTTACAACAGAATCTTCTTCTTCTGGAATATCTCCAGGAAGAACAGAGCAATATCGACCACATAGTTCAGCACCTGAATTTGACTTAACCACGAAAATGGACCCGCAGGGCAACCATGTATAAATATTAGTGCGCATGCCCAACATTTCGTCGCTTATTTTTGCTTTGGCACCACAGCGCCACTTACAGGCCTGGCATACATTTTGCAGCGTTTTCATGCATTCGTGTGGATGATCACATTTATTTTACGTCTCCGTCTTTACGACAAACGTTTTGGAAAATATCAGCGTTTCGTGTTCGTTTTGACTTCGTGTGGACGGGGCCTTAAGTTACAAATGTGTGTGTACTGTTGGCACCAATGGCTGTTTGACTTTAAAGGTCACACCCAAGTTGCTACTTTCAGACTTGATGCTTTATATCTAGGTAAAGATCTCACCAACCCCATCTTCATTCCTTTGTGTCACCTTTTCTAAGCACAAATAAACAAAAAAATCTGTTCTATGATGTTTCAAAATTCATTCATTAGTTTGTTTCTATACCTTCATGATTATACACCGCCATTTTCTTGCTTTAAATTCTGGGTAGATTTTTTTGTTTTGTTTTATTTCTATTCATAAAACATTTTCTTTGCTTGCAATAATGATGGAACAAATTATACTCCATAAAGAATCTGGTCTAGTTTCTTTCTAGCTTTACTTGCTCTTCTCTCAGATCAACTGGTTCGCTCTATGTTCCTACTTTGGATGCTTTTATTATCAGCTCTTAGCTTCTTCCACCTGTTTTCTCTTTAAAATCTCTGCCATTTGCATCCCTTCACTAACTAACACGCTTTAAGGTACAGCTTCTGATCATGCCCCACCCCTCCTTTTTCTTTAATCAGTGTTTTGCAAGCACAACTGTTTTGCACTCAGAGTTTGAAGGCACTCGAGGTCATAGAGGAGATGGAGGGGAAGAAAAAAGGGAGGGCTGAATGAGCGTTGAGCCGGTCGGCCGGTTAGGTGCAGCGCCACCAGTGATCATTAGGGTTACAGCTGCCCGGGCCAGATTGTGTGCTGCCTGCACCAGGCGAGATGTTTTGCCCAGGGAGAAGAGCGAGCATCTGTCTGTCCCTCCCCGTAGACAGCAACCTCCTACCAGCCTGTCCAACTCAACCCAACTGGTAACAAGGTCACCCAACTCTTACTTTCCCTCACTTGCTCAAACACACACACACATACAGCTGCTCTGCGTCTCTAGTCCTGTTTTGCTCACTCTTTCTTTTGCAAAATGTTCCTTTCATTTGCTTTCTCCTCAGGAGTTCAGAAAGGTGTTGATCATGCGACTCACATTGCAGAAATGGATGCATGGAAATAAAACGAAATGTGACTACAATGCAAGTATGCAGAACACCAGAAAGCTGATTTTACTTCTCAGCCTGTAGAGACTTTTATTCCTTATCTGAGACGGCTGTTAATTACATTGAATGATGATTGCTGATAAAAGGAGACTATCATCACTGAAAAAGGAATAGGATTATGTAGTAGGAAAACTTATTTTCTTACAAAAAGACTATTTTTTAATAATAGTTTTGTTTATACAGTTTTAATTGTGTTGCTACCCTAAAGGGACTACTGCTCCTCCTTTGGTTCCTTCAGGTATTACAATATTTCTAAAAATTGAAATCCAGAAAACCTTTTTTGTTTATATTTCCTCCATTTCTCTTCAAAAAAACAAAGCACAAAAGTGACGTTTAATATTTGATAACAAGGACTGTGCTTTAAATAAGGGTTTCTGAGGTGAAATCAATCTAAGACAATCTAAGGTATGGAGGAAAACCTTAGGTGCCTCGTTATATTTCATATTCAATTCAATTCTATAGTGCCAGTTCACAACGCACGTCATCTCAAGGCACTTTACAGTTCAACCAGATCATCCAGTCAGGTTGATTCAAAGTTTTCTATCTAAGTAAAACCAGTTGATTGCATGGACTCATTGACTCGAAGGCAAACCCTCACACTAAGCATGCTTGTAGCGACAGTGGAGAGGAAATCAATATTAATATCAATATTGATCGATTAACTGATGATGATATTTTAGGGTACACCTCTCGTACTGCAAAAGATAACTTGTTTATAGAGTTAAGACCAGATACATTGAAAAAACTGTTAGAAAAATAAGTAGCTTTGCTCTTAATTTGAGGAGGTAATTAAGATGATTTTCAATGGACTTAATGATCACGTGCTATAAATACGATTATTTTATCATTTAAACCCAAATCATCTTATTCCATTTGCAAATTGTTTGATATGATCAAGTTGAACTAACAGACCCTCAAATCCTCATTCTTCCCCTTTTAACCTGTTTTCAGTAATGAGAATTTAGTGTTATTCATTGCATTTTATGAAAATGCAGCACAGTGAGGGATTAATAAAAACAAGATAAAAGGAGGGCCCTGAGAAGCAGGAGGTAAACAATGGAGAAAAAAGTAAAGAACAAGCAAAAAACAACAACGGAAATGCAATGGAGAAGTGAGGTCTACACGGAAAACAGGTGAGTTCATGGCAATAATTGAAATCTAGGTTATTTTTCCTTTTTTAGCTCAATTAAACATAAATCAGGTGTTGAACACAACATTATACGGTGATTATCTTTAGTATAACAAAACAGAGGACAACATCTAACTCATAACACCCGTACCATGCATGCCGTAACTGTCTGAAAACATTTTCAGCATTCTATAATCCTTTACCAGACTCAATCATCTTTTTTGAATGCCTTAATTGGGCATTAAACATTTAGGAGCATTGTTAATTTTATCGACCGAAACCATGACAATGCCTGTTGGTGTGTTAATTAACATCTACACTGCCTGGCAAAAAAAAAAAAGTCGCCACCAAAAAAAAAGGTCACTCACTCTAATACTTTGTTGGACCGCCTTTGGCTTTGATTACGGCACGCATTCGCTGTGGCATTGTTTCGATAAGCTTCTGCAATGTCAAAAGATTTATTTCCATCCAGTGTTGCATTAATTTTTCACCAAGATCTTGCATTGATGATGGTAGAGTCTGACCGCTCACATGAGTGACACGAAATGCAATATGTCACGGCCCGAAAGCCAAAATGTCCAAAGGGCCCAAAGAGGACGATGGCAGGTGGAAGGGGCCAGCCAAAGCGTACCGCGGAGGGACGCAAGAGTTCGAAAAGGGAAATAGAAGAGGAACAGCTACAGAGCCTCCTACCGGCCCGACCAGAGCAGGTCGGGAATAGTCCTCCAGGTTTCAGCTTGTCTTGAGCAACTTTAGGCTTTTCCTGGCCTTCGCGCACAGGTAGGGTTCCTTAGCTGCCCATCTGACCTGGCCAATTCACAGTTTCTTACTAGCACCCTGCTCCGAACGACGCGGCATGGAACTGGTAACCAGCTCCTGCAGCGACACCCCTCGCGTGTGTTCCTCCGATCTCGCGACCGCAAACAATTTCCTGGTGATATACAGGTTGGACGCGCACTGGCACGTAGCGACGTGATGACGTAATACACAGACAGGTATTTAGCAAAGGAAAAAAACATGCTCCCTGAACCAGTCTTTCACAATTTGAGCCCGATGAATCCTGGCATTGTCATCTTGGAATATGCCTGTGCCATCAGGGAAGAAAAAGTCCATTGATGGAATAACCTGGTCATTCAGTATATTCAGGTAGTCAGTTGACCTCATTCTTTGAGCACATGTTGCTGAACCTAGACCTGAGCAACTGCAGCAACCCCAGATCATAACACCACCCCCACAGGCTTGTACAGTAGGCACTAGGCATGGTGGGTGCATCACTTCACCTGCCTCTCTTCTTACCCTGATTCGCCCATCACTCTGGAACAGGGTCAATCTGGACTCATCAGACCACATGACCTTCTTCCATTGCTCCACAGTCCAATCTTTATGCTCCCTAGCAAATTGAAGCCTTTTTTTCCGGTTAGCCTCACTGATTAGTGGTTTTCTTACGGCTACACAGCTGTTCAGTCCCAATCCCTTGAGTTCCCTTCGCTTTGTGCGTGTGGAAACACTCTTACTTTCAGTATTAAACATAGCCCTTAGTTCTACTGTTGTTTTTCTCCGATTTGATCTCAGCACAAGTTTAAGTGATCGCCGATTACGATCATTAAGGATTTTTTTCCGGCCACATTTCTTCCTTGAAGATGATGGGTCCCCACTATCCTTCCAGTTTTTAATAATGCGTTGGACAGTTCTTAACCCAATTTTAGTCATTTCTGCAATCTCTTTAGATGTTTTCTCTGCTTGATGCATGCCAATGATTTGACCCTTCTCAAACAGACTAACATCTTTTCCACGACCACGAGTTGTGTCTTTCAACATGGTTGTTTAGGAATTGAGAAGCAAGTCATTGCACCAGGTAGGGTAAATAACTTGTTGCCAGCTTAAAGATAATCGCCCATGCAGTAATTATCCAATAGGAGGCTCGTACCTATTTGCTTAGTTGAATCCAGGTGGGGACTTTTTTTTTGGCCAGGCAGTGTACAATTACAATAACTGCCATTAAGCCCAAATTGATTCTTCCTTTTAGATTATTCAACCAATAATTTAGTTTTATATATAATATGACAAAATATGTTTTAGAATGTGAAGAAAAAATCGGAGAGAGCGTTAAATCTGAGAGCTTACATTTTGTCTTTATCTAAACTGTTAGTAAAGGTAAGATAAATAAAACAGTTAGAATGCATTAATTAAAATGTGAAGTAGGTGTTAATGTTGATCAGTAAAAGTATTTCAATGTTTCCATATTAAAACAGGAAGAACTCAGTCTGGAAATTAAAGCCTGGGTAAAATGATGTCTTCTAAATGGTAATGACCCTACTTATACCACCAAATATAACAATGAGTAGGGGCGGAGCTAGAAGGGGGCCAGCCAATCAATGGCAACACCTGTGGTCAATCCAACCAGGGGATTTTTTTGTTTGTTCACTAACTTTTGAAAAGCAGTTCTCCTCTAAACCAGAGGGTGGCAGCAGTGATACTCACAGTTGGAAAACACAAACTAATTTCATTTTAGCTCTTAATAATTTATATATATATATATATATATATATATATATATATATATATATATATATATATATATATATGTAGCTGTCATAGTGTACAGGAACATCTGCCATGAGTATGGGCTGGAAGTCCCAAGGTCAAAATGGAAGACACCTCCTAAGGTAGTTGAGAATGACCGAGCTAAGATCCTATGGGACTTCAATATCCAGACTGACAAACAGGTGATGGCTAACCAACCAGACATCGTGTTGATCAACAAACAGCAGAAGAAGGCAGTAGTGATAGATGTGGCAATCCCAAGCGACAGCAACATCAAGAAGAAAGAACACGAGAAGCTTGAGAAATACCAAGGGCTGAAAGAGGAGCTAGAAAAGATGTGAAAAGTAAGAGCAGCAGTGGTGCCAGTGGTAATTGGAGCACTGGGGGCTGTGACCCCCAAACTGGGAGAGTGGCTACAGCACATTCCAGGTAAAACATCAGAGGTCTCTGTCCAGAAGAGCGCAGTCCTAGGAACAGCTAAGATACTGCGCAGAACCCTCAAACTCCCAGGCATCTGGTAGAGGACCCGAGCTTGAGGATGACACATACCACCCCACGAGGGGTGAGAAAACAGTTTTATATATATATATATATACACTCACCGGCCACTTTATTAGGTACACCCGTCCAACTGCTCGTTAACACTTAATTTCTAAGCAGCCAATCACATGGCGGCAACTCAGTGCATTTAGGCATGTAGACATGGTCAAGACAATCTCCTGCAGTTCAAAGCGAGCATCAGTATGGGGAAGAAAGGTGATTTGAGTGACTTTGAACGTGGCATGATTGTTGGTGCCAGAAGGGCTGGTCTGAGTATTTCAGAAACTGCTGATCTACTGGGATTTTCACGCACAACCATCTCTAGGATTTACAGAGAATGGTCCGAAAAAGAAAAAACATCCAGTGAGCGGCAGTTCTGTGGGCGGAAATGCCTTGTTGATGCCAGAGGTCAGAGGAGAATGGCCAGACTGGTTCGAGCTGATAGAAGGGCAACAGTGACTCAAATAACCACCCGTTACAACCAAGGTGGGCAGAAGAGCATCTCTGAACGCACAGTACGTTGAACTTTGAGGTAGATGGGCTACAGCAGCAGAAGACAACACCGGGTGCCACTCCTTTCAGCTAAGAACAGGAAACTGAGGCTACAATTTGCACAAGCTCATCGAAATTTGACAATAGAAGATTGGAAAAACGTTGCCTGGTCTGATGAGTCTCGATTTCTGCTGCGACATTCGGATGGTAGGGTCAGAATTTGGCGTCATGTTGATCCTGCCTTGTATCAATGGTTCAGGCTGGTGGTGGTGGTGTCATGGTGTGGGGAATATTTTCTTGGCACTCTTTGGGCCCCTTGGTACCAATTGAGCATCGTTGCAACGCCACAGCCTACCTGAGTATTGTTGCTGACCATGTCCATCCCTTTATGACCACAATGTACCCAACTTCTGATGGCTACTTTCAGCAGGATAATGCGCCATGTCATAAAGCTGGAATCATCTCAGACTGGTTTCTTGAACATGACAATGAGTTCACTGTACTCAAATGGCCTCCACAGTCACCAGATCTCAATCCAATAGAGCATCTTTGGGATGTGGTGGAATGGGAGATTCGCATCATGGATGTGCAGCCGACAAATCTGCGGCAACTGTGTGATGCCATCATGTCAATATGGACCAAACTCCCTGAGGAATGCTTCCAGCACCTTGTTGAATATATGCCACGAAGAATTGAGGCAGTTCTGAAGGCAAAAGGTGGTCCAACCCGTTACTAGCATGGGGTACCTAATAAAGTTACCAGTGAGTGTATATATATATATATGTGTGTGTGTGTGTGTGTGTGAATATCATCCAGACTCACAAATAATTAAAGGTATACTGGATGATTTGCCTCTTTTTGAATAACTGCACATTCCTGAGACCATCCTACCTGCTGTTCCACCACTGCATTAAAACAATCTTCCAAACACTCTGGTCTTAGTTCTTTCTTCTGAAGGCTTCCTCTCCTTTCATAAACCCTTAAGACTTGATTTTGTGTCCATTAGCAAGTCTTAAAGTATACTGTGAGCATGTCACAAAGGTTGGCATCTGGGAAAACCAATAGAAAAGATGATCCCTGTGGAACGTGAAGCCAAGAGATCTTTAACTCTACCTTTAGCAAGGGCTTTAGGAAAATTTATTTTGAACTCAGTGATTTTGTAAAATTTATTTTCTGTTGCGATCCAGAGGCTTGTCAACCTTTCTCCACCAGAGGGAGCCTGAGATCTTCCTCCTGAGGGCGTGAGCTGACTTCTGCACACCTGTTTCCCATCTGCTCATCTGGAGGCTTTTTAAGGAGGAGGAGGCTGACACTTCTCTGCCAGAGTGTTTGCCAGTAATGGTACCAGCAAACCTAGAGCCAGCTAAATCTGATCTGTTTTCCTGATTCTCGAGAACCTCTCTGACTCTGCGTTCTTCTGCCTCTCAGATCCTGACATATCTGGTGATCAGTCAACTCCTGGAGAAAACTCTCGCTGCCTGGAACCTGCCTGTCTGCCCTCAGCCTCCGTCTCCGCCTCTGCCCTCAGCCCTCTGCCTGCCGATCAGCCTCTGGACCCTCAAGGTTCCCCCCCTAATGGTCAGAATACCCCCTGAGCAGGTATTAACCCAGACCGCCGTTAAACAGCAAGTTTCCTGGATCCACTCTAACCGTTTTGTCCTCCTCTAGTTGCTTCCCTCCCGTGACCAGCCTGACGAACCAAGACGCCGTTCACATTTCTCTGAAAACATTGTCAATAAACCTTTTAACTATTTTTCCTGTCCCTTGAGTGTTTCTGCATGTGGGTTAGAAGATTAGACCCAAACATGACATTTTCTGTCTGTGCAATGTAGAGAAATCCTTAAATGGTTCTGGCATCTATCTACTTTTGGCCACCCCTTATTTCACATTGGCCCCTAACCCCCCCCACCTATGAACATTGTTTGGCTCTGTCACTGACAACAAGGCTTTAGGGCAGAAGGTCAATGTTTTGAAGCATATTTCAGAAAACTAATATCCCATAGAAGATATGTGGGCATAGCTGAGGTGGTGTGTGAGCAACAAAAATGATCAAGTAATACCAGTTCTGTCAGGAGTAATGGGCCATATTTACAGCAAACTACTGCTAAGAAGCTTGTGGAAGACAACCTGAAATGTGTGGCTCCAATCAAAAAATAAATATAATTATACAAATCACAAAAGAAAAGTACCTTGATAAAGTAGAACATAAATAAGAAAACTGGTAATTCTAATAGATGTAAAAATGAAAAAAAAAAAAAAAAAGTGCGCTTAATTATCAAACACTGAGATAAAGTGAAAAAGAACATGCAGGTAGGTAATTGTATTCATACCAGCTTTCATGTAAAGTTATTCACCAGTTGATGAAGTCTGGCATTTACCTTGAGTCTTTCACTTTGCAGCAATCTACCATCCAACGTGAGTATGTGGAAACTGATGGTTTTAGATGATGCATTGTTGCCGTAGAGATTATGTTTTAATCAGTGAGGCAGACACCCTGTCCACTTTTGAGACTAGGCTTAAAACGTTCCTTTTGGATAAAGCTTATAGTTAGAGTGGCTCAGAAGTTCCTGAGGTATCTCTATAGTTATGCTGCTATAGGCTTAGACTGCTGGAGGACATAGGGACCCCTTTCCATCATTCTATCTCTATTCTCCAATTCTACTGTTTTTGTAGTTTAACCCACAACTTTATGTTCTCTGTCCTTTTCTCATCATAGTAACTTCATCTGGCGTATTCCTGGCTGTGACTCCATCCTGGAAGGAAATGTCAGCTGGGCTTTTGCCATCAACAACATCAGTCACAGATGATAGAGTTAGGTCTGTTTTTGATTGTTTAGTCCTGTTTCTCTGCTGGACATGGCAATGGGCTCATCTTTTAACGTATGTTCTCTCTTTCATGAAAATTGAATAAGAGCTCATCTACTTAACTGCTTCTTTCCTAGACAGAGCAACCTATGATGCTAGTTTATTGGTACCTTTTCTAACATAGAAAGTATTTTATAGAACAGTGATTCTTTGTGATGATTGTTAGCTGCTCAGTCAGCCTCAGCAAAAGGGTTAGAAGCTGGTGCTGCTGGAGGTTTCTTCCTGTTAAATGGGTATTTTCCAGCTCCACTTTTGCTGCACACATTCCAGGTATGAGGGATTGCTGCAGTCAATGATACAAAGCAAGCAAATCTCTACTGTTGCCACATGCTCATTCAGTGGGAATATGTTCTGCAAAGTCAATGCCTGGATGCAATCAGCTGGCTTGCCTTAAATAGAAACTTTGTAACCAATCTCACTGGATGATCTGATTGAATTGTCTCTTTAAAGCTATAATTGGATAGTGGCTAGTTTGTAGTTGTAAAATGCACAAAAAGTTTTGTTTTTGGATTATTAGCATGATAATTAGCGGGGAATCATTCTGGCAGTAAGTAGTTTTTGGTGTATCTTTATAAGTAAATGTTTTAGATACAGTAAAAATAGATGTTAAAATTAATGAAAGCATAAGAAATGTAAAAAAAAAAAGATTATATATTTTGTACCTTTTACAAATCCTCTTATCATATAAAGAAATAACTCGGTAGATGCAAGGTTAGAAAGCAGTGAAACCTTTAATTCGTTTTGACAGCCTCATCTGTATTAGATTGTCAGCCAGACTGAATGAGCTGGGACCCGGGGCGGCAGAAAGGGGCCGAAACAGGTGCGACACCAACTTTCTGCCTCACAGGAGACGATAAAGCCCTTGGTCAAGGGTACAGCACCTGGGCCATTGTTTTAACACACAAAATGGCTTTTAAGTGCAAATTTCCACTTGGTCCTAAAGGAGACCTGGCCTCTGCACTTGCTTTACTCATCTGAACCAATATGTGAACCGTCTTGATTTGCATAATGGGCATAATGGAAATGAGGGGCCAGCTTTGTCCGACCAAGACAAAAAGAAGAAAGAAAAGGGGAGGCAGACTGATGCCATTCTGCTCAACTGCATCTGTGCAGCACAAAGGTGTGATATCTTGAGGCTCATCTGACCACTTTTTATTATGATCAGAGGTTATATTAAGCACCGTCATCCTTGTAGAAAAAAAAAGGCCCTTTAAATGACAATTAATTCTAGATTTTCCAAAGAACAGAGGGAGAGATAATGTTCTCACATCTCCTATTTAAGCTATTTTTCTTCCTTGAGTTATCAGCTAACATGCTTTATGTCAAATCTCAGATCTCCACTGTTTGGGTTTTTGGATGCTTCTTTATTGCTAACTGAGTTTCACTTCTGTTGCATCACATGTTTTGAACCTTCATCCTTCAGTCTGATTATAAGGAGCTTGCTCAGAGGACCTAGAGGACGGGCTAACATGAATCTACATCAAGATTTGGAAAAACAATTGAGACTATTTTCCTTCTCATGAGATTAATATCCAAACCAAAGGTTGTCACTGGGAATGTTATGATAGTTTATCTTGCAATTTGCTCCTCAGAGTTCCTTTTCTCCTTATTCTCTGTAATTGTTTTTTTTTTTTTTGTACCCCACTCTTTTAGGAAGGAGCCATCTGCCACAAGAGAGAGTTTCTGACAGCTTTTTACAGCTGATGATTTTAAGTCATTTTCTATAATCTACTCTACAGTAATAAAATATGGTTATATGACCCAATTAAATGATATCTAACAGGATTAGGTCACCATGAAAGGTTGTTTGTTTATCATTGATACAAGTCGAATGAAACTAACAGATCTAAACGCTAATTAGGGCGTAAAAACTTTTCAAAAATAATCTACTAGATTCAAATTTGTGTTATTTCTGAACTTTTTCATAATCAATATTAATCTGAAATAAAAACATTGGCAATTCTGATAATTACCGTCCGATAGCGCTGGCCAGCATAGTTTCAAAAATTATTGAATCAATCCTGCTGGACAGGATTTTAGAGGTTGTCAAGTCTACAGATAACCAGTTTGGTTTTAAGGCTAGGCTGGGCACAGATATGTGTATATATGCTCTAAAAGAGATTACTTATAAATATAATAAGCAGAACTCTTCAGTGTTTATGTGTTTCCTGGATGCATCAAAAGCATTTGATAGGGTAAACCACAGAAAACTATTCACAAAACTGACACAAAAAGGAGTACCAGAGTATATTGTTCGTATTTTGAAGTACTGGTATACTCAGCAAACACTGCAGATTAAATGGGGGGAATGTGTCTCTGCTCCATTCAAAGTTAGTAATGGGGTGAGGCAGGGCGGGATTTTGTCCCCAGTTCTCTTTAACTTGTATCTGGATGAACTGTCACACAAGTTGAGAGCTTGTCACACTGGTTGTGTGGCTGGTGACTCGGTACTTAATCACCTGATGTATGCAGATGATTTAGTAATATTTAGCCCTAGTACTGCTGGGTTACAGCAACTACTAAACATCTGCTCTGAGTATGGTCTGGAACACGACATAAAGTACAATCCATCTAAAAGTGTGATCATGATCTGTAGGAGTAAGGAAGATAAATCTACTGAGTTTCCAGATTTTTTGCTGTCAAATACTGTGCTGGGCGTAACAAATAAAACCAAGTATCTTGGGCACATCATCACAGAAAATCTGTCAGACGATGAAGATATTTGCAGACAGCGTAGATTGTTGTATGCTCAAGCTAATACCCTTGCACGTAAATTCGGTTCATGTACTGATAAAGTCAAAGTGGAACTGTTTAATGCATATTGTACCTCTCTGTACACTGCTCACCTGTGGACTACCTATAGAAAAGTCAACCTGCAAAGGCTGCAGGTGGCCTATAATGATGCTATGCGGTTACTTTTGAAACGTCCAAGATGGTCCAGTGCAAGTGAGATGTTTGTCACAGCAAGAGTTAATACCCTACAAGCTGTTCTACGAAAGTTAATGTATAAGTTTATTTGTAGGTTAAATGCATCTGAAAACGATATTATTTTGTCACTCACTGATACCACACGTAGTGCAATCCGATATCAGTCTAAGCTGTGGAGACACTGGTATTCCTGTCTTCTTAAAGATCCTATTTAATCGATAATGGTACTTGTATTGTGTTTTTATCATTAACTATTTTTATTTTATTTTTATGTATGTATTTATTGGACCATGAGTCCGGAATAAAGTTTATCTATCTATCTATCTATCTAAAACTAATTTTCACCAGGTACCACATAACAGAACCATTTGACAGGAATAGTAAAATCCTCAGTACTATAATTATTATGTTGCACCAGTTCAGAACAGGCCTCTTACATCTCGGATTTTAAGGTCAACAACATCCTCGACATTCCAGTTTGATCCCAGTGATGATATAATGAAGCCAAGCAGCAGTTTATGATGGCAACTGTTAAAACATTTTCTATTTTTCAAAACCTATCCAAATGCATTGAGTTTTTGACTCCCTTATGCTGAGTTTGCATGCAGTGCCACTGAAAAACAAACAAAATCACTTTTAACAAGATGTAAACAGAAATCTCCTGTGAGTAAATGGTCCAAAAAAAAAAAAAAAAAAAACCCTCACACACTGACCCAGGGGTTCTTCTCTTGTAGCTCAATCAATGGTTTAGTCACCAAGGGTTAGACAGAAAAACACTGAAAGGTAGGTTGCGCTGTATTTTCTATAGAGAGAGTGTGATGTTAATGACAGTAATAACTACAGATAATGCATTATGGAGAGAAGTAGAAGAAAGAAGCAGAGCATTTAAAAGTGGTCCTTATGTCCTCCAGTAGCCTAAGCCTATAGCAGCATAACCAAGGAGACAGCTCATGATAATTTGACCCACACAAAATATAAGCTTTATCATAAAGCAATATCTTTAGCCTATAAAAAATCTGAATTAAAAAGCTTATTGACTAAAATTGCTCTTACGAAATGGTTACGACAATAAAGGTGAAATTTTCTGTTTATTCTGTAAGTATTAAGTGAATTAAAGTTTGAGATGGGGCAAAGTGGGGCTAATTGCCTGACGTTCTCTCCTAATTTCTTAAACAAATTTGCTAAATTTCCCTTTAAATTGATCAAGTCCTTTAACAGAGAAGTTAACGTGATTTTGCATTGGGTTGATGACCTAAAACCTAATATATATTTTAAGCAGTTGTATTATGTCATTATTTGAAACATTTTAAATATATTTTGCATTTTCCTGATAACAGAGTTGAGACTCTTTTAAAGGCTCACCATAAGGTTCTTGGTCCCTGTGTGAGGTTCTGTGCAAACCTTTGCAACAGCAAGGCCTCCTAACCACCTGCAAAGTGGGCTCTGTGGCAGGGACTTTAAACTGTCAGCAGTGGTGCTTTGCAAATAGCAAGATGTCCCTGCCCGCATTGACTGAAAGGCATCTTCCAGTGACTCATTTCTCCAGTTCAGTTAACCACTGCCAGACAGTTTTTTTTTTTCACATACGTGTGCTCATTTGACCTGCAAACAGTGTTGCAGTTTGTCAGTGCATCCTAGTTTGATCAGAAATGACTTACATGTCAATGGATGAGAAGACATGCATATTATATATATACACATACATATATATACACACACACACACACACTACCGTTTAAAAGTTTGGGGTCACATTGAAATGTCCTTATTTTTGAAGGAAAAGCGCTGTACTTTTCAATGAAGATAACTTTAAACTAGTCTTGACTTTAAAGAAATATACTCGATATATTGCTAAAGTGGTAAATGTCTATTCTAGCTGCAAATGTCTGGCTTTTGGAGCAATATCTACATAGGTGTATAGAGGCCCATTTCCAGCAACTATCACTCCAGTGTTCTAATGGAACAATGTGTTTGCTCATTGGCTCAGAAGGCTAATTGATGATTAGAAAACCCTTGTGCAATCGTGTTCACACATCTGAAAACAGTTTAGGTCGTTACAGAAGCTACAAAACTGACCTTCCTTTGAGCAGATTGAGTTTCTGGAGCATCACATTTGTGGGATCAATTATACGCTAAAATGGCCAGAAAAAGAGAACTTTCTTGGTAAAACTCGACCCGTGCAGGACTCTAGTGTGAACTACTCCCTTCAGAGGACATATATATGACAACATGGATGTATGTATATCTATATATGTATGTATATATATATATATATATATATATATATATGTATATATACACATATATCTATCTATATATCTATATATTTATATATGTATATATACACATATATCTATCTATATATCTATATATATTTATATATATATATATATATATATATATATATATATATATATATATATATATATATATATATATATATATATATATATATATATATATATATATATATATATATATATATATATAAAGCCTTGCGGAGGTTGCAGGTTTCCTTCTTAGCACACTAGTTCAATGTAGCATTAACATTAGCCTTAGTGTACCTGGCAAGAGGCTCATTAATAATACAGATTTATAGCGGGTAAGCCCAAGTGTGCCTTTTACTGACCGGTTGGAGTATAATACTTTTAGCTATCACCTTTAACTACAGGCCTCTTCCTAAACATAACATCTATGCAGCAAAAAGCTAATGGTGCAATTTTACAAATAAAACTACTTATTGTTGACATTATTTTCAAACAAAATGTACATGTTTGTTGCTATAATGTAACAAAATGTGAAAAAAATTCTTACACACATTGCTTTAACACATCTTCATCACACGAGGAAGCAATCCCTTTGAAGAAACAAACGGAGCAAAGCTCTTTGTTGATGAGAGAATCATTTCCAGGCTGTTTTCTACGGGGAGGTAACATAGCAAGATAAATATGCTAAAATGATATTTCCAATAATCCTCTACTTATTTAGTTATTTCCCTTTGCCCACAGGCACTCAGGCACACAGGTATTTACTTTAGTTTAATCTCCTTGAGCTTTCTACGACCAGGCAACACGTATGCGTAAGTTCTTACACGGACAAACACACAATGAGGAAAAACCCTGACGCCTTGTTCTCTGCGAAGGTAGATTATCTGTGCGTGCGCAGAGAAATTTCTCGAGGGATGCTTTGGCGCCGAGTAATAAAACTCAGAGAGTGTTTCCTTTGCCAAGCTGAGACATCTGGTCACCTTATCACAGATAAGTGGGGGTTAGTCCTGGCATCTGCTAGAATTAATCCATTTTGCAAAAACAGTTATCCTAATCTCCTAAATATGTCATTCCACAACTGTACAAAGCAGTAGGTAGAATTCTACCTTCTGAAGTGTGCAGAGGAATGATCAAGGCAAACGTCGGTGTGGAGTTAGAAAACTTCAGCAATAGCAGAGCGAAGAAGTGGAAGACAAAAAAAAAGGTTGGAAATCTGTGTCACAACCCGCACCTGGCCAACTATTTGCTGGTGCCCAGTCTGGTGTATGGATAGCCACCTAACATCCCTGCATGAATATTCATGCAGATGGATTTCTCTTTTGTTGCCTGCCTAGTCAGCAGTCACAGAACACATGGTGAGTGTTGGCAGCGCCGGCCTAGGTAGAGGGGCCGTGGACGGAGGCAGTGGCAGGAACCAGGACCTGTGAGGCTGACTGACATTTCCATCTGTGGCAAGGCCTGGTAATTATCGGGGAGAGGAGCGCCCGCAGCAGCGCGCCATCTGCTAGGGGAGATGGCTCAATGAGGTATGAGCACGAGCGGCTCTCCGTCGGGCCACTGCCTGCCTCTGACATGAGGGCTCGCATCTGCTACCGAGGAGCTGGGCCGCCCAACACAGCCTGTCTGCCTGGCCGAGAGAGGGGGCTGACAGGAGGGAGGAGAGCAGCCAAACTCCCCCCCCCGTACCCCCCTCCCTCCCGACCCCCTCCAACACCCACAGCCATCGCTACCACCACTGCCCTGCCAAAGGAACACTTGACAAATAGCACAACCCACTCACAAGTTTTCATACAGATCTCATCAAGTTGTTGGCATTTCTGTAAACGAAGCCTACAAGATCCAGTTCTTAAGAGGAGGCATCAATCGATGATTTTTGCATCAGCAGATACCAGAGAGGAGGTAGCATGCATTATGCAGTTTGCATGTGTAGCAGCGGATTGTGAGGCTCAGCGGGCTTTTCGTTATGGTACGTTTTCTGACTCATTTGTGAAGCTCAGCTCTCTAAGACTGGTCGGTTTTGCAGAAGCCTGGCTCCATATCACACAATCGCCTCACACACCTGGCAAATGGGGGTGTGTTTCTGTATGTGTGTGTGCGTGTCCTTGTTCTTTCTGTGCAGCTCTCCTTTTTAGCTCTCCATGCTTAGTCCAACTGGGGTGCTGATATTACAGTCTGCCCACAGACACGCTTTCAGATCCACGCACTAACGTCCCATAATAACTGCACTCAGGGCTCACAGCTCATAGAGCGTTCAGGGAGACTCTATACTAACAACTACAGCTTTGATGCACAAATCTAAACAAAAGCATTGAGCTTAAAAAAAAGCTCTTTATGTTTTTATCTTACAGTGACCTTATTTAAGACCTTTTACAGACTATTTGTCACCAAAGACAATAAACATCAATTGAATAAAGTTAGTTTAACTTTGTGACACTCAAAAAACTTCTGACTGACAAAAAAAAAAAAAATGCCATTTGAGTTATTCTGCTGAGCCAGTTCTGGTTCAGATGTATCAGAGTAATGTGAACATACAATCACAGTCTAATGGGGAGTGGTGGTCCAGTGGTTAGGGCATTGCGCTTGGATCCATGAGGTTGTGAATTCAAGCCTAACTCCCACGCACTGCCACTCTGGGTCCATGAGCAACACTCGTAACCCCGACACTGCTCCCAGGGCACTGCACAATGGAAGCCCACTGCTCCACAAAGGGATGGGTTAAATTAAAGGAATAGTACACCCAAAACATGATTAGCCTTCATTTTCTACTCACCCCCATGTTGAACAACACTCTGGAGTACTTTTTTGATATCTCAAATGCATCTGGAGATCTGGGAGGCTTCTTGCTGTCTGCTGACATTCAAATAATGGAGGTCTATGGTGCCCGAGACAGAAAGGTCCATAAAAGTCCACAAAAAACGTGTCAATATTCCTCCATACTGCTCGTCCAATGTATTCCAAGTATCCTGAGTGGGTAGCGTCCATAATTTACTCGAAACGAAGTCATTTAGAATGTTTTTAGAGCATAAACAGTAGAGTATAGGATTTCCTGAAAGCGCGCACCTGCACGTTCAGGACGCTACGGAAGCCGGCAGACCAAACCAGATGAAAGTGCGCATTCAGCGTCTGCTCTGCCAATAATGCAAGCGTAGAAGAAGAAATGTGCTGTTTACCTGTGCAAAGAAACAAACAACGAAAGGAAAATGTCTGAGGACTTCAGTGTTGAGGAAGAGCATGAGTTCTTTGCTGAGCTGAATGCGCACTTTCGTCTGGGTTGGTCTGCCGCGGTTTCCGTAGACTCGTGAACGCGCTTTCAGGAAATCCTATACACTACTGTTTATGCTCTAAAAACATTCTAAATGACTTCGTTTCGAGTAAATTCTGGATGCTACCCACTCAGGACACTTGGAATACATTGGACGAGCAGTATGGAGGAATATTGACACGTTTTTTGTGGACTTTTATGGACCTTTCTGCCTCGGGAGCCACAGACCTCCATTATTTGAATGTCAGCAGACAGCAAGAAGCCTCCCAGATCTCCAGATGCATTTGAGATATCAAAAAAGTACTCCAGAGTGTTGTTCAGCATGGGGGTGAGTAGAAAATGAAGGCTAATCATGTTTTGGGTGTACTATTCCTTTAAGCAAGAAATTCCTTGCTTTCTACTTTTGACAATGCTATGTAGCTATCCTGCTGGAGGACATAGGGACCAGATTTCAATAATTTTGCTAAATTCTGTCTCTAATCTACAATTCTGCAGTATTTGCTCTACCCCTTACTTTGTTTTCTCTTCGTTTTTTCTTGTTGGAGCGGCTTTATGTGGTCCGGTTCTGTTTGGCTTGGATGACATCATGAAGGAAAATATCAGCCACTGACACTAAGCTCAGTTCTGTTGGAGGTTTCTTCCTGATAGAAGGCTCTTGACACATGTTCACCCAGGAGGAGCATCTCCTGCAAGATGTTTTCCCTTAGATAGAAAACATTTAACCAGTCTGTCTCCATCTGATCGAATCGTCTTTGTAAAGTGCCTCTAGATGGCATGTATTGTGAAACGAGAGGAATAGACCGACCTGAATTTAATTGATTTTCAAGATAGCAGTTTGCTAAAAGTGGAAAGTACACTGTCATCAGACATGATCAAAAACAATACTCCAGCTCAAGATATGCATGTCGTAAAACATGACACCTGATAAAAAAGTTTGTCAATTTCTTTACATGTACCAGACATACAAAGGAATTGAAATTACGTTCCTCATTTATCCCACAGTGAAATCAAGGCAAAACAAATGGACAATAGTGCGGGTAGTGTACCCTCTATGCTGGAGGGTTTTCTTAGCTTCTTGACAGCTTTGATGGAACTGAGGGGAGAGAGTTCAGTTTCCTCATAGCTTGGTGGATGAAGCTGCTGGAGAGTCTGGTGGTGCAGGAATGGAGGCTCCAGCAGCTTGAAGAAAACCTCCAGTTTGAACAGATTGTTTCAAAGTTGAAAATGGCTGTTTGTGAATGTAATTTGTTCTAGTTTTTACTAACTCAGCAGACATGGTCCCAATATTTGACTAGAAGTTTGGTTAAAGCTCCCAACATCTACACCATCTACTTGTAAGAGTAGCAATACCTCCTAAATATAAATAAGACAGAGGTATTATAAAGATTCACATTTTTTTTGTTTCCCATACGCTTCCTTACAATGACTTGTGAAATTAGCTTTTCTCTATTTACCGCAGTCACCTTTATAGGCTTCTGATGGATCACTAAAGACCATCCCCGAGTGCTCCTCAAACCCCATCATAATGCCACAAAAAGGCCAAATTGTAGTCTATCATCAATGCAATAAGTTGAGAGTAAAAACTGTGGACGTTTAAAGAAGGAGGTATCTCAGATCTGTCCTGGGAATGGTCCTTTTGCCAAACAGGTAAGATCCCCATTCAAAATAACCAATATTTATAGCTTCTTCTACTTAGATGACATTATGCCTAAACCAAAGACAAACGTTGGACAATGCCAGTGGACAACATTGATGTCATTTCAGCTTGTTGCCAGATGGGAGCTGTGGTCTGCAAATTCTCTGGAAGATACTGTTGTAACAAAGCATTGCCACAAAACCATTGTTTATATACAGTAGTAACCGTTCAAAATTTCCCAACTTTCCTTGGCTGGTCCCCTACAATACCTTTTTAAACATCTAAAACATCCTTTCTGTCATGATTTGTGGACATTAAGATGTAAAGAGAAGCGTTATCTCCTGGTCAGACCCTGTAATTCAGTGAAAGCGTGGAGTCAGATAAAAAAAATATGCACAACCAGGAGAAGGTCAGTGGCTGGAAGTTGGAGGGGATTTTGCTGCCATTCAGTTGCCATTTGCTGGCTTTTGACTAGGAAGGGCCATTATTAATGGCTGCTGCTGTAGTTGGTACAAAAATCAGCATAGCTGCATCTCTCATTTAGTAGAACCAAACCAGTTTTTTAGCCTAACCTATTTCCACATGATGCAGTCACTGCTCTAAGCAAGGCTAACAATCACCCACTGATTAAAAACTGACTCTTGTCTTTACCTTTTCAGTTAAGGAGACACATTTCCTGCCACACCCAGTGAACTAGAATTTTACCACCTCCTGTTTGATTTCTTTAACATCTGTCATGTCTCTGACAAGTTGTTGTAGAAGCTGTTTTTACCCCCTCCGATCGATGTTTTCATACTGCCCCGGTGGCTCTTGCATCACTTATTACCACTTGAAAAATCACTCTGAAAGAGAGAAAGAGTAAAGGAGGCGGGTGGAGGTAGAGAGAGGGATGGAGGACAGGAAAGGGGAGGGGTGGGGGAGCTGCATCTCTTCATCGCAGGATTTTATCTGACTGTTTGGACAGATTGATAGAATTCAAAATGCAGCAGAGGCCTGTGATGTGGCAATAAAGCGTTTGCCTTTGATCCCGCCTCACTTTTTTTTCTCCCCCCTGCACATGTGCACGTCGAAATCAATTAGATCAAGTCGGGAGGATGCAAGGCAGCTGCACATCCATTCTACAAACCTTTGCATCACCTTAGTTTACCAACACTCTGGTTATTATTCTCACTGTCAACTCGTTGATAAAAACTCCCGCACTGCCATCACCTGCGTACACAACAAACTTCAAGGTGTATGAAAGATGAATTGGTACACAAATAGAATATACATCTTAAGAGTCTGAAACACATGCTTACATCCTAGCCGCAGCTGTCAATTACCTACAAAAAAAAAGGTCTTTGATAAGCAAAAATTTAACCCCCCCCATCCCACCTCCCTGCTCTCTTGGAGTGGCTTTTTCAGATGTCATAGCACTTATGAGAAATTTGTGACAGCATCAACAGCGCCTATTCCCCATTCAGCAGCATTAACTCTGTGCCATGTGTCTAACAAACGGAGGCCATTCTGGAGCCCTTAATGACAAGGCTGCTTCGCTCCTCTCCTCTCCCCCTCGCTCTTTTCAAATTGCTCTCTAAATGAAGTACAGCTGTGCGGACCAGGTGCTGCCATCCCCCTTTTCAGAAAGAACAGGAAATTATGAAATCCCCCAAATCCTTCACAAATGGCGGGCAGGAGGGAAGGTTGGAGAACGGCTGCTCTGCTTGGTCTGCGGAAAAAATCGTTTTTTTTTTACTGGCACTCTTTAGAGTTTTCTATCCACCACGCCGACCCTGATCTCATCCCGTACCGAGTTTGGATCTCAGAGCAGACAGGCTTGATGTGTTCGGTCAGCCAAAGCCTAAAAGAAGTCTTGTATTTGTATCCAATGTATCTTATGCATTAAGTTGCACCTTCTAGCCCTGTGTTTAAGTCTGGAAAGCAACATATTAAAGGAAAAGTTTGGTCATATTAAGAGTTCAAACTTCTGATGGTACGTCTGCTGGAGCTCCTCAAAAATGAAATTAGCAAACAGAACAGTAGTGAGAAGTTCGGAATCTATTCTTCACCTGCTTTGTGCATCAACTGTCATGGTCGCTAAGTGACAGATGGGTACGTCATTGGATTGCTGTTAGGAATCCAGTTTGTGTGGCCTGTTTGTGTATCCAGGAGGTGTCCTGTCTTTGCTGTCCCTCCCTGCCCACCTGCGACTCGTTGGATCTTTATCTGGAGGAGTATTTGAGCAGTGGACTGTCACTACCTCGAGGCCAGAGTGTTTGCCAGTTTTGGGAAGCTTTCCTGTGTTACTGGATTCCTGGACCTTCTCTCCCCTGGTAGGAAAAACCGAGTTACACTGAGCAGGGGAAAACCTCCACATGTTCCGTTCAAGTACTCATCGGAAATCCGAGTGACAGTCCGCTCCATTACTCCTCCGGGTCCATCGCTTGTCAAACCTGTCCGCCCTCCAACGTGTGCACTATTCTCTGGATTTACCACAGAGACTGGATTCTAAGACTAACAAGGTCCCCCTCAACGTGTGTCCCATTCTTGCATAATCTAGGGCTTTCAAGATTCCCACGGTCCCTGAACTGACCATTGAAATTCCCTTCTCACTTCCAGTTCTGGGTCACTAGCTCACTGAGTTCCAGATCCAACTCCTGATTTACTCCCTTAATAAACCTGTTCAACTTTTACCGTGCTCTCTGAGTGGTTTCTCTGCATGTAGGTCAGATTCGTTAAACCTATCAGGACAATTGCCAACTTAAGGAGAGAGGATTTGCCATCGAACTTCTGGCCAGAGAAAAAACACGTAATTTGTAGCCAAAATTTGGAAGAAGAATGTTTTCAAGATGACTTGGATAATAGCTGGGACTTGATCAACAGCTGATACCGCACCGTGACGTCACCAACCAGTAGGTGGCAGTAGTGTTCTTTGACAAACATGGATGCCTCCAGTAAAGCACATTCAAATGAAAGTTACTCTTAATTAAAAACACTTATAATTTATTGAAAAGCATGTAATAGTTTCATAGTTAAAGTACTTTCAGAAGTTTGAATTCTGAATATCACCGGACTTTTCCTCTAAGCTGGTAGAACATCAAACTCAATCGAAACTAAAAAAAACAATGCCCAAATTGTTAGGAATGGGGTCCCTCTATTTTTCCCTCCGTTTTGATGAAGTGGAGGGATTTCTAAAGGGTAGGGAAGTTTATAGGTGCTATTGGCGGTATGCAGAGGGGCTGAAAAGATGGTTTGCCATGTTCTCTTAAGAAACCTAGACCTATTTCATATTGATGCCATACACATATTCCCCATGTGAGGAATGGGACACCCCTTGTAGTAGAGGGCCCAGCTTTAATAGTAAATCCCAATTCAGGGCTTTTTGTTAGCTTGATTAAGCCACTGCGATAAGCTCTTTAACTATTTCTCTGCATTATTTAGAGAAAAAAAAAATTGAATTTCAGTTCAGTTTGAGAGTTCCACCTTTGGGGCAGTGATTCCCAACCTGGAAGACCCTTACCTCTAGGGGTCCACGAGTGCATTACAAGGGGTACATGAAAAATTTAATTTCCCAGGTAATAAAATAGGTGTTGAATCTGTTCTGCTTTGTGAGGACTTCATTGAAAAATTAAATAAGCTATTATTAACCAAAAAGTAAGTTATTGTAAAGCCCCGTCCTACCTTGACGATTTAGCCAGAGTATGCCTGACGTCCCAGAATCTCCTAAAACGCTGGCATTAGCTGAACTTTATGTATTTTTTTTATTTTGTCTTCATAACGAGTCCAGAATTTATGTCCAATGACTGCCTGACTTATGCATAATACATGGCAGCGTAATGCCTATGAAATGTCACAAGACAGTGTCCTGAGGTAGCCTGACGTAGTCCTACTTCAATTCTATTCAGAATATGAGTCTGATGCTGCTCCATAGAGCTGTGATTATGGGGCGTGTTTCGAACGAACCAGGAAAAAAAATGCCTCTGCACTCAATTGGATAGACCTACAACCAATAAGAGCAACGGAGTGCGTGACGTATGTTAAGCCACGCATAGTTGTTGTCAACAAAAATCAAAGCGTGCAGTTGCACGCCTAGAATAAGAAGATGAGCCTTGATCGCGTTTCTCTGTTCCTCTTTTAAAATTAATTTGCTGTCGATATCTTCTAGAACAGACCTAATAGCAGAATCTACTCACCTCAACTCTCCAGCGGCAGCCATTGTTGTTGTCACCCATGCGCGCTTTGGTGACGTGGTTGATTACGTTACTGTTGATCATCTGTCCATCATCGTATAAAGCCCGCCCTGACAATTTGATTGGCCCGCCAGATATTGTACGAGCATGCTCGCGCTACTATTGAGCAATGCCAGACCAAACTTCCCGACCTCAAATGTTGTGGGCGGGACTAAGTTCGGAATGGCACCCAGGCTAGTCTTGAGGTGCCCAGCCTGCTAAAAAAAACATTTTTTGGATTGCAGTATAAACCTAGATGTTGTTTACCACCTGCCAAAAAAAAATAAAAAAAAATACCTAGACAGAAAAAAGAAAGAAGGTTTGCAGTCGCAGCAGATTCAGAGTCATGTCTGCTAGAAAATTTGTTGGCTCTGGATGCAGGGAGGATCCATCACACTCACCTTCTGGCTCACCAATACACCATTATACAGTAGCTGGAAGTTAGAAACACATTCAGCGCTCGTCTGGAACATGTCAGATACGTTGATATGCGTTGGAGAGAAGTTCTTGATAAGTTACGCAGAAGTTATGCACAAGTAAATTGTAGGTTTTGGATAAGCTAGATGCCACGACTTGCGTGCTCATAACTTATACAAAACATACCCATAACTTATCCAACGTATGACAGCATCTTTGCCAGAATTTCCGTACGCTGTCTAAATCGTCATGGTGTGACAGGCGCTTTATATGTTTGAGTCCACCATCAGCTATGTCACACATCAAAACCAAGCAGAAGAACAGGCTGGATCTAGAGAACAGCCTAGTATAAACCATTTTATCACACCTGAGCTCATCAAGTTCAGGTGACATGAATCATAAAAACAAAGTAAAACTAATGGAGTCAGTCTGACCATAATTGTTGTTCAGTATTTTTTTCCCACATACTCAAGTTTAAATTGGATCCAAGGAAAATTACACAGAGGTGCTGCAGTTTTATAAAGGGCTTTATGATATGATTTTATTTTGTTCCTTACTAATTTCCAGGCAACATATTTATGTTGTTTTTTATTTGAGTTGGATAGAATAAAATTCTCAAGAATGCTCAAGTTAAGACGGTATAACAAAGGGGTACACAAGTCAAAAAAGGTGGGGAACCACTGCTTTAGATAATGTTGTTATGGCTGTGAAACGCTTCTGGGCTAAAAGAGCTAAGAAGAGATCTAGAGGCGTCAGACCGCACAGATAGAGTCTAGTCTGTTACATTTAAAGGGACTCCAGGAGCTGAAAATGAGTAATTTCTCACAAATTAATCAAGCCAACGTTTAACAGATATCGGAGCACATCTGGTTATTATAGTCAATATTACTTTCCCACTTCACCAAGGTTTTACCTTAAAAACACAGTACCCAACACAGTTTGTGCAAAATATAGAGCTATGTGTTTATTTATCTGCATTAGACACCAGAAAGAGCACAACTGCTGAAGTAGGCCTCCTGCTCAGGAGACTGTCAATGCACAGCTGTCAATGTCTCCATAAAGCCCCATATCCATAATAGACAAAGCCCTCATCAAGCCTCAGCTTCATCTGTCCTCCCAGATGCCCCATCACCGGGGGCAAATCCCATCCAGGACTGAGCGGCGCACCAAGCAGCCAGATGTGAGCTGGCAACATGGCCGTGGGGTCAACACATGGCAAAGGTAGACCCAATAAATGAATTATACTCTGATTATCATAAATGCGGCATCTGAGAACGCCGCTTGCATTGCCGTCATTGGGAATGGGAATGGGAGGGAGAGACGGCGCAGCAGCTGCAGTGCCGCCCTTTAAAAACTCATGCAGGGATAGACAAGAGCGTAATGTTAGGCTGGATAAACGAGGCATCGTTTTTCATCCCGTTAATGTGAAACTGCAGCACGTAGAACTCGGATATAAGCACAGGATGTCTGGAATTCATTTACATGTTTGAAACTTTTCACAAGAAGAAATTACAGGGTGTAACACGAAGGAGCCAAAGCATATTTAGGATTTTCTGAATGGTTTCCTGCCATATGCCCTGTATTTGTACATAATTCCACAATGTTCTAGGTCGCTCTCTCAAACGTATTCTGTTTCGTCACATGCCAAAAAGACCTTTCTCCATCCCCCCCTCAGAACCCCCCCTCCTGCTCCCCGACTCATCCCTCCTTTTCTCTAGTTTAACACGTTTGCATGCGGTAGCTGGCTGCCCTGGCTCCCTGTCTTCCCCTTTAAAATGCCATGCCAACTTCAGAGGACCCAGGTGTATGGGTGCGTTATCAATTCCACTAACAAGCGTGCTTACTGGGATCACAGGACACGTTGTGGCTCGCTTTTAAGTCCCCGTCTGTAGCCAAGGCTGACCTGAATTGGAGACACGCGGCCCCCCGGTGATAGCAGCCAACCTCTGATGGGCAGTCCCTCTCCCAGACTTGGCCAGCGTTCCGCCTGGGAAGGAGGGAGGAGGGGGTGGAAGAAACTCTTTGAAATGGTGAGGTTCCATGAAGAATTGAGAAGCAGGACAGAATCAAAGGCTTCTGATATAGAACAAGAATAATAATAAAAAAAAAACTAATCAAGACGTGAAGGCATGGCAAAACAAATACAGAAACAGATCACATATTCAATGTGAACAAAGACAATCTGACATTAAAATAAGAATATCTTCTTTTTTTTTTACTGTAGACCCCTTCGAATAAAATGGAGTTTTTCACATCTCTGCTAGCAAAGTTCTTTTTTTTAGTAATAAGCTAGCATTTTTAGCAAAAATTTAGTTTTTTCCCGACTAAATACATAATTTGTGAAAGACTAAAAAAAAATCAAATCTAAAACAGAAGCATTCCCGAAATTTAGAATTAGTGGTTTATAAATTCATAGGGGAGAGCGCACCCATTGCCACACTGCGTTCCTTTTTTTTTTATCAGAGTAGCCCAAAGGAGACAAACTTGTAATCAACCTTATGCGTTTTACCTGTATCTGAAAACGTGTTGTTGATGGAGATGGATTTATCAGGAAAAAATTACCTTCCGCTACCTTCCACTTTGTCCAGTAAATGTCAGGCTCAGAACAGAAGGATCCAGCATTCATGGCAGACAAACAGTTGGATTTCTCAAAACTATTATAGAAAACTGAATCTAAGTGAAGAGCATCAACGTCTAAAGCAGGAACATCTGCAGGGACAGAAGAACAAGAAGTTTGTGACCATATCTTTCTCGAAGTGGATGATAACGGATGTGTGATTCACAAACCTGGTCTTAGTTCGGTCCAAGCCCAGAAGATGATCTTGGTTCCAGCCGGTCCGCTGCCAACGTGGTGTGGCGGTCGCGGCACAGAGAGTCCCAGTTGCTGATGTATTGGTGGTCAGAGGACAGGCAGGAGATTAGAACCAAGCAGACGAAGGTTCAGGATAACAGGATAATAGGATGACGTGATTGGTAGTGAGAGCAGGAGGCAAGAAATCCGGGATGGAGTCGGGTCTTAGTTCCAGGTATGGTACACAAACAGGGGAATATCTGGAAGGAGTCAGAAAACAGGTCAGACATACAGAGTAGATGGGAACAGGCAGGCTCAGAGGCCAAGAGGCAGAACGGGTCAGGATTAGGTAATCAGAATACAGGAAAGCCAGAATAAGTTCTCACCCATGGCTCGAAAACAGTCTGGGACTGATGTCTGAAGGTTGGTTAAATAGAGACTAATGCAGGTGGACAAGATAAGCAGGTATGGAGAACTGGGCAGAGCTAAGCAGGTGTTTGAAATGAGTAATCAGACCAGATATCAGTGCCAAGATCATGACAGTAAGAGGCAAGAGATAAAAACCGAAAAAAGAACATTTAATAAATGTTGCCTTGCAGGAAGAACTCTGGGTTTGATTGCTGGCCCAGGGTCCTTCTGCATGGAGTTTGTAGGTTCTCCCCGTGTATTTGTGGGTTCTTTCCGGGTACTCCGGCTTCCTCCCACAGTGCAATAACATTACTCTTGTCCAGCTTTGTATCTTGCCCATATACAGCTGGAGATAGACATCGGCCCCACCCTGACAAGTACTAATTGATAGAAGATGGATGAATGGATATATTTATATACAGTATGTATATATACTGTAATTAAATAAAACATAAATCATATTTTTTGGTATCATGGAGACCATGGACATCATATAAGAGGCTGATTCTGACTAAATCTATGGTTTGTCAAGGATGCTTTTATGAACTGAATGAAAGCAGTTCTTATATGCTCAATGTTGAACCTGTATGTTTTTTTTTTTCTTTTGGCTCAAATGCCAAAATACAGAACTGCAAAGGTCCATGTTTGACAGAAAGAAAATAAATGCTTGTGTTGGAGATGGCACTTTCTCTCAGCTCCTGCTGCTGCTTGTATTGGTGGTGATGACGGCAGCTGAAGGCCATTATGTCCAGGTGGCCTAGAGGATGCAAGGGCTTTGCTGAGAGCTATACTCTCTATACAAGCACACACACACACACATGTCCACGCTCAAAAAGCTTCACAGCTGTTAAGGCCTGATGCATGTCAATTAGGATGGCAGAGGATGTACAGGGACACATGGACATTCATGCTGCACATGTATAATGCATTGCAGGTTGGATGGACTGTACTGATGCGTAGCAGAGGACTGGGTCTTCAAAAGTGGGGTATTAAAAATATATACATTGTAGAGCCCATTCAAACACCTGAGCTCTGCAATAGCAGGATTTGCCATCAACTGTCATGTTTTCCCTTGTGTTTTTAGCACCGTTTCTATTTCTTTTGTTCATTTAAGCGGAAAAGGAATCAACGTGCATAATAGTTTCTATAGTAATAGCTTTCCATGTGGAGTTGTGTCTGAAACTTAAAGCAAAGAGGGCAGGCAGGAGCATTTAAAGGATGATGTTATGTCGGACATGTTTGGGGTTCAGGCGTTGTTGAGGGGACGGGTTATGACATTCTTTTTATTTGAAAATAAATATATTTTGTTCAGAAAAACATTGAAAATGTCATTTGTGAAACATTCAATTCTAAAAAAAAAAAAAAAAAAAAAAAAAAGTATAATTAAAAAGCATTAACTTCTTTACTTTGTATTGGGACCCAAACCAGTATAAAAGAAAGCGGTTTTATTTTTGTTATATTTTCTCATCATAAAAGATAAATTACTAATAATAATAAGACAATGTGAAAGTGACCCAGGTTAAACAGTGACCAAATCAGCTCTGTTTATGTCTGCATATTAAATTCATCTAGCTGTATTTCACTAAAATGCATTACACCCCCTCCCAAAACAATATTTCTAAGGTCAAAAGAAGTCAGAAGCTTTCTGCGGGAGCTGAGCCATTATGCTGATTCCTCTTATGAAAATTGCATGTAGAGGGGTGAAGGGTCACAGGAGCTTGATTCCATTTTCATGTTTTGTTTCACGCCAGCCAAGCTGTGGGTGTCTGTGTGTGAGGCACCGCTTGCTATTGGCTCTGACAGCACACACTGTAATTGGCTCGCTAAGGTGTTTCAGTAATCGCCTGAGTGACACCCTCCCCAGTAAATCTTGACATCGGAGGTGGATGAGGATACGGTGGGGGTTTCGAGTGCCAAAGGGACTAACCTTGTAGGAAAACCAAATTAAAAGGAAATATGGAAAGGACCACATTCATTTCATGTATCTACATCATGCTAGTTAAAGACTAGGACTTCCTTCTCCTCCTCTCTGGATAAATAACCTTATAAATATTCCCCTTATGAGCTGAGTTCATGTTATTAATTTTTTATTCATTATTTTTCATGTTATTCGAGTTCAGTTTTCCAAAATATTGCTCTGAGGTAACCTTTCCATGTGTTTTAGCCCATTTTTGTTCATCTTTTTCATTCATAATCCTCAAATTTAAGATTGACGTGACTCTCATGTATTTATGTTGAGTAAATGCATTATTTGACAGAAAATTCAAAAGGTTTTGTTAAACCTAAAAATTAGCATTGCAAATGCACAACTGTTATGTGCGTCGGGCACATTAATTATTTTTGTTTCTTTTTTTTTCCCCTTTTAGTGTTGTATAGACCTTAGTTGAGTCACTTAAATTTTAGAGTTGATAATCATTTCTTTTTTCTTTTGTAAATGGTTCGATTACGTTAATTGGTTGCGATATTGGTCTGCCTATAAGTAGGCTGGGTTTTTCTCTCTCTCGCTCTCCTTTCGAACCTTCTGATCGAGCCACCGTCACAGAGAGAGCGTCCAGACGCGATGCGCAGGTCTCCCATCTTTGTAGGCCGCCACTGACCTCTCCAGCCCGCCATGTGATATTTTTGCTCGCTAGCCTTTGTTTTTTGCTCATTTTTTGTAACTTTGACCTGGTGGGACCGGTTGTCCTGTTTTTGATCTTTTTTATTTTTATTTTAGGGTTTTAACCGTTCGACGGCCCTGTATAGGGTTGGCCCTCTGCTGTACCGTTTTGTTGCTTTGGATCGGCTCACCAGGTCAAACTTTCTGTTCATACTTTGGTTTTTTTTTTTCTTCTTAGAGTTTTTTTTTTTGGACACGGGGAACTGGGGAAAAATCTGACTCTCTGTTTTTTTTTGTCTCTTTGCAGAAAAACAAAACAACTGATCTAAAAACAAGTTCCAGAGATTAAGAATAAAATTATTCTTTTGAACCTCATGTTTGTCTCGTGTCCTCAAATATGTTGTGGCCTGGGTGGTCGTAACAACAACTTAGACTAGCAAACATAAGAATGATAAAAGCACATAACCACAGAAAATCCCTGAAACTGAAAAATGCTGTTAGTAGTCAAATCAACTGCAATATTTTATCACAGAAAATAAAGAACAACAAAGTAGAAACATGCTACAAACATAAAATGTGCTGCATGTGCATAAAAGGAAACTAACCCCAGGGTTTCTGCGGGTCATTAAAAATCAGTAGAGGTCATTAAATGATTAGTTTTTAAATTACGGCCTTAAATGGCATTAAAAAATTATTAAATGTGATCATTGTGATTATTATTGTGGCATCGAAAATTCTTTATTTTTAAAAAATTGTTTATAAAAACAATTTCGTCGGATATATAATATTGTGATATATTTGTGCGGAACTGCTTCCAGTTGATCATAAAGCCATATGTTTAAAAAAGAAGCTAGAGGGGGTGAAAAAGCTAGAGATTGGGAAAATGCTAATTTCAACAAAAGTGGCTGTAAAACAAGGAATTCGGGACACGGCTGCAGCCTGTCGACGGTGAAGATGACAAAGGATTTTGCCGAGTTTTATATATATATATATATATATATATATATATATATATATATATATATATATATATATATATATATATATATATATATATGAGTCATGGGTACTTGGTGATGGCATTAAAATTATTTCTAAGAGCATTAAAAAGCATTAAATTAGATTTACTCATTCCTGTATAAACCCCGTAACACACAACCAAACAAAATGTGCAAAGAGAACAAAATGCTGCAGATAACTTGCATAAGAAAATGCAAGGTTTCCGCATTAGCTCCAGACCACTAGGGGGAGATGATCATCGACTTATATGGGACCAGAACATAGAAATTACTACAAATGACTATGGAAAAGAGCCTTTGCAAAAATATAGGCTAAAATAGGACGCTGTCCAGAGGAAATCTGGAGGGAAGACAGAGAAAGTAACTATTTTGCAATCTGTTTTAAACAATGATCTCATTAAAAAAATTGAGTTCATTAAGACATGAAAGGGAAATATGTAGGAAACTGCACTTTTAAAAAGCAATTTCAAATTAACTGCGTTTTATTTGTAAACTATTGTTGTTTTTTTCCGGGTGCTTTGTGTTTTTGAGATGCGATTGCAGACCTTTTGGTCAGGTCAATTAAAAAATAAACCCTGATCTTAATGGGTGTTTTTTATAATGATTAAATAAAGTTTTTTGAAATAATGTTAATAATAAAAACTTAACTTCTCTACAGTAGCGCCATGTTCGTGGCTTTGCTAAGAGTCTGGTCAGTTTTGAGGTGTCTCCCTCTAGTAGTCTGGGGCACCTTAATTATGTTGTGCCAGGTTCAGCATTTCTGAGCTTGTAGTTGTTTTTGCTACTTGTAGAATGTGTTTTGTGTCGGTATTATCTGCGTATTTGCAGCAGGTTTGTGTGTGCAGCCTGTTTTGTATTTCTTAAATAGAAACTAGCTTTTCTTAACTTGTTTTTTGCAACTTCCAGCCTTTTCTTTTACATGTGTCTTACATATTGGCATCCTTTATGAGTTTGGAACATGTTTCTATTTTTTTTCCGCAGCACTTTTCTTTGCATTTTGTTGTTTGTAATTATGAGCTGAACACAAAGGAAAAGTTGAAAAATTATATTTGTTCCTCAATTGTATTTGATATTTGCTTCCTAAACAGTTTTTGCTTCCTACTTTCATCTTACCAACATCATCCACTTTTCTCACACTTCTTTTCAGTTTTCCTTTAGATTTTTTGACTAACCTTCATCACTTTTCTACTTTGAGTTTTCTTCTTCCTTCTCCTCTCTTTTGCTTGTGGCGTTGCTCATGGAGAAGAGGACCAAGCAGCCCTGTTTTCTTCCTCAGGATTGTCCTCCTCATGCTGAACACAGATGGTTATTATGGAGCTGCACATAAATTGATTATGTTGGAAATTAACTGTTGCTGTCAAAGGCAGCCGCCAACCTGTCCCAGTGTGTCCCTGTGCCCGCTGATGCATAGGATCCAGCTGATGGACCAGATGTTTGCACAGTGCGCCACTCTTTTTAAGGTCAGCACAAAAGCAGTATGGGGGCTCTCTGATCTCTGTCTTTGTACTTTCAAACAGCGTCCTCTTGACATTTTGATAATGAAAAGGATTTTTTTTTAAAACATAGATTGGATAATGGAGCTGCAATGTGATTAATTTAGAAATAAATGTATTTCACTGACATATAAGGATACTTTCTATGATAGGAGTGCCTTTTGTCTTGAAGGTTTTAGAGAATCCCTTTAAGAATTGAATCTTTTACAGAGGTTGGATGAGGGCTCCTCATCTGTGCCAAAAGAGCTTGTAGTTTCCTTAACAGGACCAGAATACAAGGAGTCTCCAAACATTTTCCCGAACTCATCCTCCAGCAGACCAGTTCTGATTGGTGTTGCTAACTGTAATGCGTAATTCCAGGCTGCGGCCTCGGGGGACAGTAAACACAATGCCAAACTCAGCAGAAAGTCAGGTCCTACGAGTGTTCCTACATCGTTTTCCAGGCCTGACCTTGATTCCAGGCCCACTCCTGCATGTTTCCGTATGCATGGCAGCGTACGCCCGGCTGCCAAAATCTGAGCCAAACAGGGAAGAGAAGCCCCCTGTGATTCGCACACACCAGCCAACAGACACATGAGTAAACATACACAAACACGGGCCAAGTCCCATCACGAAGGTTAACGTGCGCTGCACAGAGCAGCTCAACGCTGTTGACTAATCATATAAGATTAGAAATTTTTTAAAAACAACTATTAGAGTAACTCAGAAGCATAAAGGCAAACTTTTGATTTTATTCTCTTTCATTTAATCAGTATGTTTCCAGCAGGATTACATCAGGTAATCCTGAATAATCCATGTAGTACAGATGAACTATGAAGTAACCAAACTGAGGATTTTTAGCTCTGATTGCAAACTTGCTGGACAGAAACTCTTTTTTTTTCTGCTTTACTTTTTGAAAATTCTGTCAAGGAAATGGTGGAAATTGTCTGGAGAGTTCCCTCTGGAAGCTAAGGAGGGTTGGAACAATAATGGTTAAACCCTGTCTCACAGCGACTGCTCACCAACACACTTCAAGTGATACTCGTAATTTGTAATCCATTAGTTTTTCAAAAGCCTTCTTCAGCCTTCAAATTGGTTATACGAACAAAGTTCTGTTGAGTGAACTAAATCACTAGAATCAGTAGATCAAAATTATTCTAGGCTACGTTCACACTGCAGGCTAAAGAAGAGGATTAGGGCCACTGAAAAAAAAAAAAATTAACTGATTTTTAAATTTTATTTCAGTTTAACATGGGAAAAAAGTCAGAGTTCTGACTTTTTTCTCAGAATTCTGAGATTAAAGTCAGAATTGTGAGAAAAAAGTCCGAACTCTGACTTTAATGTCAGAATTCTGAGATTAAAGTCAGAATTTTTCCGTAGCAGGCCTTAAATTCGTAGGGAAGTCATATTTAAATGTAAAATCATTCTGACTTAAACATGTATATAAATGTACTCTTATCAGATGATATTTTCCAAAAAGTTAGAAAATTTCTATTTTTGAAAAAAAATCCTGTCTTAAAACCTGTGTTTTTTCTTCCGTTATTTTATGCTGGCAAGTTAGTTATATGTTAACCTGACTCCGCTAGATGGATTAGCTCCGCATATCCATCTGGAAACCTTCGGTTGAAGTAATTTTGGGGGCGAAAATACTGGTTAGCTGATTGGCCTATGTTGGTGATAGACGGGCCAAATAAACCAGTCAGATCAAGGAAGCATAAGACGTACTAACAGAGCGACGACGAAAACACAACCACAAGCCAGGCTACTCTTGCCGAAACCAGTCGGGAGAAGAGCAAAAACATATTTTCCTCTGAGAAAAGCCTCCAGAGCAGTGTTTTGCTCTTCTTTCAGTGAAGAAATACTCTGTAATTCCGATAAAACTTGCTCGATAGCCACGCTAACGCTAGTTTCATCGGCTGAAGCCGCCATGTTCTTTAGACTGAACTGTCGCGCTTCTCGTTGCGTTACACCTCAACCCGCCTCAAAGCCAACGCTGATTGGACGTTCGTTTGGTGAACGGCTCCAAATTTTCTTTAACGGAGAGTCTCCAGACTGACTAGCGAGCAAAATCTTGAAAGCTCGCGAGATCAGGATGGTCTCACGAGGCTAGTTATATGTCAGCCTAAACACCTAAATTCGGCCAATCATATAGCAAAGGGGAACTGAAGAGAGAGGGCTTTTTAAAGGAGACTGAGACAAAGAGAGGGCTAATGAGGAAACTGGGAGCAGGTGTGCACAGAACAAGAGGGAAAGAGCTAGGGTGAAAGAGAACACAAGAGGGCAGCAGAGAGCAACAAATAGAAACCTGGAAGACTGGAAATAACACAATGTTAAATTACTAGGACTATAAAACATGGAGAAAAGAAAACTAAACACTCAAAAGAAAACAAAACAGAACCCAGCAAAGCAAGACTGAATACTATAACAGAAACAGAAACCTGACACAATGGTATGCAACAAAACAGAGAGGGGAGGGGGAGCTGAATCAAGGGGAAAGGTAGGCTAAATTAGTTTTTTTTTTTCCAAGAAAAAAGTTTATTTTTTTCTATTTCTGTTATATTATTTGGAAATCAGGAAACACAATTTGCAATTGTCACAGTTGGGTTGAGGTTTTGAGGACCCAAATGCAGAGGTGAGGTGGCAGAGGTCAGTTCTTGCAGATATACTGAAACAGCTCAGTCAAAAATCCAAAAACCAAAATACAAAGAATCAAAAACATGACTACTTCAGGGGAACACTCCTGTGGGGAGCCAGACAATGAACCAGCACTGAGGAACTGCACAAGGAGAGTATATATGGGAAACAGAACAAAGACAGGACTAATGAGTTGATTGGGAGCAGGTGTGAACAGAGGAGTCTAGAAGGAGCTAGGGAAAAGGAGACCAACACCAGAGGGCAATAAAGAAAAACCTAAGAACTCAAATAAATCCAGAAAACACCACAAAATAGGAATGAAACAAATAAAACTAGAAAACAAAGAAAAACATGGATCAAAGTGAAAGTGAAAACTCAAAAGAAAACCACCTTGACAGCAATTTTGTATTTCTCATTACAAAACCAAAATCAAATGGCCATCACATACATGGACCAACTGGACATTTTTTTTCAGTAATACATTTTTCATGTTTTAGTAATTATTTTTTTTACAGATAAAAAAAATACAATTTCAGTTATATTTATTTCTTGCGTAGAACAAGTTTTAAAAACTCTCCCAGTCTCATGTCTTCAGAAGCTCGCTGGTCACTGAGCTCTCTGAATCGTCGCTCAGGCCAGAGAGGCATAGTGACATGAATATGAATGTCAGCAGGTGATAAACAGAGTGGATTTCTAGGACGTGTGAGTTTTTCCGACACGTACCCCTCACACCCCAGATGTAGGCGAGCTGGGGAGGCTGCCACTCAGTTTGACAGCATCTGAGCAGCTAGCAGCAGTTATTGGCTAAAACGGCCTGACTGCATAAGAAACGAGTCAAAGAGGAAAGAAATACAAAAGTAGGTGTGCAATACAGGGCATTATTGTTAGACTTTTTGCTAACAACAAATGAGGAGCTTTTAATTTCAATATAAATTTGGATATTTATCTGTACATTTCCTAACCCATGGTATTATTATTTCTCTTGTATCTGTGAAATGTGAAGAAAGACCGGCTGGAGTTCTTTATAAAAAAAAAAAAAAAAAAAAAAAAACAGCTAAAATTTTGATATTTCTTGATCATAACTGTTCAAATATTGTTGAAGGCAAACTTGCCCATTGACTTCCTGGAGATTAGAACTGTGTGACACTCTAAGAAACTTTGGTTTAACACATGTTAAACAATGGGCTGCATGGTGGGGAAGTTTAGAGCAATGTTGCCTTGCAGTAAGAAGGTTCTGGGTTTGATTCCCGGTCTTTCTGCATGGAGTTTCCATGTTCTTGTTGTGCATGCGTGGGTCCTCTCCAGGTACTCTAAGATTACCCCCGCAGTCCTAAAAATACAACAGTTAGGTTAATTGGCATCTCCAGCTTGTGCTTAGGTGTGAGTGTGAAAAACAAGCAAAGGAACGCAATTTGTTCCTTTGTGGATGAGAAAGATGTTTGCCTTTTTCTTCCGACCTGATTTTGCAAGAGTTTGATTTATCAGTTAACACCATTAGTTGTGAAACAAATCAAGAATGTGATTAGGGCTGCAACCACGAATCGATAAAATCGATAAAAATCGACTTTAAAAAGCGTTGGCAACGAATTTCATCATCGATTAGTTGTGTCGCACGATTAATGCGTCATCCGCCGCTGCCGTCATCACATCCACTTGACTGAAACGGGGGAAGAAAAAAAAATACGGCAGAGCGAGCCATCGCCAGAGGTGCAGTGTTGCCAACTCAGCGACTTTTCAGACCCCTCTAGCGACTATTTTTTCAAAAAAGCGACTATCTGGCGACTTTTTACGGTGTCACTGGCGGCTTTTGGAGACTCTTACGTGAAAGCATGTATCGTTCCTACTCTGCCGTGGGCCGCCTCCCCCATTCCAACCCCGTTCTCTGTCCCTCTCAGCGCTGCAGTCAGAGCAGCAGGATGTTTACCCTCAGCGTCCAGACTTCAAATGAAGCGCGCATGCGCCGGGATTGACGGCGCAAATTGATCACAATAATTAAAATAGCCTGCGCTTTGTAAAGTGAAAAAAGTCGTAACATGCAACTTTTGTCAAAACAAATTAACATGGCACGGAACCACCATGTTTGTTTGGTTTTAAAGTGGGGAAACGTAACATTAGTTTCTCAGGTAGCTCATCTGATGCTTTCCTTACTGTGTTAGTAGGTTACAGACAGTGATAAGGTTGGCTACTTATTTTACTTTTAATTTCATTTGAATTAGCTTAAGCAGCGTTTATATTTTCTTTATAAATAAATTAACTTGCAAATTATGAGGGCAAGGCTTTTAAAGTTTAAATCTTCTGGCAAAGATAAAGTAAAGAAGATCCTGCAATTTATGGAAGTAAAACAGAATAAACTTCAGCAAGATCAGTAATATGTCAACTAATTATATGCCGCATTTCCAATTTAAATATCTGTTTTTGGAGAATGTGTTTTTTAGCACCCCTAGTTCTCTCATTTTTATTACAAATACAATTTATAATTTGAATCACAGGGCTATTTTTATCTCTATGGTTCAGTATTTTCTCAAGTAGCAACTTTAACTGCTATACTTTCCTGTCTTAAAAGGCAGAACTCTTCTAGTCTAAAAAAAACTCATTTGTTGAAATGGGGGGGCCTATTGTTTGAACCCCTTAGGGGCTTTTAAAAACAAAAATATCTTTTTTTGCATTTTATGAAACAAAGTACCCTATATTTTGTGGATGTACAGCTACATTTCTCATGTAAGTTTGCGTAGTTTTAACACAAACATTTATTTTTCATATTGCACCAGTACAGTTAATGAGCAACCTGTACTTGTATTCTTGTTTGTTCTGTCTAAAATCTTTATTTTGCTATAAAGAGGTTAATAAAAAAAATATTTTTTGTCCGATTCATCGATTAATCGAAAAAATAATCGGCCGATTCATAGATTTTTTAAATAATCGTTAGTTGCAGCCCTAAATGTGATACATCTATACAATAAAATAGCGTTTCAGTCCATTTGATTATTTACTCAGCTTGAAGACCATTTTCCAGAGGAACCTTACTAGATGGATATTGGGAAAAATTCAAACTGATGCACATGTATCAGTCTGGTTTATGCTGGATTAAAGTCTTGCTTCATATCTTATCTATATGTTGAAGAAGTACTACTATTACTTGGGCAAAACTTTTGGCTTTACTAATTTCACTAACTGTTTGTCAGAGTTTGCAACTGATGGGAATGCTGAAATCCTGGTCTGGTACTTACAATCCAAATAAAGTATATTAGATTTTAAGGATTCCACATGGGAAAATGTTCAAAGGTTATCACTATTTTAAGTCAAATAAATTTTTCTAAATCGTAGGTATTGTGAAAAATTTGCATACTCCTCCTGTTTGCATTTGCAGTAATGTGTGTTATCATGTTTGTGCGTTCTGAGGAGTTAGGAGATATTTTCCAATGACCGCTCTGTCAGTTTCTCATTGTTCTGGGAAGCTGTTTTCTACTTTGCACGATTAACAACATTATCTGAACCCAGACATTCAGCCAGCCAAGCCCTGGGCCATTGTGTTCCTGTCAGGGGTGAGTGCTCTTGGTGCTGCGTGTCACGTTTGCCCCCCTTGCAGAAGGGACAGGCTTGGCTAAGTCCAGGTGGAACGTGCTGGCATTTAGGCACCGTCCGCTGCAGGAGGGAAGGGGTAAATAGGAGGCAGAGTTGGGGGGGGGATTGGCCTACACAGCAGGCGAGAGGCAGAGAGCAGGTCCATTTGCCCTGCCAGAGCCCCAGTTCAGGGGTAAGGAGGGGTGTACACTGCAAAAAACATCTAGAAATAAGTAAAAAATGTCTTAAATTAAGTGTATTTACCCTTAATTTGAGCAGGCAAACAAGATGATTTGCCAATGGAATGAGTATTTTTACTCCTAAAATAAGATAATTAGATAATATACACTTGAAATAAGACAAAGCAATTGTTTTTTTCTTATTTTAAGCGTAAATTGTCTTGTTCCATTGGCAAAGTGTCTCACTTACCACCTGAATTCAAGAAAAAATGCACTTAATTTGAGTAAAAATGACTTATTTAGAGTTCCATTTTTTGCAGTGTAGGAGTGAGAAGGGACGGGTTGGAAGGTCCCTTAGGGGCCACCTTCATGTGCCCTGTGCATCAAGCTCCATCTGGTCACTCTGCAGAGAGGACAGCATCTGTGACAAGTTTGCTTTTAGAAGTCGCTTCACAGTTTTGGAGTTCACTGAGCTCACCTTTAAATCATTTTTGAACTTGAATGTGTTTTGGGTTTGCAAAATGTCAAGCATGAAACAGATGTTGGCACCCCATTTTTGGAGGTGCGGATACACAAATAACTTAAATCCCTGATATACATTAAATCTCTGGAATAAGACAATCAGATACGATGTGAAGCTAAACTTAGTCCATTCATGGCGTCCTTAAAGCATACAATGCATTTATAATTGATAAAAAGAAAAAATATTAATATCAGATGACTGATGTTAATATTTGATGAAAATATTAAGCAGAAATTGGTCCAATTAAATATAAGCATCGGAGCTAATTCTCATATATCCTTCTGGGATTGGGTTAAAGGGATTCACCATTAGTTGTAACAACAGACTTCATTTTAAGAAAACAAAAGTACTGTAAACTATTTAAATACATTTAAAGAAATAATACTGTCCGTTTCTCAATATGTATACTTATATGTATATGTATACTGCATTCTCACGTGCTCGTGTAATCGTGAAACCCTAATACTGTTCCTATTCACAAGAACAAGAAGACAGAGAACAGACCAAGTCCCTGGATGTTGTTCTCGTCGCTCCCTTTTTACTGAGTATGCATCAGAGCAGACTTGTCCATTCTTGAGATTGACAGCTATCACAGCATGCAACACAGCAACAGCTTACAATGGAGCACACACAGAGCTTTTTTGTTTTATTTGAAAAATGTTAATTTCCTTTGTGTTTATCTGACTGTGTTCATTATTCCTCCAACACATGAAAAATGAAGAATTTATTATTATCTAGAAACTGTTTATAACAGAAGGTGAAATGCAGCTCCAGACGAGCTGGGCATGTGGTGATGTCATCAGTATTCTCATCAGTATGCTTCTGTTGCAATTGACCCATATTTATGCTGCATGCTCCAGTTCTCCCCAAGTATAAACTTCCCTGTGTTCTTCTCAAGAACATACTTGGCGTGGACAAAAGTCCATACTAGCGTTCTTGTGAATTGAAAAACGGCCACTGTCATACTGAGGCTGCCATTTTGTTGACGCTGCAATGCATTCTTGGCAAATGATGTATGCTAGGTCCTGTAACGCTAGTTCGGTCCAGCTAAAATAGCAATGTGGAATGTTAAACTTTTCCTTTTGAATTGTACTGCTTTGAAATTAAGGAGAATGTAGAAAATCACAAGAGTTGGACCAAACTGAGAACTAAGGGAGAGTTAGCATCTCTTAGCTTGTTAGGAGATAACCCAGATGGAAAGCTCTGCTACAAATTTCTAACTGGGGCTGTTGGCGGTTAGTATCAGGATCAAAATATTTTCTCAAATATATTAGAACGTTGTGTTACAATGGCTGATGTTTCACTGTGACTTTAAACATTATCGTTCATTATCCTTTGATTTGATACATTTCACATGTTGGTTAGCATTTCTATTAACTACGACTACTATAGTAAACAGCAGATCACAAGTCGATCACATTTCAACCGATATCTCATGCATAGAAATTTTGAATCAGTGATGCAGTGTGGTATTGTCTAAATTTACATCAGTCAGATGCAATACGATAAAAAACTACTTTGGTTAATTTTAGCCTTCCTGTGTTTACTCTAGATTTCAGTTCAGTAGGACCTTACATCTACCAAGCTTGCCTTACGAAGGTGAAAAAATGTCGACCTCCATGGGTGAAAAATATAACATGGGGTTTATCATTTTTAATTAATGAAGAGGTTTTATGTATCAAAAACTTTTTTTACAGTAATAGGAAAATTACGTCACATAGCTTACTGTGTAAGCTTACTGAATACACTATCAGTGTATTCAGTAAGCGCAATGCTGTTTTGTGCTGCAGGGGATATTTATAAATGACCTTCAGTTAAAACTTAGCTCAACTTTCAGCCAAAGTTATGTTCTGCATATAATGTAAAATTCTTTACTTTTTAACTTTGTTTGACAATCTCTTGTGGCACATTGTTATATCACAGCTTGTTAATAATTAACTGTTCTCAGAAGAGATTTTAATGGAGAGACGTCAATGCTGGATGCTGATGCTGCTTTTTAGACCATTTTACCTACAGTCTGCAGACAGTCAAAAGTCTATATAAAGATTTGCTAGTCTACAGAAAAACAATAGAGAATATCTTTTGAAAAATGTATTAGAAGAAAACAGTGGTGTCAGTGATAAGGGGGCATCCTCAGCATCCTGTTTTTGACCCATAGCTTGTCTGTTATGTGTCAAAGGATTCATAGGACTTTAAGAAGCTCCACAGGGTCCTTCTACTCCCAACATTTGGAGATCATTTTACAAAGAAGAAGGATTGGGAAAATTAAGAACATTGAAGACAATCCTGAGCATAACCTTCATCTAACTAGCAAACAACAACAGAGTGTATTTTAAGACAGAGACCTCGCTGGAAGAAAAGCCCCATTCCAAAGATCCTGCCTGCCACCAGCAATAAACTCTAAACAACTACAAACCTGTTTTTTTATACTGAGGTTTACCGGAAACCTAAACACACAGACCAGTATCTGCATATTAACTCACATCACGCACTGACAATATTCCTTCAACTGCAGAGGAGAAACGCAGCAAGCATGTCAGGAAATCATTTGAAGCATGTGGTTATCCAAACTGGACATTTGTTACATCAGCCAAAAAAAAAAGCTACGAGGAAGAACATCACTGCATCAAAAACATAGAAGAAAACAGAGAGATGCAAAAACAAAAGTTTCTGAGAAATGTGGGAGATTTTCCTCAAATACAACATACCAGTGAATTGCAAACCCAGTAGCACACAGGTTCATCCCAAAGACACAACAGCCAAAGCTGTTGGATCTCCTATATTGGAGAAGCAAAGCAACAGCTTCACATCGTAGGGAGCATCGTGGAAGATCTGGCAGCCCTGGGAGAGATCCAGCTGTACACTTGCACCTAAAGAACAAAGGACATATTGTTGAAGACCAAATCAGATTTTGGACAGAGAGGACAGATGTTTTGGAAGTGAGGTGAAGGAAACCAGAGAAAAACCAGAGAAAAAACATCCCTGAACAGAGGGGAAGGGTTTCGGTCTCATCTTCCAATTCTCATCTGCTACTATGGAACTCATCCCAAAGATATGACATAACTGCACTCATCATGATTCAAATAGCCAACTACAAAACCCATACAAAACAAAAGACTCCAACAAATCAGGAGGTCCACATGTGGAAGAACATTCCAGAGCTCCAACTACAGCTTATTCTAGTGTGAGCCAACAGAACTTGCTAAAGGGCTGGTTATACTCCCCGCAGCAGTGTGTCGCAGTGATATTGTCGCAGATATTTGTTATTTATGCACAACTTTAAAGCATGGTCTGTCATGATGTGGCCTTTTTGCTCTCCCTTAATTAGTCATTCTTTGCACCTGTTGTTTTTCCCTCCCTGCCTCAATTATAATTTATTCCTCTCACCTGTTTCCTGTTGGTTATATTCAGTTCAGCCTGAGCATTCAGTGCCAGATCATTACTTGTCTTTCTGTTAGTCTGTCTGTCTGAGTTTATTCCTTGGTTCATGTCCTGGATCCTAGCAGCCAGTGGAAAGAGGGTTTTTGTGTTTGTCTCGTCTCCTGGTCGTCCACTGTTCATCCCCCACTGAGTCCTCTGGGTTTTTGGCTCATTATGTGGGGAGGTTCAGTTTTTATCTCAGTAAGCCTGGCTCCAGGAAGCAGACCAGTTTAAAGTCCTGCTTCAAGTTCTGGTTCCACGTCCTGTCTCGGCTACCGTCTTCCACTGAGCCTGCTCATCTGCACCTGATCCTGTCTGCTCCTGTGCGTGACCATCTGGTCATGCTTCAGAACTCTGTCAGACTCTGAACCTGTCCCGGAGCTCTGTTATAGCCTAGATCCTGCTACCTGTTCTGTTCCTGCCTGATCTGCAACCTGTTCTGTCTGTCCCTGCCTGATCTGAATCCCTGATCAGGATCGGCTTCCTGCAACTCCTCCGGAGCTGCAGCACTGGGGACACTCTGGGTGACGTGAGCCGCATCAGCTGTCAGCCCATCGGCTGGATTGCACCCCCCTCAAGGGGTATGGGCTGAACTGATAAACCAGGTAAGTGACTCACTGAGAACATCATCTTCAGTCAGATGATTGTGGTCACTTATCTGTGTTTCTCCCTTAGAGTGTCTGAGATTGGGTGGTGCCCCGCTCCCCATCCTGCAGTGCCTGCGAGCCTCAGCTCCACTTTAGTTTTTGTTTTATTTATTAATAAACGTTTTGAACTTTCCTACTGACTGTCTCTCCTTGAATACTGGGTCCATCTGTCCTTTTTTTGTGACATGGTCTGTGCTATGTTATTTCACGCCACAACCCAAGAGGTACAATCACAAACTAGCTGTGGGTCTAGATACGGCCGAGGCGGTGAGGAAGTGGGGGCAAGTATGTGTGACAACGGAGGGATATGAGGGTGAAAAAGAGTGGGGATCCAGGTGGGAAAAGGGTCCTAGCGTTCTCGCACACCTCCCTCTTCAACTGGTCTAACTTCAAAAGTCATTTTCCAAAATGATGATCATGCAAACAAAAAAACCCCATAAGGTAACAAACAAGAAATACGCATAGTGTAGAGCGGATTTAGATATGACCAATCAGAGGCCTCCTGTTTGCTCCAGTGTCTGCAGCCACCTACAATTTTGGAGAGGTGCACCAGAGTGTCTGTGCGCACCTTTGCGTTCACTGTGACACACACCTGGTTTTTGAGTATATATCAGCCTTAAACTCATAGGAAACGGCCCAACCTTTGAATTTCCAAATTCTCCTGAGTGGTGCCCAACTTTACACGAGTGAATAAAGTGAATTTGATTGGTCGTTTATCAAGGGGATTTTTGTGGAGGAAGGTTCGCAAGCGAGTTTGGTTGTGGCCGGTTTGTCGGAAGCATCTTGCTAACCAGTCAGCAACTTAGTGCTAGTAGGTCCCAATGGGAAGTTCCATTGGGACCAAGTAGCATTAAATTGGTGACTTAGAAACGACACTGTCAAGGAACGCTATGGACAGCAGCAACATGCAAGAGGAGGAGAGTTTATTGTCGGAGGTCGTGGATGAGTCTCCTCCATCATCCATTTTTTATTTAGAGGAGGAAAGCGGGGACGAAGATGTTGTGGAAGAGGACGCCAGGGCGGCAGAAGCTTGGTTTGGTGTAGAAGGCTTCCAGCCGTACATGTTTGAGACCTTGCCTCGCAACGCTGCCAGTTCTGTTAGCTCTACGCCTGCCGAAGACACAGACGTCCATCCCCGTGAACACTGGGACGGAACTCAATGGGAAAGGAAAGGATTCTTATTCCTTATTTTAACTTTATTTTAGCTGCAACATATGAATCGAATTGCTATGACTGAAAAAATGTGATTGACATATGACCATTGATATATGATTTGGCCGAATTTAGGTGTACAAGTTGACGTATAACTAACTGGCCTGCATAAAATAACGGAAAAAACCCCACAGATTTTCAGACAGGATATTTTTAAAGATAAATTTTCTAAATTTTTGGACAATATAGTCTGATAAAGACTACATTTATATACATGTTTAAGCCAGAATGATTTGACATTTCCCTACAACTTTAAGACCCCTAAAAAGGTGCTGAAACATCTTGGAAAAATTGTGCAAAATGCTGGATGCCTCCAGTTTAAGCCTGTTTTTTACGGTTGCCATGACCCGGATGACAGAGAATTTAAACAAGCATCTACAACAGCATTTGGAAACTTCCTCCTAATGAACTTCACAGCCGTCAACATGCATAGATCAGCATAAAGTCTGTAAGGTACTGTTGTGTTGTTTGATCAAATGATGTGGTCTTCTGTGAAGTAAATGTCATATTAACATACCATTGACAGACCTGCTCATCTGATGCCCTCCATCTCCCTTTCTCCTTCTTCCCAGCCCCTCTCAGCCCCGACCCTCTGGCCTCTCTTCTGATCAACCTAATTCATTGCCCTGGTTCTGGGGGCCCTTCTCGTCTTCTGCTGCTCTTTAGCCTCTTTCCTATGCTGCATAATTGACTCAGCTGCAGCCTTTGTGATATAATAGCCAGTTTACCTGGCAGGATGACATTTCAGAGGCTCGGAGCCACCATAAGGCTAATTGTTCTAAAGCGAGAGGCAGAGGGCGATGTGTGCATGTGCAGCTGATGATAAGGAGAGAATGACCGCTCCATTTAAGCTGCATAGGCCAAACGAGGGTTAGAAGTGACATTTATCTCACTAAGCCTCAGACCCAGCTATGACTTTTTTTTTTTTTTCTTTCTTCTATGCTATTATAAGCTTGTAGTTAACCAACTTTTTTAAACTGGTAAAGTCAGGCAGCTAATTAGCATCAGATTGGGACATTATCAAGTCAGTGGATCCTTTTCAACAGGATTAAACAAGCAGAGAAATAATAAATCTACATGGCTGTATTTGGAGAGGGAAGGCAGGTGGTTTGTGGTGATGTAATCTGAAGTGTTGTTTCTGGTTGCTCAGTGCCGTTTGCCCCGTCCATCTGTCATTTTAAAAAATGAATGTATGGCTGCGTCCATTTGTTCAAGCAAATGTCACCTACCAAATAAAGCACTGCTGCTTCGACAAACATCACAGCACCGATCACAGCAATGAAAAAAAGAAGGCATCCATGTTTGTTTTCTGTTTGCTTGACAGAAATGAGGTCGAGGATTTAAAATGTTCATTAAGCCATTTAAAAATCTTCTCTAAAAGTCCCACCATTAATGGGTTAAAATACACTTATTTCTGATCTTTTTTCATTGAATTTATGAAATATAGAGGAGATGTATGTTTATATATTTTTGGTTGTCTGATGTAGGATTGAAAGGAAAAGTCCGGTCAGCAAGGAATAACCAATCGTCATTATTTATACCTGAAACGAATACTTTTGTGGTTATGTAATGAATTTAGCGTTAATCAGTAAAAAATAAAATAAATAATTATTTCTTCACGATCACTGAGTCTGGCAGCGGCCATTTTTGCCCAAATATAGTAACACCTCCCTCCTGCCATCTTCCAGCAGTGACGTCACGGTGCGGTTAGCCTAGCGCCATTCTCCCCGCTTTACAAGCTAAATCAATGGGAACTACTAGACACATCTGCAATCAACAACAATTACTGAAGATTTCCAGAGGACTTCACCATTGAAATTCACCAGAGCTATAGTGAAACTGACAATGCCCACGTGCATGGCAGCTGGATGCTGGAATACATCGGGTAAAAGTGAAAAAAAAGAGTTATTCCACCTTTCTGATTCCTGATCCTCCACGGACGGGTTGGTCGTTGGATCGCCAACTTGAAGAGGGAGGATTTGCCATCGAACTTCTGGCCAGAGAAAAAACCTGTAATATGTAGCCAACATTTGGAAGAAGAATGTTTTCAAGATGACCTGGATAATAGCGCGTTGTGACAAACACCAGATACAGCACTGGGACTTGATCAACAGCCGATACCGCACCGTGACGTCACAAACCAGTAGGTGGCAGTAGTGTTCTTTGACAAACATGGATGCCTCCAGTAAAGCACATTCAAATGAAAATTACCCTTAATTAAAAACACAAACACATAATTTATTGAACAGTATGTAATAATTTCATATTTAAAGTGCTTTAGAAGTTTGAATAAAGAATGTGTCCTGACTTCTCCTTTAATTTAATTTTAATTCAGTTTAATTCATTTTATTTTAAATAGCATCAATTCACAACATGTCATCTCAATGCACTTTACAGTTCAACCAGATCATACAGTCAGATTGATTCAAAGTTTTCTATCAAAGGAAAACCAGTTGATTGCATCGACTCGTTAACTCAAATGCAATCCCTCACACTAAGCATGCTTGTAGCGACAGTGGAGAGGAAAAACTCCCTTTTAACAGGAAGAAACCTCCAGCAGAACCAGGCTCAGTGTTAGCGGCCATCTGCTGAGGCCGACTGGGGTTCAAGGAGACAGAAGCAGAGACACAAAAAGCAGCTGTAAAGGCGGCCCCATCCAGGAAACACACAGCCAGGCAGACGAGCTCCGAGCCAGCTCCCATGTCAGAGGATGAAGAGAGCACATCAAGTTAGTCACAGTCAGAGAAACAGGACTACACTGGAAAACAGGCAGATCTTGAACATCTATTAACAAAGGCAGCAGCACAGCTGATATTTCTCTCCAGGATGGTGTCACAGCCAGAACAGGAACAGACCAGATGAAGCTACTATAGAAATAGAATGAAACAGAATGATGAAAAAGGGGTCCCTATGTTCTCCAGCATTCTAAGGCTATAGCAGCAGAACTATAGAGATAGCTCAGCTTTATCAAAAAGGAAAGTTTTAAGCCTAGCATTTAAAAGTAGACAGGGTGTCTGCCTCACGGACTAAAACTGGTAGTTGGTTCCACAGGAGAGGAGCCTGATAACTAAAAGATCTGCCTCCCATTCTACTTTTAAAAATCCTGGGACCCACTTGTAAACCTGCAGATTGAGAGCTAAGTGCTCTGTCTAAAGACTTACAGATGATAACTACTTGCAGCACAGAGCTGGTTGATGTCTTTTTAAATACAAAGGGTTTTTAAAATTTTTACTTCTAGATCATACTTTTTTTATTTATTTTCATTTTGAATCGATTAGAGTTTTTCTATCCAAGGAATCCTAGCTGATTGCATTGAGTCTTTTACTTTGCAGAATTTTCTCCACCTAGATGAGCTTTCAGTGACATTAGACCTTCCCTTGCATTGTGTCATTGACTTTGCAGCAATCCCTCACCCTGAACATGCAACCCCAAAGTCTCTTTAACACGAAATGTTTAACAGGAAAGATATGTATTCTTGAAAAGTAAAATCAACACCCATCAGTCAGACAAACGTCTGTGATTGCTGCTTACATTTTGCAGCTATGTGTTTTTGGAAAAAGACTATCATTCTTTGTTCCACATTAAAACATACAATCATCTGAAGGGTGTTGTTTCAGATGAGGTTCGACTGACATAGTGGTTGAAAAGTGATGAATGTTTTGATTGCAAGCATTCCATGTTCTATTCTGTTTTGTCTTTATAAGCTTCACTCTGGTTCAAAGCAGAGTTCATCTCGCACCAAGCAGAACTGGGATAGAGTCGCTTAACTCTGACAGTCATTCTGAAACTTGTTTTCTTATGCAGAACGAGAACTTGCTCAGAGAGCAGAAAGCTGTCTCTGACGTGCTTTATATCGATTCTGTCTGACACTGAAATAGCCCTGTCTACAGTTTCATCGGAGAGGGCTGAATAAGATGGAGGGAAAAATATATAGAGAGGAGAGAGCTCCCAGTGGGAGAGCAGCTGCTCAGGAGTGCATGAAGATACATTTCATAATAACCACATATTGTTATTGATTCCAGGTTTGAATGAGAGCCAATGATTTGATAGAACAATCATTACACCGTTGCTCTCGGCATTGTTAATATGATCAGACTAAAAGCACTGCTAATGTTATTAAGCTTCTCAGTCTTGATAGAAAGACTGTCTGACTGAAGCTGTTTATGACACACAAAATCTGAAAGCAGATTTAGATTATGTAGAAAATCTTTTTGTTATAGCACAAACAAAAGATGATATATTTAAGGGAGAGATTATCAGTAGATATGACTTTTTAATATTAAAATGTCTATGTTGGATATTTAGTTCAGTTAAAATCAGGACAGTGAAAATGGCTTTTTTCATGTGGGCTCAGTCTTCAAATGACATGAGCAATTAATGGTGATAGGTGATAGACCACCTTGCTATCACCGCTTCTGACTTGGTTCCACCATCTCTGCAGAGAAGGTGATTGGCTGCAATCTCCCATCTCTCCAGGAGGCATCCCAAATGATGGGAACATCAGGAGAAAAGAACAGGAGAAACTGCAGAAATACCAAGGGCTCGGGAAAGGACTCCAGAGAATGGAAGGTGAAGGCAACTGTAGTGCCCATTGTCACTGGAGCAAATGGGACAGTAACCGCTACATCAGAGAAATGGCTCAAACAGATACCTGGAGAAACATCAGAGATCTCAATCCACAAATGCGCAGTTACTGCCAAGAACTCTCAAGCTCCCAGGACTATGGTAGAGGACCCAAGCTTGAGATGAATGAACCGCCCACTCCGCCCAGGAGTATGAGGGATGGGTCAGTGAGCAGATTTTTTTTATATTTGTAAGTATGTTCAAGCCCCTATATACAATATGAAGTCTTGATTTATTAATCTTTGAATGATGTCATGCCTACAATTTGAACAGTTTTGACTAGCCTTTTCTGTAAGCAAGAAAAAATATGTGTTCAATTCTTTTTATCAAAGGAAAAGTCTGGTCATATTCAGAATTCAAACTTCTGAAAAAATGGAAAAACCAATAGGTCATTATTTATACCTAAAACTAATCATTTGCTCTGACTTAATGAATTTAGCGCCAATCAGTATAAAAATAAAAGCTATATTTTTCATCACAATCACTGAGTCAGGGAACAGCCATTTTTGCCCAAATATAGTAACCCCTCCCTCCTGCCATCTTCCGGCAGTGACGTCACGGTGCGGTAAGCCTAGCGCCATTCTCCCCGCTTTACAAGCTAAATCAATTGGAACTACTAGACACATCTGCAATCAACAACAATTATTGAAGATTTCCAGAGAACTTCACCATTGAAATTCAGCAGAGCTATAGTGAAACTGACAATGCCCACGTGCATGGCAGCTGGATGCTGGAATCCATCGGGTAAAAGTGAAAAATAAATTAGTTATTTCACCTTTCCGATTCCTGATCCTCGTCGTTGGATCGCCAACTTGAAGAGGGAAGATTTACCATCGAACTTCTGGCCAGAGAAAAAACATGTAAATCAATCCGTTACTCTCTGCTTCACATAGTGCTTTGGTTGTCACCATCATGGATAAAAGCGCGTTGTTACAAACACCAGATACAGCACTGGGAGTTGATCAACAGCCGATACCGCACCGTGACGTCACAAACCGGTAGGTGGCAGTAGTGTTCTTTGACAAACATGGATGCGTCTGTCAAGTATGTTATAATTTCATATTTAAAGTACTTTCGGAAGTTTGTATTCTGAATGTGACCGGACTTTCCCTTTAATCTAGAGGGGTAAATCTCTCCTAGCTCTCAAGGAACGCCATGACTTCATCGGGTTCCAAAACAGGCAATGCAATGTTGCTAGTTGATGGAAGCTTGTGAGTATTTTGTCTGCCTTTATTAGATTAAAGTCTAATAGCTTATTTCTAAATGTTGCTCATAGTTGGGTCATTAATGTGTGCAAAATTTAAGGAAATAAAAGAACTGAGGAGAATATTAATGAAATTCTAGGGACCTTTTTTATGAATGATTGTGAAATCCACCTTACAGAAAGAAGTACTTTCCATCGCACAAGAGCAACAATGTGAAATAGAATATGAAACGAGAAACAGAGAAATGAAATATTTAAATCCTGCACACTGGCAGGTTTAGAGGAGACAAGTTTGCCTGCCTCTGTGTTGAACAGACTGTGGGATGGCATTGGAGCGTCACTTTTTCTTCTCCTCTGTTCCTGTCAAAAAACCCACTGGCCCACCCATCCAAGATGGCCTCTCTTCTTCCCACTTAGAGTAATAGATTGAGTGTTTAAGTGTTTTTGTCGAGTCAAATGGCACCAGGCAGATGACTGCATGTCATTACCATAATTTGTCCTGATGCAGGCTGTCAGGGTGTGTGATAGCAGGTCTGCTTCCTGCCCTGCGGAGCTTCAAGCAGCTTATAGACAGGTGTAGAAATCCGCAGTCGCGCCGAGATGCTCAGCGGAGGTTCAGGTTGTTGTCTTAGTTCGACAAAGTTTTGTTTGTCGCCTGCCACAGCTTGTCAGCAGGAAAGTTAGTTTAATTTTCTCTTCTCTGCTGACAGCTGAGGGGTGCTGAGTGGCACTCGTTCTTCACTGTCTGTCTGTCCATCCCCACCTGTCTCTCTCTGCCAAAGCTTTCAGGAGCTTTCCCGCACAAATCTGTCAGGCAGATGGGGGGCTGGCTTTTTACATGTCACTTGAGGGACGCCCAGGCAACACAATCTGCGGCCCACAATGCAGTGTGTTTGAACCCTGTGAAATCCAAACAGAGAATCGATGCAGTGACATGCACAGAGCAGATTCTCTGAAGAATGCCTCCATCTCTGCCTGTCTGTGCCTACCTTCTGCCGGGCTCCTTCAGAAGAACTCTGCATCTTTTATTTATCCCTTGAAATAAGGCTGGACTCTGACAAGAGCATAGGCTGCACACAAACACACATATACACGCACAAATGGGCCTCCTTCTGTTACGGAAAAAGTCTGCAATTATGGAGAGAGAGGGGAGGGACAGTTGGGATTTGCATATGTCGTTGAGAGAAGAAACTACATCTCCCACAAGGCCCGGCGGTGGAAATGAACCAGCTGTCCATGGTTTGTAGATCAGATCCCATCCTCTTGATTACGAAATCACAGAATAATAAGGACCAAAAAGTTGTGGGCCACGCTGTTTGTTCCTCCTTTGTTGTTCCCTAGAACAGAAGTTATTTTGCTTCCGCTGCCTCCGAGCTGTTCGCCATGTGCCAATGTTTGGTGCACTGTGCTCCACTTGTTCTCCTTCTCACACAGAAAAATCAGAAGGCTCCAGCCCTGCCCCTCTAAAGCTGTCATGTGAACTCCCGCCTTTTGTTTAATTTACATTTTGGAGGCACAGCCCATCAATTCCCCCTCTTCCTGCTGCCCCCTGCCAACACCACACCAACTGGCTCCATCCAAAATGCTCAGTTCAAACTAATTAGTGACATTTGGCCATTTGTGAAACTTTTTCCTCTCCAAACTCGGCTCTGTCAAGCATGGCCTTACAGCGCATAAAGAAACGCACCCATTTTCATCACCGTAATGCATTACAACTGGATTGAGGCTAGAGGATAATTTTCATTTTTTTAATCTAAAAATCTGGTTTTCATTAACATTTTATGTTTTGTCCCTGCATTAGTGGTCACTGCAGTGTACAAAATAAGCCATTTTGTTGTTTGTGTTGATGCTGATGTGTTACTTGCAAATTAGCCACTTCTTTGGACTCTAGTGTTTCACTTTATTCATCGCCACCTACTGGACAACATGTTTAATGTCACAGTGTTGACACTGCTACTTAAACTTTAGACTTAGACAGCTTTTATAGCCGTTTTGTATACAAAACTGGATTTAATTTTGTACAGCTCTCATGACATTTCCATTTCATAAAATAAAAACAGCAGTGATCAAATGTAAATAGCGTTGGCGGAAAAAAAATGGTGCAAAAGAAACGCATTGATATGGAAGTTCAGAGCATGAAATATATATCTGGTGCAAATACACAAAAAAATAATGGGAACGTTTTTGGCATTTACTTAATCATATTTAGCTAATTTAGCTAATTTAACACAATTGTTAGCAGGGTAGGACATAAAACAGTTGTGTTAAAGTAAATAAATAATATTACGTAAATGCCAAAAGTGGTTGCATTATTTTTTTCAGTCGTGTTGTCAGTTTGATGCAGTCTGTGACATGATTTAGAGTTTTCTCAACAGTTCAGCATAATGGTGTAATGACACAACAATAGGCCTATAAGCAACATTATCTGGGTGGGCCCCATATGAAGTAAAACACGTGATAAAGGTTCAGGATACGGCGACAGTTTAATAAATTGGCCAAGGAGAAACGATTATGCAATTCTCACACATCACACAGAAAAATAGTGACCGCACAACTTCAATTGAACCATTGTTGACAGCACACCACCACATGTTACAGACATCCCAAGTTCCAAAAACTCATTTCAGGGAGATGCTTTTCTCCCTGAAATGCGGGGAGAACAGTCCATGGTGGGGGGGTGAGGGGTCATTGATGATGTCACGGGCTCGGGACACGCAGCGCTGGGATGAAATGTCTTTAATGGAGGGAAGAGGAGCCCCCATGATCCTCTCTGCTGTTCTCACCTTCTTCCAGTCTGAAGCGCTGCAGCCTCCACACCACACAGTGAGACAGCTGCTCAGAACGCTCTCTATGGTGCTTCTGGAGAAGGTGGGGAGGATGGGGGGGGGACAGGTGGGCTCTCCTCATCCTCCGCAGGAAGTCCAAGCGCTTCTGGGCCCCTTTAACCAGTGAGGTGTTGTTTCCAGTCCAGGTGAGGCTGTCTGTGATGTTCACCCCCAGGATTTGGTGCTGCTGACCACCTCTACAGCTGAGCTGTTGGTGAGCAGTGGAACGTGGTTAGGACGGTTCTTCCTGAAGTTGACAATGATCTTTTTTTTCGTCAGCTTTAAAGGAATAGTACACCCAAAACATGATTAGCCTTCATTTTCTACTCACCCCCATGCTGAACAACACTCTGGAGTACTTTTTTGATATCTCAAATGCATCTGGAGATCTGGGAGGCTTCTTGCTGTCTGCTGACATTCAAATAATGGAGGTCTATGGCGCCCGAGGCAGAAAGGTCCATAAAAGTCCACAAAAAACGTGTCAATATTCCTCCATACTGCTCGTCCAATGTATTCCAAGTGTCCTGAGTGGGTAGCGTCCATAATTTACTCGAAACGAAGTCATTTAGAATGTTTTTAGAGCCTAAACAGTAGTGTATAGGATTTCCTAAAAGCGAGTTCACGACGCTACGGAAGCCGGCAGACCAAACCAGATGAAAGTGCGAATTCAGCGTCTGCTCTGCCGATAATGCAAGCGTAGAAGAAGAAATGTGCTGTTTACCTGTGCAAAGAAAGAAACAACGAAAGAAAAATGTCTGAGGACTTCAGTGTTGAGGAAGAGCATGAGTTCTTTGCCGAGCTGAATGCGCACTTGGTTTGGTCCTTTCCAGTCCAGGTGAGGGTGTCTGTGATGTTCACCCCCAGGAATTTGGTGCTGCTGACCACCTCTACAGCTGAGCTGTTGGTGAGCAGTGGAACGTGGTTAGGACGGTTCTTCCTGAAGTTGACAATGTCTTTGGAGTGGTGCATTTAAATGTTATAGAGCTAAACATGTTAAATTGGTGACCTGTTACTGTATGTTATTATTTTGCATTTATTTTGTCAGGGAAAACTAATCCTGAGTCAGTTAAAAGTCAGGGAATTCTGAAATGATGTCAGACTGTGGAAACCCTGTATAAAATAACTCTGTATAATGATTCTCTAGAAAAGTCACATTATATTAATAGTATTATCTTCTATAAACATACCGTGACTCTAAAATAAAAATTATTTATTTCTGACATTGACTTCTGTCTTGTGATTTATCTTAAGATTTTAACATGTCAAGTTTTTTTTTAGATTTTTAACATTACAATTTATATTTTTCCAAGCACACAACAGTTTAAAGCAAAGTTTAGTTTGAAAAGAATGTGCAGGAAGGATTGAAAAGCATGTTAACACGGTAATGTAGGCTGGAGTTCATTATCTGACGCATGCAGATACACACCAGGAACCTGGAAACTTAAAAAATACTGAATTACAAAAAACATTTAAAAAACAAACATGTTTCATTGATATATATACAAAAATGAATATTAGGAACTATATTTATCAAACATTATACTGGGCAAGTAAAAATTGTTTCTGGGCAAATGAAATGTGAAAGACACTAGCCCAAAGGGCAAGTGGTAAAAATCCTTAACATCAACCCCTGTATTGTACAATCCTTGCAGATTCAGAGTAAAATGATTCTACTTAGTCCATAGTGTATACATGCAGTACCTGAATAAGATACTATGAGAGCAGAAATGAGCAACAGGGCCCATTTTCTTACAGCCTCCACCAGCTGTGAATTACATAGTCATGATTTGACCACACAGCTTTTGTGCTGCCAGGCATCCCTGAAATTAGAAAAGAATTCTGCCAAACTTTCTTTTACCTTGTGAGGCGAGCGCTCACAAATGAGCAGACAGCAGAAGGTGGTAAGAAAGGGAGCGTTGCAGGTGAAGAGAGGTAAAAAGCTGACAACGTTAATGTGGAACCAAAAGAAAAGTGTAACCTGGCAGTCACTCAAATCCTGCACCTGCACCTTTATAAGACAAGCTCTCCGGTGTGCTTCTCTCTCTCTCCTTCTTTCTTTTTTTGTTTTAATCCTTTTCTTGCCTTTGCATGTGCTGTGGCTTGGGGCGTTGTCATTTTCAGCAGCTTTTCTCCTCACACGGCACTCTGTGTGTGTGTTAATTGCGGCCATCCTCTGAGAAAGGGAGGAGGAGCAACGGCCGAGCCAGCGTCTCTGGTAGGACTCAGCATGGAGTTATAGACACCTGGTCTGCCTGAAGGGCAAGAAGAAGAAGGTAGATTTTCTTCTCCTTCTTTCTTCCCCTCTTTCACTTTCAGTTTGACCTCTCTCTCTCACACGTTTACAGATACTCTGTCTGCTCTCCTCCATCTTCGAGGAAACAGCTGCTGTACAGCCTTGTGCAGAGGCGTCCCAGCTTACCAGCTCAGCCTATCCCATCCATCAGATGGGAGAGAGAAAACCCTTTTTCTCTCTCATCCCCTGGACTTCGATCTGGATGCAACGGAGAAACATCCAGCTGGACGTCACGACACATGTGCTGCAATTTTCGTAGCTGTAGTCCATGTTTGCTGGTGAAAAACACTACATCCCTCTTCAAAACAATTTTGAGAGGAATATCCAGCACGACATTGCTGGTATGCCCAACCAACAAAGACAGTGTATTCTCATTATGAGTTCGTATGAAATCATATGAAAAGTTATGCACCGTAATTTCATACGTTTTGGACGCTTTTTTCGTCGTATGCGCATGCGCATCTTATGCACCATTCAAGAACATAGAATTTAAAATTCAATTAGCCCTAACCCTGACCCTAACCCTAAGATATAAAACAGCAAGCAACGTAGTTAGAGACATGAATAAGTGATGTTTGCACTGTTTTTCCCAGTTTTACGTCCGTCCGCGGATCTGCTTTTTTTGTCTGTACGAAATACGTACGAAATAGTGTGCATAACTTTTCGTACGATTTCATATGAACTGATAATGAGAATATGTTGACAAAGATGGCATCCTGTGTCCCTTCTGTGCTGCCTGACTCCCTGACCTGCAGTAACAATAGTCCGAATTCACTTCGTCACCAATGCTGCCACTCCAATGCATGGCTGTTTCTCAATATGTGTACTTGTGCTTTCTCATGCACTCGTGAAACATCATCAGCCTCAGCCCTAGTACTGTTTCAATTCACAAGAACAAGAAGACCAAAAACAGACAAAGTCCCCGGATGTTGTTCTCGCCCCTCCCTATTTACCCAGCATGCATCAGAGCAGACTTGTCCATTCTTGAGATTGTCCCAGCATGCACTGCGGCAGCAGCTGCTTTCAATGGAGCGCTCACAGAGCTCAGAGTATTCAGTTAAAATTTCTCTTTTCTGTTGCTTTTGTTCAATAAAGGTTTGACTGGGAATGGCCCGTTTGAATGGCTGCTACTGTATTATTGATAAATATAGTCCCTGATTTAAAGTACAATCAAGTAGAATTAGTTTTGGTTGGATAAACACCCAAAATCTATTTATTTTTATTATCATATCTATATATTTCTTTACATTTTAGATTTTAAAATATTTCCACATTAAGGTGAAACATTCATTTCTCAGAAAAGATTTTAAGAGAATTTGGCCATATCATGAAAATAATTGATTTAATATCAACCTCATACCATAAATACCTTGTCAGTAAATGTTTTAATGCAAAATGATCCTTTCAAAGGATGTAATACTGTTTTTTACCACAGTGTGTCTCACATTCATATCTATGGTACTTTGTAAACGTGAAAGCTGCTGGTTGGGTTTTCCACTCAGTTTTGACATTCACCATGGGCTCTGTGGCCATATGTGCACATGGTGGAAGAGTGATGAAAAAGTTGCCCGTTTTCATATTCAAGTCTGACATATTGAGGAATGGAAAGATGCTCGTGGAGTGCTTGTGGGCAAAGACAGTGACATACGGACTCGGTTTCTCTCTCTCTTTGATACACATGCGCACACAACTCTTGGTCAGCAGCACAGATGAGTTCTGGGAAAACAAGCAGCTGCAGGAGGAGGAAAAGACCATAAGGCTGGACGGCTTGCCAAATTTCATCATCTATTATGGATTGCCTGCAATGCACACAGTACTGCAACCAGAGCCATCTCTCAGACTCACATGAAAACACAAATTTGAGTGCACTCACATGCATTTCACATGCATACATTTACATATACTGCGGCCCTTTAATTCAGGCTCCTACATTTTATTAAAAAAAAAAGGTGAAAGGTAAAATGCAGGTATCAGAATAATACAGGCTGTAAATGTCTTATTGCATGCAACACCTTTTTAATCAAAATCCGATTGCCATCATGGTATGTGCAGTTTAAATTTGACTTTTTATAACTTTAAAATGTGTCAGGATGTCAGAATGGTGCACAGAAACTTTCTACTTTTTCACTTTGGTATTACCTAGGTGTGAATGCATCATTTTGTTAGTCTCTACACAAGTCAGAGAGATTAATGCAGTTAAACTTGGCTTTAAGGATGTTTGGAGGATGAAGCAGAGTAGCAGGTGTCTCATACAGAGGTTTTAATTGCCTACTTTTAGATCTAATGGAGGTTTTTGTTTTGTTTTTTCATTATTGTCGCGAGCTAGAGATTAATCTGGCAACACTGATGCGTCAGTTCATGCAATGAGCCCATAGAGCAAAACACTGTATCGTCTGGCGTCTCATTTCAAGAAAATCATGTGACTGATACAGGAGTTGACAGTTTAGTGTCTCCAGACTGAGACTGTGTTTAAAAACGTATCTGTCAAAATGATGCATCTACTGAAAAAATGTCTCATCTTTTACAGTTTATCAATAAAATTATCAAGAGTTTTGGGGCAGCCTAAAGGGAATAAATAGGAACGTTTCAGCCTGTGTTTTTATTTGATTTTCTCATTGCGTCATACTTTTACTCTCACACTGCAAAAACAATTCAGAAATAAGTAAAAATTTCTTACACTAAGGTTATTTCCCCTTAATTTGAGCAGTTAAATAAGATGATTTGCCAATACAATGAGTAGTTTTGCTCTTAAAATACGATAATTAGATAATATGCACTTGAAATAAGACAATGTAATTGTTTTTTCTTATTTTAAATGTAAATTGTCTTGTTCCATTGGTAAAGTGTCTCATTTACCACCTAAATTGAAGAAAAAAATGCACTTATTTTAAGAAAAAATGACTTTAGATTTCAATTTTTTGCAGTGTAGTTCTCACTCAACTTATCTGAATTAAAGTTAATTTCAAATTGACTATTACTTTATTTACTGTTATTACTGTACTCATTGTTTTAAAAATATGATTTAAAATCCTAGTCCACAAGCATCCTCATTCACATTTCCCCTTAATTTTCACATTATATGTTTACATTATTAATTGGCTGCATCTAAAAATAGAATATTTTCCATTTAAACATAGATATGAACTAATATAATATAACCTACAATAATTTATATTATATCATTGTACTAGGTCATCAAATCAGTTCAGCCTAGTCTGTCAAATAAGCTGCCTTTAGTGTCTTTAAATGTCCAGCAGGTGTCAGTATTCTGTGATACAGTATCAGCGCAGCATCAATATTAGTTTGGAAATAGGTTGAAACGCTTCAAGAGGCCTCATTAACGCATCACTATTGCAAGCAACGTTTTAACATGAAAAGAACACATCTTTGATACTCAGATCCCAGCAGAAGATTCTGATTCTCGATGCAGTTCTGTGTACACAGTTCTAGGTTATATAGGTCTGTCCCCCCCGGAGTCTGACACTGGTGGTGGCATGGAGGTGTAAGGAGCCCAGGGAGATGAAGGGTTTGAGGAGGGATACCATTCAGAAGCAAGTGTAGAAATGTCCGGTTGAGTGGAGGTTTTTAGAGGACCCAAATGCAGAGACAGAAGCTGAAGTGGTAACTTAGGCAAAAATCCCCAAAATCAAACAAAACACAGAAAACCAGGAGAGATCAGGGAAAACACAAATGAGGAGCAACAAATAGGAACCAGCAAAGAGTGACTGAACAGGAGGTGTATTTATGGGAGACAGAAACAATGGGAGGACTGATTAGCAGACGAGGAGCAGGTGTGGAGAGAAGGATCTAGAAGGGAGCTAGGGGGAAAGAGACTCACATAAGAGGGCAAAAGAGGGTAAACAACAAATACATAAAAACTCAAATACAACCAAAAGCAACTAGAATAACACAAAATGGAAATAAAACCAATTAAAACTATTGACAAGAAGTCCCTGAAGGTGACTGGCTTATATGAATGAAGGCAACAATGCTGGGAGGCTGCAGCAGAGGCTAACAATGCTTAGAGTGGTTGGAGGTTGCCTTTCAGACTGACTTTACACCAGAACTTCCTAACACATTTTGTAAATGTCAATAAAAAAAAATGGTTGTAAAATGAAATCTGCACAAAGTGCAATCCAGAAATATAACTTTGTAATCTATTTTAAGACTTTGAGAGTCGATTTTTTTTTCATGTTTTATTTAATCAAATGTTATGTGTTTTTTTATAGTTGCACGGTGGAGCAGTGGATAGCACTGTTGCCTTGCAGCAACAAGGTGACAGATTCAATTCCTGGCCTGGGTATTACTGCATGGAGTCTGCAAGTGCTCCCTGTGCATGCGTGGGTTCTCCCCAGGTACTCTGACTTCCTCCCAAAGTCCAAAAACATGACCGTGAGGTTAATTGGCTTCTCTAATTAGTGATGTGTGTTTGTGTGCGTGGTTGTGTGTCTCTGTGTTGCCCTGCAACAAACTGACATCCTGCCTTTGGCCCATAGACTACCAGAGATTTTTGTAAGTTTCATTTTTTTTTATTCCTAAGTTTTTGTTTTTCGGTTTGAGTTTTTTCAAATTGCATTTTTAAGACACATTTCTATTGGTCAGCTGGACGTTGGTAACATTTTTATAGTTTTTCAGAGACAGTTCGTTTTGCGCTTGAAGTGAGAAGAATGCAATTTGTAAAACTCTGAAAATCTGAAAAAAAAAAAAGAAATTGTTAAAATACATATTAAAATATGTGAAATTGATTAGCAAAATCAAAATTTAACAAAATAAAATTTGGAAAATATTTAACATAAAATATGAAAAAAATAAAATGTAATCAAAAACCTTCCGAAAAAAACTAGTTACTCTGAAAACCTTTTCATGTTAAAATACTTCGAACAATTAATTATTTTTTTTTAAACAGGTTTAATTTATTTTTATTCTTTCATATCTATCTTTTATTTAATTGATTTTCAGAAAATTGCATTCTTTTCAATTTTTTTTACAGATCACATTTTGTCGAACAAAATTTGCCTCCATACTGGTCAAAAAAGAAGGAAGAAAACACAATGGATATATGCTAAACATGGACAATACCACACTAGAGGAGAATTTAATAAATAATAGAAAAAAAAAAAAAATATATATATATATATATATATATATATATCATCCCCTCTTACCACTGACATAAGATCTTTGTAGGGTGAATAGTTATTGTTTTTATATAGTAAATATCAAGGAGTGTGTGGTGCGATTACTGAATCATTACCACTATAGAGAGTTTGTGAGGAAAATGCTGCTCAGTTCAGGTCAGAGACCGAAAAGCTACTGGGAGACCTGCTGTTGTAGGAGCTGAAATATGCAGCAGGTCAGAAAAGTGAAGGTGGGGGTAGGGGGTGGGGGGTGGATGGGTTTAATGCAGGGAGTTCAAATTTTGACCAACACATCTGTAACTTTTTCCATTGTACTTGTGACAACCTTGTAATGGAGCAGAGGGAATTAATGTAACCATTGCTGCAGCCAAAAGTACTAATGATATATAAAAAATACATGTATGTAATTTGTTACATGTTATTAACATGTTTTTTGACACCCAAAGAGGCTAAACGAATACAGCAATAAAACAACAGTGTTAGAGCTTAATTTTGTAAATGGAGGAAGAAAAAAAATAAACGTGCTTCAAGAATCAACCTCCTAAAATACTGGCAGCACATCTTGGGGATTAGTTAGACTGATATCAATGTGCAGAATATACCTTGAATGTGTGTCAGGTATTGTTTATGTTGTATTTGATCATATAAAATCATATAAAACCAGCAGTGCTGCACAAAATATGACTTTGATTTATATTCCTATATTTAGATCTCAGATCTCCAAGGTCAAAAGGGCCTGTATTATGCAAAATCACTTTTTTTTTTTAACATTTGAGTGTTATAATGATTCATGCATGCAGTAACCCTAATGAATCCTGGAAAATGAATGGCTAGAGCAGTGATTCCCTAACAGGAAGCCTCTGCCCAATAGACACACCCACAGAGCGCCATCATTTCTGCCAAAAATTGAGATAAAGCTGCGCTTGTAGCACCTAATCTGCACAGTGACAGCCACTGCTCTTTTTTCAAAAACTAGTGTTTTGGTTGAAAGAATGTGTTTTATAGCTTTATGGAGTTACAGGCGTTGTGCATCCTCATTAAAAAAGAACCTGATCGCCAGAAGTGGTATGATTGTTATACGATGTTAACACTGTTGCGCTCTGGAAAAAATTATTTAGAACCAGGGGGGATTAATCATTAGGCAATACTAGGCAGCAGTGGCGGCTGGTGAAAAATATTTTTGGTGGGGCTGATATAGCCTAGTGTATGTCTCCAACTAATCCGGAATAAGAATTCATATAAACAATTGCACAATATGCTGATGAAGGTTCTCAGTCATCCAGGTCATAGTCATTCCGTAAAAATTCAAAAAATATCCACTGGACTTGGTTTTCAAGATTTGAAGACGTTTCGCCACCTCTATATAAGACTCAAACTCACTGCGGATCCAGACATTTGAATTGAGAAAGCTTCCTGGAGAGGTGGCGAAACGTATTTAAATCTTGAAAACCAAGTCCAGTGGATATTTTTTTAATTTTTACGGAATTGCACAATACATACAATTTAACAGTAATGATTTAATTTACTATATAATAACAGTAACAGTGATGATTTGGGTCACTGTGACGGGGTTCTTTGGCCTCCAAGAATCCAGGCTCAGTCGGGTTACCGGTGTTGGTGATTTATTGTGCTCAAAAACTCAAAACAGGGTGCAAAAGAAACTAAACATGTACAAGATACTCTGGGCCTCAGCCTCCCTCCAGTTACCAGCAATGTAACAAAGAAACAGAAAACAGAAATGGCCGCTCTTCTTCCCACAGCCCTCATTAAATAGTTTAAGCCCCTCACCTCAGGCTCTCTTATTTCTGATTTCTTCTCATAAATCAGTTTTGTCCATATATTACCTCCACAAACAATTGATGTACAAAAACAAATGATTTTTACAACTTAATTCTTTTACACAGATTCATTGACTTATTCAATTACACCAAACTGGGTTTGAACCCAGCAAAGACGCAGCCAGACTGAAGATGACAAGTCCCCGTAGCATAAACACGTACACACCCACACCCCCCACACACCCACACACACACACACACACACACACACACACACACACACACACACACACACACACACACACACACACACACACACACACACACACACGGCTAACCCCACTGAAATATTAAGTGTGCACCCTCAATACGCCAGCAGGTAACCAGGAACAGCTTGTGTGTTTTAAGTTCATGGAGCTACTGGGCTCAGTGCGAGTGAATTGGTCCTCACAAGCACAGTATAACAGGAATGTGTGTGTGGCACGCAAAGTTTTAAGCGACGAGGTGGATTCGTCACAGTCACAATAACCATGACATGAAATGTTCATATCCTACAACAGGGATGTTCTTCTGGCAAACGGGTAGATAAATAAGGATCTCACCGAATTTGGTGGAAGCTGCATCTCGTTCGTTACATTCGCCATCTTCCCTCTAATTGTCTGCACCTGCGCATTGAGTGCAGAAGCCTGTAAAAGCGCAGTATTTTCAGCGCCCCAAGACCATAAAGTTCTGAGACGCTGATTGGCCATTAAATTTACCTAGCAATAGTACATGATTGACAGATTCTCTGCAAATGTGGGTCTGTCTGATCAGCTCCCCAAGACAGAGACGGTAGGAGTCTGTCTGTGGAAATCCACAAATGAATGACAGTAGGTAGGGAAATGTAGTTTATATAATTTGTTTTGCTTATAGGTACACACCCTAGAGAGTAAAACTGACATTTAGGAGTAAATTTCTAAAAATATATTTTACGTTTCTCTCTTCTTATCAGGGAGGGCGGTGCCCCAGCGCCCCCTATGGGCCGGCCGCCACTGCTAGGCAGTTTCCTAGGGCCTCAATTTCCTGGAGGCCCCATCAAACTCTGTTTACATGTATGGTTAATCCAACTATGCCTTATTTGTGCAAATTAATTATGTTTTTGATGAAAAAATCCTTTTGCTAAAATGCCATCAGAATGCTTATAATATTAAATGTGTCTCTGAAAAATGGAAAAATGAAAAACAGATAAGGAGGCTACAGTGAAAAGAAGGACTGGGTTATTTACTTTTGCCGTCGCCTTTTTGGAAATACAGGAAGGAGCAATCAGCTAAGTGAGCTTAGCGCTTGGGAAAAATCTTTCAGTCCTTTAGAGACAGCATGAAAAGTCAGCTGAGGAAAACAAGAAGAAAAGGGATAAGAAGAGAGGGACAAAACCTAGAACTTTCTGTATAACAGGTCTGTTTCATGTGTTGTCTTCTCAATTCAGAGGGCCCCCTGCCTGTCTTTCCCTAGGGCCCCAAATTTCCTAAATCCGCCCCTGTTTTGCACAACATGCACAACCACTCAAGACCTCAGACAAAGTACATAGCAAAGTTCAGCAAAGTTTAAGTTTGAACACGGCCCTCGTTCAATAGAAACCTTCTTAGCAGGAGGGAGACTGGAGATCAAAACGGTAGAGAAGCTGTTATTGTGTGTGTAGAATTGGATTGATCATTGATATCATTGGTCTCCCTGGAAAACTCTTGAACCGCTCCACACTGAGCCAAGAATAAAGTTTTTTTGCACCCATACAGCCTTCTTCTTCTTTCTTACTGTTTTTTTTCCTTCTCACTAGCCTGGCCAGTGCTACTGCTTGCTCCTGGTATGATATAATTCTGCAGCAGCAGTCCAGCAGGGGATGTACTTCCTGCGGCAGCTGAAGAAATTCAACCTGCCCAGGACAATGATGGTGCAGTTCTACTCCTCCATCATTGAGTCTATCCTCACTTCCTCCATCACCATCTGGTACGCTGGTGCCACCGCTAAGGACAAGAGCAGACTGCAACGTGTCATCCGGTCTGCAGAGAAGGTGATTGGCTGCAATCTCCCATCTCTCCAGGAGCTGCACGCCTCCAGGACTCTGAGGCGTGCAGGGAAGATTGTGGCTGATCCCTCGCACCCCAGTCACAGATTATTTCAGTCACTTCCCTCTGGCAGGAGGCTGCGGTCCATCAGGACCAGAACCTCCCGTCACAAAAACAGTTTTTTCCCATCTGCTACCGGCCTTATCAACAAGGCCAAGAGCCGCCCGTGACACTGGACAATGTTTCTCTCCCCCATTCAGGATTTCTGCGTTACATTAACGCACAGTCTACTGTGTGTATATAGCTTCTGTGTATATATATATATATATATATATATATATATATATATATATATATTCTATCTTATTTTGTTTTTTGTCTGCACCAACAACACCAAGTCAAATTCCTTGTAAGTGCAAACCTACTTGGCAATAAACTTGATTCTGATTCTGATTCATAGGGAGAGGTGGCATCACCGTCATTGCAATTATCTTTACTGTTTTTTCTTTGGATGTAGTCTATAGTTTGGTAGAAAAAAAAAAAAAAAAAAAAAAAAAACATTCTAGTGCTATATAAGTCCAAATAAAGCTGGAGGCCAATGAGAGCCAATTTTTTTTCCTCTATGTTTTCCTACCCCTATAAAGTCTTTGCACCTGTTACAAAATATGGGATATTTTAGCGTATTTTCTATTTAAGTAAATTGGGCACTGAGTGGTATTATTGCCAGCTTACACCATACCTTTGCTCATGTATGGCCAACATCGTGTTCCTGCATTCTTGGTCCCATCTTCTAAAAACGGTGACAACTTGTTGTCGTGAATCTTTTCAGAGGGAACACTTTGGCAGACGCCATTACTGCCCAGCATTTAATTGCCTTGTAAATTACAGCGGCCGGGTAATAAAGCCAGATTTGTATATCACCGGGAGTGGAGACTGTGTCTGTCTTGTAAATTTAATTAAACAGCAGGTGCAAAATCAGGTCATATGGCTTTGATGTGCCCCATGTGAGAATGACAACCAGACAAAGATTCAGATACGAGTCGCATTAGCATATTTTTGCATGCGTTGGGCGAGGCTTGCCCGTCACCTTTTTACGGTATTAAAATCTCCAGAATTCAAGAGGATTTAAATGAGCTATCATCTTCGGTTTTAATGGATAAAAAAAACAAACCAAAAAAAAACAAGTAGTTAATTTCTGAAACTAAAAATGCCTCTTGATTGTTTAAGTGGGCATAAACACAGTCATTAGTCAGGATCGGAACGTTTTCAGACGAATTGGCTCACCTCTTTGCTATACGTCACAGCTAATTCGTTAAAAGGCAGCTCAACGGCTTCCTTTAAAAATAAACTTGCTACGTGCAGAAGGTATTTTAATAACAAGCCAGTTGGAAATGTGCATTAATATAGATCTTCCTCAGCCTGATGTGCAGTGAAGCCAGAAATCATCCTCTTATGGCTGTGCTGACCTGTGACTCTGTCAAACGAGCTGTCGGGGCTCCAGAAGGCCCCTTTCCTGCACTTTGGTTTGAGCTCTTCGCCAGAGATCCCATGCACGAGCATGTCAGCCGCATCAGTTGACCCGTCTGCAACACCTTCACTTGTTTCTCTTCTGTTTTCTTTTTTCACTGGGAGGAAGTGGTTGATAATTACCACCTAGGATGTAGCCATCTGTGCCGCCCTTTCACGGCCTGTTAAGCTCGCTTTTCAAAAAGTTTACTGTTGACAGAGGGCACGTGAGAGGAGCCGACGCCAGAGCGCATTTAGAGAGGGCGCACGCTCCGGCGGTATTAAAGGCGGCGTTAAGGAGGTGATTTACAGACAGGAGCTGGAGGAGGTAAAGGAGTGGGTGTTGAGTGGGAGAGGAGCTCACTAATGGGTCGGGGCCACTTAGGGCCGCGCAGGTACACCAAGGCTTCAGTGATTTCAAAAGCAATTAAAACTTCCGCTGGAACATTCCTACTATTTAAAGCTATTCTAATCAGATGCAATAAAAAAAATAAATGCAGAGCTGCCCCTCTCCCACTTGTTGCTGCCAGTCTGCTCACTCTTCTGAGAAAGAAAACACCTTTGGCTGTGTTGTATCACTCAAGACTGTCATGAGGCGGTGTTTGTTTGGAGGACCCAAATGCAGAGACCAGTAGGCAGAGGTGAATTAAAGTCGGTTTATTAAAGTTCACAGGTCCAGGGGCAGGAATCAAAGTCCAACAGAAAACTACAAACGCACCTGAACCAAGGAGACATCAGGGGTTAACCAAACTAGGAGCCAGGGAGAGACGAGGTACACAGACAGAAGTTAGACGAGGATCCAGCAAACAGGAACTGAAGAGGGAGGGCTTTTAAAGGGGACAGAGACAAAGAGAGAGCTAACGAGGGAATTAAAAACAGATGCAGGCAGAACAGAAAAACGAGCAAGGGAGGACACAAGAGGGCAGCAGAGGACAACAAATGGAAAACCAAGAAAAAACAGGAACAAACAGACCAAGACTCTGACAAAGACTCACTCACTCAAGGATTTGATTCCAATCGGACATTTTAAACGATTGCTCAAAGGTTTGGAAATGAGATCTATGGTTTGTAACTGTTTTATGAATTTCTAATTATAGATAGATGTAATTGTAAACTGTAATGTAATTTGTAATGTAATCTTTTGCCGCTGTCTTGGCCAGGACTCCCTTGAAAAAGAGATTGTTAATCTCAATGGGACTTTTCCTGGTTAAATAAAGGAATTAAAAAAAAAAAAGACTGATCTTTTTATGGTCTCAGTCTTGTCCGACTGAATCAACTCAGCCTTGTCTTTGTCATTAATGATATTAGGAAATTCATTACAGTTAATGTCCCTAAGTTAATTTGTGATGTAAAAATAAAAGAATGAAATCAGAGCAAAATGCTGTACAAGTACAATAGGTATTTGTTTTAGAGGCACAATCACCGTAGCCTCATGAGACCATCCTGATCTCGCGAGCTTTCAAGGTTTCACTCGCTAATCAGTCTGGAGACTCTCCGTCAAAGAAAATTTGGAGCCGTTCACCAAACGAACGTCCAATCAGCGTTGGCTTTGATGCGGGTTGAGGTGTGACGCAACGAGAACCGCGACAATTCAGTCTAAAGAACATGGTGTCTTCAGCCGATGAAACTAGCGTTAGCGTGGCTATCGAGCAAGTTTTATCGGAATTACAGAGTATTTCTTCACTGAAAGAAGAGCAAAACACTGCTCTGGAGGCTTTGCTCAGAGGAAAATATGTTTTTGCTCTTCTCCCGACTGGTTTCGGCAAGAGTTTGATCTATCAATTGGCTCCTTTCGTCGTCGCTCTGTTAGTACGTCATATGCTTCGTTGATCTGATTGGTTTTTTTGGCCCGTCTATCACCAACATAGGCCAATCAGCTAACCAGTATTTTCGCCCCTTCCCAAAATTACTTCAACGGAAGGTTTCCAGATGGATATGCGGAGCAAATCCATCTGGCGGAGTCAGGTTAAGAGCTACTGGCATCTGGTCCAGAATCCTTCGTGTTGATTCCAAATTTTGTAGATAACCTATTGCCTATGAAATAATAAAATAATTATCTATATACTGAAAACATTTTCCTTAAGACAAATAAATACTTTTAGTCTGAAGCACTGTAGACGTTCTGTGGAAGCAATATCTAATTAAATGACCTGTTTAAACACTGTGTTTACATAAGTAATCATTAATCATGTCGATGCAATCATGTTTTATTTACAACCTAGGAAAATAGATTAAAAACGTAGACTTGAACTTTTCATTTGACCTCAGATCGAGCCACAAGTTCAACCCTTTATTTTTTGTCTCCGCATGCACTCCTTCCCTCCTTTTTCCTGTTCTTCACCTTTCCATAAAACCTGTCCATCACTCAGAGCCTCCTATTGTCATCAGCCACAGGGGACACCTGTGTTTGTGTGGATGTGCAATAAAGAACCAGTTTTCAACAAGCTGTCAGATGTCTGTCACCTTGGCAGGTGGAAACGCTCACTGTCTAAACCTGTCAAATATTACCGAGTCTATAATGAGCGAAGGAGCCAAGTTGAAACCAGAGGCGCTGACGTGACTGCATGTGTGTGTGTGAGGATGAAGCAGGTTGAGGGAACAGGTGCGTTGCTGGGAGCAGTACTGGTGGAGGGAGCGACAGGGTGCAGAACGTCATCTCTGACAATCTCAGTCCCACTAATCAAACCCACATCAGCTGCCATCGACTAAACAGACGCGAGACCGACGTTATATAAAGAGCAGTGGGCTGGAAATTCATTCAGCTCCTTTAATCATCTAAAAAAAAAAAAAACTTGGGATGATTAAAAAACATCACAAAGATTCAAACATCAAATCAGATTTAAAACAAAACTTTTTAAAGATTTCCCTGCAGAAATGAGAGTAAGTCTAAAAAAAATAACTGTTTATTCTTTGATGAACCTTTTCCCAAAGGTCTCCACTTTTCACAGCGATGTCATGATGACATAAAACCGGTTTGCAGAGTTTTTTTTCCCCCCGCAGCCCTTCAGCAACCATTAGTCCCACAAGCTGTGGATGTGATGTGATGCACACCTTTAAAAGAAAAGAAACGCTCAGGTGAATGACTCTAGGCAAACGTCTCCCAGATAGAAATGGGACTCAGGGAGTCAGGAGGCATCACGGCTGCAAAAGCAAAAGCATCGTCAGAAAAAAACAAACCCTGGAGAAAATATTAGGTGAAAATGTGGTAAAAACAGTGAAGAAAGCAAAGCGTTTCTGACAGTTTAATTAAGTTAAAGCTCAATGTGTAAATCTACTGAGGCCTGTGGATGTCTAAAGATAAGAGCCGTGCAGCATTTTTAATCAGATCCGTGTCTGAGTAACATAAGACGGACGCATCCATGATTCGCAGAAACTGAACCAGGAATTAAAGAACAGCCTTCAAATAACAGTCTGCTCTTATTCTATGGAGAGAATTTTGTTTCATTATTTGTTTGAAGCAAACATGTTTTTTTTTTTTTTTCTTTTTTAAAGATTTTGTGAATTGAATTCAGAAATGAAACTTTATTAAATGTCTTAAGGGAACCTTTGCTGCCTTATCAGCTAAAAACGTATCTAATTTTTGTTTATTTATTTATTTATTTATCTATTTATTTTATTTCTCTTTTTCAGATAGAGTTCTATGTACAAACTGCATTCTTTTCAAATTGTGTTTTCCAGATCCCATTCTATTCACTTCCAGGGGCGGGCTTTCCTTTGGACAAGAGCAAACGTTTATACTGGGCTTGAAGTGAAGGGAACAGAAAACATAAACTTCATTTTATTTATTTCTTTTTTTCATAAAGTTTGAAAAACAAGTGTTTTATAACTGGCTACTGTTTTAAGTACAAAGGCGGCAAAGAGAGGCGCTGTTTAGAGCATTAATTCTAAAGTTGCGGTTTTGACCCCTGACCCCTTATGGGGTCTTTAAACAACGAGTATGGGTTCTTGAGAACTAAAGAATAAACATATGTTAAAAAACTAAAAGATGTCAAAGCATCACTTAAAAATGCATAAAACTAATTCAATTATTGCTGTTTGTAGTAGTATTTCGACTGTGGTTAGTTCATTTTGTAGGAAACCTTGTAACCCTGAGTAATAGTTTGGATCATGAGTCGACTCTGGTACCACTTTTTGGGTCAGAAGCTGAAGATTTTTTACCTGCCTTTAAGCTGAATTCTTATTATATTTCTCAGGGTTATTGGCAGTGTATTTAAGGGTAGCAGGTTGGTACACTGAAATGTTTTACCATTACGCTGAAATTCAATCCGACACAGTTGTAATTTCTAAGCGTATCGACCCTTTGACTGTCCAGCACATTTCAGCACAACCGCATGTTACACTGAAATCAGGTCCATTGAATTTCAGCAGCAGACAGAGAGGTTTAAAGGCACGGGTGAAGCATTTAGGTTTGTGGGATTCCCAGTCTCCATTGTTTTTTCCCACATAATAAAATGCAGCATCACTGCTGGACCGGTGAGTAGGCGTAGATGCAGGTGGATCAACGCAACGTCACACTGGGTCAATCTGATAGTTTGCATATAAACAAGATCTTTGCATTCAGTTCCATCAACTCTTTCGGTCAGATTGGTTAAAATCTTTGCATTTAAAGAAACTTTCATGGGAGCATACATGCAGTGACAGTGGAGAGGAAAGACTCCTTTGTAACAGGAAGAAACCTCCAGCAGAGCCTTCTACAGAAACAACTGGGAGTTAAAGAAGAGGAAAACAGACATAGAAAAGGAATGTAAAAGCACTGATCCATAAATACTTTCTATGATAGAAATAGAAAGTGTTACTAGTACTACTAATGGTAAATATGTCAAGCAACTGTGACATGTCTGGCCTGGGAAAGGCCCCATAACAGCAAACATGGAAGAAAAACTTTTTAACTCAAACAAAATCTGAACATGGACTTATTTTCCAATTAAAGGACTATCCAGGAGGCATCTACTTGAACCGCGCTGCGCCTGCACTGTAAACAAACACCCACCTTCTCTGAATAGGGAGGAGTGATGTAAGGCAGAGAGAGGTTATTCCGGCTCTGAATTAGGATAAAGTAGCTTTTTTAGCAGCTACTGTAATCTATACAGGCAGAAACCTCTCTATTTTACCTAATGACCAAGTTGTGAAAAATTAATTTTTGTGTAGAGGTTTGGACTTTGTTCTGCTTTCACGCATGATGGCAGACAATTTAAGGCTGATGCTTTTCTTGGATACTGGAAGCAAACAACTAGGTTTCATGATTTAGACCCACATAGTGCTACAGACATTATTTCATCAGACATTTTCTTATAGATGACTTTGAAAGAAAAACACGATGAAGGACCTTTGAAGCTATTTAGGAAACACGTCAAAATGAAGACGCTGATTTGATCAGATTAGATCAAAACTAAGTGCTTTGGCCATCATGCAGAACACTGTGAAACATCGTAAAAAATGGTCAGAATCATTTTAATAATCATGCAATGTTTCAAAATGACGTTTAATCGCACAGAATAATGCTGTGGGATTCCCTTTCCGCAGTAGAGGGAGGAAAAGTTACGGAAGAGGATTAGGGTCACTGAAAAAAAAAGTTAACTGATTTTTAAATTTTATTTCAGTTTAACATGGGAAAAAGAATTCTGACTTTTTTCTCAGAATTCTGATTTTAATCTAAGAATTCTGACTTTAATCTCAGAATTCTGACTTTAATCTCAGAATTCTGACTTTAATCTCAGAATTCTGACAGCGAACAAACATGTTAGCATCAAGCCATAGCCATGTCTGTTTTAGAGACTAGCTCTCTTGTTTTAATGACCTTCTGCTCCTCCATTAATGAGGGGACCCCTCAGGCACGTAAAAAGTTGCCTAATGTGTTACTGGCCACCTCAAACAACTCACATCTTGGTCAGTGAAGCTGAGCGCTCCACATCTCTTCCTTCATGGTGACCATCTACATTAAGACCCAAAATTCAGAGATTAAAGGAATAGTACACCCAAAACATGATTAGCCTTCATTTTCTACTCACCCCCACGCTGAACAACACTCTGGAGTACTTTTTTGATATCTCAAATGCATCTGGAGATCTGGGAGGCTTCTTGCTGTCTGCTGACATTCAAATAATGGAGGTCTATGGCGCCCGAGACAGAAAGGTCCATAAAAGTCCACAAAAAACGTGTCAATATTCCTCCATACTGCTCGTCCAATGTATTCCAAGTGTCCTGAGTGGGTAGCGTCCATAATTTACTCGAAACAAAGTCATTTAGAATGTTTTTAGAGCATAAACAGTAGTGTATAGGATTTCCTAAAAGCGCGTTCACGACGCTACGGAAACCGCGGCAGACCAAACCAGATGAAAGTGCGCATTCAGCGTCTGCTCTGCCGATAATGCAAGCGTAGAAGAAGAAATGTGCTGTTTACCTGTGCAAAGAAAGAAACAACGAAAGAAAAATGTCTGAGGACTTCAGTGTTGAGGAAGAGCATGAGTTCTTTGCCGAGCTGAATGCGCTGGTTTGGTCTGCCGCGATTTCCGTAGACTCGTGAACGAGCTTTCAGGAAATACTATACACTACTGTTTATGCTCTAAAAACATTCTAAATGACTTCGTTTCGAGTAAATTCTGGACGCTACCCACTCAGGACACTTGGAATACATTGGACGAGCAGTATGGAGGAATATTGACACGTTTTTTGTGGACTTTTATGGACCTTTCTGCCTCGGGCGCCATAGACCTCCATTATTTGAATGTCAGCAGACAGCAAGAAGCCTCCCAGATCTCCACATGCATTTGAGATATCAAAAAAGTACTCCAGAGTGTTGTTCAGCATGGGGGTGAGTAGAAAATGAAGGCCAATCATGTTTTGGGTGTACTATTCCTTTAAAGTCAGAATTCTGACTTTTTTCCCATACTATACTGAAATAAAATAAAAAAATCAGTTAACTTTTTTTTTTCCCAGTGGCCCTAATCCTCTTCCGTAAAAACTGGTCATAAGCTTAACACAGAAAATCCATGAAAAAAATCAGCTAAAGGAAGCTGGAGACAGACGGGTGACTTTTATCATTCAGAGGAATAATCCCAAACTAACAACCAACATGTTAGCATGTTCATATAATGGCCCAGTCAAAGTCCAGCCCTAAATTAAACTGACAGAACATGACTTTAAACTGATATTCAGTGAAATTAAATTATATTGCAAAACAGTCGTTAGGTCCGCTGCAAGAACTGAAATATAATTAAGTTGATTTTCTTGAAATTGGTGTATTTTCCCTTGATTTTAGGAAATAAAGCATGACAATTTGACAAAAAGAATAAAATGATTGACTTTTTAAAAAGAATGATTTTTATTTAAAATAGTTCAAGTGCATAATATCCCATGATATTTTAAGTGTAAAAATTATCAATCTATTTACTCACTCAAATTAATGACAAATCCACCTTTTTAAAGGTATATTTACCTAATATTTGAGTTTTTACAGTGTTGTTCTACAAAGTATTGAACGTTTATATGGAAAAATGAATAAGGGGTGTGAAAACCTTTATAAGGCACCAAATTAAAAGTGGTAGGAGACGCATTTCTTGATCTTCTGGCATAAAATGCAGCAGTTAAAGTTGGACTGATGAAAAGCCAGAGAATGTTGTTGTTGTTGACATAAAGCCTGTGCTGTAACGGCCCTCTAGTTCCCTCTTCTGGCAAGAAGATCAGCCAATAACCACAACTATTAAACCACTTTGTAACGGTGGATGATTATTAAAGCACTTGTGACCTTTTTTTACTTCTGAACACACAGGATGGAGAAAACTAGACTCTAAAGCTGCAAATCTGGCCTTTATCGTGTAGAAAAATGGTGGATAAAAGAAAAAAAATGATTCATGTTGGAACATTGTAGACAGTGTAATGATCGTATATGTTACTGCATACTATAAATATAAAAAAAAACTTATGTAAATGGAGATTTTCTCATGCTTTCGTTGAGATGTTACCTGTTTTTCATGAGGGTTAAAGCTGCTCTGTTCATACTATTCAGTAATAGTGTCATAAAATCAGAAACAATGAATTTTTAACACAAGAAATGCTCTAAAAAAGTCAAATCATGACCTGAGAGTGTCTTATGCAACTGCCATGCAGTGCTGCGATATAAAGAAGGGAAAAGTCGGACGTTTGCGAGTAAAGAGCAGCAGATTCTGATGGGGGGGCAGGAGGATATTCTGGCAGCAGGGTGTTGGAAGGTAAAGCCAGAGCAGGCCTGCCTGGTGGGCCTCCAGCCAGCACACATGTGATAGTCTGATTTTCTCTGCAGAGCAGGTGCAGAGGCCTCCACTCCTCTCAGCCAGCCCTGCTTTCTCTTTCTGAATACTCTGAGCTTTTATCTCTTCTTCTATCAGGTGATTCACACCTTTCGTCCAGTTCTCCATATCAATCCCTGCACCTCCTGCCACCCTCTCCCTGCTGCAATCCATTTTTTTTCTCCTTCAGATAACACATCAGCTCCTCTGCACATCCACAAACTCTGTCACTATGGCGCCCACAGATGGTAACTTCCTGTGGTCTCGCCCAGCGATTGGTGGAGAGACTTCCAAGCAGAGAGCAGCTGGCGAGGGGATGATGTATCGCAGAGCGTTTGCACTTTCATTTTCAGGGTTGTCTTGTTAATGCTCCCAATCCAGCATCTGGCAGGAAATAGACACAAAGCCAGAGAGGAGAGGGAGAGAACAACCTGTTCTTTGGCAGACCTTAACAAAAGGCTGACACATGTCTGATGAGCACAAAGAGCCGCAGCAGAACAGACAGAGCTGCCCAAGATGAAGAGAAGACTCCTGATGCAAGTTAAAGAGCAGATGAGAGGATGTGAAAACAGTCTGCAAAGGTCATTCAGCAGAGAGGATAACCTGGAGACAAAACAGAAAGTACAAAAGACAACAAAAGAACAGTTTTTGTTTTTTTTATACTAAATTATTGTCATTTCTGGTACTTTTATGCTCTTCATTGATTATATTTATAAGATAAATGGAGACATATTTAACACACAAAGGTTTTGATAAATACTTTCTTCCATGTTGAAAACTTAGATACTTTATATTTACATTTTACACTATCATCTATCATTTGTTTTGGATACTAGATTTGCCTGTCTAGGGAGAGGATGTACACACTTCTACCACCAGAGGGAGCCATTTCACATTCTGACAGCGAATACTGGAGGAAGCTGATTACAGTTTTTCTCAAATGCTAAAACACAAAAGCCAATCCTCTAAACCAAATGACCAGTTGTCTAAACACATGTACTAAATCTAGCCATCATTTTCCAATATCATAAACACATTTCACATGAAGACACAATTCACAAAACACAATCCTCCATTCACATAAATCTTAACACATGTTTCCTTGCTAAAACACAAGTTGCAAAAGAACTCTGCTCGTATTCTCAAATGAAAGCTCATGTGATGCAAAATGCTTGCCACAGTCAGCAATATTTGAACAAAATGAACACACCTGGCATCATTCATTACACACAATGACTCAAAAAGTTTACAAAAAGAAAAAGGAACAGAATGAAAGAGCGAAAAAACATGAATCTAAAAATAATAACTAAATAAATATATATTTAAAGAAAAACCTAAGGCATTAATAACTGAAATTATTCAAATCTCTTGCTGTTTTTTTAACTTTTGTTTTGTCTTTTTCTCAGAATCACCTGAACAAGCACAGCTAAGCTTTGAGAGCAGGATAAAAGGAGGGAATTTACCTAATTTACATTTATGTATGTTGTTACAATGATCATATGAATTTCCAAGAATTCCAAATAAATTTTTTTGACAATTAAGCTTTAACTGGATACTTTGAAATGCTTAGTTGTTTACAAATGCTTTTCAAAGACACTGCTATTATATAAATCAAATTCTCTCTCTTATAAACTCCTTTGAGGGATATGTTATTAATTACTTAAACATGCAATGCTTTATATGCTCACACTGGAAAAATCTAAATCTAGATAAGTCATTATTTCTTAAAATAATTGCATTTGTTCTTGAATTTAGAAGGTAAAAGACATTTTGCCAATGGAACAAGACAATTTACATTTAAAGTAAGAAAACACAATTACATTGTCTTATTTCAAGTGCATTTTATCTAAATGCCTTATTCTAAGAGTAAAAATACTGATTCAATTGGCAAATGATCTGATTTACCTACTCAAATTAAGGGAAAATTCACTTAATTTGAGAAATTTTTACTTATTTCTAGATCGTTTTTCCAGTGCAAAGATGACCCTGCACATTTAAATCTAAATCTTGATAAGTCATTTTTTCTTAAAATAAGTGCATTTGTTCTTGAATTGAGGAGATAAAAGAGACATCTTGCCAATGAAACAAGATCATTTAGATTTAAAATAAGAAAACACAATTGCATTTCAAGTGAATATTATCTAATTATCTTATTTTAATAGTAAAAATACTGATTCCATTGGAAAACTATCTCATTTACCTGCTCAAATCAAGGGTAAACACACTTAATTTAAAAAATGTTTACTTATTTCTAGATCGTTTTTCCAGTGAGGATGTTTGGCTCAACCTGCTGCTGTGAAGCAGGATTCTCCAACATGAACAGAATCAAAAATAAATCTGGATCCAGGCTCAAAATGAGCTCCTTGATATGTGCTTGAGAATGGCTTAATCTCCATTTAAACCCAGGTTTAAAGCCTTGCAGGGCAGCCTAAAGCCCACTGCCAACATTAAGACACAAAAAAGAAAGAAAATAACAAACGCTCAGTTCAGGTGTTTTATAAAATATGGGAACAAGGAAATTGTTTATATACAAATTTTAAAAATAGAAAAATTTTATTTTTTTTTATTTAAAAATTCAATGTATAACATGGATGCATAAACACCTCATTTTATTTCAGTGTTAAATTCTGTTTAAAGTAACAGATTATAATTAAAAATGTCTCTGCACCTTTACTAGTTGATTATTTTATTTATTCGGACCCCAAAGATTTTTAATTGGTTACCCCTGATTTATTGTGTAGGAGCATCTCTACATCAAAGATCAGTTTTGCATTTTCCCTACAGGATAAATCAACATGTTTGGCAGACCAGACTAATATCTACGTCATTTTAAAATCCTTAGACTAAAAACAATATATTAAGGTATTTAGTTAGCTGGGTAGAATTAACGCCTCAGAAAATAACTGTATGGAGTAAAATTTGCTCCATTATTGTGGCAAGCAAAGAAAAACACTGAATTGATAAATTAAACCCTTTTAAAATTGTTTTAATTTTAAAAGGGTTTAAGAGAAACTCTTTTTTTTCTCACATTTTTTTTTCTAAGTACATTTTTGTATAATATTTTTAAAATGTTTTTATAGAATTTCATTTGTTCTCATTTTTATATGTCTGATAGTTAATAGGAAAAAATGCATTTTTTTTTTTAAATAGAGTTTTCTTGATCACATTTGCCGTGTTTAAATTCAGCGGCTGCGTCCTCAGAAGGCTAGATTCATCGCCTGATTACGTCACAGCGCGGCGCCGAGGCTGTTTGGATTGGAAGACTCCTCGTTATGCAGCCGACAAATGCGTCCTTCTTTTTGCCCGTCTTGAAGGACGGGTCCGCTGTTTTCTACACAGCCTTGGGTATCCCATGATTCATTGTGAGTTCAAGTAAGCCGACTGTTCCATGCTCAGAGGAAAATGGGTCCAAACAGGTGAATATTGGAAATGCAGTTTAATATAATACAAGTACATGAATAGTTTAGGCTTAATGAAAATAGGTGAGTTAAAGGGTTATCGAGTCAGATATGTTGTGGTTAATTGTTGGTTTATTTGACATTTAAGTTTAGATTCCAATATGTGGAGATTACAAATCTGATATCTACACTGGAATAAAAACGAAAGTCATTCTTTCTTAAAATAAGTGCATTTGATCTTGGATTGAGGAGGTAAAAGATGCATTTTGTCAATGGAACAAGACAATTTACACTTAAAAAAAGAAAACACAGCATTGTTTTATTTTAAGTGCATGATATCTAATTATCTTATTTCAAGAGTAAGTGAATACACTTAATTTAAGAAATGTTTACTTATTTCTAGATCGTTTTTCCAGTGTATGATGATGGTACTGCTGCTGCACTGGAAAAATGGTCTAGAAATATGTAAAAATTTCTCAAATTAAGTGTATTTATCCTTAATTTGAGTAGGTAAATGAGATAGTTTGAGATAGTAGGTAAATGAGATAGTTTGTTCCATTGGCAAAATGTCTCTTACCTCCTCAATCCAAGAACAAATGCACTTATTTTAAGAAAAATTACTTATCTAGATTTAGATTTTTTTCCAGTGTGAAGCTCCCAATGAAATTAGCACACAAAACAAATGTGTGAGAAGTTCTGCTGAGAAGTTCAGCATCCATTCTTTGCCTGCTTTTTGAGTCAACTGTTGCTAGGCGACTAACTGAACTCTTCCAGCCTCCTTGTTTTCACGACCTTTGGAGGAACCAGTCCAGGTAGGCCGGGTCCTTGGAGGACGAATCAAACAGGTATCCTCTTCATTGCATTCCTCTAGAGTGAGGAACAAAGAAGCATTTCTATTGGTCGACTGGTTGTTAGCAACCAGTCGACCAATAGCAATGCTTGGCAATGCTCCTGACCAATAATGTTTTATTGAGAATTTCTTCTGGGATTGAAATGAAGATAATGTAATATGTGAAATACAATTTGAAAATCCAAAAAAGGGGAAAAACAACTTTCCAAGTTTTAAGACGTTTTGCTTCCCATCCAGGAAGCTTTTTTTTCTGGATGGGAGGCAAAATGTCTTCAAACTTGGAAACAAAGTCCAGTGAATTGTTTTTTTTTTTGGAACGACTATGACCTGGATGACTGAGAATCTTTACTAGCAGTTTGTAAAACTCAACAAAAAAAAAAGAAAAAATCCAAAATATAAAAGCTGTAAAATATACATCTGGAAAAAAAATGTGAGAAAACAGAAAAGTTCATCTCAAAACCATTTTTTGAAATTAAAACAGTTTTCAGTTTAATTCCTGAATATAGTTTTTTCTTTTATTATTTACATTTTTTTTTAAATTTCCACTTACTTTGCTTGCAGCAATAATTTAACCAAATTCACTCCATAGAAAGACTGGCTGTTTTGATCCGACTTTTATGCTACGTTCACACCGCACGCTGCAGAGGCAGCAGGAGCAGCTAGTTTACATGCAAAGTCAACAGTGTGACGTGCATCGAGGTCTAGCAACATGTCCTGCAGCAAAAGCAGCAGCTGCTGGAGTTGGAAAAATTGAACTTTTACCGCTCAAAGCGCCACATCAACCAATCAGAGAAGCTGATCTGGGAGCGGGCAGGGAGACAGACACAGCGCTGTTGATGCAGAGCGCCATGATCACTCCTGTGAAAGTTTATTAATGCCTAAATTAACATAAAATACTGAAATCTGCAGGCAAAACATGTTCACTTTTATCATCCTGATGCCTGCAGTTTGGCTTTCGTACATGAAAAACATCTTTCAGCCGCCGCGGCAAACCGCCAAGAGGTGACCGGGGCAGAGGCTGCTGTTTAATGGGATTCCCAGTGACAGCGCAACGCCGCTATGTGGGGGTCTGAGCGGCTCCGACAGAAATAATATTTAAAGGCAGGATGGTAATCTGGATGAACTGACTGCACAGACCATGTTTTCAGGTGAACTTTTTCACTTCAAAATAGATTCAAAATAGGCAAAGAAAGGATAGGGTAGCTCCGCCCAACACGCATCAGACCCACTTTTTGACCGCCCAGCTAGAGCAGCAAAGATGCTTCAGCCTACATCAGAACTAGAATGGTCCATGAATCAAAAATGAAGCAGAACGCTCGTTTTTGCTGCTCCTGCTGCTCGTTGTCTGAACGTAGCAGGTCTGCAGTTTCACAAACAAGGATGTGTGAATGCATGTGGCTCAGCTCTGCTGTTTAAAAGCTTTAGGAAGTTAAAAAAACAAAAAAAAAACCAAAAGCAAGCCTTGGGTCATAAAAAGTTTTATTCGGGAACCTTTTATCTTTTACATAATGACTATCGACATAGTGGCACACTGATGACATCATAGAATCAACATACAGTAAAGGGCTCATCAGGAACACGCCTCTCTCCCTGTGCTGATTAAGATTTGAGGATTTACTCTTAATGCACCGAGGGGAGCCGCCTGGTTTAGGCCATTTAAGGCTTTTCAATTTCTATTTGGCTGAACCTTCATCTTAGGCCTGAACATTTGGAATAAACTCCTAAAATCTTTCCACAACAACGTGTAGCTACTGCTAAACATAAAGGGGAGCGCCACTCCGTTTGGTAAAAGTTAGATGGGTTTCAGGCGACGACCTAAACGACAAAGCTGCTATAATTATACGAAAACAAAAATCTGATGGTAAAAAGCATTTTTATCCACAAAAAGTAAGAATTGAGTGGCAATCCTCTTTAAAACATCTGCCTAACATTTGGAAAAAGAGACTGTAATGTGCAAGACACACACACACACCCACACACACACAACTCTCAGGACATCTCTACTAAAAGCGCAGGATTATAAAACACTGACATCATCGAGAGGACGTGCTGTACAGAGAGCTGGGAGCGACACCCGCCTCCCGTCTCTTGCTCAGTCACAATCATGACGAAGGAGCCATGCTGAGTGTGCAAACCGAGTGAGTAAGTCTCCTCTGCTACCGGCTGATTCAGTGGAGCTACATCGAGTGTGGCGGTAAGGAAAAGCTCTAAGTGTTTACAGCAAACCAACGGACAGAGAAATAAAGTAGAAGTCCTTCTGCAGGCGGCGACGGCATTCCTTCATCTGGAGATATTCCCCTCCGTTAGGAACGCCCACAAATATCACGACATCAAAAATACGAGTGGATTTTATTCACATTCCCAAAATTCCAAAGTTTTCCAGACAGCGGCGGTCCTTTAAAAGCAACGTCTCGCCGTGTCTCAGCTTAGCTCTCTTCAGAGGGACACCAGTGTTCTGTCCTGGGCTCCTCGTGCAGAGCAGAGCGACCCCCACAAGGGGGCGCCTTCAGGCCGAGCTCGGAAATATGAAGCTCCTCAAAGCTGGTGGGAGGAAAGTAAGAATGGAAAAGTGGTGAAACTGGACAGAAATGCGATGGGACCCCGTCCTCGTCGACGCCGGCTCCCTCTGAGCGGCGTTTAGGTCGGCAGCGGGTCGTCGTCGCCTTTGCTGCATTTGCACTTGCAGCAGAGGACGATGGGGGTGGCCAGCAGGAGGAAGGGCGAGGCGACCAGCAGGAGCAGGCCGAAGCCGGCGAAGATCCCCACAACCTGAGAGGAAAACGATAAATTAATGAGAACCTCTTTCATTCAGAAAATAAAATGTTCCAGCAGTCACATGGAGGATAAACTAGCAGAGAAGCTGTTTGCATAAATAGGGATGGAAAGTTAGTTGGAAGGACAAACTGTGGTAAAAATATAGATGTTCAAGCAACAGGATAACGACATTGTAAGGTTGAAATCAGGTTGGTTTACATTTTAAAGACCAGTTGATACGAACAGAAGCTTCAAATGTTAAAATCCTCAAGTTTGGAAAATTCATTGACAAAAAAATTCTTAAGATGACAGAAAACCGAACCGTAAGTAAGTAATGTTTATTTATATAGCACTTTTGAAACACATAGAGGTCACAAAGTGCTTCACAAATTACAATACAGATAAAAATATAGTTACATTTAAAGTCACAAAAGACATAAAACAACAGTTTGCTCTTAAAAACATCAACAAAATAAGGTAAGCGCAAGGAAAGCGGAGATCGTTCCAGAGCGCCGGTGCGACCGCCTGATAGGAGCGATCTCCCCTGGTCCTGTGACGAGTACAAGGGACCATGAGCAGGTTCTGGTCCTGAGACCTCAGCCTCCGAGAGGCGGCATAAGGACACAACAAGTCTCTGATGTAGGAGGGAGTCTGACCGTGAAATGCAGACAAGCAACCTGGGCTTCCTGAACAGAACCACAGGCTGATCTCCTCCATGCTTCTCTGCAAAGATGCACTAATTCAACCACAAGGAGCTGAATGGACCGAATGCACTGAATGTACAGAACAGATACTGATCAGTAGCCAATATTCTGTGTTTACAACTTATTTCAGTTTGTTTTTTTTTGCTGCAGAAATATACAATCAAATAGTAAAACATTTAAATATGTTTGTCTGTTTGGAATAGGTTTATATAGTTTTACATTTTTAATTTAATCATGAAAATAAACACATTCTTTATTGATACTCTAATTTATTGACCTTCAGCAAATAAACTGCAATTACCCACATTGGACAACAGGAGGCAGCAAATACCTCCAACCCAAAATCCTTTCATCGTTTTTTTTTTTCCCTTTTCCCTCCAGCAAAAACAATTTAAGGGAAAAATTTTATTGAAACTAAGCTCCCCAGTTTTAGTCATGAACTCTAAACAAAAATAATTCAATACCTGAGGTCAGATTAGTATATATTATATTTCTGATTTAAAATATAGGAGAAAGAAAGAAAGAAAGAAAGAAAGAAAGAAAGAAAGCTGTTTACATAAAAGTTTAAATAAATCTTTAAGATAAAAAAATACAGAAAGGATGAGAAAAGATGAAAAAAGGTGAAAAATAGGAGAAAAATAAAGATGTAAAGTAAACATTTTAAAACTGCAATTTATTTAATTCGCCACGAGGGGGAGCCAAACAACTGAAAACTCAACGCCAACAAATTAGGAAATCAGAATCAGATGTAAGGATGACTTGTTTTTCTCTTTGTTTGTGGAGAAGAAGACATATTGTAGATTTTTTGTCTAATTCTCTCCTTCCTGTTTTTTTCTCGAGGAGAGAAGAAGACTTTGTCAGAGGCGCATAGATGGCGCTCTCTGGTTTAGAATACGGACATGGACAGGTTGGCAAACATCTTCATCCTGGAACATTGTGCGTTTCTGAGGCAGCAGAAGGAAGGCTGTCTGGGATGTAAAGCAGCCAACCAAGGGTGAAACAAGGAGAGCGAGACAGCGAGAGACGGAGCAGCGAAGCTTCTGCAGATGAACTGTAATCACATGACTCAGCCTGCCCCACTCACAGCAGATGCCAATGTGTATGCTAATGCAGGGAAAATAGCAAGTACATTGGACGCAGTGATGCACCGCGCCGCGAATAGAATGCACTGCTGAACTTCATGAATATTGCCATCTGTGGGGGATGAAGACCAGATCGTAAATTCTGTTCCCACTGAGAGGCCAAAACATCTTTTCCTGAATTTATTTTCTTCTACACCCGGAAAAGAAAACCAGTTGGAAGCCAGAGAAAGTTTGCAACATGAGTTGATATTTATTCATTAATGCTAAAGTGATGCATCTGCAAAGATACACGAACAAAGAAAATCAACAGAGCAGTTGGACTCTGCAACATGGCTGAAAACAATCCAGTAAAACCACAAGGTACTGACTGAGAATGAATGGAGCAGCAAGGGTCTAGTCAAAGCCCAAACTGTTAGGAGGTGATTTGAAACAGGCTGTAATAAAGAAAACCTTCAAACAGTTTATAAATGAGAAGGATTGGAACAAACTGTCCTTAGATCCAATATACACTCACCGGCCACTTTATTAGGTACCCCATGCTAGTAACGGGTTGGACCCCCTTTTGCCTTCAGAACTGCCTCAATTCTTGGTGGCATAGATTCAACAAGGTGCTGGAAGCATTCCTCAGGGAGTTTGGTCCATATTGACATGATGGCATCACACAGTTGCCGCAGATTTGTTGGCTGCACATCCATGATGCGAATCTCCCGTTCCACCACATCCCAAAGATGCTCTATTGGATTGAGATCTGGTGACTGTGGAGGCCATTTGAGTACAGTGAACTCATTGTCATGTTCAAGAAACCAGTCTGAGATGATTCCAGCTTTATGACATGGCGCATTATCCTGCTGAAAGTAGCCATCAGAAGTTGGGTACATTGTGGTCATAAAGGGATGGACATGGTCAGCAACAATACCCAGGTAGGCTGTGGCGTTGCAATGATGCTCAATTGGTACCAAGGGGCCCAAAGAATGGCAAGAAAATATTCCCCACACCATGACACCACCACCACCAGCCTGAACCGTTGATACAAGGCAGGATGGATCCATGCTTTCATGTTGTAGACGCCAAATTCTGACCCTACCATCCGAATGTCGCAGCAGAAATCGAGACTCATCAGACCAGGCAACGTTTTTCCAATCTTCTATTGTCCAATTTCGATGAGCTTGTGCAAATTGTAGCCTAAGTTTCCTGTTCTTAGCTGAAAGGAGTGGCACCCGGTGTGGTCTTCTGCTGCTGTAGCCCATCTGCCTCAAAGTTGGACGTACTGTGCGTTCAGAGATGCTCTTCTGCCCACCTTGGTTGTAACGGGTGGTTATTTGAGTCACTGTTGCCCTTCTATCAGCTCCAACCAGTCTGGCCATTCTCCTCTGACCTCTGGCATCAACAAGGCATTTCCGCCCACAGAACTGCCGCTCACTGGATGTTTTTTCTTTTTCGGACCATTCTCTGTAAATCCTAGAGATGGTTGTGCGTGAAAATCCCAGTAGATCAGCAGTTTCTGAAATACTCAGACCAGCCCTTCTGGCACCAACAATCATGCCACGTTCAAAGTCACTCAAATCACCTTTCTTCCCCATACTGATGCTCGCTTTGAACTGCAGGAGATTGTCTTGACCATGTCTACATGCCTAAATGCACTGAGTTGCCGCCATGTGATTGGCTGCTTAGAAATTAAGTGTTAACGAGCAGTTGGACAGGTGTACCTAATAAAGTGGCCGGTGAGTGTATTTATTGAATGCTTTCCTATTGACGAGAACACAAGAGAACCATAATACACTGATATTCATATTTATAGATGTTAGAGAGATGCCTTCCAGTGCATATAGAGCCCAAAAACATTGATGTATAATAAAATAATAACCGATAGCCGATTCCGAAGCCAAAATCAATATATCATGTATCCCTAGAATTTACTATTTCAATTCCAACCAGCAGCCAGAAAAATATGGATATGCTACATTTTAAATATGGAATAGCATATTTTTTGTGGTAAACTTTCCGGTAAACTTGGAGATATATTTTATTGCATGTTGCATATCCCAGCAAATCTGTTTCATCTGTAAATCTCCCTACTTCTCTCTGTGCTCAAAGATTTATGAACTTATTTACTACCGTATTTTCGCGACTATAACCCGCATATAAATGTCTTTTTTTTCCTCAAAATGTGCGGCGCGCCCTACAGTGCGGTGCGCTCTATGTGTGTTGTTACTGCGGACGTTGTTGAGACCACCATGAGAACGTTAAAGGGGGAAGTGTGGGCGTGGATTGTGTATAAAAGAACAGGTATGTGCTTTATGCAGAACATTGTTGTCTTAACAACCCTGAAAATGGCAAAGAGACACGCCTATAAAGCACAGTTTAAACTGAAGGCTATCAGCTACGCAGAGGAACATGGAAATAGAGCAGCCGCGAGAGGATTCAAGATTAATGAATCGTTATTAAGGCAAATGAAAAGGGCTCTCGTTTGCGGATCTCTCTCGTTTGCGGATCTCTCTCGTTTGCGGATCTGTCCCAAAGCGACAAAAAAAAACACGGACTGAAAACGCCCTGAACACAGTCAGCTGCACCCAAATGCTGTTACCTTTTGCTTAAGTAAATGAGCGGAAAGGGGAAAAGTTAGTGGGGATAAGCCTGAAGGACGTAACTGCAGATCGAACAGCATGAGGCCGTTAAAACATTAAAAATTCAAATGAGAGCAGTTAGAATTCTGACTTAAGGCTGATAACCTCCTTCTATGCTGTTGAGTTGATATGAAAAATGGAAACAGAAAACTTGGGTCCCTGGAGAAGGTTCCTACACTGCAAAAGCGATCTAGATGGTAAACATTTCTTAAATTAAGTGTATTTACCCTTAACTTGAGTAGGTAAATAAGATAAACTGCCAATAGAATGAATATTTTCACTATTAAAATAAGACAATTAGATTGTCTTGTTCCAATGGCAAAGTTTCCCACTTACCTCCTCAATTCAAGACAAAATGCACTTATTTTAAGAAAAAAAAAAACTGCATTGAAAAGCTCTGATCCTTTTAAATGTTTGCACTCTCACATCAGAGATGTGTAAAACACCATTTAAAGCATCTAAAACCAGCGCTGTTACATAAACCCATTTTATAGCGGCGTTTCCATGTAATGGTCTGTATGGAAACAGCCGCTCTTCTGCTGCTGCACGTGGACAACGCTCTGCTTCACCTGTTGTGTTGTCAGGATAACACAACCACACCACAAAGGGATAGAACTGAGAGGAAGAGGAGAGCACGTGCGCCTCTGCGTGCCGCAGCGAGGCTAAGAAAAGACGGAGGAGGCGCCACACGTCTCAGGGAAGGGAGTCTGTGTTCTCACCTGCGTTCTGTGCCAGATAACAGACGCCCTGGAGTGGCCCAGTTTGTTCCGACACGGCCCTTTGTCGTAGTGGATCAGCAGGAAGTCATCCTGACACAAAAACATACCGTGTTAGAAGTGACCATCAGCAGCCCGGCTGTTAAGACAAAATGGAAACCTAGGATTATGTCAAAGCAGTGAGTTAAAAAATCTCAGCCCTCCAGCCTTCACTGAAGCTAAATGATTATGGGAGAATTATCCTGCCATAATGCAAGAGCACATAATTTCAATTTGAGAGAAGAATTTCATCTTCTTGCACTCAAAACATGCGCTGTCTCTCAAATATTTTCTCTTCTCTCTCAAATCTTTATTTCTTCTCTCAGATTTAATGCTTCTTGCACAGATATTTTCTCTTCTCGCTTGCCTCCTTCTCTTCGCGCACAAACCGCTCTCTGCTCGAGTCTCAGTTACGCTCGCAAACCCGTAGGCTCTGCTTGCGGATTTTTTTTGCTCTCTCTCAGATTGGATCGGATCGTCGTCTAGCAACCTTTCCAGCCAATAGAACGACAGCCTCGGAAAAGGTGCGCTTGTCTAACTCTACTGAGTGTGCCTGTGATAAACCTTACCGACAATAAAATGGCTTTTTAATTTAAAAGCTATGCATTTTCAGACGTGACGTGATGTGAACAGAAAACTCCCGCCTCAGAGTTACTCGTCAGAAAAAAAAAGAAAAAAGAAAAAAAGTTTGCTAGTCAGGGCAGATGCTAATTCTGCCTCTAGCAGAAATTAAGTGACTTTTCATTGGTGATTCTTGAATCGCCCTTTATTATTTCCTTTTTTTATTTTCCTGATTGTTGTTGTTTTTCAGCTTCTTATTTTAATAGCTTTTAAATAAAAAAGCCAATTTATTGTCGGTAAGGTTTATCACAGGCACACTCAGTAGAGTTAGACAAGCGCACCCTTTCTGAGGCTGTCAACTGGTTTTCCTTAGATAGAAAACTTTGAATCAATCTGACTGGATGATGTGAACTGCAAAGTGCCTTTTGATGAAATGTGAAATGTGTTGTAAATTGGCGCTATAAATATAAACTGAACTGAATTAAACTGAATTGAAATCCCTCAATCATTATGTAGAATAGGGACTATATAGTGGACTTTATAGTGAACACAGTTAACTGACCGTTCGACAGATGATCACTACTTTCTGCTCCTGTTGGTCACGTAACTCCACCTTTACTGTGCGGTGCCTGCGCCATCTTTGTTATTAGTCGCCGCTGTTGGGTGGCGACAGCAAATCCCACATGGCTTTCCGAGCGAAGCTCTTCACACAAAGCATTGTGGGATATATCTGCCTCTTCTGAGGCCTTTCTTTTCTTCTCATACACTTTTTAGACACTTTCTCTTACGACCCTCTGCCCTTTTTAAAGAAAGGTGAGCTTCAATGACTGTCTGAACCTGTAGCTCACCACAGATACACGCCTGAAAGCGTGCATGCACAGAAAAGATAGCTAACGGGACGAGCAAGTAGGATGACCTTACGTAAACATATCACCAGAATGATTGACAGTTAGAAGGACCACTTATTTAGAGGATCCATCCGGAAATAAAAGATCTACTTCTATATCTTTAATCAATTCTGCATCATGGTTTTACTTTTAAGTGAACAATTGTGAGATAAAATGCAACCAACTCACGTCCAAGGACTCCAGACAGTACCAGCAGAAGGCATGTTTACAGTTCTTGCACATCATCTGTGCGCATCCCTCGTCTCTCTCGATGTAAACCTTACACTTAGGACAGCGCTTGATGGGGGCGTCGTCCTCTTCGTTCTTATAAAAGGAGCTGAAACCCAAAAGGACAAGATGGTCCTTTTAAGCAGATTCTTCAGGTTTTCAGCTAAGAGCGAACTTTAAAGCTTTTAAATAAACCAACAGCAATTTACGAACATTTTAAAAGCGTCCACCAACTTCTTAATCTGGGATTTAATCCGTTTTACCTGTATTCTCCTGGCAGGAAGGAGGCGATGGGCAGGTTGCTCTCCTGGCAGGCCTGCCCGGGGTGCCAGTTGGCCTTACAGGCGGAGCAGAACTCCAGGGCACAGACGGCGCACTGAACCAGCTGAGGCGGGGCTGGAGAATCCGTCTCCTTCAGCTGGCATACGGCCTGGCAGGTCGAAGAGGGACACCACGTCCTGCACGGGTCCAGCAGAACCTCTGAAAGAACAGGATTATACCAGATTATTGTCAATGTTCAATAATGTTTCCTTTTTTATTCTCTGAATTCAGATGTTTAAAAAGTGCATCATCCAGAAATTAAATATTCTTTTTATTTCTTTGGTCTGACGTCTTTTTAAATTTCCCTACAAAACATGTTAAATCTCAGCCTTTTAGGATTAAAGCCTCATCTTTAATGATAACAACAAAAGATGTAAAACCTATTTTCTAATGAACTGACCCACTAACAGCTAGGGCATAAGATAACGGAAATACGCCTCCCACAATTTTTAAGACAGGATTTTTTTTTTTTATAGAAATTTTCTAAATTTTAGGACAATATAGTCCGATAAAGAACACATTTATATACATGTTTAAGGCATGTTTAAGGCTTTTTTTAAATGTTCCTTTTACAAAACTTCATTTTTGCTGCAACAATAATTAAATCCAATATTGTCTCAATAAACAAAGAAAATATACCAACATCTGTTTTTGCAACATGAGAAAATGTGAAAAAAAATCCACAGTGAAAATTTTTTATATTTTTTCCTCTGCAGTTCATAAACTACACAAAAAAAAGTCTAAATAAAAGGAAAACTGAAATTGAAAACTTGGGAGCAAAGAAGGATAAACAGAACAGCTCTTCCCACAAACAAGCAACAGGATCAAATCCCTCCAGAAAGATCCGACTCCCATCATCCCTGTCCTGCGCTATAGTAAAGACGGCATCTCTGTTTTCTTGAGCAGCCCACGAATCGCCCACTCAAGCAATCTGGAGCCATCGCTGACGCACCACAGCTGCTTTTAGATTGACTCACCGCGCTCGAACTGAAGCTTTTTATACCTCTGCATCATCTCTGAAGCCACCATGCACTCGATCTGCAGACAGGGGAGAGATCAGAAGGAAATAAGGCGGCTGCTGAGCACGTTTAGACAAAAATCTGAAAAAAAACCATGTTAAAGCATAATATGCAAATCTAACAGCAGGATTGTAATTTTTCTTAAAGTTGGATATTTTTTCAATTCAGTTTTATTCAGTTTATTTCTATGACGCCAATTCACAACACACGACATCTCAAGGCACTTTATAGTTCACCAGATCATACAGTCAAATTGATTCAAAGGCAATCCCTCACACCAAGCATGCTTGTAGCGACAGTGGAGAGGAAAAACTATCTTTTAACAGGAAGAAACCTCCAGCAGAACCAGGCTCAGTGTGAGCGGCCATCTGCTGAGGACGACTGGGGTTCAAGGATGTCGCTACCCGATCCGACCTGGAAGCACGATCCGTCCTGCGCATGCACGAAAACATATACATCCCGGTGTCCATAAATAATGTAATTATGGTACTAAAATGACTTATTTCTATCCTTAACTCACTAAAGAATGCTACTGCACATATTTAAAAAATGTTTTATGACTTTTGTGAGACAATTTTGATGCTTTATACTTTAAACCGCTTCTCTGACGTCATCATGGGCAGTGTTGTGCCTGAACGCGTTCATTGAACGAAAGTTCACGAACTCGTTCATATTTTGGGCGAACGTGAACTGAACGTACTGCATTACTGCCTGATGAACGTTATTGTGAACTTGTTCATTCTGTTGTCTGTGAACGGCACGCTCTCTCAGTTCAACTCCGTTCAATAGGTTGCCAGATTTCTATAGAGCCCTCCAGGCGAAACCCCGGCTAAATCACACCGTAAACAAGCCTTAATATGTAGCGGGAAAATCACCCAATCTGGCAACACCAGCTACCAGCGTCGTAGCCTACAGCCGCGTGCGTCATCAAAACAAAATGCAGCGTGGAAGCCACAGCAGCATGGAGGCGACCGTGGAGGCGACAAAGCAGCAGTATGGTCACTCAGTTTGTGTTAGTAAAATGTTCTTGAGGGTTTTACTATTCATGTAACTTGTTTGTTAAACCTGCCTGGTATAATTTTATAATTAGTATGTACTGAAATGGAATTTCAAATTGCAAAAATGATTAAAATTAAAAAAACATTTGCACCTTAAAGACTACTTTCCTGTTTTTCTTTTAATAATTCCTCACAAAAAAAGACCATTCACTGTAGGGGTGAAAGCTGCAGCTGCTACTAGTGTGAAGTGAATGGACAGCAACAAAGCGTTAAAGCAACAATGGGGAAATGCTGTCCCCTCAATGCTAATGGAAACCCTGGTTGGATAAGGATTCAAAACTGGATATGAAGATGAAATCTGACGCACAGTTTCAGTTACAACTGATAAAATAATTGCTGTCTGTGGTTCTACAGTAGGCTATGGTGTAATTGAGCAATATATGAAAAAAAAAGAACTATGAACTAGTTCATTTTTTGGAACTGTGAACTTAGTTCAAAATTTTGAATTATGAACTATGAACTGAACTAGTTCATTTTAAAATGTGTGAACTGAACTTTGAACTAGTTCACGTAGAAAGAGAACTTTCCCAACACTGATCATGGGACGTGCTCAGAGCATTCTGGCCAAACCCAGATTAAACCATGTTTATCTGCATTTTAGTTGTTTCTTTCTTTAGATTACGCACTTTATAGCAAAAGGTTAAAATGAAAGGAAAACATAAAACCTAAAAAGACTTGATCTATTTTTAAATCCAAAGGCGGAAAAGTTAGCGACTGGAAGTAGCGTGGGATCCCATTTCTGGTGCAGATCGGGCAGAGACGATGAAACACAAAGGATTTTAAGGCATTTATTTTCTTAGGAAATATATTATTAACCTTTAACACATTATATTGTAGTACCTTTACTATTTTTGGGGAGGGAAAAACTTAATTTAGGTTTTTTTAACAAAATATAATCTCAGGTTACACAGATGTCTAACTGGATGTGCAAATGTGCTTCTGGGACGGATCGGGTAGTTCAGAGCGTTCCGGGCGTGCTCATTTAACAGCTAATGTATGGAATGTTCAGGCCTTGCAGACTGGAATCAATTAGACAGTGAGGGACCTGCTGACAGGATAGAAACACTGGCAGGTTTCATTAACAGCAAGTGTTGCTAATTGATCAGTAATGTAACGCCGTGGTGAGCAGGACTAAGATGAGCCTCTGAGGGGCGGTGAAGGAGAGAGTGAACCCATCCGACAGAAACAGGAGGAGGAGGGGATGATGGAGCAGGATGCAAGGATGATTTCTGTTACTGATCTACTTTAATAATAATGTAATGATTTTTCTAATCAATCAGGCTTCAGGATTGTTTGATAAAAGCTGCCAGATCAGCTCTGAAATGGAGAAAGAGTAAATAAAAGGAGGAGACCAGGATGGGTTCCTCTGGTTTTAACCAGGAGTCCTCTGACTGTTTTCACTTGCTAAAACGATTAATCACTAAAACAAACGAGTCCCACAACTTAGGTAAGATCCGTGAATAATCATCCGTGAACAATCAACTTTCCTCGGAGTGAAACTGCGTTTAACGCGGTGAAAAGAGGTGAGAGGATCCTGGGAGTGACGGTTGGGAATAACATTCTCAGATCATGGGTGGGAGAAGATGTTGGAAGTACATTCAGACTATTATGCATCCCCAAAGTCAGTCCTCGAGGGCCTCTGTCCTGCAGGTTTAAGAGGTTTCCCTGCTTTAGCACAGCTGATTCTGATGCTTGCCGTTCAGCAAAAGCCTGTTAATCTAGCCTAGTAAACTAGCGAGTGGTCTAGCCTCGATCAATGCCCCAGGCCTTAGAACTGGCGGGCCAATCACAACGCAGAGATGTGTTTTGAATTTCTGGATGCAAAACGGGCGGGGTTTTGAGGGCGTGACGACAAAGCTGCACGACACTGGGGAAAGCACAACAAGGAAGATGGCAACTATTGAACAGTTCTCGCTTGACTCAGCTTTGGAATCAGTTCTGGAAGGATTAAACTTGGGGTTTTTGTTGAAACGTGAGCAGGAAGAGGCTCTACGCTCATTCATTTTTAAGAATGATGACAGGCTGTTTGTTTATTTTCCCCCACCATGTTTCTGTCACGCTTCCTACGTCACAGTCAGTTGCGCTCATTGGTCAGAGTGTTGGCCAATAGAAACAGACATACTTTGAAAAATAACAGGTTGTTCTCATCAACAATCTTCCGATGTCTCATTCATCGGGGCCAGACTAAATTACACATTTAATCTCACATTTAGTCTGGTTTATCAGGCTACTGTTAATCAGCAATCAAAGAAAATCAGCTGTGCAGAAGTAGGTAACCCTTTAAAACCTGCAGGACAGCGGCCCTCGAGGGCCGACTTTGGGGATGCCTACTACAAGTTATTCTATTTAAAATAATGAACAGAGCTTACTATTCCATTAAACTTCTACTAAGGAATAAAAAAAAACATAAATCATTTAAAAAGTAGCAACATCATCTGCAAAAGTAAAGCTGCACAGCTTTGGTCTTTACCTCATTTTCCTGCAAATGTCCCCTTTTTGGACAGGCGGAGTCAGGACAGCTGATTGCGGTTTCCAGGCCTTCTTTAATCAGGAGCTCCACGTACTGCTTCAGGCACTGAAAGAAGAACACACACCCACGGGTCACCAAAGGTACTCACGCCCCTCCAACATCTTCACCTCATGTTACTGCCACAGAATCCACTGTAATCCACTGGGATTAAATGATTTTACACAACTGATTAAAGTGAATGTGATTGGTCGATTATCAAGGGGGCGGGATTGTTGTGGCGGAAGGTTCGCAAACAAGTTTGGTTGTGGCCGGTTTGTGGGAAGCATCTTGCTAACCAGTTAGCAACTTAGAGCTAGTAGGTTCCCAATGGGAAATTCCATTGGGACCAAGTAGCACTAAATTGGTGACTTAGAAACGCCGCTGTCAAGGAATGCTATTGAGGAAACATGCAAGAGGAGGAGAGTTTAGTGTCGGAGGTCGTGGATGAGTCTCCTCCGTCATCCATTTTTTATTTAGAGGAGGAAAGCGGGGACGAAGATGTTGTGGAAGAGGACGCCAGGGCGGCAGAAGCTTGGTTTGGTGTAGAAGGCTTCCAGCCGTACATGTTTGAGCCCTTGCCTCGCAACGCTGCCAGTTCTGTTAGCTCTACGCCTGCCGAAGACACAGACGTCCATCCCCGTGAACACTGGGACGCAACTCAATGGGAAAGGAAAGGATTCTGATTTCAACCGTTGCGTATATTAGCTGCGACATATGAATCAAGATGCTATGACCGAAAAAATTTGATTGATAGCTGACCGTTGATATATGATTGGCCGAATTTAGGTGTTTAGGCTGACGTAGAACTAACTGGACTGGATAAGATAATGGAAAAACACCACAGAATTGTTCTAACTTTTGGGACAATGATAAAGTACATTTATATACATGTTTAAGCCAGAATTATTTGAAATTTAAATATGATTTCCCTACAACTTTGAAGTAACAGATAATAATTAAAAATGTATCCAGACCTTTACTGGTTTTTGATTTTTTTTTATTTGGACACTGATTTTTTATTGGTTAGCTCTGCTGCATGCTAACCAACTACAGAACCCAGCCAGCGAGACAGAAAACAAAATGTTAAAAACCATTAATTGCAACCCATACATTAAAATCACAGCTAAAGATTGGTGACAAATTCAGGTAGTTTGTTAATAAAACAACATCCTGACAAACATAAAGCAGTTTTGGTTGTTTATTGCTGTTGGATCTTCATGTTAGGACGAGGAAAACCTGAAATGCTGAAATGTTCCATTTAATTTAGCTTGTTTATGTGTGGATAGTTTTCTGTTTAGTTATGGTGTCGTGAAAGCTTTAGAAATAAACAACAATATTTACACAAGGCAGGGTTGGAAAACAGCTTAAATCTGGACGGTTATTTATTTTGCTGACTGGTTCTGGGTTCCTGCGTGGGCAGAACACTTTTCTAACATTTAAATCTATAAAGTCTGTCTGGTACAGATCCCTGGAGGTAGAGGCCGGCCCCACTGGGAGCCTGGAAGGAAGCCTGGTTATAGACAAAGCAAGGATGGAAGGATTTCCTCTATAACTCATCTAATACAACCAGATAACTGCAATAAAATGAAAAAAAGAGTAAATAAACACACACTCACACCATTCAGTAACTTTATTTAAATCAATTTATTTTTAGTTAGAAAGTTAAAAAAGCAAATCAATTAGAAGCTATGAAAAGCCTGTTTACATGTCTGCCCTCTGGGATAAAGTGTGGGACTAAACTTTGGTAACCGCCACCGCCAGCCAGCCTGTTTCAGGAAATGGCAGCTATATTTAGAGCTGGTTTTTTGGTTCGACTCTAAAAGCCGACAGACGTCTTTTTCTCTCAGACTCAGACTCACTCAAGCTCAGATGATCAACCAGAGTTTAGTGAAAACCCTTTGTGGTGGAATAAAATGCATCATTGCTTCTCTGAACGCTACGTCAATATTCTGGAACCCACAATTTAAAGATCTCAACAAAAAAGTTTTAATTATTCTTTATTGTCACGACAACAAACATGAACTTATTTAATTAGAATTAAATTAAAATAATCATAAAAACTATAGAAATCCCCCCCCCCCCCCCCCAAAATTTTTTTTTAAGTTGTAGGGAAACGGATGTTCCAACCGTTGCATTTCCGAATTCTCCCGAGTGGTGCACGACTTTACACGAGTGAATAAAGTGAATGTGATTGGTCGTTTATCAAGGGGGCGGGATTGTTGTGGCGGAAGGTTAGCAAGCACGTTTGGTTGTGGCTGGTTTCTCTGAAGTATCTTGCTAACCAGTTAGCAACTTAGTGCTAGCAGGTTCCCAATGGGAAATTCCATTGGGATCAAGTAGCACTAAATTGGTTACCTGACTCCGCCAGATGGATTTGCTTCGCATATCCATCTGGAAACCTTCCGTAGAAGTAATTTTGGGAAGGGGCGAAAATACTGGTTAGCTGATTGGCCTATGTTGGTGATAGACGGGCCAAATAAACCAATCAGATCAACGAAGCATATGACGTACTAACAGAGCGACGACGAAAACACAACCACAAGCCAGGCTACTCTTGCCAAAACCAGTCGGGAGAAGAGCAAAAACATCTTTTCCTCTGAGAAAAGCCTCCAGAGCAGTGTTTTGCTCTTCTTTCAGGGAAGAAATACTCTGTAATTCCGATAAAACTTGCTCGATAGCCACGCTAACGCTAGTTTCATCGGCTGAAGGCGCCATGTTCGTTTGTTGAACCGCTCCAAATTTTCTTCAACGGAGAGTCTCCAGACTGATCTGCGAGTGAAATCTTGAAAACTCGCGAGATCAGGATGGTCTCACGAGGCTACTAAATTGGTGACTTAGAAACGACACTGTCAAGGAACGCTATGGACAGCGGAAAAAATGCAAGAGGAGAGTTTAGTGTCGGAGGTCGTGGATGAGTCTCCTCCGTCATCCATTTTTTATTTAGAGGAGGAAAGCGGGGACGAAGATGTTGTGGAAGAGGACGCCAGGGCGGCAGAAGCTTGGTTTGGTGTAGAAGGCTTCCAGCCGTACATGTTTGAGCCCTTGCCTCGCAACGCTGCCAGTTCTGTTAGCTCTACGCCTGCCGAAGACACAGAGGAGAGCTCACTCTCCTAGCAAAGCATTCCAGGATATATCTGCTCATCTAGTGACCATAGGTGATCACTACTTTTCAAGGTGCATTGTGGGAAATGTAGTCCACTACATTTTCATCAACTAGATGTTCGGACACTCATTTAAAGATGGTGTAACCCTCATATAGCAAAGTTCCTATCATGACCATTTTTCCAATTAAAACATTGGAAATTTCTGGATTGCATTTTTCCAACTTTTTATTCCAAAACTTTTTTTTTTTATCCAATTTTCATTTACAAAACATGTACTTTGCTTCAGCAATGGAACAAAGTTAACTTCATACATTTTCAGGTTTTTATTTGTATGGTTAATGAAATAATTCCTAACTATTCGCTGCTTCATGTTGGTCTGTCATAAAATCCCAACTAATCACTTTAATGTTAGTAGTTGGAATGAAGGATAAAATAATCCTGAAGGTTGTTTGAAGCCCATTAAATGTTGAAAGAGGTGTAAGAAGCTGAAAAACCTCACCAGCGTGCAGAAGACGCATTGGCACTGCGTGATGGTGGTCATCTGCTCCAGTGGGAACTCTCCAAGGCATAGTTTACACGAGACCAGGGGGTCCACGGCCAGCTCCCATGTAGGGCGGTACCTCGCTGTGGTCATCTTTACCGCCACAGAGCTGAGACAAAACAAAAGCCACAGTTAATTCAAACACAAAAAGCTTGAGGAAATAAAAACAGGGTATGCAGGCTCACATTTTACAAGAATCAAAGACGTCCTTTGACACAATTAGCTTGACCACAGCAGCTCAGGCTTAAAAAATGCACCTTGATGCTGTCAAAAGAGGAGGCAGGGACAACAACGGGCCTCTACTATGCAGAACGACACCGGTTTGTTTGGATAAACACCCAACGTCAGCCCAGTTCAGCTTCATTTTAACAACACGCTTTTTGACATTAAAGAAGAAAGGCTTTGGAAGATCGTCTGGCCATCTACACCAGCCTCCTAAGCCTGCAATTAAAATGTTTTCTGCATTAAGTAAGATGGTTTCTGCACAAGAAAAAAAAAATAAAAATGCACGCCTTTCTGTTTCTTTTCTGAAGTTATTTTAGGCTGCCTTGTCTCCCTGCAGCTGAGAGCAAACAGCTCCTACTCTGCTGTTTACAGGAAGTGCTTCGGCACTCACAGCGTTAGCACAGCCGATCTCTCCCCTTGCTGCTTAGCAACCCGCTGGAGGAGGATTTTTAAGCTGGAGGAAGCAGTTAAGGAAGAAAGAGTCTGATCACCGCTGATCACTCTGCTTTAGTTTTCCTGTCGGCAGAGGAGGACAAAGAATAAACGGAGAATTGGGTTCAAGAGTTAATGTGAGCGCTCTGCAGACTCGTGCTGGAGCCATGTGAAAACCTGCAAGGGAGGAGGGAAAAGGAGAGTTGCTATGTTTTGATTTTGCAGACATTTATCTTTAAATCACTTTTCCTAGCCCCTGGAATCTTCCAGGCAGGAGGAAATCTGCAGGATGTTGCATCCATCAACGATCCACCACACTTAGGCCCCGTCCACACGAAATCAAAACGAACACGAAACGCTGATATTTTCCAAAACGTTTGCCGTAAAGACGGAGACGTAAAATAAATGTGAGCGTCCACACGAATGCATGAAAACGCTGCAAAATGTATGCCAGGCCTGTAAGTGGCGCTGTGGTGCCAAAGCAAAAATAAGCGACGAAATGTTGGGCATGCGCACTAACATTTATACATGTTTGCCCTGCGGGCCCATTTTCGTGGTTAAGTCAAATTCAGGTGCTTAACTATGTCGTCGATATTGCTCTGTTCTTCCTGGAGATATTCCAGAAGAAGAAGATTCTGTTGTAAGCCCGACAGCAGGGTGAGTAGCATTAGCAGCAACGGCGCCATTGTTGTTGTGATGTGTCGCGCATGCGTGTTTAGAGGCGACGCTATGACGCATGCGTGTAAAAAAAAATATGCGGTTAGAGCGTAAAGATGGAAACGCGAAAACGGCGTTTCAGAATCTTCCCACTCTGAAGGCTGAATAAAAAAAAGATCGTTTACAGACCCCCGAAACGCCGGCTTCGTGTGGATGAGAGGCTGGTTTGGTGAAAAATTTGTGCGTTTAGGCCAGGGTTCGTCTTCGTGTGGACGGGGCCTTAGACCAATCCTTAACATCTAACAGATGAGTCTACAGAGGAAACCATTAATGCAAAGTTAGCTTACTGTTCATTTATACCTGAAAAAAACTCATCACATTGAGGATTCATCAGAACAGGTGAAAAAGTCAACAATTTCTCCCCGTCATGAAGAGTGTTGACAAAATTCACACTAGATGTGAATAAAAAACGAGTAAATGGGGCTGGAAAATATGGACAAACCTTATATCACGATATATTTACCATATTCTGGTTGATATGACATAGTTAATAATATGGATATACACAACATTAAAGTGTCAGATAAATAATACCAGATCCGCTAGGGGTCCCGCCCCTTATTATGACATCAACATATGGCTACTCCACTCAGACAAACTGTATTGCACCCATTTCTTAAGGATCAAATGTCTTCTGGGGCTCAACATATTATTACCTATAAATGCTATTATTTTACATTTCATCAGCGATCTAAAGTAGCTGAAAATACTAAACAATCATTGTCAGTCTAGAAAAAGAGTACTGCATTCTAAGACTGAGCTCTGCCATTTAACGAAGTGACAAAAAAAAAAGTCTGAGCCTATTTTAATTCTTTTTATTAAAGGTATACTATGCAACCGGTGTTGATTTTCCAGCGAGGCTCCCCCCAGAGGGCAAAAGTAAAAGTGCACTGTTGTAAATATGCTCAGCTGTTCTCCTGGTTTCTCCGTCAAGCCAGGCGCGGTTGTTTTGAGCTTAGCAGACAGGCGAACGCAACGAATCACGATGTCTACTGAGGTAAGTGACTATTTTGTTCCAATTCCGCTGTTTTCTCGCTGGTTCCGCCATGATAACAGCACAAATATCGCCACTGCGCTAGCAACGAGCATGCCTTTCACTGGGGGCGTGTAGCAGTTCTCGCCGTAAAGCAAGACCGACTCTCGCGATGCACGAGACTTCTGAGCCTGTGGGTGCGGGCCGAGGGCTCCCGCAATTGCAAGTACGGTATTTCCCCTACAGACCACCAGGGCGGCCGAGAAAACCTTTGTTCGACCTGAAATGACTCATTTAATCATCCAAAACGTTATGGAACACATTAATTAACTGAAAAATGTTGCATAGTATGCCTTTAAGATCTGCGGGCAGGGGAGGAAAAATGGAACATCTTAAAAAATGACTTTCGTAGAGATTTTAGGCAAAAAAACAGTTATTCTACTTGTAGAAATCGAACGGTTGTTGTTGACATGAATTTAAAAGTAGTGTAGCTTCATATGGCTAACAGAACGAGCTAAAAGAGGCTAACCTGTTAGCTCCTGAGCACAGCTAGCCACAGCGCTACCCCCTTTATATCGTGATCAACCATCGTTTTTCTGTTTAGTTATCGATCAGGTAAAACTTCATCGGTCATTAGTCCCGCTAATGCTACAGATGCTACCAACTCGACACACGGATGCTGCGTGATGTTATTGTTGTCTGGGCAACCACAATGTTCTACAACAATGTTTACGTTCAGCCAATCGAGTAGCGTAACGTCACTGGCTTGCGCAGGTCCCAAGCAGATCTGATACCTACACAGTCAAGAATGCCCATGACAGATACCCCAACAAACCTGTCAACACTCCTCCAACAGGCATGTTAGAAATAATCCACTTACAATTAATTTTCAGTTAAAATTTTATTGGATTAAAATTTGTCCATCATACTAATTAAAAGAGAAGTAATGCAGGAGTGGGTCCATGCTAGAGCAGAACCATGAATGGATCTAGAGTCCAGTCTTGGATTTTATTTCAACGTTTAATGGAGACACAGATCCAGAAAGAACTTTATGTGCTTCTGTATGTAAATATAAAAACCGGGTAAACTGTTCTGCATTGAAAGGCAAAAATATGGAAATGAAGTGGAAGAAATTATGTTTGTAACATGATAGAAAAAGACAAGAGAGTGATTAACAGCGTAGATGGGAAAGACTTTTATAATTTAAAGCAATTTTATGTAGGAAAATTTAAACGTTCCTCTGAGAGCAAAACCACCAGTTTTAGAGCACTGAAGCGGCAAAGTCTCTCGCAGCAATGAATACTGGATCGGACTGCGGCTGAAACAATTAATCGGATTAATCGATTATTGAAACAATCGTCAACAAATATAGTAATAAATTAATCGTTAAATAGAGAATAGAGACAATAAAACGTGCCTTTAACAGACAGAGAAACCCACTTAGAGCAGTAATTATATCAATATTGTAAAAAAAAAAAAATGTAAACATTTTGCATTTAAAATGAAAAAAAATATTTCATCGCTCAATATCCACAAATCAAGTGGAAAAGGTTTAGTTTCACCTGGTTTAATTTCGTAACAAAATCCTCTTAAGGGCACCTTTGGCTATCCAATTATTAATCGAAAAAATAATCGACGGATTAATCGATTTTAGTGTTGCCCCAATGCCATTTTTTGGCCCCGATACAGACAACCAATACCTGGCCGTGCAGTATTAGCCGATACCGATACCATCTGTTTGATATTGATGTGTGTGTATATATGAAGAATGGATGTAAAATAATTGCCATCATGGCTTTGTCAAGCTGCTGCCTACCTTTGTGAAGCAGGAAACAGACTAGGGTTGTCATGATACTAAACTTTTCAACTCGATACCGATACTAAGTAAAATATTCGATACTCGATGTCATTTTCGATACAAGGATAAAAACAAAGACTCCAAAATTCAACAGAAATTTTTTCATTAATAAACAAAATACAATAAATAGATAAATAAATAAAATAAACAATATTTTGAGGTCGTATGCTGTGTACAGTTTTAAGCAAGCTTGATAAAAAACTTACAAAATTAAAATTAAGTGTTCCTTACTTGGCTATGCTTTACACACATAGCAATGACACTAGCCAAACCAACTAGCTGCACCTGTTACAGAAAAAAGTCTGAAACTGAAAAGTGCACAGAATTATTCAATCAAACAGTGTTCAGAAAGTGCATTTTCCTCTAATCTGCGCATAAGATGAATGGCTGTTTAGGTGCCACTGGTGGTAGCACTGTATCGATACTTTTGAAAATGAGTATGACGGATACAACGTTTCAGTATCGATACTTTTTTGAGTATCGATACTTTTGACAACCCTAAAAAAGACCAAAAAAAAGTGAATCCAGTAGAACTTTTTATTGCCTACCTGGAATGGGTGACAATAGTTGAAGAAACTTTTGGCTCTCAAAATGGTATCGGCGGCCTATTTGTTGGTACTCGCCGATACCGATAACACCATTATAGAGCTGGATCGGTATTGGTGCAGCACTAATTGATTTGCAAATAATAGTTGCAGCCCTAGATTAGACTAAACACAGAGAGTTATATCACAGTTAAATTTCCCTTTCATTGAAATGGATTTAAAAAAAAAAGAAAGGAAAACATTTAATTTCCAATGTACAGGCAGGGTATGTCAGTATGACATACCCTGCCTGTACATTGGAAATGAAATGTTTTCCTTTGTTTTTTTTTTGTTTTTTGTTTTTTATCGAGTAACCAAACAGGTTTCTGTATGTCTTTTAATCATGCTAAATAGCTTGTACTTGTATAACACTTTTTCAAGTCAGGAGACTTGACCAAAGCTCTATAACTATATTCAGTGCTTCATCTGTTCACTCACACACTGATGGTGGGAAGCTACGCTGTAGCCACAGCGGCCCTGGGGCTCACTGACAGCGAGGCTGCAGTAAAGAGGTGCCACCAGGTCCTCTGACCACTATCAGTGGGTAATACGGGTGAAGTGTCTTGCCCAAAGTCACAATGACATTGAAAGCCGTAGCCAGAGCTTGAACCGTCAGCTCTTCAGTTGCAGGGCAAACTTCTGCAAATAAGTCTAGTTTAATATTCTTATTTCTAATTAAATCATCATGTTAGGCTTTCTCTTCACCCCCTCTGTGTTTTAGTCTTGTCCTTCTGTTGTTGTTTCTTATTAAAAGCCTTGTTTATTTTTCCAGCCCTACTTTTTAACCTGGGCAAATTAAACATTTGCCTTTCAATACTGTGCTGAACTACAGACTCATTTAAACTTTTTTCTAGTCCTCCAGTATAATTTTGTGGCACATTTTCTTACTTTTAAGTGTAAGAAATTGTATCAAATGTGTTCTTTTACTTTATGAGATCGTTTGAAGACTACTTTTTTGGATCACTTTGGTTTTTATTGACTGTTGACTGGATTTTATGACGGCAGGTCTGTCAGAAAAATGTTGATAGGGAAGAAAACTTTTGGTGAGTAAAATATATGAATATTTCCTGTATAACTGGATGCTTCTCTGTTAGGAAACTGAACTTTTCAGCTGTCACTCTAAGCAGTGAGTCAGTTCTTGGTAAACTTGACTCTGCAAGATATCTCATTTAATAATGAGCTCGTCCTCCTCCACATCCCTTCATGGTGTTCTCAGTGGGAGGACTACAGAGAAAAGGGAAAAGCCAAAACTCCCCTCATCAGCTGTGACTCATTCAAACCCTGTGCCATGCATTAATTCACTTCTGAAAGTCGTGACGATCACCAGAGAGGAACGAGCAGAGGGGACGCTCCCTTAGGAGGGAACATTTAGGTGTGGGCATAGAGATGATTGGATTCTTCATCCCTTCTGGATTTTACACAGTAAAATAAAGTGTTATTAATGACAAACTTAGTCATATAGAATATGTCTTCAGATAGTGACTTATTTCTATGTTTTTAAAAATGTTTGTCCCAATTTAAGGCTTTAAAATCCTCATAGAATGTCAGAGCTCAATATTCAACATGGCTGCCATTTAAAAACAATATATGCATATAGAATCAGGTAAAACTGTTACAAATAAACCGGTGATACACTCTAAACTAAGCAACAAACAGTTGGGCCAGTTAAGAGTTTAACTTCAACAGTCAAAGGCAGCTTTGACTTAAGATCTCAGGTTTTCTGCTCTTTTCCAGTTTTCTGGGAGTTTGTTCCAGATCAGTGGAGCATAGGAACTAAATGCTGCTTCTCCACGTTTGGTTCTAGTTCTGAATGGAGAGTAGGCTGCAGCTAGAAGACCTGAGTGATCTGGGAGGCTGATCCACGGACAACAGATCTGTTATCTATTGAAGTGCTAAACTAATCAGTGATTTCTAGACTAACAGAGGGATTTTAAAGTCTATTCTCTAACTACAGGGAGCCAGTGAAGGACTTCAGAACCGGACTGATGTGCTCTACTTTCTTAGTTCTAGTGGGAATACGGGTAGTAGTGTTTTAGAACAGCTGCAGCTGTCTGATAGCCTTGTGAGACCATCCTGATCTCGTGAGCTTTCAAGGTTTCACTCACAGATCAGTCTGGAGACTCTCCGTTGAAGAAAATTTGGAGCCGTTCACCCAACGAACGTCCAATCAGCGTTGGCTTTGAGGCGGGTTGAGGTGTGACGCAAAAAGAAGCGCAACAGTTCAGTCTAAAGAACATGGCGGCTTCAGCCGATGAAACTAGCATTAGCGTGGCTATCGAGCAAGTTTTATGGGAATTACAGAGTATTTCTTCACTGAAAGAAGAGCAAAACACTGCTCTGGAGGCTTTTCTCAGAGGAGAAGATGTTTTTGCTCTTCTCCCGACTGGTTTCGGCAAGAGTAGCCTGGCTTGTGGTTGTGTTTTCGTTGTCGCTCTGTTAGTACGTCATATGCTTCGTTGATCTGATTGGTTTATTTGGCCCGTCTATCACCAACATAGGCCAATCAGCTAACCAGTATTTTCACCCCTTCCCAAAATTACTTCAACTGAAGGTTTCCAGATGGATATGCGGAGCAAATCCATCTGGCGGAGTCAGGTTAGCTGTCTGACGGACCTTCTAGGCAAACCTATGAAGACACTGTTGCAGTGATCAATTCTAGTAAAGTACAGTAAATAAATGAATGAATACGTTTTTTTTTCTAGATCCTGCTTTAATCCCAGAGATGTTCTTCAGGTGGTAAAAGGCTGACTTAATAACTGCCTTTATGAGCCTCTGAAGGTTCAAGTCCATCATGACATCATGATTTAATCCATAACCAGTGTTTTTCTAGCTGTATTAGCTGAAGCTGTGAGCGAACTCTGGACCTGTCCTCCTTTGGTCCAAAGACTATTACCTCAGTTTTGTTTAGAAGGTTAAGCATCAAGAATCAATTGGAACTAGTGGAACAAGCTTCCCAAAAGGAGTATAGAGGAGTTCTGCAAAGTACGGCAAACATGATTAGATCCGGCCAGACTCAGGATCAGAGCCTCGTCTTTCATCCACTGTGCCGCTGTCGTACTAAGAAAGGTTCCCTGTAGGAACTTGCAGCCCCTGCAATCGTAGTGCATCTCCCACAGGGAGAGCATAGCTCTTTTTACCCCCTTTTACATTTCAGCAGATACGTCCCTCGTTTCAAACGTGTTCATCAGACAAAAAAAATAAATTAATAAAAAAAAAAATCACTTAAATCTAGATGTCCAAGATGTATGAACAATTTTATGCAGATTTGTATTTGTTGTGCTGGTGAAGTTTCTCAATCATCCAGGTCATAATCATTCCAAAAAAGTAAAAAAACAATAAACTGGACTTTGTTTCAAAGTTTGAAGACGTTTCGCTTCCCATCCAGGAAGTTTTTAATTCAAAATGTCAGAAATAGCGTTAAGGTCGAGGTTTTATAGAGTGGACCAAAAACAAAGCCTTGTTTTTTGGCTTAGAAAACATGCATGTCTTCAAACCTGGAAACAAATTCCTGTGGATTGTTTTTTTAACCTTCTTTAGAATTTTATTTGTTGTTTATGTTATTTAATTTGCTATTCATGTCATAAAGAAACCCATGAACCGGACGACTGAGCGTAAAATTGCTTTTCTCTGTCCTCATAGATCAAACTTTTCTACTTTCACGTCTGGCTGAGTGGAGCTGAGGTGAACATGAGGATATAAACTCTGCAGGGATACCTTCCTTTAGCTCTGACACTCAGCCTTGAACTGCACTGCACACAGAGGTAAAACTGTTTTATACAATATAAGTACCTGCAGCATCAGACACTAATGGTTATTAGCTCCATCCCTAGATTTATTTAGAAAATTCAACATGTCCTGGGGTTACTTATGTTAGCAGGAATGGAACCATCCAGAAGAAAAACCTCAGGTCCACTAATAGACGCCATCAGTAAATGAATCCGTATCAAATAAAAACTATTTCTGTGCTCAGAATCTGCAGATCATTTGGTGAGAAGCAGAAATGTTAGACACTCATTTATTTGACCTCATTCACCAGGTGAGATTTGGGTGAAGTGTCTGAGCCTCTGTAACGCTGTGGTGTGAACGGGCAGGTGGGGTAAAATAAAATAAAAAAAATCCATGAGGTAGGAGCCAGAAGTCAAACCCTGTCCTAAGTGGCGGCCCCCTGGAGTCGGCCATCACTCTGAAAGGGCTGCTCTGATATTAACAGGCTACAGAATTATTCATGGCCTAATGAAGTTATGTCCCAGAGAGAAACATGCATTAGCGGGGGTCCAAATGGTTCTGGAAGAAGGGGCAGATTTCCCTGGGGGCATGAAGCAAATGGGAAATCCAAGTTTCAGTAAAAACAGCTAAGAATGTTTTATTACCAATCAGTAAAAGCTACATCTTTAGTAGGTTTTAGGATAGGTTTGATTATTTCATTTATATTTATAGTACAAAAATTATGAATTAATCTCTCAGATAGTAGAAAGGGAAGCTTTTTAATTTTTTTTATAACAGTAAAGCAATTTTTTTTTTTTACAAACCAGCCAATTCAAGATATTTCCAGAAAACTAAAAGAACTAAAAAAATGGGAGATTGAAATAAATAATAAAAAAAAATTATTTATGAAATCGAAATGTCGATAATATGCCACGAGGTAAACCAATAAGCTCGGGTCAGCACCCCCCTCCTTGGACATCTTATGCAAAAGATTACCCATTGTCACTCCTGTGCAATATTCTTCTCTCTCACTGTGCAATAAAACATGCCAACTACTAGGGATGCACGATATTGGGATTTTGGCCGATATCCGATATGCCGATATTTTAAAACTCATGTAGCCGATAACCGATACCGATACTGATGTTAAAGCTGGACAAAAATAAGTAGTCATTGAAAATCGCAGTTTTGTTATCCATTTCTGACACTTTAAAAAATAATATACTCAAATATATTTTCATATGCTGATATCAAATAGATTTTTAAAAACGCGGTATCGATCTATTTTACTTTCAAAATCTCCTGAAATTCCATCATTCTGTTACAAACTCTCATGATATTTTGCAAATTCTTGTGAGATTTTGTTAGTAAAATAGATCGATACCGCGTCAATATATCAACATATAAAAATATGGCAAAATTTTGTGAATTTTCGGGGGATTTCGTAGCATAACGATGACATATAGCAATATTTCATTAGTAAAAGAGATTGATATGGTGTTTTTAAATGGCAATATATCAGCATATGAAGATATTGGGATATTTTAATGTATCAATATTTTTTCCCTCGTCTTTAGAAGGTTTTAAGTCTGTAAAAAAGAAGTTTTTGAGGAAGAAGAAGAAGTAGTATTTTTTTTATTTTTTTTATTTTTTTTAGACTTTAGAAACTCAGAAGCTGATCAAATATCGGGTTAAATATCGGTGGGGGGGCCGATGTCCGATATTCAGTTTTAAGGCCGATACAGGCCGATACCGATAGGGAGCAGATTATATCGTGCATCCCTACCAACTACTGTTTGGTCTGTATAATTGCACTTATCTATATGGTCAGTACAGTTCTGCAGTGCAATAACCCAATGATTTTATGGGATTCTTTATAAATAAGATTGATCTTATTAAAAATAAGATCATAAGCACTCCTCTATCCGCGATTGTACCTGAGGTAGTCATGGAATCTGAACCGGGTTTAGACTGCTTTGATCCAGTTGAACTCTCTGAATTAGCAAAATTATTGTCTTCATCTAAGCCTTCAACTTGTATGTTAGATCCAGTTCCAACCAGGTTATTTAAGGAGGTATTCCCTTTGATCTCCTCCTCCATTTTAGATGTGATTAATCTATCTCTGTTACAGGGATATGTACCTAAAGCTTTTAAGGTCGCTGTAATTAAACCTCTGCTTAAGAAACCGTCTCTTGACCCAGATGACTTGGTCAATTATAGACCTATATCCAATCTTCCTTTCTTATCCAAAATTCTTGAGAAAGTAGTTGCCAAACAAGTTTGCGATCACTTCCACCATAATGAACTTTTTGAAGAGTTTCAGTCTGGCTTTAGAGCTCATCATAGCACTGAAACAGCTCTGGTGAAAGTCACTAATGATATTCTCATGGCCTCAGATAATGGACTTGTATCTGTGCTCGTCCTGTTGGATCTTAGTGCTGCATTTGATACAGTTGATCATAATATTCTTTTAGAAAGACTTGAATATTTTGTTGGAATTAAAGGAACAGCACTAGACTGGTTTAAATCTTATCAATCTGATCGAATTCAGTTTGTTCATGTTAATGATAGATCTTCAACACGCTCAAAGGTTACCTGTGGAGTACCACAGGGATCAGTGCTAGGACCAATTCTCTTTACTTTATACATGCTCCCAATTGGTAGAGTTATTAGACAGCATGGGATTAATTTCCACTGTTATGCTGATGATACCCAGCTATATCTGTCTATAAATCCAGATGAAGCTAACCCATTACATAGATTACAGGCATGTCTGAAGACATAAAAACCTGGATGACTCTTAACTTTCTGCTTCTGAATGCAGACAAAACAGAAGTTATAGTCTTTGGACCAGAGTCTCTGAAAAAGAAACTGATTAGCCAGTCACTTCATTTGGATGGGATTAAACTGATTTCAGATAATAAAGTAAAAAATCTTGGTGTTATTTTTGATCAGGACCTGTCATTTAAATCCCATATCAAAGAGGTTTCTAGAATTTCCTTCTTTCATCTGAGGAATATTGCAAAAATTAGAAATATCCTGTCCAGGGGTGATGCTGAGAAACTAGTCCATGCATTTGTTACTTCAAGGTTGGACTATTGTAATTCTTTACTATCAGGAAGTCCACAAACTGTAGTTAAAAGCCTTCAGCTGATCCAAAATGCTGCAGCCAGAGTTCTAATGAAAATTAAAAAGAGAGATCATATCTCGCCTATCCTGGCTTCTCTTCATTGGCTTCCTGTTAAATCCAGAATAGAATTTAAAATCCTCCTTCTCACATATAAAGCCTTAAATGGCCAAGCTCCATCTGATATCAGAGATCTGATTGTTCCTTACGTTCCTAACAGAGCACTTCGCTCTCAATCTGCAGGTTTACTAGTGGTTCCTAGAATTTCTAAAAGTAGAATGGGAGGCAGATCTTTTAGTTCTCAGGCTCCTCTCCTGTGGAACCAACTACCAGTTTTAGTCCGTGAGGCAGACACCCTGTCTACTTTTAAGGCTAGGCTTAAAACTTTCCTTTTTGATAAAGCTTATAGTTAGGGTGGCTCAGGTTATCCTGAGCTATCTCTATAGTTATGCTGCTATAGGCTTAGACTTTTGGAGGACATAGGGACCCCCATTTCATCATTCTGCTTCATTCTCTCTCTGTTCTCCTATTCTGCAGAATCTGTTAATTCAATCTCTAACCTTCTGCTCTCTCTGCTTTTCCTCAGAGTAGCTTTGCCTCGTCTGTTCCTGTTTGGCTGTGACGTCATCCTGGAAAGAAACATCAGCTGTGCTGCTTCTATCAACACCCTTGTTTATAGATGTTGGAGATCGGCCTGTTTTCCAGTGTGGTCCTGTTTCTCTGACCGTGACTGAGTGGATGTGCTCTCTTCATCCTCTGGCATGGGAGCTGCCTTGGAGCTCGTCTGCCTGGCTGTGTGTTTCCTGGACGGGGCCGCCTTTTACAGGTGCTGGTCATAAAATTAGAATATCATGAAAAAGTAGATTGATTTCAGTAATTCCATTTAAAAAGTGAAACTTGTATATTATATTCATACATTACATACAAACTCATATATTTCAGATGTTTATTTTGTTTAATTTTGATGATTACAAATGACAACAAATGAAAATCTCAAATTCATCATATCAGAAAATTAGAATATTACTGAAGACCAATAAAAACAAAGGATTTATAGAAATGTTGGCCAACTGAAAAGTATGAACATGAAAAGTATGAGCATGTACAGCACTCAGTATTTAGTTGGGCCTCCTTTGGCCTGTATTACTGCAGCAATGCGGCGTGGCATGGAGTCGATCAGTCTGTGGCACTGCTCAGGTGTTATGATAGCCCAGGTTGCTCTAATAGTGGCTTTTAGCTCTTCTGAATTGTTGGGTCTGGTGTATTGCATCTTCTTCTTCACAATACCCCATAGATTTTCTATGGGGTTAAGGTCAGGAGAGTTTGCTGGCCAATTAAGAACAGGGATACCATGGTCCTTCAACCAGGTACTGGTAGCTTTGGCACTGTGTGCAGGTGCCAAGTCCTGTTGGAAAATGAAATCTGCATCTCCAAAAAGTTGGTCAGCTGCAGGAAGCATGAAGTGCTCTAAAACTTCCTGGTATGTGGCTGCGTTGACCCTGGACCTCAGAAAACACAATGGACCAACACCAGCAGATGACATGGCACCCCAAGCCATCACTGACTGTGGAAACTTTACACTGGACTTCAAGCAACGTGGATGAAGTGCCTCTCTTCTTTTCCTCCAGACTCTGGGACCATGATTGTGTAGCCTATAGAACTAGACTGAAAGACCATTTAAAGGCTTTTGCAGGTGGTTTGAGTTAATTAGCTGATTAGAGTGTGGCACCAGGGGCCATCAATTTTGAACCTTTTCACAATATTCTAATTTTCTGATATGATGAATTTGAGATTTTCATTTGTTGTCATTTGTAATCATCAAAATTAAACAAAATAAACATCTGAAATATATGAGTTTGTATGTAATGTATGAATATAATATACAAGTTTCACTTTTTAAATGGAATTACTGAAATCAATCTACTTTTTCATGATATTCTAATTTTATGACCAGCACCTGTACAGCTGCTTTTTGTATCTCTGCTTCTGTCTCCTTGAACCCCAGTCGGCCTCGGCAGATGGCCACTCACACTGAGCCTGGTTCTGCTGGAGGTTTCTTCCTGTTAAAAGGGAGTTTTTCCTCTCCACTGTCGCTACAAGCATGCTTAGTGTGGGGGATTGTATTTGAGTCAATGAGTCAATGCAATCAACTGGTTTTCCTTAGATAGAAAACTTTGTATCAATTTGACTGTATGATCTGGTTGAACTGTAAAGTGCCTTGAGATGACATGTGTTGTGAATTTGGCGCTATATAAATAAACTGAATTGAATTGAATTGAATTCCCTTAGCTCTCTACTGTGCATATATATATATTTTTTTGGTACTATATACACTCTTTTTATATTGTCTGTCATATTTTTATCTTTAATGATATCTTGATTTAACTTTTTGCACTCTATATAAGCTACTGGAACCAGAATTTACCTGAAGGAGTAATCACCAGGGGATACATAATGTTGAGTTTAAGTGTAATATTAATACACATTATTAGGAAAAGTTGATATATGGGAGCGGTGGTGAATTTTGCAATTACATACATAAAAGACAAGTAAGTAAACTGTATTAAAATCTTCCAGAAGAGAATAAGGAGTTTATACAGCTACTACGAAACACAATATCATTCAATATTTTATAGGAAAAGAAGTTTTAGGCTGAAGAAAGAATTTCGCTCCTATGAGACTTTACAGCAGCTTCAGCTTCCATTTATTGAAATATATCTTCAGCAAAGAGAGCACCAGTAGGTTAGCCTCGTGAGACCATCCTGATCTCGCGAGCTTTCAAGGTTTCACTCGCAGATCAGTCTGGAGACTCTCCGTTAAAGAAAATTTGGAGCCGTTTACCAAACGAACGTCCAATCAGCGTTGGCTTTGAGGCGGGTTGAGGTGTGACGCAACAAGAAGCGCGACAGTTCAGTCTAAAGAACATGGCGGCTTCAGCCGATGAAACTAGCGTTAGCGTGGCTATCGAGCAAGTTTTATCGGAATTACAGAGTATTTCTTCACTGAAAGAAGAGCAAAACACTGCTCTGGAGGCTTTTCTCAGAGGAAAAGATGTTTTTGCTCTTCTCCTGACTGGTTTCGGCAAGAGTAGCCTGGCTGTTAGAACGTCATATGCTTGGTTGATCTGATTGGTTTATTTGGCCCGTCTATCACCAACATAGGCCAATCAGCTAACCAGTATTTTCGCCCCTTCCCAAAATTACTTCAACGGAAGGTTTCCAGATTGATATGCGGAGCAAATCCATTTGGCGGAGTCAGGTTACCAGTAGATGGTAATTGGCCAATATTTAAAGTGTTCCAAGCAGTGATGAAACTTTGATAATTTGATATCAAAATGTAATCATGCAGCCCTGCTTATAACAGCTGGGATTTTGCTGCTGTAGATCCGCTCCCATTCAAACTGCTGTAGCCACATTTCTACGGGGGCCCAAAAAAATAATCAAATGAACAAGGAAATAATGACATTTTAATTAAAATAAACACATCTCCCAATAAATCAATGTAATATTAAGTTTTAAATACATAATAAAAAATGACTTTACCATTAAATTCTGAAATTGAAGATGAAATACTCATATGTGCCTTTACATAATTAAATACATCTTTTAAATTTATGACATTGAATAATTCATTTATATATACACATTTCATTAATACACTCTAATTAATTGATGCAGTCTGCTTAGCAGGGATAACATTGGGGTCTCTAGCCTCAAAGCGAACTCATTCTTAAGCTTAGATATATTTCACACCAAACTTCTTTCTGGTTCTTGTTAGCTTGATAAGAAAAACAAATGTCTTTGTTTCTATGCAACAAGCTTATGACTGTAACCTTCTCCCTCCAGCTTAAAATAAGTTTGCAGCATAGTTACAGGTTAAAATTAACATGTTTTCTTATTGTGGAGACAGAATCAGACTGCAGAGCTTCTACATATATTGAAATTTAGTTTCTGGCATTATCATATTAGTAAAAAGGTTCATAAATCTTTTTATCAGAGCACAGAGAGAAGTAGGGAGATTTAACGTGAAACAGATTTGCTGGGATAGGCAACATGCAATAAAATATATCTCCAAGTTTACCAGAAAGTTTACAAGAAAAAAATATGCTATTCTATATTTAAAATGCAGCATATCCATATTTTTCTGGATGATGGATGGAATGGAAATTGTAAATTCTAGGGAAGCATGATATATTGATTTTGGCATCAGAATCGGCTGTTTTTTTTTTTTTCTGTTAATGCACTAAAAGGCTAACCTGACTCCATCAGATGGATTTGCTCCGCATATCCATCTGGAAACCTTCCGTTGAAGTAATTTTGGGAAGGGGCGAAAATACTGGTTAGCTGATTGGCCTATGTTGGTGATAGACGGGCCAAATAAACCAATCAGATCAACGAAGCATATGACGTACTAACAGAGAGACGACGAAGAGGAGCCAATTGATAGATCAAACTCTTGCCGAAACCAGTCGGGGGAAGAGCAAAAACATCTTTTCCTCTGAGAAAAGCCTCCAGAGCAGTGTTTTGCTCTTCTTTCAGTGAAGAAATACTCTGTAATTCCGATAAAACTTGCTCGATAGCCACGCTAATGCTAGTTTCATCGGCTGAAGCCGCCATGTTCTTTAGACTGAACTGTCGCGCTTCTCGTTGCGTCACACCTCAACCCGCCTCAAAGCCAACGCTGATTGGACGTTCGTTTGGTGAACGGCTCCAAATTTTCTTTAACGGAGAGTCTCCAGACTGATTAGCGAGTGAAATCTTGAAAGCTTGCGAGATCAGGATGGTCTCACGAGGCTACTAAAAGGCACCTCTCTAACATTTTTTTTGAAAATATAAAAACATAATGAAAGCGTTCGGACGGAGTAACTGTAGGTCCATCAGCCTCCACCCTTAGAGCGCCCCCACCAACTTTCATCACAAAGATACACCATTGGTTTGCAGCCACGCAGAGCCGCGCATGCGAGCTAGAAGTAAGCCCTTTTCAATGCAACGGGAAAGCCCTGCGACAATGGAATCCAGACAAAGAAAACCGTAAAACAAAGAAGCCAAAGACATATACTTCTGTTTAGTGTAGAGGAAAACTGAAATAAAAGTTTGAACTGCAGTTTTGGTAAAAATAAATTAATACATTTTTTTTTTTTTTTATCCCAATAAGGATTTCAATAGTTTATCAATTCCATTTCTATCAATTTGTTTGGTGCACCAAAACAATGACCAACATAGACTGATACGTCAATATTAGGGGTGGGTATTGCCAAAGAGGTCACAATTCGATTCGAATCACGATTCACAGGCCACGATGCGATTCTATCACGATGCATCACGATACATGAATTCTTGCGATGCATTGCAATATTTTCTCCTCCATGTTTTGTTTTTGAATGACTCGGCGCAGTTTCCCGCGGCCGGAAATGCTTGTGACACAAGGCAGCGTGCATCAACACATCCGCAGCGATATCTACTGGACTGGAAGTTGTATTACACTTGTTTTTGGCTGATGTTCACCAACCAGTCATGCAATTTTATTTATGAATTTTTTTTAATTAATAATCGATACTTGGCGTCAAGAATCGATGCAGTAGATCACGAAATTTAGAATCACGATGTATCATCATGACGATTATTTTGCACACCCCTAGTCAATATGCAGCTATTTTAGCATTTTGTCCTCATATCAGCTACTGAATGCATACTGCAATACTTAGTGCATTCAGGAGCTTTGCATTATGATCACATGAAGTCTATGAATTTCCGCTTCTTCAATTCCCATCCATTAATGTTGGATAGGAAATTTCTTTCTTTTTTTTACTTAGATTTATATCATTTTTATTATGTAAATGGAGGAATAAAAATAAATGTCTGTCTAAAGGACTGGTTTCAGAATAATCAAAGGTCAGTTGGACAGACGTCAAAGTGTCTGTATCAGCCTTAAACAACCTGTATCGGTCTATTTCTACTAAAAACAAAGCCATTTGGAGCAAAGTCATTTAAGTCAGTTTTAAGCTCTGTTCAAAAAAGCTATAAAAGCTTTTTGAAAAAATAGGATTTGCACACTTTTCACAGGTTCATATTAGGGGTGGAACGGTTCACAAAATCCACGGTTCGGTTCACGGTTTCGTGGTCACGGTTTTCGGTTCGGTTCGGTATATGTTGATCATTACCCCGAAATCCCATAAATTAATGAAATTTATGAAAAAATCCCCAAAAATTAATGAATTGTAATTATTTTTAATGATCCGCGGAAACCCTGGATCATTTCCGCATGTTTTGCTGCTTTGAATTTAATCATCTGGCGCATGCCCTCTACGATCTCCAAGGAACTCAGAGCGGAGCGGACGGGAGCCACAGTGGAGGCTGCAGGCTTTGCTTTGTGCAGCCGGTCTGGAGCGCAGCGGGGCGGAGCGCTGACGGAGTATGTGGGATTTCGGGGTTAGCATGACATGTTGGTCATATTGCTATTAGCATAAACAAAACGTGTTGCACAATGCTTGCACACTGTTTTTATCCACAACTTTCTTTCCGCCGTCATCGTAGGTCACTCTAAATGCAAAGTGGTCCCATACAGCAGACCTATAAAGTGCTGCTGGCGCGTCTTCCAACTCCTGTTCTTTCCCACTCACCATACCCACACAATTCTCCACAACAACTGATTTTTTTCTGCTACACCCGGCTACGCTGCTTCACTTCTTCTTCTTCTTGTTTACTACTGGTGGTTGGCTTTGGTCGCAGTACCGCCACCTTCTGCTCTGGAGTGTAAACGCGTTGCCTATGAGAAAAAGGAGCAGCGCATGAACCGAACGCAACACACGCGAACCGCACCGAACGGTTTTCATAAACCGTTCCATCTCTAGTTCATATGCATTAAGCAGTGGTAAAATACTTAGACAAAAACAGTAATATATAGTAATTGTTAAGGGAATTCAAATTGTGAATAAAGATGTCATTCAAAGAATCCAAACTTAATTTGCAAGTTAAACACCTCAATATACCAGGAGGAAGTGAGAACCTTTTTTTTTTAAACACCCTAAAGCTAAAGTGTGAAAAAAATAATTAGAGGGACTGAGAGACAATGGAAATAACAAGAACCTGAGCAACAATTTCAGCTGTGTTGACAGTTTCCTGTGAGCAAATATATAATGTTCTATCCCAGTGTTGTGAAAGACCCTTTATATACCTCACCTCCAGTCTATATGGGAGGAGGCTGCAGAGAGAGGGGGGGCATCAGTTCACATCACAGATGTTGCTCTGGTGGGATTTTTAAGAATCAGCTCTTAGCCTTGTTGGACAGGTCAAAGACAGCCTGGCGAGGGCTCAGCAGTGGTTGGGCGGGGCGGGGATGCTCTCTGAGCAGCCTTTAGATGAGAAAGCATTTCTGACAATAATCAATATGAATCGAGACAGCAACTGATGTTATGGGATCCCCAGCTCAATAAATGATCCACGTTTTTCTATCTCGGTACAAAAATCTGTTTAGGAGCAGAGGCGGAGCTAACAGCAGCAGAGATGTTTGAATATGAGCGTAGATTTATTAGTAAGAGCTTCATGGAAACCTTCTGTGAAGTGACTGTAAATACGGATAACGTTCTTGTTAATTTTTTAATTTTGGTAAAGTGTGATTAGTGTAGATTGACCCTGAATTGGTTCCTGGTTATTGATCGGTTCCCAGCTGTAGTAAATGATCCACCTCCTTTCTGCTTTTCCATCAGCAACAATCCGAACCCTCATTCTGGGAAAAAAGGGGGACTGTTAAGACCATAGATCTAGAGATAGAGATCAGCAGTCAAGTGACTCATGATGTATGACTCACCACAACATAGTGAGAGGAGAGATGAAGACACCAGGGTCAGAAGGCTGGGTCGGACAAGCAGCTGTTTCAGTAAGATGTTAATAATGGAAACATTTTTAAATAACTAGAACCAAATTACGAGATCAGTTCCAAGCCGAATTATCATTTTCTATAAAACAGATATTTCACCAGAAACCAGTTTTGGTGCGCTGCCTGTTCAGTTTCACCGATTCCTGCTTTTATATGGTATGAATGTAGCATTTAGATATGTGTATGATGAAAAAAATGCTTTAAAGATAAAAACTGTACTTTAACTCTCTCTAAAACTGTTGTTTTAGACTTAGACAACATTTATTGTATAATTGTAACTTTATTGAGTGCATACAAAACAAAATTTCATTTTCTTTTGTTTCTTCTGTAATTGTTTCTCTTTCTGCAACGGTTTCTTTGAACAGTCAACCTTTTATGTGCTTTATTACTGAATTAAATTAATCAAAACATTGAAAGGTAAACGCATAAAACATATTGAAATAAATGCCTCACTACAGATTTTAAGATTGAAATAAGTTACAAATCAGGCAGTGCTCTACGGAGATATTTTTGTTCCATCATTGTTGCAAGGACAGAACAGATTTTATAAATGGAAATTAGAAACAAAACAACAAATAAAACAAAATGCTTAATTACTGCATGCTGGAAATGAAAAACCTCTTAAACAAAAATAAGTTTTTAAATGAACTTTTTCTTAAATTAAATTTTCAATTCTTTGCATATTCTATTTTTACAAACTTTTCTTTTGTGCAGATTTCTTTTCTTTATTTCTGTTTTTTTTAGATTGAGCTTTAAAAATTGCAATATTTTCAAGTTGTTCTCCAACGTTTTCCAGGCCAAGGCTGACTGATACCATCAACAGATATAAAAGCATTGTTTGTTTTCATTTTCATGATTCTGAGCCAGATTTAGGTCACTTGTGTCTGGGATTATTCACTTCATACATTCTTAAAAAGACCTCGGACCTCAGAGCTAAGCATGGTTTCACAAAGTCAGGATGGAACTACTTGTTCTGATCAAACAGGAATGTTTCCTCTGGGAGGATAGGCTGCTCTTAAAGTACTGTGTTGCTCCTTTAATGTCAGCAAGCTCCAGTATTCAGACATAAGCTGTCCATCACACGAAGAAGAGTATCAGGAGGGCAGCTGAGAAAGGTGAGGGGGTGTTTTTGCCCCTTCCCTGGAGAAGTTACACAATCATCTAAATATATTTTGGTATTGTACACTGGGTGGAGAAGCTGGGTCTGTGAATCACTGCTTTGGCATGTCAAAAACTGTTCTGCAGTTAATACATTGGCAGCCTGTCAACGTTCACACTTTGGTTGCTGTGTAGAAACAAACCCAGATCCTAGTCAATCTGGCTCTAAGAGTGCTCACATGAAATAATAAAGTGACATGAGATGAGGTATATATGATAACTTTGACTGAAAAGCAGCCAGCAGCCTGAACACTTTTTATTTACCATTTTAAAATAACATGAAGAATAAAAACTTTTCTCCTCCCCATTCAAAGCCACAGCTCAAACATACGGCTGTATCTAACTAGCAGGGGTGTGAATTGACGAGAATTTGGCGATACAATTGTACCCAAAGATATTGTGATAAAGTGAAAAAGATCAGTGACGTCACAGTGCGGTAAGCCTAGCGCCATTCTCCCCGCTTTACAAGCTAAATCAATGGGAACTACTAGACACATCTGCAATCAACAACAATTATTGAAGATTTCCAGAGGACTTCACCATTGAAATTCATCAGAGCTATAGTGAAACTGACAATGCCCACGTGCATGGCAGCTGGATGTTGGAATACATCGGGTAAAAGTGAAAAAAAAAAAAAAAAAAAAAAGATTCCTGATCCTCCACGGACGGGTTATGGTTGGATTGCCGACTTGAAGGGGGAGGATTTTCCAAAAAACTTCTGGCCAGAAAAAAAAAACATGTACTATGGAGCCACCATTTGGAAGAAGAATCTTTAAAGATGACTTGGATAATAGCATGTTGTGACAAACACCAGATACAGCACTGCGACTTGATCAACAGCCGATACCGCACCGTGACGTCACAAACCGGTAGGTGGCAGTAGTGTTCTTGACACTGTTCTGACAAACATGGATGCCTCCAGTCAAACACTGGGGTCTTTCTGCATGGAGTCGGCATGTTATCCCCATGCATCTGTGGTTTCTGTACAGATACTCTGTTTTCCCCCACAGTCCAAAAAGAAAAAAGGAAAAAAGGAAATTGTGTACATCATTTATTTAGGAGAATAATTTGTATGTTTTAGTTTAGTGACTTTGCATTTTTGTGTGAATGAGTTTGTGTGGGTGGGTGGGTGTCTCTGTGTTGCCCTGCATTGGAATGGACACCTGTCCAGGGTGCAACCTTCCTTTCACCCATGAGAGAGAGAGATAGAGAAATACATACATATAGAGACAGAAAATATTGGTATTCTGAATCAATACGATTATGTTCTAAAGAAATATTGCATTATTCAACAGAATCAATTTCATAGAAAAAAAAAAAAAAAACAGAAAAAAAAACAATCTGTTATTTGAAATGTATATATTTCTTTGTTTTGTTTATCTGAGTAGAGATATTAGTCGATCAAAGCTGGTTTGTTAGTCTGATTATTTGCTTGGCGCTTTAAATGAATGATGCTTATATTTTCCCAACTTTAGCTCTAAAACAAAATGAAGAACTGAACACTTTGGATATGATTTAGCATCCAATCTGATAAAATAACTAAAAAAATAAATAAAAAAAATCGAATCATATGATTCTGAAAATAAATGGAGCTGGCACACGATTCTCTGCAGCTGCGCTAGCGGAGCTATGCAGCAATTTGGTGGTAATGTCATAAATTCCACAGGGAGTAAGACATGGTGGAAAGTAAAACACAGCGTTAATGGGGAAAATAGAAACTAAAATCAATCATCAATCGATAAGATATTTTAATGAACAGTTTACCAGTAGTAGAAGCTCACAATCGGAGCTCTTACAGGGTTCCTACAGCATAAGGCAAGTAAAATTCAAGACTTTTTATGACTTCTTAATGCCACTTGAAATAAAAATTTAAGACCAAATTCACAAGAAACACAAGAGAAACCTGCTTGCGACAACTTAACCCAAAGGGGAAGAAAGCTAAAAACACACAAATGACAGATATATTTTAACAATTATTTAACTGAATTCACAAACTTTGTTTTAGCAGGGAATAAAACAAATCAGATTTAAAGCCACAACATAACCAGTGCTAAGTCTTTTTTGCAGCTATTTTTCTTTGTATGGTTTTCTTAGTATGTTTGATTTGGTGATAAGTGGAGGCGTTGCAGAGACAAGGGTGGAACAAAACCGAAAAATACCGGCTGTTTCTCAGTAACTCCATTTTGACGCTTTGTGTTTTGTGCTTTGCATGTGAGACATGTGCGACTTATTGCACAAAATCCACTGAGCCTCATGTTTGTTCCCTGGTTTTAGCCATGGAGAAAACTCTTGGCTGGAGACAATTTTGGTTACATTTACACTTGCTCATATTTTCCAGACAAAAAGTTAATGGCGCATCTCCCAAATGTCCCGGCCGCAACAACGCTTTCATTGGTTCCGCTATCGGGACGGAACCAATAATGGCGAGCCGTTATTTTTTATTTTTTTTTATAAAAAAAAAAAAAAAAAAGTCAATTTTAACATTTTATTTGGATTGCAAAAATAAATCGTAATAAACATAATCCTATTTATGATGTTTTAAAAATTAAGACCTACAAAAGACTGATTTAAGACATTTTAATACCAATTAAGGCCTTAGTTTTATTTTGAAGAATTCAATGCCTTTTAAGACTTTTTAAGGACCTGCAGGAACCCTGTCTTACCACTACCAAAAAATGGATAAAGTGAAACAGTAATCCTCTTGCAGCTTCGGAAAAACAAATGGGGAACAACAAGGATGCTTAAGAGGAGCAATGCAGGACACATGCAGCTTATCGCGCTGCCTTCCTAATGAAGATTAATTTCAGCAGACCTCACAAAAAGCTCTCTGAGAATCACCTTTCAAAGCGTCTCGTTTGCTTTAAATGTAATTTTTCCTAATTTGTGATTCAAAAAAGCAAAGATACATTTTTTTTTTCTGGAATAACCTTAAAATCCAGAATTATGGTCAGTTTTTTGTTTAAAATGCATTTTAAAGGCATAGCAAAGCCACTTAAAATAAAAATATTAATAATAATTCAATTAAAGCAGTTAAACATTTAGTACTATTTTTATTACTTGGTTTTCCCACTACTAATTTAAAACAAAAAAGTGAAGCTATATAAATTCATTACAAACAGCATGATACATTTTCTTAATCGTTTTGGCTTAAAGCTAAATAAAATTGAAAATTCATTTAAAATTTAAGATTACACACCACACACACACACACAAAAATAAGTATTTCGAAACACAGAAATGTTATGGAACTGTCATCTTTCTAGGGGAACAAGAAGTTCAAAGCCACCATCTCATCAGGAAGTTCAGAAAAAGCTTTCTACCCCTCAGAAAGGCGCCTCTGCTTTTGTAATTGTCCCCTAAGATAAGTAAAGACGACATGTGTTCCACATTATTTCTCCTGACAGACACAGAGGACCGGGTAAAGGCTCCACTTTGCTGGCAGCCTGTCGTTACACGTTACAGCTTCAGTTGTCTTCACTCACTGCAGCTGGATACAAAAGACCTTCTGACTCGCCTCAATGGTGGCGTCTGTAAGGTATTACAATGCTGCATATTACTGATTTCTAAGAAATGACAAAATGACTCAAATACAGCTGCTCCATTATCATTTTCTCTTTCCAAGCACCAATCTAATCTGTCTGTAATTTCTATTGGTGACATTTGTTTCAGACTTATCTGGTTTCATCCACGATAACCTGATATGTTATAGGCGTGTATTTAGGTTAATAATACAAACAATATTTTGTATTCTGTCCCCCTACCCTTCCTGAATATGGACCCAATTTTAGAACAGGGGCCTTCAACGTTTTCCAGGCCAAGGACCCCCAAACTGATGGCGGGATGGAGCAGGGACCCCCTGGGATCAGACTGGTCGTATAGTCACTCTATTACAGATGGAGAAATGTAGTGAAAGCAATTTCTCCCTGGGATTATTTAAAGTATTTCTGATTCTGATTCCTGGTTGATGGGACAGGTGGTGTGAATGAAACGGTGCCCACCTCTGTGCATGACTGAATGGGTGCATTGATCATGGGCGGTTCTAGACAGGGGCCAAAGGGGGCTAGTGCCCCTGTAGATCGTGCCCTGGCCCCTGTTATGGCCCCTGTACTGAAGCCAAAATACTCAAAGAAGTTCTAATGATGATATGCGCTGGAACAGACATGGTTACTGGTAGCTCCTTTGGATAGATTTCATTTTTTTCTTTACAAATTATGTTTTACTAATTATTTAAAAACAATATGGTGTTAGCTACAGCGGTATTGAGATAGGATCCCAGTTTCTATCTGCTAAATGTTTTTTTCTAAACAACTTGCTCTAACTTTTACAGCTGACTTTTACAGTTTTTCTTCAGTTCTAATTCAAATTTAGAGTAAACGGTAATTTTAACTTCAATTAAGTCAAAAATATGTAAAATTTCTAATTTATGAATGTTTATCGATCTAATAAGCCATAAACAAAAATAAAATAGAAATAAAAATTTAATTAAACCTAAATGAATAGAAATTTCCCTTCTTGCAGCTTTCTTAATATATTTGAATTCCTTGGGGTTTTTTTCTATTTCATGCTTTTCTGTGCCCCCATGAAATCACACTGGCCTCCTCCTGGCCCCCTGGTACATTTGGTCTAGAGCCGCCACTGGCATTGATGACTGAATGACATCTTCTGCCTCCATTTATCTGTTTACTACAGTCTGTTGAATTCATGTTAATTTTAATACATTGAGAAAGGCTAATCGCCCCTCGTTACCCCCTGTATACCCGACACTAGGGGTGTAAATAATAATCGTCTTGTATCGATGCATCGATCCAACAGCCGACGATCCGATGCATCGACACGTCCGCAAGAGAATTGATTCATGTTTTTTTTTCCTCCGGTCTATTTTTATCCATTTGCTCCTGGGCGTAATTCTCCCTCCCGTGCTGCGGTGGTGCTAAAGCTATTTTGCCCTCCTACCTAGCTTCCTGGTTATACTCTTACAGCAGTGTGTTGCAGTGAGCTTGACACAGACATTTTTAAATTATGCTCAATATTGAATCGTGGTCTGTGCTACACGCTGTAGGTCTAGATACGGCCGAGGCGGCGAGGAAGTGGGGGCGAGTTTAGTCCGACGACGGAGGGACATGAGGGGCAAAAAGAGCGGAGATCCAGGTGGGAAAAGGGTCCCAGCGTTCTTGCGTACCTCGCTCTTCTAGCGGGTCAAACTTCAGGAGTTGTTTTCCGCAATTTTGGTCATAAAAACAAAACAAGCCGGCCTCCTGCCTGGTGCACTGTTTGTAGGAGAGGAGCAGCGGAGCGTCTGTGGAGGGGGCGGGACGTCTGGAGCCGAGGTATTGCATTGCACTCATTGCACTGATTTTCTGCAGTATTTTTGCAGTATTTTTTGATGCAACTTTTCTACTTCTGTTATTTGCTGTTGTTTCTAAAAAGAATATGCATAACGATATTACAGCTTTCATTGATTTATTTCAAATTTGAAACTTTGTTTAGCCTGTAAGGTGTAAAAAAAAAAATTAAGCGATTAATCGATTAATCGAATCGTATCGTGGTGTATTCTTGAGTATCGAAAATAATCGAATCGTTGGGTCAGGAAATCGATACTGAATCGAATCGCCATGATGGGTGTGATTTACACCCCTACACGACACAGGTTGAAAGTCAGCCTGATCCAAAAAAATTTTGCACGACTGGTGAATCGGCCCGAAAGGGCAAAAAATGGTCAAGTTTATGCCCGGGTTTAGTTTAGCTGTGAGAAGTTGAGAGGAATACCATCTGGTTCTGTATCAAAAATCATTGGAATCATTAAAACTTTTATTGAATGCATTTTCTGATAATCATCTGTTTTTTTTCCTCATAACTACTGCAAACAGAAGCAATCAGGGGTTCAGTGGACTCCTTTCCATGTATTATAAGATGTGTCTTTATAAAAACTGACAGACCAGTGGTCATCAGATTAAACAGCTTCACTGGTATTTAAAGCATCTGGACAGAACCAACAAAAACACCTGATGGACGTCAGGGAATCCTTCATTTGCTGAAATCACGTTAGTATTAGAAACAACACAAAAACACCAGTGTGTTTGCTGCACAACAAGGAGTGTTATTCTTCTGGACAATAGAGTCTTAACAGTTAGAGGAGGGGAGAGTGCCACTCTAACAGAGAGGCACTCGTAGTCTGTGGAGCACCATCTCTCTCTCACCCTGAACTATGGCAGAAATAGCTAATTAGGAATTTGCAGAGAAAATAAAAGGCTGCAGTCATTTTGCTGACTAACCCTGACATTTCCAGGGTAGCTCCGCTCTTCAAGCTTCACATTCCCTGCGGCCAGTGAGGCAGCATCATGAAAAGAAAACCCCATTCACTCAGTCGTTGGGAAATGACATGAGGAGGAAGCTTTAAACTAAGCTAGGAAAGGGTTCGACATCCTGTTAGGTTTGCCACAGACGCACACAGGAAATGGACCACCAAAAGACAGGAAAGGAAACCCTTTCAAAAGGTAGACGTCAGTGAGAGCTCCGAGGTCATACAAAGAAATGAAAACACAGTAATCTAAGAGCAGTGAGCTGCGACTGTCTGCTGTAAGAAACCGGTAAAGGCTTTCTGGCCTTTGTTCCAAATCACTACGGTCATTTAGCAGAAGACAAACAAACTGATGTCCAGTGAGTAAATAAACCTAACCTTTCTGTGACCTGTTACTGCACTGTAAAACCAAACAGTACTACTAACTTAAAGTCATTAAGGGTAGATAACTCAAAATCAAGTTTTCCGTAAAAATAACTATAAACTAATGAGTTTTCTGACTGAATAATGTTCTTTTAATTTGAATGGCAGTTCAAACGGTTTGTTTGAAGCATCTTACTAACCAGTTAGCATCTTAGAGCTAGCAGGTTCCCAATGGGAAATTCCATTGGGACCAAGTAGCACTAAATTGGTGACTTAGAAACGACGCTGTCAAGGAACGCTATGGACAGCGGAAACATGCAAGAGGAGGAGAGTTTAGTGTCGGAGGTCGTGGATGAGTCTCCTCCGTCATCCATTTTTTATTTAGAGGAGGAAAGCGGGGACGAAGATGTTGTGGAAGAGGACGCCAGGGCGGCAGAAGCTTGGTTTGGTGTAGAAGGCTTCCAGCCGTACATGTTTGAGCCCTTGCCTCGCAACGCTGCCAGTTCTGTTAGCTCTACGCCTGCTGAAGAAACAGACGTCCATCCCCGTGAACACTGCGACGCAACTCAATGGGAAAGGAAAGGATTCTGATTTCTGATTATATAATTTATGATATAATTTATGTGTACAAGCTGACGTAGAAGTAACTGGCCTGCATAAGATAACGAAAAAAAAAATATTATTAATCGGTTATTTCAATTTCAATTATAGATTAATCCGGATTAATAGTTTTAATTTGATCATGTGATTGCCATAGTTATGCAGAACAGGATAAGGGGATGTTTAAAGTAGTACAGCAACACTGACAACTGGTTGTTTTTTTTCTTTCTTTGTTAGTGAATAGCAACATATTTATATAACTTATCAGGTAGGGGTGTAAAGAAATATTACATTTATGATTAAATGTTGATCAGTGGCTTATTAGATAAAAATTTGCTCAATCCAATTCATCAAAAACACCTGCTAAAGAGTTTCTTTCAGTGTTGTAACGTTAACACTGTTCACTAGGTGGCGCTGCTGTTCCATCTTAAATGGACTCTCACAGTTATTTGCAGAGCTAATGTGCTAGAAAACATTTTTTGTTTATCGAGTCAGTATTTAATACACAACAAAAAGTTAAACTACAATGGATTATTTTAATTTAACATTTTAAAAAAAGAGTTCTCCTTTTAATGGAAAGATCCTCTTGATATAAAAGAAAACTAGGTTTTAAATAGAATGGCTGCTTATCAATTAATCACTGGTAGATTAATAAGCTGAACCAACTTTAGATTAATTTATTAAATGATAACTTTCACTGCTAGTATCAGGTAGTTTACTTTTAGTTCCTTCCTCTCATTCTAACCTTTCACTCTGCAATCTTTATGTTTTCTGATCAATTTCATTAACATTAATCATGTTGACATAAAAAATGCAAGTTCATATCACTTTGAATATGTTGGCCAACAAGTATTGCCTTACAAAAGGTATTTTGCAATGTGAATTTTGCAACAAACTGATACTGCATTTACAATATATTGAGCAATAAACTCTGCAGTGCTATAGGGATGGAACGATTTATGAAAACCGTCAGAACCGTTCGGTTCAACTGTCTCGGTTTGGTTCGCGTGTGTTGCGTTCGGTTCATGCGCTGCTCCTTTTTCTCATAGGCGAAGCGTTTACACTCCAGAGCAGAAGGTGGCGGTACTGCAACCAAAGCCAACCACCAGTAGTAAACAAGAAGAAGAAGAAGTGAAGCAGCGTAGCCGGGTGTAGCAGAAAAAACTCTGTTGTTGTGGAGAATTGTGTGGGTATGGCGAGTGGGAAAGAACAGGAGTTGGAAGACGCGCCAGCAGCACTTTATAGGTCTGCTGTATGGGACCACTTTGCATTTAGAGTGACCTACGATGACGGCGGAAAGAAAGTTGTGGATAAAAGTGCAACAGTGTGCAAGCATTGTGCAACACGTTTTGTTTATGCTAACAGCAATATGACCAACATGTCATGCTAACCCCGAAATCCCTCATACTCCGTCAGCGCGCCGCTGCTCTCCAGACCGTCTGCGCAAAGCAAAGCCTACAGCCTGTGGCTCCCGTCCCCTCCGCTCTGAGTTCCTTGGAGATCGTAGAGGGCATGCGCCAGATGATTAAATTCAAAGCAGCAAAACATGCGGAAATGATCCAGGGTTTCTGCGGATCATTAAAAATAATTACAATTAATTAATTTTTTGGGATTTTTCTAATAATTTCATTAATTAATATGGGATTTCGGGGTAACAATCAACATATACTGAACCGAACCGAAAACCGTGAACAGAACCGGGGATTTTGTGAACCGTTCCACCCCTAGTATATAGGGGGTAACGGGAGGCAATCAGCCTTTCACAACCACCTCCCGATCAGGGTTCATAAGGTCAGGAGAAAATCCAACATGTTTGAAATTCAGTCAGCCGTTGTAAGGCGTTTGTGGGCAAATCCTGCTGTTGAAGCTACAAGCCGATTTACCAGAATCTCGAGCACTGCACATGTGCAAACAAGGGAGCTCTTCTTCTTCTTCTTCCAGATTGAAGAGTCCGACCAGCGCTATCTGTCCGACGTGTTGTTTTTGGACGTGCAGTGTGAGCAGGTAGATCGCATCAAAGCGTCGGGTCGCACAGTGTGAGAACAAACATCGTGACCTGTGAAATTTTAACCCCTGCAATTTCATCGTACAGTTTGAGCTGTAGCTACGTGCAATTATTGAAAACATCGCACAGTGTATGTCCGGCTTAATACAGTTGGAGTAAGTTTGGTGGCTGAAAGTTTAAGACGTGGGAACCTTTACACTGGAGTCAGCCTGGGCTTTGGGCTTTAAATGTTTATGTTTGAGTGAAATCTATAAGATTATTATCCCCAATTTACGTTACCCTTAAAAAGTTCTTTTTAGTCCCTTAAAAGCATCTCAGGGCAGCTGAAAGGCTTCTGTGTTGACTTGTTATTGCTGTCCGTCTGTGAGTGACTCACTGAGCTGCAGTGTTTCAGCAAAGCACACATTACCCAAACGCTAAATCTTAGAAAGTGTCAGCTGGTCAGCAGATTCCCCGGCGCGTTGCATAACGGGTGTCTCACTTTACATGCCATACCTGTCTGACAGAAAGGAGCCATTAAGAGCGGCTCAAAATGCCACTCAGCTGCTGCTGCTGGGGAAACAAAAAAGTGGGCAAGCATCATCGGCGCTGCAGCCCAGCGTCTCTTTTAGCAGGACTTGACTGATAAGAAGAGCTGAGTGTTCTCCCCAAACACACACCACGTTCACCTGGAAACCGCCCCCACCCTCAACATTCACTCACTACAACACACTCAAATGGCATTTAAGCCGTTGCATAAGCGTTGGCGCTGCGACAGCAGACACACAGACCCTGAAGATAGATTACACCTAAATGACGTCTCCTGGAAGCAGAAAGGTCGGTGAAATAAAGAAGCCACGGAACAATGTGTGAATGTGTTTGCTGTATAAGATGGGAGGTGTTAGCGGAGTTACCTAACCAGGAGCATCTCATATTTAGTCCTGCAGAGTCCTCAGATCTCTGCATCAGTTCATTACTGCCACTTTACCTTTTCAGACCATGAAATGAGAGCAATTAGGTCCCAATGACAGCTCCAGTCTATTCCAACTGATCTCCTTTAATGCTAGAGAGCATCAGAGGTCTGAAAACTGAACTTGTCATTTTCCAGAAATACTTTAAGTGAATCCAGAAGGACAGTGACTCAGTGCGGACGCTGCTCATTTATATTAGGGATGGGCAATTAATTACATTTGGAATATAATCGTACTTTAACAACATGAAATATTCAAATCGCAGAGGCACTCAGTTTTTGTCACATTACAATTAACTAAAGTAAGACATTACATCTTTCACTCCAGCCCTTTAAGTGGTGGTAATATAGCCTCGTGAGACCATCCTGATCTCGCAAGCTTTCAAGGTTTCACTCGCAGATCAGTCTGGAGACTTTCCGTTAAAGAAAATTTGGAGCCGTTCACCAAACGAACGTCCAATCAGCGTTGGCTTTGAGGCGGGTTGAGGTGTGACGCAACGAGAAGCGAGACAGTTCAGTCTAAAGAACATGGCGGCTTCAGCCGATGAAGCTAGCGTTAGCGTGGCTATCGAGCAAGTTTTATTGGAATTACAGAGTATTTCTTCACTGAAAGAAGAGCAAAACACTGCTCTGGAGGCTTTTCTCAGAGGAAAAGATGTTTTTGCTCTTCTCCCGAGTGGTTTCGGGTTTCGAGTTTTATCTATCAATTGGCTCCTCTTCGTCGTCGCTCTGTTAGTACGTCATATGCTTCGTTGATCTGATTGGTTTATTTGGCCCGTCTATCAACAACATAGGCCAATCAGCTAACCAGTATTTTCGCCCCTTCCCAAAATTACTTCAACGGAAGGTTAGTGGTCAGGTTAGTGGTAATATGATTAAAGTCGTAGGGAAGTCATATTTAAATGTCAAATAAATCTGGCTTAAACATGTATATAAATTAGGGGTGGAACAAAATTCACAAAATCAACGGTTCCGTTCACAGTTTTCGGTTCGGTATATGTTGATTGTTAGCATGACATGTTGGTCATGTTCCTGTTAGCATTAACAAAACGTGTTGCACAATGCTTGCACACTGTTGCACTTTTATCCACAACTTTCTTTCCGCCGTCATCGTAGGTCACTCTAAATGCAAAGTGGTCCCATACAGCAGACCTATAAAGTGCTGCTGGCACGTCTTCCAACTCCTGTTCTTTCCCACTCACCAAACCCACACAATTCTCCATAACAACTGATTTTTTTCTGCTACACCCGGCTATGCTGCTTCGCTTCTTCTTCTTCTTGTTTACTACTGGTGGTTGGCTTTGGTTGCAGTACCGCCACCTTCTGCTCTGGAGTGTAAACGCTTCGCCTATGAGAAAAAGGAGCAGCGCATGAACCGAACGCAGCACACGCGAACCGAACCGAGACGGTTTTCATAAACCGTTCCATCCCTAATATAAATGTACTCTTTATCAGACCATATTGTCCAAACATTTTGACCGTTTTGTCCGATCTTTTTTCGGATAAAAAAAAAAAAGACTCATCCACGACCTCCGACACTAAACTCTCCTCCTCTTGCATGTTTCCGCTGTCCATAGCGTTCCTTGACAGTGTCGTTTCTAAGTCACCAATTTAGTGCTACTTGGTCCCAATGGAATTTCCCAAAGATGCTTCCGACAAACCGGCCACAATCAAATGCTTGTGAACCAGAGATGGGGACTCGAGTTTGTGACTCGTACTCGAGTCGCACTTAAGTCGCATATTTAATGACTTCAGACTCGACTGAGACTCGTGATTTCCGACTTGTGAACAATATTTTATTCCAGTGTAAAAACACTTATTCAAGTGTTTTTTGTTTTACTAACTTGACTGATCGCCGCTCGCCTCACCCGCACACAGAAAAAAAAAAAAAAAAAGTAGCACTTGTGGCCAGTATGGCCCCACACTCAGTCGTTGACACAAGGAGGAGCAAACAACTCAAAGACCCAAACCGTGAAGCACTCAAGTTCAAGTGTTTTATTTATACAAAAAGTCACCGCAAAAGTGGCATAATAAAACAGTCCTTTTCTTCTCCTGATAAAACCTAAAATTTAAGAGTTTTCCTTAAAAATCAAAGGCTGCAAGTTGGGCTCCGCTTGTTATGCTGCTTCTGGTGCGAGTGATCAGCCTGGAGCACCCACTGACTGATCCACAGCTGACTCTGCGCCGCCCCGGGACTGTTCCACTCCCTGGCGTGCCACACCCCTTTCCAGACCGATCCAGCTAAAAAGAGAAGCAAGGAGAACGCCAGCATCCACGCGCCAAACCCCGTCGGAAGATATATTCCTGTTTATGCTTTAAGCGAGGGGGAGCGCTACTTACAGGCGAGGTTCCTCCTCTGCCCTAATACTCCTTACTGGGCCATCTGTGAACCCTCCTGGCGGACGGATCCCACCTGCCTCTCCCCCGGCAGCGCGTCCGTCTCTGTCACCTGCAGATTCTGTTCTCTTTCTCCTTTCCTTTAGACTCCTTTTATGTCGGCTTTAATCAGCCCTTGCTCACACCTGAGCGCAGCAGTTACGCAGCACAATTAATGCACTCCGCCTCCTCAGACAACTACTTCAGTCCAGTGCGCATGGATTGTCAGAAGGGAAAAACAAACCAAAACAACCCAACATGCAGGAAAAATTCAAAAGTCTAAAATAAAGGAAAACAATCATATAAAAAAGAAACATCAAAACATGCAAAGCTCAAGAAGAAAATACAAAGAAAAACAAATCATATCTTCCTCTCCAAACATGCGAAGCATAAAACTAACATTTAAATGAAAGAAAACCATAAATCATATTTTTCCCTGTGCAACACACTGACGTCACTGACGCAACAGTACGTGATATATAAGCCCGTGCGCATGCATGCATGCAACCCATACAGATATGGAAGCGATGATTACCCCCCCTGTTTTGGTGCCACCGTTCATAATAACAACCTTTGGCTACAAAAAACTTTACATAAGGCGGGAATATAAGAGCAGCAAACTGCAGCTTCTTTAGAAAAAAATACACGATGCTTGGTCCACCACATCTAGTGCAGGTGTACAGCCAGGGAGATCACAGACATAAGGCAATAATTCAGGACCTTATTATTTCATGCAACCTCCCCTTGTCTTTGATCAACAAGCCCAGCTTTAAAACCTTCATGGCAGTGGTAGAGGAGAAATATGTTGTGAATAATGTTGTAAATTGGCGCTAAATAAATAAACTGAATTGAATTAAAAATACTGCCCGCCAAGTCATTAAGTTACAAAAAGTTATTGCCACAATCTTTCTTTTATAAAAGTATGGTTATTGTCCTGCTATTTGTTTAGGGTTTTTCTTTATCTCTTGTAGTTGCTAACCTCATATGTATTAATAAAAGGCAGGATTGTGATTGTTTTTTTTTCCACAGTCCTAATTTTCACTTAAAAATAAAAGAGCAGACATTTACTGCTAAAACTAGAAAAAGTTGTAACCACAAATGGTTACAGGTAAATACTGTAAGAAAACAGTTTTTTTGAAAGAAAAAAAAATAAAAATGCAAAATTTATCTGGAAAAAAAATTTTGCGTGTGTGCTTTTTTTAATTGTATTTTTCATTTAGCAGTTCAAGATAATGATAATTCCAAAGATATGATAGCGACCTTTAAGCGATACCGTCTCAGTGACGGAGATGAAAACACAAGGAGAAACAAGCAAGCACGAAAATTATTGCACTTTTTTAATTAGTCAAGTGATTAGGAATTTTTGTGCGATTAATTGATTATTGCGACAGGCCTTCTCAAGACTTGAGACTTGACTTGGACTTGCAAAAAATGACTTGTGAACATGTCTGTTGTGAACCTTCCGCCACAACAATCCCGCCCCCTTGATAACAACTAATCACATTCACCCGTGTAAAGTTGGCCACCACTCAGGATTTTTTTCCAAAATTGCAGTGTTTCTATTTCACAATGTTGAGAAAGCAACCTCAATGTTGAGCTAGAAAAAGTTCAGTTTTTATATTATGTTTTATTTAAGCATTTAACCCTTTTGGTGTTTTATTTTGTTTTTGTTTTTATCCTCGAAGTATCAAAGCTGTTATTAAATATTCATCAGTTTATCGATATTGAGTTCTGATTTTGTGTATCGTGAAAAACCCTGGAACGCAGGAATAATGGAGAAGACAGTCTAGTGTTGCCAAATTAGCAACTTCGTTGCTATATTTTGAGAATTTCTAAATCTAGAAACTTTTTTTTTTAAACAAAAAATAAATAAATAAATTATTATAATATAAGAAAATAAGAAAGAGATTAGTGACTAAGTAGGTGACTTTTCTCTCTGAAAGCTCCCAGTTATTATGCCCTGGATTACAAAGCAGGATGAACATATAATGTAAATATAGTTTTTAAATCTAGTCTTTTTTCTCAAAAACTGTGTCTTTCTGATTACAGTAAATTTAGATATCAGTAGTGAGGATGGATAAAAATGTATTACAACATGTACTGTAGTTTAATATTAAAGTTTTATTTCAGATACACAACAGTTTCCTCCCTGAACCCCATGATGCTGGTTGTTTATCTGCTCTCTATTTACAAACCTGGTGATTTCTGCAATCAAAGTTGATTTTATTCATTGTTAACGGCCTTCCACAAATGGTCTGATTTTTTTTTTTTAATACTATACTTTGTGTCGATCACATTATTCCCTCTAACAGACATTGGAGTTTGCAGGAATAGAGTGAAAAAACGGTTAACAATTGAAGAGCTTTGTCACTCTGCTTGTCACAATAGAAAAAGAATCCAATGTAAAATTAAACAGAGAGTAAAATTAAAAAACTCAAAGGAAAAAAGGAAGAAAATAAAACATAGGGTTTGAGCTTAAGTAGACTGCTATTAAATCTGAAAACTTTAAGGCTTTGTTATTTTTTAGTAACTTAATCGAGGTATGAAAACTTAATATCATTTTGGAATATTTGGAGATTTGAAGAAACTTGTGAATAATTTATTTTCCAATAATTAAAAAAATATTACATAAAAATTAAAAATTTTCGTCTTAAAAAGTAATGCCGATTTAAATTCAAAATGATTTTTCGTCGATAATCAATCATAAATATTCTCCCAAACAGACGTAACCACACAACAACTGTTAAAAAAAATAATAAATAAGAGGTTTCTCACTTTACTCCTGCAAAATGCTGCAAGGTCATGTATTTACGTGATGTTTGAACCCCTCGGCCACCGTAGTGAATACCTTTGCAAAGCATCTAATACATGAGTATGGAAGTGGAATAGGGCCACTGAAAAGATTTAAAAAGTTAACTGATTTTTAAATTTTATTTCAGTATAATATGAGAAAAACGTCAGAATTCTGACTTTAATCTCAGAATTGTGGATCTTAATTTAGATTGGCACCATGAAGGAAGAGATGTGGGAGCATCCCAAACATCTTTGTCAGTGAGGGCCAGTAACACTTTGGTGAAAAATTACGGAATTAGGCGACTGTACGTGATGCTATTTAATTCATTGAAGGGCAGAAGGTGATTAAAACAAAAGACCGAGTTTAGTCTTTAAAACAGACATGGCCACGGCTCGATGCTAACATGTTTGTTAGCTGTCAGAATTCAGTCAAAATTCTCAGATTAAAGTCAGAACTCTCAGATTAAAGTCACAATTTTGAGATTAAAGTCGGAAATTTTCAGATTTAAGTCGGAATTCTCAGATCAAAGTCAGAATTTTGAGATTAAAGTCGGAAATCTCAGATTAAAGTCGGAATTCTCAGATCAAAGTCAGAATTTTGAGATTAAAGTCGGAAATCTCAGATTAAAGTCGGAAATCTCAGATCAAAGTCGGAATTCTCAGATCAAAGTCGGAATTCTCAGATCAAAGTCAGAATTTTGAGATTAAAGTCGGAAATCTCAGATTAAAGTCTGAATTCTCAGATTAACGTCGGAATTCTGAGATTAACGTCGGAATTCTGAGATTAAAGTCGTAATTCTCAGATTAAAATCAGAATTTTAAGATTAAAGTCAGAAATCAGAGATTAAAGTCAGAAATCTCAGATTAAAGTCGAAATTCTGAGATTAAAGTCGAAATTCTGAGATTAAAGTCGGAATTCTCAGATTAAAGTCAGAATTTTAAGATTAAAGTCAGGATCTGAGATTAAAGTCTGAATTATGAGATTAAAGTCGTAATTCTCAGATTAAAGTCTGAATTCTCAGATTAAAGTCAGAATTTTAAGATTAAAGTCAGAAATCAGAGATTAAAGTCGGAATTCTCAGATTAATGTCAGTGTTTTTTAAAAATCTGTTAACTTTTTTTTTTTCAGTCGCCCTAATCCTCTTCCAGAGGATATCTGAATCTGCTGTATGAAATGGAAATGTCAGGGAGCTGAATGACCTCAGAGGAACCACCAACCATTCCTTTAACATCAAAACAGACCATCCTGGAGCAGCAGCCAGTAGACGGTATTAATACAGCTAAACAGCAGCTGTCAGCAGCTGGAGGGCTTCTATAAATAGCATCAGATCAGCAGCTGGAGGGCTCCCACCTTACCTGGCCTGCTGGGATAACGCCGTTCAATGGTGTGACCAGGAGAGGGTTGCAAAGATGATCTCCTGAATTGGATTAACGCTGCGGAGCAGTCAGTCAGTCAGTTAGGTGGAGGTTGCCCATCTTCATGAATCCCAGAGGAAACATTTGACCCGCTACTGTGGCCACAAAGCGCCTGAGTCCGGCCCTGAAGCGAAGCAAGGACACCAACGACCTCCAAGAAAACAAGCAGAAGCAGCGGGAGGACCGGGCTGCAGCTGACCCTCTCCTCTTTAGCAGGGAGGGGGTTGTTTTCACACCGGAACGGCGGCGCTGCTTTAACTCTTGATTTCCGGGGAGGAAGCAACGTCCGACCGTTAGGAAGCGACGCAGATTCAAAAGAAAACAACAGACTATCCTGCTGCAAGGAAATCCGGGGGCGGTGTGTTTACTTCTCCTCCGCTCCTGTTACTTTGCTCAGTGGGGAATCAGCTGCCTTTCGTTGAACAGACGCCATTTGTGAAGGAGAAAAGGCTTTCAGGCGGTGAGCTGTGAAACACTGCCCCCCAGAGGACAAGGTGCTCACTGCACCGCGGTACACGACCGAGAGCTCCATCTGCTGGCCAAATCTCTGAATTACTATAGTACCCAAAGGCGCATCATGATTGAAACTGGATATGATTAGATTATTGAACGGAATAAATAATCATAAAATTAAAATATGCATACTTTTATTATTTATTTACTTATATTTAAAAAAAAAAAATAAAAACGCTGGAAATATTTAACATTTTTATTCATCACATTCAATTCAGTTTATTTCTATAGCACCAATTCACAACACATCTCATCTCAAGGCACTTTACAATTCACCAAATCATCCAGTCAAATTCTATCTACGGAAAACCAGTTGATTGCATAGACTCAAATACAATCCCTCACACTAAGCATGCTTGTAGCGACAGTGGAGAGGAAAAACTCCCTTTTAACAGGAAGAAACCTCCAGCAGAACCAGGCTCAGTGTGAGCGGCCATCTGCTGAGGCCGACTGGGGTTCAAGGAAAATGAAGCAGAGATACGAAAAGCAACCGTCCAGGAAACACACAGCCAGGCAGACGAGCTTCGAGCCAGCTCCCACGCCAGAGGACGAAGCGAGCACATCCTGAGTGATATGATGATGTGATATACTGAACTTCAGTCCAATAAAGACAAGGTTGATCTTCTGATGTATGTGTGATAAACTATATTGACTGTTAAAATTACTTCATGATATATAGATAGCAATTTTAGCAGGACCCACTTTAGTATGGAGGACCTAGAGTCACTGAATTGCATTGCATTGCAATTAAAATGCCTAATTAAAGAGGAAATGTAGTTATTAATCAATTAAAACTGTAATTTGAACATTTATTTTGTAGGAATGGAGGAACCTGTTCAGACTTTTTAACTACAAGTTATGTGTTGCTTCACAGGTATCAAAACTGTGCTTCAAATGAGCCAAGAACAGCCATTTGGGTATGCATTTTGGGGGGTGGATTTTAACTGCCACAATGAGAAAGTTTTATGTGAATTCTACAAATCTCACAGGAGGAATTTAAGCTGTTAAAATGTATATAATTCACCTTTCGCTCAAATAATTGTCTACCAGGGACAGACTTTTGCAAACCTTATAGACAGAAATCCTCAAATGTAGCAATGAGCTCAGCCTCTACGTTCAGTAACTCATTTTTTCCCTCCACTAATTTTTTTATTTATTTATTTAATTTGTAATGCAGTTGCATAGCCTGGTTTTTGGTTTGAGGTGTTTAGATGTATAACATATATAAAACTATAGCTATCAATATAATTTCATAAAGTTTTAGAATATAGATTATTAATTTTGATGCATTTTGAACTGGAAACGTTTTTTGCATTGCTCTAAAATATGGTAAAAAAAAATCACATGCAATAATATATTACTGCAAATAGGATTAGATAGTAATGGATTTCATTTCTTAAAAAAAAACTCACACACATCAGAGTAATCATAGTTGTTTTAATCAATATTTTGCAAGTTAATGTGTTAGCATGTTTACCTCGTGCTAAGATGGGCAGAGTTCATACTGTTACAGCTTGGAAGCAAAGGTCAGTGACCTCATTCTTGGCTTCCTTCAGCTGGAAAAGTCAAGCATGGACAATTCATCCTACTTAAAGAAGTGAGCTTAAGGTTTATCTCTTCAGATTCTTCTTCCAAAAAGCCCAAAACTATGTTAATATTTACAATTGTATTGATAATAAGTTCTTAATGATTTCTGAAGAAGTTTAAAAACTTGAGCGTCTCTCCAGATAGCATGGGCGGTTCTGGACAGGGGCCAACAGGGGCCAGTGCCCCTGCAGAATGCTGTTATGGCCCATGTACTGAAAACACAGAGCAAAAATTAAAGTAGAAGTCAATTTTTCTTGAAGTGTATTTTCTTTGTTTTAACGAGGTAAGACCATTTGTAGATGGAATGAGACAATTTATGTTTAAAATAAAAAAAATCGTATTATTATTATCTTATTTTAATAGCAGAAGTAAGTGGTTGCAAATTTGTTCGGCAACAACTTTCTGAAGAATTTTAGATAAGAAAGGAAGGGAGATATGATATAGGTCTATAATTGACCAAGAGACAGAATCAGAAATACTTTAATGATCCCAGGGGGAAATTATCTTCATTACACACTCCAGGTATATAAACAACATATTGCACACAATCCTCATCTAAAGAAATACAATACAACGCAAACACATACAATAAAACTGTCCAAACTAAAAAAAATATATAAATATATATATATTTACAGATCTAAAAAAAAAGTAATAATTACATTGAGCAAAACAGAGCAAAAGAATGAATAAATGTCAAAATTGTCAATAAATATGTAATCTGAGTCCGAATTACATATATTAAGTAAATAAGCTTTTTCTTTGCAGTTCAGCTTATTTACCTGCTAAAATGAAGAATTCATATTTTTAATATTATATTATTACAGTATTTATTGTTTATTCTGAAGAAGCCCCGCCCTGTGAGTGCTGTGGAAGCTGTTGGGATGGAAACAGAGGTGACAGAAATTAAGTGAAAGCTGAAAAAATGCAAAGTGTGTTTTTATTTCCTTAAGGAAGGGTTGGAAGGACATAAGAAATGTTTAAGGGGTTACTTGTATTTCAGTGCTTCTTCAGGTCTAATCCTTTCACTAAGCTAATTGAGTTTCGATTCTCACTGTTTAAAGCCGTGTACAGGTGTCTATTACACAGATAATGAGTTAAAAACCATTAATACAGGTAATGAACGGAGGAAAGAGGAGCTTCTTAAAGGAGTTACAGGTCTGTGAGGGTCAGGCATCTTTTTCGTTTATAACTGACGTGATGTTAAGATAAATTCAGGAATAATAAAATGTGTTTACGTATATTTACTTTCTCATTGTAAATGTGAACCTATGATGAAAACGGCTGACCTTTCACCTCAATAGTAACTCTTGGACAATCAGGGGCTGATTTAATACCTTTAGGCCCCACTGAGTAACAGAAAAAAACTAACCATAAAAAACTATGGCTTCAGTTGGCAAAAATAAACTTTATTTACATTTAATTTAAAACATTATATATAGAAAAAAATAAAAACACACTGAAAGCTTTACATGAATTATTTACAATAATCTTATCCAAAGTGTAACAAGAGGCAAACAGAAGCATTGGATAAGTGATCGGCTCAGTTTCACCACTCCAGCTTCATGTCCGCTTTGCTCCACACGTATTTCCCTCCTCGCTTCAGAAACATCTTCTCATCAAAGCCGCTGAAGCTGATGGCGTCATTAACGCCAACATCGAGGATGGATCTGGAAGGGTCCTTCCTTCCCTCCCGGCAGTCCAGGAAACGCATCTGCAGAAGCAGGAGGGAGGGAAGAGGTTTAGGGCGATGATCTGAACGCCCCACGGTGAAGGCTAATAAAGCATCACTGCCGGAATACAGGAAATGTAAGGAACTTACATATTCGTCCAGGATCAGGTACGAGTTCCTCATCTGTTGGAACAAATTCAGCGTTAAAAGGTGTTAAATATTACTTTGTGTTGATGCAGGTATGAGAAAAAAAATCTAAACTACAACTGAGAGTTAAAACAAAATCCATGAGATGTTTTTCTCCAACAAACCTTCGTCAGAGGTGGGTAGTAACCGGTTACCTTTGTTCCCTTACATTTACTTTAGTAGTGCTTTAGTAACTAATATTCTTGTAAGAGTATTGCTACTCTATTTATATTTTCTTCTTTTTTAATTTCTTTTTTTAATAATGCACCTATTTTTGTGTGTGTGTGTTTATAAGTATGGACGGAAGAGGATTAGGGCCACTGAAAAAGAGAAAAAAGTTAACAGATTTTTTTTATTTGATTTCAGTTCAATATGGGGAAAAAGTCACAATTTTGACTTTAATCTCAGAATTCTGATTTTTTTCTCAGAAATCTGACTTTAATCTCAGAATTTTAACTTTAGCCTCAATATTCTGACTTTAATCTCAGAATTTTAACTTTAGCCTCAGAATTCTGAATTTAATCTCAGAATTCTGACTTTAGTCTCAATATTCGGATTTTAATCTCAGAATTCTGACTTTAGTCTCAGAATTCAGAATTTTCTCAGAATTCTGAATTTAATCTCAGAATTCTGACTTTAGTCTCAATATTCGGATTTTAATCTCAGAACTCTGACTTAAATCTCAGAATTCAGAATTTTCTCAGAATTCTGAATTTAATCTCAGAATTCTGACTTTAGTCTCAATATTCGGATTTTAATCTCAGAATTCTGACTTTAATCTCAGAATTCAGAATTTTCTCAGAATTCTGACTTTAATCTCAGAATTTTCTCAGAATTCTGAATTTAATCTCAGAATTCTGACTTTAGTCTCAATATTCGGATTTTAATCTCAGAATTCTGACTTTAATCTCAGAATTTTGTATATTTTAATCTAGATGGGCACCATGAAGGAAGAGATGTGGGAGCACTCAGCTTCACTGACAAAGATGTGTCTAGAAATTCCAGACCGAAGCGACGATACATTAGCATACCAGCAAAACTGGTCCGCGACCAGACCCAAGCGACATTTGATGTGTGCGGATGCAGAGGTCTAATCTGCCGTTTACAGTCTCATTTGATGAGAAAAGAAGAGGTCGATAAAAATGTCCCGCTGAAACCCTGAAGTGTGTCAGTGAATGCCTCTGTAATGCCATATACCTTCTCGTTGGACTCTGGAACGAGGCAGGAGACGGCGCGGTGCGCGTCTAGAAACTCCTGGAACTGCTGGTCACTGATGACGAACTTCTCCGCCTCCCTCAGGGCCGCCTCGCCAGCATTCTCTCCATCGATCAACAGACACTGGAAAACCTGAGCAGAGATAAGAACCACGTTTAGCTGCAGATGCATCATAAACCACACAGGTTGATTTAGGGCTGCAACTAATTATTATTTCTCAAATTGATTAATTTGTCGGTCCATTATTAATCAGATAGCCAAATGTAAAGAAAACTTAAAGGAATAGTACACCCAAAACAGGATTAGCCTTCATTTTCTACTCACCCCCATGCTGAACAACACTCTGGAGTACTTTTTTGATATCTCAAATGCATCTGGAGATCTGGGAGGCTTCTTGCTGTCTGCTGACATTCAAATAATGGAGGTGCCCAGCGCCCGAGGCAGAAAGGTCCATAAAAGTCCACAAAAAACGTGTCAATATTCCTCCATACTGCTCGTCCAATGTATTCCAAGTGTCCTGAGTGGGTAGCGTCAATAATTTACTCAAAACGAAGTCATTTAGAATGTTTTTAGAGCATAAACAGTAGTGTATAGGATTTCCTAAAAGCGCGCTCACGAGTCTACGGAAACCGCGGCAGACCAAACCAGATGAAAGTGCGCATTCAGCTCAGCAAAGAACTCATGCTCTTCCTCAACACTGAAGTCCTCAGACATTTTTCTTTCATTGTTTCTTTCTTTGCACAGGTAAACAGCACATTTCTTCTTCTACGCTTGCATTATCGGCAGAGCAGACGCTGAATGCGCACTTTCATCTGGTTTGGTCTGCCGCGGTTTCCGTAGAGTCGTGAACGCGCAGGCGTGCGCTTTTAGGAAATCCTATACACTACTGTTTATGCTCTAAAAACATTCTAAATGACTTCGTTTCGAGTAAATTATGGATGCTACCCATTCAGGACACTTGGAATACATTGGACGAGCAGTATGGAGGAATATTGACACGTTTTTTGTGGACTTTTATGGACCTTTCTGCCTCGGGCGCCATAGACCTCCATTATTTGAATGTCAGCAGACAGCAAGAAGCCTCCCAGATCTCCAGATGCATTTGAGATATCAAAAAAGTACTCCGGAGTGTTGTTCAGCATAGGGGTGAGTAGAAAATGAAGGCTAATCATGTTTTGGGTGTACTATTCCTTTAAACTGGGGTAAAATAAAACTTTTTTCTTAAATGCAAAATGATTATATATATATTTTTTTACAACGTTGATATAATCACTGTTTTAAGTGGGTCACTCTGTCAGCTAAAGGCATGTTTTACAGCCTCTATACTCCATTTAACGATTACTAAATGAGTTGATTATCTCAATAATGGATTAATCAGGATAAATTATTTCAGCTCCAGGTGTGTTATTACCTTCCAGCGCACAGGGTTGAGTTCGTTGATGTGTTCAGTCATGTCCTCGTGAACGTTGAAGCTGTTGATAACTGAATTGATTTTGAAGGCCACCTTGTACTGCTGGCACCAGCCGCGGATCTTGTACAGGTTCTCGATGTGACTCTTCTTGCCTTGAGTTCTGCCGATCATCTGGTTGGTTTCTTCATCAAAACTGTCACAAGAGATGGCCAGGATGTCCAGAAACTCTCCTACGAAAGATAAAAGTTTAACATTTTATACACTCATCAAATGCAATGTATAATAGGGGAGTATTGGCATGGACGTTGTGATACGTCTGACGCTACTTGGGTCACAGTATGATATTATCACAATAATGCAATATCACTATAAATTGCGTTTGTTTTTCTAAACCATGAAAGTAAATGTACAGATGAAAAAGTAAGTGCTGTGTCAGAAGATATTGATCACTTTATTTTGGTATACATGTTTTTTGGGGTTTGAGACAGTCTACGTCTTCCACTGTGACTGCCTCAGCTAGAGATACGGCGCTGCAGAGCAAAATGAATCCACAGCGCTACAGTAGCAGCCATTGAAATGGCTCTCCCCAGTCAAACGCCAGCCAAATGGCAGCCCACTTCCCTCCAAATCCCAGCGGAATCCCCTCCAAGCCACTGCAGTGACCTCCTCTTGCATATTTTTTACTCTGATTCCACCCTTTCACTGAATTACAGGGTCTGACCAGGAGATGATGCTTCTCTTTAGATCTTAGTGTCTACAAATCATGACAGAATATTTTTGTCATGATCTGGCCTGTTTGCTCTCCCTTAATTGGATATTTCTTTCACCTGTCATTTTGCCCTCCCTGCCTCAATTATCATTTATTCCTCTCATCTGTTTCCTTTGGTGTATATTCTGTTCAGCCTGAGCATTCGGGGCCAGATCATTATTTGTCTTTCTGTTAGTCTGTTTATTTGTTTTCTGTCAGCCTGTCTGTTCAGTTTTATTTCATGGTTCATGTCCTGGATCCTAGCAGCCAGTGGAAAGAGGGTTTTGTGGTTGTCTCGTCTCCTGATCGTCCACTGTTCCTCCCCCGCTGAGTCCTTGGGTTTTTTGGCTCTATATGTGGGGAGGATCCGTTTTTATCTCAGTAAGCCTGGCTCCAAGGAGGAGACCAGTTTAAAGGTCCTGCATCAAGTTCTGGTTCCACGTCCTGTCTCGGCTACCCTCTGCCACTGAGCATGTTCATCTGCACCTGATCCTGTCTGCTCCTGTGCGTGACCGCCTGGTCATGCTTCTGAACTCTGTCAGACTCTGAACCTGTCTGGGAGCTTGTTATTGCCTGGAAGCCTGGATCCTTCCTCCTGTTCTGTTCCTGCCTGATCTGCATCAATGATCAGGATCGGCTTCCGGCAACCCCCCGCCCCCCTCCTGCAGTATCCGCGAGCCACAGCTCCACTTTAGTTTTGTTCGTTATTTAATAAACGTTTTGAACTTTCCTACTGACTGTCTCTCCTGAATGCTGGGTCCATCTGTCCTCGTTTCATGACAATTTTAGTACAAAGATTGATGTTTAAAAAGGAATTGAAGGGGACCAGCTGAGGGCCCATCAAGAAAAGTGGGGAAGTTTTGAATGGCTACTACTGTATCTGCCAGAGTGGCCATGCAGAGGTGGCCCTTTTTCGCTCATTGTTTTAGGTAAAGATGTTTTCTTTTTAAAAAATCAATACTAGAAACTGAAAGATCGATATTATGTCGGGCAGACGAAAATCACAATATATTGCAAAATCAATTTATTCCCACATTCCTAGTGCATGACATCGATAAATGAAGCCAATACGCTATCGGAGGCACTTTTAAAAACTTAGAATGTCTTTAAAAACATGGTTTGCTTCAGCAATCAAGTAGGACAAAAACATAGATCTAACATAAATAGATTCCTACTACTCACAGCAATACATTTCCTTAGTTTATCTAAGTCTATTTAGATTTTTCTGCCTTAGTTAATAAAGACTCCTGTTCAGTTTTAGATCCAATTGGCTGTCAGATACACTAAAAAAGGAAATCAAGCATCTTTAGTTGATTTAAAATGATTGGTAGATGTGTTGAATAGAATATTGTGTAGATCGTGGTGTGGAAAATGTATTTCCATTTATTGAACAAGTGTTTATTCCCTTTTATCTTCTGGCTCAGGCTGTAGCTTAAAGAAAATGCAAATTCTGAACATGAAGAGTTGCTGTGTTCGGGCGGGATGTTTGAAAAAAGCCCAGAATCCTTTAAACTCAACATCAAGATACTTTGACCATTAATTAAACCAACTTGCATTGGTTGGAAATATCTAATAAAAATCGGTTCTTACCGTATTTCTGAAACCAGTTTTCTCTGATCATGCTTCCGTTGCTGACTATGCTGACACTGGGGAGCTGCAGGTCCACTTTGCAGAACTGAACCATTTTCCCCAGGAAATCTCCCCTTTCATGCAAAAATGGTTCCCCTCCTGAGAAGTTAATCTTTTCCATGCCTAAAAATAAATAAAAACACAGAGAAACCAAACCTGTAGTAATTTTGATAGCTATAAAAAAAACAAAAACATACGGAAGAGGATTAGGGCTGCTTAAAAAATTAAAAAAAAAGTTAACTGATTTTTTTTTTTTATCAGTTGATATGGGCAAAAAGTCCGAATTCTGACTTTAATCTCAGAATTCTGATTTTTTTTTTTTCTCAGATTTCTGACTTTAATCTCTGAATTTTGGATCTTACTGTAGATAAGCAGCATGAAAAAATAGATGTGGGAGCACTCAGCTTCACTGACAAAGATGTGATTTTTTTTGGGAGGGCCAGTAACACATTGGTGGAAAGGACAGAATTAGGCGAATTTTTACGTACCCCAGGGGTCCCCGCTATTTCATGAACGGAAGAGCAGAAGGTGATTAAAACAAGAGAGCTAAGAGAGCTTGATGCTAACATGTTTGTTAGCTGTCAGAAAACAGTCAGAATTCTGAGATTAAAGTCATAATTCTGAGAATAAAGTCAGAAATCTGCAAAAAAAAAAAGGGTCAGAATTCTGAGATTAAAGTCAGAATTCTGAGATTAAAGTCAGAATTCTGAGATTAAAGTCAGAATTCTGAGATTAAAGTCAGAATTCTGGAAAAAAAAAGGGTCAGAATTCTGAGTTTAAAATCAGGATTCTGAGAATAAAGTCAGGATTCTGGGAAAAAAAGTCAGGATTCTGAGATTAAAGTCAGAATTCTGAGATTAAAGTCAGAATTCTGAGAATAAAGTCAGAATTCTGGAAAAAAAGGGTCAGAATTCTGAGTTTAAAATCAGGATTCTGAGAATAAAGTCAGGATTCTGAGAAAAAAAGTCAGAATTCTGGAAAAAAAAAGTCAGGATTCTGAGAATAAAGTCAGGATTCTGAGAATAAAGTCAGGATTCTGAGAAAAAAAGTCAGAATTCTGGAAAAAAAAATATTAAGGTTAAGAGGCTGAGCTCGTAGATTATGATAAATAACATAGTTATGTATAATATATTACATTTCTGACTGTATATCCCTGTAATTATTACACACTGTAGCTTTAAAGTCAGAATTCTGGAAGAAAAAAAAAGTCAGAATTCTGAGATTAAAGTCAGAATTCTGAGATTAAAGTCAGGATTCTGAGATTAAGGTCAGGATTCTGAGATTAAAGAAAGAATTCTGAGACTAAAGACATGATTGTGACTTTTTTCTCATATTATACTGAAATACAATTTAAAAATCAGTAAACTTTTTTTCCAGTGGCCCTAACCGTCTCTTGTAAACACACGCTTGTAATTTGTAAAAATAAATAAATAAGTCAACTTTACCAGCTTCTTTGAGCAGTCTGAGCCCCCTCTTTGCCTCCTCCAAAGGAAGCACGAACGAAGTCTTTGCGGTGTGGAAACAAAAGCCGCATTTATAATTGCATTTGCGGGTAAAATGATAGTTGACGCTGGTTGGGGTCGTCCCAGCTTCTCCTGCAGGTTTCTGCGGTTGGATGTTTCCATCGGAGGGCGGCGGGTTTGGGCCCCTGCAGGCTCCTCCATACCAGGAGCCAACGTTGGAAAAGACTTTGGTAAATATGCTGAGGATGGTGCTGAGGCAGAGCTGCAGGAGGACTCTGGGAGAGTCCATGAGAGAGGAGAGAAGCATGATGCAGGCAGAGATGAACAGCTGTGAATGCAGACTGACTGGTTCAGCTGAGCTGCTCTTTATAAAGGCAGCAGGTCAGCTGAGTTTCTGTTTATATACATCGAAAACGAAACTAGATCATGAGCTGAGGATGGAAGCAATGTGGCTCTGCAGGTTCAGTTTGGATTTCTGGAAAAGTGATTGTATCATTTTATTACTGTGGAGTAAACGGGAGCAAGCAAAAAATCTTCATGTCAATAAGTCACTTTTTCTTAAAATAAGCGCATTTTTTCTTGAATTGAGGAGTTAGTGAGACCTATAAGAATAGCACACTTTCCCCAAAATATTGCACAACATATTATATGTAATAAATGATTCGCAAAGCTTTGCACGTTTGTGTCAAAAATAGAAAACTCAAGTCATTTGCACACACGGATCAAAATCAGCACATGACACTGCAAATTACAAAACACTCACTGTACTTTCGCATTAGGTGTAAAAAAAAAAAAGGGTCCAAAAATGCTATCTAGAACACAGATGCAGCACAACTGATTCAGAGGGGACCTAAAAGGTCCCTGGATGTTCATTATTGAATTACAAAATCTTATTTTGAAAATTATGCTTGTTCAAATGAGCAAAAAATGTGAGCAGATCATTTCTAACGATGTGCATCAGTTTGTAAGTCATAAAATGTGTCCAATGTTTAGTTCTGTTTTCTGAGAGATGTGAAATTCTGTGTCATAAATTAGGAAAAACTGTCAAATATCCAGTGGAGACTGTCCCAAACTTGTCTTTCCAATAAAATATGATTATCTATTGCATTTAAGAGATAAAAACACATTTTAGGGCGTGTTTGTAAAAAACAGAGTCTTAAAAAGGTATGTATGGAAATTGAATTTCAATTGTCACCATAGCAACATATAACAATTGTCCTTTAAATGCATGCATTTCTTGGATAGTTTGAATGCCTGGTCAGCAGTTAAAGGATAATGAAAGGCTGTTTACAGTATTTTTGCAGGGGGCATCTCAGGACAACTTTTATCTCAGATCTCTTTAAGTTTTGGATTCCTGAGAAATGTCCCTCTGCTGCCCCCTGGCGGCGCTGCATAGCTTGAAGCTGAAGTTTCGTTTTTCCCTCTGTTTTCGTTTTTCATTCAGCTGAGCGCAGCTGACCAGAACCCTGCAGACACCAGAACATGGCCAGGCACCTGAGGCCCCTCATCCAGCGGTGGCCCTCCAGGGTTTTCTCCGTGGAGGTGGATGGAGCGCCGCTTTATTTCGGAATCAGAGAAAAGCTCCGAGGAGGAGCGCTTCTACCTGCCGTCTTCTCTAAACTCCAGAAGGAGGACAGATGCTACTCTCTGCTTGTCTGCAGCCCGGACAGAATCAGAGGGGAGAGGTTTCATTGGGAACTCAGAGACAAACTGCTGAGGGACCTGCCTGCAGGCTCTGATGTGACCAGCATGTCCTCCTTCCTCCCGGAGGAGAAGGGCTCTCTGGTCAAAGGCTTCTTCCTCAGAAGCCGGGCTGAGGACTCCCCCCTCATAGAGGGGATGCTGAGCCATTTGGAGCAGACTGATCCAGTGTTGGTGTGTTCATATTCTCAAAGTGAAGCCGATGAGCTGTGGACTCAGAGTCTGTGGGTCCCTGCAGAGAAGAACCTGACCAAGTTCTATGTGGTACCTTCAGAGACTCCCAAACATCACCCGTCTGCTCTCAACATGATCAACTCGGATGTTTTCTACAGGTTGGATGAGGCCTGTGAGGTTCTGAAGAAGGTTTGTACACCTTAAGCCGGACATTTTCACAGTTAATAAAGTTTAACAACAATTGGCACATTTGCGCCCTCTGGTGGAGGAGATTTGTATAACAGCTCATGCAGATTCATGCTTTATTTGTTACATTTGCTCCCTCTGGTGGAGGAGATTGGTATTAGTAGCTCATGCAGATTAATGCATTATTTGGTACATTTGCGCCCTCTGGTGGAGAAAATTAGTATAGCAGCTCATGCAGATTCATATATATATATATATATATATATATATATATATATATATATATATATATATATATATATATATATATATATATATATATATATATATATATATATATATTTTTTTTTTTTTTTAAATCTGATATGTTTATGGAATCAACAAAAGATAACACACACACAAAAACGCTTTAAAACCTTAATTGTGTCATTTTCCAAAAGACAGCTTCTAGGTAAAACCTAACTGACAAAAATGATCCAAACAAACAAAAAAAGATGATTTGAGATAAAAATATAAATAATTGCCATATTGTTTGATTTTAAGCATAACTATTAGAAACATAATTTTTCTCCTCACTCTTTTTGTCAGCTGTTGGTCTCTGATTCCTTTATCTGTGACCCTCCTGGTCTCTCAATCAGTCCTCTTTACTGAAATGTCAGCCTTTTCTTACTTTTCAACCCTGATTTTTTTTTTTTGCCCCAAAAATAGAAATGTCCCCATTTTTAAAATTTCTATTTCCTTATGATCTATAATGTGCAAGCATCACGATTTAAAGAAATAAGTCCCCATATTATGGCCATGTATCACCATGAGAAAACAGAAATTGTTTAGTACGTTTACACGGTCCAATACTAGTTTGTTCAAAGCTGTTTGTGATTGTAGCAAATTTTTATTCTATGTATAAAAAAAACAAAAAAACCACTACATATTACATAATTTGGTGAATCAATGTATGTATATTTTTTATAAATTAAGCAGCTTTGGACAAAACTAGAAACAATTTATTCAAAGCAATACCAGTTTTTTTTTAAGTTGATACAAATACCTTTTCTTTTCACGCTAGTTGAACAGATCCGCATGTGCTGTCAGTTTTTTTTTTTAGGTGGGGCCGATTCTTGATCTCTGTTGAACAAAAATGAAACTGTCATGAGCAAATCAATCGAAACATAGCTAATGGAGGGAGTGGCAATGCCTTGTGCTTCAGATGATCCGAAGGCATGGCTGCCCTCTTTATAAATATAGGGTTGAAGGCACGCCTCACATTCTCAAAAGCGCTACTTTAAAGCAAACAGTTTTACACACTTGGACAAAAATTGTTGATACCCCACATTAAATGAAAGAAAAATCACAAAAAAAATTTAAATTTGACAAAAGTAATAATCTATATAAATCATATGAAAATGATTGCTTTTAACAATGCTTCAACATAAAGATGAAAAAAATCAAAGGAGAGGCTTTTGAGGCAATTAAGTCAATTCAGTTTATTTATATAGCGCCAATTCACAACACACGTCATCTCAAGGCCCCTTACAGTTCAACCAGATCATCTAGTCAGATTAAATCAGTTTTCTATCTAAGGAAAACCAGTTGATTGCATCGAATCTTCAGCAATCCCTCATACTAAGCATGCTTGTAGCGACAGTGGAGAGGAAAAACTCCCTTTTAACAGGAAGAAACTTCCAGCAGAACCAGGCTCAGTGTGGGGGGCCATCTGCTGAGGCCGACTGGGGTTCAAGGAGACAGAAGCAGACATAGAAAAAGCAGCTGTAAAAGGCGGCACCGTCCAGAAAACACACAGCCAGGCAGACAAGCTCCGAGCCAGCTCCCATGTCAGAGGATGAAGAGAGTATGTCCAGTCTGTCACAGTCAGAGAAACAGGACTACACTGAAAAACAGGCAGATCTTGAACATCTGTAAACAAAGGTGTTGATGGCAGCAGCACAGATGATGTTTCTCTCCAGGATGGAGTCACAGCCAAACAGGAACAGACCAGATGAAGCTACTATGAGAAAAAGCAGAGAGAGCAGAACGTTAGAGATTGAACTAACAGATTCTGCAGAGTGGGAGAATAGAGATAGAATGAAACAGAATGATGAAATGGGGGTCCCTATGTCCTCCAGCAGTCTAAGCCTATAGCAGCATAACTATAAAGATAGCTCAGGATAACCTGAGCCACTCTAACTATAAGCTTTAAGCCTACCCTTAAAAATAAACAGGTTGTCTGCCTCACAGACTAAAACTAAGTTGGTTCCACAGGAGAGGAGCCTGATAACTAAAAGATGTGCCTCCCATTCTACTTTTAGAAATTCTAGGATGCAATCAAACAATCCTGTCCATGAATCTTCTTCTCCCCTCAGCAGGTATTTCTTCCCACTCCTCATCAACAAACTGCTGCAGTTTGATCAATTTTTTTTTTTCCCCAGACGGCATGTTTCAGCTTCTTCCAAAGATGCTTAATAGGATTTAGGTCAGGTCTCATAGAAGGCCACTCTAGAATAGTTCAATGTTTTCCTATTGGCCATTCTTTGTGTTTTTGATCATTACCCTGTTGAAGACCCATGACCTGCAACCGAGGCAAAGCTTTCTGACACTGGGCAGCACACTTCTCTCTATAATCCCTTGATAGTCTGGAGATTTCATTTGACCCTGCAGAGATTCAAATCCTCTGCTCCATGTTGAGTGTGGTACACACCATGTTACCAAACAGCACAGCATGGATGTAATTTTGCATGTGCATGTTCCGTGCAACGTTCGTTTTGGTCCTCTGCACTTTTTACTGTCCAAAAAGCAATGTTACACTACAGAGCAGGACCTAGCAGGACCAAGCGGAGAACCGCAGCTCAAACTGAAGTTTAGACCCGTCCAAAAGCTCCTGATTGGCCCACTGTCTTTTCTTGTGCGATTGGCTGTCACCGCTGTCAGTCCTGAGAAGCTCACTTTACAAATATCTGATACGCCACTTAATCGGGACTGTGATTGGATGATCAAACACTTCTGAAATCAAAATTCCATCCATGCAGTGACTTTCTTCTAACCTGACTCCTTTTCTTCAAACCTTCCGTTAAAGTAATTTTGGGAAGGGGCTAAAATACTGCTTAGCTGATTGGCCTATGTTGGTGACAGACGGGCCAAATAAACCAATCAGATCAACGAAGCATATGACGTAAAACGGAGCGACGACGAAGAGGAGCCAATTTATAGATCAAACTCTTGCCGAAACCATCAGTCGGGAGAAGAGCAAAAACATCTTTTCCTCTGAGAAAAGCCTCCAGAGCAGTGTTTTGCTCTTCTTTCAGTGAAGAAATACTCTGTAATTCCGATAAAACTTGCTCGATAGCCACGCTAACGCTAGTTTCATCGGCTGAAGCCGCCACGTTCTTTAGACTGAACTGTCGCGCTTCTCGTTGCGTCACACCTCAACCAGCCTCAAAGCCAACGCTGATTGGACGTTCGTTTGGTGAACGGCTCCAAATTTTCTTCAACGGAGAGTCTCCAGACTGATCTGCGAGTGAAACCTTGAAAGCTCGCGAGATCAGGATGGTCTCACGAGGCTAACTTTCTTCAGCCTTCAGGCCCAATGACTGGTTACAAAATTGACACCTGTGATACTAATTAGAGAACACCCCTTTGATTTAATGTCTCTTTTGTCACATTATTTTCAGTCTCTTCTGTGGGAACCATCATTTTTGTCCAGGCCTTTTTCATGAGTTTGTATTTTATTTTTATTTTAAAGTAGGTTGAAAGGCAACGTCTGACTTTCATTTTCATGTAATTTTTATTTATTATTAATTTTGTCACATTGTAGTTATTTCTAGCCTGACGTAGTCCTACTCAATTCTAGTCAGAATGAGTCTGATGCTGCTCCATAGAGCTGTGATTATGGGGCGTGTTTTGAACGAACCAGGAAAAAAAGTGCCTCTGCACTCAATTGGATAGACCTACAACCAATAAGAGCAACGGAGTGCGGGATGTATGTTAAGCGACGCATAGTTGTTGTCAACAAAAATCAAAGCGTGCAGTTGCACGCCTAGAATAAGAAGATGAGCCTTGATCGCATTTCTCTGTTCCTCTTTTAAAATTAATTTACTGTCGATGTCTTCTAGAACAGACCTAATAGCAGAATCTACTCACCTCAACTCTCCGGCGGCAGCCATTGTTGTTGTCACCCAAGCGCGCTTTGGTCACATGGTTGATTACGTTACTGTTGATCATCTGTCCATCATCGTATAAAGCCCGCCCTGACAATTTGATTGGATCGCCAGAGAGTGGGCGATCATACTCGCGCTACTATTGAGCAATGCCAGACCGAACTTCCCAACCTCAAACCTTGTGGGCGGGACTAAGTTCGGAATGGCACCCAGGCTAGTTATTTCTGGGGCCGCTGTGGGTTTTTCTCTCATTATAGAGGGGTACAAATACAGGTGCGTATATGTTGGAATAGTATAGTCAAAGTTCAGACAAAATCTAATTGAGTGTTTAAGGAGTGAAAATGGTCACAGATACCCCTCCTCTAGAGATGTGACCGCATCTGTAGGTTATGGCGGTTCCACAAAGGAATCAAAAAAGAGAAAAATTAAATAGAAAATAAAAGAACATGATCTTTTCAGTTTTTAATTGTAAAAATCTGCTATAACTACTTCCATATTTTACTTTAAGTCCAAGAGGAGAAGGTGAAGCACCTTTTAATGACTCCTAAACAGCAGCAAACTGACTCCTGTTCTTCATCTGCAGTGTGGTGACATCATCCCAGAGAGCCTGTCTGTACTGGAGATGCTTCCCAGCAGAGTGGATGCCAGAAGAAAACCAGACTTCCCTGTTATTGTCATAGAGGGCCTGGATGCCACAGGTTAATGCCATTACCTCATAAATAAATATTGGATCAGCTTGATGCATAGATGTTCTAACATGATGGGTGGCTGTTCTCTGCTAAGAACATTATCTGTCAGTGGGCTCTGCCTAATGGAATATCATGTATCATGACCTCAGAACAGCTACATCACTTGGAAAAAGGTTTATTGAATCCGTCTCTTGTCTAATGCTCTTTATAAACTTGGTGAAGGCTCCCACTTACAGGTCATGAAGGAGTGTTTGGAAAACAGTCTGTGCTTAGTTGTCTTAAAATATGCCTTCCTTTGTGTTTCTGTCATTTTGTTGCCAATATAGGGAAGACTACTCTAACAGAGTCTCTTCGGGACGCTCTGGGGGCCACTCTACTGCGGTCTCCACCCCAGTGCTTGTCATCCTGGAGAGCCCGCTTTGATCGAGAACCTCCGCTCATTCGGAGGGCCTTCTACGCAGTGGGAAACTACATCACTGCTGAGCAAATATGCCAAGAGGGCAGCAAGGCACCTGTTATCGTTGACAGGTACTATACTATGATGTCAGAAATTAGATTCTGCATATTATCTAAATAAAGATGTCGATACAACGCTATTTCTGACATTTTGAATTGAAAAAGCTTCCTGGATGGTAAGTGAAACGTCTTCAAACTTGGAAACAAAGTCCAGTAGATAGTTTTTTTAACTTGATTGGAATGACTTTGACCTTGATGACTGAGAATCCTAGCCTCATGAGACCATCCTGATCTTGCGAGCTTTCAAGGTTTCACTCGCAGATCAGTCTGGAGACTCTCCGTTAAAGAAAATTTGGAGCCGTTCACCAAACGAACGTCCAATCAGCGTTGGCTTTGAGGCGGGTTGAGGTGTGACGCAACGAGAAGCGCGACAGTTCAGTCTAAAGAACACGGCGGCTTCAGCCGATGAAACTAGCGTTAGCGTGGCTATTGAGCAAGTTTTATCGGAATTGCAGAGTATTTCTTCACTGATAGAAGAGCAAAACACTGCTCTGGAGGCTTTTCTCAGAGGAAAAGATGTTTTTGCTCTTCTCCCGACTGGTTTCGGCAAGAGTAGCCTGGCTTGTGGTTGTGTTTTCGTCGTCGCTCTGTTAGTACGTCATATGCTTCGTTGATCTGATTGGTTTATTTGGCCCGTCTATCACCAACATAGGCCAATCGGCTAACCAGTATTTTCGCCCCTTCCCAAAATTACTTCAACTGAAGGTTTCCAGATGGATATGTGGAGCAAATTCATCTGGCGGAGTCAGGTTATGAGAATCCAGCGCCTTTATACAATACAGCACAGAAGAATACATTTCATTGTCTATACATTGCCTTTAACCCATCCCATTGGGAAGGGTTGGGCTGCCATTGTGCAGTGCCCGGGGAGCAGTGTGGGGTTAAGGATTTTGCTCAGGAATCAAGAATGGAGGCTGTGGGGATCAAACCAGGTACTTGCCAAGTTCTCAGAGTACAAGCACACTGCTCTAACCACTAGGCCAAAACTCCCCTCAGATATTATAGGTGAAGAGCTTTAACACCGGAAGTTGTGGATCCCATTGAAATCAACATCTATAACTCTCACAAATTCAACCTTGTTGTCAAATGATACAGGAAGTTGTTATTCAGCTTCATTTGGCTGTTTTGGTTAATTTTTTTTATGTTTGTCCAGATTCTGGCACAGCACAGCAGCTTACGCCATCGCCACTGCAGTAACCGGTCCGGTTAGTAACCTCCCGCCTGAGGGCTCTGAGCTGTACTGTTGGCCCGGTGACCTCCTCCAGCCCAGCCTGGTGGTTTTACTCACCCTGGACCCAGAGGAGAGGAAGAGGAGGCTGAGGAAGAGAGGTTTGGTGAAGACTGACGAGGAGCAGGAGCTCGATCACAACCGACTCTTCAGACTCAGGTTCTTAGTATTCTACATCTGAGAGACGCTCTAACTCATTGTTTTTATTACAGTAAATCTTTGAATCACATATTTGATAGAAAAAAACTCTTGGTGAACTTTTTTGCGTTAATCGACTCCAATGCTTTTGAAAATGATTAATTATTTTTAGACACAACATGCACACGATTTGGTATAAATCCTCAGGATTTTGGGACGTAATTCAAAACAAAGTACAACTTAAGTGTCATGTTCAGCAGAAATGGTTGTTGCTTTCTAAAAAAGTCTGAGGCAAACAGAAAGTGAAATCTTGCACGGATACAAATTTTCCAAGTTTGGAATGAGTGTGACCTGGATGACTGAGAATATTCCCCAGCATGTGTAAACCTTTAGTTTGTCTTTGCACAGTTTTTGGTTTCCATGACTTTAACCAACATAAATCGAGGATACTTTTGAAAAGTTCTAACCAACATGAAAACTACAGCGGTGACACAAAAATGTGTAAAAAAAAAAAAAAACTTTTACAGCAGCCATTGCTCGACTGACTAATTAGTAATGGCTGCAATGGATTTTATTTGGGGAGTTAGAGTAAAAGAGGATGCATTTATGGTAGATTTGAATTGTAATGACTTAATTAGAATTTTCCGCTCACTTCTCAATTATGTGTTGTGTTTCTTCATCGCATCAAGTGTGTTGTCATAGTATAAGAAAATATAAGAAGACTTAAAGGTGAAAATAACGTTTTAAAAAGGGATGAACCATTATGCCAAAAATCTAAATTGTTTAATAATTTTTCACCAAAATTGCGATTGCAATTTTATTCAGATTTTTCCTTTGCACTAACCCAAAGCTTGTAGATGTTTCACCTAAAGCTTTTGGTTTTTAACAGCGTGCTCATCCAGAGTCCATTGTTACAGGACTTCGCTGTAACCACTGTGTGAAAAACTTGCTAGCTGCTACTCTCTACCTTTCTGTGAGGCGAATAAACCCACTTCAAGCATTTAACCACCTAAAGGGCTGGGTTGAGAAATTTAGTGTCTTACTCTTGTTAAATGTAGATTAAAAATGAAGTGCCCCGGCACTTTTAAAATAGCTTTTTATCAAATTGCAATTATATTGCAAATGCAATTAATAGCCCAGCCCTAATTTTAACACCTCCCGGCCAGTTAGTGGCGCTCTCGTGCTGGCCCTTGTTAAGTACTATTTGCTAGGCAGTTGCTAGCTCTTCTTAACATTAACCTTAGCTGTCCAGAAGGAACAGAAAAGGTAAATGTTTGAAACTCATGTGACTTCAACTTACTGCTCCTATTGGGGCAGAATCCCATGTTGGCGTTGTAACCAGATATCAATATATTTTAGACCTGTCAAAATTTGCAAAACAGGTACTTTCAGTAACCTTTATATTTGAATTAATATTAATATTTGTGATTTAAAGTTGTAGCTATGACCTTTAAAGGGACATGGTCACATTTTACACCCCTACAAAAAAGACCAAAAGCACTTTATCCTGATAAAATAACGTTTTATACACCAAGCGTCTGTCCTAATAGTGTTAAAATAGGCCTTTTTGAGTCTAAATAGATTTCCAGTATCAGGTGCTATGGTAAATGGCCTGTACTTATATAGCGCTTTTTCAAGTCAGGAGACTTGACCAAAGCGTTTTACACTACATTCATTCACCCATTCATGCACACATTCACACACTGATGGTGGTGAGCTACATTGTAGCCACAGCTGCCCTGGGGCTCACTGACAGAAGCGAGGCTGCCGTACACTGGCTAACAAGGGAGTTCTTCCAGATTGACGAGTCTGACCAGCGCCATCTCTCTGCGCCGAGTCCGACGTGTGGTTTTTGGTCGTCTAATGCGAGCAGGCAGGTTGCATCAGAGCGTTGGGTTGCACAGTGTGAGAACATGCACTGTGAGCTCTGAACTTTTAAACCCTGCGGTTTCATCGTACAGTTTAAGCTGTAACTGCTTTCAACGATTGAAAATATCACACAGTGTATGCCCAGCTTAAAGGTATACTATGCAACTGGTGTTGATTTTCCAGCAAGGCTCCCCCCAAAGGGCGAAAGTAAAAGTGCACTGTCGTAAATATGCTCAGCTGTTCTCCTGGTTTCTCCGTCAAGCCAGGCGCCATTGTTTTGAGCTTAGCAGACAGGCGAACGCAACGAATCACCATGTCTACTGCGGTAGAGAGCCCTTTTCCTCTTTCTTGCCTGCTCCGACATGGGCTTTCGCTGTTTTCTCGCTGGTTCCGCCATGATAACTGCACAAATATCACCACTGCGCTAGCAACGAGCATGCCTGTCACTGGGGGCTTGTAGCAGTTTTCGCCGTAAAGCAAGACCGACTCTCGCGATGCACGAGACTTCTGAGCCTGTGGGTGCGGGCCGAGGGTTCCTGCAATTACAAGTACGGTATTTCCCCTACAGACCACCAGGGCGGCCGAGAAAACCTTTGTTCGACCTGAAATGACTCATTTAATCATCCAAAACGTTATGAAGCACATCAATTAACTGAAAAATGTTGCATAGTATTAACCTGACTCCGCCAGATGGATTTGCTCTGCATATCCATCTGGAAACCTTCCGTTGAAGTAATTTTGGGAAGGGGCGAAAATACTGGTTAGCTGATTGGCCTATGTTGGTGATAGAAGGGCCAAATAAACCAATCAGATCAACGAAGCATATGACGTACTAACAGAGCGACGACGAAAACACAACCACAAGCCAGGCTACTCTTGCGGAAACCAGTTGGGAGAAGAGCAAAAACATATTTTCCTCTGAGAAAAGCCTCCAGAGCAGTGTTTTGCTCTTCTTTCAGTGAAGAAATACTCTGTAATTCCGATAAAACTTGCTCGATAGCCACGCTAACGCTAGTTTCATCGGCTGAAGGCGCCATGTTCTTTAGACTGAACTGTCGCGCTTCTCGTTGCGTCACACCTCAACCCGCTTCAAAGCCAACACTGATTGGACGTTCGTTTGGTGAACGGCTCCAAATTTTCTTCAACGGAGAGTCTCCAGACTGATTTGTGAGTGAAATCTTGAAAGCTTGCGAGATCAGGATGGTCTCACGAGGCTAGCATAGTATGCCTTTAAGGGGTGGGAATATTTTTGCAAGTATTTGTGGCTCTAATCTAAATTTAAATCTTATATTTGCTAGATACTTATTGCAAATAAAGTGATTCAAATGGTTCTTTAATTAACTTAACTTGCACCTACAAAAAACACTGCAAAGACATATTTGTTTACTAAAATCACTCTTTTTGAAATCAAAAATGTCAAATATTTATTTCATTGTGTCATGTATGGCAGAGATGAAATACTTTCCTTTTTCCATTTCTCTAGTAGAAAACTGTGATGTGCTCAAAGTTTAAAAATGCCAAAAAAAGTGAGAGAACAGAAACCCATCAGCCTGATGTCACAGGAGAACAAATGTTTACTGCTTTTGGTTATAGGCTGTGTGTGACTGTGGAGTCACAGATGGGTGCAAACTGCACAGCACTTTCACAGTCTGACCAGTTCAGTCTCAGTCTTATCCATCAAACACTTAACAATCAATTACCGTCCCGTGAGAAAAGTGCCTGATGAGAAAAAGCAGGTGATTAGTTGCCGCGCTGCTGTGCTCCACTACGCTGGTCAAAACTCACAGCCCGGTTAGTCGCTACTCAGACAGGTCCATAGCTACTTTCATTCATCTTCTCCACTGACGTAATGGCCTGTCCACATGGGACGCCCAGATGTTGGGCCAGCAGAATTAGAAAACAGAAGGAGTTAGGAAGACAGAGAGATTCAGCAGACTGCCAATCGCCAACATAGGCAGGAGTTTTATAGGAAAAGAGACAAAAGCAGCACTCTAAGCCATCTGTGTTGTTTATTTAGCTTGAACTGGGTTTATTATAAAAAATTAAAGCATGAATCAGCCTCTGGTTTTCCTGTCATGTTCTCATATTGCTCACTTGTTGGTCGATGTGTTTGTTCTTATGTGCAGAGTTGAGGAAGCTTATCTGAGAATCGTCGGCCCAGCCTGCATCACCGTGGATGCAAGCCCCTCTGCAGACCTAGTGCTCCAACAAGTGCTGCTTTTAATTAGGGCCAAATGCCACTTGTAAACAGTTCTCGTTCTCCTCCAACCCCCAAGCTGGCAGCCGAGAATTCAACTCATGCAGGACCGCGTGTGGCCACTGGGTGCCAGTAAGGTGCTGTCAATGAGGCTGCAGGAGGGCAGGTGGCCAGATTGGAGTGTGGAAAAGAGATTTTGCTCACAATGAGTAAAGGTTGAGTGGCCAGGAGCCAGAACGGCATGCTGCAGACAAAAAATACATATTAATGGAGAACACAAACACTCTCACAGGAGGATTGTCAAAGAAAAGTCTGTATTTCATTTCTAACTCTGCTTTTACAAAGCAGGCTTTTGTGCAGCCTTCAGAATCACACTTTATCTGTAAATAATAGATGCAGACATCCACCATGGCGCTTAAGTTGTTTTAATTCTTAACAAAGAAACGCTAAATTTGAACATATCTCATGACAGAAAAAGAAAACGCTCCCAGCCTCCAAAGTAGCCTTATCCTTGGTAATGTTGCATTAAAATTATTTTTCCCTTCTGAATGTTGTTGTAAAATGAAATACATGAAACAAGTTTAAATAAAATGTTGATACATAGATTTTGTTTTATACACACATTAAAAAGATACAGTCAACTTTCAACCTACTTTAAACCAACTTTCCAGAAAAATTAATGTGAAAAACTTTTTTTTGGTATATATACCCAAAGGCTCTCAGCTGGAATGTTGAAATCACATGTGAACATTGCTTTTTTTTTTATGTTACTTTTATTCACTTTGTACAAGAAGTTTAGGTGAAGTGCATTAAGGTCTTAACAGTTGTATGATCCTAGCAGTCAAATATGTCAGTCAAAGAAACTCAAAGTCAACTATATGTTCTGCAGACTTTCCCACCTGTCCCAACAGTGAGGAATGAAACAACATAGGAATATGAAATGCACCCTTGGCCTTAAAGTGTTGAAAAAGAAATACAAGAGTACAAGAAGTTGGGATTCCTGAACCAGGAGTATGTTTGTTGGAACTACACCTAATGTAGTTCCAACTTTTCCGAGTACCTAACATGAATTCAGGGTATTTTTACAAAGTGGTCGGACTTAAAGGTATACTGGAGGTCTTCTGCAAATAAAATAAAATAAATCCTCCCTCTCCACTTTAAAACGCAATGCACATGCACAACTAGGGGTGTAAATCACATCCCTCATGGCGATTCGATTCAGTATCGATTTCCTGACCCAACGATTTGATTATTTTCGATACTCAAGAATAAGCCACGATTCAATTCGATTAATCGGTTAATTGTAATTTTTTATTTATTTACTTTTTCTTTACATCTTATAGGCTAAACAAAGTTTCAAGTTTGAAATAAATCAATGAAAGCTGTAATATCGTTATGCATTTTTTTTTTTTTTTTTTTTTTAGAAACAACAGCAAATAACAGAGGTAGAAAAGTTGCATCAAAAAATACTGCAAAAATACTGCAGAAAGTCAGTGCAATGAGTGCAATTCAATACCTCAGCTCCAGATGTCCCCGCCCCCTTGAGAGACGCTCCGCTGCTCCTCTCCCAAATTGTAGCTGACCGCAAACAGTGCCGCAGAGGCCAGCTTGTTTTGTTTTAATGACCGAAATTGCGGAAAACAACTCGTGAAGTTTGACCCACTCTTTTTGGCCCTCATGTCCCTCCGTCATCGGACTAAACCCGCCCCCACTTCCTCGCCGCCTCGGCCGTATCTAGACCCACAGCGTGTAGCACAGACCACGCTTCAATATTGAGCATAATTTAAAAATGTCTGCATCAAGCTTACTGCAACACACTGCTGTAAGAGTATAACCAGGAAGCGAGGCAGGAGGGCAAAATAGGTTTAGCGCCACCGCAGCACGGGAGGGAGAATTACGCCCAGAAGCAAATGGATAAAAATAGACCAGAGGAAAAAACAAAACATGAATCGATTATCTTGCGAACGTGTCGATGCATCGGATCGTCGGCTGTAAGATCGATGCATCGATACAAAACCATTATTATTTACACCCCTATGCACAACCCTGTACCCGCTCCCGAGAGGGAACGCCTATTAAACATGTGCGAGAGCAAGCACGAGCCCATTTCTCCTCGTGCACGCTCTGTTTAAAAGTTGCTGTTTGCATCGCTCATACAAGCTTACTTTCCAAAAGACGATTTGCAATTTTTACACTATGTCAGACTCATCTGTAGGTTAGTGAAAATGTGGACAAGCATGTAGGACGACCTTACCTAAACATATTACCAGAATGACTGACATTTAGGAGGACCACTTATTGTGATGAAACACCCAGAAAAATAACATCCTCCACTATAGCTTTAATGTATTTGTTGAGATTTGTCACAAAAATAAGTACAATGTATTTATCTATACAGGGTGTTTGAGGGAAAAAAAAGAAACCCAAAGCAACCAGAAATTGATTCTAATCAAATTCTGTCCAGCCTTGAGGTCTACCTGTTTAAACACACATGTAGCTATAGTTAAAATATAATGGTTCATTCTAGTTTGTTTTTTAATAGATCTGTCATTTATACATACATTCCTTTCTATACCCATACTGCTTGTATTGCTGACATTACCTTATTTAAGCTGTGTATGAATAAACCACAGATCACCACTGAGACATCTGGCCCTTTGCTGCAAGTTCCAACTTTGAAACATATACAGGAATGTTCTCTGAAGCTGAAAGTTCAAGTGTTAACGTCAGAGGCTGCATCCGAACATCCGTCCCAATCAGTATACAGGGCACTATATAGTGGTTACGCCATTTTAGATGAGTGTCTGAATGTCTAATGATTGAAATAGTAGTGGAGTCAAAATTTCCCACAATGCAACTTGAAAAATAGGGATCCTCGATGGTCACTAGATGAGCAGATGTATCTCAGATCGCTTTGCAAGAGCTGTCCTTGCAAAGCATCATGGGATTTGTCATACCGGTGTAGGTACCAGATCTGCTCGAGGCCCTGACCCCTATGATGTCAACATATGGCAACTCCACTCGGACAAACTGTATTGCACCTGTTTGTTAAAGGAATAGTACACCCAAAACATGATTAGCCTTCATTTTCTACTCACCCCCATGCTGAACAACACTCTGGAGTACTTTTTTGATATCTCAAATGCATCTGGAGATCTGGGAGGCTTCTTGCTGTCTGCTGACATTCAAATAATGGAGGTCTATGGTGCCCGAGACAGAAAGGTCCATAAAAGTCCACAAAAAACGTGTCAATATTCCTCCATACTGCTCGTCCAATGTAGTCCAAGTGTCCTGAGTGGGTAGCGTCCAAAATTTACTCGAAACGAAGTTATTTAGAATGTTTTTAGAGCATAAACAGTAGTGTATAGGATTTACTGAAAGCGCGTTCACGACGCTACGGAAACCGCGGCAGACCAAGCCAGATGAAAGTGCGCATTCAGCTCGGCAAAGAACTCATGCTCTTCCTCAACACTGAAGTCCTCAGACAGAGTGTAGCCACTGCTTATCCAAAAGAGAAAGCTGAGGAAGCTTTTTGAAGGTTTAGGAGTCTAGTCCTTAGCCTCGTGAGACCATCCTGATCCCGCGAGCTGTTCCCGAACCAGATCAGTCTGGCTACTTTCCGTTAAATAAAATTTGGAGCCGTTCACCAAAAGAACGTTCAATCAGTGTTGGCTTTGAGGCGGGTTGAGGTGTGATGCAACGAGAAGCGCGACAGTTCAGTCTAAAGAACATGGCGGCTTCGACCGATGAAACTAGTGTTAGCGTGGCTATCGAGCAAGTTTTATCGGAATTACAGAGTATTTCTTCACTGAAAGAAGAGCAAAACACTGCTCTGGAGGCTTTTCTCAGAGGAAAAGATATTTTTGCTCTTCTCCCGACTGGTTTTGGCAAGAGTTTGATCTATCAATTGGCTCCTCTTCGTCGTCGCTCTGTTAGTACGTCATATGCTTCGTCGATCTGATTGGTTTATTTGGCCCGTCTATCACCAACATAGGCCAATCAGCTAACCAGTATTTTCGCCCCTTCCCAAAAATTACTTCAACGGAAGGTTTCCAGATGGATATGCGGAGCAAATCCATCTGGCGGAGTCAGGTTATCTAGTCCTGGGAATGCCCATCATCCTTCAGGATGAGCTGGAGAGTGTTCGGGATGAGACGAAGCTCTGGTTTTCCACTTCCTGGAATTTGATCATTCCTGCAACTTGACTTTATAAAGCAGTTAACAGGATCTATTGGAGATAAACATTTACCTTGTAAAAAAAAAACTGATGCCTCAAGGCAGCAACTGCCCATGTAACACTAGTTAACCCAGCTGATGCTAAACATATGATAACCAGGGTGGTACATCATTTTAACCCCTCAGGAAAATTCATTCTGTTTATACTTGATGTCTTTATGAACGAAGGCACTAAATACACGCATGAGTTTGCACATTAGCTAAGAGTATATGCTGTAACTCATTTATACAAGCAGGAAGCCTATATTTGGCCTTTGTGATGGGAAGATTAATTGGGGGTTTTAGTAATTATGAGCTTGGCAATGCTGCGGGCTGGAGAAGACAGAGTGACCCATCTCTTTTACTGTGATGCATCAGCGGCGCGCCAACAAATGCAGACCCCATTCATATGGCAATTAATGGTGCGCTGTATATCACTGTCATTCCCTATGGTTCCACTCATGAGTGTAAGGCTTCTTAACGGCAAAGCAATGTTTTTCTGAGCACTTTGGGCGAGTGTCACCAACACATGTCACCACACAGAGTAAAAAAGGTGTGATTATGTTCATGGAGTGGGAATCTTTATATTTAAGGTATATGAATCCAGTTTATTGTATTTATAATGTATCAGCTGCCTAATGACTCAGCAGATGTGCCACTAACACAGACTGTTGAGCAAAGCGATTAGGCCGTGAGCCAGAGCGCTTACCTTATTCCAAAGTTATGTTTGCCTCTGGTGTCAGCCATATTTTTCTGTCAGATGCTGTTAAATGCTGTTTTTTTTTGTTGAAACAAATAGTGAGTGGTGATACCACACCATTACTGCCCTCCAGCGCAAATGTAATATGGCACTGATGGCTCATAAGCACTAACAATAAAATAATTCACATCTCTCACCATACAGTAGTTTTCTGTTTTAGGAACGTCAGGAATTTCTTTCTAGGGGTTTTTCTTGCATCGCCAACATAAACACAGAGGTTGGACCCGCTGGAGTGACTTGAACGTTGGAATTTGTTTGTTTTAATGGAGAGCTGTGGTTTAAGGGGAAAGTTCATAACCAACGGATCTGTTTCCAATCTCTGACATCACTACTGGAGTGATTAAAGTCCGAGCCAGATGTGGTGAGAAACGAACGTCCATCCTGAAACCATAGAGATACCACAGGCGCACTAGATATTAAACTTCTGCTAAAATTATCTATAGAACAGGAGTTAAATAAATGAAGGCAAACCTTTGCACATAATTATATGACAAATACCATGCATAATTAGACTTAGACTCAACCTTAGTTATTTATCCCTTGGTATTAATTAATTAAATTTTATAAATATATATATATTTCCTCTTAAGCCAGAAAATCAGGGTCAAACTACACTGATTAAAGTGCACCAACAGAAAAATAAATGAGCAAAACATCCATATTAAAAAAAAAACAATCACTGGACAGATCAGACATTTTAATGAAGCCCTTGCTAATAAATCTCAACAAATATTTTCTAAATGTTTCCTCTCTTAAATAAACATTAACGTTTCGGTATAATATACACATTAATTGATTAAGCAGTTATTCTTTATCTATAATTAAAGACTCTTAGATGATTCAGGGACATAACTTTGCCTTCTTCCTGATAAACTAAGTTTAGGAGGGGGGTGGGGATGGGGGCATTTTAAAACAAACGATGCAAAGAGTGTTGCACACTTAATGCTTTTGTCGCTATATTTAGCGACTTTTCAGACCTCTCTAGCAATTTTTGTTCAATAAAGCCCCTAGAACCAGATCTAGCGACTTTTTTTCTGCTACTGGAGACTTTGGAGACAACATCACAGCGAACTCTGCTCTCCAGAGCAAGTAGATTGGTAACCCCGCCTCCTGCTCTCCTCTATCTTGTCTGCTGTCATGATTCATGCAGCTATTATTTCATCCAAATGAAAAATGGAGAACAGATAAGGAGATCATGGCTTGTCTACAGTGAAAAGAAGGACTGGGTTATTTACTTTGGCCTTTTTGGAAACACAGGAAGGAGCAATCAGCTAAGTGAGCTTAGTGCTTGGAAAAAAATCTTTCATTCCTTTTGAGACAGCATGAAAAGTCAGCTAAGTACAAAACATAGAGAGGAAAACAAGTTGAGAGGGACCAAACATAGAAAAAATAATGTATGTGTGTTCTATTAAAATGTCTGTATCTGTATAATGAGTCTGTTTTATGTGTTGTCTTCTCAATTCAGAGGGCCCCCTGCCTGCCTAGGGCCTCAAATGTCCTTAATCCACCCCCGAGTTTACGGTTGATATACTAGCTATCAAAATATCAAATGACCTAAGACTGAAGGGTGGTACTGCTGCCACCCTCTGATTTAGAAGGGAACTGCCCGTTAAGGTGTTTAAGTCACAGAAATGACAAATTCACCTGCTTAGGGTTGCCAAAAACTAGCTGGGGTGGTTGTGGCCACGCCTTTGAAGGCCAAGATGCTGTATATGGGCAAATACTGAATGCAGCAGAGAAGTAAGGGACCAAGGGGGTATGGCGAGTGTATTTGCACACACCAAAAACTCACCCTGTATGAGGCCACTTTGCACTACACTCCTCAACTTCAATATTTCATCTGCACAACAGAGAGGGAGCTGCGGTGAGGAGGAAAGCCCTCCATGAAATAATTAAAGATCCAGCGGGGATGCAGCAGCGCAGCAGCCGCCGTCCCATCCTAACTAATAGATCAAATGAAAGCTGTCCCTCAGATCATTAATAATGAGTGTGGTATGGAGACTTAAGGCGTAGGGGGTGGGAGAAGAGTGGAAGGGCACAGGGCTGGTACAGGTTTGGGAGGAGGTGAAGGGAGGGCGTGGAGGAAGTACAAGGTCTTTTTAATGTGCATTTGGTTGGTGGTGGGGGGGCTCGAATTGTACTCCCTTGGCAAAAGTCTCGGCAGAACCTCACTTGGCAGCCACATGAAGCGGCACGGCAAGAGGAGTCATGCATATGATTTGGCACAGAGTGTCTGCCAAAAACTGAAGCCCGTCAGCAACGTCTATATACGTCCCACGTCAAATAAACAACGTTTTAAACAGTGACAGCGCAGGTTAGCAGGGGCAAATAATGCCACTTCAATCAGGGAGGCCTAAAAGCAAAGATGGAGGATTTTGGAGAGCTGATGAACAGTCAGGGATGAGTTATCTGAGGTGGGGGAGGGGAAGCATACAACAGAAAAAAAATAAGAGCCAAGGAGAGGACTGGAAGTAGGTGGAAATGAGAGTGGGGGTGGTGAGAGTGACGGGGGGTGTTGTGGATATGTTGTCATCTGCAAACTCGGGTCCCCCTAGATTCCTCTGGCTGTCAGGTATGCATGTTTCCTTAGACTGTCCTCGCTCCTCCATCTGCCACCTTCCATAACCAAACCTTCAAACGTTCAGCCCGAGTCGTCCGCATAGATATTCACAAACATCACTCTGTATCACAGCATCAGTGGCAGACTGAGAAGATAATAAATAAAAGTGGATTAAAAACACAGCTGGGAAAATATGCATTGAACACATCAATGCGTTTCTTGGTAAACATGTCTCCGACGGGGTCCCTGACAGGAAATTTGCACCAGATGTCAATAACAACACAAACACACACAGACAGGCAACACAAATGAGTCCATATCACAAGTTAGGTTTAATGACACTAGAAATAAATGGAACTTTATTCAGCAGTTAGTGAAAAGCTGTTTTTCTTGGCCGCCTCAAAACAACTCCTGTATGGGAGAAAACCAGCTTAGCTGTGTTTCCATCCAATTCTACTGCAAATTTTGAGTGAACTTGAGTGAAATCCCAAAAAAGAAAAGAAAATGCGAATTAGACGTGTTTCTATCCAATTTAGGCAATTTAGGTCCATCCCAAATCAGTTGCCTCCATCTTCTCACTTTATTACATTTATAGTAATGGCTGTAGAAGTAAAAATGAAGCAGCAAAAAAACTTCTGCTGCTTTATTTTTTATGCTTGCACACATTAAGGTCAGATGTGCCTCAAGTGCATCTTTGACGCTCCTGAAGTGCGTCCAGTAAAGTGTGTGCAGATGCGTCTGATGCTTCTGCTGCACATGTTTTTAAGTGAGAACGTCCACCTGAAAACTTCATCTGCTCAGTCAGTTCATCCAGATTACCATTGTGCCTTTAAATATTGTTTAGCTGTCGGAGCTGCTCAGACCCTAATAGTCAGTCACTTAATCACCTTGTCCATTGTGTTTTCCTCTCTAAGATTAACATTGATCTGCTGGTGAGAATCATTATGTCTCAGTCTAAACTGTACAGTCAAAAATAGAGAAAAGAGTGGGAATCAAACCCTGAAAAAATATCTCTATATATTGTTTAGTAAAGTGAGTAAAAACACTATTATATAGTGTTTTTACACTATATACAATTTTTTTTACACAACAATTTGTCTTTCTGTAACAACATTATTTCTCCCACAGCATCAATAACATGCACATCACTTCCTGTGGCAGATTATGCAAATTAGGCGATTACATCATTTAGCGACTTCTAGCGACTTTTAGCACAGCCAATAGCTACTTTCCTTACTGAGGAGCTGGCAACACTGAACGGTCGCCTCTTCAGAGTTTACCGCTAATGTTTGCGGTGACAGGCTTTGACATTTTAAGTTGATTTAGGTGCTAATAAACTTTTTCAGAGGAGTGATCATAGCGCTCTGCATCAGCAGTGCTGTGTCTGTCTCCCTGCCAGCTCCCAGATCAGCTTCTCTGATTGGTTAATATGGTGCGTCGAGCAGCAAAAGTTAAAATTTTCCAAGTCTAGTGTCTGCTGCTTGAGCAGCACGTCCTGTGCCTTAGATGCTCATGAGCTCATGAGGCGCTGCTTCAGCTGCTTCAACGTATCAAGATGTGCTGCTCCTGCAGCTCAAAATGCATATCAAAAACTTTTTATGTGCGCCAACCATTGATTTTGCATGTAAAGTAGCTGCTTCTGCTGCCTCACGCATGCAGTCTGAACGTAGCACCAGGTTAATGGGCTTCACAACTATTGTTCTTAGGTGTGAGTGTGTTTGTGTGTGGTTTTGTCTGTCTACCAACAGACTGGTGACCTGTTCAGGGTGTACTCTGCCTATTGCCCATACACTGCAAGAGATAGCCACTGGCCCCTCTGTGACCCCGATGGAATAAACGAGAAGATGTATGGATGGATAATTTCCCTTACACTGTGGATTTTTTGCCCCCTTTTTGGGGGGACTTTCCAGTTCTGCGATAATTTTTCGATCAGACCGACTTTCAGCCTGATAGTAAGTTGTGTAGTGTACAGGGGGTGATGACGGGCTGTCGGGTTCATAAAATGTAGGTTTTTGCTTAAGAAGAACTGAAACACACAATTTATGGATACCTTTTCTGCAGAAAGGAGAGACAGTTGAACCCCAGACTCAAACACACTGGACCTCCTCCGCAGAGCGTTTATTAACAGAACATGACGCATGGTTACAAACAGAGTATTGTTTTGACAGAACAATTGATCAGTTCATGAAGACAGAATGCTCCATCAGAATGACAAGGCAGGATGGTCTCCTGAGTGAATCATGACACAGGAGTGGAGCATCCCCTCGCACAAATGTTTTATAAGCACACATTAATTTTATAATCATCACTGAATAAACCTAACACGGGCGATCAGCCTCTCATGACCACCTCCCCATCAGGAATCGTAAGGTCAGGAGGAAATCTAACGGGGAAAATGTTAGATTTTTACTCAACTGGCGTGGGCAAATCACTCAGTGGGCAAGAACAAGAATTCTTCTTCTTCTTCTCAGATGAAAACACGGAAGCATGGACGGGGTTCGGGTGAAATGTAGTTCTTTCTGTAAAATTGACAGACATCATCTACCCAGCAGGCATTGTATACACAAAATAAAACATCAACGAGTCGAAAATATAATATACGATATATATATATATATATATATATATATATATATATATATATATATATATAATAAGTTGCTAAAAGTTTTTACATATCACAAGCAGTAATTTTTAAGTTAATAGAATAATAGAATAATTGCAACATATTTAGGCTAAGATGTATAGTGATGGATCCCTTAAAAAAACCTTTGTGAATAAACTGTTTATTTTTCTATTCCCTCAGACTTAAATTCATGGGATAAACATCACATCCATTCTATGCCTGAAGATGCAGAGTTTAAGTCTCTCGTCTTGCTTCAGTTTTCAGCGCATAAAAAAAGCGCACTCACACACACACACACACACCAGCATCAGATCCCTCTGAACACAGCAGGTGGTGGCAGACACCCTGGCTCCGCTCTCTGTGAATGATGGGTGGTGGGATAGAAAAACATGAAGGGTGTAGGAGTTGAACAGATCGTCGGTGAAACGCTTCTCAAAAGTGAACAGCAAAAGCTCAAAATGAGGAAGAAACAGCAGAAGAAAGCCTCCGACGGGGGGAAAGAAAAGTTTTGAAAATATCCCATTAAAAAGCAGATGTATAATTCAGGAGCTTTTTAACTTCGTGCTCACCCTTTGTCATGGTGTCTGGGTGCATATTTGTGAGGGCATAGACAGGATTGCTGTCGATAGGTGAAGGTATTACGCTCAGCATGCAGTTGCATTCACAGAGCCATTATATATTCAGGTTTGGTGTATTTTCCGATGTTTTTTCAGGGGTTGGGTCCTGTATTGTCTGCCATGATTGCACGAAGCCTCACCGGGTTTGCCTGGCGGCTGTTAGGGAGGCTTCACCGGGAACGGTTAAATATTTAAACACTGCTGAGAGATCTCATTAAAAACAGCACATCAGCCCCCAAAAGGACCCGTCAGCACCCCCACCCACCCACCCACACACACAAAATACAAAAAAACAAAACAGTAAGAACTTGGTGTATCGTGACAAAACATTTATTGTGTATTTACCGAGCTGAACTTGTGATAAATCGTCATCTACTGTCAAATGAGACAGCTGGCGGTGCTGTTGACGAGTGGTAAGATGGCGTGTGATTGAGATCCAGTTCTGTTTGACAGCAGCAGACAAGCAGAAATATACCAAAAAACAAAAGAAGTTGACAACTAGACCAGACTAATGCTGCCGTACCTCTTCGCTCGAATACAAGACAACAGAGGAAACTTTGGATCTCTGGAGTCTCCTTGCATTCCCTCAGAATAAGAACAATTAATTCCAGCGCTGTTGTTTGGGGGGTTCCCTATTTTTAGACATGCTGCCCTCTCTAATAAATTGATTTCTGGTGGCAAACTTGGAACCTTCCTTGTTTTGTTTTGTTCTGTATTTTTTTTTTTTTTTTTTTACATTCTCTCCTCTTCAAAAATGCACAAATGCGGTCCTACTTTTCCCTGGAGAAATAAATCAAAGGCAACACAACCAAGCCCCACATACACATCTCTTTTTATACTTGAAAATGGTTTATTTTGGTTTCACTTCCATTAATGCTCAGGCATGTCTCGCACCTCATCAAGCATCAGCAGACAGTCGAGAGGCTGCTTGCTTGACAGCTAAGTGGATGAGTGACTCTGAAAATACCTAAACCGACCGAGTCTTCCTCATTCTCCAGTCTAAGGGTCTTTGATTCTGACTCCTTAGAGAATCAGAGGTCTGTTTCTGTGGTCTTTACCGTGAAAATAATAGCTGGGTCAAAACAGACTAAGCTCTCCCATCGCAGGGAGATATTTAAAAAACCCGCAATGACATATAAATAAAAGTGAAGCAACCTGATACAGGCTTCTTGTAGCAGCGTCTGGGGAACCACTGCTCTTTGATGAACACTACCAAAAGACACATGCTGTGGCTGTTTCCAGGGGAAAACAGACTCACAAAGAAAGTGAGAATAATAGTGTGGAAAAGGAATCATCTGAAGCAGCTGAAATGTTTTCTCAACTTAATGCGGACAGCCTTAAAGGAGCAGATCCTGTTATTCCATTCTGTCTGTCTTCTTCTTTTTAATTGTAATGTTAAGTCAGAGTGTCTTGTACAGGCTGAATGCGTGTGCAGACATCACAAAGATAAGGCCTTTGGTCGAGCTTGTGTTTCAATTTTTAGCTACCAGATGCTGATGTCGCAAACTGAATGGTTGGAAGGAGAGGATTTCAAATGAAGCCTTCGGAGCGTGAAAACAAATAGTAATAGAAAGAGAAAACGAGAAGGAAAGGGGGGAGGCCGAGAAACAAATAAGAAAAAGATCCCAGCAGAAGCCGGAGCCTTATCCATTAAGCCACCTGAATCCCCCCTTACAACCTTTTAGTTTGTTCTCCTGTGCGCGAGCCAAGGTGTTTGCTTGCTTTACAGATCTTTCTCTGAAGCTTGGAAAAAAAAAACTTTCAGCACACACACACACACACACACACACACATATATATATATATATATATATATATATATATATATATATATATATATATATATATAGTATAATTCCTCAAGAAAGGTTTAATAATCTAAAATAATCTGCTGTTGCTTAGTAAATATCAATATCAAAACTAGGTTAAAAATACTTGTTGGCTGGATGTAAGATTGTATGACTTGGTTAGATCGAAAACTTATCCAGAGTAGGAAAAGAAAAACACAAAAATGTACAACACAGTGGCCTAAGACAGGCAGCTTGACTACGAATTTAACATAATGATGTTTTAGCTAAGAGAGCAATCAAACACAACTGTAAATCGATAGGTTTTAGCCTTATTATCATGATCATTTATAGCTAATTATTGTTATTGTTTTATATAGGTGTATATATATATATAGGTCTGAACCCCATCAGCCAAATAATCAACAAGACTGGCTAAGGATATCGACTCAGGAATGGGGCCACCATCAGTCACCTCCTCTACATGGATGGCATTAAAGGAATAGTACACCCAAAACATGATTAGCCTTCATTTTCTACTCACCCCCATGCTGAACAACACTCTGGAGTACTTTTTTGATATCTCAAATGCATCTGGAGATCTGGGAGGCTTCTTGCTGTCTGCTGACATTCAAATAACGGAGGTCTATGGTGCCCGAGGCAGAAAGGTCCATAAAAGTCCACAAAAAACGTGTCAATATGACATGATTCAAAGGTAAACTCTGGCGCAGACACAATGCGAGTGGAAGCAGTTTTTAGATTGTTTATTGAAAAGTTTTACAGAGTTAAGTTCAGCCTGGCGTGGTGGTTCGGATTACTGCGGCTTCATCTGGAACTGCGCGGAGAGAGATATAAGTTAGATGCAGGCAGGAGGATCTGAGTTATTTAGAGAAGATGCTGATTCCTTACAGTTCTTGGAGAGCGGAGCAGCTGGAGGGGAGGTTGGATGAGCCCACAGAGATTGAGTCTTTGGCGGAGATGGAGGGCTTCTACCTGAGAGCTCCAGAGGGTGGACAGGCAGGTGAGCAGTGGAGGGAAGGATCCAGGAAGACTGGGAGGAGGACCGGCTAGGAAACAGCAAGGCTTCTAGGAGAGAGAAGGAGGACACGGAGGTAAGCTTAAGCCTAAACTATCTTGTTCAGTCTTAGGAGAGCTAGCAGGTAGGTTACCACTGTGTGGAACTTTAACCGACTGGCGTCCGTCCCAGGGAATCCACTCCTCTAAATACTGCTCCCTGATTGCGTCCAATTGGAACCAGCTGGAGGCTCGTCAGGACTGGAGTCTAAGGAGGAAAAGGTAAGAAAGAACCCTAGCACAGCTCAGCACACAATCCAGTGAGCCCAACAGTACCCCCCCCCTCAAGGGACGCCACCTGGCGGACGAGTAGAAGAAGACGCCGAACGGCGCTCAAAGTCAGAGATGAGCGTGGGATCCAGAATGAAGGAGCGCGGAACCCAGGACCGCTGCTCCGGACCATAACCCTCCAAATCAACCCCTCAAAGCAACCCCGACCCCGGGGGCGGACATCCACAATGCGGCGCACAGTGAAGGCAGGGTGGCCGTCAACGACCCGGGCGGGTGGAGGGGGTCTGGACGGAGGGCACAACGGGCTGAAAGACACAGGCTTGACTTGGGAAACATGAAAAACGGGATGGACCCGAAGGTGAGAAGGGAGCCTCAGACGAACAGTGGAAGGACTGATAACAGCTTGGACAGGAAAAGGGCCCAAAAACCTAGGAGACAGTTTGACCTGTTGCCCAGACCTGTTGCCCAGACCTGTTGCCCAGGGGAATAGACTGGAGCAGGCACACGCTTGCGGTCAGCGATCTTCTTGTTGAGAGCAGCGGTACGGTTCAGGGCAGCTCTGGTCTGGTCCCAGATCCGGCGGCAAGCCTTCATGTGGTCCTTCACAGAGGGGATGATGGCGTCTGGAAAAGAAGAGGGGATGAGGGATGGCTGATAGCCAAGAGAGGCTTCGAAAGGGGACAACCCAGAGGCAGCAGAAATGTGAGAATTATGGGCATACTCAACCCACTGTAAATATGTACACCAGGAGGAGGGGTTGTTGGAACAGACGCAACGAAGTGCGTTTTCCAGTTCCTGGTTCAGTCTCTCACATTGCCCATTGGTCTGGGGATGAAACCCTGAACTGAGGCGGGGTTTGGCTCCCAAGATAGAGCAAAAGTCTCCCCAGACCCGAGAAACAAATTGAGGACCCCGGTCTGACAGAATTTCTAAGGGGATGCCGTGAAGTTTGAATACATGTGAAAACAAGAGGCGAGCAGTAACAGCAGCAGATGGAAGCTTGTTGAGAGGGATTAAGTGGCAGGCTTTGGAAAACCTGTCGATGATTGTCAGTATAACTGTCTTATTTTCGGAGACAGGAAGGCCAGTGACAAAATCCAGGGCAATATGCGACCAAGGCCGGTTAGGGACAGAGAGAGGTTGCAGGAGACCAGCTGGAGGGCGGTGAAGGTTCTTTCCACGAGCACATGTGGAGCAGGCTGAGACAAACTCCGACACATCTTTGTTGAGAGAAGGCCACCAGAAATAGCGGCGGAACAAACCAATAGTACGGCTTGTCCCTGGGTGGCAGGAGAACCGAGAAGAGTGTGCCCATTGAATGGCCTGTGAACGGGTCTTAGCCGGAACATAAAGGCGGTTGGGGGGTCCCCCCCCAGGATCGGGATCGGCCTTCGAGGCTGCTTCAATGGCCTTCTCCAAGTTCCAGGAAAGCCCCCCAACCACACAGGATGGTGGAAGGATCGGCTCAGGGGTTTTGGAGACATCATCAGAGGCAAACTGTCTGGACAAGGCATCCGGCTTAATGTTACGGGAGCCAGGACGATAAGTGATGTTTAGATTAAATCTAGAGAAGAACAAGGTCCAGCGGGATTGCCGGGAGTTCAGTCTCTTGGCATTTTTGAGGTAGGACAGATTTTTATGGTCAGTCCAAACCACCACTGGAAGTTCTGAGCCCTCGAGCCAGTGCCTCCACTCTTCCAGTGAGAGCTTGATGGCTAGGAGCTCTCTGTCCCCAATGTCATAATTTCTCTCAGAAGGAGAGAATCTTTTTGAAAAGAAGGCACTTGGGTGGAGCTTATTGTCTACTGGGGACCGCTGGGAGAGTACAGCCCCAACTCCGGTAGCTGACGCATCCACTTCCATGATGAATTGAGCCGTGGAATCAGGATGGATGAGGATGGGAGCCCTTGAGAATATGGTCTTTAGCTCGGAGAAGGCCTTCTGAGCTTCAGGGGTCCAGATGAAAGGTCTTTTGGTGGACGTTAAGGCAGAGAGAGGAGCAGCTATGACACTGAAGTTTCTTATGAACCTCCTGTAGAAGTTGGCAAACCCAAGAAACTGCTGGAGCTGTTTTCTGGTCTCAGGGGTTGGCCAGTCCAACACTGCCTTGATCTTGGCTGGGTCCGTCTTCACCTGTCCACCCTCAAAAACAAAACCAAGAAAAGTGGTTGAAGAAACATGAAATTCACACTTCTCAGCTTTGACATACAGGCGATTTTCTAGCAGACGGTGGAGAACCTTTCTTACGTGGACCTTATGTTCCTCCAGATCTCTGGAAAAGATCAGGATATCGTCTATGTAAACAAAAACGAAGATATTTAGAAAGTCTCTCAGAACATCATTTACGAGGGCCTGAAAAACTGCTGGGGCATTAGAAAGGCCAAAAGGCATGACCAGATATTCGAAATGACCAATGTGAGTCTTGAAAGCAGTTTTCCACTCATCTCCCTCCCGAATACGAACCAGGTGGTAGGCATTTCGGAGGTCGAGCTTGGTGAAAACGGTGGCCTGGCTTACGGGTTCAAAAGCAGCTGATATGAGCGGAAGAGAGTATTTGTTCTTGACCGTGATTTTATTTAGGTCCCGATAATCAATACATGGGCGGAGAGTTTTGTCCTTCTTCTGGACAAAGAAGAAACCAGCCCCAACTGGAGATGAGGAGGGGCGGATGATACCTGCTTCGAGAGAACTGTTTATATAGTTCTCCATGGCCTGACGTTCAGGTCTAGACAAGTTGTATAATCGGCCAGAGGGCAGTGGGGCGCCTGGAAGAAGATTGATGGGACAATCATAGGGCCGATGAGGAGGCAAAGAGAGGGCTAAATCTTTACTGAAGACGCGTTGTAAATCGTGATAATCAGGTGGGACCTTAGAGAGGTCAGCTGGCGGTTGCTGAGGATTGGGCATGGAACTCTGAGGAGGGAGAGCAGAGCGGAGGCAGCAATTAGAGCACTCAGGGCTCCAGGACTCAAGGCGGGAAAGAGACCAGTTAATTTGGGGGTTGTGTTTAATTAACCAGGGGTAGCCCAAAACCACTGGGGAGTTCTTGGTGGGAAAAACTAGAAATGATATTTGTTCGTGATGGTTGCCTAGAGACACAAACTGAAGAGGGACAGTCTGATGAGTTATGGTCTTGAGAGCACTACCATCTAAGGCAGACACAAAAATTGGAGTTGGGAGTTTTTGAACTGGAATCTTGTATTGGTGAACAAGATCTGGGCTTATAAGATTCTGTTCGGAACCACAATCCACCAGGGAGAGCACGGGGAGGCTTTTATGATCGAAGCAGATGGACGAATGAATAGTTAGGCGGAGGTTGTTTTGAATCGTGGTTTTGCCCGTCAGCACCCCCAGATTTACTGACGGGCAAAGGCTTTTGGGCGAACCGGACAGGTGGAAATCAAATGACCTGGGTGACCACAATACAGACAGCAGCCAGATGCCAACCGCCGTTGGCGTTCCTCAGGTGAGAGCCGAGCTCTACCGATCTGCATGGGTTCGGGAGACGGGGGGCGAGGCTGAGGCTGAGGCTGAGGATCAGGTGTCATAGCATAAGCATGGTGTGATGGAGCAACATTTCGCTGACGGTTTCTTTCTCTGAGTCTATTGTCAATCCGGATGGCGAGATTAATTAACTGGTCCAGGGTTTCTGGTTCCTCTCGGCAGGCCAATTCATCTTTTAGCTTTTCACTTAGAGAATGTTGGAACGCCCCCTTGAGGGCTGTCTCGTTCCAACCGGATTCTGCTGCAAGAGTACGAAATTCGATTGCCAATTCTGCTGCTGACTTGTTTCCTTGTTTTAGAGTCCACAATTTTTTGGCTGCTTCTTCCTCACCAACATGTAAGCAAAATGTCTGTTTAAATAAATCTAGAAATTCTCCAAAGGTGTACTCATAAATGTTAGAATCATCGATTATTGCTTCAGCCCACCTTAAAGCCTTGTCTCTGAGCAGGCCAATGACATAGGAGATCCTGCTGGCGTCATCCGGAAATGACTGCGGAGACCGCCCGAACACTAGGGAGCACTGTAGCAAGAATCCCTTGCTTTTGTTCAGGTCGCCGGCGTATGGCTCAGGAGTGGGCAAAACAACGTCTCTAGAGATGGGAGACCTGGAAGAGGCAGTAGAACCAACAGATAGGTTAAGTCTAGGAGGAGGAGGAGGAGAAGGCAACTTGGAGCTAAGTTCCTGTACTTCGAGTGACAACTGGCTAAGAGTCTGCATGATAGAGGTTTGCTGTTGAGCTATTGTTGAGATAGCCGAATCATGGCGGCCAAGGAGAACTCCTTGTTCGGACAAAGCGGTTCGCAGTTGTGCTGCAGAGTCATGCTGGCCAGTCGGTTCTGACATGATTCAAAGGTAAACTCTGGCGCAGACACAATGCGAGTAGGAAGCAGTTTTTGATTGTTTATTGAAAAGTTTTACAGAGTTAAGTTCAGCCTGGCGTGGTGGTTCGGATTACTGCGGCTTCATCTGGAACTGCGCGGAGAGAGATATAAGTTAGATGCAGGCAGGAGGATCTGAGTTATTTAGAGAAGATGCTGATTCCTTACAGTTCTTGGAGAGCGGAGCAGCTGGAGGGGAGGTTGGATGAGCCCACAGAGATTGAGTCTTTGGCGGAGATGGAGGGCTTCGACCTGAGAGCTCCAGAGGGTGGACAGGCAGGTGAGCAGTCGAGGGAAGGATCCAGGAAGACTGGGAGGAAGACCGGCTTGGAAACAGCAAGGCTTCTAGGAGAGAGAAGGAGGACACGGAGGTAAGCTTAAGTCAAAACTATCTTGTTCAGTCTTAGGAGAGCTAGCAGGTAGGTTACCACTGTGTGGAACTTTAACCGACTGGCGTCCGTCCCAGGGAATCCACTCCTCTAAATACTGCTCCCTGATTGCGTCCAATTGGAACCAGCTGGAGGCTCGTCAGGACTGGAGTCTAAGGAGGAAAAGGTAAGAAAGAACCCTAGCACAGCTCAGCACACAATCCAGTGAGCCCAACAGTACCCCCCCCCCCTCAAGGGACGCCACCTGGCGGACGAGTAGAAGAAGACGCCGAACGGCGCTCAAAGTCAGAGATGAGCGTGGGATCCAGAATGAAGGAGCGCGGAACCCAGGACCGCTGCTCCGGACCATAACCCTCCCAATCAACCAGATACTGGCAACCCCGACCCCGGGGGCGGACATCCACAATGCGGCGCACAGTGAAGGCAGGGTGGCCGTCAACGACCCGGGCGGGTGGAGGGGGTCTGGACGGAGGGCACAACGGGCTGAAAGACACAGGCTTGACTTGGGAAACATGAAAAACGGGATGGACCCGAAGGTGAGAAGGGAGCCTCAGACGGACAGTGGTAGGACTGATGACAGCTTGGACAGGAAAAGGGCCCAAAAACCTAGGAGACAGTTTACGGGACCTGTTGCCCAGTCCTGATGAGAGCCAGACCTGTTGCCCAGGGGAATAGACTGGAGCAGGCACACGCTTGCGGTCAGCGATCTTCTTGTTGAGAGCAGCGGTACGGTTCAGGGCAGCTCTGGTCTGGTCCCAGATCCGGCGGCAAGCCTTCATGTGGTCCTTCACAGAGGGGATGATGGCGTCTGGAAAAGAAGAGGGGATGAGGGATGGCTGATAGCCAAGAGAGGCTTCGAAAGGGGACAACCCAGAGGCAGCAGAAATGTGAGAATTGTGGGCATACTCAACCCACTGTAAATATGTACACCAGGAGGAGGGGTTGTTGGAACAGACGCAACGAAGTGCGTTTTCCAGTTCCTGGTTCAGTCTCTCACATTGCCCATTGGTCTGGGGATGAAACCCTGAACTGAGGCGGGGTTTGGCTCCCAAGATAGAGCAAAAGTCTCTCCAGACCCGAGAAACAAATTGAGGACCCCGGTCTGACAGAATTTCTAAGGGGATGCCGTGAAGTTTGAATACATGTGAAAACAAGAGGCGAGCAGTAACAGCAGCAGATGGAAGCTTGTTAAGAGGGATTAAGTGGCAGGCTTTGGAAAACCTGTCGATGATTGTCAGTATAACTGTCTTATTTTCGGAGACAGGAAGGCCAGTGACAAAATCCAGGGCAATATGCGACCAAGGCCGGTTAGGGACAGAGAGAGGTTGCAGGAGACCAGCTGGAGGGCGGTGAAGGTTCTTTCCACGAGCACATGTGGAGCAGGCTGAGACAAACTCCGACACATCTTTGTTGAGAGAAGGCCACCAGAAATAGCGGCGGAGCAAACCAATAGTACGGCTTGTCCCTGGGTGGCAGGAGAACCGAGAAGAGTGTGCCCATTGAATGGCCTGTGAACGGGTCTTAGCCGGAACATAAAGGCGGTTGGGGGGTCCCCTCCCAGGATCGGGATCGGCCTTCGAGGCTGCTTCAATGGCCTTCTCCAAGTTCCAGGAAAGCCCCCCAACCACACAGGATGGTGGAAGGATCGGCTCAGGGGTTTTGGAGACATCATCAGAGGCAAACTGTCTGGACAAGGCATCCGGCTTAATGTTACGGGAGCCAGGACGATAAGTGATGTTTAGATTAAATCTAGAGAAGAACAAGGTCCAGCGGGATTGCCGGGAGTTCAGTCTCTTGGCATTTTTGAGGTAGGACAGATTTTTATGGTCAGTCCAAACCACCACTGGAAGTTCTGAGCCCTCGAGCCAGTGCCTCCACTCTTCCAGTGAGAGCTTGATGGCTAGGAGCTCTCTGTCCCCAATGTCATAATTTCTCTCAGAAGGAGAGAATCTTTTTGAAAAGAAGGCACATGGGTGGAGCTTATTGTCTGCTGGGGACCGCTGGGAGAGTACAGCCCCAACACCGGTAGCTGACGCATCCACTTCCATGATGAATTGAGCCGTGGAATCAGGATGGATGAGGATGGGAGCCCTTGAGAATAGGGTCTTTAGCTCGGAGAAGGCCTTCTGTGCTTCAGGGGTCCAGATGAAAGGTCTTTTGGTGGACGTTAAGGCAGAGAGAGGAGCGGCTATGACACTGAAGTTTCTTATGAACCTCCTGTAGAAGTTGGCAAACCCAAGAAACTGCTGGAGCTGTTTTCTGGTCTCAGGGGTTGGCCAGTCCAACACTGCCTTGATCTTGGCTGGGTCCGTCTTCACCTGTCCACCCTCAAAAACAAAACCAAGAAAAGTGGTTGAAGAAACATGAAATTCACACTTCTCTGCTTTGACATACAGGCGATTTTCTAGCAGACGGTGGAGAACCCTTCTTACGTGGACCTTATGTTCCTCCAGATCTCTGGAAAAGATCAGGATATCGTCTATGTAAACAAAAACGAAGATATTTAGAAAGTCTCTCAGAACATCATTTACGAGGGCCTGAAAAACTGCTGGGGCATTAGAAAGGCCAAAAGGCATGACCAGATATTCGAAATGACCAATGTGAGTCTTGAAAGCAGTTTTCCACTCATCTCCCTCCCGAATACGAACCAGGTGGTAGGCATTTCGGAGGTCGAGCCTGGTGAAAACGGTGGCCTGGCTTACGGGTTCAAAAGCAGCTGATATGAGCGGAAGAGAGTATTTGTTCTTGACCGTGATTTTATTTAGGTCCCGATAATCAATACATTGGCGGAGAGTTTTGTCCTTCTTCTCGACAAAGAAGAAACCAGCCCCAACTGGAGATGAGTAGGGGCGGATGATACCTGCTTCGAGAGAACTGTTTATATAGTTCTCCATGGCCTGACGTTCAGGTCTAGACAAGTTGTATAATCGGCCAGAGGGCAGTGGGGCGCCTGGAAGAAGATTGATGGGACAATCATAGGGCCGATGAGGAGGCAAAGAGAGGGCTAAATCTTTACTGAAGACGCGTTGTAAATCGTGATAATCAGGTGGGACCTTAGAGAGGTCAGCTGGCGGTTGCTGAGGATTGGGAATGGAACTCTGAGGAGGGAGAGCAGAGCGGAGGCAGCTATTAGAGCACTCAGGGCTCCAGGACTCAAGGCGGGAAAGAGACCAGTTAATTTGGGGGTTGTGTTTAATTAACCAGGGGTAGCCCAAAACCACTGGGGAGTTCTTGGTGGGAAAAACTAGAAATGATATCTGTTCGTGATGGTTGCCTAGAGACACAAACTGAAGAGGGACAGTCTGATGAGTTATGGTCTTGAGAGCACTACCATCTAAGGCAGACACAAAAATTGGAGTTGGGAGTTTTTGAACTGGAATCTTGTATTGGTGAACAAGATCTGGGCTTATAAGATTCTGTTGGGAACCACAATCCACCAGGGAGAGCACGGGGAGGCTTTTACGATCGAAGCAGATGGACGAATGAATAGTTAGGCGGAGGTTGTTTTGAATCGTGGTTTTGCCCGTCAGCACCCCCAGATTTACTGACGGGCAAAGGCTTTTGGGCGAACCGGACAGGTGGAAATCAAATGACCTGGGTGACCACAATACAGACAGCAGCCAGATGCCAACCGCCGTTGGCGTTCCTCAGGTGAGAGCCGAGCTCTTCCGATCTGCATGGGTTCAGGAGACGGGGGGCGAGGCTGAGGCTGAGGCTGAGGATCAGGTGCCATAGCATAAGCATGGTGTGATGGAGCAACATTACGCTGACGGTTTCTTTCTCTGAGTCTATTGCCAATCCGGATGGCGAGATTAATTAACTGGTCCAGGGTTTCTGGTTCCTCTCGGCAGGCCAGTTCATCTTTTAGCTTTTCACTTAGAGAATGTTGGAACGCCCCCTTGAGGGCTGTCTCGTTCCAACCGGATTCTGCTGCAAGAGTACGAAATTCGATTGCCAATTCTGCTGCTGACTTGTTTCCTTGTTTTAGAGTCCACAATTTTTTGGCTGCTTCTTCCTCACCAACATGTAAGCAAAATGTCTGTTTAAATAAATCTAGAAATTCTCCAAAGGTGTACTCATAGATGTTAGAATCATCGATTATTGCTTCAGCCCACCTTAAAGCCTTGTCTCTGAGCAGGCCAATGACGTAGGAGATCCTGCTGGCGTCATCCGGAAATGACTGCGGAGACCGCCCGAACACTAGGGAGCACTGTAGCAAGAATCCCTTGCTTTTGTTCAGGTCGCCGGCGTATGGCTCAGGAGTGGGCAAAACAACGTCTCTGGAGATGGGAGACCTGGAAGAGGCAGCAGAACCAACAGATAGGTTAAGTCTAGAAGGAGGAGGAGGAGAAGGCAACTTGGAAGTAAGTTCCTGTACTTGGAGTGACAACTGGCTAAGAGTCTGCATGATAGAGGTTTGCTGTTGAGCTATTGTTGAGATAGCCGAATCATGGCGGCCAAGGAGAACTCCTTGTTCGGACAAAGCGGTTCGCAGTTGTGCTGCAGAGTCATGCTGGCCAGTCGGTTCTGACATGATTCAAAGGTAAACTCTGGCCCAGACACAATGCGAGTGGAAGCAGTTTTTAGATTGTTTATTGAAAAGTTTTACAGAGTTAAGTTCAGCCTGGCGTGGTGGTTCGGATTACTGCGGCTTCATCTGGAACTGCGCGGAGAGAGATATAAGTTAGATGCAGGCAGGAGGATCTGAGTTATTTAGAGAAGATGCTGATTCCTTACAGTTCTTGGAGAGCGGAGCAGCTGGAGGGGAGGTTGGATGAGCCCACAGAGATTGAGTCTTTGGCGGAGATGGAGGGCTTCTACCTGAGAGCTCCAGAGGGTGGACAGGCAGGTGAGCAGTGGAGGGAAGGATCCAGGAAGACTGGGAGGAGGACCGGCTAGGAAACAGCAAGGCTTCTAGGAGAGAGAAGGAGGACACGGAGGTAAGCTTAAGCCTAAACTATCTTGTTCAGTCTTAGGAGAGCTAGCAGGTAGGTTACCACTGTGTGGAACTTTAACCGACTGGCGTCCGTCCCAGGGAATCCACTCCTCTAAATACTGCTCCCTGATTGCGTCCAATTGGAACCAGCTGGAGGCTCGTCAGGACTGGAGTCTAAGGAGGAAAAGGTAAGAAAGAACCCTAGCACAGCTCAGCACACAATCCAGTGAGCCCAACACAATATTCCTACATACTGCTCGTCCAATGTATTCCAAGTGTCCTGAGTGGGTAGCGTCCATAATTTACTTGAAACGAAGTCATTTAGAATGTTTTTAGAGCATAAACAGTAGTGTATAGGATTTTCTGAAAGCGCGTTCACGAGTCTACGGAAACCGCGGCAGACCAAACCAGACGAAAGTGCGCATTCAGCTCGGCAAAGAACTCATGCTCTTCCTCAACACTGAAGTCCTCAGACATTTTTATTTTGTTGTTTCTTTCTTTGCACAGGTAAACAGCACATTTCTTCTTCTACGCTTGCATTATCGGCAGAGCAGACGCTGAATGCGCACTTTCATCTGGTTTGGTCTGCCGCGGTTTCCGTAGACTCGTGAACGCTGTGACGTTGCAACGATGCTCAATTGGTACCAAGGGGCCCAAAGAGTGCCGAGAAAATATTCCCCACAGCATGACACCACCATCACCAGCCTGAACCGTTGATACAAGGCAGGATGGATCCATGCTTTCATGTTGTAGACGCCAAATTCTGACCCTACCATCTGAATGTCGCAGCAGAAATCGAGACTCATCAGACCAGGCAAGGTTTTTCCAATCTTTTATTTTCCAATTTCGATGAGCTTGTGCAAATTGTAGCCTCAGTTTCCTGTTCTTAGCTGAAAGGAGTGGCACCCGGTGTGGTCTTCTGCTGCTGTAGCCCATCTGCCTCAAAGTTCGACGTACTGTGCGTTCAGAGATGCTCTTCTGCCCACCTTGGTTGTAACGGGTGGTTATTTGAGTAACTGTTGCCCTTCTATCAGCTCCAACCAGTCTGGCCATTCTCCTCTAACCTCTGGCATCAACAAGGCATTTCCGCCCACAGAACTGCCGCTCACTGGATGTTTTTTCTTTTTCGGACCATTCTCTGTAAACCCTAGAGATGGTTGTGCGTGAAAATCCCAGTAGATCAGCAGTTTCTGAAATACTCAGACCAGCCCTTCTGGCACCAACAATCATGCCACGTTCAAAGTCACTCAAATCACCTTTCTTCCCCATACTGATGCTCGGTTTGAACTGCAGGAGATTGTCTTGACCACGTCTACATGCCTAAATGCACTGAGTTGCCGCCATGTGATTGGCTGCTTAGAAATTGTGTTAACGAGCAGTTGGACAGGTGTACCTAATAAAGTGGCCGGAGTATATATAGTAAGAGCAGCAGTGGTGCCAGTGGTAATTGGAGCACTGGGGGCTGTGACCCCCAAAGTGGGAGAGTGGCTACAGCAGATTCCAGGTAAAACATATATATATATATATATATATATATATATATATATATATATATATATATATATATATATATATATACACTGATACTTGAATAGTATCAGTGTACTGCTGACTGTAGTCACGTGGTTTGGGGTTTCAGGGTCCTGGCTTCATCCCAAATCCGCCCAGGAACCGGCATCGAAGCAAAGGCACCGGCACCGACAACACCCGGCCCCACCCCGAAGCGCATCCAGTCCCGGGCCCCAGGGATCCGAGGCCCCAGGGGCGCCAAACCCCCAGACAGGAGCCCCAGCAAGGCCCCGGCCGGCCGGGGCAGCGGAGAGGCCGCCAGGAATGAGCCGGCAGCCACCCGGGCATCCACCCCCAGACCTCGAGCCCCACCAGTGTACCGGCGAGCCCCGACACCAGCCAGTGGAGGGAGATCAGGACGGGGGGAATGGGTTAAACTGTCTTTTTTTACAAAAAAGTGCACTCCATTCAAGCCATAGGAGTTTGAAGTTCTGAACTGTGGTCGGAAAAATTTAGATTTCTCTTATTTCATATATCTATTTATGCTATTTACTCATTGAAAAAGGTTTTCACTCACTCTCTTTCACTCACATTCTCTATGCTTCTAGACAAGACATACTTACTCCCATAACAAGCCTGATTCTTTCTCAAGGTTTATTCCTAACATGTTACTGTTTAACCAAAGTGTCTGTAACTTTGTTTTTGACTCTGACTACTTTCCATTGTTGTAACTAATGAGGAAGGAACGCTGCCCAGATCAGAACAGGGCTGATTACCATGCAATAAGGGCCGTATGATGAAGTGTTCTCTCTTTGCAAAGATAAAATAAAGTGCCAACTCAGTGAAATCCATCCTTTTTTCCCCACAACATCAGAAAACAAAGCTCCACTTGGACAAAGAGACATCTAAAATGGAACCAAAACATAGCAATAACAATAGTAATAATAAACAAGTTTGCTTTTTTAACACCAACACAGAGCGAAGTGGTAAGGTAGCTGGCTAAAACTGGGCGGGAGCCGTTATCAATCTCAGCCGGCGCTGCCAGCTGTCAGAGCACACAGCTCCAGCTAGCCAGCGGTGGCAGGTATAATCAATATGGACTCCACTGAGGGTTGCACTACCAGAGGCCAGTCTCTACTCTCTAACCCATCCCTGTCTCTCCGGGGGAAACAGTAAGCAGGCGGGCATGGAGAGTACGTTTTGATGTCTCCTCCGGGCCAAGATAGAGCAGCTCACTATAGCTCTCTTGCAGGGAGATGATTAATCCTGCCTGCCGGATGCAGCAGCGTATTTGTGTTGGAAAGCTCCATTTTTATTTGGTTGTTGTGTAAAAAGATAAATAAATTAAAAAAAGTTAGATAGCTGAAACAGCTTTCAATCATTTCACTGACAGTTTGCATTTCTGAAACTTTTTGGTGCTGCTTTAAATACAGGAGCTTGAACTTTCTTTTAAGGACTTATCAAGAAAACTGAAACTGTGTATCTAGGGTGGAATTAGGTGATTAAGAATAGACTATTAGAGACATAATAAAATCTGATTTTTTTTAATAAAAGGAATTTAGCACCAGTTCCAGAAATGTTGCAGAAGTTTGCCCCCTTTGGCAACAAGTTGGAATGACATCAGTGTTGTGAATATGCATGGGAGAATCACAGTAGAAACCCAAAGCCCCTTGAGTCAACCTAGGAAAGGCCCCCCATAACATGGGTGGGTGTACAGGGAGTGTGCAGGTCAGCTGGCTGGTGTCCTCACAGACGTCTTTAAGACCTCGCTGGATCAATCCATAGTGAGAGCATTCTTTAAGTCTGACACCATCATTCCAGTCCCAAATAAGCCTCAGGTCACCTCACTCAACGATTACCAGCCTGTTGCACTCACTCCCATCATGATGAAGTGCTTCAAAAGGCTGGTTAAAGAACACACTGTCTCCTCCAACATTCAACCCGTCCCAGATTGCCTACCGATGGAACTGCTTCACTGAGGACGCCATCTCCTCTGCTCTTCCCCTGAGTCTTGCACATCTGGAGGAGAAGAACATCCGTGTGCGGATGCTGTTCCTGGACTTCAGTTCAGCTTTCAACACCATCATCCCACAGCATCTGATAGGAAAAGTGGAACAGCTGGGATCACAGGCGTAACGTTCTGAAGGACTGGTGGGGACATGTCCCCACCAATAATCAAGGGAGAATGCATTAATGCATTGTTTTCCTGTTTCGTTTTTCCGTCTCTAACTAGTCCTGCATACTTATGCTAGGTCTTTTGCTAATTTCAATTATTATAATTTTTGAAATATTAAGCTTTTTCTGGCCCAGAGAAATTAATGGAAAACTTCAACAATTCCGCTAAAAGTTTAGCTTATTTCTGTATTAACTTTCTGTCCATGTTTTACATTACTTCAACTTTTCAACACTTTAATCAAGTTTCTTATGTAGCACTAAGCTGCTCATTCAATTCCACATTCTTTGCCATTTTAACCAAACCAATATTTCTTCAACCAGATAAGATTCAAGTTTTTCTTTCAATTTTCTTTTCTGATTCTGCTAATTTAATACATTTCAGCCCATATTTTCAAAACTGGCTTAATTCAGCTATCTTTGTGGACTAGCATTAAGCTTTTCTGTTTGCTGCCCAACATGTTTTTGCTGTTGGCTTCAGCTTGCTTCTGCTTTTTTTCAACAAAGAAATTAAGCATTTATCTTTTCTTCTATTTCATGTCATTTCAGTGGTTTCTGCCATTTTGAGCTTACAGTTTAGCGTACAGCATTCTCACAGCTGTTTCGCAGAAACAGCAATTTTTCTAGTTTCAATAGACTTTGGCTCTCAGCAATATGTGGGACAAATTTCTAAATTTGATTTTGCTGCTTTTGAAAGAGGATAATCACTGATGTAGCTGAAAGGAAAAACATCCAATCAATCATTCCACATTTTTCTGGATAGATTGATGAATGAAACTGAAATTGTGTGAATACTAGGGAGGCATGATGTATTGCTGTTGGCATCAGAATCGGCTGTTATTCATCTTTATAATTATATTAATATATAATCGGTATACCTGGCATCGGAACCAGGACCAATACACCCCTCTGCAATTAGCTTTTAGACTTCCTCAGAAACAGACCTCAGTCAGTCCCGGTTTGACAGAACACCTCTGATGACACTAGAAAAAAATCTAAATCTAGATAAGTCATTTCTTTCTTAAAATAAATGCATTTGTTCTTGGATTGAGGAGGTAAAAGAGACATTTTAACCAATGGAACAAGACAATTTACACTTAAAATAAGAAAACACAATTGGTTTGTCTTATCTAATAATCTTACTTTAAGAATAAATATAATAATACACTGGCAAATTATCTCATTAACCTACTCAAATTAAGATATTTTCACTTATTACTAGATCGTTTTTCCAATGCCCTAAGCCCAGGCTCCCCTCAGGGCTGCGTCCTAAGCCCGCTGCTGTTCACCCTGATGACGCACGGCTGAGTCATATGTGTTAAGTCAATGCAGCAATTAAGCTAATCCCTTCCCGCTATGATTGCAACCCCAACCGTTTTAAAGGGGAACAGAAGACCCCGCCTATTCAGCCAGGCCAACAATTCCCTTTAACGGCAAAAGCCAAACGACCCCCATTCTAAAGGTGTGGACCCATTTGCCTGTTTCAATTTGCATGTTTTCTAAGCAAAAACGAAGGGTTTGTTGGGCTACTGTATAAAGCAACAATACACTCAACACTATTTCTGACATTTTAATTGAAAAAGCTTCCTGGATGGGAAGCGAAATGTCTTCAATCTTGGAGACAAAATCTAGTGGATTTTCTTTAAAACTTTTTTTGGAATTCAAAGGCAAACAAAGATTAAGACTTTCAGTTCATACGTGATAGTAAATTACACACATATGGATAATATATTACATTTATGTCAGTACATCCCTGTAATTATTACACACTGAGAGTTATACATGTTGAAGTTATTTTGACCGGCACCATAGGATATTTTATTCCCAGGACAGATCTGAGCTCCTCCATTTCCTGAACGCTCCTCCAAAATCTACTCTTGTCTTATTTTATAAGGGCATTTCAGACCTTTTCTGTCAGGCTAGACAAATTCTTTAGTTTCTTATGATTGTTTACAGTATGCAACAGGTTTTGAACTGCGCTTGTGCTTATCAAAACCCACGTTTACGTTTAGAGCATACAATCAATCTAATTTTGCACTTCAGGAAATATTAAGGCGTCTATGAGAGAGAGAGAAAAAAAATACCTTTAAATTTTCCTGCTTTGTAAACTCCAGAGTTCTGACATGATGTCCAGAATGGATTTTATATTTACACATGTAAGGATTTTGCAGTCATTTTAAAAGATATAAACCCTTAGCACTGACTTTTAAAACAAATGAAACTGATATCCTGTCTGATTGCAGCCTTGTCTGTTGTTCCTAGAAAAGCGCTGTCTAGCTTTGGACCAGAAACCATTGAGGCATCTTCACAGAGGAGCAAACGCAACTGGTAAATCTCCAAACCAGCTGGCAGAGTGACCTCCCAGTTACCCTGAGGGATGTCAAGCAACAAAAGACAGAGATACCATCATGAGGTCAGATCTATCTTGCAGATGCAGTGAACTCCACACACAGGCACACCAAAACTAATATGGCCTCGCATTAACAACGAGGGAGGGAGTCTCTGTGACAGCCAGTCCAGGCCGAGGTGGAAAACACAGGAGCACAAATCTGCTTTTAGGGACGGATATAAACCCAAACGATTTTTAATCAGCACTCATACACATGCAAAGCTGATGGGTATTCACCAACAGAGAAAACAACAGGAGTATTAGTGTATGCATGTGGGGTGGAACAATAGACAGAGTTTTCATTTGTAGAGTCACTGGTCCATTGGATTACCTGATAATGTTCAGTCAGTTTAGAAACGACCCGTCTGAATCTGCTGGAATATCCCCCTAATTTTAAAATAAATCACTTTTTATCCCCCTTAATATCTCAATGAGTCTTAAAAAATAACCAATAATATAAACAATATGAATGAAGGCTGAGTTATTGTTATGCTTGCGCCCCCTGTGTATTCTTCAAAAACACAGGGGGCAGTACACCACATGATCAATGTAGAGGTAAGACTGAGAAGATGGTGTTCACAGACACACACACACACAAAAAAAATGTCTGTGTTCTCTATCAAAAAGAGTCTCTTATTTACCTAAATGTGTTTCTTGCAAAGTTTTAGACTCAGAGTTAAATCATAACGAGGAAACCCCAGTCTTTGTAAAGGATATAAACCTGTTAGACTTTAATTAATGTGTACATCTTTATCTTTATTTATGTTTCTCCTACCTTTATCTGTTTGTTTTCCTTTTCTGTTAATTTCTTCCTTTTGTCTTAAAATGATCATATGTAAAAAGTCTGCATTTCATTCTTTCTGAATGAAGATAGTTTTTTGTCCTATTATGTTAAGTCCAACTTATTAACCTGACTCCGCCATATGGATTTGCTCCGCATATCCATCTGGAAACCTTCCATTGAAGTAATTTTGGGAAGGGGCGAAAATACTGGTTAGCTGATTGGCCTATGTTGGTGATAGACGGGCCAAATAAACCAATCAGATCAACGAAGCATATGACGTACTAACAGAGCGACAACGGAAACACAACCACTAGCCAGGCTACTCTTGCCGAAACCAGTCGGGAGAAGAGCAAAAACATCTTTTCCTCTGAGAAAAGCCTCCAGAGCAGTGTTTTGCTCTTCTTTCAGTGAAGAAATACTCTGTAATTCCGATAAAACTTGCTCGATAGCCCCGCTAACGCTAGATTCATCGGCTGAAGCTGCCATGTTCTTTAGACCGAACGGTCGCGCTTCTCGTTGCGTCACACCTCAACCCGCCTCAAAGCCAACGCTGATTGGACGTTTGTTTGGTGAACGGCTCCAAATTTTCTTCAACGGAGAGTCTCCAGACTGATTAGCGAGTGAAATCTTGAAAGCTCGCAAGATCAGGATGGTCTCACAAGGCTACCAACTTATCACCTCAAAACTTTATTTTCATCCTGATAAATTGCTGTCTAGAAATTCTAAAAAAAATTATAGAAGTCTGTAAGCCCAGAGTATAATGCTGCCACCACCATGTATCACTGAGGTTATGGTGTTTCTTTGGGTAATTTGTTATGTATTAAAGGAAAAGTCCGGTCATATTGAGAATTCAAACTTCTGAAAGTACTTTAAATATGAAATTATTCCATACTGTTCAATAAATAATAAGTGTTTTTAATTAAGAGTAATTTTCATTTGATCGTGCTTTAGTGGACGCATCCATGTTTGTCAAAGAGCACTACTGCCACCTTCTGGTTTGGGATGTCACGGTGCGGTATCGGCTGTTGATCAAGTCCCAGTGCTGTATCTGGTGTTTGTCACAACGCGCTATTATCCAAGTCATCTAGAAAACAAATGTTGGCTACATATGACATGTTATTTTTATTTCTTTTTTACTGATTAATGCTAAATTAATCAAATCACCGCAAACGTGTTAGTTTTAGGTATAAATAATGATCCATTGATTATTGCTTGCTGACCAGTCTCCTTTGATTGTACAACATTCATCCAAGATAAAGAAATGCCTAAAACAAAACCAATTGTTTCTCATTTTGGGATATTTAAAGTCACTTAAACTTATTATTTTATTTTATTTTTTTTTGTACACTTTTAACTGAACTGGAACTGTTTTTGTTTTTCTTTTGATCTAGTTTTATATTAACAAACTGAGCAGAGCAGAACTGATAGTCTCACCTGACCTTTTAGGGGATAGGTTTTCCTGCTAATTCAGAGGGGGAACACTTTGCTCTTTAACTAAAACACTTCCTTTGGAATCAAAATAAAAAAAAATGAGCCTGTAAATCAATAATGGCTTATTTTGTTTGGGTTTACTGGGCTGTAGGTAAAAATAAATATTTTTGAATGACAGTAGGGTATCCTTTAAATCTTTTTGGTTAAATGTTTCAAGTATTTTTACACAACCAGTGTATGAGAGCTAAATAAAGGAGTCAGATTCTGCTTGTGAACCACCACAGAAGGTTTTTTGTGTATATAAACTGTCTTTCCATCACTTTTACTCCTGTCAATCCACACTTCTCTCATTCTGACCTCAATTTTCTGCCCCCTTCTAAGCGACTGATCTTCTCTTTCCTCCGACCTCAAGCAAGTCAGACTGCTCTCAGAATGATGGATCGGTGAAACACGATGGCCCATTTAAACTTAACTCCTCCACTTTACACCACGCCTGACGCAATGAAATGCTATGCCTTGATGTATGTGAGCGTGTCAGCCACAGGCATGCAAAGAGAGCTGCAGTTGGTTTATTCAGAGATCAACGTGTTGCCGCAGCCTGTAGCTGAATTTTAAGCTTGTTGTCTCTTTTTCTTTTGAAAAGCACAGAAGGCAGGGGTCACACCTGTTCTCGCTGTGTAGAACGGATAACCAGAGGGTTTGTTCTGGCTTCAATGTTCATACCAGTCTCAGCCCCGTCCCCATTAAAACCAGACCATGAAAGCACTGTTTCACGGGGCTATTTAGAGGTGGTAGGCTAAAGTTTCCCTACAACTTTATGGTTCAGAGCTCTGAAAAGTTTCTTTGGTCTGAAAGGATAGAGAGCATTTAAGCATAGATCCTGATTATGTGCGGAACTGTTCAACCTTCCAGTTGTATCTATAACAGTGTTCGCTTTGTCACAACCAAAAACATATTTATTGGATTTTATATCATGGAACAACAGAAAGTAATGGCTTTCAACAAAAATGCTATGTGTGGCAAAAAACCGAAATCAATTCAGTTTATTTATATAACTCCAATTCAAAAAATGTCATCTCAAGGCACTTTACAGAGACAATTCAACCAGATCATAGTCAGATTTATTCAAAGTTTTCTATCTTAGGAAAACCAGGTCATAGCATTGACTCATTGACTCTTCAGCAATCCATCACACTAAGAATGCTTGTAGTGACAGTGGAGAGGAAAACTCCCTTTGAACAGGAAGAAACCTCCAGTAGAAAAGAGAGCAGAACGTTTGAGATTGGACTAACAAACACTGCAAAATGGAAGAATGGAGATAGAATGATGCGGAATGATGAAAAGTGGCCCCTATTCCTATCCTCCAGCAGTCTGAGCCTATAGCAGCAAAACTATAGAGATAGCTCGAGATAAACTGAGCCACTCTAACTGTAAGCTTTATGAGAAAAGGAAGGTTTTAAGCCTAGCCTTAAAATTAGACAGGGTCTCTGCCTCACCGACTGAAACTGGTAGATGGTTTCACAGTAGAAGACCCTAATATTCAAAAGATCGCATACTCTCTTGCGGTGGCAGCATCATGCTGTGGGAATGATTCTGTTCAACCGATGATGGGGGCTTGAACCCCCTGGCTCTGTCAGGCCCCTCCAGGGTCCTCCTCAGGCTCCTGTGTTCCAGAGATGGGAAGTACCGAAGTACAAATACTTCGTTACTGTACTCAAGTAGATTTTTCTGATATTTTTACTTTACTTTACTACTTATTTTTATGGTGACTTTTTACTTCTACTCCTTACATTTTTACACAAATATCTGTACTTTCTACTCCTTACATTTAAAAAAAAATGGCTTGTTACTTTAGTTTTGAACCATTTCAATGGAGTTATTATTATTATTTTTCACGTCATCAATACCAAATTCAATCTTATTGGATGGGAATCTACGTTGCATTTGACGCACCACTACAAGATGAATGTACAGATTCGGTGGTATTCATTCGCGGCAAATCATTGCAGCTTGGTGGCGGTGGCGTTAGCATAGTATGGACGACGAGATGATTGAAAATGAACACAACGGAGATCTAGTCCTATTGGCAGACATCCATTTAAAATGTAGGCAACGGCATGAAAAAAGTGGTTTCTACTTTTACTTTTATACTTTAAGTAAATTTACAAGCCTGTACTTTGTTACTTTTACTTGAGTAAAGAAGTTTAATCAGTACTTTCACTTTTACCAGAGTATTTTTTAACACAAGTATCTGTACTTTTACTCAAGTACGGAAAGTGAGTACTTTTGCCATCTCTGCTGTGTTCTCAGGGCCTACGGATCTGGAGCCCCAATCTCTTTGTGAATGCTGTGATGCTCCACTTGTGAAAGTAAATCTGTAAGACTTCTTGTCGCATTTCTTCATTTCAGGGCACGGATGAAAATAAATTAAAGTTGCCAGACACCTTTAATATAATACGACTAAGCTTGAGCTTGTTTTTGTTTAAAAAGAATAGACAAAACATGAGTATTTGGTTGTATCAAACAGTATCTACGAGCAAATTAGCTATCAGCTACAAAATAGCATCCACCATTTCTTCATTAAGGAAACGTTTTAGCCCAAACATTTTTCTGGGGAAGGATGCAGTGATGTTGGTTTCCCCTCTTAAAAGGAAAGACAAATGGCTCTTTAGGTAGTCTTTAGATGCGCCCAGGTTATCTGCTAGCCCACAGAGCACTGATTCTGTTACTGGTCCGGGACTTGGTTTCACAGAGTTATCTGTAGAGAGGGATAGTTTGGTTAGCCAGGTAGCAGCGATAGCTTGGCAGAGTTTGGATCTTGGTTTGTACCTGATGAGATTCAGACTGTTCAGTAGAGAGAGGGAACTGGTTGGGTCCAGAGGCTGTGGTTCCAGCAGAGAGAGCTCAGCAGCGACAGAGTCTAGCTTCAGGCTAGCGAGATTCAGACCTTGAGTAGTTCTTCTAGTTCTCTCCTGAGAACTAGTTGAGACATTCAGACTGAGGATCTTCAGGTTTGGCTTCTGTGGGCAGGCAGGCAGGTTTCCAGACATAAGCTCCTCCAGAGCTACTGAGTTCAGTCGGGTTTCCTGTGAGCAGAGAGGACAGAGACTGGTTAGGATCAGATTGCTCTCTAGAGCAGACAGAGATTAAAGTTCAGGTTGAGGCTCAGGTTCCGCTAACCAAAACTGGTCAACACTACGGCGCTGAAGACAGGTCTGGTCGCTGCTTAAGTAGGAAGGTCTCCTGATGGGCTGATGATCCTCAGGTGTGTAGGAGGCTCCAGCTCAGGAGACCCACAGCGCTCTCTGCTGGAGACAGGTGGCAGATCTCCAGATCCCAACAAGAAGTTGTTGGATCCTTGAGTCCTGTTTGTGTGCCGTGGTTCCAGTGTTTGTCTGATTCAGTGGAGGGCGGAACAAGGTTTACCCAGAATGCGGTTGATAGTTGGTGAACGGAGAAACTGACTGCCACTCAGATTTCCTGCGGTATTTGAATGGGTCGTAGTGGAGAATATCCCTTTCTCAGTGGAAAGCTCAAATGATCTCTTGGGGAAAGTGGATCCAAACCTCCTGTTTGAACCACAGCTCAGTTTGAAGCTCAGTTGATCCTTCCAGGGAGAGAAGGTCAGAGAAATCCAGTTTGAAGGATGACTTCCTGCCGAGAGGCAAAGACAAAAGTGGCAGTCTTAAGAACACTCCGTTTAACGAGGAAACCATCAGCAGGTGTGTGAGGAGGTGGACCAGAACCAGGTGCCTCCTGGTGGAGGAAGGAAGACAAACACAGAAACACAAACACAAAGACAAAGACAGGAGTCCTGACAGTATTGTCCCAAAGCAAAATTTTTATTTTCTTCCTGTTATTGTGACACCTGCAGAATGAACACATAATGCTGATCATATTTAAAAATGAAAATATTTAATCTCTTCATGTAGGACGCAGAGTGGTTCTCAAAATTTTCTGTGCCGTGCAAAACTGCAAATTAAGAGAAAATACAAAAAATATGTCAAGAGAAAACAACTTTTAGAATTACTATAAGTCCTTTTAAATTAAAATGACGTTTGTTGATCATAAGAAAATTAAGCAACATATTTAAACTTTTGACTATAGTTCAAATGGAACAACTTTCAACAAACAGTTGATAATGAGAGCAGAAAAAAAAGAAAATCTTCCAAAAGATTATGCGTATTGTCTGTCATGTCTATGTCAGATGTAGATGTCCACATGTTTTGTTTTCAGTACCTTAAAAGTTAAAAAGTACGCAGAAGTGTTAATTCTCAGTGATATGAGTCATGGCGACCACAAAACATGCTAAAACCAACGCTAACTGGACTGTCGTTCATTTTCCCAGACTTTGGAGACTCTAGTTGTTTTCTACACAAATGAAAGTCAAAGAGACACCTTAACATTGTAATTCCATATGTGTCTGGAGTTTTCTAAAAACTCAGGAAGATTTTCTCCAAACATTATATACCAGTGAATTTCAAACCAAAAAACTTGGACAAAAACTAAATCATCCCAGTGTGTAATGAGGACTGCTAGGACTCCTATACTGGGAAAACAAAAAAAACTACAAAAACACACGGAGCAACACAGAAGATTCAACAGCTCTGGGCAAGATCAGGCGTACGCTAGCAACTCAAGATCAAAGAACACACTTTTGACAACTAAAAAGTTGTTATTGAACTCATTCAAAGGAAATTACAAAAACACAATCATCATGATCTTTGCACGATTCATCTACACAACAAAAATCCTAATTGTCCCATGAGAATAACAGATCGGTACTTGATTTGCATCTGGCTTGGAGTGTGCTAAGGGGAATGGACCTCCATATTGCTTAAAAACATCAGAACTAAAGGTTACTCTAGTGTGAGCCAAGGGAACGGAAAAAGACTCCTGTGTAGATGAAGAAACATCTTCAGAAAAACTGAACAATAGTCTCGCTACCTCTGATTTAACTATGTTTTGTGGTTCAACACAATTATATTATCGCAAAAGTTTCCCATGAATTCTATTTCTGTTAAGATGAGATATTATTATAGTACATATTATATATGATTAAAAAATATATATTATGAAAATAAAACTGTTGTTTTTAGCAATTTACCCCCGTAAAGAGCAAACATTTTTTGAAAATACATCATGTTATGCATCCAAACATCATCTAAAACTGAAAGATAAAGAGCTGTAACCTTCAGATGATCGAAGAGACGCTGAACGACAGTTCAGACGGCTAAACACAACCCTATTTTCAATCACTTTATTCGGCCTAAAATTGGACAAAATCGGTCCGACCAAAAACCAATTTTCGACAACTATTGATTAACGATGTTTGATTCCAAACATAGTCGTTGAAAATGATAGCTTTTCATCTGTCCCTTTTTAACCAAATGTAGATGTTTGGATGTGTACCATGATGCCTTTAAACCTTTTTTTTTCTCTATGTGTGGGTGGAGGTATCTCTAAAGCAAAATGGTGACAAAATGAAGCCACTAAACCATAATATCTTTATAAGGTGAATAAAATATTGACTCCTATGGGTCAAATAAAATGTATTTCTCATTTTCAGTTTCCCAAAAATTATTCATTTTCAACTTCAAAATTCTAAAATGATGGTTCCTCTACTAAATATAATAAAATACAAATAAAGCTTAAGAAGAATATGGTTATTACTTGACTCTGAATGCTTATATTTACCCACTATGTATTTCTGAGGTGCTCAAAGATCAAGCAGCAGCAAAATGTTGGTTTGCACATTACATCTGGGTCTGCACACAAATTGACCAGAGATTGGCTGGAGATTGCTTTGATTTATGGCGTAATTGCAGCCATTTTGACGCAGCATTGATATGCAAGGATGTCTGCTTTCCTGTTTTGGTGTTTGGTTAATAACAATGAAGCTGTCAGGCCTTAGAGGCAGGCAGACGAGTCTGACGTTACGGGAGGTGGCATATCTCATGTAGCAACCACAAGTCATATATAGGCATGTTATATTACACTACAGTCTCCAGCAGGTCTGCGCATCCGGACCGAGAGAGTAATCAGATAAGATAATGTAGTCAGAGGAGAAGGAGGCAGCGATACAGAAAGAAAGAGCAATAACGACAATGCTTAGTGTCAGGAAGGGAGTGCATCCCTTGGAGGGAGGATCTATCACCCTGAGCTCTCCAAGCATGCAGTTATGCCTGATGCACACACTTACTCCCACACTCAGACTGGAGCTGAAAAGACAAAGCCGTGAGCAGCAGTCACAGACAAGGAGGATGTTTACAAAGCTGCCAGGTTCAGTGCATCTTTCAGGTTGCATTATGGCTTCTCCTAATTGGAGGACGTGGAGGCGGAGGTGGGCCTCGCTGGAGGTTCAACCTGAGGATAGAAGTTTCTTTGCGTCGCAGCTGCTCGTATTTCACTGCGTTCAGCAGATTGAAGAGGTCACACACTCCTACTCACAAAGTTCAACTGTATAGATTAGAGGATCCATGAGGTGTTCATGTGTCAAAATATACCAACTCGCCTATATTTCCAAAACTGAAGTGCCCTAATTAATCAAGTCTGGTACATTTCTTCATTAAGACGAGCAAGTTGTTCCTCAGCTTTATTATGTTAACAAGAAATCTTTTCTGTTACAGTGTCTGTTAAACATGATTAAAGTCTCTAATTTTAACAGTGAGCTATACTTCCTTAAATCTTTAACATAATTCCTTTTCTTGTATTTGAGTTTATTGAAACAGTATTTTAGGACATTTACATCATTTCTTGATTAAATCAAGACCAGAAATAAGGTCTTACTAAAGAAGGGATCAAGGATTATATTTTAGAATAACTAGAGATCATGCATGATTTTATTTGCTTCAAGGCTAATTTAAAGCATGTGGTAAAACAACAAGCTGTGATATTAAAGTTTTCTCTAGATGTCACTAAAGCTAACAAACAGCTCGTTGCCCTCGGATGCTGTTGTGGTGGATGATTGGATGGATGGATGGATGGATGGATGGATGGATGGATGGAGGGATGGATGGATACATGCATGCATGGATGGATGGATGGATGATTGGATGGAGGGATGGATGGATGGATGATTGGATGGATGGATAGATGGATGGATGGATGGATGGATGGATGGATGGATGCATGCATGCATCCATGCATGGATGGATGGATGGATGGATGGATGGATGGATGGATGGATGGATGCATGGATGGATGATTGGATGCATGCATGGATGGATGGATGGATGGATCCATGCAGGCATGGATGATTGGATGCATGCATGGATGGATGGATGGATGGATGGATGATTGGATGGATGGATGGATGGATGGATGATTGGATGGATGGATGGATGGATGGATGGATGATTGGATGGATGGATGGATGGATGGATGGATGGATGCATGGATGGATGGATGGATGGATGGATGGATGGATGGAAGGATAGATGGATGGATGGGTGGATGCATGGATGGATGGATGGATGGATGGGTGGAAGGATAGATGGATGGATGGATGGATGGATGGATGGGTGGAAGGATAGATGGATGGATGATTGGATGGATGGATGGATGGATGGATGGATGGATGCATGGATGGATGGATGGATGGATGGATGGATGGAAGGATAGATGGATGGATGGGTGGATGCATGGATGGATGGATGGATGGATGGATGGGTGGAAGGATAGATGGATGGATGGATGGATGGATGGATGGATGGATGGGTGGAAGGATAGATGGATGGATGGGTGGATGGATGGATGCATGCATGCATCCATGCATGGATGGATGGATGGATGGATAAAGGATGGATGGATGGATGGATGGATGGATAAAGGATGGATGGATGGATAAAGGATGGATGGATGGATGGATGGATAAAGGATAGAGGGATGGATAAAGGATGGATGGATGGATGGATGGATAAAGGATAGAGGGATGGATAAAGGATGGATGGATGGATAAAGGATGGATGGATGGATGGATGGATAAAGGATAGAGGGATGGATAAAGGATGGATGGATGGATGTATTATTTTTAACATTTGTTTCTAATGAGCTACATAATGAACAGAATTCAGTAGGAAAAAAACAGCATAATGAAAATGAACGACATCATCATTGTAACTTAGAGCCAAAGAAGAACTACGATTCAATTAAAACTATTGATCTTAGCCTGAATCGGGCCAAATTTTCTCCACTGGGATTTAAAGACTCTCTGCCAGAAATCTCAAACACTCGGTTGCAGCTCTTGTTGCCAGTTGTGGCTCAACCAGCAATTAGGTTTTTAAATTAAGGTTGGTTTGGATAACTTTTTTCCAGTTTATTAAATTACAACACTAACTAATAAAGACACTTCATATTTCTACATAGTATCAAGGCAACACAATTTTTAACTAACTATTAGCTTAACTTAAGATATATTAAGTGATTTTTCAGGTCAATATTCAGCACTTGATGCATATCGATGTGAGCTTCTCTCCCTAAAAACTCCTATGTAACCTGAGAGGGTCTCATCAGTTACTGAATGAGTCATGTCACACAGAGCGCGGCTTTATGGCACCCTGAGCTAAAAGCTGATACAAGCCAACAAAATAAATGTGACACTTACCTGATCAGACATCATTTTGGTTCGCTTATATAGGATTTTATTTATAGGTGTGAATTTGGCCGTTAATATACAGGAAACTCCATAACTTCTCAATCTCCTGTTGGACTTAACTGTGGAAAACGGTTTAATTATGTGACAGTGGAGTGTTGCAGATATTTTCAGATCTAGTTAAATTTGTTGCATTGTTTTGCAAACACATTTTGCAAATTGGAATTGGAAAAAACAACAACAAAAAAAAACAATCCAGAAATGAATCTATAAAAAAACGTAATAAAGTTTTGAGAGTAAAAGGTTTTCAATAATTTTTCCCATATTTTATTTTTATTTTACTATTTCAGTTTTTTGTATTTAAATTTTTAGATAAGGTTTTGAGAGTAACTTTGCTGTCCTTCAAATTTTCTTCTTTATTTTTTAACAGGTTTTATATACTTTAATATTTTATTTCTCTAAATTTCCTTTTTTTAGATCAGTTTTTACAATATTGCATTATTTTAAAATTAGGTTTTACAGATCACATTTACTTTACAAAAAAAAAGTTGATGCTAACATCCATGCAGACCAATAGAAATGCATGTTTCCTTTTCAGAAGAAAGCCCGTCTCCAGAAGTGAAGAGAAAGGGTTTGTAAAATGTGAAAAATAAAGTTTTGTTAAAAAATAATTAGACAAAACGTCAAAGAAAACACTTATTTTCACTTTTTTGGTTCTGGATATAATTTTTTCGCACCTTTTCATCAACAAAACGCGTTATTTGATTACGACAATAATGGAACAGATTTGAATTCAATTCAATTCAATTCAATTCAATTTGACTCCATATTTTCAGGGGTGCTAAACCTGGATGTTACGGGTATATTGCCCCCTAGTGGCTAAAGGTTGCCTTGTTGCTGTAATATTATTTCAATTATTATTATGACCCTACGAGTTAGGCGAGCTTTAGTGTTTAAAAAAATCATACATCTTCAAATCAATAAAAAGATAAAACATATTTTAAGAACTATATTTAAACGCTAAATCCAAAGTTAAAGCAAGAGACAAATTAGAAAAAAATTGTCTTCAAAAAAGGATGCCTGGCAGCTAGCATAAAACGCATCCTGACTTTCAAATCCTCTTTCTCTCTCTGTTTTACAGTAGCTTCCACTAGATGTGGGAAAGTTTCCATCCCAGTATCTTTTTTGAGCTCTCTTTGCCTTTTCTGCTCTCTCTAGCAGCAAGTACTTTGCTTCAGTGCAAAGTGGCGAGCCCTGTCTGATCACTGGACTGAGCAGATCCCACTGTGAGAGAGATAGGGGGCTCAACTGTGTGATTAAGCTAGCCTCGGTTCCACCAGAGGGCCACCGGAGCAGATGTTCTCATTAAAAATGCAGGCTCTGTGAGCGAAGGAGATTGCCTTGTTCCAAGAAAAACCTGGCCGGAGGTTTAAAGCTCTCATTCCACTCACTTGTTAGGCCAGCCAAGTTTTTCAATGCCTGTACACCCTTTAAGCAATGTAGCAAACACACACACACACAAAAAAAATGAATTATTCCAACATCATCCTACAATCCCCTTAATTCGCTGCTAAAAGGAAAGAAGGATTTGCTCCGTTTCTGCACTAAAAAGGAATTTGAGCTGTAAGCTTGTGGTTTTCCACTGTCTCTGTTTTCCTCGTTGCTGCTTTATTGATCTCAGTAGGGTGTAGCTGTTGAACGTCTCATCTGGTGACTGAAGAGAAGAGAGGCAAACACGTTCAGCTTTACAAAAAAAAGGGAAAAAAAAGGCCAGATGACTGTGAAAACTCTGGGTCTTTGTGGCTTCGGCACAAGCTGCTGATGACAGCTTGGGATATTCCTTGGTTTTCCAGCTGGCACCTAATCGGGGTCTACAATTAACACGCAACTACACTGCAATAAAAGGCGATTCAGCACTCCAAAGGGTAGAACTACACCTACAGCTCACAGCTGCCTGACAGAATCAGGGATATCCATCAAAAGCTTGTGTAAACCCACAGTGAGACAGCGGCGGTGTAAAATCTTTGTCGGACCCCGAGGATAATCCCTGAGCATTAAATATTGTCCACACAGACACAGATCGGTCTGTAATGCTAAAGTTGTTGGAAAGTTAAAGGGGGATTTGGGCGATCTGGTGGGGCATTCTGGCTTTCATCAAACAACAGACGTTTGGCTGGAGTTTGATGCGGGGGTTAGACAAGCCCTTTCGGTGTGAGTGTGCTTCCACATCCAGAGGTATCCTCCCTCCCTGTGGAGGGAAGGTGGGTGTGTGGGAGTAAAGGTTGCTGATGGATTATAGTCCTCGTCCTTGAGGCTGACCCCATTACTGAACGCCACCTCTCCCTCCCTTCCCTGTCCTTAAAATCCCTCATCTCTGTTTTTTTTCCTTCCAAACACCCTTTATTCTGTTCTGCTGTTCTACAAGCAAAACACCCAAACTCACGTGTCAAAGGATCAGTCGGCTCAGATGAGTTGATGTGAACAAAGTGCACTTTTATGACAGGCTAACGTCTGTTGAATTGCTGTCAAAAATAATTGCCCTCTTAAAGATCCCTTCTTTTTTTTCCAGAGGTTCTGTCACATTTTCACACACCGGGAAAGAAAATTCAACTATTCTAAATCAGGATATTTAATTAAAAGTTTTCTTCTTGTTATGTTCTGTTACTATATGGATATTTAAGTAAAAGGGTTTGGCATTAAATCAAATATATTTTAACTCTACGGATGTAAATAATTGATTTACTGTTGATTAACGGTTTATTAGATCAAAATTATTTAAGTCCGATTAATTAATAACATCCGGTTAGACATTTTTTTCGTTTTGTGCTGTAGTGTTACTGTCATCCACTAGAGGGAGACCCTGTTTATTCTTAAACGGAGCCTCACTAGTATTTGCAAGACAAGTAATGAACAGAAAAGAGAAGTATGAACAGAAACATGGGCCGTTTCTCGACATTTTAATTTTTTTCAACTTATTTCTATAGTGCCAATTCACAACACGTCATCTCAAGGCACTTTACAGTTCACCAGATCATACAGTCCAGTACAATTGATTCAAAGTTTTCTATTAAAGGGAAACCAGTTGATTGCATCGATTCATTGACTCTTCTGAAATCCCTCACACTAAGCATGCTTGTAGCGACAGTAGAGAGGAAAAACTCCCTTTTAACAGGAAGAAACCTCCAGCAGAACCAGGCTCAGTGTGAGCGGCCATCTGCTGAGGCCGACTGGGGTAAACTGGGGAAACCTCTGCAAAAGGGAAAACCAGGCTCAACATGGCGGTCTTCTGCCGGACCGCTTGAGATGAGACGGGGAACGCAGTAAGAGTCCGGGAGGAATGAAACTGATGAAGCTTAAGCTACGACGGTGGAGGAGGGGATCGAGTTGGGTTGAAAATTTGAAATCCGACATATTGCACACACTGCCTGCGCTTTGGGTAGCGGACGGAGTTGTGGACTGAAGACCTTTTTTTTATAATTATTTTTTTTATTAGGAAGCAATGCACATTACAGTAGAGATGTGTGTCCATGCACACATCTTTTTCGTATTGGGTATCAGTAATTAACAATATGTACATTTTGGTATCATAAAATATATTGCGCAACTGGAACAGTTGAGAACAAGGCGTGCTATCGACCTCCTAGGGTGTTTTTGTTAGTTAAATGGTGCTAACAGGACAACACAAAACTGAAAAAATACAAAATAAGAAAAATAACTTCAATAAAAAAAAACAATTATAGAGGGAAATAATAAATGTCGTAATAGTTACAGCTAAATAGCTAACGATCTAATTAAGCTATGACTTGAGACCTTTTAAGATGAACTCTGGATGCTGATTGGGCTTTCATGGAGGTGTGGTTCAAAGCTGATTAGTTTGTGTCGGAGGCGGATGAAAGCGAGCAATCAGTTTATTCAGTTGAACCTCTGCCTAGGCTAAATTTTTAACATTAAAAATTCTGATTTCTGACTGGAAGTGCAAAAACTTGACTGAGCATCAATGTTAACTAGGAATGTTTTTTCAATCTAATGCCTTACTCCTTTACTTTTGTACAGTTGAACAAGTTTTTTTTTTTTAAGGTTGTTTCATCAAATTCTATGAGTGTAATAATAGTTGCATTTGTGATGCACACACTAACTTCATGCTGCACATATCAGTGTTTTATTTTATTAACTTTGATAGACTGACATGAGGTACAGAAAAATAGCGAAGTGAAAAAAAAATATGTGCTGTACTTTTTTTTCCCAATAAAAATCTAAATATATGATGGGAACATTCAATCCCCTTTACTCTGACGCCCATTAATACATAAAATGTAAAACGATTAAAGATTCTTTCTCCTGAGCTCCGGATCTTTGCAGCTCCACCAGAGTTTCCATTGGCCTGTTAGTTTTATTAACTGATTAACGTTGTCCTAGCCTGGCTTATCAGATTTACACTCCTTATATCTGAAAAGTAGGATTACACACCATAGGCGTAACTTCCTTAAGGACTGGTGTTGACATGTCCCCACCAATCTTGACCGGTAGGGGGACAGTCCCCACCAATATTTTGTACACGTATTCTGCTTTCGGTGCTGTGTATATCTGATTAAAACCCCATTCATGCCGCTCCTCAGAAAGAAAATAAAAAAAGTTCTCCCCGCTGCTCACCGTCCACAAACCCCGACAAAAAACTCAGAAAGAAGAATCTGTTGCCTCTCGCTTTCTCCTGATGATTGATTCTCAGAGAAGCCCAATATGCAGAACACCACGGAAACAGATGGAAGTTTAATAATGTTTATTAAAAACACAAGCACAATAATCATGTGAACTGGAACTGGTTCTTCTGATGGCTGTGGTATATTAGCTTTCACTGCTATAAGCTTTCGCAGCAGTGATTGATTAATTTAAACACCTGCTCTACTGATGGTCTATCGGAGTTGGTGTTTAGGTTGAACATAAAGAACACCTTTTATTTGAAGCTTCTTGTACCTACTGTTTTAATCCCGGCTTTACTTAAAACTTTTTCCTGACTTTGATAGTGTTGCCATTCAGTAGCAAGCACTGCGCCCCTTTTTCTTTTATATGTACACGTACATTTAAGATTTAGCTTGTTAAGTTGACAACTCATGAGCAAGCTGCTTTTTGCAATCTAGCAGGGAGGTGTGACGTCACTCTGCAGGGGGTCCAAAGATAAAAGATTTAAACAATTTTGGCATTGGAATTTCAGATTTAAGGGAGTTAGAAAGTTCACTTAGTAAACGTACAAATAATAAATCTGATTACCGATTACTTTTAAGCTGGTTGAACATACTGCGACAGACTGGTGACCTGTCCAGGGTGATCCCACCTCTCACCCAGAACGTGGCTAGAGATATGCACCAGCACCTCCTGATCCCACTGAGGGATAAGGTTAAAGAAAATGGATGGTTGAACATAGTCCGCTCTCCCAGATTCTATCAAATCAGTATTGAGAAGTAAACCCATAAAACAGACCCATTCTCCAGATAGAGAAATGTTAATAGAATAGACATCCATTATTTGTTCTAGGTTTTGTCCCTCTCTTCTTGTCCCTTTTTCCTCTCTATTTATCAGTGTTCTGATGGCATTTTAGCCAAAGGATTTTTATCAAAAACATAATTAATGTGCACAAATAAGGATTAGTTGTATTAACCATACATGGAAACAGAGTTTTATGGGGCCCCCAGGAACTTGGGGCCCTAGGCAACTGCCTAGTATTGCCTAATGGTAAATCCCCCCCTGGATACCCTGCTGGTGGATGTTCTTGACAGAAAGACGGAGTTGCTTAATCATATTCTGCTTAAGGCCCCATAAGATCTTGTCCGAGTCCTGGTTTAAAAGTAAATTAATTTTAAAAAGTGACCCAAAATTGACTGTCAATAAATGTTCTACAAAATTGATATATTTATTTGATTTCTTTGATTTGTACTGTCTGTTTAGATTTATGTGATATTTTTTGCACAAAATATATAAGTGAATATTGTAACAGTTATGTTTTCAACTGTAAGCATTAAATTGATAAATGTTATTCGCATTTTTTTGGCTTTATCCTTTCCAACAAAAAAAAAAAGGCGTCGCGCAGGTAGCTCCCTTTCCTTATGAGCCGTCCCCACCAACTTTCAACACAAAGTTACACCCTTGTTACACACAGAACCATGAATCCATCTACCTGATGAAACCCTGCAGTGACATGCTGTATTTTTTATTAATTTTTAACGTGGGCACGGAAACTGCTCAAAGCTGATTGGAAGATAGACTCAGCTAAAAAAAAAGGATAATTTTGAGAATATCTGGCAAAGAGGAAAAGGAAAAATGTTGATTAAAGTAACTAAGGAATGTTGGTTTGATGTTCAAGGGCCTCAAACAGGGACATATTTTGGATTTGATCATCACTGCAGATGAATTCTCACCAAACAAAGTGAACGATTTACACGTTATCTCAATGTATGGCTGGATGTTGTCTTGATGTAGAGGGAAGAAGGGTGGTGAAGACAAAGCTTTTTTCAATCAAAAGGACAGAAGAAAAATGTATGTGGAAAAGAGGAGAAAGTACAGAATGCTCTTCAATGGCTTTTAAAGGAAGACATTTTAATTAAGTCCTTAGAAGGACTGTTTAATCCTGCTTTCAGGGTAATCCTCCCCCAAGAAGGATAATCATGGGAAGGGACCATGATTTTTGCTTTTTTTTTTTTTTTTTTTAATAGTTTTTATATTACAAAAGCAAATAGAACAATAATGCAACACGAATAAAAACATTATATAAAAACAGTTAATAGGTAATGAGTTAATGAATATGGATGTTTTTAGTCTTAACAGCAATGGGATTCGACGGGGGCTCTATGGACTACTCAAAAAAAGTAAAAATAGGTTTCTTAACAGAAAATTTGTATTTATAGATAAAATTAATAAAATAAGGATTTAAACAAGGATGTGAGCAACAATTTTCCAAAATGTCACATTGAATTTCCAAAATAAGTGCACCGCCTTCAATGTCCGAATTACAAAAGGAGCAATACCGGTCCTCATTCTTATGCGTGGTTTTGTTTTGCAGGATAACACAGATGAAGATGTTATGTGAGCCAGACAAAGATATTAAACTAGATACAGATCAAGTACATAAAGATTTGTGTTTCTGAAACCATGTGAATAATAAGAGGTGTGAAAACTTACGCGAGGCTCTATAGAAACTGACACAAAGAGAGGTGCACAGATGTTGGAATGATGACATTTATAACATTTTTTGTTGCAGGAAGCTTAATGACTTTTCGGTGATTTACCAGAGCAATACAAGATGTAAAATACTGCCTGACATGGTACATAATTCACATTTTTCCCTTTTAATATGATGTTTTAAGATGATTGCAGAGGGAAAATCCTTCATTATGCTCAGCTCTCTGTGTCTGTGTCTGTTCCTGGTGAACGTTACCCTGCAAAGCATATAGTCCATAAAACAAACGGCAGTTGTGTAGAACAGATTGTGCTGTTAAAGGAAACATTGTTTGTAACACTGAAAGGCAAGCAGAATTTCAGCATAAAAAGTCCAATAAGCTGTATGCTGCAGAGATTTATGCATCCCTGGATGGAGCGCTTCGTCCATGCAGAGGACTCTCAGGCAGTAAATTAGCCAATGCTTGTTGGCAATAGTGCACATAAATATACACACACATACGTTATGACTAAGTTCAGCAATAGATCTGAGTTGTATTTGTTGATGCATTTGCATGGATACTTAATACATGTCGTATGTCAATTAAGGAAATAAAAAAATTATAATAAAAAACATATGGAATGAATTTTGTCCCATTATTGGAGTAAATAAAAACGTGTTTTGTTAATGCAAATATAAAATCTGAAAAGGAAACTTTTCCAACTTTATCAAACTGTTTTAAGAATCACTTCACTGTTTTCTCAGGTTGCAGTTTTTTTTTTTCAAATTTCTTTTCATTTCAAAAAAGTAAAAGAAAACAATCCACTGGATTACCAGCCAGGAAGCTTTTTCAAATTAAAATGTCAGAATAAGCGCTGAGTTCCAAGTTTTACATAGTAGCCCACAAACTTGCTTCGGCTTAGAAAATGGGGTGTCGTTTTGTGTTCTTTGTTAGCATGGTATCGGCTATTGCAGGCTAAAAAAAGACCCAAAATGACTCCCTATTCCTAAGGGGCGGAGCCTTTCTTCTGGTTTAATTTGCATGTTTTTAAGCTGAAACTGTTGGGATCTGGAGCGGTACCATCCGTCTCCAGCAGAGTGCGCCGTGGATCCTCCTGAAGCTGAGCCTCCAACACACCTGAGGCGCATCTCGTCATCAGGAGGACCTGCAGTATATAACCGGCCTTCAGACCTTGCCTCAATGCCGCAGTGTTGATCCAGTTTGGTTAGCACCTAAGCCTAGAACCTCCTGAGAATCTCTAGTGATCTCCCTTGTGATCAATCTCTCTTCTAACCTCTGTTGTCTATGCTTCACAGGAAACCTGTTCCCTTGGAAGCTCTGGATGAGCTTAACCTGCCGAGCCTGCCCTCAGAGCCAAACCTAAAGACTCTCCTCTGGATTCCTCTCCAGCTCTTGGCTAAGAGCTGGAAACCAAGACCCAAGGTCTGCATTCAAGTTAGAAGTAAGACGCTGAAGCAGTTATTGAACTCTGCTGAAAAAATCAGCCTCTGGACCCAACAGTTCCTTCCTCAAAGAGAAACCCGGACTCCTCAAGGTATCCTTCTGAAACTTCAAAACGCAAACTCCTCTGTGCCAACGCTAACTGTACTGTCATCCTCACAGACTCCAGTGTACCAGTCCCCGGCCAGAACCAGTTCCAGTTCACATGATTATTGTGCTTGTGTTTTTAATAAACATTATTAAACTTCCATCTGTTTCCGTGGTGTTCTGCATATTGGGCTTCTCTGAGAATCAATCATGACAGAAACAAGTTGTTGGGCTACTGTAAAAAGCTTTGAAACTCAAAACTAATTCTGACATTTTGAGTTGAAAAAGCTTCCTGGATGGGAAGCAAAACGTCATCAAAGTTGGAAACCAAGTCCAGTGGATTGTTTTGGGATGGCTATGACCTGGACGACTAAGAATATTACCCAGAAAATTTCTTTTCATATTTTGATTCTTTAAAATTAAAGTTATTTAACACTTATTAATTCAAATTTTCTTTAAAGATGAGTTATTTTCACATTTTAATCCTTCATATTTTTCTTCTTCAATTTGAATATTACGATATACATTTTCAAATGGCGTCACATAAATCACATTCTCTTCCAGCACACTCGTTCTTGGCCATTTGAAAAAATAAAACGTGAACAGACATTTTATTTTAAATCTAGGAAAACAGTAATATTATTCTGAAAAACCTTTTTTTTTTTTTTACTGAGAGGTTTTTCACACTTTCATTTGCGGATTACATAGAAAAAAAGGAAAAAAGCAACATTAAGGAAAAAAAATTCACTCCATTAGAATCTATATTTCTATTTATCTATCTAATTTTCTATACTTCATGCTAACACAGAACAATTTTAAGTTCTTTTAAGTTTGTATTTTTTCCTCTTATAAAAGTGTGAGGTTTCACTAAAAAGGAGGATTAGACAAAATCTGGGAAAAAACACTCATTTATCATTTATCCACCATTCAGATGCGTGCAGAGAGACAACCCTGGGAATGAAACCAATCTGTCATCTGATATGGCAGAGAGATTATGGTGACACTTTTCCAAGCGTTAAAGAGTTAATGGGATCTGAAAGCTGCATGCTGCTCAGATGCTTTTCATGCAACATGAAGAAAAGGATATCTTTCCGACTATTGGCTGCCTTCAGTTTATGTCTACAGGAGGAATTCTTTCCCAAACTCGAACACTGGTTTTAATAGTAGCAAATCTCAGGTTAACGGGGACTTTGGCAGGACACAGTGACATGTGATTCACACACTAATACAATCACACACTTGTCTTCACACATTGACAGTTTATGAGGCTGTATAGATGGAGCTGTGAGTTCCTGTGTGCAGTAAATGTCATGCAGTTGTTCTGAGAGAGGTTGGCCTCAGAAGTCTGCAGCGGTTTGGGGGTCACTCCTGAGGGTAGGGTGTGAGCTCTCCAGAGGCCCAATGTCAAACCTCAGCTTCACAGCCTTTTGCTGCTCTTGGAGATAGAAGCTGTGCTACTGGGTTTGGTTTTCAGCGAAGTGCGAGGAGTGTTGAGACCTTCTGTTTTTGGAATGTCAAAATGAGAAAGAAGATTTTAGTTTTAGTTAAAGTTAAAGTTTTAGTTTTGCTTATTTTCTGCTTAGCTTTTTAACAGGAATAAAAAAGTGATTATTGATAAACTTTGTATGTTGTTGGTTCAACTCCAGCTTCCTCCAGCCCGGTCGCCTGTTCGCGGTTTTCCACTACTATTTGCAGCAGCTAGAAGGCCTTTTTTCATTCGTAATCCAAACTGCAGGCACCAGGTTAATAAAATCGAACATATTTTACTGGCAGGTTTTGATATTTTAAGTTAATTTAGGCGTTAATAAACTGTTTCAGAGGAGTGATCATAGCGCTCTGCATCAGCAGTGCTGTCTTCTCTCCCTGCCAGCTCCCAGATCAGCTTCTCTGATTGGTTGATGTGGCGCATCAAGCAGCAAAAGTTAAATTTTTCCAAGTCCAACAGCTGCTGCTTCTGAAGCGAGTCAGATGCTCAGAAGCTCATGAGGCGCTGGTTCAGCTGTTCGAAACTGTGCCTTGATGTACGTCAACCATTGACTTTGTATGTAAACTAGCTGCTTCTGCTGCCTCTAGCGCGTGGAATCTGAACGTAGCATACGAAATAAAGGGACATAAAGGGACAAAACCCGACCTCCAAAAGAACTAAGGCAGTTGTACCCTAGGGGAGTACAACATTGTACCAATGAACCTTATTATCGCTACCTTTAAAGAACATTTGTGTATCTTTAGTAAAAAATATGCATTTTTATTTACAGATACAAGACTTGACCCATTAAAAAGGTACAAATGACGTACCCAATGAGGTACAGCTGAAACAACATCGGAAATTGTACATTTAAGAGAAAACAACAATATTTGTTTATCAAAATGTATTTACCGTATGTATAATCAATTCATTCAGATTGGAACAATAGTATTACTAAATTTTAATATGTAATTGTTTATGCAGAACATCTCAATCCAACATATGTTTACATGTCAAGTGATAGATCATCCTTTTTAGGCTCCAGATTTAATCAAAGTCCAGTCACTGTTTACTGTTACGCAATATCAGGACAACTTTACTGCAAAGAAACAACATGGTGTCAATGTATGGATTTTTTTTCTTCCCTAATGTACAAGGTCTTCTGTCAGCGCATCTCTAACAGCATAATTTATGTTGTTCAAAGTTTGTTGATTACTCTGACTACAGTTGTTGACGATGTCCCGTCTCCGTCTTCCACAGTGCTGACAGTCACTACAGAATGATGCTCTAGACATATAATCTCCAACCTTAAAAAACAAAAACAAAAAGGAAAACACGAAAAGTGCTATGAAATTACTATTTATTAATTTGTCTTTTTTGCTGTTTTACCCCAAAATTGATTAAAGTGAGATTGTTTATAAATGTGTCCTCCTACTGTAACCTTGTCTGCAAACTGAATTATCTTGTATTTGTGCATTCACAAAAACACAATATCTTTTCCCATTTGTATTTCTCCCACCCAAAACAGTTCAGCCAATCATTTTGCAGTGTTAAGCCTAGTTTAGACCAAGAAACGAGCTCGTCTGCGTGTGTGTCGCATGTAACGCAGATATGCCCCCCGCTTACGCAGACGCTCTGGTGCACCTCTCCAAAATTGTAGGTGACCGCAGACAGTGCCGCAGATAGCATCACAGGGAGGATAGAAAGGAGGCCTCTGATTGGTCCGGCTTGTTTTGTTTCTATGACCGCCATTGTGGGAAAATGACTCATGAAGATGGACCAGCTAAGGAGCGAGTCTGTGAAGAAGTATGGAAGTACCCACATCTGTACGACTCTCGTTCTCCACATCACAAGCTTCCGTAACCGGAAGAGAAACGCGCCATCCACCACACCCAAAATCCTAGCTAGTTCATGATTGTCCCTCTTGCGTTGTGGCGTGGAATAACATAGCGCAGACCCAGCTTCTAAATTGGGCATAAATCAAAAATATTTGCATCATACCTGCAACAAGCTCATTGCGACACACTGTTGCAGGAGTATAAACAGCCATTTATGGTTTAAGGCGGAAACATAAAGCTGTGAAAAATGCAAAAGGTTTTCTGTTCTTTTCCATGAATTGAAAGACAGTTTCGCTTCATCTGCTTTGATGAGTTTGAAAAAAGTGGTTTTAAAATATTTTCAAGCAAGAACTTCCACCTCAAAAAATTGTTGGAAGTTCATCAGTTCTCTGTTTTTTCTACAATTAAAAATATATTTTCATGTCTTTTTAGGTAAAACTAGTGGAGTTTAACCTTTATATGCGACACTACAATGGCAATAACTTGTGCAATGTATAATGTGCAATTACAATTTGATACCTGTGTAATAACTTGTCTCTATATTTGAAATCCAGTGCAATGACTATATATATAAATATCCATCTATATAAATACCCATGTAAAGACCATTTGCAATAAACCTGTATAATAACCCTGCTATAAAAAAAAAAAACCTGTCATAAGTGGACGCAGTGTATATACTGTATATAGGCACATTCTTCATCTTTTTAGACTATTTGAGCTGATGTAACAAAGTAAATTCCCACTTTTATTTCCACTTTGAGATCAAAAAGTTCTTTTTTTTTAAAGTTTTTTTTTAGTTTTTACAGCACTAGTGGCTCGTTTTTTGATAGTAGGCTGACAGAAAAGAGGATATGAGAGACGGGGAGAGACATGCGGCAAAGGACCACAGGTCGCATTCAAACCCAGTTCGGCTCTGTCAAGGACTAAGGCCTCCATACATGGGTTGTGCGCGCTAACCACTGCGTCACCTGCACGCCCCAAGAGATCAATAAAGTCAATCAATCAATGCAGAGACCACAGCTTGCATTTAGTATTTGTCTCCCAGACAGCACCTGGATCACCTTCTCTGACGATTGACGCTTAACTGCAGATTACCATGATTGGCTAAATCCAAATGTCTTTGAGTGGACTAGGTGTCGCTTTGCCCTATCAGCTCGGAAGATTCTCTTCCATAAGAAAAATGTCTGGAAAAAAAATATTTGTTTCAAAAATACATTTAATTTTCTTTTATGCTTCAAGTTCCAATTTTTTCCCGCTGGAAACTGATAGTTTTCTTTAGAAGTTACATCATCTTTTTGTTTTTGGCTGAAACTTCAACTAGTTTTAGAAAACAGACAAATACATAAAGACATGTTGGCCTTTCTTGGCTCTTTGCTTATGCAAGAATTATTAATACATGGAAACTCTCATGCACACAAGCACACAAATTGCTCGCCCACAGTAAGAACTACATATGGCGGCCTGCAAGCAGGCGAGTTGGGCAGCTGGCTGGAATTAAATTGGATCCCTTGGTTCCCCGCTGTTCTCTGGGACTTAAAGCCATATTAAAGGCATCTCCTATAGTCCTTCAGTGGTGGGAGAACATGGACAGGGGCCAAGTAAAGCAGCCTGGTGCCAGCAACACCCCTGGAGGACTGCATCTGCTCTCACTCTATAACCTGGCCCCTTTATGTTCAATGTGACATATCGTCTCATGTGCCCATATGCCAGTTGCACTCCAGAACAGGCCTGCATTCTTCCTCAGGGAATGTAAACTTTACAAAGTTCATCTCTGAATAAACGCAACAAAGTTCTATGACTGGTGAAATAGGAAAACCTCAGTTATTATATGAGCAATGCCTTGCAAACTTATTCATAACCATTCAAATCTTTCTGAGTCTGGTCAAAACATTAACAAAGATCTATGGATTGAGATCTTTGAATTTATTGAGATCTTATAGAAAGAAGTATTGCATGTACAGACAGGAGGGACTGGCATCAGTTCTTATGTTTCCATTGACTGTCAATTTGCAGAAATTATATTTCGAAGGAAAGAAATTCCCCTAATGGAAACATGCCAGCTTTGGAAAAAAAAAAGACATTTTTTGATGAAAAAGGTTTAGCACTCTTCTGTAACCATAACGGTCAAGCAGCAAAGTTTTACTTGCAATGTTTACATACACAAAGTTTCACAATTAGACTGAAATATATTCATATAATTAATATATCAATATCAGCCAGTACCCGATGCCAACAGCAAAATATATTGCTTCCCTAGTATTGACGCAATTTCAATTCCATCCATCCATCCAGGAAAATCTATATGTATGTATGTATGTATGGATGGTTTCCTTTTAAAGTTGTAGGGAAGTCATATTTAAATTTCAAATCATTTTGGCTTAAATGTGTATATAAATGTACTCTTTATCAGACCATATTGTCCAAAAAGTAAAAAAAAAAAAATTATATTTAACCTGTTAACATCCACCTAATTTTGGGTAATCCTCGCCTATTTTGCATACCCAAACGGAAAAGCAAATAACTTAGGAACTGTAAAGCCCAAATTACTTGTGCAATACATTATTTGAAAGCTAACACGCTCTAGTTTCCTAATATATATATTAAAATTCGGCGACAAGAAGACAGACCAACCCACATCAGTTCAAACATGACTCAAAGCTGTTTTTTTATTCCTGGAAATAATAGGTCTTTTTTGAACAGCAGTAATAGAGATATTCTTGAGAAAAGGCAGGTTTTATTGTATTATATTTGTTCTACATCATGTCAACCACACTTGCAGAACATTTCAGACGTCTAGCTATACGAGTTCCAGAGTTTTTGGTTTCAGCTTGGAGCTGCGCACAATGGCTCCACCTGCTGGTAAATTACCGGAGGAATTTTATGCATCCTGAATTATTACCCTCACTTAAGGTCACCGGCGATCCGGTGGTTTTTAAGAGGTTAAAATAAAATCATGTCTTAAAATCTGTGTTCTTTTTTCGTTATCTTATGCAGGCCAGTTAGTTCTACGTCAGCCTGAACCCTAAATTCGGCCAATCATATATCAACGGTCATCTGTCAATCAAATTTTTTTGGTCATAGCATCTTGATTCATATGTTGCAGCTAATATACGCAACGGTTGAAATAAGAAATCAGAATCATTTCCTTTCCCATTGAGTTCCGTCCCAGTGTTCACGGGGATGGACGTCTGTGTCTTCTGCAGGCGTAGAGCTAACAGAACTGGCAGCGTTGCGAGGCAAGGGCTCAAACATGTACGGCTGGAAGCCTTCTACACCAAACCAAGCTTCTGCCGCCCTGGCGTCCTCTTCCACAACATCTTCGTCCCCGCTTTCCTCCTCTAAGTAAAAAATGGATGACGGAGGAGACTCATCCACGACCTCCGACACTAAACTCTCCTCCTCTTGCATGTTTCCGCTGTCCATAGCGTTCCTTGACAGTGTCATTTCTAAGTCACCAATTTAGTGCTACTAACTGGTTAGCAAGATGCTTCCGAGACACCAGCCACAACCAAACTTGCTTGCGAACCTTCCGCCAAAACAATCCCGCCCCCTTGATAAACATTCACTTTATTCACTTGTGTAAAGTCGTGCACCACTCGGGAGAATTCGGAAATGCAACCATTGGAACAGCCGCTTCCCTACGACTTTAAGCTGCATCCGTGATTGTCCAATTTCACAAGCAGTAAAATCAAATTTAGAAATTTGTCCCATATATCGTCAACAGCCAAAATAAATATATTGAACTTTATATTTCAAAAATTATTTATACACTGATTTTTATTCTATTATTTGTGTTGTGTTTTCCCCCAGCTTTTTTTAAATTGTCATTACACTGTCACAAGTTCAACAAAATGTACTCTCTGCATGGTTAGCCCCTTGGGAAGCAGTTGGCTACCATTTTGCGGTGCCTTGGGAGCAGTGTGGGGTTAAGGGTCTTCGCTCAGGGACCCAGAGTGGCAGTCTGTGGGAGTGGGGCTTGGGACTTTTGCATTACATTTGTCCATCCATCCATTTTCTAGCACGCTTATCCTGAGTGGAGTCGCGAGGGGTGCTGGTGCCTATCTCCAGCATTCAATGGGGGAGAGGCAGGTACACCCTGGACAGGTCGCCACTCCATTGCAGGGCAACATGGAGACAAACATGACAAGCAACCATTCACACACACACACTCACACCCAAGGAGAATTTAGAGAAGCCAATTAACCTAACAGGTTGAAATGTGGGAGGAAGCCGGAGTACCCGGAGAGAACCCATGCATGCTCAGGGAGAACATGAAAACTCCATGCAGAAAGACCCCAGGCCAGGAATCGAACCCACATTTGTTTCTACCTGATTAATTCTAACTTGTTCTAACCACCTTTAAAATCAAGCTCCTTTCCAGACTAATATGCCATGTATGTTAGTCTAGCTGACCAGACTAACAATCATTTTACCTTTGATCAAGAGGAGTGGGAAATAAGGATCTGCACCTTTAAAGGAAAGTCCTATTCAGTTCATTTACATGTTGTTTCTACATGTGAGAGGATTCTGTTTTAATTCACAGGACAAGCAGTGAAACATGGAGCTCCATTTCTTCTTTCAGAGTTTATGTAAGTTACTGTTTAACCCGCCGAAGCGTTTAGTCGCAGGGAGTGTGTTTGTGCTTCCTGTGGCCGTCACAGATTGGCCACTTGATGTGGTGCAGATTGTGTAGGCAGATGCTGCTTTATGTGCCTTGCTCTTTTTTATAACCACCTCACCCCGTACACCCCTGACATAAAGCTAGCAGTGCAGTCATGCCTGGAGAACGTGAGAAAGGGTGGAGGTGGAGCTGTTTTTTAAGGATCTGGCTGTCCTGCTGGTTTCATGTTTAATAACCAACCTAGATGTTTCACATAAGGGCTGTTTAAGAAAAAAAAAACAAAAAAAAACCAAATGGTTGTACAGCAGAAGGGAATAAAAGCTGTCTCTCAAACGAATTGGTAGAACCCTTATAAAACAGAGAGAATCATAGTCTAATAAGTTTGTTTTCCTTGTTAAAGCAGCCTGTTTTCTCATCAAGCCAATTAGCTGTGTTGACCCTGGGGACCCACTATTCCATAGCAAACTGTTACCAGCGCAGCTACTCGCTCATCCTGTCCAACCGGCACCAGGCTCATTCTCTGTACCTTTAGATTCTGTCATGTTTAAAGTGATGGAGGGTCTCGGTCCCAAGGTGCCTTTCCCTACAACACAGGCCTCCTCTGAAGTCTTCCTGGCTCACAGTTGATAACAATAAATCAATCTGGGAGGTCAAATACTTTGATTAGGCCACTGTGATCTACAGTGGCTGGGAGAGTAAGCAGGCCCGTGATGAGAGCATGTCTCCTGGAATCCCGTTTATCCCCGTGACCATTCTCTTTACCTCAGTGAGACTTTCATTAAGGAACAAATCTCTTCCTGAAGTTAGAAACTGGGGATGGGGGATGTCTCTCATCCCAATCCTCTCTACTTCACCTTTACTGGCCTTATTTCTCCATGTGGCAGGGCTGGAAAACTGACGGCATAGCCGAGCAGTTTCGCCCACCTCCTGGCCTGTATTGTAAACGACGGTGGAGATTTAATCAATGGCCAAGAGGAAAAGCAGGACCGAATCAATAACAGCCTGGATGTGTGCTCCCCTGCTTTGAAGGTGAATCCAGGCCTTCCTACGTAAATTGACTAATTGAAGAGCATGCTAGGAAACAAGCCCTTTCCAAGGCATGTCTATGTCAGCATCTTACCTGCATTCGAAATTCATCATCTCAGAAGTGCAGAACTCTGGGATATTAAATCAGGCAGCAGAAGGAGAAAAACAGAAAGGATCAAAAACATATTAGATCATTCAATATTAGATCATATTTCATTTTTAAGGTGTGAAAGAATCCCTGTACAATAAATGCATGAGAAGGCTGCATTGCATACTGAGCTGATGAAATACATTTCCTGACAGTGATGCCTTGAGGTTCTTCAAATTTAATGGTGTTTAATGGTGTCTTATGAAGGGTTTTATATGAGAGACCACAGAGCAGCATTTAATAGTCGACAGGAGGGAAAACAAAGCAATGTTTTTCATTTGTTTTTTGGTACAAATAAAAATTTAAAAAGTATTTCTGTTCAGTTGACAAAGTCAACACTTTGTGGAACCGCCTTCCACTGCAGCTGTATACTGTACATATATAGCATAGCAGTTATGAGTCAGGGGGGTTAAAGTATGTCTATCAGCTTATGAGCTTTGTAGATTAAGAGACTGATATTTTCACCTATTTTATTTGCTAAAGAAAGGTCAATGAAGAAAAGAAATCTTCAAGCCTTGCCACAGATTCTCATTTGGATTCAGCTTTGGTTAGACCATTCTTACAAACTAATATGGCAGTAGGTCTGGCTGTATGTTTAGTGTTGTTGTCCTGCTAGAAATGGGAAAATCCTCCCCAGTCTCCAGACTTTTGCAGCCTCCAGCAGAGGGTGAAGGATTTCTCTATGGGTTCAGGTCCCATTTTCCACCATATCTGAACAGCTTCCCAGTTCTTGCTGAGGTAAGTAAGTGCTGGGAAAACCACCTGGATGTTTTAATCTTCTGCCAAACATCTGGTTTTGCCTCTTGGCCAGTGGTGTCCAACATTTTTGTCACGCAGGCTGAAAGTGTCAAGCAGAGTCTTTTTTGGCTCACAAAGTTGTTTTCTTCTCTAAAAAAAAATTAAAAAGAAAAAAATTACAAAAAACAATGGTTATATTCTGAAAATATTTATTTATACCAGCTTTGGGATTGGATGAAAAGTGAACCTGAATTAAGTCTGCTAGTGTACATTTTTGCCTAGGCTTAATAAAAACCAGACATTAAGGTGAGCCACCTCCTCTTGGCCTGTAGGTGGCACACTTGAACTTGCCTCGTGAGACCATCCTGATCTCACAAGCTTTCAAGGTTTCACTCACAAATCAGTCTGGAGACTCTCCGTAAAAAAATTTGGAGCCGTTCACCAAACGAACGTCCAATCAGCGTTGGCTTTGAGGCGGGTTGAGGTGTGACGCAACGAGAAGCGCGACAGTTCAGTCTAAAGAACATGGCGGCTTCAGCCGATGAAACTAGCGTTAGCGTGGCTATCGAACAAGTTTTATCGGAATTACAGAGTATTTCTTCACTGAAAGAAGAGCAAAACACTGCTCTGAAGGCTTTTCTCAGAGGAAAAGATGTTTTTGCTCTTTTTTTGCTCGTCGCTCTGTTACGTCATATGCTTCGTTGATCTGATTGGCTTATTTGGCCCGTCTATCACCCAACATAGGCCAATCAGCTAACCAGTATTTTCACCCCTTCCCAAAATTACTTCAACGGAAGGTTTCCAGATGGATATGCAGAGCAAATCCATCTGGCGGAGTCAGGTTACACTTGAACACTCTCATTTTAAACTTGCTGCTTTCAAATTCAGTGGCTGTTTCCTCTGAAGGCCAGATTCGTCGGCTGATTATGTCATAGCGCAGTGCCAAAGCCTGTTTGGATTGGAAGACTCTTCGTTATGCGGCGGTCCGGTATATCCTACGTAGCCTTGGGTATCCCGTGATTCATTAAGACTCTAACAAAGCTGGCTACTCCTTGCTCAGAGGAAAAGCATAAATGGCACCGAACAGTGGTGAATATTGTAAGTGCAGTTTAATATGATACAATTATGTGAATAGTTCCATCTGAAATTAATGAAAACAGTTGTTTTATGGTTATTGAGTCAGTTAATGTTATTGAGTCAGGTAATGCTTGGTTTATTGTAACGTTTTATTTGTCCATGGGCAAATGGGTTTAACTAACATTAAAGTCTTCCTACAGAGGTATCTTTTCATTACCTTTATTAAAATATGTGCGCTTTATCACTTGTATGCAGAGTGGGAGGAACGTTTCTCAACGGGAAAAGGTTAGAGGCGGGGCTTAACGATCAAACTAAACTATTTTCCTTGCTCGAGAATCAAAACCTCAGAATCAGGTACAGCAGTCAACCAAGGTTCACCCTAAATTACCTTAGTTTTTTGTAAGAACCGACAGTTAGGGACGAGCTAGGACCAGGAAGCCACCTGCTTCCTAGCACCAATGCAGTGAGCACATAGACACCTTGACTCCGTAGCTACTAGGTTCTATATGGTTACCCACAGTCCTTTAACAGGACATACAGGGAGAACGCACTTTACAGGGTTCAATAAATGTACATTATTTCTACACATGCTTTGTCACACATGCTAATCTACACACCTTCATATGTTTTATAATAGAGCTTCAGTCGTTTGCTACCTTCGTTTTTTGTCATTCTTTTTTGGCAGGCTGTAGTCCCAATTTGATCAGTGCCATTCATGTGTGTGTCCGTTGTATAGTGAGGTCTTTAAGGCTGCCTGCATCTGGAACAGCAGTCTGAAGCTCCTTTTCTGCCCTGGATAGTGTTCCTACTGTTGACCCTGCAAAAGCTGAAGGAATAGGCGTTAGGAACAGGAAGTACAGTAGGAACAACAATCCAAGGATCGCGAAACGCCTGAGCTCCTTCTGAAGCGACTTGAACCTGCACTTCCTATTGGTGCAGAACCTTCTCATGTCGACGCTGGCATTGTAACCAGAAGCATTAATATATTCTGGACCAGTAAAATTTTATAAAACGATTATAAAGATACTATATTTTTCAGTAAATAATTTATACATTTCTGCACCACTCGAGGCATTCTCTGCATGTATTATTTTTGGGGAAAAAAATAGTCATTTAATGAAAACATTGTAGTTAGATGAACTTAAACCTTTGAGACATTTCGCGTAGAAAAGCCTCTCAAAGGGCAAAAAAGGGATATTTGCTACACTAATAAATATCTCCAAATAAATGGTTGCTTTCTATAATATCCAACAGACCTCTCTGCTTGTTCAGATGAGATCCTCCATCAGACCTCTATTTATTTAAGGCCTCTTGGGTTCCTAGTTGTGAGTTTGGTCTTAATTATTAGGTTTAGTTGGAATTTCAAGAACAACAGGGGGTTTGAACCCTATTAGTGCAGTGGCATGTTGTAGCATGAAGCTCTCCTAAAGTGTGGAGGCCAACAGGGGGAATTTAAAACCTCTGCTGCGGATTGGCTCGCAGTGTTGCAGGAAAAAGATCGGGTCCCAAATGAAATGATTGTATCAGATAGAAATCAATGACAATCCATGCCTTCCTTAATCCTGCTCCAGCTCCCCGGCGCAGGCAATCTCTCAAGCATCATTACGACACGCAGATCGATGGTGGGCAGCAAAGACCTCCGGTTAAGTTTCTGGCTACACTGCAGAAGTGTGGAGGAGGCGTTTAAAGGAGGAGAAAGATGGGACAAGAGGAAGAGAGAAGCCAGGACAGCGTCATGTGTCTGAGGCAAAGTATAGCTGTGCTGTTGGTGAACGCAATTAACAAGAGAGGATGGAGAAAACAGGCAGCTGGGCTCAGTTTCAATGAACAGAAACTTAATTCCTGCTAATACTTAAAGGCATAAAATCTTTTGTGGCGTTACTATCTTCTCAATGGGGATTTGAATTAAGTGCTATGCATATCCTGTAAAAAGAGACACACAATGAAGCTTCAACGCCTGGTTTATGGTCAGAACCAGAACCAGTGCATGCCGTTTACTCCAGGGAAAATAACAGAAAAAACATGTTTCTTGACATTTTGAGACATTTTGATTCAGTTTTTGATGCAGCCAATGAAAAAAATTCATGCCACTAATAATAATTTCCTTTGAAATAGATAAATGTACCATAAAATGCGAATGTAGTATGTATTGTTTTTTTTATATATATCTTATATCTTATTATTAAAAAAATAAATATATTCAATAAATTTGTCATGATCGGTTTAATGAGCTAAACCCATATGCAGAACACCAGACTGGAGACAGAGGAAAAGTTAACAATGTTTATTAAAGGAAGATGCACAGAGAAACATGGACTGGTTCTGGTACAGGTCCGGGTCTGGGATCACTGATATCTTGAGATATGGGAAGTTGATTAGCCAGGTAGTTAGATGGATTGATGAGTGGGTAATTTTCGAATGTACCTTGAAGAGGTTCTGACGGATCCTTGAGATGGGGAACCGAATGGGTCCAGAGATTGAGGAAGTAACAGAGAGGTCAGCAGCAGCAGCGTCTAGCTTCTGGCTAGTGAGCCTCAGATGTGGGTTTGGTTCCTAGCTCTCCCCTGAGAGCTGAAGGAGGAATCCAGGCTAAGACCTTCAGGTTTGGCTTCCTTGGGCAGGCAGGCAGGTTTCCAGGTAAAGCTCATCCAGAGCTTCTGACTTCAGTCAGGCTTTCTTTGAGTAGAGAAGATAGAGACAGGTTAGAATCCAGTTCCTCTCTAGAGTCTACTGTGATTCACTAGATGTGCAGAGGCTTAGGTTTGCTAACCAAACTTGGTCAACACTCCGGCGGCGAAGGAAGGTCTGACTGCTGCTTATGAAGGAAGGTCTCCTGATGGGCTGATGAGCTTCAGGTGTGCTGGAGGCTCCAGCCCAGGAGACCCACAGCGCCCTCTGCTGGAGACAGATGGTAGATCTCCAGGTCCCAACAGTAACCCCAGTCCTAACAGAAAACAACATAAAACAGAAGAGGATCCTCGGCGCCCTCTGGTGGGCAGGCCTAAGGATCCCAACAAAATTGTAAATTGCACGACTAGATAGTTGAATTTTTCATTAAATGTTAAATCACACTTATAAAATGATTAATTAAAATGTTGATATTGATTTCATGTAATTTTGTATTAAAATCATGCAGCAGGACATACCAAGTGGTTCTGAGTTATTAGGAATAAAACAGGCTTATTTTTAACACAAATATCCTACAATTAGTAACTCTACAGCAGCAATCTGATTAATAGCTTGTTCTGCTGGAGGTTTCTTCCTGTTTAAATGGGAATTTTCTCTCCACTGTCACTACAAGCATGCTTAGTGTGAGGGATTGCCTTTGAATCAATGAGCTGATTTAATTTGACTGTATGAAATGGTTGAATTGTAAAGTGCCTTGAGATGACGTGTTGTGAATTGGCACTATATAAATAAATATAATTGAATTTAATTGAAAAACTCCTCTCTCTGTGTTGATGTCATATGGAGAACACGTTTGGAGATAGTTTATTACTATAAGTTGTTGAGGAATTGGAGCAGACAATGTGATAGCATCATAACATGAATATTGGTAAAAAACAAAAAAAAAAAAAACAAGAGAGCAGAATTACGTCCAATGTGTTTTTGTGGTTTGTTGACCACCTTGCTGAAGGGGAGTCTGAACCTAAGAGTCAGATGTAATGTAAAATTAACTTTCAGGCCCCAGACGCTTTAAAAACTACAACTTTGGAAGTAAAACATCAAATATTGCTTTTTCTGAAAGCCATGAAAAAATTCATATGTGTGGAAAAGAAAAGATTGGGTTTTGTTGAGCTACATTGGAAAAGTAGCCATGATTTTGTTTTCAGAGAGAAGCATGATTAAATGCATGCTTGAATAAAATTACACTTTTTCATCATTTCCCAATTTTTTGCACTCTTACTGTCTGCTTGAGCTTATTTCACTAAAATGGCAGAAAAGCAGTGTACCTTAAATGATTTTTAAATGACTTTTCATTTAAAGTAAGACATTTTACACAAAAAACTTACAAAAGATTTTATCATTATACAGACCAATCATTAACTTTTTTAAAGGAACTTAAATGCGAAAGAAAAACAACTGCAAAAAAAATAAAAAAAATAAATCACAGATATTACTAACGATAGTTCTGCATTCCACCAGTAGGTGGTAGGGTTATCACAATACTAAACTTTTCAACTCGATACCGATACTAAGTAAAATATTCGATACTCGATACCTTTTTCGATACCACAACAATAAAAACAAAGACTCTAAAATTCAACAGAAATATTTTCATTACTAAAAAAATACAAGAAAGAAATAAAAAAAAGAATAAGAATAATATTTTGAGGTTGTATGCTGTGCACAATATTAAGCAAGCTTGATAAAATATAATTCTCAGCAGCTGCACCTGTAAAAAAAAAGTCTGAAACTGAAAAATGCACAGACTTATTCAGTCACACAGTGTTCAGAAAGTGCATTTTCCACTATTCTGCACTTTAGATGGCTGTATCAATACTTTTGAAAATGAGTATTGTATCCGGATACAACGTTTCAGTATCAATACTTTTCTGAGTATCGATACTTTTGACAACCCTAGTAGGTGGTGACATGTTCACATGAAGTTTCATGAACTGTGGGGATCGTGGGGTAGAAGCAATTTGGCCAAACGGTTCAAATGCCTCATGAAGCCTCATCTCACCATCACTACTTAAAAGTAATGACTCATGTGTATAACAAAAAACTTTAATTTGACAATATTGTACTCATTGCTGTTTTCTGATTTTTATTATTATGAGGGCTGTAATAGTCAGTGACGTGCGGTCAGGGGAGGCAGGTGAGGCAGTGCCTCACCAGCCATCATGGAAAGAAAGAAAATATATAATCATAAAGTAATTTAAATTGTTATATTCATCCGGTGGTTTGTACTAAAAAATATTCATTTTTCACGTAGCTTCACCAATTTCGATTTTTATTTGTTCAAAATCGCTGAATTTTCTTATTTTCCCATTCAAATGCTTGGAAGCGATGCCGGTGAGGCAGCAGCGAGCTCTGCCTCACCTTGGATTGCGCAACCCCTGGCTCTGCGCTGGCTGCAAAGCGGAGAGAGCATGTTGCTGTACGGCGTCAATAAAATGGTTTAAACAAATGTAATATGTGAACTTATTTCTAATAATTTGGCTTATGTATATAATGTACAGAGCTTTTTGTCACCAACTGTGTTTGTGTAACGTGTTTCGTGTAATGAGCGATTATAAACGGCAGAGAACAAGTTCGAGGTGAGGCAGGCAGTTCTCTTGCCTCATGGCAGGGGGTGCTCAAGAGACTGAAAACATAAGGCAGGAACAGGACGGATCAAGGAAGGCTTTCTTCCCTGGCAGTGATCTCCATTGAGACAGAGAGACTTTTAAAACTGAAGGAAGATAAGGAGGACTTCTATTCATTTATAAGTAAAGGTAAGACAGTAATAACGTTTATTTTGTTTTGTTTTTTAAGGAAATGTGTGTTTTGTGAGCTACAGTTTGTATGTGTAAGGATGCAGAAGTGAAACATAACCTGTAAACTGCTGTCAATCTATGCATCTATTTGCAAATCTGATTCTGATGACGTCAGTGCCTCACCAGCTATGAACCTCACCGCACGTCACTGGTAATAGTATATGTGCTGCTCAATAGTTAGCAATGAATGAAGCATCAATGAATGAACCTTCAGGCAAAGCATTGGGCTGGAAGGCTTAATTGACAGCTTTTCAGTACTCTGCCCCCACAGCATGGAACAATCTTCAGAAAGACTGGAAGTTGAAGGATTTGATTTCAATCGGACGTTTTAAATGATTGCTCAAAGGTTTGGAAATGAGATCTATGGTTTGTAACTGTTTTATGAATTTCTAATTATGTTATTGTAAACTGTAATGTAATTTGTAATGTAATCTTTTGCCGCTGTCTTGGCCAGGACTCCCTTAAAAAAGAGATTGTTAATCTCAATGGGACTTTTCCTGGTTAAATAAAGAAAAAAAATAATAATAAATTGCTTTATGAGGCTTCATTTGGCCAGCCCTACTCTCTGGGATGTTTAAAGCTTGGGAAATCTGTTTGCATCCAAATCTAACTTTAAACTCTCCACAACAGTATCCCAGACCTTCCTGGTGAGTTCCTTGACCTCCATGATGCCTCTATTCTTTAACAGACCTCTGAGACAATCACAGAGCAGATGCATTTATACAGAGGCTTGATTACACACAGGTGGATTCAATCTAACATCAGTCATTTAGGTCAACATTGGATCATTCAGAAATCCTCCCTGAATTTCTGGAGAGTTTGCTGCACTGAAAGTAAAGGTGCTGATTCTTTACAAAAAAACAAAGTGATCTCTTTATGTTTGAAGCATGAAATATGGCAAAAGGTCAAAAGGGGCAAAAACTTTCACAAGACACTGTTTGCATAACGTAAACTTTTTGGATTAAAATCTATTTTCATTCATCATAATTAATAGCTTTACTGTCTGACTAACTTTGGGTTTTCTTGTAGTGTCATTATAGAAACAAAGCAATAGAAATGAGCACCAAAGATATACATTATATATCGGTCTGTACCTAATGGATCTAATGCAGTATAATATTTTGATGTTTTTGATTTAAACAAAAACACTTTACAGTACAGTATTTATTGTTTATCTTTTAACTCTTCACTATAATTTTATTCTTATACATTTTTCTAAGGTCCACATTTATGTGACCATTTTTTTTTCTATAATATTTTTGCTGCTGTAAACACCAGAATTTATCTATTCTATGGTATTCTATATGAAAAAACCTTTTGGATAATTTATATATAGGCATGTTTATAAAAACAACTTACTTGTGCATAATTCTCACGCATTTGTCTTGCAAAGAAATAAAAAAAATGCTATTAATAATCGGGTTACCTCTTTAACAGCAGCGGCCTTCAAAGCAGGAAGATCCATCATTAGCAGCAGTGGCCTGTGGTGGAAAAAAGTACAGAGAGGGAGCCTTCAGCATCATTCTTTCCTCTCCGCGTTTTTGCAGTCCAGTCACAGTCTCTGTTTAAAGCCCCTCAATTAAAAGCACCAAGTCAGGCGCTGCTTTAATGATAGCTGTGAGTTTAATCAGGAGCACGGTATTCCTCGTAGGTCCTGGAGGTCTGGAGGCCTCAGTGCACACATCAACTTATTGCTCTCTTTTTTAATTTCCCAACTCAGTCAAGTTCTGCTCTGCTTGCCCCTCTGTTCCTACCCCTCCTGCCTCTCTCTTCCCCCCAGCAGACCAAGCTGTTAGGAAACACATGGTAAAGAAAAAATAATAACAGTATAAGCAATTAATTCCATTAGCATCAATATTCTAGTCATAAGTGGGAAGCACAGGCGGGGAGAACCGGCGCAGGAAGTCTCAGTGATGGGGATATGAGTGAGTGAAGCATTGTTTACTCTTTCCCTGCTTTCCATCTCCGTCTTATTTTTTTGAAGGAGACCACTGGCACAAAGGAACTTTTTTTTGCTTCAATTAAGAAGGGCCCCAGACGCTTGGCGTAATTACCGCCACACATTGCTGCTGTCACAAAACTCAGTTTACCCTGTGGTCATAAAAAAAAAACACAAGAAGAACACACCAAAGTATATTTAGGAATGAATTATTCAAAATGATTGTTCGCACTCAATTATTCATGGAGCCTCAGCGAAGGGAGATTTGCATCTCAGCGCTGTAAATATTATTAATCTTGCCAATTACTAAATTCTCTGCTGCTCCAAATTCTTCAGTTGATGTTCCAAATGTGTGCTGCATTTTATAGCCTTTAATGTTTAAGTGGCTTGAAATGAATGTGGCGCAGCTATTACAAGTCATCTGGAAAAATAATCAAGTTCTGTTGAATGAGATTTTTCACAGTGCTTGAGATGGAGTCACCCCACAAAACTGCCATGTGCAACTGAGTCTCATATCAAAATGTTTAAATTCTGCTCGCCACACTGCAGCACCTATTACTTTCTAAATGAAAGTCTGAAACCTTGTAAAATTGATATGTTATTTTGGCCTGTTTCCCTTCCTGTGGTGTGCCTTTGTCATCTGTCTGTGGTTTGAAATCTTTGTGGTATTTTGCTTTTATGTTTGCAATCAGTTTTCTTCGCTCTGTTCAGGTTAAATCAGACTTGATTATAGCCACAGAGTGAAAGTTTTCAGGCAGCAGTTCACCTTTAACCCAATCTTCATCTCAGTATCAACTTAATTAAAAGCAACAGTTTGAATAATACTGCAAAAAAAACAAGCAACTATAGCAGCAGGTGTGCGAACCTGTTAGCTGCGTTTAATGAGATGTAAATACGATAAGTGACAGATATTAGCACATAGCTTTAAAATAAAAACAAGTAAACTATGAAGTTAATATTGTTCACTCATTCTTGTTTCGATCATTTTTTAAATTAAAATAAAATAAAAGCAATCTAGATAGGAAAGTTTTAAAGATGTTTTAAAGGTATAGAGCGGAGGTCTTCAACAGGGGGTCCGTGACCCCTAGGGGGTCCACGGTGGTACTGCATGGGGGTCGCAAAACTTTTTTTTATATTCCCCACTGCAATTTTTTCCAGTAATTGAAATTTTTTTAAACCCACATTAACATTAACTCAACAGACTGTAGTAAACAGATAAATGGAGGTCTTTCAAGCTGGGCACAGTTTTATTTGCAACATCTGTCCCATCAACCAGGATCTGAATCAGAAATACTTTAATAATCCCAAGGAGAAATTACTTTTGTTGCTATAGGACCAGTTCGATATAACAAAATTTATTACAATATAATTAGGGGGTCCCCACTCCATCTTGCCATCAGTTTGGGAAAATGTTGTAGACCCCTTGGTATAGAGGACGATCTTGTATTTCCAGGTGCATCATCTTAATTAGTGGTCCTCCTAATTGTCAATCATTCTGGTGATATGTTTACGTAAGGCTGTCCTATGTGCTTGTTCCGTTAGCGCATGCGCACTTTCAGGCGTGTATCTGTGGTGAGCTACAGTTTCAGTCATTGAAGCTCACTTTTCTCACCGCGGTTCTTTGAAAATGGTCGAGGCTCGTAAGAGAAAAGCGTCTATGAAGTGTATGAGAAGAAAAACAAAAGCCTCAGAAGAGGCAGATATATCCCAGAATGCTTTGCGTGGAGAGCTCTCCTCGCGATGCATTATGGGATTTGCTATCACATCGGCCTGCTGTCCCCATAGGCTGCCGCTACCCGACAGCGGTGACTAATACCAAAGATGGCGAAGGCACCGCACGGTAGAGGAGGAGTTACGTCACCAACGGGAGCAAAAAACAGTGATCATCTGTCCTAACGTTCAGTTAACAGAGTTCACTATGAAGTCCACTATATAGTTCCTGCTGTATGTGGACACAGTAAGCTTGTACAAGCTATGAGAACAGCACTTTTTAACACAGCGTGTACGAGGAAAAAAGGGCTTGCGCATGCTCTTGCACGTGCTTTTGTTTTAAAAATGGGCGGTTCTTTTAAAAAATCCTCCACAATACCTTTAATTAAAGAAATGTTTTTAAGCATAACTTAAAACAGCTGTTTTCATGGATTTTGTTTTTTCAAATCATTCCTTCTTATTTACATAGTAACATTCTTTTTTTAATGTAATTTGATTTTTTTTAAATAAATTTTGTATTTAAAATGTTTTTGATAGTATTTTTAAATGTATTTTTAACATACAATAGTATGTATTTCTATTTAAAAAGAAAGATATATTTTTTTGAGAAAATGACGAAGTTACCCTCAAAACCAAAAAAGGTTTTTCTTTTTGGATTCTGTTTTTGTCCAATTTCATTTCACCAATAGTTTTTATTTCAATTTACAATAATGGATGAACATTTACTCTACACTAATCATTTTGATTTGACCAAAATTTAAAATTGGGTGTAAATCAATTGAACCTGGTGGGACTCACACAGAGAAAGAAGCAGCTAGAAAGATTTTTTTTAGAAAGAAAAAATAGATTCTTTGGCGACCGGACCCCGGCAGAAGACATGATGCTGTGAGTTTAATGAGCTTGGATGGATAACTTAGGAAGAGGGTTGGAGTAGTCTTCCTCCCGGGGCAGCTGATGTGCTGAGGGCGTGAGCAGAACCTTTGTCGTGAATGACAATTAGCTTCAAAGTGGGTGCGGTACATCATCGATTGGTTGAAGCTTGAGCCACGCATGTCAACAAGTGATCCAGGTGATCCTGATAAAGAGTCCTCCATATTGAAATTTAGCTTAAGCTAAAAAAAAAAATGCAATTGCTCTAAATTTGTTTTAATTATCTAAGTAGTTTTTTGCAATCATGTAACATTCCTATATTTTCATACAAAAAAAGTTAACATATACTCATCCTTACTGTTTCAATATAGAGTATGTTTAAGCAACAATCTAATCATTGTTTTTTAACTGAATGGGGTATTGCTGATACCCAGCAAATACGTCTTAGTGCCATTTCTAGAAAGTACTTCTGGTACAGTGTTTATGTGCTTTCTGTGTTTACTTTCTATCCTCTAAATCCCACAGTATCTCACAGCAATGGCTTTAAATACTGAGCCTGGGGCTTATTTCTGTTGGTACGAGGGTTTCTTTCCACTGTTACCTCATACTTGCCTCAGGGAAGAATAACTGCAAAGTCAGTAGACACGTTTACCGCAACATCTTTTTCTGTAGAATTATTGCTTGAGAACAGCTCGACGGAAATAACACATTTCGAATGAACTGGTTAAATTAAAAACAAATTCTGCTCAGTGGAAGTGGTTTGGACTTTAAAAAAGGAAAAAGATGAGATGACATTTGTTAAATAAAGTCTGATGTAGCAAATATATACCCGACATGACTGATCAGCTGCTTCTGCAGCTGACATCCAATTAGAATCGTGCATCTAATTCACATTTCCTTCCATTCAACATTTTTAAAGTCTGGCCAAAATTCACACGGTATTTGGATGGAAACACAGCTAATGAGTGAATTAAGCCAATAATTAGGCTTCCTTATCAGAACTATCAGCTGTATCTCGGCGTGATGTGTTAGAATGAAGGGCATGGATTTATTGGGTATTTATTACCATGATAATGTATTTTGGTACATGAAAAATATATATGCCCCCCCTGTAAAATGAGATATATCATCAGATGACAAGACTGCGTCACACCAGACTTCCTTCATTCTCATGCATTCCTCTCTCAGTAGTTATTGCTCAGCCTATAGGCATGCTCGGGGTCATTGTCTTGCTCCATGACACAGTTGGAACATATCAAACCAGTTCCTGGAGTTATAGCATGAAATGAGATGGAGTGACATCCATGCAGGCTGAGCATGGCTGGGATTTTTTTTAAAGGTCACTGACTTTGCCTGCAGCAAAGCACAGTGAGCCATCACTGATCGTCAGCCATTGTTCATGGCTGTTGCTTCAGAGGGAGGAGGAAGGCTTTCATCGATTTGTTAGAGAACATAAACACAACGTTTAAACCAGTGAACTTAACTCTGAGTTGCCTACCAGAATGAGCCTTCTTTAGCTTTAACGGGGTAAATGTTACCATGTTTAGGATATTAAAACCAAGTCCTAACTTAGGTCTTTGGATAAACCTATGGACTTTAATCACTGTTAACTTGATTTTTTCCCCTGATTTTTAAAAGACTCCAAATGCTACAGTGGCTTTCAAGTGCCCTGACCTCCTGAGCTTTCCTCTTTCTTGTATTCTTCATGTCATGACCCAAACCATCAGCTCTGTGTCAGAATGAAATTTCTACTAGTAGAAATATATTTTTTTCCAAAATGTTATATCCAGTTTTGATATCTGAAATCATTATTATGACTAGTGGTCATTTCATTACAGATCTGAAATTAGAGTTCATCCTCATCAGGATTCAGTTTTAGACATCCAGTGTATTTTATTTTAGATACAGATACAATAAATTTGGAGCAAAAAGAGGTTTTGAATTAATAAAGGTTATTTAGTTTGTTGATATTTGTTTTGATAAAAATACAATTAACTGCGATTAATTAACTACTGGGTCTGTTTACTTATTTAATTAAAAATTTCAGTTGAGTCTCACCACTAGTTCTAACCAATAGGAAAAGGCATAGTGGCCACCCTTTAACCCATAGAAGGCAGCAGGCTGTTTTAGGCCACATATTATAGAATTAAATAGGTTTTAACAAAATAGCAAAAGTTTGCATGATAAAATGATAAAATATTTCCATTGTTGAAAAAACAAACATATGATTTGTGTTGTAATCTAAACGTTCAGTCTATATTCAGGCTGCAAGCAGAAGGGCTGTGGATTCCAATCACCAGCTGATTTCTTGGTCGATCTCAGGAAGTTAGTATGAAAACCATACTTATTGTCCTCAAATATACTATCAAACTTTCTAAACTAGGAAGCTTTTCCAAGGTTTTTGAGAATCACCAATATGTTTTTATGCTTAATGTGAGAAAGCCCTTTGTGTTGTTTTGGGGGCGACAGTGACGTCGGATGTTAGCCTCGTGAGACCATCCTGATCTCGCAAGCTTTCAAGATTTCACTTGCAGATCAGTCTGGAGACTCTCCGTTGAAGAAAATTTGGAGCCGTTCACCAAACGAACATCCAATCAGCGTTGGCTTTGAGGCGGGTGGAGGTGTGACGCAACGAGAAGCGCGACAGTTCAGTCTAAAGAACATGGCGGGTTCGGCCGATAAAACTAGCGTTAGCGTGGCTATCGAGCAAGTTTTATCGGAATTACAGAGTATTTCTTCACTGAAAGAAGAGCAAAACACTGCTCTGGAGGCTTTTCTCAGAGGAAAAGATGTTTTTGCTCTTCTCCCGACTGGTTTCCGCAAGAGTAGCCTGGCTTGTGGTTGTGTTTTCGTCGTCGCTCTGTTAGTACTTCATATGCTTCGTTGATCTGATTGGTTTATTTGGCCCGTCTATCACCAACATAGGCCAATCAGCTAACCAGTATTTTCGCCCCTTCCCAAAATTACTTCTACGGAAGCTTTCCAGATGGATATGCGGAGCAAATCCATCTGATGGAGTCAGGTTAGTCGGATGTAGGAGTTTGCCCTGAAATCGAAGGATTGACGGTTCAAGGCCCGGCTCTGACTTTCAGTGTCGTTGTGTCCTTGGGCAAGACACTTCACCTGTATTGTCTACTGATGGTGGTCAGAGGGCCTGGTGGCTACAATGTAGCTTACCACCATCAGTGTGTGTGCATGCGTGAAGTCTCCTGACTTTAAAAAAAGCGCTATATAAGTACAGGCCATTTAACATTTACCATTGGTCAGCAATGTTTGGATGTAATTTTTCCCTTTTTCTTTTAACTTTTCTATCACTTGTTGTTGAATTTAATCCATTTGTCCGTCAATCCATCCAAAGCAAGAAAACTCTATTAAATAAATCGTCCCAGATGTAAAAAAATCCTTTGTCTCCAATAGTTCTTAGGAGACAGGAGAGGAGCATGAATCAAACATGTGACAAAGTGATAAAGAATCAGGTGGGAAAAGGCACTTCATCACTCAGAGGGAGACAAACTCATTCTGCCACTTTAGATCAAGCGCTTTGTGAGAGTACTAAGCTGGAGGTGCTGAAGTACCCAAAGAAAGAGTTCCAGCCTTTCTGCAGTTTGCCATGCAAAACAACAGTTGGTTACTGTCATTCATTTATTAACTTATTAAAGACAGAACTAAGGCTTTAGAGACAAAATGCTTTCCCTGTGTACTGACCTGGTTTTTCTGATGTTTTAATGTTTTAAAACAAATCAGTTTCCTGTCATAAACATAATTAACTTCATGAACTCCAGAGTGAGTCCAGAACACAAAAGTTGTCTTGATCTGGGGTACTTTGAGTCATTGACTTACTTTTGTATGCATATATATATATATATATATATATATATATATATATATATATATATATATATATATCTGTATATATATATATATATATGCAGTGGATGTCGTCATACATTCGGGATATCACACACTACGACTGCGCAGCGCCATTACAGAAGGGGTAAACAACTGTATAGTGTAAACTAGTTCAGACTGTACATAAATAGGCCAACTGTAAAAGTTGTCCTGATACCAAAGTTTTGTCTTGCTTATGGATGCAGTAGATAAACCATCTATCTATCGTTTTCTAAGAAAGGAAGGATCAAAAAGATTGGCTTGGGTGCAAGCATGATGAAGGATCGGCGAAAATGTCAAAACCTTAAGTCCAAAGTCAAAGTGCATATAAGGTAGGCATTGACATGGTATTATTAAAGTCGTAGGGAAGCGGCTGTTCCAACGGTTGCAGTTCCGAATTCTCTCGAGTGGTCCACGACTTTACACGAGTGAATAAAGTGAATGTGATTGGTCGATTATTAAGGGGGCGGGATTGTTGTGGCGGAAGGTTCACAAGCAAGTTTGGTTGTGGCCGGTGTCTTGGAAGCATCTTGCTAACCAGTTAGCAACTTCGTGCTAGTAGGCTCCCAATGGGAATTTACATTGGGACCAAGAAGCACTAAGTAACGACTCTATCAAGGAACGCTATGGACAGCGGAAACATGCAAGAGGAGGAGAGTTTTGTGTCGGAGGTCATGCTATGACTGAAAACACTTGATTGACAGATGACCATTAATATGTAATTGGCCAAATTTAGGTGTACAAGTTGGCCTAACTGGCCTGCATAAAATAATGGAAAAACCCCCCACAGATTTTAAGACAGGATTTTCTTTTAAAGATAAAGAGTATATTTATATACATGTTTAAGCCAGAATGATTTGACATTGAAATATGACTTCCCTACAACTTTAAGAATGTAGGTTTGACCAGGAAGAATCCTATTTTTGTGGTCTACAAATGGAAGAACAGAAAGAAAAGGGTTCTAATACATGTCAAAATGGCCTGCCATAAAACCACTATGTTTTACTGGCGAAATTATGCATTAACATTTTTTGCACCACATCTAATTTTTGAATATAGGCCAGAAAACTCTGGAGGGCTTTTTTGCTAAACTACAATTGGATTTCTTAAGGATTACTTTCAACATTGTATTTTCTCTTGGGACAAACCAAAGCAAGGCAGGTTTATGTAGGTATTTAGCAAATTTCAATAGCAAGACCATTCAAAGTGCTCTAAATGAAAAAAAGAGGGAGACACATAACAGGAAAAGTAAACTGGAGTGGCATAAAGGCAATTAAAGAGAATAAAAAAGTATGATATAAAAATGATATTTGTATAAAATTAAAATAATGATAAAATAATTTAGGAAAAATGAAGGCAGAGGCACACATTGTTTACATGCTACAGTAAAACCAGACAAATTATTTCAATATGTCTTCCCTCCTCACTAGAGGAAACCCCGCCCCCAGAAGTGGAGGATGTGATCTAATAAAAAGAAATGGAAAATACAATTCATAAAACTCAAATAAATTGTTTTTTTATAAAAAAAAATATAAAGAAATAAAGAAAGCTTTTGAATATTAAATCGCAAATAAAAATATGAAAAAACAATTAAAAGAAAATCTAAAAAGAAGAAATATTTATGTCCAGATATCACCTAAAGCTATTGTATTTGAGGAGGATTAGTTCATTAGTCAAGTCGTCGTTAAAGTGCCTCAAAGCATTCAGAAACACTTTCGGCCCTTCCGTTATGAGGGCCCTTCTGAAAAGATAAATGTCTCCCACCTTTCTGCCTGTTGCTTCCTGGTCTCAGGTGAATATGGGAGGGACACTATAAATCATTTAGATGATTGGCTTTTCTAATTGGTGTGAGTTAATTAGCACTGGGGGTCCCTGTATGGATAAACCCAGGCAAATTAAAGTTGCTGATACATGAAAAGATAAAATCAAATATTTTATGTTAATATACAAACAGGGAAACGCACACAGAGTCAGTAAAAAACAAATTTTCAGATGTAATATCGTTGGCCAATAAGATTCCTTTTCCAAGCCTGTTTTCTTTCCTCTCTATCTCCCACTCATTGCCTTACAGGCTGCAGTGTGATGTGTCATTTCATAATCCTCTGCTGACTAAATTACATTAAGAATATCCTCTCAATAATTAGGAGCTGCTATTGACAGCACCTGAGATAAAACAGATTAGAAGTGCTGTGAGTGAAATCACAGAGCACAAAGTGCCAACATCAGCAGTTTGCATGTCTGTGTGTTCCTGAGAGCGTTAGGAAGCAGCCTGGGAGGAAGGAGCAGCCCAGTTAGGATCTGTGGGTGTTTCTGGTCTATAGGTGGTGCTACAGCAACAGATACTGACTGTTTCATTACAGGAAGCTCAAACTTAACATGTGTTCTTTAAGAGTTGATTTATTCATAATATAAAGCTAAATTTGCATTTTCCTGTAACCTTCAGTATGTCCAAGGCAAAAGGACTCCCCCCCCCCAAAAAAAGAAGAGGCCCTGAAGCAGTTTAGGCTTTTCTCCTCCTGACTAATGACATCAGTAGAAATTACATTTGCATAACGGCCGGCTGGTCTGGATCAAACAGCTGAGCAATCAGACGAGGATGAATTTTGCATTCTGCTGATAAAAAAAAGCAAAAATCACAGAGAAGAGGTGCAAAATGGTTACAGCAGTGTACTGACACTGATCATGCATAAAATGATGACTCCTGACCGGTGAATGTTATGCTCTGGTCATAACTAGGGGTGTGCAAAATCAAAGTCATGACGATGCATTGGGATAACCTGACTCCGCCAGATGGATTTGCTCCGCATATCCATCTGGAAACCTTCCGTTGAAGTAATTTTGGGAAGGGGCGAAAATACTGGTTGGCTGATTGGCCTATGTTGGTGATAGACGGGCCAAATAAACCAATCAGATCAACAAAGCATATGACGTACTAACAGAGCGACGATGAAACCACAAGCCAGGTTACTCTTGCCGAAACCAGTCGGGAGAAGAGCAAAAACATCTTTTCCTCTGAGAAAAGCCTCCAGAGCAGTGTTTTGCTCTTCTTTCAGTGAAGAAATGTAATTCCGATAAAACTTGCTCGATAGCCACGCTAACGCTAGTTTCATCGGCTGAAGCCGCCATGTTCTTTGCGCGACCTGTCGCGCTTCTCGTTGCGTCACACCTCAACCCGCCTCAAAGCCAACGCTGATTGGACGTTCGTTTGGTAAATGCCTCCAAATTTTCTTTAACGGAGAGTCTCCAGACTGATCTGCGAGTGAAACCTTGAAAGCTCGCAAGATCAGGATGGTCTCACGAGGCTATCATCGGGATTCTAATTTTTGTGATCTACTGCATCGATTCTTGACGCCAAGTATCGATTCTTAATTTAAAAAAATGAATGGTTGGCACACATCAGCCAAACCAAGTGGAATACAACTTCCAGTCCAGCAGATGTCGCTGCGGATGTGTTGACGCCCGCTGCTTTGTGTCACAAGCATGTACGGCGGCGGGATACTGCGACAAGTCATATGTAAACAAAACATGGAGGAAACTGAGAAAATTCGCCCGGCTCCATCGCATTTCAAGTCAGATGTTTGGATGCATTTAGGCTTTAAAAACAAAGAAGGTAAAAACGAAATTGATATGACGCACATAATTTGCAAAAGGGGAAATATACATTTGAAAGTTTTCATTTCATTGGTTTAAAGGACCACTAAGGCCATGTAAACGGCACTGATTATCCTTATTGTTATTTTAAGTTTGATGAATCCTAAGATAATTTTGTCAGTGTGTCCACTCCAGTAATAGTAATATTTCTGTCCAGTATTTGTTTTCATGGCAACACCTCCAAAAGTCATTTCAATAATTCAGTTGCTTTCAGTTATGTATCAATTGAAGACACTATCCAGATCACACACAGCCAGTCAGCCACTTGTAATGGCTGTATCTTGTTCTTACAGTGTTCAGTGAAAATATCGCAACGCATCGCGATGCATCGCAATATTTCAAGTATCGTGATGCATCGTGATAGAATCGCATTGTGGCATGTGAATCGTGATTCGAATCGAATCATGACTTCTTTGCTAATACCCACCCCTAGTCATAACTTCTTCAACAAGCTGAAGTCTCATTGTATTTTTGAGTTCACAAACATATGATAATCCCAGTTATATCGCTCTAGTTTCAATTATTTCAGACCGACCCAAACGAGTCAGCTAATCACATTGCAGTATTATGATTTAAGATGGATATAGAGCATTGAGGAAGCCAGAGCTGTACTGTAAACAGCCAAACCAAAATAAACATGTTGGCGTAGTAGGAGGTACACGTAGCTACTGCTACTGTTTTATCAAACAGGTAAAGCAAAAGCAGAAGTTGTTGTGGCTTCTCGTGGCCTCGGCAGCTATTTCCTTTTTTCCTTCATTTGGCTAAAACCAAAATTTTCAAAGTGATGCTTCACTCATGGCTGGAACCAGTGTTAACCTGTCAAGGGTGAAAAAAACCTGAAAAATATTTAATGGGTGGAACATTAGCTAAACAAAGACTAAACACAGGGGGAACTGACTGATCTGGTGGCCAACAAGAAAGGCAACAGCCGCATATAGTTAGACTGATTGCAAATAAGCAAAACTATAAAGAGAGCTAGACTAAAACTGGAAAAATCCAACAAAGTTAACCAGACATTAAAGAACTTGGATAAATTAGAGAAAAGAGACTAAAGAAAAAGTTTAGCAAAAAATATAAGTAATATACTGTAGCAAGACCTAAGCAGGCCTAACAAAATAATTAACAAGCTTGAGAAAAGACAAAATTGTGAATTCTTTAAAGTAGAACTTGAACCTTAAAAAAATCAAAACAATGAAGACCTTAAGAAGTAAACAACGATCTAAACCTGAAGCTCACAAACAGATTAGAAGACAGTAGATAGCATTGCGGTGACATCACACATCCAAATGCACGACAATGCAGTGGCTGACGACAATGCAGTGACTGACGGTGGCAGTATTTCAGGAATTTACAGTGTAAATACTGTTGCACTGAGTTGGTTTTTAAAGCTACAGTGTGTAACTTTTAGCGACATCTAGCGGTCAGACTGCAGACTGCAGCCACATGAACATCTCCCCCACACCGCTTCTCCCCCCCAACAGTACGGCGAGCGTTACGGGACAAAATGTCTTCCACGACGTCCGCTTCACCTACCTTCTCAAGTGATGAGGTTTGTTTACATAGATAATTTTACAGATTTCATTAGTCTGTGTAGGGTATAGATTTCATGTAGACTTAAGATAATAAATATACCCGTTATTTTTTCTACATCGTTGTGACGGTTTGGCGATCTCGCAATCGCTAGTTTGTTGGCTCTGCGCTGCCGTAGCGCAAAGATGTCTGCCTCCATGGCTGCGAGACCCACTCCTATGTAATTATAAATCACGAACTCTAAGGCAACGCAAATATTAAGGTTAAGAGGCTGATCTTGTAGATGATGATAAAATAATATAGTTATGTATAATTTATTACATTTCTGACTGTATATCCCTGCAATTATTACATACTGTAGCTTTAAGCTTGAATACCCCAGTGAAACAACACTTTTGATGCTGCTTGTACGTCAGACTTATGCATGTACAAGAAAAGCAAATATAGAGGTTCCCCCTTGAGACTTTACTGTTTATAAAAAAATTTAATTACCTGTGTTTTTTTGATGCGTTTTTACATGCAAATGTAGATCAATTGATCAAAATTAACATATTAAAGTAGCGTCCCTTGTTGACTTAGTACAGCTTGGTACATCTCTCTACCACAACCCTGCATTCGGATATTACTGTTTGAGTTACCTTAAAAGAGGAAGCTGTGAGGTTGGAAAATTATATTCACTGAGATGATTATGTTCCGGTTTCATGCTTGTGGATGCATATTTTATCTGTTGTTTGTACATATGTCAACTGCAGCCACTATTACAATCATACCAATGACAAAAACAGTTCTACATCTCACATCAGAGTACAAACGGAGCCCCCTTCCTTATGAAACCATAGCACTCAGCGACACAGTGGCACATGCCACTATGGCAAGCCAGCAGTTAGAATTGCAGAAATGTATTAATCAGTACAGCGTTATGTTTTAGATACTTAGGATATTTATTGCTTCCCCCATGATTATACCACCACTTAATCACCTGCTCATCCCTTGAATTGGACAAACCCCTCAAGCCTTTTTGGTGACATTTTTCCAGGGTTAGGTTTCTACAGACTGTGAGTGATAAAGAGTTTCAGCAGATAACAGAAAAGCAGAGAGAGTAGAGAAAATTGTCCTCTCTCATGAAGCATGCTGGATTTACACTGGACTTGGAAATATTTTTAGCATTCTGAAATTTTTTTAGAGTGAAGGTAAAAATGTACTAGCCTCGTGAGACCATCCTGATCTCGCGAGCTTTCAAGATTTCACTCGCTAATCAGTCTGGAGACTCTCCGTTGAAGAAAAATTGGAGCCGTTCACCAAACGAACGTCCAATCAGCGTTGGCTTTGAGGCGGGTTGAGGTGTGACGCAACGAGAAGCGCGACAGTTCAGTCTAAAGAACATGGTGGCTTCAGCCGATGAAACTAGCGTTAGCGTGGCTATCAAGCAAGTTTTATCGGAATTACAGAGTATTTCTTCACTGAAAGAAGAGCAAAACACTGCTCTGGAGGCTTTTCTCAGAGGAAAAGGTGTTTTTGCTCTTCCCCCGACTGGTTTCGGCAAGAGTTTGATCTATCAATTGGCTCCTCTTCGTCGTCGCTCTGTTACGTCATATGCTTGGTTGATCTGATTGGTTTATTTGGCCCGTCTATCACCAACATAGGCCAATCAGCTAACCAGTATTTTCGCCCCTTCCCAAAATTACTTCTACGGAAGGTTTCCAGATTGATATGCGGAGCAAATCCATCTGGCGGAGTCAGATTAAAAATGTACATGGAGATTGCAGCTATTTGGTAATGCTATCTGTATTTGTCATTGTACAAGTTGTAGAGCTTTAAATAGTACCTTTAATTTCCTCTTTAAAGCATCTGGTCTTCTACAGATGGTATGATGTCATCTCCACCCCGATATAAATATTTAAAGACTGACTCTAATTACTGCAAGAGGACTTCCATTATAGACAAACTCGAATTGACTAGCAGGATTATTGGACGTTCCAAGCTTTATAAAGACTGGACATGGAATTCTGTCTGGAATATTTCTGAAACTAATAAGTAAAAGCATAATGTCTGTATTTTGACTTTGTTTTCTGTCATATAATGTAATAAAATGATGGTGACAGCCCATAAGACCAACGTTAAATGTCAGTGATTAGTCTGTGAATTCTGTCTTGTGCTTTTTTCCCCCCTCGATATAACCTTGAAAAACTACACCCAGATACACTTGTACCATAAAGTAAATTATCAAGAGCCAGCATCATGCATGGAGTCATACATACATGTGACATGGATGTCGGACGCTATGCTCTCTAGTGTCATTGTGCACTTAAGATAATGGAGACATGAGACCTTCTGCTCCTCGCTTGCTCTTTCTCCTCATTTTTCCTGAAACCACTTAATCTGTCCTGGTTAGATTACTCGACAGCATTTTGGCATTTTTCTCCCTGATTCCTGAACTGATTGTGAACCCAGCACCCCACCCCGCTCTCCCTATTGTGTCTGTCTTGCTGACTCCACAAGTCGTCTTTCGGGGCAACCATCTAAAGAACAAGTTTACTTTGTATTAATCTCATAACTGCCCTGTGTCTCCTTTCCTCTGTCCCTCACCCCTCCCACCCCAATGATTCAGCCACGCAATAAACCACTTAAATAAACCTTTCCACTGAGGAAAAAATAAATAAAACAGCTGACATATTCAAAGTCCTACTCTGCCTTTCCAGATACATTTCCCCCCTCCCAACTCCACCCTCCCTATGCTTGTGATTTCCACCAGGAATGCTTTATTTGGATCCTTTATTACACGAGCTGTCCCAAAGTCTTGAAGGGCGGTTTTAATATGTGAATCCTCTGCTCTGCAGAGTGTGAAACAAGTATGAGCCGCAGTGAAATATGTTGACATTAATGAGCACAAATGCATTTCACTGGGCTACTTGTTGATGAGTCGTCAATACAGGCTGGCATTACTGTGGGGTAAGTAACTGATGTTGTGACGAGGAGGGCTTATTTTACAATTTTAGCTCTACAGTTATGGGGGAAACAGCGCTTGTCAATAAAACTATGATTCTCTTGCTCTTCTTTAAAGGTTAAAGTCTTGCTCTTGCTGCTCTTATGAAGCCTATATAGTGGCCTTTCAAGTTAATATTAGTACCTTTTATTTAATCCCTTTACCTTTTATTCTGGCAGGTTAAAGTAACCCTGCTAACCTTCATCAGAGATCTGTGGCATTTAAATTACTTTAGTTTTATTTCACTTTCTTTAGTGCAGTTTGAAAATGGTTTTAGGGATTCATGAGTAATCTAACATGTTGGCCTAAATATATTGTAATTTCCAATGTACTTACCACTTTCCGTTTGTGATAAGTAAAAACAAATAATTATGCAATCAAGGCACCAAGAGCGGCACGGGCCTGGATTAGACTGTTTAGTCTGGAGTGGCCAGCCTTGTATTATTCCTATATTTGATCTGTCAATCATAAAATTCAAAATAAAGTAGAACGGCGATGTGCTAGTTGACTAAAAATTGAGGGGCGGGTCGCTGAGGTGGCTGTGGTCACCATAGCTAGTGGACTCAGTGATTGCGACAAATATTATTGTTTTTATTTTTAATGATTAACGCTAAAATCATTAAATCACCGCTAACTTATTAATATGTAGGTAGAAATAATGAACCATTGATTATTTCTTGCTGAACTTGCCGGACTTTTCCTTTAAAGACATTTTTTAAAAATAAGGCTGAGAAAACATTACAGTTACTCTCAAAATCTCTTTTTGACTAAGACGTTTTTCAGAGTTACATTTCTACATTGCAATTTGTTTAAATTTCAATTTTACCAAACTTTTTCTTTGCTTCCAACAAATATGGGACAAAATTCCCCCCAGACATGCAAGCTAATCAAGTGTTTGATAATTAAAATAGAGCTAATGTAGAAATCCATTTCCAGTAAACCCACCCTATCTTTGTTTTATTCTTGAACATTAACTTTTGAGTCTAAAACCAGCTTGTGAAAAATGTGCCCTATATCAGTCACTTTACTTCAACAACTGTCATTTTAATGGCGATGCTGTGAATGTATTCACTGGCCTTCAAGCATCTTCTAATTCCCACATCTCTTATTAGTGTGCCCAGCCATATACTGTAGGTCCCATCATTATTCATTACTTGCTTTTTCTAAATTTTTTTTTCTTTTTATAACGTTCTTCTCTTGCATATCTCCTTCTATCTTCTCTTGTCATTTCTCTTTCCCCTCTATCACCAGTGAAACTCCCTCTCCACCCGGCACCATATGATGTGCCATCATTCACATCAGGAGAGCGATTCTCTCTCTGAATGGGATCATAATCGGTCCAGCTTTACTTTTAATAGCCCAAGTGACAATACCTTGCTCGTGCATATGGGTAAATGTGTGTGCCTCATTCTGTGTCTGACACCTCAGTGGCTGCTTGGATGAGCATGGGCAGATGTGCCCACTGGAGCAGAACTGCTGGAGCGTGCAGACTTAGACATTAATGAGATGGTGACAAACGTCACACTCTCCAATTAAACCTAGTGAAGAAAGGCCATTTAAAACAGGTTGAGTGGGAGGGATGAGAAATGAAAGGGATATCCTGAAGAGAAGGTGATGCTGGCTAATCGTGTAAAAAGAAAAAGGCTTCAGAGTTTGTAACAAATTGCTGAAGTGAATTTCAGACTTGCTTTCCCACTAATACCATAACAGTTCTACTGGATTTAATCCTTCGTACTTAGCTACTTTGAGAGGATGTGGCTTTAATCATATTTTCTCTACGGAATATATCAGATGGTTTTCTTATAAAGCTTTAAGTTACTGAATATCACTTTTATTTAAAACTAGGGCAGGACAATTACTTTTATTTAAAATGCAATCACAATTTTCCAAATTTTTTTTTTTTTTTTTTTTTAAAGTTTGAAATGAGATTTATTTTGAACATGATACAAATATAAAAAAATAAAATAGTGCACAGTAACAAGCAGTGCATAAAAAAGAAAAGAAAAATACAGATATTTGTTTCCATTGACATATCATGCTCAAAAATGGGGTAGGAAGAAGTATTATTATTAACTCCTACCCCCTAAACACATAAAAACTTACAGTCCTACTGTTATAAAACAAAAAAGAAAAAAATCAAAGTCAAGTGAAAGTCAAAGTGGCAGTCAGCAGTTACTAATATTTACCTAACACAATTCCCTTTTTATGCTGGTTTGTCTTTTCAAACCCTTACACCAAGTTGTTATCTGTAATACACACATTTTTGCTTTCTCTCACTCATATGTCTATCTCTATTGAAAATGACCTCCTTATATTTTCTATTGAATTGTATTAAACTATTGCTTTGTTTTAAATCTTCATTTAAGTTGTTCCATAACTTTACACCTTTAATTGAAATACAGAAGCTTTTTCTTGTTGTTCGCAACTTGCGCATCTTTAAGTTTGAGTAACCCCTTAAATTATACCCCACTTCTCTTTCAGAGAACATGCTCTGTATGTGCTCAGGTAACAACTTTTTAGATACTTTGAACATAAATTGAGCCATTTTAAATTCTACAAGCTCGTCAAATTGGAGAATTCTGGATTTTTTGAAGAGTGGGTTTGTATGCTCATAATAACCAACATTATGGATTATTCTAATGGCTCGTTTCTGTAGGATGGTTACCGGATGTAAAGAGCTCTTGTAATTAACTCCCCACACTTCACAGCAATATGATAGATATGGTAAAATCAGAGAATTATATAGGATATGAAGTGATTCAGCATTCAATACATGTCTAGCTCTAGCCAATATAGATATGCTTCTACTAAGTTTACCCTGTAAATGTTTAATATGAGGTTTCCAACAGATTTTGTCATCTATTATTACGCCGAGAAACTTATTAGCAGATACCCTTTCTAAAGTTACGTCCTCTATTTGAACTTGGATTTCAGTATTTTTGTAACAGTTCCCAAAAACCATGATTTTTGTCTTGTCCAAATTTAATGATAATTTATTATTGTCAAACCATATCTTTAACTTACTAATCTCTGAGGTGACTGTTGAGAGGAGATGTTCTAAATTGTCGCCAGAGACTAGAATATTTGTGTCATCAGCGAATAAGATAAATTTTAATACATTGGACACTTTACTGATATCATTTATATAGAGATTAAATAAGACTGGTCCTAATACTGATCCTTGTGGTACTCCACAGACAGTCTCCTGCCAGTCAGATTCCACATCTCCCAGTTTCACAAATTGTTTCCGGCTCTTTAAATAACTCCTCATCCAGTCCAAAACTACTCCCCTAATTCCATAGCGTTCTAATTTTTTAAGTAGAATTTCATGATTTATTGTATCAAAGGCTTTCTTTAGATCTATAAATATCGCTATTGCCATTTTCTTACTATCTGTTGCATTGGTTATTTCTTCTATTAAGTCAATTAAGGCCAGCGATGTTGACCGGTTTGCTCTGAATCCATATTGATTGCTGTTAAGTAACGAATGTTTTTCTATAAATTGTTCGACTCTTTTCTTAAAGAGTTTTTCCAGGATTTTAGAAAATTGTGGGAGAAGAGAGACAGGCCTGTAGTTAGTGAAGAGGTGCTTATTGCCAGTTTTATACATTGGTTTGACCTTAGCTATTTTCATTTTGTTGGGAAATGATCCCATTTGAAATGATAGATTGCAGATATAAGTTAATGGTTTAGCGATTCCTTTGATTACTATTTTAATAGTTTTCATGTCCAGATCTTCACAGTCAGTGGATGTTTTATTTTTACATTTATTCACAATGTCTATGATTTCTTCTTCTAATACAGGGTTGAGATAGAAGGAGCTGAAATTATTCTCAATTTGATATTGCTGAGTTGCAGTTGTTATAGTCGTTATTTTTCCTGCTAATTGAGGTCCTATATTAACAAAATAACTATTGAATTTATTGACGACACTTTTCAAATCAGTAATATTCCGTTCATTCTCTATAAAATAGTGTGGATAGTTATTATTGTTAGAAGATTTCCTAATAACTCTATTTAAAATGTTCCATGTTTCCTTAATGTTGTTTTTATTACTCTCCAGTAATTTATGATAATGGTCCTTTTTACATGTTTTTATAATATTAGTTAACTTATTTTTATATTTCTTATATTTGTTTTCTAATTCTAACGTTCTATATTTTAAAAATTCTCTATAAAGTTTGTTTTTCTTTTTACATGCCTTTTGTATTCCTTTTGTGATCCACTGTTCATTTTTTTGATTACTTTTCCTTTTATATTGTTTGATTGGGCAATGCTTGTTATATAGTATTTTAAATGTTTTTAAAAATTCTTCATATGCTGAATTCACGTCATTCATTCTATATATTAATCTCCAATCGTAGGCCAACAACTCAGCTTCTAGAGCTTTTAATATCTCTTCAGACGTAACCCGTCTGTAATACATCTCTATTTTTTGATCGTCTGTTATGCCCTTGAAGTCGTAGACTATGAACACTGGTAAGTGATCAGTAATATCATTCATTAATATTCCACTAGTTAAATTATTTTCCAGCACATTTGTGAAAATATTATCAATTAAGGTAGCACAATGCGATGTTATGCGACTGGGTCTGGTGATTTTAGGATACAGACTTAGGCTGAGCATGGTGTTAATAAATTCTTCAGTCATTCTATGTTTATTTGGATTAAGAAGGTCAATGTTGAAATCCCCACAAAAAAATATTATTTTTTGATTAATTGTTATAAATTTTTCTTCTATCCAGTTGTTGAGTACTTCTATGTTTGATCCAGGGGCTCTATAAATGCAACTCACCAAGATATTTTTCTTTTTTTCCACTAATATTTCTATAGTCACACATTCAAACATGTTGTCCATGACAGTTGACATTGTTTCGATCAACTTATAATTAATCTTCTTATCAACATATAAAGCTACTCCCCCTCCATTTTTGTTTTCCCTGTTCTTACAAACCATTTCATAACCATTGATTTCAAAGTCTATGCCCTTATCACTATTTAACCAAGTTTCTGATAAGGCAATAACATTGAAGGTCTGTGAAAGTTGTTGGATGTATTGTTTGATGTTGTCAAAATTTGCATACAGGCTTCTGCTGTTAAAGTAAATTATTGACAGCTTTTGTTCCGTTTTAATCTTATTGTTGAACTGATCATCGCTGTAATAGTGACAACTATCATTGATGACATTATAGAAATTATTATTAGGATCAATGTCATTTTCAATATCTTGCTGATGATAGTTTCTGTGTTGGAATGCGGATAGCTCTATATCCTCATAGGCCGCGATCTGTTGCATGTTTCTCTTTCAGTAGTGAATGTCAGCTATGTCTGGCTGTCTGTCATACATTGTTGGATAATTTAGGGGTACTAGTACGTGGATGGGTGATCAACTTATCATAACGTAGGTAAGCGATGTCCCCTCTTTGGCGTGCTGCTTTTAAGTCCGGCATTAGTTCTGCCCTCCTTTTCCTTACCGCATCCGTGAAGTCTTCGTTAATGAAAATCTTAGATCCTTTAAGTGCCTTGGTGCGCTGCAGAATAGTTGATCTGTCCTTGTATCGTAGAAATTTCACAACAATGGGCCGGGGTCTGTCTCCTCTAGGTTTACCGGTGCGGTGAGCTCTTTCCATCTCAATCTTATGTTGAAAGTTTAGCTTTTCATTTAAAATAGTTTTCACTTTCTCTTCAGTCTCAGCCCAAGTCTCATTTGGTGATTCAGTAATTCCATCAAAAACCAGGTTGTTTCTCCTTGACTGCCCCTCAAGGTACTCCATTTTATCAGTAATGGTCATCATGCCCTCACATACTTTAAATATGTCTGAGTGCAACGTGTCACTTCGGTCCTTGTGCTTAACACTTTCTACTTTTATATCATCAATGTCTTTCTGTGTGAATTGCAGGCTGGTTTTAATGTCCTGTAGTTCTCGATTCATTGCGTCCATTCTGGTGTTATTAGTGTCCACAATGATTTTAATAAAACCTTTAAAATTGTCCTGTTGTTGTTGGAGTAACTCCATATACATTTCCTTTTGTTGGCTGAGCAACTCTTTGACTTGCGTGAGTGATACGTAGTCCTCATCTTGTCTCCCGTCGGTCTTGGATCCTTTTGGAGGCATTATTTCGCTTGTTTTTGTCGGTCGCTTCCTCAAGGCTCCTGCTCAGCAGTTGGAGGCCTCTGCGCTGTTGCTCTTTCAGGGGAATGATTCCTCCTCCTGCAGGTCACTGCCGTCTGGATGTTAGCAGGTCACTGACAGTGGAGGCTGGGGCCTGGCCTGGTGGTGGTGGTTGGCCTGGCCTGGTGTCGGAGGCTACTAGCTTGGCCTGGTGGTGGAGGCTAATGCCTAGCCTGGTGGTGGTGGTTGGCCTGGCCTGGTGTCGGAGGCTCCTAGCTTGGCCTGGTGGTGGAGGCTAATGCCTAGCCTGGTGGTGGTGGTTGGCCTGGCCTGGTGTCGGAGGCTCCTAGCTTGGCCTGGTGTTGGAGGCTAACGCCTAGCCTGGTGGTGGTGGTTGGCCTGGCCTGGTGGTGGAGGCTAACGCCTAGCCTGGGGTTGGAGACTAATGCTCAGCCTGGTGGTGGAGGCTAATGCCTAGCCTGGTGGTGGTGGTTGGCCTGGCCTGGTGTTGTAGGCTCCTGGCTTGGCCTAGTGGTGGATCGCCCAGCCCTGCGGTGGAGGCTGATGCCTTGCCTGTTGTTGGCCAAGATGTCCTGTAGATTGTCTCTGCTGCTCAGTGCTGCTGCTGAGTGCTGCTGCTCAGTGCTGCTGCTCAGTGCTGCTGCTCAGTGCTGCTGCTCAGTGCTGCTGCTCAGTGCTGCTGCTCAGTTCTACACAGTTGAGGCACAATTTGTGGTTGCTTTACATTTAAGGAGAATAATGGTGCATTCAGACTGAATAGAGTTTTTGCACCCAAATGACCTAAGTGGTGCCGGTGGGGTCTCAGGAGCACAGCGAAGCAAAAGGACGTAATTCTAGCTAAAGTTAATCCTTCTCCAGACCTGATCTGAAGCAATAATTGCAGTGTTGCAACAACCAATCAGAGGCTAGATGTGGCTGTGATGCAGGGTAAAAGAGCACAATGGAGAAATTAAATATAGAATATATATATAAAATAATATATTAGTATTTATAACATGTTGATTAAATATAGAAAAGAGAAATGGATGTTGACAATGGATGAAGTAGGACATATTTTTAAGGGGTTTGGAGGTGGCTTCAAAAAGCTTTCATCCAGGGGATTGAAACTCAATGAAAATATGGAATCATCCCTTGATGTAAAATGTGTTGTGAATTGGTGCTATATAAAGAAACTGAACTGAATCAAATTGATCTCCTCCTCATGGGGGTTACCCTACTGCCATACCTCCCCCGACAAATTCTGGAAAAGTTGTTAAACACACAAGATCAACATGCCTTTAGAAGTGGCAACTCAACATTTTGTGCAAAGGTTCAAATGACTGAAGACTGGCTTAAGTCGATTCTGTTAATTCTATCACGGTAGGTCACTGCATGAAAAGTGGGATTTTCGTCAATATACGGCACTGTAGATTGTCGTGGAACTTCAGGTTAGCGGCAGTTTACGACAATTTGCAGGCTTCGCCGAAAACTCCCGTAAATTGTCAGAAATTGACGTGGAATTTCTTAGGCAGTGTTCCCCCCATGCCTCCCCCCCATGGAATTCTAGGGGAGGCTTTAACATGTAAATGAACATGCTGTGAGCTATACAAATGCAAACCAGGGTTGCAGGGGGGGTTTTACCCCCCCTGCAACCCTGGGTAAGAAAATCTCTGATACAAAGAGATCAGGTATAGCCTCTTACATTTTAGCTTGAATTGATTTATTTAATTAAAGTATAGAGACCAAAACAGATCTTTAGCTGACAGAGCAATACATTTAGAGCAGTAATTTTTTTTTTTTTAATTTGCATTTAAGATAAAAAATAAAATGTTGTCTGTCAATATGCTCAATTCACAATTACTTAAGTGGAAAAGTTTCAAGAAATGATTCTGAGATGATTCACTTTATAACATGGCGCATTATCCTGTTGGAAGTAGCCATCAGAAGATTGGTACACTGTGGTCATAAGGACATAGGTCAGCATGCTAAATTGGTATTGAGTGGCCCAAAGTGTGGCAATAAATATCCCCCAAATAGATGGTAGAAATAGATCAGGCTCAGTATGGCCTAATTATAGACTCTTACATTTTAGCTTGAATTGATTTATTTAATTAAAGTACGCTAGATTACTGTGTATGCAAATGTTATGTAAAAAAATACACAAAATAATTTACTTCAAAAATTAGTTTTAATCAGAATCAGTTGGCTGTAATGGTTAATTTTTTTTTTTAGATTTCCACTTTTTTTTTTTTTTTGTTATTGAATATATAAGAAAACAATAACAATCTCAAATAACAAGTCAATAACAAATATTTCAATACAAGAAGAAATATCACAACTCCTGCTTTTGAAAAATAAAATTAAATGCACAGGCTGGAACAAAGTATAAAATAAAATAAAATAAAATAAATAAAAATAAATAAAATAATAATAGTAGTTAAAGTAAATTAATCAGTGGGGACTACCAACTGAAATTCTTCAATTAACTCAAACAATTTAATTGCATTTAAATTCTGCATCTTTCTCAGACATCTTTTGAAAAGGGAAAGTTCATTTTTGAGAGCAGAGATTGAGAGGGAGCATTTTGCATAGCGACATTTATGGATATAATACTTTGTTACAATTATTAGAATATTGATTAAAAATTCCATTTTTTTTTTCTTTAATGGATAAACCGAATTGAATGTCTTGCCAGGAAATAAAATCTAAATTTATTGTTTTAGAAGACAGAAAGGTTCGAAGTTGATCCCATAAGTTTAATACTTCTTTACATTCATAAAAAAGATGTTTAGCTGTTTCCAATTGAGTTGTACAAAAGCCACAATTCTCAACATTAAACTTAAATCTCTCTCTTAAAAACTCATTTGAAGGATATATGTTATTTATTATTTTAAATTGTAATTCTTTATATTTAGGAGGAATTGGGAATTTCAAATAATTTGTCCTAATTTTGACTATCATAGATTTCTTAAAATTTTGTAAGAGAGCTGTGCTTTTTGTTCTTCCTGGGTACATATTATTTATAGAATATTGATTCAAAAACTTGTTGTTGCATTTATTATCTCTAATGTCCACCTGCTCAAATTCAATCTTATGGAGACAAACAATTGCAATTGCAAACAATTTATAGGTGCATTACCGCCACCTTCCAGAATGGAGCGACGCAAGTTCTTCTCGCGAGTCCTTCCGTATAACAATGACGTCGTATGTGATTGGAGGAGCCTGATGAGCCTCCGGCCCCATCGTCCAATCACGTGTGAGCTTTTGTGCACTACGACTTCTCGCGAGACCAGCATATTAGCAGACATGTTTGTGTTACTATACTCAGAAGAACTTCATCTCCAGTTACCGTGTTTGTATTTTGTTGTTACGTGAACAATGGCTGCACGACGTCTCGCGTTCAACTCGCCTCCAACTGCTCTTAGTCCACAACTTTCGGCCAGCCCGCAGACTGACGAGAAGAAACTGCTGATTGCTATCAGCGGACTGTCTCGTCAGCTTGCCCAACATACTGCCGACATGAATGAGCGGCTCACTCAGCTGGAGAATTCGATGCACTCCAGGTTGCAGTCCATAGAGGACAAGATGGCGGGGGGTGGCCATTTCTATAGCACCAAAAAGGAGGACATTGTGCGGCATATCAATAAATTACTAAGGTGTACATAAGAATCGGGTAAAGTCACATTTATAGCACAATTCTTAGTAGTTTAAAGAGGATGCTTGTGTAGCTGAATAGAACAAAATATTAAAGAAATGTAAAAAAAAGAATTGGTTCCCAGCATTTGTATTTATTTAATACATTGTGGTGTTTAAAAAGTGACAATTTTTTAACACGATTAATTTGTGCAGAACTGCTGCAATTGATCATAAAGCAGTTGTTTGGAAAAGAAGCTCGAGAAAGAGCTAGAGAATAGGATGATGCAAGCTGCAATAAGTGGCTGGAAAAGAGGAATTCATGACATGGCTGCAGCCTGTCGAGAGTAAAGATGATTTCACCATGTTCTCTATCTATCCATATCTATATCTATATATATACATATATCTATATATATATATCTATCTATCTATATATATATATCTATATATCTATATATCTATATATATATATATATATATATATATATATATATATATATATATATATATATATATATATATATATATATATATATATATTTGTATAAACTTGAGTCATGGAACTGTGCTTACAGCTCCTTATTTCATGTAAACTAATAACGTGTGTACATGATACTTGTTGATGGCATTAAAATTATTTCTAATAGCATTAAAAGAGCATTAAATTAGAGCTCCTCATTCCTGTATAAAACCTGTGAACGCTTAATTTAATCTGACATATTAAAAAAATCCCCATCATCATCCAGCAGATGTTCAGTTTCTGCCCAAATATTTTCTTTCTGTTGCCGATTTTTGTAACAGGGATAACTAGGATCATACATAGTTTGTATGAACTCTGTTTATTCTCTGCTTCCAAACTCATCATCTCATCCATTCCTGCAATAAGAATTTTCTTTTAAAGTTGTGAGATTCACTCTAGAATCTCACAACTTCTTCCTGGTCTGTTGAAGCACCAATAGTCTGCATCCAATTGTTTAATTAATTGCTCTTAGTTTTTGGGAATATATACAAACTATGCTCAAATTTCTAGATACCGATCTGTTTTTACTATAATTTAATTTGACAAACCGGGTCTTCTCTACATTCTTTTTTCTGTTTGGTGCGATTGCAATAGCGGGTCTTGATCTGGACGGACCGGAGGGGAGCAAAAAATAGCTCAGCTCCGTATTTTGACGGTGAAGGACGGAGAAGACGTACGTGGGCGGTGACGAGCGGAGGATGTGGAACAGCTCTCATTGATTTACATGACAGACAAGTACTCCGTACGTGAGCGGGGCGGAGCGCTGACGGAGTATGTGGAATATGGGGGTAAAGGAAGACAAATACACGTCCGGCTGGGTGCAGCGCCGGACGCCGGACAGCGCAATGAAAATCCGGACTGTCCGCCCTAAAGCCGGACATCTGGCCACCCTACTCTGCAGTCGAGCAACTTTGCGGGATATACGAACTCGAGGAAGAGAAGACGGGTGCACAATGCCACGCTAGCAGTAAATATATGTTCGATTACTGGTAGCTATGCTAAAAGCAGCCTAGCTTAGCTAGGCAAGCTAAAGACAACCTAGCCTAGCTAGGTAAGCTAAAAGCAGCCTAGCCTAAAGCTTTATTAAAGTGTATTTTTTGTGATTCACAGGAAGCAGTATGCCGTCTTCACAACTCGGAGACTAATTGCAGGCGCTATGAACCGGAGCAAGGGTAAGGTTTAAAGAATATGCTTTCATTCTGCGGTAAAAGGACATGGATACGGATAAATACCGACCATAGCTGTACTTTTTTTTTTCTTTCACAGACTACAGTCGCCTCACAATGAGGCGGTGACCTCCTATTTGCTCGGATTTGCACGATGTTGATAAAGATGACATTGTGTGTAAGTGACTTGTTTTAATGTTTTCTCCTTCCTTGTTACTGTGACTTGCGTTTGATTTTTTTATTCATACCACTCTCATTTAATTGTTTTCCAGCTGCCTGTAAGACGTATTATGAGACAGTATGCAGGAGCTTCAGATACACGCTGCTAGCCAACACGCTGCGTGCGGAGGCTGCCAGGCTATCTGCTCGGAGTCGGGCCAGAAGAAAGAGGGTAAGACTTTATTTGGTGACTATTTTTCAGGTGCATTGATAGATGTGTTGTGTCCATACGCAGTGCGCTGATTCATTGTTTTTTTTTCAGCTGCTGAAGGCGAGGCAGAGTGTGCTAGCAGATGAGGAAGTGGAACTCTGGAAGTCCGCCACCGTTGGCCTCATGTCCGACGAAGAAGATGGCGTCGTCGGCGGTGTCTCTGGATGGATTGTACGGTTGCCGCCATTTCGTAGGCCGGATCTCACTGAACTCTGTGTTAAGCTGCAGTCCCGGTTAGAAGCGATGCTGAAGTACAGGGCCACGCACAGTAGGCGTCTGCACATCGGACCTGCCTCGGAGGGAATGCTGCCAGTTACCTCCAACCCCGAGGAAGCAAACGGACCGTTCACGGAGTTTTAATTTTTAGAAACGCATGTGTTTGGATACGCGTTGTATATAGTTGTGTGTGTTTTAATAAAGCTCTTTCTTTGCATAAACAGCTTCCTGGCAAATCTTCATTTCCTGTATAAATTCATTCATGTCCTTGATGGTAGCATAATAATTGTGTAGTAGTGTAGGATAACATGAATACACAGCATATGAATGAATAAAAATATGAATGAATAAAAATATGAATGAATAAATATATGAATGAATAAATATATGAATGAATAAATATATGAATATATATATAAATGAATAAATATATATATATAAATAAATATATATATGTAAATATATATATTTGCCAACCAATCACGAGCGACTTTACTTGTTTAAAAAGAAGTGGTTCCGTCCAATACTCAGTAAGAAAATTAAAGCCTGGCGTGGCCACGTGTGGTTTTGCTGCCAATCACGAGCGATTTCACTTGTTTGAGAATAGTGGTTTCAGCCAATACTGAGAAGGTTATTCAAGCCAGACCTGGCCAGCCGCGCGGGTTTGCTGCATTCATATGCTAATTAGGGCCATTAGTACAGCTGATCGCTCTCCACATACGTCATGGTACGTTTCCGACAATTTGTGGCACGACAAACGCGGACAAGCACGGGTTGCAAATTGTCGGAAACTGACGAAAATCAGGCAGATCTGCGGGAGTTTACGGGGACGAAAATCTCACTTTTCATGCAGTGGGTGTTGTGTACCTGAATTTTAGTACTGCTTTTAATATTCTTAACCAGGCCTCATTAGCTGAGAAGCTTTAATGTTATGGCTTTAATTCTTCTGCATTGATATGGATTGAAAGCTGTTTGTCTTTCAGATTAAAAAGGTTACCTTCAATGGCAGCATGTCCTGTAGCAGAGGTTGGGAGTTCCACAGGGCATCAGCTTAGGACCTTTTTTTGTTATGGTTCTCCCCTTTTGGGACTGAGTTTTTAGTTCTTAGTTATCAGTTGTTATGTTTTGTTGATCTTTGTTTTATTTTCCATTACATTCAAGTGGTCTTTAGTTACTCTCTGTTGCCCCCTTGTGCTTGTTTCCTTTCCCCTTGGCTTCCCTTATGCTGCGTTTACACCGGACGCAGCAGGCGCGGCAGAAGCAGCGAGTTTACATGCAAAGTCAATGGTTGAATGGGATCCTACTGACAGCGCACCGCTGGAATGTGGGGGTCTGAGCGGCTCCGACAGAAATAATATTAGAAGGCAGGATGATAATCTGGATGAACAGACTGCACTGATTAAGTTTTCAGGTGGATTTTCTCACTTTAAAACATATTAAAACTACTTTATTCAAACTGATCACAGCAAATATAGCTGCAAGGCAGAGAAAGGATAGAGTAGCTCCGCCCAACACGCGTCAGACACACTTTTGCACCGCGCAGCCAGAGCAGCAAAGCTGCTTCAGCCGCGCGTCAGAACTAACTGGTACAAGCAGCAAAAATGAAGCAGCAGACGCGATTTTGCTGCTCTTGCTGCGTCCGGTGTGAACGTAGTAAAAGTTCCATCCACACCTGCTCCATATTCAGCTCATTGTTTGGTTCCCTGTATATACACCACCTCTGCAGTCACTCAGTGCTGGTTCCTTGTTGTTTAGTTGCTTCCTCATCTCTGGCTTCCCACGTGAGTCCTTACATTTTCTGGTCTTTTGGTTCTTGTATTTTGTATTTTGCCTCAGTTCTGTCATCAAGTCACCTCTGCCTCCTGATCTCTGCATTTGGGTCCACAAAAACCTCCACCCAACCTTGAAACCTCGACTTTTCACAGTTTTTACTAATGATCAAGCCTGGGCTATATATAAGTGCCTAAACTGTTCTATATGGAGATGATACCCCTTTGTATAATGCTGCACCTTTGCGCAGTGTAATTAATTAGGTTATGAGCAGAAAACTGAATGCCACCATGGGTCAACTCATGAAGCTCCAGGTTGTCCAGAATAGGGCAGCACGGTTGGTACTAGGCTGCGTTGTTAGAACTAATTCTGCCTTTCCTGACTTACAGTTGAGAATGAGTTGCTTTTTTAATACGTCCATGCTGTTTAGGTCTGTTATGAGCAGTAATGCTTCAGCTTTTATACATTCAGAAATAGTTTTTAGTAATTCCGTTTACAGTTCCAACACTAGAGGTTCCAGAAATGAACAGTTTGTTTTACCAGGTTCAAGAACCAATGCTCTAAAGAGATTTTTTATATATAAATCATTGACCCTTTTGAATAACTTGCCTTGAAACCTTTGCTGCAATCACACTAAATTATCTTTAAAAAGAGACTCCATCTGATGTCTTGAAGTGTTTATGTGTTTGTCTTTTTCATAATTAATCTTTTGTGCATTACTTATAATTATTAACCAAAGTGTGCTAAGAAATTACTTTTGGAGTTTTTGCATTTGTGACTGTTATATTTATTATATGTTTTAATTATGACCCCAGGAGGACTAGTTGTTTGCCATGGCAACAGCTAAAGAGGATCCATAATAAAACTACTTGATCACCTACATCTATAGACATAATTCATAATAATATAAAAAAAGGCATAAAAGTAGTTTACCTCTTCATTAGGCCAATAGGTCTTGGTTTGAAAGTGTAACAAGAAACAATCTTTGGATTTTGACCTTTAAGACTGTATGCTCTCCTGCCCACATCGTCTGGCTTGGTTGATTAATTCCAATTAAGCTGCAATGAAACTTTAGTTTAGCCGTTTTAGAAGCATTTTTCACAGAACTATCCTGGGTGAGGAATATTTATCTCACGTTGGAAACAGCTCCTGTAATGTCTTACTGAAAAAAACCCAAAACAAGAAACCCCTTCAATATTCCCGCAACTTGTCATTTGATGGTAGTACTCCAAAATCTGATTTTAGTGAATGGAGGAAAAACAGAATTTTCTTTTTTTTACAGTAGTAGCCATTCAAAATGGGCCCTTGGCTGGTCCTTGGTCCTTTTTAAGTATCAATCTTTGTTTTTTATTTATTTATTTATTTGTTTATTTGACAGGGACAGTACAATTAAACATTGCAACCAAACAGGTGGCCGATGTCCAAGTACATAAGGCTTTTAGCCATGGGCTAATTTGCAGCCTTCTTCCCTGGTTAGGCTTTTAAAAGGTGTTAGCATTAAGGGGGAGGGAGGTTAGTAACGACACACAGATGCATAAAAAAAAACAACAACAAAAAATGTACAGTACAAGCCAGTTTAGTGCTCACACTCTTGATTGTCTTTGAGCCATTTTTTCAATCTTGTGGAGAAAAGTCGAATATCAGTCTGTGACTTAAGCTCCAGAGGCAAAGAGTTCCAGAGATGTGATGCTTTCACTGAGAAGGCCGACTGACCCATAGATGTCCGACATCTTTTAATCCTGCAGTTCCCACTAGCTCCAGCTCTTGTCCTGATTCCTTTATTTGCATACTTTAAATCAAATTTACAGATTACTTCAGGGGCAAGACCATTAAGGCATTTAAAAATAGCTTTTAAAAATGAGAAATTTATAAAATTTTCAAATATCATCATGTTGTATTTTTTAATAATTTTGCAGTGATGCCACTTCACCGGTTTTTGATCGAATATTTTTAATGCTTGCTTGTGAAGTAAGAGTAAAGGTTTTAAAACAGACTTTGTGGCCTGGGCCCAAACGATGGAGCAATAAGACATATGGGATAAAATCATTGCATGTAAATAAATGTGCAGCTTGATTTGATACACATGGTCGTACTAATTGTACTAATTAGTTGTACTAATATATTATTTCTGTCATGATTTATGGATATTAAGATCTAAAGAGAAGCATCATCTCCTGGTCAGATCTTGTAATTCATTGAAAGGGTGGAGTAGGAGTAAAAACATATGCAAAACTTTGACTGGGAAGGGCCATTTTGAATGGCTGCTACTTTACCAATAAACTATAAAAGCTTGATCAAACTTTTAATATAGTTACAAGTGTCTCTCCCTCCTGCCTGAAACCTTAATTCACCCACATACGGTCTTGTGAAGAATTCATTGCTGCTCCGCTGCCCCTACAGAGGGGAGCTCAGCCTCACTAAGACGGCGCTAAGTTGATTGCAGACCTCTGAAGTCCTTTTGCCAGAAGAGAGCAATCACCAGACAGCATCAACATGACCTTTGGCAGACCAGGTGGCTTGGAGCAGAACCTGGTTGTTCCCAGAGAGCTGACTGAGGCAATGCAAGGAGGCCGAAAAACCTGTCTGCTCACACTGAGCCAGTATTTATTCTTTTTTTCTTTGCAGAATGTTTCTAATGATCTGATCCAAGTGGTTCTGAAAACCCTGACTTCATCTCTTTCCTATTTCCCCTCCATCTCCTCATCCCTTAGATCAGAATACAGAACTGAGCTTTAAATTCCCTTTCTTTGCTGCTTTTCAGTCACTGATAGTCATTTGATAACTTCTAGGTTCTTAATCAGCTTTAATTACCAGAGTTTGAGTGCTGTTTTAATGATTTATCACCCCTGCATTGATAAGTAGTCTGAAACGTATTTATATTCTGTCCTATTTCTCTAGTCTTAGATAATCAATAGGGAGTAGACTTCATGGTTTTGATCATTGATTCAGAGTAACTGTTGGATTTTCTTTCATTATGATCCTTAAGTCTAATTTTTAGTTTATCTTTCAGTTCTCTTTATGAAAAAATACAGACAAATACGAGTAAAAGATTTTCTTCTTTCAGATATGTTTGATAAATTTTTGATATTCTTATATTTCATGTCAGTGATAGGATCATTGCTGAGGCTTCTATGGAAAAAAATCGCAGACAGTTCACATGAGAAGCAAAAATAGAATTTAATGTAATTTTTGAGTTTTGGTGGATAAACCTTTTTTAGTAACGCATTACCAAGACGTTTATCCTTTTTTTATATACTTATTTAGACTACGGCACTGTACCCACTGCATACAAATATGGCCTAAATTGTATTTTTTTGGGGGGGTCAAGTTATCAGATCTGAGCCGTATCTGACTTTTTCTATTCTCATTTGATTCCCATTCCAATGTGATCTTGAAGTGAGACATTTTGGGATGTGACTCCAGGGGGAATGACCAAGGCGGATTAGATGTGACTTTGACATCACTTTCCATCCTAACAGGGAGATGGTAGCAGTTTGCAAAACAGACGTAGGGCTAAAAAAGTACCGTACAATGGAGAGAAAGCAAGATGTCAGTCTGTTAATAAACAAAAACCTATTTTTATTTAAACCGAATTGGTTCATAAAACCGCTGGATGCAAGTGAGATGTAGTTTGTACTGTAACATTTGTATACAACTGTTAGGTTTATTCAATGATGATTATAAAATTAATGTATGTGTGCTTATGAAACATTTGAGCAAGGGGATGCTCCACCCTGCCTTGTGATTCTGGTGGAGCGTCCTGTCTTTATGAACTGATCAATTATTCTGTCAGAACAATACTCTGTTTGTAACCATGTGTTATGTTCTGTTAATAAAGCGCTCTGCAGAGGAGGTCCGGTAGAAAGTGTTTGAGTCTTGGGTGCAGCTGTCTCTCCTCCTGCAGGAAGCTGCTTGAAAATCCCTCTACTGTATATTTCAGTTCTTCTTTTACAAACCTTCATTTTTGAACCCAACAACAACTCTTCAAAGTGAGAAGTTTAAAATGTTATCAAGGATAGTGAGCATGTGATGATCTGTCTCTGCTGCAGTCAGATACACTGGATTACAAGTCTTCTGCTTTAGGAGTTTAGAGGAGACATGGTTGCATTTATAATTAAAAGTTGCCTTCAACGTAATAAAGTTCTGAATAAAAATGGGCTCTGGGATGTTGCTGACATCCCTGGCCCATCATTGGTGGCATCTGAAGAGTCTGTTAGCAGTCAGATCTTCCTAAAAACACCACAATAAAGTTTCTCTCTCAATAAATGGCTCCTGTTGTGCCCCTAAACTTCTCTTTTTTCTTATCTGAATATGGATTACTTTGGAGCTGCAAACATTTCACACTGGTCATATTTTAAAAGTAATGGAAAAATTCCTGATATTAATCTAATTCCTGAGCCTAAGAGGCAGTGTCATCAAGTAACATATACCGCCATTTGCATGTAGAATTAGACATAATTGTTATTTTAAAAAAATGTTTTTTTGGAATTATAGCCATTATTTTGTAATTGTTTAGGTGTTAAAGACAGTCCAGAGCAAAAGCAAAAAAATTATACAACAGGATTTTCCCCAGAAAACTGGTTAAGTGGAGTGATAGGCAGGGTAGCCAACTGGCGGCCAATTCTTCTTTTATTAAATAAATTCAATAAAATGAAGATAAAAGAAAAGAAATTTTAAAATATTAAGTATTCAGTTATGTATTATAGTAAGATATATTATTGACAATATTGAAACACCAACTACAGAGTCCTAAAATAAGCATACTTTTAAAATAATGTTTTAAATAAAAAAAGACAAATGATGCTATTAAAATAAATATTGATTTCACAAGTTGAATCAGCCAGTCAATTTTGAATGAAGCAGTGTTACTCTGGTAACGTTTACAATTAAAATAGATAAAAAAAATAAATTGCATACAAAAAAAAACAACAACAAACTGATCACTTCAAGCTCATGGCAATTAGACTGTCCAATTATTCCCTCTTGCTTCATATGCTCCACTTTCATCACTGGCTCAGAGGTCTCAGTACTTGACAAACCTAGAACATTAAAACACTTTAGACTAAAGGTATTACATTTTAGTTGTTGTAATATATCTACAATATTCATTGTTAGTTTTTGCACCTGAAACATTATTGCATTCAAAATGCAATGTATCTCTTTGTAGTGCCAAATGTTGTGTTATGTTGTTAAAGGAGCTTTAAGGAAAACTAATGGGCCTTTCAGACGGGTCAGGGTGTGCGTACTGCTACAAGTTAAACCTTATTTATTTTCAACAGCATACAATGTACAAGAAAAAGCGCTGTGCAAAGCAAAGGACAAGCGCAGCGCAAAGAAATGGTAAAAGTTGAACTATGCTAACCAATGGAAACCATTTCATTGGGTTCAAAACTGGAGAAAAAAATAATGAAAAGCTAGAGTTCTGTGTCTCTGATTTGTATTGATTCTTGCCCTTGGATGACTCCTTCAACCCCTTTCACATTGAGGGTTCTGGGTGCCTTATTGTGTGGGCCCCACCCCAGATGGCTCCCTCAGGCCCTCTCACATTGAGGGTTCTGGGTGGTTGATTGGTGGGGTTGCTCCAGGACCAGCTACTTTCCGGAGGGGGGCTGGACTATGCTGCGTACCCCCTTTGGTAATCCCAGTTTTAATCCTTTAACCCCTGCATCAGATCCACATTAAAACAATATAAGACTTATGGGCAAATAGATTTTAACACATTACTGTAACAAGTTTGATTTAAGAAGGCACAAAATCATACCCTGACTCCGCCCAATGGATTTGCTCTGCATATCCATCTGGAAACCTTCCGCTGAAGTAATTTTGGGAAGGGGCGAAAATACTGGTTAGCTGATTGGCCTATGTTGGTGATAGACGGGCCAAATAAACCAATCAGATCAACGAAGCATATGACGTACTAACAGAGCGACGACGAAGAGGAGCCAATTGATAGATCAAAGTCTTGCCAAAACCAGCCGGGAGAAGAGCAAAAACATCTTTTCCTCTGAGAAAAGCCTCCAGAGCAGTGTTTTGCTCTTCTTTCAGTGAAGAAATACTCTGTAATTCCGATAAAACTTGCTCGATAGCCACACTAACGCTAGTTTCATCGGCTGAAGCCTCCATGTTCTTTAGACTGAACTGTCGCGCTTCTCGTTGCGTCACACCTCAACCCGCCTCAAAGCCAACGCTGATTGGACGTTCGTTTGGTGAACTGCTCCAAATTTTCTTCAGCGGATAGTCTCCAGACTGATTAGCGAGTGAAATCTTGAAAGCTCGCGAGATCAGGATGGTCTCACGAGGCTAACAAAATCAATGCTGGGACTTTCACAAATTGATACAACACCCAGTCCAAAGTCCAAGAGCCCCAATCTTAGGCATGCTCCAGCTTTTAAACTAAATAGACTCAGTTCCTGTGAGTGCTTACTATGTGAATAAGTGAAACACAAACTATACGTGTGCCACAAAGATTCTTATGTTAACAAATGTTTCCTATTTACGTATACCTATTATTACATGAGCTTTGTAGATGCAGAGGAATGATGTGTTCTGACTCTCCACCACACTCTAGTTTGATTTCATTTCAAAATTTACGAGAAGTCAGCAAAACAGTTCAGCATGAGCTCTTGGTAATCTGCTCTAAAAAGCCAAGGCTCAAATAAAATGAACAGGTTTTCATTGTAAAAATAATTTCATTGAGAAAAAATATTGGCAAGAATTTGACTTCCATGGTTGTTTCCCTTTGATTCTGGATGTGACTTGAAGCCTCTGTTGAAATTTACTGTTAAAACATATCATATAAGTGTTAGAAGAGACAAATAAGCATTATTTATGAACAAATGCAGCTAATACACTGAGTGCGATTGGCTGACTGAGACTGTCAGCGCAATAATAATTTTTCTTTTGCCTACTTTCACTCTCTGAATGCAGCTAGATATTGCTTTATGTAATTAAGTTCTTTTTAAAAACTGAAAAATCAAATATTAATAAAATATAGATTCATTCTGTTTTCCTTTAGAAAATTATGTCTTTTCGAGCAGCCGCAGACTGCATGATGGGGTTGACATATGGAAGCCTTTTTTGCTCTTTGTATATTTTTCAGAAGCTGATGACTTGAAGACGCAGCAGGGAGGACTGTGTTTGGGTTCTTGATGTTAGTTTAATGTAAAGAATCCTCATTAGTGCTTCTGAACAACAGTTTCTACTGTCAAGAAGAGCCTCAAAGTGTTTTTACATGAACTGCAGGGGTTGTTAGGCAAGGCAAATCAAGTTTATTTGTAAAGCACATTTCAGCAACTAGATTCAAAGTGCTTTGCATGATGAAAACATAAGCGCATGAAAGAGACAATATAAAGGAAACGGAAGCAAAGTTGGACTAAAAAATGAACTGATGATGCTTCAGCTTTTAGTTTGAAAAGAACAGTCAAAACACATCTAGACAAATAGGTTTTTTAACCTTGATTTAATGAAACTCCGGGTTTTGGAATTACAGTATTTGTGTCATCTTAGATTAAAGCAGCATAAGAACTAAAAGCTGATTCTAAATGCTTGGTTCTGGTTCTGAGTATGCAGAGCAGAGGACCTGAGAGGTCTGGGAATTTGATGAGATAATTTTGAGCATTTCTCCACTTTGAGATCAATAAAGTCAATCACAAGATACAAAAGGCCTTTTACAGTTGCCTTTTGTATCTCTGCTTCTGTCTCCTTGAACCCCAGTCGGCAGATGGCCGCTCACACTTAGCCTGGTTCTGCTGGAGGTTTCTTCCTGTTAAAAAGGAGTTTTTCCTCTCCACTGTCGCTACAAGCATGCCTAGTTTGACAGATTGCCTTCGAGTCAATAAGTCGATGCAATCAACTGGTTTTCCTTAGATAGAAAACCTAGAATCAGTTTGACTGGATGATCTGGTGAACTGTAAAGAGCCTTGAGATGACGTGTTGTGAATTGATATAGAATAGAAATAAACTGATATAAACATCAATAAACTGACAAGGCATTTGTAATGTATTTTGGTGCCAAGCCATTTAGTAATATATAGACTAACAGAAATATTGTAAAGTCAGTGGGAGGGATTTAGAACTGGGGTGATGTGCTCCACTTCCTTAGTTTTAGTGACGACACATTCTGGATCAAATGATTCACCTTTGTGGTAAACAATTCTACAAAACATAAAGACGAGTTAGTATATACGTTTTTTTTTTTAAACATTAGGCTTTTAACCCTGGAGATGGTCTTTAGGTTATTGTAGGCTGACATTGTTCTTGTCTTTACGTCCATCTGAAGGTTTAGGTCTGTGTTCATCTCTACACCCAGATTCCATGTTTGATAAGTGCTTTCTAAATAAATAAATAAACTCCATTATCTAAGTTTTTCTTTGGTCCAAAAATAATAACTTGTTTTGTTTTTAGTCAAATAAAGAAAAGCAGATCCAGATATAGTCATAAATTGTCTGTACTTCGAGTAAGACTGCACCCAGTTGGGTACTCTAAAAAAGTCAGATCCAGTTCTGCAAATGCTCCAGTTACATACCGAGAAGGAAAAAACAAAAGAGAAAACTACTGGTTGAGTTAGGGTTATGGTAAGGATTGCAATAAATATTTGAAGGTAAAAAGTCAGTTAAGTATAAAAAAACATAAAAAGCTGTAGTTCTTTATTTCATCCTAAGGGTTTTGCATGTTGTCATCTACATATTATTATTCAAAACTAGCATATATTGTAAAGACAGAAGAGTTGTTTCTTTTTCTCACTTTTCATCTTAGGATACGCAGTAAATGTATTTGAATACCAACTTTTATTAAAATGTTAAGATAATATTATATTAATAATAATTGAACTTAAGATAATGTTATACATTTAAGATAATAATATAGAGGAAACAAAATAATTCATCATTGTGGTTAAAACATTTTCCTCTGTTAAGAACAAAATATTTATAGTATCAAATCAATCCATAGACCTTCCCTTTATCTTCATTGGCTTTTCTTCCGATGGATCCATACATGACTTGCAATTCCGAATCAATTTTTTCCAAAGAGATTTCCCAACATTTTACCTAAAACACAGATTCAAACCTGAAAATGTGGATTCACCAAATCATGCATCAGTAACAAACTGTTTTCTACCATCTATCCAATAACTGAATAAACGAGTGAAGGATTGATGACCAACCTAATTGGTCTGAAACCATGTTTCCAGACCACAGTTTTTACAAATCTGACCAAGTTTTCATTAATTGATTATTTTAGCAGCAATGTTGTTAATTACCTGCTTAGTTTATGTTTAATATATCATTTGAAATATTATATGGTGCTGCTTTGAACAGTCATAATTAGTGTAGCAATTTAACACAGTAATTATCAGCGGTTGACTTTGTGACATATAGATAGAACGATTGTAGGTGGTGAAGACCACATCCCACCATGTATAGAGTGTATGTTTGGTATGTTGGACCCTCTGCAGTCTGCATTGATCTACCTCCCTCCCCTGACACTTGATGCAGCTTGACCCCTCCAGCAACCAAAGAAGTAATTGATCCTGCAGCACTGCTCTAGACTCCCAAGGCTCTGAGACTCTGCATGCGTCTGTGTTCTATATGTTTTAACTGGACTCCAGCCAGCAGGACCCCATTTGACCAACCTCTCTATAGCTTTCTGAATATGTCTCACTAGAGCAGTTAAAGAAAAAGCCTGTATAGGCCAGGTGCATCCAAACAATATGATTAAAAATTATTAGTTTATGTATTTGAGTCATTCAGCATAGAAAGTAAAAGTTGCATAGGTGCAATATAAACAGAAGGATAGATTTCAGCCATTTATTTTTCAAAACTCACAATAAAATACAAAATTATCTGTTTCGAAAAAAAATTATTGAGGGACGGTAAAGATAGATGCAATGGCCGTGACCTTTTCCTCAATTTCTCCCTAGTTTTTATTAGTATAACAATACTTTTAGGGTACATTATTTGACATATTAAATTTACACAGCAGTTACTCTGGTTCGATACATTTTTAAAACAAATCACAGTGTCCTGCTTGCATAGGTTGTTAGTAAAAATAGCCTTTTTTGCATATTTACCATACCAACATCATGTGTTGACATCACTGTGAATGCTATTAGTTAACAAGCTAAAGCAATGGAAGCGAGCGACTGCGGCAAAAAAAAAATAAAAAAATCCAGGGTCAAGTGTAAAAAGGCGCAAGAAAATATTTAATTCCAAGGGGGGATAAAACTAGCGTTGCACTGGGAAAAGGTCTGACCGTTGGAGTCCACTGAAGTTGGAGCTAAAGTTAGGAAGAGTTCTGATGTCGCTTTGAAGTTAGCAGACTTGTGGGTATCTGTTCTGGTACTTTTGGAACGGTACGACTTCCTGCTATGAAATAAAATCAGCATAAAGCTTATAAGCAAGAGAAGCATTGAAACCGGTAAAATCAATGACCTAACTAAAAGAGAGATGGGGGACCAACAATGGCAGATGATGACATCACACCTTCTGACTGAAGAAGTTTCGCAATAAATCCATTTATGCCGTACCTCTTCTTTTTTTCCGCACAAACTCTTGGAATATTCCCAAAACAGTGTGAGTGATTCCCAAAACGCCAGAGTGTTAAACCGTTGTGGTACGCCTAAGCCTCTGTCCTGTTGACAGATCTTCCTTCCTGAGAGTTTGATGTTTTGGATTCCTAGTTCTAACTTTGTCTGTTGTCTCCCTCAGGTCGTTGTGCTCTGGATTACTCACCCATCTTGTCTCTTCGCACTGAAGACTGGTTCCTGAATGATTCTGCTCTGGCGTTCCCCTCTAGCCCCCTCGGTGTTACCTAGCCGGACAAGAGACCCCCCTTCTTGGATCTATTCTGGTTCCTTCAGCTGTTCCTTAAACCCATCTCCGCCGTGGTGCTGCTTGGGCTCCTGCCTAACTTCCATCCACTAGCTCACCTGTCGCCCAGCCATCTCCTCCCATCGTAAAGCAGAGTTTCAGAACCCTTAAACCTCCTAAACCTCGCCTGCAGATCATGTTGTGAGCTAATCTAATTTATGTATAGCCTAAATAAACATTTTAAACTGCTCCTTGTTCTCCATCTGTGTCTGCATGTGGGCCAAACACCTTAAAACCATGACGAGACCTATATCCAATCTTCCTTTCTTATATAAAATTCTTGAGAAAGTAGTTGCCAAACAAGTGTGTGACCACTTACACCATAATTAACTTTTTGAAGAGTTTCAGTCTGGCTTTAGAGCTCATCATAGCACTGAGACAGCTCTGGTGAAAGTCACTAATGATATTCTCATGGCCTCAGATAATGGACTTGTATCTGTGCTCGTCCTGTTGGATCTCAGTGCTGCATTTGATCCAGTTGATCATAATATTATTTTAGAAAGACTTGAATATTTTGTAGGAATTAAAGAAACTTACTTAAATGTTATCTTTCAGTTTGTTCACGTTAATAATAAATCTTCCTTATACTCCAGGGTTACATGTGGAGTACCACATGGATCAATGCTAGGACCAATTCTCTTTACTATAACCCCTCTTCTTAAATGCAGCTTCTGAAGTGAAGACTTTTGGAAAATCATACCTTTATTGTGGAAAGTATCGGTGACCGTCTGCAGGAGAATGGTCCACCCCTGCGTTTAACAGACCTTTCATTTGGTCTGATGTAATTACTGCGTAGATTCTTTTGGGTTTTAAGCTGCAAACCACAGTTATAGCTAAATATGTAATTCATGTTTGATTTAATGTTCAATGTTTCAAAAGAATATGTGAATGTCACACTTTAATTTGAATTATTGTGATATGTAACTTTTCCTATAAAAGTTAATTGGGTTTCACCTTTATCTTTTTTTCAGACATACATCTTCTCTCATCTTAGCCTTACGTTTTAACTTATATTTGATATTCTAATAACATATCTCCAGTCTCAGGGCGTTACATTAGCTTTCCTGGTGATCACACAGCTCCGGATTTTCTGTAAAAGGAGTAAATCCCAGCCCCTCTAAGCTCATTCATTGCTTTGACATGCTTGATTTTGTTACCATTCGAAAGTCTCAAAGTGCCCATTTTAGTTTTATCCAACATGAGAGGAAAAACTGAAAAGAGGAAGCTGGCAAGTGAAATGGGTAGACTTTGGTGAAAGAGAAACAGCTGCCTGAACATCCCCTGCCCCCTCCTACTTGGGCATCAAATTCACAAGCTGCTAGAAACTCACTATTTCTAATGAAAATAAGCAGACATACACAAACACACAATGAATTCCAAGTTACAAGTTCTAGACTTTATCAAAAAAAGAAGAAAAAACTCAGAGAAACAGAGAAAGCTGAAAAGGAGCCTCGTCAAAGCAGTTGCAGATTTCCTCAGCTCCTGTATCTCCATTTCAAAGTGCTTTGGGTTTTGCTTCTGCCAAATTACAAGCTCCATTTGCCAGCCTAATTAACGGTTCATAGCATTCGGTGAAATTTATTGCAACAGCACCGGCGCTTGCCAAACTAAACAGGATAGACCTCACAGATAACTGTAAACTTGGCCGTGGAAACTGACACCTTGAAAAAACAAACTTGTTACAGGGAGTCTGTTTATATACTCCGATTTCCCTCTGCTTTCTCCTCCTTTCCTCCTGCTGCCTCCCTTCTCGCTCCACTGTCTCGTCTGACAGCAAGTTGACTGTTTCACTTCATGCTCACCGCAGCGATGTTTGGTTATGGGAGGAAATCCAGACTTGCCGCCTATCCCTTTTGACCACTGTTCACTGTAATGTTTGTCAGCAGGGCGCTCGTAGTCAGCACCACATAGATGCACATAAACATTTTGAATCCAGAGGAGAGGGCAAGAAAGAGCAAGAAACTCAGTTTAACTCCCACAAAACATTTAAACAGTCTGAATAGTTTTTAAGGTAAACATTCAGTAAGACGAGGATTCAAACTTGCTGGCCAAACTTTGCTATGAAAACAAACTCGTGTAATACTTGTAGCCACCTGTCACTTTATCAGGTACAGCCTCCTGGCAAAGAGATGGGCCCCCTCACACCTTTAAACTGTATCAATTCTAATTCTGTGGCAGAAATAGAAAAAGGTACAGTAGTAGAAACATGACATGATGACCTCACAGAATATCTATTGAACCGCATCCCAAAGCTGCGGCAGATTTAAGAAATTTGGGGCCCAACACAAAAAGCAAGCATGGGGCCCCTCTGAAATAAGAAGACATCAATTTTACAGATACAGACATTTTAACAGAATGCAAAAGCAATTGTTTCACTTTTGATGCTGCTTTATTCTCCTTTTTCTCAGTCATTGCATCTCTCTTCCCCTTGTCCTTTTTTTGTTGTTCTTCTTTCCCTTTTACTCATATTGCTCCTTTCTTTCTTTTTTCCTCTTGTCAGTTTGTCTTCCTGTCTTCATGTCTTTTCTTCCCCCCCTTTCTTGTTGTGGCCTGTAATTTCAGCAAATCTCACAATGAGGAGATTGATATTCACTGATTTAAACGCCTCCCCAGAAAGAATCCCTTAAGCCTGGAATTTTACCTGGAATTTAAAAAAAACACAACAAAAAAAAAAACCCAAAAAAAAAAACCTAAATGATTAATTTTTCCTCCTCTGTTAACAAAACAAACTAAATTTAATTAATTAAAAATGACCCAAAAGCTGTTTTATCTTCAATGTGATAAACAAACAGGACTACTAATCAATATGGAGGGAAAAAATCTCCCGTTCCACAGCTTTGATGCTCTGGTGTTCTCCGCACGATGGACCCTCCCCAACAGATGTCACTATCATTTAGCTTGCTGCCGGCTGGGGTTGCTAGACACCACAGCATTGAAGAAGCTAGTCGCTTTCGTTAACTTTAAGGGCAGCTTTTTGCTTTCGTCCTTCTTTCTTCTCTTCCCATAAAGTTTCTCTTCTTTTCTTGCCTCTACCATTTGGTTTTATATGTTTTAGTGTCGTCTTCCAGGATGCTTTCTGCACATGCCCCATAAACCTTACGGATCAAATACAGGAGAGACTGAGAGAGGGCGTTCCAAGACACACACTATACAATAAGTGTTCTGATGGCCAATAAAAGAAATACCTGTATGAATCTCATGGGCATGAGGATGGCAGGATTCTTAAAAAGAAGCTGTTCAAAGAGGGTTTACATTCTTATGTTGTTTCTATCCTCAAAGTGACAAACGTTGACCTGTACAGGTGCATAAAAAAATCAAGCCAGAGAGGGAGTATTGACAGGGTAAAAAAATGGGAGGTATTCTCACAAAATAGACAGTTTCTCACATAGTTTCTCACAAACCAAAGCATATGTTGGAATAACCTATTAATTTTATTTATTTGAATAGGGACAATGCACATTAATGAACATCAGTATAAAAACAAATGTAAATATGCCGGATTATAGCTACAAAGCTAGTTTCCATCCGTAGTCCCTAGGCAGGCAAATATTTAAATACGTGTTTAAAGGAATCTAGCCTGGTACCAAAACATCTAAAATTGGGAAAACAGCAGTGCTCTCCTTGAACATTACTTTTAAAAGTAAGTACATAAAGATCAGCATTCAAAATTAACAAGATAAGGAACGTGACTGTCATGTTTGGTTTCAGGTTCCTAACCCAAACGCAGAACACTCAAGAGACAGGGAAAAAGTTCAAAGGTTTACTGAATAAACACTGTACAGAATGTAAACTGGTCAGGGGGTTATCAGATCCTGGACTGGTCACGACTGGGTATACTGCAGAGGGGGACAGAGGAGTTAGCAGAAGTCCAGGTGATTTGCAGGATGAGAGAGTGCAGGTCTTTACCTGTTCTGGAGTTTGAGCAGAGCGGCAGAGGGGGGGAACCAGGAGGGTCCAGAGGCTGTAGGCAGGCTGAGGGCTTGGTGGAGGCAGAGCTTGGTTTGAGTGCTTACAGATCACAGGTTTGAGTTTCCCTTCCAGATTCTTCAGAGAGCAGGCAGACAGATTTCCAGCAGAGAAACTCTTAAGGGTTTCTGGTTTCAGACAGGTTCAACCTGGGAAGCAGAGAAGACAAAAAAGATTAGATTCTGGTTCAGGTTTTCAGGGAGTCAAAGATTCAGACAGGCAGGTTGGCTCAGGCTTGCTAACCATAACTGGCAAACACTCTGGCCCTGGAGTGATGTCCTCTGCCTCCTTATATACTGGTCTCCTGATGAGCAAATGAGCAACAGGTGGTGGCAGGTGAGCACAAGCCCTCAGGAAGGGATCCTTGGCGCCCTCTGGTGGGCAAACCTCCGGATCCCAACAGTGACAACGAGTATGGAAAACAGAGAACATAACAACAGCAAAAAGAAGACTTCACACAATCAAAGTAAACAAAAAAAACTTCAAAAGCAGCGGGTATCCCTTAGATACATGGGGTCCACTGGCAGCTTTTCACATCCAAGGTGGATAAGTGCCTAGGGGTTGTAGGCCTGGGGGCGCCCCACCCTCTAGTGGGGAACCCAAAGGGTCAGGAGGCCTAGGGCCGGTCTGGAAGCCACCAGCTCTGAGACAGCGCCAGGCGAAGTACCCAACCCCATACCTGAAGAAATATCAGCATGCAAGCAGACACATGCACCTCATATCGCAGAGAGCATAATAATGGGAAGGAGACAGACCCTGCTCATACTTGCAGCCTAGAATGTTCCAGTAGGTGGGAAAAGGCAAACACTCAACAAGTAGACAAAGACAAATTCACATTCATCCAGCGACATTAACACAATCCCACCCGTACGGACATATACAAGCACTTAACAGAGATGCACACAGAGCAGACACTAAACATATTCTTATACTCATCATGCATACTCAACCAGACCCACATCAAAGGCTAAGATGCATCCCACACCCCCACCCAATGCTAGGAAATGGTATCCCCCATCCAAGTGGACGGACAAGACATCGAAGCCATAGGATGGGAAACATCCTGAACACTGTCTAAATGCATTAAAGCAAGCACAAGTAGGCATGAGCAAGGCAAACCCAGAAGGCTTTGGCTTGAATATGCCCACCCTGATGCCCTACATGAGAAAAGATTAAGGTGTTGATTAAAATTTGGGTATAGGCCACCACCAGCATGGGAGGACACACCCTGGTGATGATCTCTTCCCAAAGATTCTATGTGTGACAGAGCAGGTGAGGGGAAGCATTGGAGATGGGAAGCAAAGAGCTGGGATACAGGGTTCTCTGAAGGAGCCATCAACCCTACTGACAGAATCAGGCAACCCGTTCCCCAGGAGAGCAAGTGGCTAAGCACAAAGGGCAGACCAGGCCCCCAGACCCCTTACCTTTGGCCAATATTTTTTTTTCAACAGTTTGTCCCCCTCTCAGTGAGATAGAAAGATCAGAGCTGTTAAGTCAAGCTATTTCCTGCTACGACTCATTGCAGAAGCAAAGCCTTTTGTCTCTTTCAAAAATCAAAAGAAAGTTATTCATGCTCTTAGTGCCTCTTGTCTGAAATGTTATGAATGGTTATAAATAAATCCTTCCCATAGCATTTACAAATGGTTCAGACGGCTGCAGCTTGTCTTTTAACATGTACTAAGAAGCATGAACACATAGCTACAGTCTTAAAATCTGTTCATTGGTTTCCTGTCTGTCTTTGAATTGATTTTTATTTTTATTTTATTGCTTGCTTTGAAAGTTTTAAAAGTGTAGCCCCATCCTGTATACATGATCTCCTCAACATCCGCACACCTTGGAGAGCACTTTGGTCACATGAGACAGTTTCTCATTTAAAATTCATCTCTGGCTTCTGACTGAGCATGAGACTCTAAACAGTTCTTCACTCTGGTGTGTTTTATGATTGTTATAACAGTTTTATTCTACTTGCTACTTTTTTAGTTGTTGGTCTCATAGTGAAGCACTTGAGACTTTTAATTGTACTATATGAAAAAAATAAACATTGAAATTAAGATTGACATGCAAAATATTTTTTTTTTTTTTGGTTGATTTAAGTTAATGTTGGTTGGGGACCGCTGCCCTATAGGGCATGGAATACACCTCCAGCTGAAGCAGACTCAGTGTGATCAGCAATCTGCCGGAGCCAACTGGGGTTCAAGGAGACATAACCAGACATACAAAAGGAACACAGAAGCACTGGTTCATAAATACTTTCGGTTAGAAAATGTGATATTGTTGTCTCCTGTATCTGAGACAGAAACAGGACTAAGCACTGAAAAGCTGGCCCAACTCCAACATCTATAACATGAGGTGTTGTTGGCAGCAGCCCAGCTGATATTTCTCTTCAAGATGGTTTTACAGCCAAACAGGAACAGACCAGATGAAGCTACTATGACAGAGAAAAAGCAGAGAGAGCAGAACGTTAGAGATTGAACTAACAAATACTGCAGAGAGGGAGAATAGAAATAGAATAATGAAAAGAGGTGCCTATGTCCTCAAGCACTCTCCTATATCAGCATAACTATAGCGATAGCTCAGGATAACCTTAGCCACTATTACTATAAGCTTTTTAAACAAGGAGAGATTTAAGCCTAGCCTTAAAATAGACAGGGTGTCTGCCATACAGACTAACACAACGGGAGAGGAGCCTGATAACTAAAAGATCTGCCTCCCATTCTACTTTTAGAATTCAAGGAACCGCTAATAAACCTGCAGATTGAGAGCGAAGTGCTCTGTTAAGAACAGAGATGGGAAGTAAGGAAGTACAAATACTTCGTTACTGTACTCAAGTAGATTTTTCTGATATTTTTACTTTACTTTACTACTTATTTTTATGGCGACTTTTTACTTCTACTCCTTACATTTTTACACAAATATCTGTACTTTCTACTCCTTACATTTTAAAAACTTGGCTTGTTGCTTTAGTTTTGAATCATTTCAATGGAGTTACCGTTGTTATTTTTCACGTCATCAATACCAAATTCAATCTAATTGGATGGGAATCTACGTTGCATTTGACGCACCGCTACAAGATGAATCGACAGATTCGGCGGTATTCATTGGCTGCAAATCATTGCAGCTTGGTGGCGGTGGCGTTAGCATAGTAGCATGGACGACGAGATGATTGAAAATGAACACAACGGAGATCTAGTCCTATTGGCAGACATCCATTTAAAATGTAGGCAACGGCATGAAAAAAGTGGTTTCTACTTTTACTTTTATACTTTAAGTAAATTTACAAGCCTGTACTTTGTTACTTTTACTTGAGTAAAGAAGTTTAATCAGTACTTCCACTTTTACCAGAGTATTTCTTAACACAAGTATCTGTACTTTCACTCAAGTACGGAAAGTGAGTACTTTTGCCATCTCTGGTTAAGAATATAAGGAACAATCAGATCTCTGATATTAGATGGAGCTAAAATATTTAGGGCTTTCAATGTGAAAAGGAGCATTTAAATTCTATTTTGGATTTAACAGGAAGCCAAGGAAAAGAAATTAAACTAAGAGAAATATGCTGTCTCTTTTATGCTTCATGATTACAAAGTTTAGTCTTGTCTTTTTTTTAATTTCTTTTTCAGAAGATAATTATTTTTTCTTAATCACATGTGGAGTATGTTACCCAAAAAGACGTTGCAACAGAATAATTCTGGAAGCTGCCTAAGCTCCTTCTTTAAAATATGAACTATTTTCCCATGGAAATCTTCAAATGTCTCTCCATAGATTGCCTTAAAGTTGCACCATATGAACAAGCCTTCACAGATGTGACAGTGACTTTACATCTAAAAGCCCACTAACTAAGACAGCCTGACATAGAACAGTTGCAAAAAAAAGTGAAGGAAAGTTCTTTTCATGCAAAGGCTGCTGCAAGAGTTTGACTGTCTTCTCGTGGGAAGAGCCTTTTGTTGGAGGTAGAATCAGTGTACCCATCAAAGCAAGGCCTAAATGAGACACAAAGGGATGCAAACACAGCCATGTTGCTAAATGATCAATGCCTTGTTCCAGGAATTAAAAACAGAAGTCTTCCCTCATTAGCACACAGTCTTAATCTCCAACTTTAGCTGTGTTCTGAGAACATCGCTTAAGGGCATAGCTCAAACCCAGAAACTGTGAAACACAGCAAAGATGAAGAAATGATTGAAACATTAAAGGATTTAATGTGAATTTTACCGCTAGTTTTAGCAATCACTTTAAAGCCCACAACTGAAATTGATTTCACTTCCTCACTTTTAGTGGTCGTGTTTTTTAGAGGATTCTCGCTCACAACTGCTCACCAGCCATAACTTCTACCATTAAAACCAAGTTTAAAACTGATCCCTCTTAAACCCCCTAAATCATACAAGCAGGCCAAAAGATTTTTACAGCAGCACATGTCATATTGTCCTAAGAGGCTGGCCATTAGCAGGAAAGAAACTGGACGGGTTTTAACTTGTCAGGCAGCTTCAAAGAAGACTGTGTGGGCCTCTCGGAAGCCTCCCCGGCTGATGGAGAATTATTGATTGTGTGTTCAGATATCTTGAGGCACTGGTGTGTAACACTGGGGTTTAAATTCAGCCCTAATGCTCAGCCCATGCATAATTTATGGAGTTCCCATCAAAGGTGGATGCGATGCAAACTAAAGAGGTCTCATGAAGCTTTTTGTTGAAAGTTTTCACACATCAACAAGCTTAAAGCACAGTATGGTTTTTACTGCAAAGGGTCAAAATCCAAGAGTGGAAAATAAATCAAATTTCTGGCAGCTGTGTAGAGCAACCCTTAAGTATTGGCTAGTGCTTTAAATGTTGCAGAAAAACAAAACAAAGACGGATTTAAATGATTTTAGAATGACTGTAGGGAACATCAACACATGCAGGTTCTATATCAACCTTTTATCACATAGGGTTTTTTTTCCAGAAGGGTTTTGTGGTTAAGGTTGAACAGAGTTGTTATGAGAGTTGTGTGCATTAATAAGGAAACATATAAGGATAAAATGATCTTCCTTCTCCTTTGCTTTCAGCCAGGCACATTAAACAAACATGCATTACTAGAATCATAAAAGGAACATTCACATATTGATCTTTGTGTTTATATTGACCACCACTGCCCTGCGCTTTGCTCCTCTCCATGTTAGGGACATCAATTTAAACAGAGAGTCTTTCGTACTTGTAATTATGGAACTACATAGAAACGTAAGCCTCGGTTAGAGGAATCAAAGAATACGAAAAAAAAAGATTTTTCCTGCAGGAGCTGTCAGCTACACTTCAGTAAACACCTCACTGTTTTAAGGCTGAGCATACATTTTTGGGCTCAGCTGAAAGTCATGGTCCAATCTTTTTATGTTCGATCCGTTAAATTTTAAATCTGTTCAAGTTTTGAAGCGAAAGCAGGAAAGGTAAAGAAGTACGAGTGCAAGTCACAGGGGAGAACCTGTTTTTTTTTGTAGAGATGAGGCCTTAACATTTGTTGAAGTCTGAAAAAGTTTGAAAGTTTTGGGGGAAACAAGAACAGACAATCCTGAAGAACTGGTTGCACTTTAGACTTTAGTATTTCGACCAGATGACTACATGGTTTTAATAATTTTTATATGTAAATCTAAGATGTAAATAAATCACCTATCAATAACCAATTAAATAATAAATTTTGATATTCTGATTTTCCTGACTGAATTTTGGGTAGGGACCCTTTCAGCTTCTTTAGCCATTTCTTTTTTAATTAAGACACTGGTTAATATAATTGCAGGCAGACATGACGGGATTTATTTTAAAGGACTCTTTTGTCATAGTTTGGCAACCGAATGTAACGAGCATATTAGGAAACACATTAATGTTAACATATTAGTGTTTAAACCCTTATTGTAAGAAATAAGGGTGTAAGCTGATGTTTATAATCAATATAAACATCAGCTTAAAACATGTTTGTGTAAGATGAGCAACTAAGCGTTTGTTCTTAGCTTTTGGCTTGCCTTACTCAACAGTAAAACACAGATGACATTTCACGCCATTTCACTTTTCTTTCACCAGTTCACCGCAGTTCTTCCAGCAGTCCACACTTTCTCTGCTCTCTTTTTCTCATCGTCTTCTCCTTCTTTCCCATCCCACAGGTTTGCCTGCTGTGTCTAAAAGTAGCAGCAGCATCAACCCAGACTGACAGCAGCTCATTGGCTCATTTGGATCACGTGCAGCCTGGAGCCGGACGCTCCGGAGGGATTTACCGTATTAACAGGAGCAGAGGTGCAGGTGAAGTTAGACACTGTCGTCGGACAACATGCAGGAATTTATAAATGTTTTAAATCAGGTTAGGTCCGGATTAGCCAGCAGGTTGGTCCGGATCCGGCCCGCGGTCCACTAATCCATGACCTCTGATACAGACAGTTCTTAGAGGATAGTGCCAGATCTGGAACTAAAAATGTATGCATATTCATTTTAAATTGAGGGACTAAATAGTAAACTAGGACAATGATTGAGGTCTGTGGTATATATTTGTGTCTTTGATAATAAAAAAAATGTTTAAAATAAATAAAAAAGTTATGAAACAATGTCTTTTTACTCCAGCTTTCAGCAAATAGAGGCCATTCTAGTTCAAAATGATCAAGAATAGCAAATGTTTAATCAGACAGAAAGAAATTTAAAGGTCATATGTCCTTTGATACGTTGTATGTAAATGTCTGGTTTCAACTGCATCCAGTCTGTATGAACTTTGCACCTTGCAGCTGTAATTACCTCAAGCCTCTGCTGAGAGGTCTCAGTCAACACCACCTCATGCACAACTCCTCAAACAGCTTCCAACCTGTACAGGTGGTGGAACAAGCCAAGAGTTTAACAGATTTTTTCTCTGTTTGTGAGTTTTCTTTTATTTATACACACTCCTCATTACGCCCTCATCCGTGTCTGCCACAGCGGGAGTTTGGGCATTGACAGTGCCTGTCCTCATTACTGGCAGGAACGCACCTGAGAGATAAGATTTTTCCTGACACCCCGGGCTGATTCTCACCTCCATTAACACCGGCAGGGGGTCGCCATGATCTGATTACAGGGAAGAATGAATAAGGAAACTGTAGAGAAACAAGAGAGGAGGGAAGGGAGGAGAATGAGAATGTGAAAGGAGGAGAGGTAGATGTAGAGGAAATGAAAGGGGGGGTAGTTGAATGATAAAGGAGGGCAGTCAGGTGATCGGGGTTGGGGGATGTCGACGGCGGCACTTGTCTGAAGTGCATAAGCCGGTAGCTGTGGGGCCTAATGATGGAGGTCATTGGCACTCGGTTCAGTGAGGGCGACTGGCTGTGATCAATACCACCTGATGAGGTGTCTGAGTTCTCTGTGATGTGCATCAAAATGGAATATGTTTTTCCTCCCCGTTTAATCGATGGGAAGAGTGTGAAACTAATTGGGCAAAATTGTAGGGGCATTTATCGATTAATCAAGCAGAAAAATGAGGGGAGAATATCAGGAGCCCGGGTCTCGACATGTGAGGGCAACGGCATGGTGTTTTGATTGGTGAGGTGAATCAATATCTTGAAATCATTCTCCGGCGCGTAAAAGTCATGGGGGGCATGAAATATTCAAAGGTGCCATGGCAACAGCACCTGCAGATCTGCAGAAAGCTGAATAAAAACAGACTGGCATCAATTTTGAATGCCAGACGGATCCGTCCTGGAAATCACTCCTGTGGATGACAGGATCTCCCCTTTCCATTCCTCTCATGTACACATCCTTTTCACTATAATGTCAGTGTGGCATGCTTGAGCATGGAGCATGCCTTTTAGATTTCGGGATGCTTTCTCTACCGTGGAGAAAAAAAAATGTCATGGTGCTGGTTCTGTTTTACATTGTGGGAATGTGTTTGTTCATGGAGAGATATCACACTGGGGTCCTGTGAAGGACAGGAATTGTGTGTCTATAATCTTTCGTCTCAGTAGCACCGGACGCCTGGGGAGAGTTGGATCAGGCCACTTGATTCAGTCTTTTAGCTCCACTGCAGTGAATGTGACCAATAACCAGTGGAAAAGCCATCCCCTTGCTGAAGAAGATAGAGAAACAGTAATGGTGAGGGGGATGCAGATGCAGCAGCTACCAGCGCGCCTTCATTGATTTTCACATTATGAAAAAAAGTTATGTCTTTATTCCCATACAATTACTTTAAATGGACATACTCACTGCTTTAAATTTATTTAATTTTTTTAATGTAAACAGCAGTAGTTCAGTCTTGTTGGCTACCAAGATTTTTTTCTGAAAGATTGCTATGCGCTGGTGACGTAACATTTGTTATGTTTTTCTTATATTCTTTATGTATTCACATATGGTTTGTTAATAAAGCTCTTTTTGTATATTTACGACAATGGCCTCATGTAATCAGTGTAGTTGGGGCGGAAATAGAAAAATCCAGGATCAAGTGTAAAAAGGTGCAAGAAGATGTCCGATTCCAAATGGGATAAAACTCAAAATAAGATGAAGCATAGAGAGCATTCTGATTTCAGTTAAACATACTTTATAAATCCAATGGGAAATTAAGTGTTGCAGTAACTTATAGAGGTTTTTTTTTCCACCTAGTTGTTGTAGGTGTTGATAGCTGTAGGAAGGAAGGATCTTCTGTAGCGATCTTCCTTGCACCGATTTGGAGAAACTTCTTACTGAAGAAACTGTTGTTGTTAAACAATCTTCTGAAGAGAAGGTTCTCTGTTGTCCATAATGTTTTTCACTTTATGAATAATTATCGTTTGTGAAATCTTTCCTTCCTTCCTTCCTTCCTTCCTTCCTTCCTTCCTTCCTTCCTTCCTTCCTTCCTTCCTTCCTTCCTTCCTTCCTTCCTTCCTTCCTTCCTTGTCCATCCATCCATCCATCCACAGAGATGGCAAAAGTACTCACTTTCCGTACTTGAGTAAAAGTACAGATACTTGTGTTAAAAAATACTCTGGTAAAAGTGGAAGTACTGATTAAACTTCTTTACTCAAGTCAAAGTAACAAAGTACAGGCTTGTAAATTTACTTAAAGTATAAAAGTAAAAGTAGAAACCACTTTTTTCATGCCGTTGCCTACATTTTAATTGGACGTCTGCCAATAGGACTAGATCTCCGTTGTGTTCATTTTCAATCATCTCGTCGTCCATGCTACTATGCTAACGCCACCGCCACAAAGCTGCAATGATTTGCCGCCAATGAATACCGCCGAATCTGTCGATTCATCTTGTAGTGGTGCGTCAAATGCAACGTAGATTCCCATCCAATTAGATTGAATTTGGTTTTGATGACGTGAAAAATAATAATGGTAACTCCAATGAGCCAATTTTTTAAAATGTAAGGAGTAGAAAGTACAGATATTTGTGTAAAAATGTAAGGAGTAGAAGTAAAAAGTCGCCATAAAAATAAGTAGTAAAGTAAAGTAAAAATATCAGAAAAATCTACTTGAGTACAGTAACGAAGTATTTGTACTTTGTTACTTCCCATCTCTGTCCATCCATCCATCCATCCATCCATCCATCCATCCATCCATCCATCCATCCATCCATCCATCCATCCATCCATCCATCCATCCATCCATCCATCCATCCATATTTTGTTTCTTTTTTTTTTTTACAAGAAAAAAAAACGTATCTCTGTAGTACCTACCATAATTGGGACAGTAAAGTTTGGAAAATGGATCTTGGAAAAGTTTCATTTTTACATTCAATCTGAGTAGGAGTCATGGGACTTTTTTTTAGCAGTTAGTCAAGTTATTGTTCCCAACTATGCAGTCTTGGGAAAGCCAGAGAAAAAGTATGATGTGTCTGACACTCTTTGCATTTGGCTTGCTCACATTTAATCATCTAAATTTCAGTCCAGTCCTTTCTCTTTCTCAACACTTCCATCGAGGAGCTGATTGCGAAAGTAAAACTTGATTTATATAGCACATTTTAGAATAAAATTCACAAAGTGCCTCATCAATAAAACTATATACAACAAAAAATATATGTGTAAAAACAGATTTAATTATTTGTCCTTTAAAAGAAGCTGTCAAGTCCTCTTATTCTCCAGTGGGGGAAATAAGGCTCCAAAGTTCTTGGAGCCACAGAAGAAAGGACTGTCTCCTTTAGTTTTTCATTTTATACAGGAGAGAATGAGCAGGTCTTAATCACTTTACCTCAAGGCCCCAATGGAAGTAGAGGGTTTAGCTATATAAATTGTTGTTGGTCCATGCAAAATGTTCTCTGTTGTCCATACTGTTTTTCACTTTATGAAGAATTATCGTTTGTGAAATCCTTCCTTCCTTCCTTCCTTCCTTCCTTCCTTCCTTCCTTCCTTCCTTCCTTCCTTCCTTCCTTCCTTCCTTCCTTCCTTCCTTCCTTCCTTCCTTCCTTCCTTCCTTCCTTCCTTCCTTCTTAGATAAGCCCGATTTACACTACCCTTTTCAAACCATGCCGACTTCGGTCCGAGCACGGTAACCCATATAACTGTTGAGTGTAACACTAGAACTACTACGGAGGGGTCAATTGTCCTTTTTACCTAAAAGCCCTACAAGAGGGTCATTTGACCTTTGGACCTCCTGCGGACACTCCTTTTGTTGTGGAAATGTGGCTGTTAGCAGCTCATAGCTGTCACAGAGTCGCTTGAGCCTGTGTGGGGAAGGGAACCCTAAGGCAAGCTTTTAGTATAGTTTTTAGTGGATTTTTCCGGGTCAATTGACCCCTCTCTGGTAGTTCAAGGTAGGCAGAAAAATCCTGGTAGGGCTTTTAGGTAAAAAGGACAATTGACCCCTCCGTAGTAGTTCTAGTGTTAAGGAACCGATCTTGGCACTGTTAACTGATCCAGGCTCGGCACGGAATCGGTTTTCAGAGGGTAGTGTGAAAGGGGCTATAGGTGTAGGCAAGGGCGTAGGAATATGTTTACAATTGGGGGGACACATGTCGGAAATCTGAGATTCGTAAATATTCAACAGAAACATATCTTAAGTACGCTACTTAAAAAAAAGGCTATTTAATCTTTTACTTTATTCCTTTATAAATGTGTTTGCAAAAATAATGCATTTAAAATTAACATAATGCATTTGTTCATAAGATGTGAGCATATCACCAAACAAAATGACTGGAGTCTTTTATTAAAGGGACACTATGCAACATTTTTCAGTTAATTAATGTGTTCCATAACGTTATGGATGATTAAATGAGTCATTTCAGGTTGAACAAAGGTATTCCCGGCCGCCCTGGTGGTCTGTGGGGGAAATACTGCACTTGCAACTGCAGGAGCACCGACCCGCACCCACAGGCTCAGAAGTCTCGTGAGAGTCAGTCTTGCTTTACGGCGAGAACTGCTACACCCCCCAGTTAAAAGCATGCTCGTTGCTAGCACAGTGGCAATCTTTGTGCAGTTATGCTACGTTCACGCAGCAAAAGCAGCAAAATCGCGTCTGCTGCTTCCTTTTTGCTGCTTGTACCAGTTAGTTCTGACGCGCAGCTTTGCTGCTCTGGCTGCGCGGTGCAAAAATGTGTCTGAGGCGCGTTGGGCGGAGCTTCACTATCCTTTCTCTGCCTTGCAGCTATATTTGCTGTGATCAGTGGGAATAATGTAGTTTTAATATGTTTTTAAGTGAGAAAATACACCTGAAAACGTAATCAGTGCAGTCAGTTCATTCAGATTATTATCCTGCCTTCAATATTTTTTCTGTCGGAGCCGCTCAGACCCCCACATACCAGGGATGCGCCGACAGTATGGATCCCTTCATCAGCAGCGGTTCACCGCGGCAGCTGGTAGGTGTTTTTCATCTAAATAATCCAAACTGCATATTCTGCCGGCAGATTTCTGCATTTTAAGTTAATTTAGGCGTCAATAAACTGTTTAAGAGGAGTGATCATCAGCGCTGTGTCTCTCTCCCTGCGTTAAACCCACCCGACGCGCTGCTTCAGCTGCTCAGACGTGCTGCGCCTGGTGCTCAAAACGCGCCGCGGGACTTTTTGCTGCGCCTTGACGCGCGTCAACCTTTGACTTTGCATGTAAACTCGCTGCTTCTGTCGCGCCAGCTACGTCCAGTGTGAACGCAGCGTTAGTCATTCGCTGCTAAGCTCAAAACAACCGCGCCTGGCTTGACGGAGAAACCAGGAGAACAGCTGTGCATATTTACGACAGTGCACTTTTACTTTCGCCCTCTGGAGGGAGCCTCACTGGAAAATCAACACCGGTTGCATAGTGTACCTTTAAGCAAAGGGAGATGTCTTTCAAGGGCTTCAGCCCTTGGCATATTTAGTGTCCGCATACGCACTAGAAAATCAAAACAATTCAGTAGGCCACACAAGTGCAAAGTTTGATATGTTTTATTTTGTCAAACTTGCAATAATGGTCAAAAATGAATTTATATAGGTTGACTGACAGAGGGAGCTGACAGTGTGTTGAAGAATTATGGACAGGGCGCTTTGAAGCATCTGGTTCAAAAACGCATTCTAAATCTTTGGTAGAAATCCATCTATCCTTCCATTTTCTGTACACCCTGTCCCTTAGTGGGGTCGGGAGGTGCTGGTGCGGGGTCCACCCTAGACAGGTGGCCAGTCTGTCCAGACCTTTGGTAGAAATGGCGCCTTTAATTCCAATTTGCAGTACAGAACAGAGAAAACTACAGAGTTGTCAATGTTGTGTTAATCTGTTTATAGTGTAAAAAGAGGAGCCAGCAGTTTATTTGAGGAAATAAAGATGCAGAAGTTAATTAGTTGGTTAATTAGTGGTTGTGCAGCAGTCCGCTGCACGACCAATGCGGCCGCCGCTGCTAAGAATTATAATTAATTCTCCCTGTGGTTTTAACTAACGATCAGGAGCGCGGCAGGTATAACATCTGTCCATTTCGGCGAATCAAAACCATGCAAAAAATAAAAAATCCTCGTAAAACGCACGCCCAGACCGGGCTAATTTCAACACAAGTTGTGTTAGGTGACTGTTACTCACACTGACGTTTGTCTTTTTAAAAAAATCTGAGTAAGTCCTACTGCTGTTTCAGCCTTTTAGTTGGTGGTGGCATTGTACTGAAATGAGATATAAAAAAAAATATATAAAAAAAACATTTTGGCTAGCGTGGCAAACGTCTAGAGAAAGTTAGCAGTTAAATATTGGATGAGTGATCAGCCCAAGACTACGGAAGAGGATTAGGGCCACTGAAAAAAAAAAAAAGTTAAGTGATTTTTACATTTTATTTCAGTTTAATACGGGAAAAAAGTCAGAATTCTGACTTTTATTTTCAGAATTAAGACTTTTTTTTCTCAGAATTCTGACTTTAATCTCAGAATTCTGACTTTTTTTCTCAGAATTTTGGATCTTAATGTATATGGGCACCATGAAGGCAGAGATGTGGAGCACTCAGCTTCACTGACAAAGATGTGAGTTGTTTGAGAGAGCCAGTGACACATTGGTGGAAAATGACAGAATTAGGCAACTTTTTACGTGCCCGAGGGGTCCCCTCATTAATGGAGGAGCAGAAGGTCATTAAAACAAGAGAGCTAGTCTCTAAAAGAGACATGGCTATGGCTTGATGCTAACATGTTTGTTGTTAAACATACTTTTGTTATATTACATTTGTGTTGTGTTTTCCAAATAGTGTAGAAAATTAATGGTGGGTTTATAATGTTTACCTTTTATGAGCAGGACAGTAAGCAGAGAAGTGTAGCATTACCTCCAACTAGTTAATCTCATAATTATGAAGTTATTGAACAAATTCCTCAAGTAAAAAAGTGCAACTTTTATTTTTTATTTATTTATTTATTTTTACCAGATTTGTTGATTAATTTCAGAATTATGAATTCCTTCCAAATTTCCAAATCTGAAGAATTTTTTAAACCAATATCTACATTATTTAACATTTAGTTTGTTTTAGCAGTACTTCCTGTTATATTTCTTTATACGTATATTTGACACTTTCTTGCACAGCAAGCTCAGCAGATTTGAAATTGTGTGCTTGTGTAAACACAAGTAGTCAATCTTTACTCTAAACATATATTCTGGTTATTTTTGATTAGAAATATTAATCATTTGTCAGATATCTGAGAAAAAAGTCAGAATTCTCAGATTAAAGTCAGAAATCTGAGAAAAAAGTCAGAAGAAAAAAGTCAGAATTCTGAGATTAAAGTCAGAATTCTGAGAAAAGTCAGAATTCTGACTTTTCCCCCCATGTTAAACAAAAAAAAAAAAAAGGAAAAATCAGTTAACTTTTTTCAGTGGCCCTAATCCTCTTCCTACAAGTCTAAGATGCCTAAACCAAAAATATTCAGTTTCTAGCAATATTCATAGCAGCATTCCCGACAGACCATTTTACCTCATTAACAAGTTTCTGACTTTCTGTATCGCTGTTTCCCTCCCGTCTGAGTGCTCAAACACTCAACAGTTCACAGAGGGGAGGGGGAGTACAGTGACGTAACGCTATGTTGCGCCTTCAAAATAAAAGCACGATAGTTAAAAAATTGTCAAAATCTAATATAATAATATAATAATTTGCGGTACAATTTTTGGGGGGGACATATCCACCTGGCTTTTATATTGGGGGGGACATGTCCCCCCCGTCCCCCCCGCTTCATACGCCGCTGGGTGTAGGTATACTGCGCTTGTGCATCGGGGGTAAGCAAGGAAACAACCTACTGTAGCTAAATATATGCATGTAAGGTGACTACGCACGATTAAGATGAACAGTCACTACAGACAGCCTTTAGTTTCTCTTCTGTGCATAATCACAGCACCTTGTTAGAGTATTTATCTAAACTAAAACCATATATTATTTAACTTAAAAATCACCAAGAGACAATAGGTTAAAACCCAAACAGTTCCTGTAGGATTCAAAAACATTTATTCAATATGTTATTTATACAATAAAAAGCTCATGAGACTCACAGTCTCATTAAGAAGAGAGGCCTGTTACATACATTAACAGCAGTAACATACAACCTGCTATAAAACGCTGCTGTGATAATTACCGAGACTAATTAGAACTGTGACATTTTCAAGTGATGTGAACAAAATCAAAAAATGCTTTTTCAGATGCCAAGACATGTTAATGAAATTCAATTATTGTCATCAAACTGCTATATTCTTGGTTCATTGTTGACTAAAAGAAAATAGCCTCTTACACAAAACTGGTTATTTTTGACTGAAACACACCTAAAACATTTTTGTTGGTACGTTTGAGATTTTTGTGTAACAGTCTTCCTCTGTGGAATCTGAAAGCAGACCGCTTTGGACCGCAGACTGATACGTTTTGTAGTTCCTTGTAAAGACAAGGAAACATTCAATCTTCTGGATTAAATTGTATATCAGAGAACCAGAAATATGATCAGATTCGTTGTTTTATTTGATTCACAGAAAAGTGCCACCCAGTCAGATGACTGATCAGAACCTCTCAATTTACATAGGGGAGTTTTTGAGAAGAGCAACCCACATGGTGAATTGATACAGCCAAATGCTGAATATTGACATGAGAAATCAATCAATTTAAAGTTAAACAAAGTTGGTCAAAACTTACACTGTGCTGTTTTGGTCTATTAAATAATTACCATAGTGAGGGAGGTTGGTGGCACAGGCAAGTCACTTTATCTAGCACCAATTCACAACAAGTCATCTGAGGGCACTTTACAGAGACAATGCAGTCAGATTGGTTACAAGTTTCTGTCAAGGAAAACTAGTCACTTGCAATCAGAGCATGTCAGCGAAGCGTGGAGCGAGCGGTGGAGCACAAGAAATATGGTGGAGCGCAGAGCGGTTTTCAATTCAAAGGCCGAAGCGAGAATTTTGCTCCGCTCCAGTTCGCTCTGATGCGCTCACAACGTCAATTAAAATGTTTTGGAATTTGTGAAATAACATTTATTTGATTTAAGTGTGATTTTTTTTTCGACAATTAATAAATAGAGTGAGGTGTTACGTTCAAAGCTGGGAAACAGTGTGATAATTTAACAGCCAGTTAAATAAGACAATACACATGTATCTGTCACATCATTAAATCAAATGCCGTGCGTCCCAGGGCCCTGGCAAAATTACGTGAAGGCAAAATGTCAGAAAAACCTTCTCCTAAAAATCTGAGTGAATGTGGAGCAATTTCGCCGGAGCGGCAGGAAAATTACGGTGAGCTTTTTATCAGTTTAGTCCAATTTTTCTTACTGTGACTAACTGGATGTGCTCTCTTCATCCTCTGACGTGGGTCCTGGCTCCGAGCTGGTCTGCCTGGCTGTGTGTTTCCTAGACGGGGCCACCTGTGGAGCTACAATAGTCAACGGTTAACTTTTGTATCTCTGCTTGTTTTTCTATGTCTGTTCTCCTCGAACCCCACCCGATATATACATTTTAAAAATTATATTAGTATTCTGTATTTATAAATAAACAAAGATTAAAGTAACTATGTATTTTTAGGGGTCCACATTAGGGTTGGTAAGTAGTTACGCCACTTACGCAAGTTAGGCAAGTTACGCAAGTTGGAAGAACTATTCGAGGTGGAAGACAACGAGCTGCGGTCACTTTGTGAATCAAAGCCCCGTCTTTCCTTAGCCCAGAGGGTAGATCAGGAAATCCAGCTCTGTAAAAGCTTGCCCTCCATCCCCTGCAGGGATAGCGCCACACTGTGGTGGTGGAACATGCAAGATACGCTGCCCTTGCTATCTGGACTGGCTGAAAACTACCTCTGTGTGCAGGCTTCCTCCACCCCATCTGAGAGGGTGTTCTCCACGGCTGGAGACACCATAAGCCCTGAAAGATCCTGTATCCTTCCAGAAAAAGCAGATATGCTAATCTTTCTGCAAAAGAACTGTTAATTTTCCCTACTACTGTTTTATAATTAGTATTTTTTGTTATTTAAAATAGGTTATTATCCCATCATTTGTTATTAGACATTGTTGGTTATTAAGTTTGTTCTTGTATTCATTTTTCATTTAAACACAGATGTTACTCCTGTTTCACATTTCCTGTGGACATCTTGATCTTGTTGAGTTTGTAAGATTGTGCAATAGTTAAGTAAACAAAGTTGATGCTGATAATCAAACTGTTTGTTCTCCTTTTTCCCCCAAATTGGAATTGAAAAAAGAATCGATAAAGAATCGAATCGTTTCATAGAATCGAAAAGGGAATCGGAATCGTGAAAATCTTTTCAATTCCCAACCCTATGTATCACTGCTGTTTTTGATGTCACAGGGAGAAGTTGTTGGTCATCCATGCTCATCACACGATGAACAAACAGAACAAACATAAAAAGATACCAGTAAGAAAATGATACCAGAAAATAAAGAAGCAAAGGAAGATGTCTGGGCTTTCTGGACATTCTTCTCCACATAATAACATGTATGATATCCAGACACCATGATGAAATTATCAGCAACCCGTGATGAGGGAGACATGAGGAGGAGGAAGAGAAAACGCACACCCTCTCAGGTCACTGAAGTGTCATGTGTGGAAGAACACTTTGTGACTACCAATAACAATTTATTTTAAGAAGATGCTAAGAGTGCAGAGGCTGCTGGGAGGTGGCTGATAACTGTCTGTTGACCTCTCAGTGGCCTCACAGCGCCTTCGACTCTCACTGCTCCTGGGCTTTCAATGCCCATCAGCAGAAAGACTCGAGGACGCATTAATCTAAGTGGAAGTCCACCGGGTCTCGTTCTTCTGACCCACAGCAGTTCTGTTTACATACTAATGAGCAACTTCCCTACACAAACAAACCCTAAAACTGTACAAGTACTATGTACTTCACAATAACCGGTCTTAAATTTCACAGATAACAGGCTAGACATTCTGGCACTTGTTTATGGGAGTAATATGGTCAAACTGAAGCTAATTAATAAATTTAGCTGCTGGTTAAAGATTTTACTTTTAAGCTTTTTTAAGTTTTGCACTAAATTGTTGTTTAAAAAGCATCGATGGTTAATTGTGACAGTAGATTTAATAATAAACATAGTAATACATTTTAATAAAATATTGTCCTCTAAGCCCTGTAGCCGTCCAGCCAACACAGCAATGAGTAACATTAAACCTTTTTATTTTGAGCAGGTGTGTGTTGAAATTGATGACAATGCAGAAATAACAAGAGGTGATGGAGTCTAGGAGATGCTAACTCAGATGAAGAGCTGTGCTTCACAACTATAAGCTTTATCAAAAAGGAACGTTTCAAGCCTAGCCCTAAAATTAGTGTCTGCCTCACAGACTATAATAGGGGGTTTTCAGGTGGCGTCACGCTCACGTGACTACTCAGCGCGTCCGCCATATTGGATGGCAGCCTTAGGCAGTATTGACAGAAAAAAATGGTGAAAACGTGTGTAATTGTTGGTTGCACGGCGCGTGGAGGTGGAGCTCAACGCTCTTTCTATCGCATACCAGCCGTAATCGTGAATCAATGTGAAAAAACAAAACAGCTATCTGAACAACGCCGTCACCTATGGCTGACACGGATATCCAGGTCCGATTTGGACGGTGTTAAGCTGGAATACGCCAGAGTCTGCAGTGCTCACTTTGTCACAGGTAATTAATTCAATTCAATTCAGTTTATTTATATAGCGCCAAATTCACAACACGTCATCTCAAGGCACTTTACAGTTCAACCAGATCATACAGTCAAATTGATACAAAGTTTTCTATCTAAGGAAAACCAGTTGATTGCATTGACTCATTGACTCAAATACAATCCCCCACACTAAGCATGCTTGTAGCGACAGTGGAGAGGAAAAACTCCCTTTTAACAGGAAGAAACCTCCAGCAGAACCAGGCTCAGTGTGAGCGGCCATCTGCCGAGGCCGACTGGGGTTCAAGGAGACAGAAGCAGAGATACAAAAAGCAGCTGTAAAAGGCGGCCCCGTCCAGGAAACACACAGCCAGGCAGACGAGCTCCAAGGCAGCTCCCATGCCAGAGGACGAAGAGAGCACATCCACTCAGTCACGGTCAGAGAAACAGGACCACACTGGAAAACAGGCCGATCTCCAACATCTATTAACAAGGGTGTTGATAGAAGCAGCACAGCTGATGTTTTTTTCCAGGATGACTTCACAGCCAAACAGGAACAGACGAGGCAAAGCTACTCTGAGGAAAAGCAGAGAGAGCAGAAGGTTAGAGATTGAACTAACAGATTCTGCAGAATAGGAGAACAGAGAGAAAATGAAGCAGAATGATGAAATGGGGGTCCCTATGTCCTCCAAAAGTCTAAGCCTATAGCAGCATAACTATAGAGATAGCTCAGGATAACCTGAGCCACCCTAACTATAAGCTTTATCAAAAATGAAAGTTTTAAGCCTAGCCTTAAAAGTAGACAGGGTGTCTGCCTCACGGACTAAAACTGGTAGTTGGTTCCACAGGAGAGGAGCCTGATAACTAAAAGATCTGCCTCCCATTCTACTTTTAGAAATTCTAGGAACCACTAGTAAACCTGCAGATTGAGAGCGAAGTGCTCTGTTAGGAACATAAGGAACAATCAGATCTCTGATATAAGATGGAGCTTGGCCATTTAAGGCTTTATATGTGAGAAGGAGGATTTTAAATTCTATTCTTGATTTAACAGGAAGCCAATGAAGAGAAGCCAGGATAGGAGAGATATGATCTCTCTTTTTCATTTTCATTAGAACTCTGGCTGCAGCATTTTGGATCAGCTGAAGGCTTTTAACTACAGTTTGTGGACTTCCTGATAGTAAAGAATTACAATAGTCCAGCCTTGAAGTAACAAATGCATGGACTAGTTTCTCAGCATCACCCCTGGACAGGATATTTCTAATTTTTGCAATGTTCCTCAGATGAAAGAAGGAAATTCTAGAAACCTCTTTGATATGGGATTTAAATGACAGGTCCTGATCAAAAATAACACCAAGATTTTTTACTTTATTATCTGAAATCAGTTTAATCCCATCCAAATGAAGTGACTGGCTAATCAGTTTCTTTTTCAGAGACTCTGGTCCAAAGACTATAACTTCTGTTTTGTCTGCATTCAGAAGCAGAAAGTTAAGAGTCATCCAGGTTTTTATGTCTTCAAGACATGCCTGTAATCTATGTAATGGGTTAGCTTCATCTGGATTTATAGACAGATATAGCTGGGTATCATCAGCATAACAGTGGAAATTAATCCCATGCTGTCTAATAATTCTACCAATTGGGAGCATGTATAAAGTAAAGAGAATTGGTCCTAGCACTGATCCCTGTGGTACTCCACAGGTAACCTTTGAGCGTGTTGAAGATCTATCATTAACATGAACAAACTGAATTCGATCAGATAGATAAGATTTAAACCAGTCTAGTGCTGTTCCTTTAATTCCAACAAAATATTCAAGTCTTTCTAAAAGAATATTATGGTCAACTGTATCAAATGCAGCACTAAGATCCAACAGGACGAGCACAGATACAAGTCCATTATCTGAGGCCATGAGAATATCATTAGTGACTTTCACCAGAGCTGTTTCAGTGCTATGATGAGCTCTAAAGCCAGACTGAAACTCTTCAAAAAGTTAATTATGGTGGAAGTGATCGCAAACTTGTTTGGCAACTACTTTCTCAAGAATTTTGGATAAGAAAGGAAGATTGGATATAGGTCTATAATTGACCAAGTCATCTGGGTCAAGAGACGGTTTCTTAAGCAGAGGTTTAATTACAGCAATCTTAAAAGCTTTAGGTACATATCCCTGTAACAGAGATAGATTAATCACATCTAAAATGGAGGAGGAGATCAAAGGGAATACCTCCTTAAATAACCTGGTTGGAACTGGATCTAACATACAAGTTGAAGGCTTAGATGAAGACAATAATTTTGCTAATTCAGAGAGTTCAACTGGATCAAAGCAGTCTAAACCCGGTTCAGATTCCATGACTACCTCAGGTACAATCGCGGATCGAGGAGTGCTTATGATCTTTTTTTTAATAAGATCAATCTTATTTATAAAGAATCCCATAAAATCATTGCTGCTAAGAGCAGGTGGAATGGACGGTTCAACAGAGCTATGGCTCTGGGTGAGTTTGGCAACTGTATTAAAAAGAAATCTAGGATTATTCTTATTCTCCTCTATTAATGAGGAGAAGTATGCTGCTCTTGCTTTACAAAGGGTCCTCTTATACAGCAGTAAACCATTTTTCCAGACTAGGAAGGACTCTCGCAGGCCTGTGGAGCGATATTTTCTCTCCAGTTTCCTAGCATTTTGCTTCAAAGTACGCAGCTCTGCATTAAACCAAGGAGCAAGCTTTCTATTTTTAACGGTTTTCATTTTCAAAGGACTGTCAAGCATTTAAAACATGTAAGAATATATAAATAATAGGGCTTGGGCGTAATGACGTATTACTTTCCGTGGCCGCAATGTTGACTGCCTCCGCCGCCGCCACTCAGACTACTGCCTATGACTACCGCGTACTGGACTCCCTCTCTCAGCCGTGTTTTAATTTGATTAATTTCACCTTAACTTGATTTCAACCAGCGGGAAAAGGCTCAAATATGTGAGAAGCCCGGAGGGTTTAGGGAGGTTTGGCAGTTAACGTTACTAACCAAACCTTTGAAACGCATAGCAGCTAGTTAAAAGTACATTACATGCCTGAGTGGTTGTTAGCACTAACGGTTAGCAGTGTTTGCTGGCTTTATGAGCTGCAGCTCCTGAACCCATCCATTCGTAAACTGCACATGAGACTCCAAGGACTTGTAGCTTTGGAACTGTTCGCGCACCGCCGGCCGTTAGCCACCTAGCATAGCGAGCCCTGCGTCGGATTGTTTACATTTTTACCATCTTATTAAAAGTCACCCGTCCACGTATGATGGCGATTTCCTTCATGTACATCACTTCGACATCTCGTACCCAACCAGATGTGAACTAGTTGTGAGCATCTAGACCCTTGTACGCTCTCATTTACTCAAGAGTGTGCAGAGGGTTTTCACTGAACACCAGGTAATGAACTATGTCACCGTGCTCTACATTTGGCCAATCATCTGGATTAGTGCTAAACAAGGCACCGTGGAGGGCATAGGGGTCCATATGGTCGATCACGGAACATTTCCTCAGATATGTTCCATGATCTGGTGGCTCTAGCGTGCTGGCGTACTTATCCATTCGCAACATGATATATATGATATACGATAATATGCCACCCAAGATGGCGGACCGGAAGCTGGCCAGTGACGTCACTGAAAACCCCCTATTGGTAGCTGGTTCCATAGAGAGGAGCCTGATAACTAAAAGATCTGCTACTTTTAGAAATTCTAGGAACCACTGCAGACTGAGAGCAGAGTGCTCTATTAGAAACATAAGAAATTATCATATCTTTGATAAAAGACTAGCTTGGCCATAATGATTTATTTGTGACAAGGAGGATTTTAAATTTTATTCTGGATTTAGCAGGAAGCCAATTTCCGTAAAAATAAAAAAAAATATCCACTGGACTTGGTTTCCAACATTTGAAGACGCTTCGCCACCTCTCCAGGAAGCTTTCTCAATTCAATTGTCTGGATCCGCAGTGAGTTTGAGTCTTATATAGACAAAGCCTTGTATCGCTTGGACCTACTCTTAACAATCATAGACAGGTTTCAGGTATTACAGGAGATAATCCCCCCCCTTAACGGCAATCCCCCCCCCTTTAACGACCGACCCCTAGAATCATAGACAGGTTCAGATATTACAGGCTAACGATTGAACTAAACGACCCATTCATCGGTTACCATTTGCATGTTTCCAAGCGATACAAACCGTTGTCTATATAAGACTCAAACTCACTGCAGGTCCAGACATTTGAATTGAGAAAGCTTCCTGGAGAGGTGGAGAAACGTCTTCAAATCTTGAAAACCAAGTCCAGTGGATATTTTTTGGAATTTTTACGGAATGACTATGACCTGGATGACTGAGAATCTTCATCAGCAGGAAGCCAATGCTAGGATAGAAGAGATATGATCTCTCTTTTTAATTTTCATCAGAACTCTAGCTGCAGCATTTTGGATTAGCATAACGCTTTTCATTTGTGGACTTCCTGATAGTAATGAATTACAATAGTCCAGCCTTGAAGTAAGAAATGCATTTACTAGTTTCTCAGCATCAACTATTAACAAGGTATTTTAAAAATACCTCTGCATTATCATGCCTTCCTCCGTCATCTAGTCGGATCTGATCTCCTGTCAGTTTTGTGTCCTTCAAGGTTTTGGCATCTGGAACACTATGTTTGGCAAGCGTTGCATCTTGTCAGCTGACCAGCTGGTGTCAACCCCGTTCTCTGGGCAAAGACTATAATCTAAACCAGATTAGTGCCTCACTTGTTCAGATCCTCCTCCCTCAGATTTTCTTAGTCACAAACCAGTTTTTCTTCTCGCTAGAGCTGCCTGGGACACCCAAGCCACTGCTGCAGCAGATCTGCAAACTGTTCGCCAATGCTTTAATGAATGCTTTTTAAGTTATCCCACTGTCTGTCTTGCCTGAATACTGGGTCCCTCTGTTCTGAGTCGTAGTACCAAGATTTTTACTACATTTTTCCAATCAATTGGATCCCATCCAAATGATATGAACGACTAATGAGCTTCTTTTTCAAAGACTTTGGTCCAAAGAACTTCTGTTTTGTCTGCATTCAGATGCAGAAAGTTAAGTGTTATCCGGGTTTCTATGGCTCCAAGACATGCCTGTATTCTATGTAATTGGTTAGTTTAATTTGAATTTATAGACAAATCTAAGTGAGTATCATTAGACTTAGACTTAGACTTAGACTTAGACTTCTTTATTTGTCATTTTGTATGCACAGGGTGCATACAGAACGAAATTGCGTTACATACAGCTTATGAACGTTGCATTGATATTTCAAATGGCACGAGTTATAGAAAAATACAAAAAGTGCAGCAGTGGTCAAAGTGTGAACAGTGCAGAGGATAAGAGACAGTGTGCAAGTTGCAGTGGTTCAGTGCAAAATGGCATTTGTGCAAAAAATGCGTTATTGAAAAATACAATGAGATGAACAATTTAAAGGGCTAAAAGTTAAAAGTTCAGCAGCATTTGATGCCCGATAATGTGCAATAGGTGCAGAGTTCGGATTGTGGATCAAAGGTTCAACAGTCTGATGGCAGTGGGGAAGAAGCTGTTGCACAACCTGGTGGATCTGCAGCGGATGCTGCGGAACCTCTTTCCAGAGGGCAGCAGGGAGAACAGTCCATGGTGGGGGTGTGAGGGGTCTTTGATGATATTACGGGCTCGGGACACACAGCGCTGTGATGAAATGTCCTTAATGGAGGGAAGAGGAGCCCCAATGATTCCTTCCGCTGTCCTCACCACCCTCCTCACATTCTTCCAGTCAGAAGCTCTGCAGCCTCCACACCACAGAGAGAGACAGCTGGTCAGAACGCTCTCTATGGTGCTTCTGTAGAAGGTTGTGAGGATGGGCGGGGGCAGGCGGGCTCTCCTCATCCTCCGCAGAAAGTACAAGCGCTTCTGTGCCCTCTTCACTAGAGATGAAGTGTTTACAGTCCAGGTGAGGTTGTCCGTGATGTGCACCCCCAGGAACTTTGTGCTGCTGACCACCTCCACAGCTGAGCTGTTGATGAGCAGTGGAGCATGGTGGGGGCGGTTTTTCCTGAAGTCGACGATGATCTCCTTCGTCTTCTCCACGTTCAGGATCAGACTGTTTTCACTGCACCAGTCCACCAGCTGCTCCACCTCCTCTCTGTAGTCCCGGTCGTTGTCGTCCCTGATGAGGCCCACCACCGTGGTGTCGTCCGCAAACTTCACGATGTGATTGGTGGTGAACCTGGGGACGCAGTCATATGTCATCAGGGTGAACAGCAGGGGGCTCAGGACGCAGCCCTGAGGGGAGCCCGTGCTGAGGGTGATGACATCAGAGGTGTTCTGACCGACCCGGACTGACTGAGGTCTGTTGGTGAGGAAGTCCAGCAGCCAGTTTCGAAGGGGTGTGTTGAAGCCCAGATGTTCCAGCTTTCCCACCAGGTGCTGTGGGATGATGGTGTTAAACGCTGAACTGAAGTCCAGGAACAGCATCCGCACGTGGGTGTTCTTCTCCTCCAGGTGGGCCAGGCTCAGGTGAAGAGCAGAGGAGATGGCGTCCTCAGTGGAGCGGTTTCGCCGGTAGGCAAACTGGAACGGGTCGAGTGTTGGGGGGAGACTGGAGACGATGTGTTCCTTTACCAGCCTTTCAAAGCACTTCATCATGATGGGAGTCAGTGCGACGGGCCGGTAGTCGTTGTAGCAGGTGACTTGAGGTTTCTTTGGCACTGGGATGATGGAGGCAGACTTGAAGCATGCTGGCACTGTGGCTTGCTCCAGCGAGGTGTTAAAAATGTCCGTGAGGACACCAGCTAGCTGACCTGCACACTCCTTGAGCACCCGCCCAGGTATGTTGTCGGGACCTGGGGCCTTCCGCGGGTTGACCCTCCTCAGAGTCTTCCACACGTCGGCTGTGTCAAGGCAGAGAACCTCCTCTTCCTGATGTGGGACAGCCTTCACTGCTGGAGTGCGATTTAGTGCCTCAAACCTCCCAAAGAAGTTATTTAGTCCGTTTAGGAAGTCAGCATCAACTTCATCCACCGGGGCAGGGGGGATCATCAGCCTAACAGTGGAAATTAATCCAATCCTGTCTAATAATTCTACCAACTGGCAGTGTATATATAATAAAAAGAATTGTGGTACTCCACAGGTACCCAGAAGTATGAAGAAGATTCATAAGTAATATGAAAAAACTAAAATCGGTCAGATAAATAAGGTATAAACCAGTGTTGTCATGATCTTGACACTGATGACTGGATTATTGGTTATTTCTCAAATAATCTGGTACTGATGGTTTGGACCAAACAGTTTTAAGTATAAGCTGTAAGGGTTTTGGAGGAATAATACATCTGGCCAGATACCTAGTAAGAAGTGCTGCACCATCAAATGTGGGATGGATAATGTATCTTCGAATTAAACCATGTTTTCCCCCAAAAGATTGCTCATCAATGTAGCCCAGATTGTCTACAGGACACCACCTAGACCACCTAGAGAAAAAGCTAAAAGGTAGTCTGGTTGCAAAGCAATGTCTAACTTTCATTTGTGCATTTTGATAGAACTCATATTATTATTGTGCTTTGTTTTTGCATCTTTGTTAAGATAAAGCCCTTAACAGTACATCTACTATTAAAAATGCTGCTGACCAGAGGTATGGTATTGCGCATGTGTGTAGCTGGTTAACAAAGAAGTAATGGAGCTCCGCTAGTTAGTAATTACAGTATGAAATATTTGATTCCAAGTGGGATAATCACTGGGAATACAGTATAGACTTAGAGAGAGCTAAAGCTGCTGAGGCGCTCAGAAGTGGCTGCAAAGTTGATGGATTTATAAGTAATTAATGCTGATAATAGCGATAACAATGGTATTCTTAGGTCTAAGGTCAGATAGATAGATAGATAGATAGATAGATAGATAGATAGATAGATAGATAGATAGATAGATAGATAGATAGATAGATAGATAGATAGATAGATAGATAGATAGATAGATAGATAGATAGATAGATAGATTAATTGACTGAGTTAGACTTAAAAAATACTATCTAAAGACTGTCAGGACAGTTGCTTGGCATAAATAACCTTATTTAATCAGGATCAAACGATTTCTGCTCTTTAATGTACAGGCGTATAACATGACTGTACATGACATGACAAGCACACTGGTTTCCTGTGAGATGACAATAAGCTGAAGCACACATGAAGTGTGACCTATTCAAAGTTCAGACCTTAAGTGATATTGAAACCCTCGAACAATAAAACCCCACAAAGAAAAATGGATACAAATTCTGCCAAAGGAATTAATTTGACTTATTAAACAAAGACCCACACGTAGTCCCAAACTTCCCAAACCTAACGATTCTTAGGTTTAGTAGGAAGTTACTTTTTACAGGCTCTTAACTTTAATAAACTAAATCATTTGAAACCTGCAGCATTTACTCTGGCTGTTGGTAAATGGTCTATTTTTTTAAGATCTGAAATAGATCAAAATAAAATAAATCCATCACAGGTAGAACCTGTTTTTTCACGGCTCTGTGTGAAGACACTCTACCCAAATGGTGTTTAATAAACTTTATTTGAAAACTCTCCTGTCACAGTGAGTAACTCCGACTCCTACTGGAAAGGGAGTGGGCGAAGCTTACGAATCTCCCTTGACACCCGGAACCTCAGCTTTGTCGGAGCAACAGGGAAGTAGGAAAAAGAGTTCCCGAAAAGCAGACCTGCATTTACAACATGTTTGGGATTTGGCTATTACAGCGTGACTAACACCCCTGCTGCACCACATATGCTCCTGAATTTTAAGTCTGGCATGCTGCGGGAGGCGTGTGGTTCATAAGAGCACAGAACAAATGCCATCTGTTAAATAAACAAACACAAAACATCCCACTCTGTCATTTTCCACGCAGGAGAGAAACTTTTCAACCCCCAAAATGGCAGCACATATTACGCCTAAACTCCAGACTGGCTATTATGTTTTATTCTAGCACTTAAATTTGGTGAAGGAGAGCTCAATATTGCCTATAATCTATACACAAGCAGGCTGTTGCCCAAAGGACTGGTGCTTAAATGGCCCCCTTGGGGGTCCTGAGGTGGGAAAGAAAGGTACCCCAACGAGTAGTCGGCCACCTGCATGTGTCTGCCCATACTGTCTGTATGCCAATTACTTACTGACAGATAGAAAGAGGAGGCTGACAAACCATAACTGTTTGGCAGATGTCATACACGAATGCTTCATGCCAGCTTGACGTCAATGGACGGAGCTGGGATGGGGTCTTGGTCTGACAGCTCAGTTGGAGCAGAGCCAAGGAGGGAAACATGGGAGCGACGGCGGTGCTGAGAGGATTAATAATACATTCATGTGCCTAACGAGGCTGACGACAGCGTGACAGGAATATTGGGAGACTTTATGGAACGATCTCAGTGTTTTCTTTGTGAAGTACATTATTTAAAATTTAAAGTAAACTGCATTCTGGGTTAAATGAAAAGATCACTGAGGAGTTTACTTTTTAAAAAATATTTAATTTAGTCTAATAAATATGAAAACTAAAATATTTGAAATATAAATATTTCATATTTCTTACATTGTTTAGAGGTGTCTCTGCTTCCAAACACCTCAGTCAAGATATCAGGTCATCAGCAGAACTCTGGAGAACTTGACCGCAAACTGAGGAGCTAATTAAACCGTTTTGTTAAGGTTTGTCAGACCATAGATAAATCTAAAAGGCACAGTACTCTGATCTTTGACATTGAGTGTCATGATGCTTTTAAAGGATCTGACCCACATGCAGAAAACCACTCAGACAACCAACGGAAAGTTTCAAAGGTTTATTGATGAGGACAACAGGAGGCGGAATCTTGAACCCAGAGAGAGCTGTTGAACCGGAATTAGAAGTGGAAGGGAAGTTCCCAGCGGTTAGTTCAATGGCCAAAGGAAACAGAATAGAGTTCTTGAGCATGGAGGAAAAAGGGACTCACGTAGGAGGGGATCTCAAGCAAAGCCTTGAATCCAGAATGTGTGAGTTTTCCAGAGGGAGAGCTACTCGTTGGAGGGCAGACAGGTTGGTGGAGTTGGACCTTGAGGAGTATGAGAGCGGACTGCAACTTAGACTTCCGACGGTACTTGAACGGATCGTGTGGAACTTTTCCCCAGCTCAGTGTGAACACAAAAATATCCTTCCTGGGGGAGAAGGCCAACACTTCCAGTCAGCGGGAAGGCTTCCTGCCAAAAGGCAAAGACAAAAACACGGTTAGTCTCAGAGAAACGAAGCACAGGTTAGACTCAGCTAATCACGGGTTGGCTAGAGTACCCAAAACTGGCAAACACTCTGGCGTCGAGGTAGTGGCAGTCAACGGTTCAAATACTCCCCGGTGATGAACCAATGAGCCGCAGGTGTGCAGGAGAACCAACGAGGACAGGGCGCCACCTGGTGGTGGAGGGATAGATAAACACAAAACAACCCACACAAACTGGATTCCTAACACCGAGGAGCCCTGTTTCAGGCCATGAGAAACTTTTTTCTATACTTCAGTTGTTTTAAGTTCTATAATTAAGTTGTTCTAAGTTGGCCTTGACAAATTGTGTCCACATTTTTTAGAAATAACTACAACAAATACATTAGAATGACTCTAAAGCACAAATTTCACCTTTAAAGTTAAATTACTGTCATGATTTTATCTGAAGCTCGGACCCACATGCAGTGAAGCCAAACAGAGAGACACAGAGTAAAAGTTTGAACGGGTTTTATTGAAAGGTATTTAGAGTTCAGTGCAGAGTTCCTCCGAACTCTGCTCGGCCGGAAAACTGAAAGACGAGGGGAAGACAGACTGTTAGATTCAGGCTCAGTGGGGAATTGGAGTTGTTAATCTTGAAGGAGAGGATTTGTTGCCACTCACGTTTCCAGAGAAGAAGAGACACGTAGACTCCAGTCTGTGTGTTGGTCTTCCAGGGTTTGTTTGATTCGGTGGAGGGCGGAACAGGGTTTACCCAGAACTCGGACGGAGTGGAACGATGCAGCCGCTGGTTGCAACTCAGTTTTCCTGTGGTACTTGAACGGGTCGTGGTGAAGATGACTTCCTTACTCAGAGAGTGATCTCAGCGTGCTCAAAGGGGCTGGATCCAAACCTCCTGTTTGGAATCCGTCACTCAGTGTAAGACTCAGTTGATCCCACTTGGGAGAAGGCGGTCCGAAAAGGTCCAGTTTGCAAGAAGGCTTCCTGCTGAAAGAACAAAGTTGAGACTCAGGGAGAAACAAGCACTCAGTTGAAATCAATGTGATCTCAGCTTGGCTAGAGAACAAAAACTCAAAATGCAAAAACTCAGATTAGACTCAGCATAAACAAGGCTTGGCTAGAGTACCCCAAACTGGCGTTGAAGTAGTGGCAACCAGCAGCTTAAGAGCAGTCCGGGGATAAGGCAACAGCTTGCAGGTGTGTGAGGAGGTGAACCGGAGCCAGGCGCCTCCTGGTGGTGGAAGGGAAAAGCACAAAAGACAAGACGAACAGACGAACACAAAAACTGGGATCCTGACAATTACAAAATTAGAGTTACTTTTTCATGTCATTTTACTGTGTTCAGATGCAGTTATACAATTAAAGGAAGTACAATGAGATTAAATAGTACAAACAAAACAACTCTGTCTATTTTTTGAAGCTGGGTGATTTGTTCTAAAATCTCTGGACTGACCACTGCTTTTCACTTTTTGCCACTATATGTGGCAAAAAGTGCCACATATAGTTATAAATGTGCTCACATATAGTTATAAATGTGCTCATTATATCTTATTGTTATGCAGATCTGCTTTGAAAGCAGCAACTGCAATTCTTTAGTAACAGCACTGACAGTATTAACAAGCGTAGTCCGGATTGCTTCACAGTGATGAAAGCGTAGAAATAAACTGACTCCAGCTACAATCTCACTATCAAGAGAAAGAGAACGAGTAAATATACATTTGCTTTAACTAAAACTGCTTCTTTATTTTCCTCTTTTTGAAACCTACAGAAAAGACGTGATAAAACAGCTTCACATCTGTTGCCTTCTATATTCCCATTCAGCATTCACGTTGTGTGATATAGTGAGAGTCGAGACTGAGTAAAAAAAAAAAGCCTTCAAAGGAAGAAAGAGTCTTTGTTCAGGGTTCATTTATGCCACTGTCAGATCCAAAAGAAAGATTTAAAAGAGTGACACAGACGGATTTTGTCCTAAATAAAAGCGCGCTCCACTGCGGATCCAAAGAACCATGTGCAGAAGGAAGATTGGATGGAACAGAGAAGAGGGGATGGATAAGCATTCTTATCTGCAGCGCTCTTACAAATGTCAGTACGTTGGAGTGTGTTTATGTGAAGCTGTGCTTCTGGGTCATTTCAAAGCCAGAAGAATGAGAGGGCTGCCTGGTGACACTGGCCACCTCAGTCATTCATATATCATATTGACATAATTACAAACAAACACACATCTGAGTGTTACAAAGAAAGTGACTCTCAGCTGTTGCTGGTCAGTGCCTCCGTTCCTAGTTTGCTGCACAGGTTGCTAGACACCACACCTCCAGGATACCTGCGGGACAGGAAGCTCATCATCAGTCCTCCCAATCCCAGGTGAATCGCAGGAGGTCACCCAGTGATGAAGAGGAAGGGTGAGCGAGAAGCGATGTACTCATGTGAACATGAAAAAATATCCACATCTGCCACAGCCGCTGGTAGGATTAGCTGTAAGAGAGAGAAGGCTACTCAGACAGGCAGTTGTCACCTCTGATTATCCTCCTGCCATCCTGACACGGAAAGATTGAGGCCATACGAACGCTTTTGTAGCCCTAAGCGATGTTTAGGGGCAACAGTTGTAGAGATGCATCAGTTGCTGCTTATATTGGGTAATAATCAGATGTGAAAGCTGTCTTGTACGCTCACAGGCAGGATTGTGGTGGGAAGAGCTGCCCGCTGTAATATTGATGCACTTTTTTTCTGCAGGTTACATGTGGAGGATTCAGGAAGAAATTGGAAACACATTAGCAACACCTGATAGCTTTGAATTTCAGGTTCAAGGATTGTGAACTTGCTCCACTCGTTTGAAGGAGCTGAGAATATTAATCATTCAGCAGGATTATCTTCCTGCTGGGTGAGTGATAGAAGAAGGAAACATCAGAACCTCTGTTTCTGCACAAAGGATATATTAGTAAGCGTTCTCTTCTGTTGAAGTTAATGCTAAGAGACCACAAAACGGTTAAACACAAAAATATATATATTTTTTTACATGTACAGAATGTTTTGTTTCTGTTTTGTGTTTTTTATTCACAGCACCTGTCAGTATTGAGTACAGTCAAGATTAATAAGAAAACACCTTTAATTTCATTCTTTACTCCTTTCTATTCCTCTAACTTTATGCACACTAGGAAACAGAAAAAGTGATAGCACAGGTTATCCTAAGCTGTCTATTTAGTTATGCTGCTATAGGCTTAAGCTGCTGGAGGACAGCACCACTTCTCATTATTTTCACAGTCTGTAGTACTGTTTTAGTTAAATTCCTAACTTTATGTTTTCTCTTCTTTTTTTTTCTCGTCATAGAAGCTTATAGGTGATAGGTCTGCTCCTGTTTGAGTGTGACACTAACCATTGGGGGAACTATGTTTTATTTCTTATTCTTCCTCCAACCAGTTATCAGTGCCAGATTATTTCGAGTGTTGGTAAGAAATATTCTAGCGTTCCTTTCTTCTGACTACCTGATCCTGACCTGTTCTGCCTCTCAACCTTTCCATCAGTTCTGTTTGCCTGATTCCTGCCTGACTCCTGCCGTATATCTGCCTCCTTGTGGACCGAGCAGAACTGTTTCCTGACCACTGAGTCTGCCTATTGGAGCTGATGTAACATGTACATTTCTCCACTTAGAGATCAATAAAGTCAAGCAATAAATCAATCAACAAACACTCTTGTCCAGCCTGTCAGCCCAACTATTTAATGTACTTGGAACTGAGACCCGACTCCATCTTGGATTCTCCTTCGGCACCTCACCAGATCTCTGATCTCCTGGCTCTGACAACCAACCACATCGGCTTTGGCTTCACCCACTGGATGATCCTGCCTACATCCATCTCTTCTGATCTCCAGCCCTTCCTCCGACCTCCGATATATCATTGCTAGGACTGTCTGGGCAGTGGCAGCCACGCTGCATTGGCAGCCAGCCGACTCAAACCCTCATCTAGCTATGGATTCTGACTGAACTATAAGACAGGTTAGTGACTCACACATTCGTGATCATTCACTTCCAGAAAGACGTGGTCACTAACCTGCTGTCTCCACCCACAGAGGTTTCTGCCTTAGACGCCAAAGCTGCTCACCCCTGTTCTCAATAAACATTCTGAGAAATCTAACTTTTTGTCCGCCTTGAATACCGGATCCTTCAGTTCTGGGCCTGAGGTCAGAAAACATAACTGATAAACAGCTAAAATTAAGAATAAATTGTAAAAAAAAATTATTAAGAGTAGTTTCCTAGTATGTATGCTTATGCAGCCAGTTTACTGAACATATCTTAGTCTTTCATTATTCTTTTTTCTATCCTATTATAATTTTACTGAAATTCTAAATCACATTTGTGAAGTTAAAGGTGCGTGAGTTTTTTTATAAATCATAATGTTCCCAGGAAGTGCAATCAGACTGCATTTAATCTTTTACTCCCCATCCCTCCAACTTTAGATTGTGCAGAATGACGGAACAAGACTTGGTCTGGGCTTTGAACCAATGTCGATGCCATGCATCAAAGATTGTCATGAAAGTTGTCATGGATGAAAGCCAAGGACAGACTGGACTGTTGCTCTTTGTTGACTTTTGGATTTCACAACATACCATTTAACCTGTTTTCTAAATTACAGCCTATGTATCAGAGACATGGCTTTAACATGATTAGAGCCTGTAATCTTAGTTTTACTTTGCCTCTGCCAAGAACTAATGCAGTGTGAATAACTTTTATACACCGAGCTGCAGTGTTGTATAAAATACTGAAATCTCGGAGTCAAGTAAAAGTATAAGTAACTCTCCAAAATATGACTTTGGTAAAAGTCCAAGTCACTGACTGAAATGTTACTTGAGTAAAAGTCTTAAAGTATCTGAAATGGCTTGTACTTAAGTATAAGAATTACTGTAAAAATAGATGTACTCAAGTAATGTAGTGAAAAGAATAAGTAAAAAGTAAGTGCAGTTTGAATGGCATTTTTTTACATTTTGGTAAACTTTGAACGTTAATTTCACTTAAAATAATATACAAAACCAAGTGTAGGATAAATTTAGACTGGCTTTGTGAAACAGGCGTATCATATTGGTGTTGATGAACAAGCGCAGGCAAGACCCGACTTTGTATTCACTTGCGTTTCTCTCTGTCGCTTTTTTTTTTTTTTTTTTACTTAGTAACTAAACCAAACATTGAAAATGTATCGGAGTAAAAGAATGCAAATAAGTTAATTAAGAGTATAAGTAAAAAAATGTATACTCTTGGAAAGTATAAAGTACTCCAAAATATACTTAAGTACAGTAGTAAAGTATTTTTACTTCGTTACTATACAACATTGCCAAGCTGTTTTGTATTGGAATAGTTTGCTGCATATTATTGATCATACTAATCAAACTAATCGTATTTCTTTTAAAACCAACCTTTGGAAATTCCTGGTTACTAAGGAAATAATCATAACATAAAGAAGTAAGGAACTTTCCAATAGTAGAAACTGAATCCGAAACTCTCCCAGTCTCATTAAGGCACCAGTGAATCTGTGATTTAGTCCATAATAACTATGGAAAATCATATCAATTAATGACACATCACTGTCATTAATTCATATATGCAAATTCCACATAAAAAACACATTATTTCAAATGGCCTGAAATGATAAATTTGTCCCTATAATTATGGTGATGATTCAAGTCAATGAGCAAACAAATTTCATTAACGGATTAGAAGCTAAAAATGGTCTGTTATCCAGTACTTAGAGGGAGGGGATTAGCCAGCAAGCATATTAGACTTATCTTCATATGCAAATGTGAATGATTAGCAATCACTGGCTCCCCTGAAAGCAGCAACAGAAAAACTTGGTGAGGTTGAAACAATGCTGTTAACTGAAAAAAAACAACAAAAAAAACAAGCTGTGTTTGAGGTAAAGTCAGTCAAAAACAAAATGTTCGTAGAGCCGTCTGGGCTATAATGGGAATAAGAACAAAACAAAGCAAGGCTTGATAACTCTGAGCACACATTTCATTCCGATTCTCATGAATCCAACGAAAATAGCTACAATAATAAATTATCTTTACCACAGGCGTTGAGACAATAGGGAATTTGTTGGCATGTGTGGCTGCACCAGTGCCATGCGTCTTTGGGCCATTTTTGTATTGGCATTCTACTTATGTTGGCTTCAGAATAGCTTCTGATCCTCGCCTAAGCTTACATTTAGGTCTTATTGCCGGGTTTGCCACTGCTGCTGCTCCTCCGAGTTTAAAAATGCAGAACCTCTCCTCAGTGAAGAAAAGAGGCTGATAGCTCTTATCTCATCTCCAGCAGCATGAGTGGTTGGACTGGGAGCACACTGGAACTTCTTGCTATCTACAGCTCACTAACAACACTCTCTCTGGGTGAATGGTCTCTTAGGGCTCAATTTAGACTGTGCATGGTCACCTTAGCTCCAGATTAATCTTGGCACGCTGGGGCGATTCGCAGCGATTTGATGGGGTGAGCTCAGTCGATTGTGGTAAAGATCTTTGGGGGAAAAAAAAACAAGATGTGCAAAAAAAAAAGGTTATACAACTGAATTCAGTTACATGAGCAGTGGTCACTGGCTGAAATGATTTCTACCAGCCTCTGATAGGTTGCAATATTAAGCTCATATGCAACTATTACATTTCCCTTCAATCAAACTGGAATGAGAATGAATGTTGTTCATGTGGAATTCAGAAAGGAAAGCCCTAATCCCCTACCTCGTTACAAAAACATAAGGCCACAAATTATCTACAGTGTTGAGGCATGGAAGAAGTTCCATTTTAATCTCCAAGGATACAAAGAGCACTGTGAATCACTGACCCACAGTAGAAATATACACACCCTAGAAGGGCTCACAACTTGTTAAAGTTTCTAAGGGTAACTAGTACTAGAGAAGCTTCTCTAAAACAGCCATCTCTGTTTCATTATTAAGCTGCTCTGCAAAGAAGCAGTAGATTAAAGAGAAAGTTCTAGATGGTTTTACAGTGATTTTTAATTAGTCTATTTCTGACATTACATCACAGTATCATAAAAACTGATTGACCTGACGGCGAGGGCTGAAACTCTTTAGGATGTAAGAACACTTCCACCCTCTAACTTCAGTGTCAAAATCCTCACAGCAACTTACGAACACGCTTTATTTTCCAAATTAACTTTTAAGCAGTTAAAATGAAGAAAAACTTTCTTTGAGCAGGAAGAAACCTCCAGCAGAAGCAGGCTTACTGTAAGCAAACACATATGATTTGAGAAGCCAGTGTTTAAGTACTTGAAACACCCTCATGTTTCTAATGAGGATGCTAGTTGTTAGCCTCGTGAGATCAGGATGGTCTCACGAGCTTTCAAGATTTCACTCGCTAATCAGTCTGGAGACTCTCCGTTAAAGAAAATTTGGAGCCGTTCACCAAACGAACGTCCAATCAGCGTTGGCTTTGAGGTGCGTTGAGGTGTGACGCAACGAGAAGCGCGACAGTTCAGTCTAAAGAACATGGCGGCTTCAGCCGATGAAACTAGCGTTAGCATGGCTATCGAGCAAGTTGTATCAGAATTACACTGTATTTCTTCACTGAAAGAAGAGCAAAACACTGCTCTGGAGTCTTTTCTCAGAGGAAAAGATGTTTTTGCTCTTCTCCCGACTGGTTTCGGCAAGAGTTTGATCTATCAATTGGCTCCTCCTCGTCGTCGCTCTGTTACGTCATATGCTTCGTTAATCTGATTGGTTTATTTGGCCCGTCTATCACCAACATAGGCCAATCAGCTAACCAGTATTTTCGCCCCTTCCTAAAATTACTTCTACGGAAGCTTTCCAGACTCTGCCAGATGGATATGCGGAGCAAATCCATCTGGCGGAGTCAGGTTAGCTAGTTGTCGACTGATGAATAAATCAAAAGTTGATGATTTCATCAGCTAAAAAACTATTAATTGAAAAGGGGCACTTATTATTAACCGGTGGCGGATCTAGGGGGTGGCTACTTGGGCTGCAGCCCTGGATATTTCCCCAAGAGCCCCGGATCTCGCTTCTGAGCTGATCAGAGTAAAATGTGCAGTACTGGAATTCACCAGAGAGTGGCAGCATGTGCAGGAAAGCACCCTGTAGCATTCCTGTGCAGAAGAAGTCCCCACTAGCTGTTGCTAAACAGACTGATGTCCCAGGTAGAGTCCTGCACGGGTCGAGTTTTACCAACCCGCACCCGCCCGAACCCGTTAGGATGACTACCGAACCCGACCCGTCACCCGCGGATATTTTCAATTCAAAACCGAACCCGACCCGTTGATATTTAACCCGCAACCCGACCCGTTAACACATCAAGTAATAGGCTATAGTACGCTGCCCTGCAGAACATCGCCATTAACACTGCAGCAGACGTGTATGCACTGACTGTGGCCTTTTTGGAGGGAAGCCCACACTGCCGGCAGGGCTTTAAGCTACAACAAGGGTGACCCCAGTGCCTGATTAATAGAACATTTCTGAGGTCCATAACAACACACACGCATAAAAAAAAAAATCACCAACTACCCGCCCGCACTAAAAAAATATCCGCCCAACCCCCGACCCGTTTATTTTTATTTATGTATTTTTCACCCACAAAAGAGTGGGTCCCCGACCCGTTGCAGGACTCTAGTCCCAGGTATGTGAAACTCTGACTGACTTCCAGACGTTCTTTGTCCTGGAGTTGTATAAAATTCTGTTCCCCTTGTGTCGGGATTGCGCATTGAAGCCAGAGAGGCGAACATAGCGGATGGGACCATTTTCATTCATGTCAATGTTGTAACATCCAGTTTAATCAGCAGCTGTTGTCTATAAAATTGTAAAATAAATAAATAGACAAGGTCCTTTTAAGCTGTTTTGTGTTATTTAAAAAAAAAAGGAGAATCTGTCTTTTTCCAACTTCTGTCAGTTAATCCAAACAGAAATAAAAGTCAGAAGTATTTATCATTTTTCACTGCTGATATAAGAGGACGGCAACTGGCAGATAGAAGGACACAAAAATTAAGATTTCCAGAAAAGATGAGAGAGTAGACTTTCTGGTAAATCCCATTCTAATGTAAAATATGACAGATTACTGGATTAAAGAAATTTCTAGTATACTACATGCTATCACACATAACATTTTTTGAGAATTTGGAAACAGTTGCTGTTTATTTCCTAAACATATGGGAGGAGGAGAGAAGAGAATGGATATTTTAGCTGCCTGGAATATTCCGTTCCTCCTCCATAACATGGGAAGGAATTAATTCACCTACAAATCTTTAACTGTGTTTATTCCTCTCATCATCAACAACAAATCCTGTGAATTTGGTGACATTAAATCATTATTTGCCAAAGTTATGAGAGGGAAATCGTATATTTTAGCCACCTGATATAATCCATTTCCCCTTTGATGATCTTTATGAAATTTCTTTTCTGCTTAAATGTTTATCTAACAATTTACAAATATATTTCAAAAGAAAAGTTCAAACCAAAACAGCTGGACTTTGTTTTCCAAGTTTGAAGATGTTTCGTTTTCCATCCAGAGAGCTTTCTCAATTCAAAATGTCTGAAGTAATGCTATTCCAGACATTTTGAATTGAGAATTGACATATTTTAATTAACTATTTAAGATTTCAAAATATAGAATAATAAATGTTTCAAACATAATATAGAAAAATAATGACAGTTTCAAAATTCACAGGATTTGTTTAATTTTTTCCCATGTTATGGGGGAGCAGATTATATCAGGTGGCTAAAATATATGATTTCCCCTTCATAACTTTGGCAAATAATGATCAAATGTCTCCACAGAGCTTGCTGTTGAAGAAAGAAATAAACACAGTTAAAGACTTGAAGGTAAATGAATTTCTCCCCATGTTATGGAGCTGGAATTGTTATGTGTGATAGCATGTAGTATACTAGAAATTTCTTTAATCCAGTAATCTGTCATATTTTACATTAGAACGGGATTTAGCAGAAAGTCTAAACGCTCATCTTCACCCTCGGGGCTAAGCCAACATTAAACAACAAAATCAAAACAAAACAAAACCAAATATTTACCAAAAAAAAAGGAATAGGCTGAAGCAAAGCTTATTATTGCCTACCCTGTTTTATACTTACAACCTTTACAACCTACCAGGTTCTTTACTGCGTATATAAATATTCAAATCTACATAATATAGAATTTTATCATTAAAAAATTAAAGCCTTTTTAAAATTCACCAAGAAAGGACATAACTTTAAATCATCGTTCAATACATTCCACATTTTCACACCAATAACTGAAACACATCTAGACTCTATCTGGCTCTTCTCTTTTGCACATTCAAATATAAACAAACCTTGCGAATTACGTTTATTCTCTCTTAACTTAAATAATTTGTGAATACCAGAAGGAAGACTTTTGTTCACTGCTTTATGCATTATTTCCAGTATTTTTATATAAAAAATGTCTTTGAATTTTAATATGTTGCTTTGAATGAAGAGTTCATCAGTTGGTTCACGGTATCCCACCTTATTAATAAGCCTTATAGCTTTTTTTTGCAAATTAACTAACTTATCAATAATTGTTTTATTTGCATTTCCCTATACTTCTGAACAATAAGACAAATAAGGCATAACCAAAGAGGAATATATAAGGCTCTAAGCCTTGCCCTTAAACCTGGCTTATCTCATATATCAAGATGGTCTTTCCATACCATGACAGGCGAGTTTTTTTAGAGTATTGTTAAAAGGAAAAAAGAATAGTAAATCATAGTTTAACTATTTATTGTACAAGCTGTAGATTAGGAGCTGTGTTTGTTTAAATGTAAACAACATGAAGAATGTTGTTTACATTTAAGCTGTAGATTAGGAGCTGTGTTTGTTTAAATGTAAACAACATAAATAACTGAATCTTTGAACAGACTCCGCCCCAAATGATGTCATCACATCATTGTACATGCATAGAATTCCGTGTTCCTCATTGCTTGCTTTACTGCTGACCAGATCAGACGTAGCGAAGCCTTTTTCCGAGATAACCGCTTAGATAAGTTGTAGATTCACATTTTAACAACTGTAATTGTGAAGAAATGGCTTATCAATTCCCAAGACAACACAATGGGAGGACAGGACCCCAGGCAAGATGGGAAAATCAACAAAACCACAATGGGAGGACAGGACCCCAGGCAAGATGGGGACATCAACAAAACCAGCAAGCCTGGTCTCAACCTCCACCCGTGGATTTCTTACATGGGGAAATCCAAAGATTGAATCATCTTTTGGAAATGGAGAAAGGGAGATGGTTTGAGGAGAACCAAAAGGTAGTCGAACTGGAATCACAGTTGGAGGAGACAAAATTAGAGGTGAAAAGGCAGAAAAATCTCAAAGAAATGTTTATCAACAAGGGTAAAGAGACAAAGAAGGAACTCGAGAGATTACAAAAGGTTAGTGATCCAGAGATCCTAAACTCTGCAGCCATTGCCGAAATAGTTCACAACGACATGAAATACAAGAAGAAAAAGATGCTGCAAAAAGACTTTGATGAACTGAAGGTGGCCCACATCCTCATCCAACAATCTCTTACCTCACAAATCCAGGCAGAAAAAGACAAGAATATTGCCCTCCAGGAAGAACTGGACAAACTCAAGACTTCCTACCAGGAGCTTCCCTCCAAAAGTAAAGATGCTGCTGCAGAAATGCAGCATGTTGGGATTCAGACAGAGAATGAAGAAAGATCCAGTGAGAACGAACAACTCCTCGAAAATCTCAGAGCTGAGAAGGAAGAACTCTTCCAAAAAATGTCTCAAGAGATCGCATCTCTGCGAGAGAGGGACACCAGTTTGCTGAGACAACTAGACCAGCTTCAAGTTTCATACCAAGAACTGAACTGTAGGTATGAAAAAGATGTTTCTGCATTAAAACAGCAAGCAGAGGCATATCAGCAGGAGCTAAACTGCCACAAAAATGCTAGTTCAGAGAGAGCAAGGCAGGACCTGCAGCTTATCAATGACCTGAGAGCTGAAAAAGACGATCTCTATCAAAAAATGTCACAAGAGGTCGCATTGCTTCAAGAGAAGGAGAAAAATTCACAGAGTGAATTAGAGCAGGTTAGAGAGTCATACCAAGAAATGACCTGCTTGTATGAAAAAGACGTTTCTCTACTTAAACAGCAAGTAGAAAAATATCAGAAGGAGGTTGATCATGAGAAAAAAGCTAATTCAGAGCGAACAAAGAATGACCTCCAGCAAATCAACCAACTGAAAACTGAGAGGCTTCATCTCTACCAACAAATGTCTCAAGAGATCCAGATTCTGAAACAGAAAGAGCTGGTGAACCATTTGTCAGGTGAGACAGAACAGAGTGAAAAAGAGAACTCTGCACTGAAACAACAGGTAGAAAAACTTCAACTGCAGATAATTCAGGAGAAGAAAAGTCATTTGGAGGCATCAAAGAAGGACCTGACACTTCTTAACAAGTTGAGAGCTGAGCAAGACCATCTCAAAGAAAACGCCTCAAAAGAAATCACCTTCCTTCAAGAAAAGGACAAACGATTGCAGGGAGAGATGGACAAGATTCAAGTTTTACACCAGGAACTGATTTCAAGGTATGAAACTGATGTTTCTGCACTGAAACAGCAAGTGGAAACCTTAAAGCAGGAGAAAAATATCCAGAAAGAGCCTAAACAGGAAGTCACTGTCCCTGCATGCACTGATCTTGACAACTGCTCAGAGGAAAACCTGTCAGAGACCGGAGACCTCACTGAAGAATCAACAAAGGTCATCAACAAGGATGTAAAGGAAATTACTGATGAGCCTGTAATGCAGTCAGAGACAAACAACCCAGATACCAAACCCATGGCGGGAGCAGGCAAAGTGACTAAATCAAAGCGTTCATTATGGAAAAGATTTCGCCACTCTCTGGGTTTGAGGAAATCAAAAAAGTAGAAGAAAAGCAAGAATATCACCTGGTCCCAGCTCCATATAATCGATCCAGAGATAATAGAACATCTTGTTGCCAACTGAAAAAAAAAGTTCCCTTTGAACCCAATAAATAATGTACAGTCACATTCAAATTCAGTCCAAATTTTTGAAAAAAGTGGGCAGTACGGCAATGTGGCGCTACATCTTTACAGAGAGGATGTCAAAGATCTAAACACACCGTACTTGCGTGGGTTTTCTCCAGGTGCTCTGGTTCCCCCCACACTGCTAAAAACATGTCGATAATTGGCCAATGTGACTTGTCATCAACTGTGAACTGATTCCAAGAAGAAAAGATATTAGACTGTCATCAAGGTAGCGAGGGGAATTTAAAAAAGGCATTTATATACGTTACACCTCTTGGCTGGGATTTCTTGGAAAGGGACCTGAACATTAACAGTATCTTCATAGACTGTGTTTGTTTTTGTATGTATAAAGAAACAGCAAAATCAAAGTTTCTTTATGATTAATAAGCATCACAAAACAACTTCCTCAAAAAAGACAAAAAAACAAAAAACAAACAAAAAAGAATAAAAAATAAATAAATGAAAAAAAGACAAAAAAAAAGTATGAGAGTGTGCGTGAATGTGTGCGTGAATGTCTGTGTGAATGTGAGAGTGAATGAGTGTGGGGGTGAATCTTTTCACAGGGCGTGTGTGAAGCGTCTACTGCAGAGGTGATTATTGGAAGTACATGCTTTCAGCTTGCAACTTTCTGCATTCAGCTGCTGCAGCTGGCTAACCTCTTCTATGGGGTGAAAAGAGGAGACCAGTGTAAAATCTCCTCCTGCCAGTATATAGCCTCTCCACCGCCAAGACCCCTGCAGTGCCTCCTCGTGGCCCCACACGTCAACTGGGTACTCTACAGTCCCAGGCTAAACTGCAGGGGATCTCGGAGCAACAGTGGGCCCCAGAGACATGGTGCAATAATGCTGTGGCATCAGTCAACCACTGTTCCAGCTATGGACAAATAGCTTCACTCCCATAGTCCTTGTCTTGTTAGGCCTTAGTAGTCAAAATAAGACAGAGGCTATGAGAATACATCTCAGCTGAGATGTAGGTGGTGCGCCTAAGGTAACTCTATACTGGAAGGGATCTATTAGTCTTCTGCAGCCATGATGGCAGACTGGTTGTGTTGAGCCTTATCCACACCATCTGCCTTCACTGCAGCTGATTAACAGTTACCAGTTCAGATTATCTCCAAAGACTTGTGCATTGACAGTGAGGTCCAGAACAATAATAATCAAATGCATCAGCTGTCTTTATGAGACTGGGTTTTTGGTAACAATAACCTACATGGGAACTTATGGCCCACAGATCAAAACCCTGAAAATTTGGCATCAGTGCATCCTGGGAATCATTTGGTATGACTACACACTGATATACTCAGCAGCTAGCCTTTCCATTGCAAATACCTTTGTATTGCCTGGCCAAAAATGGAAACTGGCTACTCTACAGTCCCAGGCTAAACTGCAGGGGATCTCGGAGCAACAGTGGGCCCCAGAGACATGGTGCAATAATGCTGTGGCATCAGTCAACCACTGTTCCAGATATGGACAAATAGCTTCACTCCCATAGTCCTTGTCTTGTTAGGCCTCAGTAGTCAAAATAAGACAGAGGCTATGAGAATACATCTCAGCTGAGATGTAGGTGGTGCGCCTAAGGTAACTCTTACTGGAAGGGATCTATTAGTCTTCTGCAGCCATGATGGCAGACTGGTTGTGTTGAGCCTTATCCACACCATCTGCCTTCACTGCAGCTGATTAACAGTTACCAGTTCAGATTGTCTCCAAAGACTTGTGCATTGACAGTGAGGTCCAGAACATAATAATCAAATGCATCAGCTGTCTTTATGAGACTGGGTTTTTTGGTAACAATAACCTACATGGGAACTTATGGCCCACAGATCAAAACCCTGGAATTTTGGCATCAGTGCATCATGGGAATCACTTGGTATGACTACTACACACTAAGATACTCAGCAGCTAACCTTTACATTGCAAATACCCCTGTATTGCCTGGCCACACATGGAAACTGGGCACTCTACAGTCCCAGGCTAAACTGCAGGGGATCTCGGAGCAACAGTGGGCCCCAGAGACATGGTGCAATAATGCTGTGGCATCAGTCAACCACTGTTCCAGCTATGGACAAATAGCTTCACTCCCATAGCCCTTGTCTTGTTAGGCCTTAGTAGTCAAAATAAGACAGAGGCTTTGAGAATACATCTCAGCTGAGATGTAAAGGATCTAGTAATCTCCCGCAGCCATGATGGCAGACTGGTTGGGCTAAGTCTCATCCACATCATCTGCCTTCACTGCAGCTGATAACTGTAACTAGTTCCATCATTCAGCTTGACTTATGCATTGACAGTGAGGTCCAGAATCATAGTAATCAAATGCATTAGCTGTCCTTATCGGACTGGGTTTTTGGTAAAAAAAAAAAAAAAAGAAACTACATCGAAACTCGTGGTCATCCTGGGGATCACTTGGTATGACTGTGCTACCCATGGATATACTCAGTAGCTAGCCTTTCTATTGACCCCTGCAGTGCCTCCTAAAGGGCACATAAAACTGGGTAAACTGGGTACTCTACAGTCCCAGGTCAAACTTGAGGGATAAAAGGGCGACAGTTGGCCCTATATCTCATAGATGTCATGAAATAATGCTTTGAGAATCGTGAGTGTATTTTTTTTTAATGGATTAATATATACTCATATGGCCTTGAATGACACACATTGTGTCAATTAGCAGAAAGAGACTAAGTCACTGCGTGTTTTAAGGTTGGAAAAAAACGTTAATGCAAACCAGTGCAGCCACGTTTGATCTATGCTTTATAGATATACTAGAAAGTAGCTTTTTCACATGAACAAGTAGTGCCTCTTTGTTAAAAAGCAGGTCTGAGTATAATAAATGTTGAAGTAAAGCTCCGAAATGTATATGTGCAACATGCTCTAAATCTGTTTGACAGATGAAACTAAAATTACTGTTGCACTCACATTCTGAAATCCTATTACTATAAAAGACTTTTCTAATTGAGTTAGAAATTTCACAGCCTATTACTAATCATGCGCTGCGAATATGTTCAAAGCTGGTTTCCATGTCAGACACCGTCTAATCCCTTCTTTTAATGTGCCCAATCCAGCAGTCCCGTTCATTAGGCTGTCTATAGGTTCTTCTTCTTCTGTGTGCCGTAATGAAATGAGAGTGCATGAAATGAGAGTTTACTCTAGAGAGTAACAGCAACACTTTAGCGTTCTCTCACTCTCTTTAGACTGTGTCCTTATTAGGGTTCTCCCTTCCAAAGCAAGGTCATAGCATCCACCAACTTTCAGTTTTATTAGCCGTGGGCTAGTCCTTAGGCTTTGAGTGGCTCTCACACAACACCAGAGAATGCAACCTCTGATTGTGCTTTATGTCTAACTATCCATTTCTTTTTATGCTGCACATTAGAGCGTTTTCCATCTCTCCCTCATCGTCCTCTCTGTTGCTTTCCGTTGAGAACTTTTCCCTCATCTCGCGTCTTGCCTCCACCCAAGCAGAAGTACGGCCTCTTCCAATCCTCCTCATTAGATTCTGCCTGGGTAACCTGAGAAAAAGAGCGCCTCTGTCTTCTACACCTCTCAATCATAGCCTCTGCCACCCCAACCACAGGATTCATCTGCCGGCAATGAGCGACCTTTGACACCTGCGCCTCACAGGCAGGATTACTACTGAGTCCTGCTCACGCTTTATTCCCCGCAGCCGAGAAAGCAGAGATGGTCTTTCATGAAATTCAAACTTTAGGTATGAGCAGCCATAGACATCTGAGGACCTTATTTCCCCTTAGCTCAGTCTCAACGTGTGAAGATCAAAAACCTTGGAGCAGCACAGAGGACTGCTGTGCAGTCTGTGAATTCACAATGATGATGAGAAAGAATAAGAAGCTTGATGGAAACCAAGGAGTTTAGAGGACTCAGATTTTCTGTCAATTATTTTTCTCTCTCTTTTGTAGGTGGCAGCTAAAAAGACGCAAAGTTACTCTAAAGTGTTTAAGCAAGGTTACATCCAAAGGGATAGAGCATGTTATGGATATGCTTCAGTTCCTTGGAATATGAGCAAAACACCTCAAGTTCATTTCACACGTCCTTTAGGAACATGTTTGAGGCCAACTACTTTTTCACATTCTGTTCTTTTCTAAACACAAGCTGCAATGCAATATGTTGGGGAATTTATGTAAAGGACCAATACAAGCTATCAGAATAAATGTGAAGAGGAAAATTCTAAAATTGATGTGTACTGTTTTTTCTGTTGAACCATCTTTTATTACGGTTTCTGCTTCAAGGAGAATAACATTTAAAAAACACAACTGAATGAGCAATAAGTGGGCATGTTTTGGGTAATCTACAATGAGTAACAAGTAGAGGAGTGTTTTTCAACCCTGGTCCTCAAGGCACACTGCCCTGCATGTTTTAGATGTTTCCCAGCTACCACACACCGTCTATCAATTGATAGCAGATTATCAGGCTTTGCTGAACTGCAATCATCTGAATCAGGTGTGCTGAAGCTCAGAAACACCCAAAGCATGCAGAGCAGTGTGCCTTGAGGACCAGGGTTGAAAAACACTGAAGTAGAGGTGAGTATTTGTTGATAAAATACGAAACAAAACTACATAATAAAGTATGTTATGATTTTTATGATAATATTGCTCTGTTTGAAAACGTAGGATGCGTCCTTAGAAGGCCAGATTCGAAGGCCGATTATGTCATAGCGCGGCGCCGAGGTCTGGTCGGATTCCAAGACTCCTCGTTATGCGGCCTTAAAATGCGTCCTTCTTTTTGCCCGATTTGAAGGACGGGTCCGATGTAGCCTCAGTATCCTTGGTTTACCCAGAATTCATTGCGAGACCAAGCAAGCCGTGATCAGAGGAAAGGTTACTTGGCGCCGAACAGTGGTGAAAATTGGAAGTTCAGTTTAATATAATACAACTCTGTGAATAGTTCCGTCTGAAATGAATTAAAATAGTTGTTTTAATGGTTATTGAGTCAGATATGTGGCGGTAGTGTTTGATTTATCTAAAGGTTTTATATCTGTTACTGTGTAAATGGGTTTGGCTGTAATTTAAGGACAGATAGATTCTAATAGATCTGCAGAGTGGGGACTATAAATCTGATAGGGGTTTAAATTTTATTATTGCTGTTTTGCACAATATGCTTAGTTCAATATTTTTTGTTGTTGAATATTAGAGATTTTGCAGATATATTTTTTATACATACATCGTTTAGACTTACTTATATCTTTCTACCTCTTTTATAGAATAGAAAATCCCTTTATTGTCCCACAATGGGCAAATTTACAGCAGCGGAAAGATTATTGAAAATGGTCACACAAATGTGGACCTTAGAAAAATGTATAAGAATAACATAATAGGGAAGAGTTAAAATATAAACAATACAATCCTGTAAAGTGTTTTAACAATATAAAACTGAAGAATAAATAACCAATATGCAGCTATGGTCATTTTTACAGTAATGGATATTTAAAAATAGCAGCAACATCAGAGATGTGCAGAATGACAGCAGCAGGTTATTTAACTGACTAAAGTTTCTATCATTACATTTGATTTTATTTGTTCCTGCTCCCGGAGGTTGGAACATTTATTCCACTCTGGATTCTCATCAGTCTTTGTTCACTTTATAATAAAAAATAAATAAATAAAGAAACAGTTTTGAAAACCTTGGTATTCATTCTTTTCCTGCTTTGTGTGTCAACTTTCACGGTTGCTAAGCAACAGAGCATATAAGCGGTAAGGGTAGATCTTTTCGAATTTACAGCCAAAACTCTTCCGGTCTCCTTATTTTCAAGAACTTCGAAGGATCCAGTCTAGGTAGACCGCGTCCTTGGAGGATGCAGCCCAGGATTTCGAACAGAGCCTATAACTGGGGATAACCTCACTAGATATTGATGTCGCTCTGCTGCAGTCGTGCAGAGCAACTGATAGACCCCTCGGTGGTCTGCTGCCAACTAGTGGCTGGAGGTTTAAAAGTAAGACAATGGAATGGATGTTAGCTATAATTAGCTTTATAGATTGGACTCACCTTCTCATTCAAAGGGTTTAATTTCTTGACTATGAAAATTGTAGATTCTCACTGAAGGCAAATGTGGAATTATATACATAACAAAAAAGTGTGAAACAACTGAAAATATGTCTTATATTCTAGGTAGGGTGGCCATTTCTATAGCACCAAAAAGGAGGACATTGTGCGGCATATCAATAAATTACTAAGGTGTACATAAGAATCGGGTAAAGTCACATTTATAGCACAATTCTTAGTAGTTTAAAGAGGATGCTCGTGTAGCTGAATAGAACAAAATATTAAAGAAATGTAAAAAAGAATTGGTTCCCAGCATTTGTATTTATTTAATACATTGTGGTGTTTAAAAAGTGACCATTTTTTAACACGATTAATTTGCGCAGAACTGCTGCAATTGATCATAAAGCAGTTGTTTGGAAAAGAAGCTCGAGAAAGAGCTAGAGAATAGGACGATGCAAACTGCAAAAAGTGGCTGGAAAAGAGGAATTCATGACATGGCTGCAGCCTGTCGAGAGTAAAGATGATTTCACCATGTTCTCTATCTATCAATATCTATATCTATATATATATCTATATATATAGATATAGATATATATATACTTGAGTCATGGAACTGTGCTTACAGCTCCTTATTTCATGTAAACTAATAACTTGTGTACATGATACTTGTTGATGGCATTAAAATTATTTCTAATAGCATTAAAAGAGTATTAAATTAGATTTCCTCATTCCTGTATAAAACCTGTGAACGCTTAATTTAATCTGACATATTAAAAAAATCCCCATCATCATCCAGCAGATGTTCAGTTTCTGCCCAAATATTTTCTTTCTGTTGTGGATTTTTGTAACAGGGATAACTACTAGGATCATACATAGTTTGTATGAACTCTGTTTATTCTCTGCTTCCAAACTCATCATCTCTTCATCCATTCCTGCAATAAGAATTTTCTTTTAAAGTTGTGAGATTCACTCTAGAATCTCACAACTTCTTCCTGGTCTGTTGAAGCACCAATAGTCTGCATCCAATTATTTAATTAACTGCTCTTAGTTTTTGGGAATATATACAAACTATGCTCTAATTTCTAGATACCGATCTGTTTTTACTATAATTTAATTTGACAAACCGGGTCTTCTCTACATTCTTTTTTCTGTTTGGTGCGATTGCAATAGCGGGTCTTGATCTGGACGGACCGGAGGGGAGCAAAAAGTAGCTCAGCTCCGTATTTTGACGGTGAAGGACGGAGAAGACGTACGTGGGCGGTGACGAGCGGAGGATGTGAAACAGCTCTCATTGATTTACATGACAGACAAGTACTCCGTACGTGAGCGGGGCGGAGCGCTGACGGAGTATGTGGAATCCTGGGGTAAAGGAGGACAAATACACGTCCGGCTGGGTGCAGCGCCGGACGCCGGACAGTGCAATGAAAATCCGGACTGTCCGCCCTAAAGCCGGACATCTGGCCACCCTAATTCTAGGTTCTTCAAGGTAGCCACCTTTTGCTTTGATTACATCTTCGCACACTCTTGGTTTGCGCTTGATGAGCTTCAAGAGTTAATTTGAATCAGAATCACTATCGTCTAATGAGAAGTTAGAGTAGAATCTATCTTTTCTTACACCCTTAGTTACAGGTGCATACCTGGTTTAGACCGGCCTAATGAAATAAAAAATGGTGTGCGCTACTGGCAGTTTTTATTTAGCCAAAAAAGAAAGTTGAACTTCAAAACCATTGAGCTGTAGATAATCATAATAATATCAATTTAGGGACTTTTATTAGCGTCATTTGTTGGAGGTGAGAAAAATTAGCAGAGGCTATCAATATTGCTATCAATTAGACTATTTTTATGTGTGTAAACCCTTTCTTAGTTTCTAGATAAATGTCTAAATGAATAATACAGAAACAAATCTACCTTCATACAATTGAAGCCAGTTATTTTAATTCTATTGTAGTCGTCTGCAGCCTACAAAGACTTTAGTTCCAGGATTGCTTATATTTAGCTGGACTACTCTATCTGCTCCTGTTGGAGAAAGGTATACCCACAGCATGATGCTGCCACTACCATTTGTCACCTTGAGGAAGATGTGTTTAAGCATGTTATTTTTGTGGGTATCTTTACTTTATGCATTAAACCCTAATTGATGATTTAACAGAGCTCTATGACATTTTTTATGTTATTTTGCTTAAACTGGCAATGATTTCCAGGACAGAGAACCTTTGGTCAATCAATCAAACAATCAGTTCCAATAAAATCCATAAAAGGATTTACCTAAAAAAATCAAATAATCTTAAAACAGTGTGTTAACATGAATCGTTGGTTTCCTTACCTCTCCTGGTCATTAAAAACAGTTTAAATGTTTACATTTACAGATGGTAGATCTATAGCACCAAACCACAATTCCACTTTGATGTAAACATTCAAGGAAGGCAGCAGAACAGCCGGATCATTATAAAACTTTAATCCAAAAAAGCTCAGTTGCTCTAATCATGGTGACAGTGTAAACCTGTACATTTCATTGCTCTTAATACAACGACTGAATGAAAGTGGAAGTATAAAAAGCTACCTGCCTGAGGAAAACATGTACAGTTATTTTTAAGCATAGCAAATGTATTTATGTCTTAAGATTTAGTGAGTTGGTTGCTGTTCATCACAGATACACTTCCAAAAAGTTGCCTTTTGCAGAAAATCGGGCTAAATTAGCATTTTGTTGCCGTAAGCATCAACAAAATTCTTCAGCTGGCTCTTGCATTACCTGTGTAGCATTTTTGTATACATTTTTCTTTAAATATCTCGGATTGATTCTGCTGGAATAAAAAAAAATTTAGAATTATGGTTTCTGCTACTCTGTGGTAGGCGTCACAAAAAGTAGGAAATTAAAGTTACTGATCCAAATATGTACATGATAATGGCACCAGATTGAAGTTATCATGCTAATGATCCTATCAGATGAGAGTAAGGGAAGGCTGTAATGTCATACATGAGTGTTCTGTCAAAGAGTCTGGTCCTTACATCAGAAATAAGAAAATTTAAAAGAGGATCTGGGTGATCAGTTCATGCAATGTATAGAGATAAAACTCTCAAGTGTTTAAAAAGATAAAGCAGAGACAAAAAAAGATGAGGAGACACATAATCCTAGAGGCTTCATCAATCACTGGAAGGGGGGACTCCACGGCTTAAAGCCCTGCTCCGGTTTTGTCATTGACGAAAAATGGCTTTCCGCAGAAAAATGAGCACGGTCACACGCACACGCCCCGATCCTGTATTGATTTTTATGGCGGATGGTGTGACTGGTGGGTAGTGAAGGCAATGCTCTCAGAGCAGATGTCTAATGGTGTTTAGAGACTCTCCACTTTATCAAGCCAGGCCAGCACTGACAGTTAGATGCTGGAGGGCAATTAAAATTAAAGCCTGCCTGATTAGAATATCATATTCATCTGGATGGTAATTACTATGTCTGGCTCCGTATAAATAATTAATTATGCAAAACCCATGCAGCTGCCACTGGCTAGAGTTAACTGACTTTCTGTCAACGTCTCACAGTTCTAGAAAGGATAAAGAGATTTGGGAAAAGCTCTTTAGCTGCTATCTGGAAGCCCGCTGGGGTGTGCATGCGGCATCCATTGAAACAGTGGCAGTCTGCCCTCTGTGTGCAGGTGGCTTTAGAGAGACTTTGAGTCTTTATGAAAAAAAATTAAAAGCTTTCTTTCTTTCTTTCTTTCTTTCTTTCTTTCTTTCTTTCTTTCTTTCTTTCTTTCTTTCTTTCTTTTAATTTTTTTTTCCAAACTATTTTTTTTATTGCTATTTCACCATTAAATAGATCTTTAAGTGTTTTTAATCCACACAATCTCTGTCTGTAAATGCTGGGATTTTTATTTATTTTATTTATTTATTTTATGTAACCTTTATTTTTACCAGGAAGTCCCTTGAGATAAAATCTCTTTTTCGAGGGAGACCTGGCCAATAGGCAGCAGTACAGTAAGACATATAAGAACACAGGACAACATAATAAAATCAATCATAAACTAGACTCTAGAATAACAGTTACAATTCTCTGTGCAAGCGGTTTTCAATAGTGATTTAAAATGCTGTAGCGGAATAAGAGTCCGTAATTGCAGGGAGTTTTGAATTGTGCTGCATAGAAAAATGATGTTTTGCCAAGATCTGTGTTGATCCTGGGAATAGTGTAAAGAACACGACTTGAAGAGCGTGAGTTGTAACCACTGTTAGCTACAGACATGAGATGACACAGGTATGGAGGGAGTTTACCCAGGATGGCCTTGTAAATCAAAGTAAACCAATGATGTTGTCTTCTGAGGCTTAGAGAAGGCCATGAAACCAGAGCATACAGATTTTAGAATCCAGCATCTGGTAGAAAGGCCTTATACTTTTCTTTGCCTAAAATCTTTAAGAATATTTTCAGCAATTATGACATTAAAAGCAAGGACATTTTTATTGAGGAAGTCTACAGTGATTTTGGATTCCTTAAATGTTACAAACTTCAATTTACCTAATTGAAATATGAAATAACAAACCAACACATATTGATTTAGCATCTAATTTAAAAGTATCTTTAATCAGTCCCCTTTACCCTGACACCCCGAAATAAACTAAATTGTTTATTCCTAAGGTTGTAATTTTTGTTTAAAAAAAGACTGCATTTGTAAAGGGAAGGTTAGGTTCTAAAACAATATTTTGGCAAATTTAAAAGCGTAGTTATCTTGTAATCTAGAAGCTGTGGATTTTATTTCAGGTTATCAGCATGGCCATGTGCTCCTTGGCACTTAATTCAAGTTTCCTACCAATTTGTTTAACTGTATCCCAGTGCGTGCCCATTTGTGACTGCGACTTAGTGAGTTTACCTTAGTAGATCGAGCTGCCACAGAGAATCAACAAAGCTCTGTTAGGTTTTATTATTTATACATCATGTGCACTGTTAATTTGTTAGTCAGATTAGACAGAGCAGAAGGCCTTCCTTCAGATTGTGGATGTCGTGGTGTGTACGGAGGTCATCTAATCAAGACAGCCTTCGTGTCTCTAAGAGTACACAGGATATGGGCACATCTTGGAGCCGGTCTGATAGGAGAGCTGCTGTATCTGTAACCCTGAGACAGAGAGGCAACCTGCATGGAGTTCAAGACATGGATGGCGTGTCAGTTTCTGATACAGCAGCTAAGCATCCACATGATGCAAGACAGACTCAGAAGGTATAAGAAGCAGGTGATGACGTTGTTCGGGGCTCAAACTTTGCCGGACGCTTGCGAACGTGATTTCTGAGACCACAGCTGTGCATAGCTCGAAGCATTTTTCTCTGTCCTGAAACATCCTCTTCTGGAATAAACTCTGTTACTTTTTTACTCCTGTTTTTATAGTCCTTTTTTTATATGGTTTTAACGAGTTTGAGGTAAGAATAGTAAATATAGTAAATAACTTGCTCCCAGGAAAAGAACCGTGTGAGGAGGCCCCGGGGCGCTACAGCCTTTACTTCCAAGGGGACAAATCCTCCTCACTTTAACAGCTCCTTTGTTAATTTATGTGGATCCATAATAAACCAAGGAGGCATTTCAGTATAAAGAACCAATATTCCTGCCTCAAAAAGAACTAAAATACATATTGATCTAACCAATGTGACTTGAAACAAATCCTTTCGAAATCCTCAGGGAAGTTTCTTTTTTTGGCTAATTTTCTGCTGCACTAAAGGGCTGGTTATCCTCCCACAGCAGTGTGTCACAGTGAGCTTATTGCAGACATTTTTGATTTATGCCCAATATTGAAGCTTGGTCTGCTCTATGTTATTCCACGCCACAACACAAGAAGGACAATCACGAACTAGCTGTGGGTATAGGTAGGTCCGAGGCGGCGAGGAAGTTGAAAAACGTAAGGGGAAATTTTGTGCGACAATGGAGGGACATGAGGGCGAAAAAAGATCGGGGATCCAGGGGGTCCCAGCATTCTTGCGCACTTCGGTCTTCTAGCTGGTCCAACTTCACGAGTCGTTTTCCACAATGGCTGTCATACAAACAAAACAAGCCGGTAAGGTACCAAACAGGAAATACGTATAGAGTAGAGAGGATGTAGATTTGACCAATCAGAGGCCTGTCTGCGGCACTGTCTGCGGTCAGCTACAATTTTGGAGAGGTGCAAGAGAGTGTCTGCAGAAGGGGTGGAGACACATTTGTGTTTACTGCGACACACACCTAACCTGACTCCGCCGGATGGATTTGCTCCGCATATACATCTGGAAACCTTCCGTTGAAGAAATTTTGGGAAGGGGCGAAAATACTGGTTAGCTGATTGGCCTATGTTGGTGATAGACGGGCCAAATAAACCAATCAGATCAACAAAGCATATGACGTACTAACAGAGCGACGACGAAAGCACAATCACAAGCCAGGCTACTCTTGCCGAAACCAGTTGGGAGAAGAGCAAAAACATCTTTTCCTCTGAGAAAAGCCTCCAGAGCAGTGTTTTGCTCTTCTTTCATTGAAGAAATACTCTGTAATTCCGATAAAACTTGCTCGATAGCCACGCTAACGCTAGTTTCATCGGCTGAAGCCGCCATGTTCTTTAGACTGAACTGCCGCGCTTCTCGTTGCGTCACACCTCAACCCGCCTCAAAGCCAACGCTGATTGGACGTTCGTTTGGTGAACGGCTCCAAATTTTCTGTAACGGAAAGTAGCCAGACTGATCTGCGAGTGAAACCTTGAAAGCTCGCGAGATCACGATGGTCTCACGAGGCTAACACACACCTGGTTTCTGAGTATAAATCAGCCTTAATCCAACAACCTTTGAAGAGACCTTTAGGGTCTGCTGGTCTTCATCTGGACAGATTTCAAAGTACATTTTTAAAAAGCCACCCAAGTGAATCTAATTGCACCCACTAATGGCACAAGATGCAAACATGTTTCGAGCTGTTGTTTATAAAGGTTATGAGAACTTTATATATGTTCACAGAACAACACATGGCAGTCTGAAATACATTTGATTAAATATAAAGTTACAACAATCACATTCAATTCCAAAAACGCACATTAAAGTTTTTGGTTTTAACATGTCAGATTTGGGAATACTATTGCAAGGCACTGTAAAAAAAAAAAAAAAAAAAAAAAAAAAAAAAAAAAAAAAAAAAAAAAAAAATTCAATATGAAATAAGCTAAACTAGAAAAGTAATCCTTTACTGCTCCTTTCTAGATCTCACTACAGAAACCAAACTTTCAGCACAAATCCATTCAAGAATACATGACTATATAATGAATAAACTTAAATAAGCTTACAAAATATCATTAATAAGCCCACTTTAAGTTTCTAAGCACGCAAAAATAAACAATTAGCAAACGTTTAATAAGTGAAAGTGAAATCATGTTCCTGTTGTGCACTTCATTACTGTGACCTTCTCCAAAGACATCCATAGCTCTCAAATTAGCCTCATGCTGTTAAGGGCGTTAATATGGTAATCAAATGCAGAAGGTTATATAAGCAGTGAAGGTTATTCCATTACATGGGAGAGAATGAGGGATCAGGAAATTGAAAACAGAGCAAAAGCCCCCAAGATCACATAGTGTATTTATCAACCTTTACATGTCTCCTTGGTTACTGTCTTTCATGAACTTACACTGTAGTTAAAGAGGTAATTATAACAATATGGAAATGGGAAGCAATGCTGAAAGTTTAGAACTACTTGGAACAGAAAGGACTTCCAAGCCACATCAATCACTGGTCTAACAGTGAGCGGTATTAACCCCACACTTCAAACATGCCTAAAACTGAAATTTAATGGGTTGAAATTAGGAACAACTGCTAAGATCACAGTTTATGCTTCTAGTCTAAGTCTGGATAAAATATCCTCATATGAATGGCTTTGGCTCCATATCAATATCTGTACATTTAAAAACGCTGCTTTCTTCATTTCTAATAAAGAAACGGACAGATGTATCTAATAAAGTGTTGCAAATCTTAGCATTCGAGGCCTATTTTTCAGTCAGCTTTAATTGGGGCATGGCACCCGGTGTTTGCTGTTGTGTCGCTAATGTTTTTATTGATTTTAAGGTTCCAGTGACCGTCGGGATCATTCGGATAATTGTTTCCAGCAATGTTTTACCTGATGTGTGCATGTTTTCCTGCTTAGCCTGAAGGATTCTGTGATGAGCGAAGACTTCTTACATGCATTCTTTGATAATTGTTTCACAGTGGGAGACGAGGTGATTATGGAGATGTGGAGGTGCTTTGGGACATAAGCTCCAATTAAGCGCTGTAGTACATCTCGCTTAAAGACGAGGCCCAAATGGATGCAGATAAAATCAAAATCACAAAATCTGTTAAGAAGTTTGGATGAATCAACTGTACAGAGGCTTATATTTTGAAAGAATGATATGTGATGTAGAAAAGGTCGTATCATTTTGACTTTTGAATAAACTGCAAAAGAGCTAGAAATAAGTACAAATATCCTAAATCAAGTGTATTTACCCTTAATTTTAGTATTTAATTGGGATGATTTGCAAATGGAGTATTTTTACTCTTAAAATAAGATAATTAGATAATATGCACTTGTAATATGACAATACAATTGCTTTTTCTTATTTTAAATGTAAATTGTCTTGTTCCATTGACAAAGTGCTTTACTTGCCTCCTCAATTCAAGACAAACTGCACCTATTTTAAGAAAAAATGACTTATTTAGATTTCAACTTTTTGCATTGTAGGCTAGTTGGTGCATTTCTCTGTTCCTCTTTCCCTGCCAGACTGTTGGGATCTGGAGGCTTTGTCCACTTTCTCCACCAGAGGGTGCACAAGATCTCCTGGGGGCATGAGCTGACTGCAACGCCTTCTTCCATCTGCTCATCAGGAAGCCCTATTTAAGGAGGAGGAGGCTAACACTTCCCTGCCAGAGTGTTTGCCAGTAATGATTGAGTCCTGTCTGAAGACGTGAAATCCTGGAGAGTGATCTCTGTCTGGAATCTGCCTGCCTGCACTCAGTGAAATCCTGGAGAGGGATCTCTGTCTGGAATCTGCCTGCCTGCACTCAGTTAAGCCTCTGCCTGCCGACTAGCCTCTGGACCCTCAAGGTTCCCCCCCTGCAGCTCCGTTCCACCCTTGAGCAGGTATTAACTCCAATATCAGAAAACCTGCAACTAACCTGGATCAACACTAACCTCTCTGTCCTCCTCAGTGGTGTTCCCCTCGTGACCTGTCTGCCAAACCAAGGACCAGTTCATACTCATTGTATATTTTGTAAATAAACCTTTGAACTTTTTCCCTGTCTCACGAGTGTTTCTGCATGTGGGTTAGACGCCTTCAACCCAACATGACACAGAAGTTACAATCATTATAAACTTGTAGACTTGATTTTTATTTCATCTTTTTTTTTAAACTTCTGTCTAAGTGGTTAGAAATGTGTCGCAAGAGATTTTCTAGTATAATTGAAATAAGTTGCTTCATATTTACTCCAGACCCTTTTAAGTCATGTTGATAATCATGCCTATTCTGTTCACTAGTGTTATTGAAAACCAGCTTTTGAACATTTCTATTAAAATCTTGGACAATGCTTCAAGTATCATGCAATAAATGCTTGACTCTTAAAGCTACAGTGTGTAATAATTACAGGGATATACAGTCAGAAATGTAATATATTATACATAACTATGTTATTTATCATCATCTACGAGCTCAGCCTCTTAACCTTAATATTTGCGTTGCCTTAGAATTCGTTATTTATAATTACATAGGAGCGGGTCTCGCAGCCATGGAGGCAGACATCTTTGCGCTAAGGCAGCGCAGAGCCAACAAACTAGCGATTGCGAGATCACCCATTACGCTCGAAAGTTACTACGGCAAGTTGAGAGAGATGAAATGAGACGGTACTGAACAATAGATGGCAGTATTTAAATTATCTATGTAAACAAACCTCATCACTTGAGAAGGTAGGTAATGCGGACGTCGTGGAAGACATTTTGTCCCGTAACGCTCGCCGTACTGTTGGGGGGGAGAAGCGGTGGGGGGGAGATGTTCATGCTGCTGCGGTCTGCAGTCATTCATCCCTGCTGCAACCAGACTCTACAATGAGACACTACAGCGGCAATAATTTGTGCAATGTATAATGTGCAGTTTACCATTTGATAACCTGCGCAATTACCTGTTTCTCTACATTTGACACAGAGTGCAAGAACTATATATAAATATAAATATCCATTTATATAAATACCCATGTAACCACCCTGTGCAATAACCCGGTATAATAATACTACCGTTAACAAAAAAAACGAAAGCTGTCATATGTGGACGCACTGTATATACTGTATATATCCATGCACTTTTTTCTTCCTTTGGGCCCCTTCTTCTGCTCCTTTGACTATGTGAGCTGATATAACTATTAAGCATTTCCTGTTGACCTTTTAATGAAGAAAATCAACAGAGTCAAATCCAAAAATGATAGAAGTGAAAATAAGCAGTCTTATTTGTCATTTCAACACGTTAAAATGAAAAGAAATCAAGTTAGTTTTGCAGGTTCCAGAGTAGCCCAATGTCAAAGTATGAAGTAGTGAAAATAGCTATAGATAAGTTGAAGTATAAATATTATACAAGAAAAAATATGCATATTTAGGCAATCATATAGAAAAAACAAATAGGCAACTCTACAACAATACAACAATTATAGCAACATATTCTCATTATCAGTTCGTATGAAATCGTACGAAAAGTTATGCACAGTATTTTGTGGGTTTTTGACGTTTTTTCTCGAAAAAACATATCAGTGCGCATGCGCAGCAAGCCAGACAAAAAAAGCAGATCAGTGGACGGACGTAACACTGGGACGGACGAGCTTTCCACAGTGCAATAATTACTTCATGATGTCTCTCACTAGGTTGCTTGCTGTTTTGTATGTTAGGGTTAGGGTTAATTGTATGTTAAATTGTATGTTATTGAATGGTGCGTAAGATGCGCATGCGCACTGATATCTTGTCTCGAGGCAAGACGTACAAATACGACAAAATACAACGAAAAAAAAAACGTCAAAAACCTAAGAAATACTGTGCATCACTTTTCGTACGATTTCATACGAACTGATAATGAGAATACACTGATTATAGATAGAAATACGGCATTATGAGGGTCCATGGGGACCAAATGTTTTATTTTGTTTTTGTGCATGACTTCCTGTCCCACGCAATCTGCTCTGTGCCAACTCGCTGCATTGAACTTCAGAATTCGATAAAAATATAAAACAATATAAAAGAGTTTGTAAGTCTTGAGTGTAATATGTTCATATGAAATTTTCCGTAAAGGTTTAATGACTTATTTGAATTTGTGTTTATTTGAAGTTCTTAGAATGAAGTGATTTTGTATTTGTTTACAGTTTAACTGGCATGTGTGTAATTCACTCGGTGATAAACAACAAGTGTAACCAATAAAATAACACTTTTATTCATTCCAATTGCAAATGAGTTGAAACAAATGTCTATGGACCCCCCCCCCCCAGGATAGTTTTGTCCCCCTCTGCTCCCAAAACAAAAAAAGTAGCTTGGCCGCTGTATTTGCTCATTGTTCTGTCGGGTGAGCATACCTTGTCACACCAGCATACGCACTGTCAATGCGCATGCATCAGATTTTCGTTTATTACTTTAGTTTTGATATGATATGATAAATAGATTTTAAACTACCTAAACGGGTGTATATCCCTTAAAAAATTAAGGTCAGATTACCATACAATTCAAAAAACACCAAAAAGTAATGAAATTGTGTTTTTTTTTTGTAAAAGACTAAAGGGTTACATGCCCGTTGAGGTTATTTAAAGTTTATTTTTCATACAAAACTAAAAGGAATGATCTAATGGGGTAAACGGGGATAAATTAAAGGGTTAAACAGGTATTGACTCTGGGTGTGCTGATTTGACCGGGTATCCTCCTCTGTTAGAACACTGGCATAACTGTTGTCACAAATCTGAGATATACCTAAAGTTACATTCGGTTTAGTTGCTAATGTAGCAAGAGCAATGTGATGCAACAAAAATAATATATAGATCTATATAAATTCAGATGTCATTGGGCTAATTTTGTTGTTTTTTTGTATCAAAAATAGGTCAGAATTTTATATGCATTTTAATGGGGAACTATGTAAATATTCCCTCATACCTTTCTACAGAATAGTAAGTCAATGCAATTTGTCTTGCTCTCCACTTTAAATGTAAAACCACTCAGAAATAGCAGCCAATGGCTTCATTTTAACTTTCACAAACACTTCTGGAGAGGCATCTGGTGCTGCCGGCACACTGGACCCCATCATGAGGAAAGAGGAGGAACTTTTGTCTCTGGCTTTGGGCTTCTGTTTTCAAGGTCACAGCTGCCTCTATGGTGGCCCACACCGCCATGTCTGGCACCAGTGTGCTGCTTGTGTCCTCTGTTGCCGTCCTGACGGATTTAAGCGTCCTGCCTTCCTTCTGATGGCTTTTTCAGCCATCTTGTTTGCACATGTCATCAACCCAGCACAGACAAAACACATAGAGTGGGGGGGTGGGAACCTATCCCAGTGGGAGAGAGGGATTACAAGCAAAGGTGAGGAAAGTGAACCTGCGACATAAATATGTATCTTACACACCAGTAGCAGAGGCAAGAGTAAAGATACAATCTGTTTATTCAGTTGTTGATTGAAGAGCAATAGATGCTGGAGCAACAAGGCATCTTCAGATCTTTTCCGTTGTCTCGTGGACACAAAGAGGCAAAGACATTCAAAAACTCAGACACAGCAGGCACTGACGATAAGGTGTATCACCCAGCTTTGCAAAAGAAAGAAGAAAGCATGCATGTGAACAGAGCGCAAGTGAAGATCCTTGCACATTTCTTTTTCATGATCACTGTTATGTGGGCTTGGCTGAGCACCTGCTGTGGGGAGATATTGACTGCAGGAACAGGAAAAGTGGTTAATGGAAAGAAGGGTGTGATGGGTGTGTGTGTATGTGTGTGTTTTGGACAGTGATTGTTGTCAAACCCTCCCATATTCCTTAGTATGGATGCTAAAAGATGTGAATCCCCCCCGGCAGGAGACAGTGCAGAATATTGTCTGAAGACATGGGAAGAAACGCCGGGCCAAAACACATCAAGACTGTTTCATGTAAGATATGAAATTTGCATTGAGCCTTTTTAAATGGGGCCCTTTATGTCTGAGAATGACTGACAGTCATAATAGCCAGTTTACACTCAGACAGAGGAGAACAGGAATGGGCAGAGAGCCAAACCTGGTTTCCTCCTGAAAATACAGCCAGGGAAATAATGTGGAGAGGAAGAGTGGAATACTGCAGTTTAACCCTGCATAGTCTGGAGATAGTATACGCTCTATATGCTGGTTATTGCAGTTTAAATAAAATGAGAAAAAAGAAATAGATATGCATTGGTTGCAAAAGTCAGTTTTAAGGACATTGTTGTCTCTAACTATGAAGTAACAATGAATTAAGCAGAAGGAGGAGATGATAAAACAGAAAAAAACACAAATATAGCTCACTGAATTTAAGACAGGTGACTCAAAATCGTACAATACAGTATTTAAACTTGACAAATTTCACCCGTTTAAACAGACCAGAGTTAGTTTCCCCCCATTTGGAGGAGGTCTTGGTCCACTTCCAAACAGACTCTGGTTTGACAGAAATGCAAAGAGCGTACATCTGTCTAGACTTCACAAGCCACCCTATTAATAAATGTAGTATATAGAAGTCAGCAATAGTGCTGCAAGCTTGCAATGGATGTTCATCAACTTAATTAAGTCGCTCTAGATTTTCATAATGGTGCAGAGATGACAGCCTAATCCTGAATGTGGAGAAGACGAGGAGATTATCGTCAACTTCAGGAAGAACCGGCCTATGGACAGCGGAAACATGCAAGAGGCGGAGAGTTTAGTGTCGGAGGTCGTGGATCCATTTTATATTTAGAGGAGGAAAGCGGGGGACGAAGATGTTGTGGAAGAGGACGCCAGGGCGGCAGAAGCTTGGTTTGGTGTAGAAGGCTTCCAGCCGTACATGTTTGAGCCCTTGCCTCGCAACGCTGCCAGTTCTGTTAGCTCTACGCCTGCTGAAGACACAGACGTCCATCCCCGTGAACACTGGGACGCAACTCAATGGGAAAGGAAACGATTCTGATTTCAACCATTGTGTATATTAGCTGCGACATATGAATCAAGATGACTGAAAAAATTTGATTGACAGATGACTGTTGATATATGGTGTTCAAGCTGACATATAACAACTGGCCTGCATAAAATAACGGGAAAAAAAATACAGGACTTTTTTTAGGAATAGAAATTTTGGACAATATATCATCAGATAAAGAGAACATTTATATACATGTTTAAGCCAGAATGATTTGAAATTTAAATATGCTTCCCTACGAATTTAAGTGTTAATTGTTTATGGATACATGATAAAATGTATGGTATGCGAGTGCGTTTTCCAGCAACACACACTGCTTCATCCAATCAAACACAACTGAAACTTGAAATTGACACCTTAGCTGGAATTGTATGAGAAACCAGCAGACTGAAACCAGTCTCAATGAAGCTGGGCTCCAAGGATTCAGTGTGTCATTTACACATTGTTGATTCCAATCAGACCCGCACCAACTTGCTGGAGATACACGGAAAAACCATGCATTTACAATCACTGTTTAGTCATAATTCAATGCCTCTGGAGCTCATGTAGTCGTGGTAACCTTCCTCCTGCTGTTCTGTCAATTCTGTTTGAGGCAAAGGGAACATTCAATTTCCAGCTGCAGAGCAGGCTGCATAATGTGCATCTAGCACAATATGCCTTGTTTTATCACCGGACTCTGTGAGGTATTTTCAGGGGGAAAAAAAAAAGCAGACAGAAACAGGGCTGCTAATTGAAGTGGTCATGCTTCTTGGTTTCCATTAAAGTAATTGGCATATCAATTTAGGACATACATATTTTGTGGAAACACATGCAGCTGAGCTGTAGATGATGTATGAAAGCAATCAGAGGCAGACACTAACAGATATATCAAAAAATAAATCCTCAGTAATAAATAATAAAACTCATAAATTAAGAAAATAAAAAAGCCATTTTATTCTTATTATCTAAAGCATTGCTACTGTTCAGGCTTCTTTAATTCTGGAATTTGGGAATTTTGGTACATGAAATGACACACCACAGTCTCCCAACATAACCCTCTGTGGGTAAGAATACTTCTTGAAGACGGCATCTCCTCTGCTCTTTACCTGAGCCTAGCGCACCTGGAGGAGAAGGACCCCCATGTGCAGATGGACGACCTTATACAGAAGCACCATATAGAGCGTTCTGACCAGCTCGGTTACTGTGTGGAGTGCAGGCTGCAGCGGCGCAGACTGGACAAAGATGAGAAGAGTGGTGAGAACAGGAAAGAAAATCATCATGGCTCCTCTTCCCTCCACAAACGACTTTTCATACCAGCGCTGCGTGTCCCGAGTCCATAAAATCATCAACGACACCTCACACCCCCACCATGATGACAACAAAAGTTGTCTAAGTCTAAAATGAAAAGTCTACATTTCTTTTAAGGTTGAGAGCCTAGCATCCCAGTCTTACTGGGATATTTACAAAGAAATCAACGGCTGAATCAGTTTAAAACAGATTCTAAAACACTAAAGTTACAATTAGTAATGATCAATTATAATGGTCTGTAAGTGAACTGTAAGCAATCCTTGGAGTGAGTTTGGCAAAGGTATTCATACAACACAAAACCATGTCTGGTTCTGTTCACAGCTCAGAGTATTCAACTCAAAGTTCACTTTTCTCTTGCCGTTGCACTGGAAAAACCATCTGGAAATAAGTACAAATTTCTAAAATTACTTGTATTTATCCTTAATTTGAGTAGGTAAATGAGATAGTTTGCCAATGGAATGTTTTTTTAACTCTTAAAAACCCATATTTATTCCGTATGCTCCTGTTCTCCTCAAGTCCACACTTTCCTGCGTTCATATCAAAAACGTACTTGGCGAGAACGTTGTGAATCGAGAAAAAACTGAGCATATGTTGGTGCGCTTGGCCCTGGGTTCCTCCTAATGCAAGACAAAGCTAGCTCATCCATAGCCTCGTGAGACCATCCTGATCTTGCGAGCTTTCAAGGTTTCACTCGCTAATCAGTCTGGAGACTCTCCGTTAAAGAAAATTTGGAGCCGTTCACCAAACGAACGTCCAATCAGCATTGGCTTTGAGGCGGGTTGAGGTGTGACGCAACGAGAAGCGCGACAGTTCAGTCTAAAGAACATGGCGGCTTCAGCCGATGAAACTAGCGTTAGCGTGGCTATCGAGCAAGTTTTATCGGAATTACAGAGTATTTCTTCACTGAAAGAAGAGCAAAACACTGCTCTGGAGGCTTTTCTCAGAGGAAAAGATGTTTTTGCTCTTCTCCCGACTGGTTTCAGCAAGAGTTTGATCTATCAATTGGCTCCTCTTCGTCGTCGCTCTGTTAGTACGTCATATGCTTCGTTGATCTGATTGGTTTATTTGGCCCGTCTATCACCAACATAGGCCAATCAGCTAACCAGTATTTTCGCCCCTTCCCAAAATTACTTCAACGGAAGGTTTCCAGATGGATATGCGGAGCAAATCCATCTGGCGGAGTCAGGTTAGCTCATCCATTCCACAGACCTGAATCCAATTTGTTAAATTATTTTATCTTCCAGTCCACTTGGCCAGTGAGTCAAAGAGTTAATTTCGGACCCTCATTAAAATGAGGTCATACATGCCTGTGGAGGCCACACACAATACTGAGCCTCATTGTGACTTGTTTTAAGGACATTACATCAGAGATGGACTAGTCTGTAATGTGTTTTTTTCACCATGTTGCATGTGTCAGAAAAGCCAGTCCTCCATTTGTTAATAAAATAGATTTTTCATTCATGATTTTTGTGTGATTTTTGTTGTCGGTACATTCAACTTTGTACCTTACAAAGTATAATATGAGAATATTTAATTCATTTAGATCTAGGATGTATTATTTGAGTGTTTCCTTTATTTTTTGAGCAGTGTAAATAACTAGATTATATCTATAATGTACTGATGGTGTATTTTTCCCTTTACTAGACTGGCTTTGAACTTAACAACTTACTGTTGCCACCAATCAGACTGGGGTGCAAAAGAGTAGATTATTGAAAAAAAAATAGATATAAGTGTCCAGATATAATAAAGTGGCTTGAAATGCATGTTAGACGATGAAGAAGGAATGCTCGATACTTTCTTGGTAATCAGTGTTAATGCAGCAGTTTTATGTTAATCCAGCACTATTATGTTAATGCAGCAGTATTATACAAGTTATTTTGATGTTTGTGACATTTTCAAACCATATCCAAGGTTGTTCTAAATGTATAAATGCCAGTTGTGAGGAAATTCATTCATGCCAAGTTGAGTTTATTACCGTTTTTAAAATAATTTATTTCTCTCTCCTAGATGGTTACTAAAACAACTTTGCTTTTTAGAGCCCGTATTCTACTCTTTGAAATGTACCTTGGCTCATCCCTACTTTCCACTGATGCTTGCTGTAAATATCCCACAAGCTGTCACCTAATGTTGGTGGTCTAATGGTCTGGATGACCCTGTGGAAACGATGCCACCCCACATCTTTCCCATCTGCTGCATGCTAGTTGTAGAGAATAATCAGCTCATGTCCTTGAACATACGGGTGTGGATGTCATTAAAACATGCAAGCTCAAGAAAAGAGTTATGAGAAAAGGGGCAATGGTTGAAATTCATCATTTAAAAGCAGAACTACTGTATGGCAAACTGTTTGACCTCCAGAGGCACTATGGAAATGTGTTGTTTAAATGTGCTATCATGTTGTAAAAGCTCTTTATTAGAAATATGGCAACTGAATAAAACTCTGACAAGTAAACCAGACATGTTGATAATAAGTAAATTATTGGTATAAGTAACCTGACTCCGCCAGATGGATTTGCTCCGCATATCCATCTGGAAACCTTCCGTTGAAGTAATTTTGGGAAGGGGCGAAAATACTGGTTAGCTGATTGGCCTATGTTGGTGATAGACGGGCCAAATAAACCAATCAGATCAACGAAGCATATGACGTACTAACAGAGTGACGACGAAAACACAACCACAAGCCAGGCTACTCTTGCCGAAACCAGTCGGGAGAAAAGCAAAAACATCTTTTCCTCTGAGAAAAGCCTCCAGAGCAGTGTTTTGCTCTTCTTTCAGTGAAGAAATACTCCGTAATTCCCATAAAACTTGCTCGATAGCCACGCTAACGCTAGTTTCATCGGCTGAGGCCGCCATGTTCTTTAGACTGAACTGTCGCGCTTCTCGTTGCGTCACACCTCAACCCGCCTCAAAGCCAACGCTGATTGGACGTTCGTTTGGTGAACAGCTCCAAATTTTCTTTAACGGAGAGTCTCCAGACTGATTAGCGAGTGAAATCTTGAAAGCTTGCGAGATCAGGGTGGTCTCACGAGGCTATGGTATAAGCGCTATGAGTAGAAAATCAGTAAATTGAATTTGAATGACCCTGAGTGGAACTGTATTTGTATAATTCGAGTTTAAATGCATAAGTCTGAAAATAAATTGAAACCAAATGAAAATTAAATTTGATGTTTTAAAATGGTATTTTTTGTTTTGTTTTTTTACAGTGTCCTGTCTGGCAATGTGACAATAAGAATAAATGTCTTGATGCCAAAAGGAGCCAAACAGATTTTACTTTCACAAGTGGACCAGTACGCCTATCGCCATAGTGCTCCGCTTGTTCATGTATATAAATTGCTTTATTATAATCATGCAGGGAGTTTTACAGATTATATGGACGGAATGTAAGTAGAACAGGAAAGGAAAAACAGAAAAAAAGGAGAAAAGATGGAAGAAAGAGGAGATAAAAGGGAATTAATTGCTTTAAAAATGTATGTTTACGCACTTGAACCAGTTCTGCTGAATTATAAACACAATACCTGCTCTCATCTCAATGCAGTTCTAAAATATATACTATTGTCAAAGCACTAAAAGCATTTCTTATGCATTTACAACCATTTCCACGAGGAAAGTGTTTTTTTTTCACAAAAAAAAAAAAATCCTTCTGTCATGCAAAATTCTAAAATCAATTGATTATGCTCAAGGCTCATCTCATGGGCAAACAGCTGTCACATAATTTTACAATTAGAAATCAGAGGTAGAGACAAAAAAGACCACAGGTGAGACGCTCTATTTTAGAGAAATAGAGGCCATGGAAGGATGCATCATACTTTGTTAGTTTTTGAATTTTATTTTGTTGCTTTTAGCACATGTACAGTAAACTCTGTTATTTTTTGCATTTAGCACCATGTACAGGTTTGTGTTTTTTTTGTATTTGTGGTAAAAAAGGAAAAATACTGCACCTTTTTTGGGGTTTTGAGTTTTCAAAAATAAAAATATATATCTATATATGTAAACAATTACAGCACATATATACTCTGTCTGCAGCAAGTGTAACGTCTAAAAGAAAAGGCTCTAAGTCATAATTTGAGATTTCCATTCTAGATCATACTCATCAGTGTTCTGATTGTTCTTATGAATGTTTATTTGGCAAGAAAATAGCGCTCTGAGAGAAATGCATATTGTTTTGAAAGCAGTTTGAATTTGCCGGAGAAATGACAAGTTTTGTGTCTTTTATGATTTGTGTGTAGAGTTCTGACACAATGACGCATGTCAGAAAACATATGAAAACATAAGAGCCGAAATCTAAACGGGCTAATAATCAAGTTGATGGAGAGCAGTTAAAGAAAGAAAACCCTCCGAAACAAATGTTATCCAATGGTAATTGGAACACTTACACATTTTCATGTGTAACACAGACTGCTTACAACCTCTAAGTAGTTCCCATTGTAAGAAATGTGAACATAATTATTAAAATGGTTAAAAAGTATTCCGTTTAAAGATTTTGTGATTATTTGCAAATTATTAATAGCAAATAGCAGAAACCTGATAAGAAAAAAATAACCAATTAATCAGTTTCTTCATTTGAAGAAATAGAACCCATTTCCTTTCAATGCTGCGCTCTGCTGCGATTACCTAGAGCTGTATCTACATTGGCTGGGTTGGTTATTCTTTTCTCACATGTGGAGGCAGCTATCTGAAGCCTCCATGCTGCTGGATTATCCCATTTAGGACCAATCCTTTTGCAACAGTTGAAAGGATGAGAGTGTTGGCTAGGGTTGGATCATTTCCAATCCCTGCTGGTGTTTCTCCTTCGACTCCCCTTCCAGAACAGCTTCAGACAGGGGCCAGAATCCTCCATCACATCATCCAGGATCTGTCATTTCTCAGTCTGAACAGTCACACCCCTGCAGGACCTAGCATGTTTTTTATTTATGCTGAGAAAAATTTTTATTTAGATTTTCTCTGTACTTTCTTCTTCTTTTCTATCATTCTTAAAATTTTTCTTCTGTAAAAATCTGTAGAAATGTGTAAAATTAAGGGTTTGCACCTCTGGTTGATGATGGGTGCATAGGCGATGCCAAAACATAATTAAGCAGCAAGTACAAAAATAATGCAAAGACAGAAAATAGGCAAAACACAAAAACCATATTAACACACAAAACTGATGCAAAGGAACAATGCTGCAATTGAAGAAAACACACAGCAGCAAAGAGGGACCTCCTGACATCTTCAGCTCCTGCTGTGAACTGTACGGTTTCCCACAATCCTTTGCATGACAGTACATATAGGCACAGCCCAACTCACTGAGTAAAAAAATATATATTTCTTCAATAAACTCTGTGTAAAAAACTACTAATGTTCAAATCTTTATATGTTTTGGGTTTTATCATGTAGACATTCATCTGTGTTGTGTAACTTTTGTCTTTTGTAGTTCTTTTCGGAAGGTTGTAGTCCCAATTTCCTCTTTGCCATTCATGTATGTGTCCATTGTATAAGGTGGACTGGATTCTTTTGGATGGTTGGAGTTTTTTTCTGTTTTGTTTTATTTGCTACGTACAGCGTTTTTTATTTGCATGTGTTTTATATATGTTTGCATCATTTATGTAGTTGCAGCAGGTTTTGTATTTGCAGTTATGCTTCTCTTTGCTGCTGTCTTTTTTGTAGCATTTCTCTTATGCATTTTTTTCATTTGCATGAGTTTGCTAGTCTATTTTTGGTGTTTGCAAGCCTTTTTGTGTTTTCCATACTTCATGCTACTAGACTCCTGACTAGATTTTCAAAGTTCTGTTATGTAACTCCAATTTAAATGCAACTTCACTGCCATCTATTTCTTCATGTATTACATTTCAATTTGCATGGACAGACAACAATTTATATAGCTAAACCCACTACTTCCATTGGGGCCTTGAGGTAAAGTGATTAAGACCTGCTCATTCTCTCCTGTATAAAATGAAAAACTAAAGGAGACAGTCCTTTCTTCTGTGGCTCCAAGAACTTTGGAGCCTTATTTCCCACACTGGAGAATAAGAGGACTTGACAGCTTCTTTTAAAGGACAAATAATAAAATCTGTTTTTACACATATATTTTTTGTTGTATATAGTTTTGTTGATGAGGCAATTTGTGAATTTTATTCTAAAAAGTGCTATATAATTCAAGTTTTACTTTCGCAATCAGCTCCTCGATGGAAGTGTTGAGAAAGAGAAAGGACTGGACTGAACTGGAGATGATTAAATGTGAGCAAGCCAAATGCAAAGAGTGTCAGACACATCATACTTTTTCTCTGGCTTTCTCAACACTGCATAGTTGGGAACAATAACTTGACTAACTGCTAAAAAAAACTCCCATGACTCCTACTCAGATTGAATGTAAAAATGAAACTTTTCCAGGATCCATTTTCCAAACTTTACTGTCCCAATTATGGTAGGTACTTTACAGAGATCAGTTTTTTTTTTCTTGTAAAAAAAAAAAAAAGAAAAAAATATGGAAGGAAGGAAGGAAGGAAGGAAGGAAGGAAGGAAGGAAGGAAGGAAGGAAGGAAGGAAGGAAGGAAGGAAGGAAGGAAGGAAGGAAGGAAGGAAGGAAGGAAGGAAGGAAGGAAGGAAGCTAAAGATTTCCAACTTTTTCCATACAGGACTCTAAGAGTCTTAATCTTATCTTATCCTTCTGTGCAGCACCTTTATTAAACTGTTCGTCGTAAAATTACGGAAAAGGGGCTTAAAGCAAAAAGGGAGGCAAGAGTAGATTGTAACTGATGAAAAGAAGAATAAATAAATGGAAACGTGAAAGGAAGTAAGAATCGAATAAAGGAATATATCACAGGAAGAGAAATGGAAAGAAACATTGAGATGAAAGAATGGATGGATGGATGGATGGATGGATGGATGGATGGATGGATGGACAAGGAGGAAAGGAAGGAAGGAAGGATTGATGGATGGACAAGGAAGAACGGAAGGATGGATGGATGGACAAGGAAGGAAGGAAGGAAGGAAGGAAGGAAGGACAAGGAAGGAAGGAAGGAAGGAAGGAAGGAAGGATGGATAGATGGACAAGGAAGGAAGGAAGGAAGGATGGATGGATGGACAAGGAAGGAAGGAAGGAAGGAAGGAAGGAAGGAAGGATGGATGGATGGATGGACAAGGAAGGAAGGAAGGAAGGAAGGAAGGATGGATAGATGGACAAGGAAGGAAGGATGTATGGATGGATGGATGGACAAGGAAGGAAGGAAGGATTGCTGGATGGACAAGGAAGGAAGGAAGGAAGGAAGGAAGGACAAGGAAGGAAGGAAGGAAGGAAGGAAGGATGGATAGATGGACAAGGAAGGAAGGAAGGAAGGATGGATGGATGGACAAGGAAGGAAGGAAGGAAGGAAGGAAGGACAAGGAAGGAAGGAAGGATGGATGGATGGATGGACAAGGAAGGAAGGAAGGAAGGAAGGAAGGAAGGATGGATAGATGGACAAGGAAGGAAGGATGTATGGATGGATGGATGGACAAGGAAGGAAGGAAGGATTGCTGGATGGACAAGGAAGGAAGGAAGGAAGGATGGATGGATGGACAAGGAAGGAAGGAAGGAAAGAAGGAAGGATGGATAGATGGACAAGGAAGGAAGGAAGGATGGATGGATGGACAAGGAAGGAAGGAAGGAAGGAAGGAAGGATGGATGGATGGACAAGGAAGGAAAGAAGGAAGGAAGGAAGGAAGGATGGATGGACAAGGAAGGAAAGAAGGAAGGAAGGAAGGAAGGAAGGATGGATGGACAAGGAAGGAAAGAAGGAAGGAAGGAAGGAAGGATGGATGGATGGATGGACAAGGAAGGAAGGAAGGAAGGAAGGAAGGAAGGAAGGAAGGAAGGAAGGAAGGAAGGAAGGAAGGAAGGAAGGAAGGATGGATGGATGGATGGATGGATGGATGGACAAGGAAGGAAGGAAGGAAGGATGGATGGATGGATGGATGCCCCTTTTCAGAGCACGAGATTGGAAAAACAGATTTTCCAACTTTCCGTTTCTATGATGTCAACGTTCCTGTAATCAGAACCACGCTTTGTAAAAGCTCAGTTCTGCTGAAACATCCAGCTCTTTTAACATGGAACATCTAAACTACTCATAAACCGTGTTTTTTTTCTTTTTCTCACCCCTACATGAAAAACGATGCATGTGCATGTTGTTGAAAATCAACTAATTTAAAACTGATTTATATGCAATTTCTTCATGTGGAAACCTTAATTCCTCCACCAGTCACAGCGGGGAAAGGACAGATTGGCTTCTAATGGCTATCCAATACTATGCTGCAGTATACCTATGTGTTGTTTAATAAGGTGAACTGACCTTTCATCATGGTTATAAATCAATGACATTCTCCCACGCTCAAGCATTGCATGCAGCTGCATAAAATTATCTCCCTGTTTGCTCATGCACACACATCCACACACAAAGTCAGACTTTAAAAGAAAAATCCCTACTTCATTGGCCCTCTGCTTACTTACATTTGTGAAACGATTTTCTTTACAGAAACAGTCTTGCAAAGTGCTTTCAACCTCAATGCTCAGTGATGAAATAAAAGAAACAAATTTCCTGTAGTGACTCTGCAGTCGTGGATGTGTGTGAAAATTACAGAAACAGATAGAAAAAGATTGCATTTGATTGGAGGCCAATTGTAGATGTTTGCGTTTCAGCACCTTTTGATGTTGTTTGTGAAAGAACCTGCCGGCCTTTCAGGCAGTGATTGCAGACCCTTCACTGAGGCAAACTGGCCGCGGTGCAGCTTTGTAATGAAGGCATTACCAACAGCAAAGGAGAGTAACAGCCAACATCCATATTCCACTCATTTACCTCCCAAATAATCCTTCACCTCTGCCTGCAGCAGTTGCAATAACGACAAAATCAAAAGTAATGCTGTCTCATCTGTCAGAGAAAACAATATAAAAGCAATGTATTTCTTATTACTCCGCCTCACACGCTGGATCCTTTTTGTCTATCTTTGATCACCAAAATACAGCCCTGAAGCGGAGCACTTTCTTCCAAATTGCAATTTATTTTTGCATCATCAACACAAAAGAAGTGGCAATAAAGTCTCACAGTGTGCCTAGAAATACTTTCTTCTCCTGGGTCCCGCCACAGGCCCAGATAGAAACATAAGTCCACACATGGCTGTGTTTCTGATTGCGTCTGTGCAAAGGAGTGCGTGGAGGGAGGGGGTGCATTTGGAATATGTTCCCCGCTACTCTAATAAGCCACCGGCTTGATGCCATTGCTCTCCTGCATGGGAGGAGATAAGAACTGGCAGAGCGGCAGTCTGGGTTCCCATCGAAACCCAGTTTGCTGCTAAGCCCCCTCACAGCCCCGAGCAGAACCTCAAAATGAGCACACACAGTAGGTGCACCGACGCACAGGATACAATGGCAGCCCCACAATGAGGTAACGTTATGATTACAGATGCAAGAGCACAGACGGCGGTGCATTGGGAATATGAGGTGGGAGAGGAGGGGGTAGGGAAGGAGAGGGAGAAAATAACAAGTGTTAAGTCCACTGAGACAGCATTAAAAAAGCACAATGCTCGGGTTGTTGTTAAAAAAAAATGAGACTACTGAACTGAGGAATCCCCACTATTTTTCTTTTTCCTCATGCACATTTGAATAAAAAAAAAATTCCAGCAAGGCTCTTCCCACAATCAGTTAATCTCTATTTTTATATGAATTTATTTTATATGCTTCACTAACTATGGCAATAACTTGACTGAAGAGGAGAAACTTTTTGAATTTTTGTGGAATCCTTTGCATATCAAACCACGTTATTTGGATCTCATGGGAGTTCAGTTCTCTTCTTTAACCAGATAAGCTTAACCCCACTGCAAATGGAGCAGATGCCAAACATCAATAAATCAGCACCTAACAAAGGCTACATCATTATGGAGGCCATGCACTTTCCTATCTTGGCCAATCTATAATGTGATCCTGTTGTCGATCTGTGGAGTGAGTTGTGTTGAAAAAGAGAAAGTTATCAGTTATCTTATTAGAATAATATGAAAGAGTAAAGAAATCCTTCCAAACTTATTTACATTTTTTTTTACTGGTAATTGACCATTGGGTGCAAATTCCTAAACAAAATCAAACATCCCTCCCGCCATTCCGCTGCCTGCCTGTAAGTTCAGGACTAACAACCAGCAGTGGGTGGGAGTGGGTTCTACTTTTGGTGATGGGAAAGCCTATGGAGTGAATTTTGGTGTTTAATTATTGTTGAGAGCATAGACATGTTTTGTAAATGAAAATACAAAAAAAATGCGATTCAGAAAGAAATTTTAACAATGTTTTGGTAAAGAGAGGTTTTGGAGGTAACTTTTATCCAATTTTATTATCGCAAATTTTCTATTTCCTAATTTGCATGTTTTCCAAACAAAAACAAGGCTTTGTTGGACTACTGTATAAAACCTCGACCTAAACGCTATTCCTGACATTTTGAATTCAAAAAGCTTCCTGGATGGGGAGCAAAACGTCTTCAAACTTGGAAACAAAGTCCAGTGGATTGTTTTTAATTATCATTTTTGGAATATATTTTCAAATTAAATATTTTTTTTTCAAATTTCTCTTTTTCAGATTGAGTTTTATGATTTTTTTTTTAAATAAGGTTTTTCCAGATCACATTCTCTTCACTTCTGGGGGCAGAATTTCCTCTCGATATTGCGGAGCGAAGAGTAATTTTGGTTTTTCCGCCAGCACGTTAGCAACAACATTTTTCTTGGTCATTGTGCAATAAATGAGGGTTGAAGTAAACAGAATGTGGTGTATATAACACAGTTTTTAAAAAACGCAATTGGTAAAACTAAAAAAAAAAAAAAAGGACATTTGAAAATTAATTGAAAATATAAAACCTGCAAAAAAAATTTTGGAAATGTAAAATCTGTTAAAGATAAATATAAAATGTTATTTGAAAAAAATTAATATGAAAACAAAATAAAAAAAAAAACACACAAACAAAATGAAATCGGTGGAAATTTACTCTCGAAACCTTTTCAAAGTTTCATTTCTGGATTTCTCTTTTAAACTTTCAATTCATGAAACAGATTCTTTGAAATATTGGTGCAATTTTTACTCCGTTAAAGTCCAAATCTCCTGGATGGAAAAAAAAATTACACTTCTTAATTTCTTGCAAAAACAGTGAGACGGATGTTTACCTCCAGTTTTCAGTTATTTCCTAAAATATCTGTGTAGATATCTCTAAATGATGGTTGCTATATGGACAAAACCTCCCATTTCACTGTTTACTCACTCAGACTGCATTTCTGCACGTCTCTGCAAAGATCCTTCTGTCACTCCTTCTTCAATTGATGGAAGAACATCTTATTCTATAGCGGTGTGTTCCCAGGATCTCCAAAATATTATTATTCCTATGACCTAACACCTTGTTTTGCTCAAGAGAGTTTTTCCATAAATTGTCTTTCTCCCAGACTTTAAGAAAAGAGGTTCTGTCATTATATACATAATATATAAACACCTTGTTTACATGTATACATCATTTTATGGAAGAAAAATAAAATAAATTAAAATCATTTTCTTCAGTAGTCTTTAGTTTTATAATCTTAACTCTGTAGTGAGGAAATTGGCATGGTGACTATCACACACTTGTCAGGAGGCCAAGCAGTCTTGGAGGTGGGACCCAAACTGGTTGAAAGAATAACATGCTCTGAAGAGTTTTCAGCTGACAAAACTTTAATTTTTTTTCTGGTGCAGGACTTCAACAAAACCACACCAAACACAGAACAATGGCAGACATGTTTCTTATATAGAGGAGGAACTAAATCTGAAGAAACCATTTTTAAAAGGATGTTCAGCTTCACAATAACAAGAAGAAAAGGAGTTGTTTTAAACGAACAGCTGATTAAGAAATACTTTTACCAATAAATACAGAAAACAAATATTTCAATTCAACCCAAACAAATACTCAAACTCAATATAGAAAACACCATGCATCAGATCAACCTCCCCCCTTCAATTATCCAATGGTGCAGTCCTGTACACACCTGCTTGGAGGGTGAAACGGCAGAGGTGAATATTTCACAATACTTTACCTCTTTAATCCATGAATTTCCCTTTTATGAAGAGTTAAACAAAACAAAATGAATTTACCTTTTTACAAAAATGAAAACAAAATGTGGCCAACCAAAGAACCACAACCCAAACAAATCCACTTCACCCAAAACAACAAAAATAAACCAATGTAGAAAACCAGATGCTGTGTTTAGCTGCTACTTTGGCTCATTTTTACAGTGTAAGTAGTGATAAATATTGTTATTCTTGGCAGACAAGGCCTGGAAGCTTGTTTAATGGGTTGATGTGCCATCTTCCTTTGTCCAAATTAGCAAGGGATGCAGTGATGAGGAGAAGTCTGTAGATGCATATATATGTACTGTGCTAAGTGCATTTGAAAGCAAATTGTATTTAAAGTAGATAAAGGAATACATTTTGGACTGAAATATTAGTTCTTAATTACATCCTGTGTCTTAAAGATTGGGCTCACTCTACAACATTGATGAGAATAAATGATCAAGTTTACAGCTTAAATTTTACACATGTGCTCAGATGTACGGCTTGTGATTTTTATAACTGTTTTTTATGACTGAGATGGAAAAATAACCTGTGTAAATATGTATAGAGGAAAGAAACAAGTTCCAAACAGAGTTGTTTTCATCAACAATGACGAAATTATTTTCTGACGCTATTTTTTTCATGACAATAACGAAAACTGTTCAGCTAAACATGGATCTTTGATGAATGGGTGTGAGTTGCCGTGGACTAGATGAGACTACATAAGAATGTTAGCGGGTGGTCTTTCAGACATTTAAAATGCATCATGGTGCTGTAATCTGGTAAGCAGTATCAGCTATGTTGCTGCGTCCTGTTTGGTCATGCAGCCCACCTGCCGTGTACATTCTGCATGGAGCATGGCAGCAGTGGCAGGGGTGACAATAAGCAGGAATGGTCCGGGCGTCTGAGAGAACTCTGACAAACTCGTCTCTTCCAGCTCTGTTTGTGCAGATATGTGTCTTTAGCTCAGAGTCTGTGCTTGTGCTCCATATTGGTGGTTCACTCTCAGCAGTATGGCTCCTCCTGCCCTCGCTACTTAATAAACTATATGTGGCTGATCATCCTCTGCCAAGCGTAAAACATCCTTTTGTCTAAATATCAGGATTTTTTTTCTTTCAGCTCATAAGAGGTGATGCTAAACATTCTTAAACTTCTACCAAAAGGAACCCCTAAATTATATCCAAATAAGATATTTCATTGCGTGCTGCTTATTTTCTGACAAAGATCCAGATGAAAAGGTACAAAGATATTTGAATATTTCTTCCTCATAGTTCTCGTTTCTATCTATTTAAATATGATATAAATGTTTCTTTGTATTGTCCTTAAAACATTTTGTCTGAATTTCTTTAAATATGTCACCGTTTAAGTTAGCATATTAATTTTATTTAGGTCTGGATTGCCATGGCATTGCAAGGCAATTATGTATTGTTTTTATATCAATCCCCCAATTAATTTAAATCTACTTTGACCCCAGCAGCAGTAACCAAGGGGTAAATTCTCAGAAATAAACCCACAATTGTAGAAAGAGAATGTTTTTGTTTTTGTTCTTTGCTTTTTTGGACTAATGAAGATTTTATTGACCTGTGTGTAATGCATAATTTATAGTAGATCAGGAAGTACTTGCTTTACGATGGAAACCTTGTAAGTCAAAAATAAGTATTTTGTACATTTTGTTAGCTTGTCTGTCTGCTATATAAACCAATATGATGTGTTGAACTAGATCTACTATTTTCACAACTTTTGTGAGAGACTTTTGTATTAATGTAGGGCATTAATTCATATCAAAGTTTCTTTGAATTCTATAAATAAAATTTCTCTGCCCAACAGCAATGATGGCATCTTGGCAGCATTCTATATCCAGCAATTGTAGTATCTAGGCTAGAGCTGTCAGTCTGGTAAATAATCTGGTTATAATTCGATATTTTAAAGTTAACTGTTTTATGATTTTCAACATAAAACTGAAAACCTTTTTGAGTTTCAGTCGACTAAAACTGTTTAAGATACAATATCGTTTGTGACTAGAACTAATAATAGTTTTCTTCCTGAAGACTAAATCTAAAATGGCTGTCAAAAACAACACTAGTACCAAAGTAGTAACAGCAAAGTTACCAGCCTGAGACTTCAAAGGGGTCTAGAAAACACCAAAAACCATATATATTCATGTTAAAATGCAATAATGTAGGACAAATGTATGCCCTGATGTGGTTTACTTAGTCTTTTTTAAACCTAAAATATATTTTTTGTACCAGGAGCAAACAGCAGACCTAAACATTGTTGTACGCCGTCACCATATGCTGGTGACATTTATCAAGTTGTGGTCTTCAGCAGCTTTAACTTCCGTTTAAGTCAACACAAATTTTATACTCTTGTTTTATCCTTCTTTGCAACTGATCATTTTTGTGCTTTTTTACATTTGTTTTTGGACTTTTTGTCTTTGTTTTCACACCATTACCGAAAAATACCTTTCTAGTTTACTTACTGCAAACGCAGAATTCGTACCTCCAGTTGCATGGGGTTAAGATATATACTAAAATGGTTAACTTTACCAACGAATATGCCCAAAAATGTGTAAAGAACATAAAAAATCTATAATAAGACACCAAAGTACCCTCTACTCTGGTGTAGATTTGTTTTTAAGTCAGAGGATTAAAACGGCTTCCCTTAAAGGTGCATTGTAACTTTGTTGGACATTTTTTTTTTTATTTATAAGCCTGTTGTTCACTCTAGTCGCAAACAATGTTTTCCTGAATGATTTCCACATTCTGCTGCCATTTTATTTCTCATTTTTGTGTTTTATGTTTTGTTTTGACTCAGTTTGTTAAAAACATAGACTCATTTTTTGCATATTTGCAATAACAAAAGGGTTATTATTATTGACAGCATTGTTAAACGGGAGCTCTACAGTCTAAGTACAAAAGACACAGACAGATAGATAGATAGATAGATAGATAGATAGATAGATAGATAGATAGATAGATAGATAGATAGATAGATAGATAGATAGATAGATAGATAGATAGATAGATAGATAGATAGATAGATAGATAGATAGATAGATAGATAGATAGATAGATAGATAGATAGATAGATAGATAGATAGATAGATAGATAGATAGATAGATAGATAGATAGATAGATAGATAGATAGATAGATACATAGATAGATAGATAGATAGATACATAGATAGATAGATAGATAGATAGATAGATAGATAGATAGATAGATAGATAGATAGATAGATAGATACATAGATACATAGATAGATAGATAGATAGATAGATAGATAGATAGATACATAGATAGATAGATACATAGATAGATAGATACATAGATAGATAGATACATAGATAGATAGATAGATAGATAGATAGATAGATAGATAGATAGATAGATAGATAGATAGATAGATAGATAGATAGATAGATAGATAGATAGATAGATAGATAGATAGATAGATACATAGATAGATAGATAGATAGATATATACATAGATACATAGATAGATAGATAGATAGATAGATAGATAGATAGATAGATAGATAGATAGATACATAGATAGATAGATAGATAGATAGATAGATAGATAGATAGATAGATAGATAGATAGATAGATAGATAGATAGATAGATACATAGATAGATAGATACATAGATAGATAGATAGATAGATAGATAGATACATAGATAGATAGATAGATAGATAGATAGATAGATAGATAACATAGATAGATAGATAGATAGATAGATACTAGATAGATAGATAGATAGATAGATAGATACATAGATAGATAGATAGATAGATAGATAGATAGATAGATAGATACATAGATAGATAGATACATAGATAGATAGATACATAGATAGATAGATACATAGATAGATAGATAGATAGATAGATAGATAGATAGATAGATAGATAGATAGATATATACATAGATACATAGATAGATAGATAGATAGATAGATAGATAGATAGATAGATAGATAGATAGATAGATAGATAGATAGATACATAGATAGATAGATAGATAGATAGATAGATAGATAGATAGATAGATAGATAGATAGATAGATAGATAGATAGATAGATAGATAGATAGATAGATAGATAGATAGATAGATAGATAGATAGATAGATAGATAGATAGATAGATAGATAGATACATAGATAGATAGATACATAGATAGATAGATACATAGATAGATAGATACATAGATAGATAGATAGATAGATAGATAGATAGATAGATAGATAGATACATAGATAGATAGATACATAGATAGATAGATACATAGATAGATAGATAGATAGATAGATAGATAGATAGATAGATAGATAGATAGATAGATAGATAGATAGATAGATAGATAGATAGATAGATAGATAGATAGATAGATAGATAGATAGATAGATAGATAGAATTTATATATTGAGGACCTTTACTTCACCACACTGGCAAAAGATCAATTGTGCCAAAAAACAAACAAAAAACATATGATCTTGCAGCATTAAAAAAATAATACATGTATTAATAGTAAAAGCTTAACATGCAGGTATTTAACTGTGACTCAAATCATCCATTCTGTTTATTTAAATGTATTTGTCAAGTTTGGTGGAGGTTTGACAGGATCCAAATGCAGACACAGAAGCTGAAGTGGTTTCTTGTAGATTTACTTAACCAAAAGTCCAACAGAAGAAACAATCCGAAACATAAATCCACAAAATCCTCAATGCCTTTATTTAAAATATAAAAAATCAATTCAAAATTGTAAATGGAATAATTACATGTCATGCAAAAAAATACAGTTATTTAAAAATGAATATAATTTCTAAACTTTGTATTTATAGATAAATGACTCAACCAACCACTGTGCCACGTGTTTTTAGTGGGAGCACAACAAAAAATGCCTTCTAAAAAATAAGAAAAAAAATATAGTGTTTTAAGTGAATAATTGCTTATTTTGAGCAAAATAATCTGCCAGTGCAGCAAGCAAATGAGACTTGGTAAGATTTCTTAAAACAAGAACATAATATCCAAGTAGTAAGCATCCAAAAAAACTTAAATCAAACAGAAAAATCTATTTTTCCTAAACTTGTTAAGATTTTTTCTCTTATTTTAAGCAATGTATTCTCATTTATTAGTCATTATTGCTTAGAATTAAATGTCCTCTAAGCAATTATTGCTCAAAACAAGCATACAACAGGCTTAAAAACAAGGCAAATGTACTTGATACCAGTTCATTTAAAGGCTTAAAACTAGTCTATGTGTCTTAGCTAGAATTAATTTAATTATTTAGGTGTAGTGAATGTATGGGAAAAATACACCTGACAAAAACTTCAAAACGTTTAAAAAAAAAAAAAAAAAAAGAACGTTTTGAATTTATTTGAGAAAAAAAAAAAAAAAAAAAGCTGAGGGCTGCGCAGGCCAAACAATGAAGAGATGGTGATGTAGCAGTATTGCTATGCTGTAGTCTGTTGTGTTTTCTGTAGTCACAATCAGAAATGTTTCGGAACCTCTGCCCCACCTAAACATTCTGTAGATGTGTTAATGAAGTCAATATATGTATTAATTGATTCATTAATTGATGAAATAGTTGTAGGTATAACTTTGGCTGATAAAAAAATATATATTTTTTTCCCCCCAACCCTTCTTCATTGAAATGTTGAACTGAGAAATAGCTAACCTGCATTTAAAGGTTTGAAAGTGGGGCCAATGGTCCCTTTTCTCCTAACTAGGTGGGAAAAACAACGATTCAACCAACTGAAGAATCAAACGGGATGGCAGAACTGCTTTACTGAACACCAAAAGCCTGAGGGGGATCCTAAAATATATTTTTTTCTTCACAGATGTAATAACTTTTCTATTAAATTAGTTAAATTACAAAAAAATAAAATCTCTGCCTGTACGGCACACAGCTTCATCACTGAAAAGAATCTGCAGTTCTTATCATTACACCAAAACTGGAGTCATTAGAGAGCAGCAATTAATAATATATATATTTGTTGTGCAAGACAGTTGTTGTGAGTTTGGCTGAAGGAAGCCAAATAAGTAGTTTCAATGTCAGCTGATGAAGGACTAAACATATGAACACATGGCTGCTGCTCAAAGAGAAAGTCACAAGACTTATAGTGAAAATCCAGTTGTGCAAGCTTCACACCATTCCTGAAGAATGGAGTCCGCTCCAGAGTATCATGGATGACTGAACCGCTGTATTTACAACAAGGTTCTTATCCTGCAGAAGCTGTGTTTGTCTGTTAACCCTCTGCTATCTTTTATGGTAGCAGACAGTTTTAAGGGCTATACTGACAGGCTAAAGCAGGGAAAATCCCTCTCAGGAATTCCCCCCCTATACTAGAGCCTCTGAGAGGGCTTCAACCAAGGGGGAGGAAGAAAACTGAAAGACTGCAAACACAGCAACAACAGCAGGACTGAGTAAGAGATGAGCTACCCAGAGGAAACACAGAGAAAGAGATATAGATAGGAATAAGCAATAAAATGAGAAAGATTTTAAGGCTTTGGTTGCTCAGCTGGGCTGTCCATTAAATCGGGTTTTAAAATTATCCTGAGCAGGAGTCCATGGTCAGAAATCCTTCTGAGCTGGAGAACTGAGGGCTGAAAACAACAAGGGATTGCATTTATAGGAAACAGATTGGTTGTGATATTCCCTGAGACATTAATGCATCTTTTTTTCCTGAAGAGCTAAAACATCCACAGAGAGTGTAATGGAGCTGGAATAAAAAACAAACGAAATAAAACAACCGTGAATGAACGGTGCTGAACAGCAGCCTCAATCATCAAGGGACTTTCAAGATTCTTTAATTTAGATATAAAAAAAACTACAAAAAAACATAAGTGTGTTTTTCATGGAACAATCAAGAGCCTGTAAGTTGTTTTTAAGATTCAATGGCCATCTAATGAGGTGCACTGCTGTTTGTTTCAACCTGGTATGTCTGACTAAATGGGCTATTGCAGCTTAAAAACACATTGTCAGGAAAACACTATGCTGCATGTGAAAACATGAAATGTTTAAAAATATATTTGACATACCTGGTGCCATCAGCAAAAAAAGGAGAATAGCAGCAGGGCTATTGTAGAGATTCTCCCTCAAGTACTCTCAACAGAATCACAATTTTAGGGATATGAGCTCCAAAAAATGAAAAGATAGTAAAGCTTGTTTTAAGACTAAAAAAGGTAACCAGAGTAACCGGAGTGGATCGATTGAAAAACGTGCAAAGGTGAAGCAAAAAGGTGGTGATTGGAACTTTGGAGCTACTTGCTGCAAAGAAATGGTGCAAACAGCTGCTCAAATGGAGAATATTTTTACCTAAGGTAATTTTACTTGATCTGGTTTTTTATACTTTGACACTGGTGCCAAAATTAAGATTATGTCGCACCGAGAGGTGTCTACTTCCCAGGAGCAATAGGATATATCTATTAAATTTAATTCAGTTTAATTCAGTTCAAAATGCTTTATTAAAAAAAAGGGAAAGTGAAATTAAATGCTGAAGTAACTCATTGTTCCTGTTGGCCTCATCAAACCAGGACCTTCGCTGTGCACTGGGGGGTTTGCAGCCAAGTGTGAAGCCATGGTTCTCCACTGGAGAAAGGTGGACTCCCCTCTTCAGGTGGGTGGAGAGTCCTTGTCTCAAGTGGAGGAGTTCAAGTATCTCAGATCTTGTTCACGAGTGAGAGATGGATGGAGCATGAGATCAATAGACGGACCGGTGCAGCGTTGGCAGTGATGCAGTCGATGTATTGGACTGTCGTGGTGAAGAGGGAGCTGAGTCGGGGGGGCAAAGCTCTCGATTTACTGATCAATCTACTTTCCCAACCGCACCTATGGCCGTGAGATCTGGGTTATGACCAAAAGAACAACATCGCGTATACAAGCGGCCAAACTGAGTTTCCTTCGCAGGGTGGCTGGGCGCAACCTTCGAGATTGGGTGAGGAGCTCAGAGTAGAGTCGTTGCTCCTCCATGTTGAAAGGAGTCAACAAGGTGGCTCTGGCATCTGTTCCGAATGCCTGCTGGTATCCTCCCTCGGGAGGTTTTCCAGGCATGTCCCATTGGGAGGAGGCCTGGTGGAAGGCCCAGGACACGCTGGAGGGACTATGTCTCTGAGCTGGCCTGGTGTCGCTTTGGGGTCACCCCAGAGCAGCTAGAGGAGGTATGTGTGAATCGGGAAATCTGGGCATCTCTGCTTAGACTGATGCCTCCGCAATTGCCCGGGATAAAGCGGAAGAAAATGTATGTACGGATGGAAGTAACTCATTTGCAGATCTGCATAGCTGTAGGAAGGAAGGATCTTGTGCAACAGTATGTCTTGCTCCAGCTCTGGAAAAGCCTTTGACAGAAGACATTCTGTTGGTGTTTAACGGTTTTCTGAAGAGGATGCTCACTGTTGTCAACAACTTTCTTCATTTTATGAAAAATATTTTTTATGAAAATATCTCAGAACATTCTGGGGCAGTGCAGAGTACTAGGGCAGCACTTTATTGGCTTGTTGAGCTTTTATAAGACATTTGCCCTGATGCCGTGACCACACTCTCCACAATACAATTATAGAAGATATGCAGCATCTTGCTGCAAATGCGGAAGACCTAAGGTTCTTTAACCCTGTAATGCCATTTGATACATACGGTTTCTGAAATGTTTTGCGTCTGACACCTTTTGCATAATTTAATGGTAAAAACTTTGCTCAAAATCCTATTGTACACAATCAGATATACCTGATAACAGCCAGTAGAAGACTACACAAAAAATAATCTTGACTTATCGCATAGTAATAAATTATTGATATCAAAAATGTATTTCTGTTTTTTCTTTTTACATATTTTGTCAAAAGCCCATATAAGGACTTCAAACCAAAAAAAAGTAATTTTCTGTTTTATTTTATTCTTGGATCGGGCTTTAAAGGGTTAAAAGTAGTAGTACTCTGTGCCTTCTTGTCACTTAACTTCCATAGACAGACAGGTGAAAGCCAGATGGTGAACCATCATCTACTGAGAAAAAGCTCATAGAAAGTAGAGGTTCCATGGAAGAGGTGGTAGATGAAACATTAGAGGTGTGAGAGGGAAGCATCGGGTCAAAGAGGGCAGGATATCAAGGGAGGATGGGAGAGAAGGATGCTGAGCTTATTCCTGAACTGGACCTATTTAAGAATGTATACAGTTCTTTGGCTATGTCCAGTCTTCTGTATGATCATCCTTCTTCTTCATCCCCGACCAGCTCTGAAATGATCTGTTCTTGTTCTGCTGGAACTTGCTTTCATTCGTTTTTCTTTATTGCCTTCTGCTTTCTATTATCTTGACCTTAGGTTGCTTCTGTATAAACCTCAGTATTTCCCGGTCCCTCTACCTGAAGGCTCTTTTTTTCTTGTTAATTAGTTGCCTCCGCTCACTGGTGATCCATGGTTCATTGTTCGGAAGGCATTTCACAAGCTAAATTTACATGGACACAAATAATCAGATTAAAGGCCTGATCAGATCAAAAATGTTTCATGTATACATGTCAGACTGTTTGTTTCTAATCCTATTTGGTCCGATCGGAAAGAAATTTCATTCCAAAAGGGATCGTCGTTTCGATTGGTGTTCATGTACACACCCATACAGATCTTTGGAGCAAAATAATCAACACTGTGCACGTGTGTGACGACAACATGAAGTTTTTCTCTGTACTCAAAACCTCCATTCACTATCTCCTGGTTCTTAGTGGAGGAGGTGGAACTGAATGGAATGTGTGGATAAACATGTAATCCTGCTGTTTACCCTGCAGCAAAGGAGCATTAGCATATAGGTGTTGCTCAGCCCTTAGCTAAACTAAACTGACCACCAAAAACAAAAATTTTGGATACAAATATTCAAAGGTCCATACTAGAAAAAAAATTAAAAAACTACATCAACAGAGGACTGAAGAACCAAAAAAAAAAAGAAATATGAGCAGCAGGTAGAAAGAGTAACTATAGTTGAGGATTAGCAGAAAGCTAAATTTGGCTTATTTACATATCACCAATGCACAACCCATGGTCATCTCAAGGCACTTTACAGAGACATTATGCTGCGTTCACACCAGACGCAGCAGCGACAGAAGCAGCAAGTTTACATGCAAAGTCAATGGTTGACGCGCGTCAAGGCGCAGCAAAATGTCCTGCAGTGCGTTTTGAGCAGCAGGCGCAGCGCCGCAAATGCGCTGCTGCTCGAGATGGAAAAATTGAACTTTTGCTGCTCGCGTCAACCAATCAGAGAAGCTGATCTGGGAGCTGGCTGGGAGAGAGACATAGCGCTGATGATACAGAGCGCTGTGATCACTCCTCTGAAACAGTTTATTGACGCCTAAATTAACTTAAAATGCAGAAATCTGCCGGCAGAATATGTTCGCTTTTATTATCCTGGTGCCTGCAGTTTAGATTATTTAGATGAAAAACACCTACCAGCCGCCGCAGTGAACCGCAAGGAGGCGACCCGGCCAGAGGCTGCTGTTGAACGGGATTCCTACTGACAGCGCACCGCCGGTATGTGGGGGTCTGAGCGGCTCCGACAGAAATAATATTGGAAGGCAGGATTGTAATCTGGATGACCTGACTGCAATGATTAAGTTTTCAGGTGGATTTTCTCACTTTAAAACATATTAAAACTACTTTATTCCCACTGATCACAGCAAATATAGCTGCAAGGCAGAGAAAGGATAGTGAAGCTCCGCCCAACGCGCGTCAGACACACTTTTGCACCGCGCAGCCAGAGCAGCAAAGCTGCTTCAGCTGCGCATCAGAACTAACTGGTAGAAGCAGCAAAAATGAAGCAGCAGACGCGATTTTGCTGCTCTTGCTGCGTCCGGTGTGAACGTAGCATTACAGTCGGAATGGTTAAACTTTTCTGTTAAGGAAAACCAGTTGATTGCATCCAATCAACTGGTGTGACAATCTTTGCTTGTGTTTTTAGCATACATGCAGTGACAGTGGAGAAGAAAACCCCCCTAATAACAGGGAGAAACCTCCAGCAGAACCAGGTTGTTATCTAGCTCCACAGGTGGTCCCGTACAGGAAGTACACAGGCAAGCAGACAAGCTCTGAGGAAGAAAGAGAGCACAGTTAGTCACAGTGAAAGAAACAGGATTACAATGAAAAACTGTGCTTGCAAAGCATGCAGTTTCTTCTGCTACTAAAGCATTTCTTGAATATTAGACAATTTTGAACTTGCTTAAATTATTGAATCTGATGGAAGGCTTTCTAGATGTATACACACGTTATGATCGGATCATTGTATTTATTTTTCATGTAAATAGAGGTTTAGAATTTCTGATCAACTGCAGAAATTTTGCACACAAACATAGCTACTTTTCTGATAGGCACAGTGCTTTCTACACAGATGTTCATGTAGTCAGACCTTGCGTTGATGTCCTCTCCATGCGGCTGACATCGTGCATCTCAGTCTGTAGCTTCAAAAAAAACTTCAAGGATTTCTTCAGCTTCCTTTTACCATCTTCTTACTGTTATTTATGATGCAGGCTGTGGCTTATAAAGGGTCTTATAATTAAAGCAGATAAAAAAGATTGTGATCTGATTTCTATAAAAAAGTAACTATAACTAGACTTAGATTCAGACAAACTTTATTTCGTTTTGTACAGCTCTTATAACATTTCTACTTATTTAAGTGCAGCATTGATTAAATGTAAACATTGTGGGAGAAAAAAAACATGGTGCTAGTTAGCATTTAAAGTAATGTTCCAAACACCTGTGAAGGCTGTTTAATTGATCAGAACTTAGTCATGTACTGTAATTGCTGCATATTGTCTATGTGGTTAGTAGCTGAGCGAAGTGGAGCAAAGCCAGAAACGGTAGCAAGAGGTAGGATGGGCTCATGTTTTTATGTTGTTTAAACCAAATGTTCAAAAAAATATGTATTTTTGAGATTAATTAAAGAGGCTCCTGAATATATTAGAACTTATCATACTGTAAGTAGTAAGCTATAAAATCTACTGATCCATTTGAGTAACATTTAATATTTTTCTTTTCATCTTTACCTTTATTACCTTTGTAAATAAGTCAAAAAGACATATTTAGAATTCACACTTCTCAAAGTACTTTAAATATGAAATTATTACATACCATTTAATAAATGATACGTTTTTAATTAAGAGTAATTTTGATTTCAATGTGCTTTACTAGTTTGTCAGAGAACACTACTGCCACCTACTGGTTTGTGACGTCACGGTGCAGTATCGGTCGTTGATCAAGTCCCAGTGCTGTATCTGGTGTTTGTCACAACGCGCTATTATCCAAGTCATCTTGAAAACATTCTTCTTCCAAATGTTGGCTACATATTACGTGTTTTTTCTCTGGCCAGAAGTTTGATGGCAAATCCTCCCTCTGGAGGATCCGGAATCAGAAAGGTGAAATAACTAATTTTTTTCCACTTTTACCCGATGTATTCCAACATCCAGCTGCGATGCACGTGGGCATTGTCAGTTTCACTATAGCTCTGGTGAATTTCAATGGTGAAGTCCTCTGGAAATCTTCAATAATTGTTGTTGATTGCAGATGTGTCTAGTAGTTCCCATTGATTTAGCTTGTAAAGCGGGGAGAATGGCGGTAGGCTTACCGCACCGTGACGTCACTGCTGGAAGATGGCAGGAGGGAGGGGCTACTATATTTGGGCATAAATGGCCGCTCCCGGACTCGGGGATCACCTCGAAAAATATTGTTTTTATTTTTTTACTGATTAACGCTTAATTAGTTAAATTACCGCAAATGTATTCATTTTAGGTATAAATAATGATCCATTGATTATTCCTTGCTGACTGATTTGATTATTCCTTTAAAAAAACTTCCTCTACCAAGAGAAAACTCAAAGCCTCTGTGTGAAGTTTTAAATCATCTTTTCTAAGATGACAAAAAGCTGATCAGCTGCAGACACTCAAGGTCTCATTTTGACCCTAGGGACTCTCTTTGCCAGCCCTTTTCCTGTGGCAGTGTACACACATTTCGCCCCATCCTCTCCGCCTCTTCACGGGGCCCCTTGGTTTTCATGCATATCAATGCTTTATGAGGGATGGAGGGGAGGGGACAGGAGTTTGGGAGGAGAGGTGCTGAGGCAATGAAAAGCATAGAGGGAGGGTCGGGCAGTGCAGTGATGCCTGGGCAACAGTAGGAATCAATCAAGTCCGCAGGATTACTGCTCCACTGAGTTGTGATCAATAGATCCTGAACACTATCCCCTGCTAGGCTTGACAGGGTAAATGAGGGTCCAAAAACTGCTTCCACCCTGTCCTCCCTTTTCCCCCTCACCGCTTTCTTTTTGGTTTTTCAAAAACAGGGAGAAGCACAGAGGCTAGTATGCCAGGTCTGTTTGTAGCAAAGAGGGCAAAGACTCTTTCTTGGTCCAGTAATTTTGAACAATGCCTGAGAGGTCTTGCATATTCAGCTGTGGAGAGCATCTAGCCGGCAGCTTTGAGACTTTTTGTACCTCTGGGTGCTCAAGCTTTCTTTTTTTTGAAAATTGTGTCAAAAGTTTTTGTTGGTCGGAAAGGGCTGATGTGTTTAGGGCAAACTCCCAGCACATGCATCAATATTTGAAGAGAGACAAAGACTTCCAGCAAAAAAAATTCATTTATAGCTGATTTCTTTAGGTTATTTTAGTGTCAAAAAAAAAAACCTCAACCCCTCCCCAAGAAAAAAAATGGGTACTTAAGATTTGCATTGTGTGTTGCCTTGTGATATTCAAATGATTCTGCCATCTGATCTGAACAGAGCCTGTCTTTGATTGACAGGAAGGTTTCAGACCCTGACACCAATCTCGTCAGATGTCAGCAATGATGACTTTGAATTTTGTCAAAGCATATCGCCCTATCTTCACTACATCCATCATAGTTCCCTCCGCATCACCAGCAGATGGCAGTCCTGTTATCCTGATCTGAGGGTTGAACACACAAGCCTGCTGGGCTGAGTTTTGGACTGTTCAGGATTTAACTATGTGGAAAAGCAGCCCAGCACTCAAACGCCTTGTGGCTGAGTGAGAGAGAGAGAGAGAAAGATATGTAGAAAAATAGAGCCAGCCCAAATAACAGGTTCCCTGGCCCAGAGCCAATAAACTAACAAATACTCAGACATGCTGCTGCATAATAATAAAGCACGCCATTCTTCTGTTAATAGGCAATCTGTGTTGCCATGAACATTTAGTCTAATAAATGTTACTGCAGTGTAAATGATGTCATAGGCTTGTCATTGTCTGTGAATTATGCTGCTTTCTCTGAAAGCGAGTCTTATCAGAGATCTGCCTTTTACAATGTTATAAAGCTTTTCAGTCAACGCTCTAACTGGAGGTAGTACCGATTGCACATTAAATGCAGTTGTTGCTTTTATTATTTTTTAATTCATTGTTTCCTCGGGAATGAGAGAAACCCCTTAGCTGCTGCAAAGCACTTATGTGATTTTAATCCTGTTTTGCAGTTAAAGCTTAAAACGCTTAGGAGAAGAAACAAACAAGAGCACACTGCACTGCCAGACCAGATCAACTTGAGAGGGAAAAGGGAAAGCATAATTTCATTACAGCTATAATGAGTGGAGCGAGGGACTTATGTGGAGACAGTGGCCCTGGCAGCAGAGTTTACCTGCAGACTTGTAGCTGGAATACTTCTGGTCAGGTAATTAGTTAGAGATTAATGAAGAAAATGATCTAATCTTCCTTGTTAGATAATGACAGTATTATAACTCGTTATGTACCTCCAGCTGACCCAGCTGACTCAGGCTGATGTCAAACCTTCTGTACCGTTTCAGCTACAGAGCGGCTAAAGTTTGGCTTTGAAATCTCTTAAACAATAACCTGAATTTCTGAAATGTGAAAAAAAACCTCAAACAAAAGTATTACTCCATGGATTTGCATAGAACTAGACATTATAAACATAAACGTAATTGGTTTTTACTTGAATTTTAACACATAGTAGCGCAGGCTCCATCTAAGGCTTTTTCATTTTGTTTTGGTTTTTATTTTAAATTAAAGTGGTGCAGACTTTAGTAACGAGCATTAAATAGAGAACATTATTGTTTGATATCATAGTTTTTTATAGTGATATGGATCTTTTGGATTAACTTGAAAAGGACAGTTTGTGATGTTTCATACTTTTATTGTGACACAAAGTGCAGCTCGCTTGGTCTCTCTCTCTCTCTCTCTCTCTCTCTGTGTATATATGTATATATATGTGTTTATATGTACATATATATATATATATAAATATGCATATATATATATATATATATATATATATATATATATATATATATATATATATATATATATGCATGTATATGACCCCACTGCCCCAATGACCATGAGTACTGCTGATGCCTCTACATATATATATATATATATATATATATATATATATATATACACATACATATTCACATATATATACGTATACATATATACACACATATACATACAGTACACACACACACACACACACACACACACACAGAAATACATATAACTCAACTGTTTTCTCACCCCTCGTGGAGTGGTATGTGTCATCCTCAAGCTCGGGTCCTCTACCAGAGGCCTGGGAGTTTGAGGGTTCTGCGCAGTATCTTAGCTGTTCCTAGGACTGCGCTCTTCTGGACAGAGACCTCTGATGTTTTACCTGGAATCTGCTGTAGCCACTCTCCCAGTTTGGGGGTCACAGCCTCCAGTGCTCCAATTACCACTGGCACCACTGCTGCTCTTACTTTCCACATCTTTTCTAGCTCCTCTTTCAGCCCTTGGTATTTCTCAAGCTTCTTGTGTTCTTTCTCCTTGATGAGAAAAAAAAATCAAAATGAATATGTATATATATATAAACTGTTCCTCACCCATCACGGGAGGTCTCCTGGGCAAGCTGGGGTCCTCTACCAGAGGCCTGGGAGAGAGAGTTTATTTCATTTTCTCAATTCACAACAATAAAAGAAAACGTACAGTACAACCTATGATGCACCTCAAAGCCTATATAATTTTGTATAACCTGCATCTGTACAACCAACATGTCAGTTGTGAGAGTAAACACCCAGCTAGAGCACAGAGTGAGTTCTCTAAGTAGACCATGAGTTTAGCAAAAGTCCAGCAATGAACTTTGTTTATATCATTAGTTTTAATCCAAAGTGAAATAATTTCTCTGTATCTGCTATCTTGACCCCAGTCCCTTCTGCTCAGCACACATTTTACACTATCAGCAGTTTCCAACAGTGTAGGTGTTCGGGTGATGATGTATGGAGATTTACTTCTTGAACTGAAGAAGAAAAATGGCATATATAATCCAGCTTTTCATTAAATGTGTTTCACCCTAAGAATGTGAATGAGGCTTAATGGTTAAAGTGATTTTGTTTGTGTTTAATGTGTGTAATGATGTGGCTCTTTTTTGTCTCCAGTACCTAGGCTAATAAATAATTTCCATGTAGACAAAATCATTTCAGTTTAATAAAAAATAAAAGAGTTAGAAGCAAATTTGTTTTATGCTTCCTTTATTATGATACACCATATAAACCCCTAGCTCACTTTGAATCTACCTGCTTCCTTATAGCCTTAGAGGTTTGTTAAAAAAAAAAGTAGCGAACAAACAGTATCATGAAATCCAAGAAATACAGAAAAAAGGTTGGAAAGAACTTTAAAACAGATTAGATGCTAAAAAAAACAAACAAACAAGCATCCCATTCTTGTCCAGTCCATCTTTCTGTTCTTATAGATTACAATTTGTAAGATTTCATCCATCCCATTCTTAGATTATGAAATATATTAAACGGAATAATCAAGAAAGCAGCATACAGTCTACATACCATTTAAATAACAAAAATGATGTTGTTCTTCATTATATCTAATGCACAAAACCAACAGGAGGACTTCCTGTCCAGTCTTTTTCATAATATCTGTTTGCATTTTATATTTTCTATTAGCAAAGGATACCTGAAAGAGAAAGTTGTACATTTTGTTGCACGAAAAGTTTCCTTTAAAGTCTGATCTCAGTGGTGATATAAAATCCATCCAATTTTTCTGATAAGTTCTGAATTTGAGTAGGAAAAAGTCCACTTTTCCTTTCAATAAATAAAGGAAGGAAAATAACCTTTTTATATATGTATATGGCCACTGTGAGAGACATAACCCAATAAAGTTAAATCTGTACACAGTGTATAAGCAGCGTTAAGCACCTGCTAATCAGCAAAAATTCTGAACCTCAAAGACCTGTTAGTCTGCCTCTAAAAACTCCACCTCCACTCCATCTTTAATCTAAATTAGATGCACCCACTTGAGGTCATTAGCTGCATAAAGACACCTGTCCATCCCACACAATCAGTATAGCCTCTTTCTCAATGAAATTAAAGGGTTAATGTGTTCATGTTTTTCAAACACGGGTCAACTCGCTAACAATCGCCATTTCGCTCCCTTCCCATCGGGCAAAAAACCCCAAACTGGTCTAACCCCTGTTGGCAAGCTGTCTTGTGACATCATCACGTTGGGTTAGCATTTATGATGTCACCAAGGTGACAGAAATCAGGAAAGTAAACAATGGAGACCAACATGGAAGGGAGCCAGGATGTAGTCAGTGTTCCTTATTGTTTTGTTCTTTTGACCTCCGAATCCCTCCCACCAGAGCTGCTCCATCTTTATTGAACGTAAACACAGTTGTATCAGCTGGTTAGATCAAACATGACTGGAATGGTGTGTTGGCATCCGTACATTGTGCTCAATGGTATCACGTAAATTAGCGTTTGAGTCAGGTCTGATGTTCCCACTATATGCCGATCAAAGCCAAGATGTTTGAAAGCAATTTTAACACGGGTCACTCTCCTAGTCGTTTGACACAGTTCGACATGCATCAGTGAGCTTTTCCCTCTGCAACTAAGCATATTATTCCCGCGTTTAAATGGGTTTTTCAACTAGTGGGAAACTTAAACTACTTACAGCCTCTGGACACTAAATAGACAGACTCAGCGGACCATCGTGCCACAGCTCATATTGATGTGCCATCCTGAATGAGCTGCACTACCTGAGTCACTTGTGTGGGTTGTAGAGTCTGTCCCCTGCTGCCACAAGTATGAAAGCACCACCAACAATCAAAAGTCACCAAAACATCAGCAGGAAACTGATTCAAGCCTGAGTAAATACATAGAAGAAATTAATGCATGGGGAGTGGTGGCCTAGTGGCTAGGGCATAGAGCTTGGAATCCTGAGGTTCTGAGTTGGATCCCCACTCCCACAGACTGCCACTCTGGGTCCCTGAGCAAGACCCTGAACCCTGTGCGCCCCATGATGGCAGCCCGTTGCTCCCCAACAGGATGGGTTAAATGCAGAGGTAAATTCAATGTGAGATCAATAAAGTACAATTATTATTATTATTGTAATGTATCAAAATTTTCTTCAGCTAAATAGACTCAAAACCAAAGTAAAATGTCTGGACCAAAGGAAGAGGTTACAACCCAGCTTCAGTTAATACAGCTAGAAACCACCAATCAGACTAAATCTGGATGTAGTGGTAAACTCAGACTTGAACTTTTAGAGCCTCATAAAAACAGTAACAATGTCTGCCTCTATCACCTACAGAGCATCTCTAGAATTAAAGGACTAATGTTTCAGCAGGACCTTAAAAAAACGAATTCCTGCTTCGTTCATCTTTAGTAGAATTGATCCCTGCAGCGGTGTCTTCACATATCTGCGTAAAAAGTGAATCAGAATGCTGCAGCTGATCCACAATGCTGCTGCCTGCGTATTCACTAGAAATAAGAAAGTGGAGAACATCAGCCCAGTTTTAAAGTTTTTTCACAGGCCTTCCCATCTCCCAGAGAATAGAATTAAAAATACTTCTATTAGTTCATAAATCACTGAAAGGCTTTGCCTTAAAGTACATTAGAGGCTTGTCAGTGGTTCAACCACCCAGACCTCTCAGGTCTTCTGGCTATAGTCTACTCTGCATACCCAGAGCCAAACATGGAAAAGATCATTTTTTTCCATTAATCTGAAATAAAAAATAAAAGCTGTAAAAGCACTGAAACCCTCACTTTTAAATCAAGATTATAACCTTTCTTCAGAGGGCCCTTTGACTTTTTTCTTTTTTTGTCATATATAGTACTTTAAAATGTCTTGCTGCTGAACTGTGCTATGAAAATAAACTTGCATGTATGACCTTCACAGATTTGGCAGGATCATCTACTGTATCCATTGAGCTCAGTGGGGTGCATCCATAAGGACACCAGACACGTGTTCCTGGTTCCACATTCAAAGCTACACCATGGAGATGCATGAGCTGCATTGACATGAAAGCATCAGACACGGTCAACCACTTATCCATTGATGTTTTCACATGCAGCCGTTTAGAAAAAACACAAAAGCTCACACATGCACAAGGTCCTCTGCAAGACCACACAGCCTCCATACTGGGATTCCTTTATTGACTACTGCCGTCTCCTGTGGCTTGATTGGACCACACTAGACAACATCTCACATCGGTGGTATCCCTTCCCTATTCAGTGCCCCCCCACCCTTTCCCCGTTTTTCCCTCTATATAGTCTGCTTTCCTACGCCATTCTCATGTTTGCCTTTCATTAGCTTTCATCTCTCCAGCTTATTGAACTCCACCACTGGCATCAGAGTGATCCTTTGATGGTGCCTCTCCTCGACATAAATCCATATTTACCCCTTTTACATATTTCAGCACCAACAAATCATTTGCTATTTCTGCTATTCATAGGACAAAATAGGAATTACAGACTGGGTGTAGCACACAGATCTCTTAGAGCAGCCATGTATGGCCCCCGAGGTGCACAGATGACACCTGATTTGCACTCTTGAAGTTCTGGATAAGAAATAGCCACTAGTCTTTTAATGTATCAGTCTTCTCTACTTTCTTTTACACACAAGGTAAGAGGGATGTTAAAAACATGCATCGATTGGGATGAAAGCTCTTGATATATTAAATTTTTTAATTTATTTATATAGCGCCAATTCACAACACATGTCATCTCAAGGTGCTTTACAATTCACCCAGATCATACAGTCAAATTGATTCAAGGTTTTCTACCTAAGGAAAACCAGTTGATTGCATTGACTCATTGACTCAGAGGCAATCCATCACACTAAGCAAGCTTGTAGTGACAGTGGAGAGGAAAAACTCCCTTTTAACAGGAAGAAACCTCCAGCAGAACCAGGCTCAGTGTGAGCGGCCATCTGCTGAGGCCGACTGGGGTTCAAGGAGTCAGAAGCAGACATAGAAAAAGAAGCATAGATACAAAAGGCAACTGTAAAAGGCAGCCGGGTCGCCTTAAGTGGGGCTAATAATTCAGAATGCAAAGAATTCCACGGTAAAATTGTTACCAGCAGGTGGAGCCATTGCGCGCTGACACAAAAAGTTCCATACCCCATGGCTCTGGAACTGTTATAGCTAGAGGTCTGAAATTTTCTGCATTTGTGGTTGACGTGATGTAGAACAAATATAATACAATAAAACCTGCCTTTTTTTGGTAATGACTTTATTACTGCTTTTCAAAAAAGACCTATCATTTCCGAGAATAAAAAACAACAACTTTGAGTTATGTTTGAACTGATGCAGGTTGGTCTGTTTTCTAGTCACCCAATGTTATTTATATATTATGTATTTATATATCAGGGAACTAGAGGGTGTTAGCTTTCAAATAATGTATTGCACATATAATTTGGGCTTACAGTTCCTAAGCTATTTGCTTTTCCATTTGGGTATGCAAAATAGGCGAGGATTACCCAAAATGAGGTGGATGTTAAGGTGTTAAGCAAATACAGATACACCTATAATGTTTTGCTCACTCAGTTTGTATGACCATTATGCTACGTTCAGACTGCAAACAGCAAGAGTCAAAAAGTGGTTCTGATGCGTGTTGGGCGGAGCTACCCTTCCCTTTCTTTGCGTGTAACAATGGCAGCTATATTTGCTGTGATCAGTGGGTAAAAATTAGTTTTAATATGTTTTTATTATCATCCTGCCTTCAATGTTGTTTCAATGTCGGAGCCGCTCAGACCGCCTACACCAGCGGTGCGCTGTCACTGGGAATCCCATTCAACAGCAGCCTCTGGCTCGGTCACCTCCGTGGTTTGCCGCGGCGGCTGGAAGGCACCAGGATAACAAAAGTGAATGTTTTGCGGCAGATTTCAGCACTTTAAGTTAATTTTGGCATTAATAAACAGTTTCAGAGGAGTGATCATAGTGATCTGTATCATCAGCATTGTGTCTCTCTCCCTGCCAGCTCCCAGAACAGCTTCTCTGATTGATTGATGTGGCGCGTCCAGCAGCAAAAGTTCAATTTTTCCAACTCCAACAGCTGCTACTTTTGCAGCGCGTTCCACGCGTCAGATGCTCAGAAACTCACCACACACTGCTTCAGCTGCTCAGACGCGCTGCGAGACGTTTTGCTGTGCCTTGATGCGTGTCAACCATTGACTTTGCATGTAAACTAGCTACTCCTGCTGCCTCTGCTGCTTTAGGTGTGAATATAGCATTATAGTATCATCTTCCTAATCAGAAAACCTCACCTCTCTACCACTCCTATATTATGTGCACTAAACACTAAACAGCTCTGGGTTCCTGAGTAGTTCAGTTGGAATCCTGAGGACAGTAATTGTGTCATGCAGTAGAATTACTGAATAAATTTTTCCTGTGGGGATATGCGTTAGCATGGCCTGCTCTGTGCTTTCATAATAGAGGTTAAAGCCTCCTATAGCCAACAAATCGTTCAATCACAATTATTTATGACGAACTATAAACATTGTAAAAAGAATGCTTCATAAATATTTCACTTGTCAAAATGAAAATTTTTATTTAGTATTCCTATGTTTCTGTGGTGATCGTTACAAAAAAAATCCCATGAGTTAGACACGTGCTTCTCTTCTTCCCCAAATGGGTCGCATTTTCCACATATGATCAAGCTTTTTATTAATGTATTAATGTGTTTTATTCAACGTTTGATGACACGTGGAGCTTGTCAATGCATATTTCTCTTATGTGCACCACATATTATGAAATTGTAAGTAAGTAAACTTTATTTCTATAGCACTTTTCACAGACCAGGGTCACAAAGTGCTGCACAAATTTATAAAAAGTTTATATAAATTAAAACAACATACAGAAACAGTAAACACAGTATTAAACTAAAAAACAAGTTTAAAAAAGTGGGTCTATAGTTGTTTCTTAAAAGTGTCTATACAAACAAGAGAACGAATGGTACAAGGTAGCTCATTCCAGAGGCGAGGTGCCACAGCTTTAAAAGATCTGTCTCCTCGGGTCTTAAAATGGGTCCGAGGAACCGTCAGCAAGTTCAAATTGGACGACCGAAGGTTCCTAATGGAAACATAAGTTCAACATTGTTCCTCTTTTTACTTTTGTCAAATGCCCTTACAATAAAATCGAGTTTCATGTAAAAAAAAACTACATGTAAAACCCGTGCACCACATGTGAAATTATCACGCAGCACATGTATACGAGTTGATTTGGAACACTTCATATCAAAGCACATTTGATTCACATGCTAACCCATGTGAATCACATTTGCCTTGAATGGGAATGTATGAACATATGTGAAACCAGATCTGCTTTTAACAAGAAAGGTTCTAAATCCACACTTTTTCATTTGAATCAGATCAGTACATATGATACAAATGTGAATCACTTGTGTACCACATACACATTTTACAAATGGTATTATATTAAACAGTTTTACTCAGTTTCCAACAAAGTTAAATTCTGGCCTCTCGGAGCACAGATATAAAACTGGGGTTTTTGGTCTAACAATGGACTTTATGGTTACAATCATGTGTAGGCTTGGATATCTATTTGTCTTTTACAGATGTTTAGTCTCAGTTGTATAAATTGATATCTATAGTACTAGTACTGTCTACATATCCTACACATTATTTTGACATTTTACTGAACATTGCTTTTGCATCTAAACCGTCTGTTAGGACTGAGTTATATTCGCCGTTGGGTTGTTGTGGTGGTCTGTGCGGACGCGGTTAGAGCCCACTGAAGAACTGTAAACATTTATACTTAACAAGGACACACTGTTCTCTAATAAAACAGGCAGAAAGTACTCATCATAACCCGTGGAAATACATGAAAAAAGAGAACAAAACAGTTAATGTCATAATACCAAAAAGGTAACAAGCAGTATTGTAAACAATCATGCTAAATATGTAGTGTATTTGTGCAGGGGCGGATTTAGGAAAATTGGGGCCCTAGGCAAAGAAAGGCAGGGGCCCTCTGAATTGAAAAGACAACACATAAAACAGACCCGTTATACAGATAAATTTTAATATAATAGACACAAATTATTTGTTCTAGGTTTTATCCCTCTCTACTTGTCCCTTTCCCTCTTGCTGTTTTCAAAAAGGCGACAACAAAAGTAAATAACCCAGTCCTTCTTTTCACTGTAGACAAGCCATGATCTGCTTATCTGTTCTCCATTTTTCATTTGGATGAAATAATAGCTGCATGAATCATGACAGCAGACAAGATAGAGGAGAGCAGGAGGCGGGGTTACAAAGCTACTCGCTCTGGAGAGCAGAGTTCGCTGCTTTTAGATGTTGTCTCCAAAGTCTCCAGTAGCAGAAAAAAGTTGCTAGAATTTGTGCTAGGCTAGGCCCTTTTTTAAGTGCTAGAGGGGTCTGAAAAGTAAATATACCAACTAAAGCGCTAAGTTGGCATCACTGCTCTTTGCGTCATTGGTTTTCAAATAGTTTGGTGCTGTCTGTTTGGACCTTTCTGAACATGTGCAGCAAATGGTGGCTGAGACACACTTAATATTATAAGCGTTCTGATGGCATTTTAACTAAAGGATTTTTATCAAAAACATAATGTGCACAAATAAGGAATAGTTGTATTAATATTCATGTAAACAGAGTTTTATGGGGCCCCCAGGAACTTGGGGCCCTAGGGATCTGCCTAGTATTGCCTAATGGTAAATCCGGCCCTGTATTTGTGGTACCTAAACCAAAAAAACAGGGCTAGAAGGAAATGGTATGTCAGTCCCTTGCATCCAGAAAGACGTGAAGATGGGAAATTTAGCCTGTGAATGCACCTACACTCACCGGCCACTTTATTAGGTACCCCATGCTAGTAACGGTTTGGACCCCCTTTTGCCTTCAGAACTGCCTCAATTCTTCGTGGCATAGATTCAACAAGGTGCTGGAAGCATTCCTCAGGGAGTTTGGTCCATATTGACATGATGGCATTACACAGTTGCCGCAGATTTGTCGGCTGCACATCCATGATGCGAATCTCCCGTTCCACCACATCCCAAAGATGCTCTATTGGATTGAGATCTGGTGACTGTGGAGGCCATTTGAGTACAGTGAACTCATTGTCATGTTCAAGAAACCAGTCTGAGATGATTCCAGCTTTATGACATGGCGCATTATCCTGCTGAAAGTAGCCATCAGAAGTTGGGTACATTGTGGTCATTAAGGGATGGACATGGTCAGCAACAATACTCAGGTAGGCTGTGGCGTTGCAACGATGCTCAATTGGTACCAAGGGGCCCAAAGAGTGCCAAGAAAATATTCCCCACACCATGACACCACCATCACCAGCCTGAACCGTTGATACAAGGCAGGATGGATCCATGCTTTCATGTTGTAGATGCCAAATTCTGACCCTACCATCCGAATGTCGCAGCAGAAATCGAGACTAATCAGACCAGGCAACGTTTTTCCAATCTTCTATTGTCCACCTTCGATGAGCTTGTGCAAATTGTAGCCTCAGTTTCCTGTTCTTAGCTGAAAGGAGTGGCACCCGGTGTGGTCTTCTGCTGCTGTAGCCCATCTGCCTCAAAGTTCGACGTACTGTGCGTTCAGAGATGCTCTTCTGCCCACCTTGGTTGTAACGGGTGGTTATTTGTGTCACTGTTGCCCTTCTATCAGCTCGAACCAGTCTGGCCATTCTCCTCTGACCTCTGGCATCAACAAGGCATTTCCACCCACAGAACTGCCGCTCACTGGATGTTTTTTCTTTTTCGGACCATTCTCTGTAAACCCTAGAGATGGTTGTGCGTGAAAATCCCAGTAGATCAGCAGTTTCTGAAATACTCAGACCAGCCCTTCTGGCACCAACAATCATGCCACGTTCAAAGTCACTCAAATCACCTTTCTTCCCCATACTGATACTCGGTTTGAACTGCAGGAGATTGTCTTGACCATGTCTACATGCCTAAATGCACTGAGTTGCCACCATGTGATTGGCTGCTTAGAAATTAAGTGTTAACGAGCAGTTGGACAGGTGTACCTAATAAAGTGGCCAGTGAGTTTAGTTTAAAAAGATTTATGTAGTAACACTTTGCCTTACTAAATAAAAACTGATGGCTTTACCAGGGTTCCTACAGCATGAGGCAAGTTAAATTCAAGACTTTTTAAGACTTTTTAATGCCACTTGAAATAAAAATTTAAGACCAAATTCACAAGAAACACAAGAAAAACCTGCTTGCAACAACTTAACCCAAAGGTTTATTTTAACATAAACCACTGCACTAATTTTTCAAATTTTGAAAAGCTTCCCATACAGGAAGAAAGCTAAAAACACACAAATGACAGATATATTTGAGAATTATTTAACTGAATTCACAAACTTTGTTTTAGCAGGGAACAAAACAAATCAGTTTTAAAGCCACAACATAACCAGCGCTAAGTCTTTTTGCAGCTATTTTTCTTTGTATGGTTTTATTAGTATGTTTGATTTGGTGATAAGTGGAGGCGTTGCAGAGACTATTTTGACGCTTTGTGTTTCGTGCTTCGCATGTGTGACTCCACTGCCTTAATTCCCATCGTTCTGAGCTTGAATGACTTCGTGCACAAAATCCACTGAGCCTCATGTATGTTCCCTGGTTTTAGCCATGGAGAAAACTCTTGGCTGGAGACAATTTTCGTCACATTTACACTTGCTCATATTTTCCAGACAAAAAGTTAATGGCGCATCTCCCAAATGTTCCCCGGCCGCAACAACGCTTTTACTGGTTCCGCTATCGGGACGGAACCAATAATGGCGAGCCATTATTTTTTTTTTTATAAAAAGAAAAACAAAAAAATCGTCAATTTTAATGTTTTATTTAGATTACAAAATAAATCGTAATAAAAATAATCCTATTTATGATGTCTTAAAAATTAAGACCAACGCAAGACTGATTTAAGACTTTTTAATACCAATTAATTTTATTTTGAAGAATTCAATGCCTTTTAAGACTTTTTAAGGACCTGCGGAAACCCTCTTTACACAACGTAGGTTGTTGTTTTGGACTTGATTTACCCTGCAAGTCATGGGAATCTATATCCATGTTTGTATTCATAAACCAGGCCAATTAACTCACCCATGAAAATATACAAGTAATTTACGGATAACATTTTTTGTCACAGAATAAGTCGTAACAATGTAGCCTTTAACAAAATAGTTTTGCTTAAAACATCTGGAGCATTTGAGTGAATACCAAATATTTTGTTTGGCGAAGGCTCCATTTAGTCCCCCCATTTTAGATGAGGCTAGCATGTGTGGTCTGCGCCAAGTTACAAAAATTAAGAGGTACAGCTCATGCTAGGTCCACGCTTTGGGGCCAGGACAGAGCGATTTTGTCACTTCTATTGAGAGCATCCTCTCAATCTAACTTAAGTCACCTTCCTTAGGATTAACCAATGTCTGTCAGCTGAATTTGAATCAGTATTGATGTTGGCTCTACTGATATTGCAACGTCCCCCAGAAAAACTGTTGTTAGTAGCTCTATTGCTGTAGGTTGTAAACGCACCAGGTGCCCCCATAAAGAGGTAGAGTGAGTTAAGACACAAGCCATAAGCCCCATTAACACTACCCTTTTGAAACTGTGCCGAGATCTGTCCAAGCACGGTAACCGAGTTAAATGTTGTGTGTAAATGGCACGCACAAGTGAACCTGACTGAGCCAGAAACAACCGAACCACGCTAAGATGGTACTAGTTCATCAGTAGGACTCTGCGCGGCTCTGGCTCAGTTCTCAGATAACAAAGAGTGCATGAGCGGATTGTGTCGCCTCATTACAGTCAGCCTCCGTAATCATGAAACTTCCCTACTGTGCCACACGATTTCCAGGGATGATTCTGCTTAGCACAGTGATGAACCTCAACTCCTGTCATTTTCTGCGTCTGTAAGCCCTGAATAAACAATCATTTGTCGTAACCACTTCCCAAAGGCTGACTCTGTCAAATAAATTCACCAAAGGTTGCCTTTTTCGCCTGGCTCTCCGCAAACAACGAAATATCACAATTATAACCAAACTTCTTGAACGTTACAGGTTGATTTGCTTACCTCTAGAGAGCAGTAGTACCGTAGATCGCCACTAGGAGGAACCGCGCTAGAATGGTGTGTAAACGTCCATAAGAAATCAAGCTCGCCACGGTTAACTGATCCAAGCTCAGCACGTATCGTTTTCAGAGGGTAGTGTAAATGGTGCTATATTTTTTATGTTTTACTATAATCTACATAAAACCTATCCTATAATTTAAAATGCTAACATACCACTCAGAAACTTTTATGATTCTATGGTTGGAAGCCTCTGATATTTCTTTGCCTGCAGATCAAACTGTAAAGTATTCAGCCTCCTCTAGAGAACCTAGGGTCACTGATAAAAGTGGACAAAGAAGGCTGGTCAAATTAGTAGCTAAAACTTAATGAAACAACTTAATTGGAGCCTTCCCCCATCTCCCATACAGATCCCCTTCTAAAGACGAAAAAACATACAATGGGTATTTACATTAATGTGGATGTTACTTTGTTGCCAACATTGGTTTTATTGACCACCCATACACAGGAAAAATGGCTTGGTAGCTCTTCCAGAGTTTAAGTTATTTTTCCAGAAAAAAATTCATTGCTCATTGCTTATGACATTTAATCATTCCACTGCTTAATTATCACTCATTGGCTCTACCTTTTGCCAATCAGATATCAGGATCTTGGATCATACAGGTTTATGAAAACAGAGAGGGGAACAGATGCAACCGCCAAGTGAAGTTTGCTGCTGTTCTGATCTGTGTAATGGATTTTTTTTGTAGTGACTTGTTTTTTTGTGTTTTAAATAAAAGTGTGGTTAAAACATAGAAAAAAAGAATTATTTTGTTGTAGCACATCAAATAAAAATATGTATAAGGCTTCTCATAAAAAACATAAAATGCAAAGATGATGTTTTTACAGTACAAAAATTCATATTTGACAGCTTAAGGTGAAATAAGAGGTCACAGATAATAATAAAGAGCCAAGAGAGACGACTTTTCTTTGGGAGTCGAGCCAAACTTACAAACATTATCTACCACAAAATAAGTATCAGCATTTGAACAGCCAAAACACAACAGTAAATTATAATATAATCACAATACTTCTTATAATGCTATGGGTTCCTTTCATGGGAACATTCAAATAGAGTGTAATGTTTTTAGGCACAGTCTTCTAGCGCGGATGAGCAAGAGTGTGGAGATTAAGGTGAAGTCACACAGGAACAGTGAGAAGAAATCTATCGACATCACTGCAACATTTGTGATTTCATTAAGATAAACTACTAAAACATCTCCATGATAACAATAATAGCATTTTCCCTGTTTCAAATGTTTTATACACTAAACCCTCTTATCTAGTTTTGGTGGATTTCTATTGCAGCAATAAAGGAACATATACAGCTGTGGCAACTTCTTACACAGCTCCTCGTTTTTTTATGTAGTGTGATGTCTGTAACAGTAATCTCTAGGAAAGCTGTGAAATGTCCAAGCTCTTGTTTGTAAATATTGTTGAGGAAAAAACAAAACACCTCGTGCTCTGAGTAACAACTACAACTGAACACCAGAGGAAAAAATCCTGGAAATAATGAATGAAATTAATTGTGATATTATGAGTTTTAGAAATAAAACAGTAAATGTAGCCATACCCTTTAAGCTTAGTTGTAACTCATTAGTGGATGACATTCTGGTCCTTCCATCATTGACCACATCCTCAACCCACAACCAAAATGTCGCTAATTAAAATTAATCAAAAGGACAACTAATGAGCTCCCATCGATTAAAATGGGCAGAAAAATGCTTAGTTAGATGGGGTTTTACTTCCATTCCTGTCAGTGGGAAATCATCAAACTAATTGCCCTCTAATAACTCCTGAGCCTTGCGATAACTGGAAAAGAGTCTTTCACATCATTTTTACAGCATCTAACATGTTAGTGCATGTTTTAACGAAGGGGCATACAACTGTTCTACACTAGGGGCAGGTTCCTTTTTTAACCATCACTGAGTTAATTCATTATTTTCTGACTGCTTTTGTATTTGTTTAGTATGTTTTTTGTGGTATTTATTGTTTTTATGAATTATAAATGAAAATATAAAATTTAAATCAGTTTACAGAGTTACAATTCAATAACCATCCAGTCAGATGGGTTATACGTTTTCTAGCTAAGGAAACCCAACTGATTGCATTAAGAATTACGGGGTTCTCCCTACTGGATGAGCATGTAGACAGTAGATATTTGCTTGCATTTGGTCCTTGACACTACAGCAATCACAGTGAGCATTCAGCGAGTGACAGTGGAGAGGAAACCTTCAGCAGAAACAACATCTGTGTGACTGGCCTTCTGTTGAGGGCGACTGGGGCTTCAAGGAAAGAGAAGCAGACATAAAATGAAACAGCAAGGCAGTGATTAATAAATACTTTCTATGTTACAGAAGGTAACTGTAAACTAGCTCCACAGGGTGCTCGGTCTGCGAAATAAACAGTTAAACTTTGAGGCAGTTTTCATGTTAAAAGGGATGAAAGAGAACACATACAGTTGGTCACAGTAAAAGGTGAGCCCAGAGCTATGTCTAGGAGAGAAACAGGACTAAACACTAATTGTTGGTTTGTGTTTTCTTTGCTTTTTATCGTCTTAGTAGCTTCATCTGGTCTGGTTCTGTTTGGCTGTGACATCAGCCTGGAGAAAAATATCAGCTGTGCTGCTGCCATCAACACCTTAACCATAGATAATAGAGTTTTTAATTGTGAAGCCTGTGTTTCCTCTAGGCATAGCTATGGGCTCATTACTCTGACTATCTGTATGTGCTCTTTTTAAAGAAAGGTGGCTCAGAGCTAATCTACTTGATGGTTCCTTTCCCAGACAGAGCCATCTATGGTGCTGGTTTACTGTTACCTTTAATAACTTAGGAAGTATTTATAGGTCAGTGCTAATCTGCTCTTTTTTTGGCCTCGGCAGATGGCCGCTCTCACTGATCATGGTTCTGGTTCTGCTGGAGGTTTCTTCCTGTTAAAAGGGAGTTTTTTCCCTCTGTACTGTCACTGCATGTATGCTTGGTGTGAGGGATTGCTGTAGATTCAACAGCAAAATGCAAGTGAATATCGATTACTGTCTTTACTTGCTCATCCAGGAGAAGCAAATCCTGCAAATCTTAATACAATCAGCTGGTTTTCCATAGATAGAAAACTACTAACAAACCTGACTTGATGAGCTGATTACACCGTTTCTGTTATGGATGTGTTGCAAATTAGTTCTAGCCTATAAAAATAAACTGACGTGATTTGAATTGAACAAAATTAACTCCATAATAATATAAGCAAAAATAATTTTTTTTATAGAAAACATTGTTTTTACATGAAGCCCGGAAAGTGCCAGCAATAAAAAAGAAGCAGTTGGAAATCCATGCTCAGGCTGTACTAAGCTGAACTCTTGGTTTGGGAATCTGTGTGACAGATCAGTGACATTTGTGGAGAGTTTGACTGCATGGCCCACCCCTGTCAGAAATTTAGTGGATCTGTTGTCATATACACTCACCGGCCACTTTATTAGGTACCCCATGCTAGTAACGGGTTGGACCCCCTTTTGCCTTCAGAACTGCCTCAATTCTTGGTGGCATAGATTCAACAAGGTGCTGGAAGCATTCCTCAGGGAGTTTGGTCCATATTGACATGATGGCATCACACAGTTGCCGCAGATTTGTCGGCTGCACATCCATGATACGAATCTCCCGTTCCACCACATCCCAAAGATGCTCTATTGGATTGAGATCTGGTGACTGTGGAGGCCATTTGAGTACAGTGAACACATTGTCATGTTCAAGAAACCAGTCTGAGATGATTCCAGCTTTATGAAATGGCGCATTATCCTGTTGAAAGTAGCCATCAGAAGTTGGGTACATTGTGGTCATAAAGGGATGGACATGGTCAGCAACAATACTCAGGTAGGCTGTGGCGTTGCAACAATGCTCAATTGGTACCAAGGGGCCCAAATAGTGCCAAGAAAATATTCCCCACACCATGACACTACCACCACCAGCCTGAACCGTTGATACAAGGCAGGATGGATCCATGCTTTCATGTCGTAGACGCCAAATTCTGACCCTACCATCCGAATGTCGCAGCAGAAATCGAGACTCATCAGACCAGGCAATGTTTTTCCAATCTTCTATTGTCCAATTTCGATGAGCTTGTGCAAATTGTAGCCTCAGTTTCCTGTTCTTAGCTGAAAGGAGTGGCACCCGGTGTGGTCTTCTGCTGCTGTAGCCCATCTGCCTCAAAGTTCGATGTACTGTGCGTTCAGAGATGCTCTTCTGCCCACCTTGGTTGTAACGGGTGGTTATTTGAGTCACTGTTGCCCTTCTATCAGCTCGAACCAGTCTGGCCATTCTCCTCTGACCTCTGGCATCAACAAGGCATTTCCGCCCACAGAACTGCCGCTCACTGGATGTTTTTTCTTTTTCGGACCATTCTCTGTAAACCCTAGAGATGGTTGTGCGTGAAAATCCCAGTAGATCAGCAGTTTCTGAAATAGTCAGACCAGCCCTTCTGGCACCAACAATCATGCCACGTTCAAAGTCACTCAAATCACCTTTCTTCCCCATACTGATGCTTGGTTTGAACTGCAGGAGATTGTCTTGACCATGTCTACATGCCTAAATGCACTGAGTTGCCGCCATGTGATTGGCTGCTTAGAAATTAAGTGTTAACGAGCAGTTGGACAGGTGTACCTACTAAAGTGGCCGGTGAGTGTATATACACACTAAAATTCCCAATTGCATTGTTTACTAACACATCATTTTGAATTTTTCAGTCTCATTTGAATCCACATGATAACAGCTATCTGTACTCAGTACCTTTTTAAGAACACATCATATTTCGTGTCACTGTAACAAACTCCAACATTTGACAAAGCCATACCTCATGAAGAAAAAGGAAACAAATAATACCCTACCCTTACCCTTGGGATCTATCTATCGATACTTTTACAATACCCAGTTAAATAATAGACCCATTTACACTAACCTTTTGAAAACATGCCGAGATCGGTCCAAGCACGGTAACTGACATGACTGTTGAGTGTAAATGGTACGCAGAACTGAACCGGACCATGCCAGACAAAACCAAACAGTGCTAAAATGGTACTAGTTCATTAATAGGTCTTGGCACGGTTCAGTTGTGGCGTGGTTCTCTGCAGGCCAAGCGCGCAGAAGCAGGCCGCGTCATCTCCTTATAGTCAGTACAGTTTCGGGTGCCATCATTTTTGTTTGCTTGTTTTCCTCTAGAGAGCAGTTCGAGAGCATCTTTGTCCCAGCTTTCCTCCTCTAAATAGAAAAAAATTATGAAAGAGGAGGCTCATCCACGACCTCCGGCACAAAACTCTCCTTCACTTGCATGTTTCGGCTGTCCATAGCGTTTCTTGACAGAGTCGTTTCTAAGTGCTACTTTGTCTCAATGTAATTTCCCATTTGGAACCTACTAGAACTAAGTTACTAACTGGTTAGCAAGATGCTTCCGAAAAACCGGCCACAACCAAACTTGCTTGCGAACCTTCCCTAAAACAATCACATTCACTTCATTTACTTGTGTAAAGTCGTGCACCCCTCGGGAGTATTTGGAACTGCAACGGTTGGAACAGCCGCTTCCCTACGACTTTAACTGATCCAAGCTCGGCACGGATCGGCTTTCAGACGGTAGGGTAAATAGGGCTAATGTCTTGTCAGAGGATTAGATACCTGAACCGAAGGATTCACTTTGTGTGTAAAGACAGCAGGTAACACTTGATATTTGAAATGACGCATGGAAAGAGTTTGTATTATCAAAAACTTTGTAAAACACGTGGAAAACATTTAGCAGACTTTTTAGACCCCTATTAGTGGATAATTGTTTTGCTTTTAACATCCTCATCTTTTAACGGCAAACCAATCAACAAGAGAAGAGCCTCAAAGTATATTTTCTTTTTATGCTTGATTACATTTTCTCCACAGTGAGCGGAAAAATCTAATGGTAAAATGAATTACTTGCAATGCAAATGAGGTAAAGTGATGGGAGATTTTTATTTGAAGCTGAGCCTTTTGTTGTCAGCTCCGACTGCACTCTCTGTTTTTAAACCCAGCAAGGGACCTTTTACACATTTCAATGGGGAATTGGTTCTGAATAATTCAATAGACTAATCCACTGTCATTGGTGCTTTGGTCTGTGTGGGCCTGCTGTTCTGAGCTACAGCCAGTTGGTAGTCGATAAACAGAGATTGAAAGAGATGGAGAAAGAAAGTCACAAAGACGCAGACAGACCGAGGCAAGGGTTGAGGTAAAATGGAGAGGGTTGGGTAGCCTCTTTAATGGTAATTACAGTCAGCCTAATCCCCCCAAACCTACAATGACATCATTAAAATTATAAGGTGACTAAATCTGAGGAAAAAAAACAGATTTTCAAGCATATTTTCTCATTGTATTTAAGATAACATTTATGATAACTTATCAATGCAAAGTCATATACAAAAAATCCTCAAATAATCAGGAATTATTTAAAGCACTGTATGCTGCAGGCGATTTGGAGTATTAAATATGTTCTTAGAATGCTGTTATCATGAAAACCGATGAATATCAGTGCAGAATTAAGTCAGGTCAAGGCCACATACCGGAGTCTTACCTTTCAGTTCATGATTGACTGATTCATCTTATAGCAAGAAAGCTCAGCATTTCTATTTATAAAACCTGTGACATTTCTTGGCATCAAGGCAGCTAGCCAAAAACACAATTAGCATGCAGAGGGTTTACACAGATGGTTTATAACTGTCGAACAAATATTTCATCCGAGAAGTCCATGGAGAGTGCAGTATCACTCATATAGATATTGCAGTGCAACTGGGTTTGGTATGTTGTGCAGAGCTAAATAAAACCGATAAAGTCCTGCTTTGATGTCATAAAGTTCTGTGGTAATCCAGTAAGAAGGAAAGTTGTGTCAGATTCTTTTTTAATGAATTGTTTTTTGATATTCTGCAAAAAGCAAGGTGAACAGAGAAAGCTATTTTTCAGCTCTGACACTGATGCCTAAACAAGTACAGTCAGTGGCGGCTGGTGAAAAATATTTTTGGTGGGGCTGATATAGCCTAGTGTATGTCTCCAACTAATCCGGAATAAGAATTCAAATAAACAATTGGACAATACATACAATTTAACAGTAATGATTTAATTTACTATATAATAACAGTAACAGTGATGATTTGGGTCACTGTGACGGGGTTCTTTGGCCTCCAAGAATCCAGGCTCAGTCGGGTTACCGGTGTTGGTGATTTATTGTGCTCAAAAACTCAAAACAGGGTGCAAAAGAAACTAAACATATACAGGATACTCTGGGCCTCAGCCTCCCTCCAGTTACCAGCAATGTAAGAAACAGAAAACAAAAATTGCCGCTTTTCTTCCCACAGCCCTCATTAAATAGTTTAAGCCCCTCACCTCAGGCTCTCTTATTTCTGATTTCTTCTCATTAATCAGTTTTGTCCATATATTACCTCCACAAACAACCAGCAAAGACGCCGCCAGACTAAAGATGACAAGTCCCCGTGGCATAAACACGTACACCCCCCCCCACATACACGGCTAACCCCACTGAAATATTAAGTGTGCACCCTCAATACGCCAGCAGGTAACCAGGAACAGCTTGTGTGTTTTAAGTTCATGGAGCTACTTGGCTCAGTGCGAGCATATTGGTCCTCACAAACACAGTATAACAGGAATGTGTGTGTGGCGCGCAAAGTTAGAGAGGTTGTTTTAAGCGACGAGGTGGATTCGTCACAGTCACAATAACCATGACATGAAATGTTCATATCCTACAACAGGGATGTTCTTCTGGCAAACGGGTAGATAAATAAGGATCTCACCGAATTTGGTGGAAGCTGCATCTCGTTCGTTACATTCGCCATCTTCCCTCTAACTGTCTGCACCTGCGCTTGGGTTCAGAAGCCTGTTAAAGCGCAGTATTTTCAGCGCCCCAAGACCATAAAGTTCCGAGACGCTGATTGGCCATTAAATTCACCTAGCAATAGTACATGATTGACAGATTCTCTGCAAATGTGGGGCTGTCTGATCAGCGCCCCCAGAACAGAGACGGTAGGAGTCTGTCTGTGGAAATCCACAAATTAATGACAGTAGATAGGGAAATGTAGTTTATATAATTTGTTTTGCTTATAGGTACACAGTCTAGAGAGTAAAACTGACATTTATGAGTTAATTTCTAAAAATATATTTTACGTTTCTCTCTTCTTATCAGGGAGGGCGGTGCCCCAGCGCCCCCTATGGGCCGGCCGCCACTGAGTACAGTAGGTTTTATTGTGTCACATGCCAATTGGCCACTTTAGTAGGTGCAGCTTTCCAGTGATTGGTTTACCACCTTTTCCAATCAGAATTACCTTCAAGATATGGATTAATGAATATATCTGAAGTTGATTGATCTTATCGATTGACTAATTATAAATTGATAGGCAGGTAAATCACTCTAAATCTAGTACTAGTTTAACAGTAGGGCTCGGCTCGGTTCATCTGTGGATCGGTTCTCTGATAACATAGAGCGCACGAGCCGACTCCTATTTGCTGTCAGCTGATTCATTTTGCAGGTTTTCCGGGATGTCCGACTTTGCAATTCAGTTCACAACAGGAACTTCTTCTCAACTTATTAACAATAAATGGCATTAAAAGAGTGTGGTGAGACCAGGGACATACAAAGACCAAGGCTCTCATGGAAATTTAGGCGGCGGATGCTATCCAAGCACATAAGTTCCTGAATTACACAAATACTTTTGTTTGCATAATTCCCTCCTACAGAACTGTAGTATTGTGGACCACCAATAGGAGGCAAAGAACCTTGCCAGCATGATGGTTAAATGGTGATAAAACCAAGCTTAGAACGTTTAACTGATCCAAGCTCGGTCCAAACACGGCACGGAACAGTTTCAGAGGAGTAGTGTAAATGAGGCAAAAGCATAGCAAAAATATTCTACCAAGATCTGACTAAGTTATTTGTTTTGGAGAAGAAAAGAAAAAAAATAAATTTTTTTCTCCAAGACACCTGTATATTCCTGACAGGTGTCACAAAAAGACTCTGGATTTCAATGTTTCCTCTTTCATTTTAACAGTCAGTAGCAGCCAACAGTCAAAGGTGCCAACCCTCCTACAAAACGTTACGTAATGTTTTCCACCTGATGTGACTCACCTCTGCTTAAATGCCTGTGGGTGCTTTACTTGTTTTGTAATTTTATCAGAATGTATCATCTCCAAGCTAAGCATAATAGCCATAATGAAACTGTTAAATTTTGTCAGGACTCCTGTCTGTGTGTTTGTGTTTCTGTGTTTGTCTCCCTTCATCCACCAGGAGGCGCCTGGTTCTGGTCCGCCTCCTCACACACCTGCTGATGGTTTCCTCGTTAACGGAGGATTCTTAAGCTGCTGACTGCCACTACCTCGACGCCAGAGTGTTTGCCAGTTTTGGGTGCTCTAGCCAAGCTGAGTTTTGCTGAGTCAAACTGAGTTCTTGTCAACTTGAGTCTTAATCTTGTTTTTTGTCTTTGCCTCTCGGCAGGAAGTCATCCTGCAAACTGGATGTTTCGGACCTTCTCTACCCTGGAAGGATCATCTGAGCTTCAAACTGAGCTAAGGATTTAAACTGGTTTGAATCTACTTTTCCCCAAGAGATCGTTTGAGCTTCACACCGAGCAAGGGATTCCTCTCCACTACGACCCGTTCAAGTACCGCAGGAAATCTGAGTGGCAGTCAGCTTCTCCGTTCTCCGACAAACAACCGCCTTCTGGGTAACCCTGTTCCGCCCTCCACCGAATCAGACAAACACTGGAACAACAGCATACAGACTGGAGTCAAAGAATCTACAACTTCTCTGGAAACGTGAGTCAGCAAACAAATCCTCCTCTTCAAGTTCACAAATCAAATTTCCCACTGAGCCTTAACTAACCCCAGTGTCTTCCCCTCACCTTTCAGTTCCGGTTGAGCAGTGTTCAGAGCAACACTGGATTCTTCACAATCTCCTAATAAACCTGTTAAACCTTTTCCCTGGTCTCCCTGTTTGGTCTTCTGCATTTGGGTCTGATCTTTAGTTAAATAATGACACATTTTTTCCAAAATTAGAACTGTAATCCTAGTAGGGATGTGCCGATCCATGTACTTTCATTTCCGATCTGGTATTTTAATTTGAGTATCTGCAGATTCCGATACTGTTTTGATACCAGACCTCTGTTTCCATTAATGACAACATGAGATTAGTATAGAGGGAGAAAGGAAGTAATAAAAACAATAAGTCATGATAAAATGTTGACATATTCCATCCTGAAAAAAAAAATGCAATGCTTAACCCATACAGGGGTAAAATTTGTTTTACTATTAAAGAGATATTTTTGCGTTATTATCAAAATGCAGCAAATAGATTTGCCCTTATGATTTTGGCCCATCTTCACCCAATCTAGAATATTTTTCAGTATTGGGAATAATACGAATATCGGTTCATCTTTAAATCTGAGTAGAGACTGAATCCTTAAAATTTACTTGTTGATACCTGCATTTAGGAATTTAGAAGCAATGAACATGGAAATATAGTTCCTTCTGTTCTATCATGAATTTGGTAATATATGCTAAACCGGTAACATCTATAAGCTGCAATGTGCAGGTATTTGTGTCCAAAGAGCAAAAAACATAGAAACAAGGAGAGAACAAGAGAGTGAGAGAGGAAGGATACAGACGTGCAAGTATTTCTCGCTACAACCCCAAATTATGCAAAGGCATACTGAGCAGCATGAAAGATCAAAGATGGAGGCCATAGGGCATGCACATTAAGAGTTATAAAGACAGCCCTTAGCCGTACACTGTTTAATAATTGAAACAAGAAACATCTTAGATATTTTAAAGAGCCTCTAATAATGTAGTTAAAGAAGAAACACACTGAAAGGACAAAAAGTCTAAAAACTAAAATAAAGGACACAAAAACACCTTTTAATATGCTGATAAGTAAAAGATAGTTTATCCCCAAAGATGGGTGTGTTTGGCTGGTGTGAAAGAAATTCCATATCAAAAACCTCCACAAAAGAAACAATACTCACGACAAAGTTTAAATATTTCAAACCCAGCATGTGGGAGTGGGTCTCAAAATGCCCCAAAGGCGAAATCTGATCCCGAAAACCGTATCTGCACAGAAAAGTTTGAGCTTGAAAATGAAACCAGACCAAGTCAGATGTAATATAAATGCCACAACAGTTGGTTGGTGTCAAACTCACCATAAATGAAATAGTCTCTGAAACACAACTACAGCTCTTAAGTCCACCATAGTTGATTTTTGTTTGCGTGTCTTGGGATATTTTTGCTATCTGCTGGATGCAGAAATTAAACAGAGTTTAAGTTTGAATACTTGCAAAAGTATTCAAACTTACAAAAGATTTTCAGACCCCTAAACTTTTACATTACATGTATATGAAAGACCAATAGGGGTTACACTGTGGTGCAGTGGTGAGCAATGTTGCCTTGCAGCAAGAAGGTTCTGGTTCTTTCTGCATGGGGTTTGCATGTTCTCCCTGTGCATACGTGGGTTCTCTCCTGGTACTCAGGCTTTCTTCTTTAATTCCAAAAACATGACTTTTAGATTAATTGGCTTCTCTAACTTGTCCTCAGGTGTGAGTGTGTGTACATGGTTGCTTGTCTTTGTGTGTCTCGGTTTTGCCTTGCAACAGACTGGTAAAGTGTTCAGGGTGTATCACACCTTTCACCAATAGACTGCCGGAAAGAGGCACCGGCCCCATGCCGACCCTGAAAGGGCAAAGCAGAAGAAGATGGATAGATAGTTGATTGATTGATGCATGACAAATCGACACACTAAAGTATAACTGTTGAGGATGTGTCTCTAAAGGGCCTTGAGATGACATGTGTTGTCAATAAGACCCGTATAAATAAACTGAATTGAAAAGATATAAAACATGTTTATCAAAAAGCATGTGTATTCACAGCCTGGTTTGGTTCGGTTGGTTGGTTTCAACAATTTTTTCAATTGGTTTCACCATTCTAAACATTTAATAACATAAGAAACTTATTTCCAATCTTCTGCAAACTAGCTCAAGCTCATTAAAATATTAATGGACATAGTCTGTGACCCTCCATTTTCAGAGTCCTGCCTGATTTCGGTCTGGACTTTTACTAGGCCTCTATAACATACGTTTTCCTCTAAACCATCTTATTCTGTCCCTGTCTGGATGTTAACGGTCACTGTCCTGCAGGAAGGCGATCCTCTACCACAGTCCCTCAATCTTTTGAAGAGTTTTCCTTCAGGACTATTTGCACATTATACATTGCACATCTTACTGTAACGGCAATAACTTGTGCAATGTATATTGTGCAATTACTATTTGATACCCTGCGCAATAACCTGTTTCTCTATATTTGACACCCAGTGCAATAACTATATATATTAATATATTTGGTTATTGCATATAAACATCCTGTGCAATAACACTCTATAATGATCCTACAAAAAACAAAGCTGTCATATGTTGATACACTGTATATACTGTATATATCCCATGCGCCTTTTCTTCCTTTGACACATTCTTCATCTTTGACTATTTGAGCTGATTTAATGAGTAAATTTCTCCATTGTGAGATCAATAAAGGCAATCAATCAATCAATCAATCAATCAATTACTTCCCATTAACTCATTGAAAAAAAGCAAGGAATTAGACCAATGTTGGATTGTTTCTAACCTACCATATAACAACATATAATAACTTTATCCCTATCTTTAGCCTCTGAGACTAACTGTAGCCAGGGCTAATGTTAGCCTGTCTGCAGCAACCCTCTGTCAGCCTATTTGTGTGTGAAGTACTGCTGGCTCTAATGGCTTTTTCTTTGTTTGTTTTTTTTTATTTTTTACTAAATAAATAATAAAAAAGAAACAACAGAGCTTATTGCCTTTGCTTCTCACAACCAACAACCCTCAACTTTATGTTGATTTATTGCATAAAATAGCCCCAAAAATGCATTTAACCTTTTGGTTATGTATACCTTTGAACATTAAGCAGCCCCTCCAGCTCACAGAAAGTGGTATTGTCATTTCTGACTGGGATATATGACAAATATCCTGGCAGACAGATGTTTTACTCTTCGCTTTAATGCATCTTAACTTTTTTCAGGTGATAAGAAAAAATTGAACAAACTCCAGGAACCAAGCAGAGCAGAGACGGAGGGCAAAGGAGGAAAATGGAGCTTAAGGACTCTATTAATCAATATGAGCCCAAGCCCACTTATTCATCATTTTGTGCAAACAAACAGCATCGTGGACAGCCTGTCTGGTGGCGAAGAGGTTGGTGTGTGAGGTCTGTAAGGACTACTGCCTGACCCCCATCACTCTTTCTCTTATCTCTCCTCCTCATTACTCCTTACACAAAAGCATCAAGCTCTGGTGACTATGGGGCAGCACTTGAATGTGCAGGGAATAAGGGAGCTGAAGAATAGGTCCCACATCTTCATTTCAGACTCATGTGACATTTTCCCTGCTCATTTCTTTTTTTTTTTTATCAGTTTTTGAGCTCTACTAATCAAGCACGGTGCAGAGGATCTCAGTGGAACTAGTAAATATATTTGTGGGAATGCATCTATCTTTTTGTGAGTCTATGTTGCATGTATGTGTGTTTATGACCAGCCTGAGTGGATGTGGGGGGGTGTGGGAGGGTGTTGTTGCATCTGGACGCTGGGAAGCAGCCTGATCAGTCTCTCTCACCCACAGTCAAGCCCAGCCAGCCCGTGAGTTTCAATCAATAACAGGTCCCTGTGGCTACCCCGAGCAAGCTGTTTGAAAAGTCAGAGTAGCATGAAATGGCCATTATTAAATTACTGGGACGGACACATTCAGAAGGCCATTGCATTAAGAGAGCAAGCTCCCCCAATTAGTGGATCAGCACATTAATAGTCCTGGATGAGCACACCATCTGAGCATGGGTCGGACACACACACCACATCTATTGACCTATTTTACTGGTGCACTGATAGCCATAAGCATTTATAAAAAAAAAAAAGCAGAAGCAATTCTTTTTCCTTAGGAAAAATAAATGACAGAAAAACCATTTCTGCATTTTTTATGCTCACACCAAATTTAGTTTCTTTTATTTATATATTCTTGTAAAAAATCCTATTTAAATAATTAAATGCTTTTCACAACACAAGAAAACATTTGTATTCAAATTCTAAATCAGATTTCTAGCTAGGGTTGGGGGTCAGTGCACTGCCAAAAAGAGTGAGGTTTAATCTGGATACTTTAGATCGGTAAAGCCGGGCATACACTGTGCAATATTTTCAATCGTTGAACGCTCTGATGCGATCTACCTGCCCATACTGTACGTCTAATAACTACACGTCAGACTGAGCGCAGAGAGACGCTGGTCAGACTTGTAAATCTGGAAGAAAAAGAAGAGGAACTCCCTTGTTTGCACATGCACAGTGCTCTAGGTTCAAGTAAATCGGCTCGTAAAGACTCGTAGCTCTGCTTCAACACCAGGATTTGTCCAGGAACACCTTACAACGGCCAACAAACATGTTTGATTTTCTCTCGACATTATGGTTGCTGATCGAGAGGTGGTTGCAAGAGGTTGATCGCACCTTGTTACCCCCTGTATACCTCACGACGCAGGACGACTGGAGAATCAGCTGAAAAGGGCAAAAAATCATACAGTGTATGATTTTTTTAAGGGCAGTAAAGCCATAGCGGAAGTGTGTCTATTGTCAGCATTATAAATACCATCTGAATATTGTTTGCAGTTATGATAAAGACACAATCATAAAGCAATTATTCCTGGTATCAATGCTGGAAAACAAGGACCTCCAGACGTCCCTAGCAGTTGCTTGGAGCTCTGTGGATGCCCACAATCCTTTGCATGACAGGAAATGTTAGCACAGCCCACCTCACAGTTTAGCAAAAATACATTATTTTGTGACATCTGATTAAGGCACATTCAGATCTCGTCACCTTCATATGTTCTGGGTTTGACATCAGAGTGCTTCATATGTTCACCATGTTTGTCTAATTTTTAGTTTTTGTAATTATTCTCTGGTACCTGTTGTCCCTATTGGACCAGCGTCATTCATCTGTTTGCGCATGATGAGGTCAGTGCAGCCAGGGGCTTGTTTGCATTAACCAAAATTATCCATAACTCCTTTCTTGCTCTGGATTGAGTTCTTGAGTTTGGTAACACTTTAATTTGATTTTTGTTTATCTGACTGGTTTTTATCATTATTCCCCCACGAAATGAAAAAATGTAATAATCTATAATTATCTAGACACTATTACCGTAATGAGAGGAGGTGAAATGCAGGTCCAGACAAACAAAGTGTATGGTGATGTCAGGAACACACTTCTGTTCCAATGGACACAGATTTGTTCTGCATGCTCCCGTTCTCCCCAAGTCCATACTTCCAGAGTTCATACTTGATGAGAAGATGAGTTCATGCTTACGATTTTTGTAAATTGAGAGATGGTCATGCTGTGAGCTATGGTTCTGTTAATCTGTCCTGTTTTTATCTTCTCACCAAGAAACATCTGTTGTGTTTTAATGTTATGAAGTTTTAGGTCAGTTTAGGTTCTACTAAGAGGCATTAAATTGTGTGTGAAATTTCACCAATAATTATTACTTTTAAAGTGAGATGTCTTTATGCACTTTATTTTGGTGTGTTACAGTTGTACAGCCTTCACTCCAAACAGCGAGATGCTTTCAAGTGTTTCGGCGAGAGAAGCAATATCCTCACGCAAAAGGAGTTACAAACTCACTGTCCTCCATTGCTTTGACTTGTTGACTCATTGTTTGCGTATGCAGTGACATAATCCAGTTATTGATGACGTTATTATGGTAAATATAAACAACGAGGCTATATTTAATTAAAAAATGTGTATAAATTAGGCTTAAATACTAAGTCATCAAAACATTGTATGCAAATAAAAAAAAATACAAATAACTCTATGCCGTTTAAAACATTTTATTTTTGGTTTTATCTTTATACTATATGGTCAAAAATCATTCAAAACGTTACGTATGGATCATAAATCCTTTCTTTATATTAGAATTACATTATTTAAAACCAGTGGTGTCAAAAGTACCCACATTTGTTACTTAAGTAGAAGTATAGATACTGCAGTTTAAAAACACTCTGGTAAAAGTTGAAGTATCAACTTGACCTCTTTACTCAAGTAAAAGTGAAAAAGTATGTGCTCCAAAAACTACTTAAAGTATAAAAGTATAAAGTAACCTTTAAAAAAAAAAACAGCCAGATGCCGCTATATGAATATTAAAGATACATTTTTCAACTATTTTTAAAATTCTCTGAGATAGGGCCAAGGATGAGGGAGGTCTTGTTGGTCTCCGTCTCCCGATACGCTCTCGCCTGTGTCCGACCTTTCAGACATTTCAACATCTTTTTCTGAATCCTACATTGTAGCATGGCATAGATAATTCACGTTTGCAGTTTGAAGAACACCTGCTTGCTTCTGATGATTTCCTTTAGCTAACCAATGAGTGTTTGCGTTCTATGACTCATCTAATGACACTAGTTTTCACTAGATGTGGATGGAGCCAATGATCTGCATTGGATGGAGCACATGACGGGAAATAAATATTTACAAACATTAAACCAGGGGAAACCAATTAAAAATCAGTGGGTCTGAATAAAGAAAATACATAAAATTTTTAAATTGAAAAAAAAAAAAAAAATTGCCAAAAATTGCATCCTGTGTTATCTCAGAGGAGTTGACACTTATATATCTGTATTCCTATACATCCATCAGTAGTTAAAGGTCAAGGGTCAGCAAATGCAAATTCTACCTGTAAAACAATAACAGCGTAATTGTCGCTGTCTGATCTGAAGCCTCATTTGGAGCTTCTAAACTGGCTTTTGAAAAACTTTGATAATTTGCTGCTAATATTACAGATTTTTTTAGAATAAAAAACTAGCAGATGTGCACAATCAAACAAAAATTACAATTATAGAGCAATTAGTATTATAAAAAAAAGTCCATACTGTTTCTGAATAGATACATTATTGTATTAGTTAAGTTCTGTTCCGTTTATGTATCTTTCCTTGAAAATGTGAAATGTCCCATGCTCCTGAATGCACCATAGCTATCTGACGCTCATGAATGCATCACACTGGTCTGTGAACGCTGTGCTGTGTTGATGCGCGTTTGATTTTCCGCTTCAGACAAAGCTTTGCAGTTTCCAAACTCACGTCGGCATCACTGTTTATTGTTGTGTGTGAAAAACAAGAGACTAGGACAAATAAATCAGCCGTTCCTCGGTCAAAATCTTTGGATTAAATGTTGTTCATAACGCCCATATATTTTTTAAATGAATCTTCCATATAATCACAAATGTTTTCCCCAGGAGAGGAATATTTAAACGTTTTTATATCATTAATATAACAACAGGTAGCTCCAATGGTCATAGTTTAATCCGTTTCCCTCGTTGATATGTGGTTGTACAGAGCGAGGCGCGCTCCCGCTACTGGGGATGCATATTCAGCAGGGATGCACTTTCCCGCATAACACCGTACCGCGGTCCGCTAATCCCTGACCTCTGCATTAAACCGAAGCCAAAAGTAACAAGTAACGTTTGTTTTAATAATGTAAGGAATAGAAAGTACAGATACTCGTGAGAAAATGTAATGAGTAAAAGTCAGAAGTAGGAAGAAAAATTAGTAATGGAGTAAAGTATAGATACCTAAAAAGTGTACTTAAGTACAGTAACGAAGTATTTGTACTTCGTCTTTTTAGTCGGAACATGAAGGGCATCAACCAGTGGCACAGTTTTATCCCTGGTAGACCTTGTTTATTTTTCTGATTGGGAAATTTAAACTACGGCCTCAACTGTGCCCCCCCCCCCCCAAAGATGAACCCCAGGACTGCTTACATTTTCTGCAGTAACAGTAACCATAGCACATTGTTTTTATCCATTCAGCTTTATCTGCTCTATGTTCAGTAACAAAATGTAGGAGTTGGATAATTTACCTTGTTTATATTCTAGTTTCTGCAAAATAGGACTTTTTTTTTTTCTTCACACATATTTTGATTTTTCTGCATCTCATTTCTTACCATTCTTCCTTGAGTCGAGCTCCTGATTGGGTCTTCGCAGCCTCTGGCATATTATAATTTTAATTTTTTTTGTCTTGCTTTTGATGCCAATTATTTACCCTAGAGAGACTGCTTTTGGATGTTTTTTTAAAATGCACCTCGTTGGCTCCTAATTTTTTACAAACGGCCAGGCAGAAGTACAGCGGCTAACCTGCAGGTCAGGCTGACAGCTGGGAATTGCTATTTCCCCATGCACTTTCCGTGCTTCTGCAGCGCCTGCAAGCTCACAAACACCGGCTGAGTGAATGTGAGCAGAGGTTATGGTGTACCTGATCTGCAGGGATGCCAGAATCATTATTTTACTCTCATTGCAGCATTGAATAAACCTCGGGCCCATCTCTTTTTCAACACCACAGCTATCATATATCACCACACAGCCTAGAACCCCTTTATATTTTTCCACCATGTAGTTTAGCTGTCTTACTCAGCCTAAGGCAGGAGTGCTTCCAACAGGCCACACTAACGGTCTGTGTCTATTGATTAACACACTCCTATATTCACCCACACAGACAGAGGCGCTGCATCCAGTTTCACTTGTTAACCTTTGACCTCTTAGTTGTTGACTGTTCCTTGTGTCGGTACTGTACTGAGATAGCAGAAACACGTCTCTAAAGGGGTTTTCTCACTAAGTAGAATCTGAACTTGCTTTATGCATTAATATGATGAGCTGCATTTTAGTGAGTAGTTGAATGTGAACATAATATGTTTTGACAGTTAAAGCAGTCCCACAAAGTTTTCATTATGCATTATTTATTTTTTAATGAGATGCTTTTTACGCTAAACGTTCCAGCATCCAGGCAGGTTGTACCGTATGAAAACAGCCCCTTAAAGCATCACGGATCCCCAGAGGGCCGCTGGTGTTTTGACAGGAGGAATCTTGCTTCTGCATTTTACCCTTTCCTCGTCAGTAAAGCTGGTCAGGCAGAAATGTATCTCCAAGAAGTGATGAAATATTGAGTCTGTTTTGATAATGAACTCACCCTCACTTCTCTGGCCTTATATGACTTGGTTGAGATATTGATGAGGTGAGATTTTTTTTACTCAGGCTTTACTTTCTGGCTTTTTGGCAAGGAATTTGGACCTCTGCTGTTCTCCAGTTAACTAGCTTTAAATCACCATGCAGTTTTATCAGTCAAAGTAAAGTTTCCAACTTTTTTAGCTTGGCTTGGAGTAAAATTTTAACATACAAATGTTGTTGGGAGGGTTACTATAGGGTAAAATGCAGTAATTTGGGTCTATTTATATATTATCTTCATCTTTGATATAAACAGAAATGAATGATTAAGCCGATCTTAATTTGCTGAAACATGTTCTGAAGAGATGAACCAGGGCTGAATAGATACCAAGCGACGATCCTTTCTTTATAGTCAACCATCTACCCCTTTTTTGCTGCAGCATTCAAAAAAATAGGACCATTTTAACAGTACTTAAAGTCAGGCCAGCAAATTCTTTGAAATAAATAAAAACCACTAAGCATAACAGCTGCTCAAAAAAACAGTGCAGGGGAGGGCGCTGTATCTGTTGTATGCCAGTTCTGTGCTTACGATAACTGGCTTTTAATAATTATAATTGTGAATTCAGATGATCAATTAGCAATTATTAAATCATATTTAATTAAATTAGTTGCAAATCTGGTATTAATTAATCACAAGTAAATGTTATCAATTTAGTTTAGAATTGAAACGGGTAATTATTAATCATCAACCAAACCACAAGAAATGGCTCTATATAGTCAGGTTGTAAATTCAGAAGGAGCACTTTTGACTTTTAGTGACAGCCAGACAACCACTACACATACAACTGAAATTTAATGAATAACTAATCCCCAGACAATAAGCTAATGGTGCTATTGGTAGCTAGCTTTTGTCAGCTAACACAGAAACTGAAAATAGGAAAAAAGACAGCAAAACCATGGGACAGGGAGAAATGATGGAGTGACCTACTAGTTGGCTGGCGTTGCAACCATTTACAAAGACCAACCATTAGTTGTATGCTACTGCACCGTTAAAATGAAAATACAACATTCAGAAAGCTCAAGCAAACTCCTGGTGTCATGATCTTGGCAATAATGACTTGTCTGATTACTCATTTCATTCACCTGCCTATCTCCCCACAGTTCTCATTACGTCGAACTGAACCACCTGCTTCAGTTTCTATTTAACCAGCCTTCTAACCAGTCATCAGTGCCAGATTATTTAAGCATTTGGTGAGAGTTCCCTAGCCTTCCTGATTGTTTTCAGATTAACTGATCCTAAGCCGTTCTGCCTCTTAACTTCTGAGCCTGCCTGTTACCATTATGGCTTTACTTGACCTGTCTTCGAAGTCCTGCTGGATTCTGCCTGTTTACCAAACCTGGAACTCTTTCCGTCCTGGATTTCCCTTCAGTACCTCTGATCTCCTACCTCTGACTCCAAGGCACTTCTTAGACATGCCTCGCCTCGTCTTGCTGGCAGCAGAACAGCTGGAGCTAACCTCACCCTTGGGGCATGGAGTGAACATTAAGACCAGGTTAGTGACACATTCATTATCATCCTCTGCCAGATAGACTAACCTGTGTTCCCCTCCTGCAAAGGTTCATGTCTTCGACGCCAACGCTGTTCTCAGCAGTTCTCTGCAGTTCCATCTTTAATAAACACTTTATTAAAACTAACTGTCTTTCTGGCTCGAATTCTGTTCTGTTCTGAGCCTGACACCTGGAGCAAATAAAAACATCAAACGTATTTGACTAATCTACTGGCTCTTGGCAGCCTTGAGTCGGCAGCACTTCTGGCTCTCTTCTTATCCTCGTCTATAAGTACTGCTGGGTGCTCATGTTCCATTGGGTACTGTGGCAGAGTGAGTGACCACATGGTCATTTGTTTTGATTAGCCAAAGCTGATACTGTAGTAGGGTTGGCTTTCAACAAGGTTGTCTTTCGTTGTCTTCAAGTATCTATCCTGGGACTTTGTTGTTACTTCACTACAGCGGTGATCAGGAGGGTTCTGCAGAGCGACACCCCCCAAGGTTACTGTATGCTAAGAAAACACAGAGTTCCGCTGAGGTACATCGACTCCCTTTGCAGGTGGACACCAAAAGTGTACAAAATATAGTCTTCAAGTTGATTTTCTTTCCGTAGCTGTGATGTCAGAGCTGAATGGGATGCTTTGAGCTGTAGCTACATTTCATTTTACGGTGATCTGGCATAACATACATTATTTGAAGAGAAATATGTCAAAATACTAATAACTGGCAAAAGTAATGATAATCAAGGAGTGCATCATTAGATACAGGATATACATGGGTTGCTAATATTGGCCCAGTGTTTCTTATTAGACTGATACCATTATGTTTACAGATGACCAACATTGACCAACCCTTATCTCATATTATGTTAAAGTATTTTGGGCATCCGTAGTTTACATAATGATGATAACTTGACTGTAATTAGGCTGAAAAAAGATTCAAATACAAAAACTAACCTATTTTACATGGTTTTATTTTCTTATATCTAGAAGCTAATTATGGATAAAAGGTTCAATTCAGCTGAGATTATGACCCACATCATAGATTATTGTCTAGGATTGAATACATCTTCACCTTCAGATGATGCATACCTGCACTGCTTTGCTGCCTCAGTGTCATTTTGTATATTTTTAGTCTTCTGGTATCTGATTGGCAAACTTCACCTCTGAGGCTACAGGGTCTCTTCTGCTATCTCACATACCAGCATGTTTCTAGTTTCTATTTCCTCCCAAACACCCATCTTTGCACATCTATAGCACACACACACAAACTCAAGAACAAACAACGGATTAGATCCCAGCAAAATAAAAAATAAAAAGCTCCCTGCTGCTGCTGGCCGACATGGAAGTGGCCCAGATCTGGTGGTAAAGGGAGGGAGCTGTAGAAGCCCGTTGCCGGGCCGACAGCCAAAGTTTGATCCCTAGTTGACTGGCGTCCTTCCAGGCCAGAGGAACGAGTGCTCACTGTTGCAGAGCAAAGCATGGGTCTCACAGCCCCCCGCCATTACCACCAACCCCTGGAGGATGATAGATGCTCTGCTTGCTCCCTACAGAAGGGAGAAAGCATTAGACATCTGCATAATTGACTGAAGAGAGAAAGACAAAGCAAAACATGGAAAATATCAGAACAGGAAGACAGATTGTGTGGGTGTGTTTGCATATAAGCGGGAAAATAGGCAGAGTGTGTATTTAACCTTCTTCTATGTGTAACTGACAAAATTTTAGTGTCAGAGATGGGGAAAGAAAGCCATGAAATAAAGGGATGGAGTAGCTTAAAAGTGAAGGAGGGATGGGAGGTGGAGAGGTATGGAGTTGACACAGAAAAACATGGCTCTCACTCAACAGGACATCTTCTCACATATATTAGACATGTTCTCTCCTATTCTGTCACAGAACCATCATTTGAGCTGCTCTACTAAAACCAGACCTTCTCACTCCGCAATGATGAAACCACTCCTATTTCATGTCTGCTTTGTGCTCCCAATTCTCAGAATTATTCTGCTGGTTTACTATCAGGGCTTACCCTCACAATAGGCCAAGGGTTGGCACATGATCCAAGAGTTTAATCTCATTTGAAAGGGGAAAAAAAAGATCAGAATTTCAGAACAAGTATTTTTTTTTGTTCATTTGACTAAATTGTACCACAAATATGAATGCATCAGGACAGCATGGCTCTTGCAAACAAACCCAAATCTCTTTGAGCTATGTGTGTCAGCTTGTGCAGCCACTGCTCTGAACACCAAGCAAAGCCATTCGACAAATTCCTGTCATGTTGGAAAGTTCCCCCAAAAAGACCCATTTAAAGAACACGCTGCTAAGTCCACATTAAAGCCAACAAACAAAAGGGAGATTAAGAAATGGTGTGCACAACTTTCCAGGGAAAATAACACAATTATAAGAGTACACAGACTGGTTCATTATTAATGAAGTTGCTTTTCAACTGCATCACTGAAAAGACCTTTAAATAATTTATCACTATGGAGACGCATGTCAAGTAAGTGTGCTTGGACACCTCATGAATATCAAATAAATATGCAAAACAAAGGGGCAATGCATCATTAAGCACACTTTTAGATAGCATTGTTAAGGTTTGTTATGATTCAGGGTCCTTGATTGCTCTCCGCACCATCGTTTTGGTCACAGGTCTCTGATGTGATCTTGCCTCAAGTAACAGTTCCTGATGAGAAGCTTTACAAGCCACAGTGACTGAACCAGAGGATGTCTAATGACCAGTTTGAAAGTGTGTGGCGAGAGGGGGGTAACATGGCTGTTAAACTCTGACTTAATGATGATGCTTGATTAGCTGTTAACAGGACGTTTTTTTTCCCCCCCGCTTAGTTAATTGAATAACTTGTGAAACAGAGACTTAAATTGCTTATGACTTTAGAATCGGAAAAAGACCCTTAAGTTAAAAAACTCCACGCTAAGGGGCTAAGTGCTGTTTTTTCTCTTATCTTGTATCCTGAGGAGACATTCAAGCATGATTGTACTGATAACTTTTGGAGCACTACCATTTCAAACCCTACAAGCTTGGATCAATTAACCGTGCTGAGCTAAGTTCCTTACGACCATTTATACACCACGCTAGCACGGTTCCTCACCTTCTAGTGGTAATCTACGGTACTACTACTCTCGGCAGCCTTTGGTGAATTTACTTGACAGAGTCGGCTCTTAGGAAGTGGATATGACAAATGATCGTCTAATCAGGGATTGCAGACGTAGGAAACAACGACGGGAGTTGAGGCTCATCACACTGCTAAGCAGAATCATCACTGGGAATCGTGTGGAACTGTCTGAAATGTAATGATTATAAAGGCCGACTGTAAGGAGATGACGCGTTCTGCTAATGCGCTCTTACTACTGATATACAGGTACCATGCTAGAGCAGTTTGGTGGTGTCTAGCGCAGTCCGGTTCAGTTGTGACTGCCATTTACACACAACAGTTATAACACTTACCAAGCTCGGACTGATCTCGACATGGTCTCAAAAGGGTAGTGTAAATGTGGCTACTGTCACAGTGTATGTTTAAACCAGAAAGACCAAAATCCTGTTGATTACGACAAAATGCTATATAGTCCGAATGTCTGTCCTGATACCATTTTGATCATCTTTTTTTGCCTGAATAAAACCCTAGAACCTGGTGAAATGAGCTGACATAAATATCTACTTGCTGAGCTACCAGACAGCCATCTGGTCACCATTGAAGCAGCTACTGAATAAGTCCTAACCGTGCTATAATACCTGGCAGAAATGCCTCACAGGTTGGAAGGTAGGGCTTTAAAGAATTGCTAACACCAGTAGTACTGTTAGTAAGGAAATGTATTGTCGTGTTTAACAACTTCACAACAACATCAGAATCCTTTAATTCCAGCTTTAGTGTACCCCAATGGTCAGACTCCTTTCCCAGTGGAATTCAAGTGTTACATCTTGGAATCAAACATCCTTTTACTCCTTTTTCACACACAATCTTGGACTTTTGTTTTGTTTTTTGGAAAGTGTCCTGGTAGTTCCGCACTCTTTAGCCTCCATTGCTTCGGCTTGTTTAAAATTGAAGTCACATAATTTTATTCTGATACATATGCACAAAGAAGATATATCAACCAGGGTTCGTACGGGTGCTGGAAATCCTTGAAAATGCTTGCATTTTGACGTTGTGTTTTCAAGGTTTGAAAAGTGCTTATATTTCGGATGAAATGCTTGAAATTGTAACTATTTCTTTTGCAACAAATACCTATCTAACTGAATCGTGTGTTTATTAAATGGAGAAATAAAATGTTGGAGAGCCCAAAAATGAAACCTGCTGGCTTATGTGTGACTGCGATCTGCCAGTCTATTTCCATGCGTGACTCCGCCCCCATGAAACCACTACTGCACAATGACGAGAGGTTGTCGTTTCAATGAACGTTGGCTGGAAGATGAAAAATACAAATTATGGATTAAACGGGGACAAACCCCACGAGTTGCCTCTTGTAAAGTCTGCAAAAAAGATGTGCAGCTTTTCACAATGGGCGAGTCTGCACTCTCGAGTCACATGAAGGGTAAGTCATAGTGACTGAGAGTATGGTGTGATAATGTAATGTTAGTATTGCAGTGTTTCCCGCAGCACTATCGCCAAACTCACGCTACCGCCTCGCCAACGTTCCAAAAACAAAAAAAACAACGAAGTTTTAATTCATTGCCAGGCCCAGACCTTAAAACAGCATTGATAACTCTACGGCTGATAATACTGAATTGCGACACCCTCTGGTCTGTTATATTACTACGCCATGGCAGAGGAGTAATTTTCTTTGATCATCCGAGGAGACGTGTGGGGGGGGGGGGGGAAACGTGTTCGTCGTCTTCATCATCGGTGAACTATATGTGGAAAGGTAAGTAGTTAATTAAAACTGGTAATAGAAAATAAATATCTGCCTCGTGTGCCGCACCCCCCCGGCCGTAAGGTGCTTGAAAAAGTTTTAAAATGGATCTTGAAAGTGCTTGAAAAGTGCTTGATTTTGACTTTGGAAAAGGTGTACGAACCCTGATCAACTAACAAGTTGACATTTTTAAACGTTCATGATATATCTCATACATTTCTATTGTCTCTCTCCCCCCCCACTTCCTCTCAGGTGCAGATAAGGTGCTGCTCCAACACACCATATCATAAGACTGTAGCCATAACAGAGTCAGCGATCCATCTCAGTCTCCTGAGTAGGTAGAGTCTCCTCTGTGTTGTTCCTTCAGTCCAGTTATGGTTTCTGTGATGTATTTATGAGTCCAGTATTCCAACATCAGTTCTCTGGATGTTCTCCAGTGATCAACATAGTTCTGGGTCTATAAGTCTCCATCACCAGTCCACAAAGCTCAGTAGGGAACATCCATCCATCCATTTTCTGTCACACTTATCCCTGCTGGGGTCGTGAGGGGTGCTGGTGCCAGCTGTCTACGGGCGGGAGGCAGAGTACACCCTGGACAGGTCTCCAGTCCATTGCAGGGCAACACACAGACATACAGAACAAACAACCAATTACACACACACACACACTTACACTTAAGGGGAATTTAGAGAAGAAAATAAACCTAAAGAGACATGTTTTTGGACTGCAGGAGGAAACCAGAGTTTCCGGAGAGAACCCACGCATGCACAGGGATAACATGCAAACTCCATGCAGAAAGACCCCAGGCCGGGAATCGATCCTTGAACCTTCATGCTCCAAGGCATCAGTGCAACCTACTACTCACCCATCTCAAAGCTCTCTCTATCAATAAGCAGGTTGTTAGTTTTCATGCAAAGTCTTCCAAACAGAAATAGAAGCTGCCTAATATCAGCAAAAGAAGAATCCACGGGAGAGTGTGCACAACCATCTATTTGTGTGGTGGTATTTGAAAGTTTGGATTAGAATTAATTAAAGAAATGCCCAGTATACTTCCTGCAACACTTACGATAAGATTGTATTATGCAAAGAATGGCACACAGCTAATATTATGAAACACTAAGGATGAGAGCTTCATCTTTGACTTGCTCCACCTGTGTTGTAAGGTAGGTACCCCGAGGGAATATGTTCTTCCACTTAAATCGTAGCATACCTTCTGCAAAGGAGAATTACCCTTTTCTTCTACCTACTTTATGTCTCTATACATAACTTCCTAATTTCCAATGGTTTCTCGAAAAAAAAAAAGGACTTTAATGTAGATCTTCCACCCATACATAAATGTAAGCATACCTTTGTCAAGTAGTTTTAACTTTTTTACATTTTTAATAATTTTTTTATGATGAAACCCAGTAACTTATCTATAGAGTCTGAAATCTCATTGTTCCTGTGTCCACAAAGGTAAAACATCAATACTTAAGGTGCAGTAAACGATGCTAAGGATGTAATTCTGTTGGGATTCCTTCCTGCTGTGTAGCTTTGTCCTGCTGCTCGAGAACCACAATCAGGATAAGGTTAATAAAATGATAAAATTGCCTTACATAGCATAAGTACCTGCAGCCCGAGAGACTGGATATGTTTAAATGTCTTTTAATAAACTTTATATAAAAGAAAGCTATGTATGAAAGGGTAACTCTGTGAAAAGAAAACATAAGATTTGTAATAGAGTTAGTAGGTTTGATATTTATATACTGGTTCAAAATTGTATATCTTTACCCTTAATTATTTAAGTAATGTTTCCACAAAGTTAATATTATAAGGAATTCAATTTCATTGAGAAGTTGAGATAATATCCAGACAGAACATACTAATTGTTTTGACCGTTCCTCTGAAAAGATTTAGAGTCAAGAAATTATAGGAACCAGAACCAAAACAAGGAATCGAAATCCGTACTGGAATCGCTCAAATTCAAACAATGCCTTAACCCTACTGATTACGGGGACCACTTTGGAGAGAAAATTCTAACTTTGCAATCCATGAAAAAAAAAAATGAATATTGGAAGTGATTTGTAAGAACTGACTGCATAGAACCTGCTGGAGAAACTGTTGACTTAAAATTACAGGCAGTAGACAAAAAAACAAAAAAAAAAAACAGAAAAAAAAACCAAAACAGTGGTTCAGTTCAGGTCAGTCAGGCAACACATTTCAACATGGCCGTCAATGTTTTTCCAGTCAAGCCCAATAATATTTCTAAAGAAACAACCAAAGTTGTCTGTGTCTATCTATGCGTTTCTATTTATTCTCCATGGATAAAAAAATCCAGTTATGAATGCAAAGCACATCATGTTTGCATAAATGGCTGAGGGTCGAGGCATGCTGAACACGTGAGGTTAGTTTGATTATGTGTGTGTGCTTGTGTTTATCGGAGAATTGGAGCAGCGGGGCAGTTTGAGGGGTCTCAGAGCAGCCAGGTGTGAGTCATGCTGGGTGTTCTCTTGGTTGACTGGTAATAGAGTTCAATCTGATCTCTCCTCGCCTCAAAGGTTTCACTTCCCAGTCATTATGGACTTGCAAATTTTGGTTCTTTGCACTGCGTGTGTCTTTGTGCACTTCTGACATACAGACAGTGTTTATAAGAATAAACATGTAGGTATTCATGCCGTAGGAGGCTTTAATTAGCATGCTGGCTAATCAATTGAGCATATAGAACCAAGGTTGGAAACAGACATCACTTCTTACAGAAATCACTTCCTATAACATCTAGTTATTCATTTCTTCTCCGTATGTCAGACCTTGTTGTTTTCTACTTTTTCAACACTCAAAGTAAATAAACATTTGAATGAATTTCTTCCATACTCCCTACTTAATCAGTGGCTATGCATTCAAAGAGAAAAACGCTGATGCAGAAAAATGGTGGCCTTCTTTATCTTTATTATGAATGAGGATGTTAAAAAAAAAAAAAAAAAAAAAGCCTTGTCAGGGATCTTGAAGCAGCACTTCCACAGTGACACTCAATACAGTCCCTGACATTCTGTCATTGTATTTCAAGTTAAATCTACTAAATGTTCACCTCTACAGAAAGCAGCAAATTACATTTTATCAAGTGTCAGGCCTACTGTGAAAGCAAAGAGGAACAAAGGTTAAATCTTGAGCTAGAGTATTTTCTCAAAATTGAAACTTTCATCAGATGTGATGCTAGGAGCATAATTCCACACCATAGCACTAAAAAAAAAAAAAAAAAAAAATAGTTCCACATTGAGGCCACCCACCACTTGACATTGATGTAATCCTTTTTCAATTCAACGTCAGCAGTCAACGTTGAGTGGACATTGGATATAGGTTACTAGTCAACACAATTTGACACCAACTAATGCTACGTACACACTGCAGGCCTTTATACTCAATTCCGATTTTTTTGTGAAATATATATATTTTTTTGCATTGCCGTTCAAATTTCCAATGATATCTGACTTCTATGTGCTCTCCTGTATGCACTGCATTCATACAGCTTAAGTGTATGCAGTAGAGGAAGCAATGACATCACAAGCAAGCGTGCTCTCTTTTTACATGGTAAACATGGATGATAGTGCTGGACGCTTGCTTGGATCTTTCCAAATCTTAAAAACTCAATCTGTTCAAGATGGTTAAACAAATAAACAAAACAAAAAAAGACTGCTGTCCGTATTACTGACCGCCATGGTTGTTGTTTTTCTTCCTGCTTCAGTGTGGCAAGACACAGATTTGTGACTTTTGTTGAGTATTAATGACGTTCAGGTCGCATGAATGAGACCTGGTCATTCACACACAGGTTGCATTTGAAAAGGTCGTATTCTTATCGGATTCAGGACCACATAGCCAAGTAGCCTGGGTCGCATTAGAAAAAAACGAATCCGTGTTTTTCAGATTGCCATGACAAGATCAGAATCAGGTCGCATAGGTAAAAAAAAAAATTGGATTGGGGTCACTTCAGGCTGCTGTGTGCGCATACATATCCTAAATGACGTCAGATTGATGTTAAAAAACGTTACGTTTAACTGACGTTAGCTTTGGATGTTGTATCAACGTTCCGTTTTGGTTGTCCAATGTTGAAACTCATACCAAACCAAAAACTAACGTTAATACAATGTAGTGTCTCTGCTGGGCAGTATACAGATTTGCATATTTACTGAAAATCTGTCTCCTTTCTGCCTTATGCAGCAAAGTTAAGCATTATTTTCTCCCCTGCTTTAACAGCTGTAATTTTTCACCCTTTATCACCTTTTTTTTTGCAGGCACTTACTGTTGTAAATAGGCATGCGAGTTATCGATTAATTTAAAGTTGATGTGTCCAATTTATTTCAGTTTAATATATATAATAACTGAAGGACATATTGAACTGAGGTTTATGACAGAAATTGTGCAGTATGCATTAAAACAAAATTTGACATGTGTAAAAATATGGGCACCTCAGCAAAAAAAGAGACATTAGTATTCAGTAGATCCTCCTTTTGTAAAAGCAACAGCCTCTAATCACTTAAGGACCTACACATTTTAAAAATATGCTAAATTCAAAATTTGTTGTAAATCATTATACCTTAAAATGTTATTTTTGCTGTATTAAATACTAACCAAATAACCAATGTTTTCTTACTCAGTAAACTAGAAATTAAATAAAACAGGAATATTTTAGGCTGCTGAACTAAAAAATGAATAAAATATTTGAAACAATGATTTCCAATGTAAAACTATTTTTAAATACAGGATATGTCTTTGTGCTGCTAGCATCTCCTATAAAAAGGTGGAGAAATTGGCTCTATTGAGGTGATAACTGAAGGAGTTTATAGAGTGTTAATATTTATGAACAGAACTGCATAAAGGTCATTCTGCATCCTCGTCACCATTAAACAGTGTAAATAATCACAGACAGCACCCTAGATTTAATTTATGTTTCTGCTATAGTACACTTATTTTCTGGCCTTACTTCTCTTGCAAATACCAGTAATCCCTCATTTAAGACTGAACCACAGCACTGCCTAGTGGATGGAGGTAACATTGCCTTACTAAAGAAATTCTAAATGGCGTTATAATATCAAATAATCAGATTAAAAACATTTTTATCTAATAGAACCATCAATCAAAATTAATCAAAAGTAAATTATTTGTTTAAATCCCCAATTTCAAAGTTTTACCTGAAGTACCCAAAACTTCCATCGGTAATGCTTGGTTCATGTTAGTTTTTGCCCTGATCTTTCCCATCAAGACAGGAATGTTGTGATGGCTCTAAAAATTTAAACTAAACTAACTAAAACTATTAATAATCATGTTGTCAGGTTGAGGGGAGGTTTTGGAGGACCCAAATTCGGAGATGAGGGAGGCAGAGATGAGTTCTTCTAGGTTAATGTCCAAATGCGGCAACTGAAGCAAAAATCCAAAATAACAAAAACAGAAACCAAAATCTACGAGACAACCAGGAAAACACACATGAGGCCAGCTAACGGTGACTGAACATTAGGTGTGGGGAAACTCAACAAAGACCAGGCTAATCACTAGATTGGGAGCAGGTGTGGACAGAGGAGCCTAGAAGGGAGGTAGGGAAAAAGAGACTGAAACAAGAGGCCAGCAGAGGACAAACAAGGAATACCTAAGAACTCAAATAGGCTACAATCAAAAATTACTAGATATATGAATATATGAATGAAAGTATAACTGAAAACTCAAAAAAGAAAACTTAAACAGAACCAAAAAGTGCAGAGTCATGACACCTGCTGCATGAGCAGGTCTGCTTAGCTTGATGTCGGGACTGCTCCGACCTCAAAATCTGAGATATTAAACATATCTGATTGTCTTGGTCTGATCTATCCTAACTATGTGTCATTCCTCAGGCATACAAGAGGATGCAGCCTGTTGAAAACAAGGTGTAACCTATCGAAAAATTGTTTCACCACAAAACCCCCCCCTAAAAAACTCACCAGTGTCATAAGTTGAGACTCTGGTTGAGACCCATATATACTCTTTTAACCAATTATTTTTGTGAGTTTTTTTTTTTTTTTATCTATTTATTAGTCTACAGAGATTCATTCATTCTAAATTCACACTTAATCTTGTGAGATATTTCATCTGACAACTGAATTTTATTGAGTGGAAGTCATGTGACCCAGAGCAGCACTTTACTGCATTCTGATGTCCCCTTAAACACGAAAACAAATCGCTATGAATTGTTGGTAACTGAAAAAACAGATATGACACCTGATCTAATACATTTATGGCTATCTGAACCAGGATTTAATCTAGAGGGGTGAATGTGGTCTTGTCTTCACGAGGTACTCTATGACCTCTCAGTCTGATGGCCCAATATTGTCTGTAATCAGATTGCAGACACAAAGGGAGGTTCTTTTTGCAACAGTAATGTCAGCTGCTTTCAGAACAGCTAAACCTGGAAGTAAAAGATCTTGCTTTCCTAGTTGCTAAACGTTGCACAGTGTATATATATATATATATATATATATATATATATATATATATATATATATATATATATATATATATATATATATATATATATATATACAGTAGGTGTAGATGTTCAGAAAATACACAAGTGGCTAAATCAGCATCTCCCCAGTGTGGTCCTGAAACATTATTAGTCATGAATTAGCTAATAGAAAAATTTTCATACAGAGTTAGAAAAAATGCATTCCTCACTCGACCAATTACCAACTACAGGGTGAATTTTAGCTTCTACCATCTGGAAAGAGATTCAGAGCCCTAATCAAGGACCAACAGATGGGGAAATTCTTTCATTTCTTAGGGCATTATTCAGACTTGTAGTGCCCTTGTCTTGAAATTGATCTTCAGACGGTTAAGTTGATTGTTAGATACTTATGGGTACAATATTCCCATTGCTAACCTAATGTATTTGAAAGTACTTCTATAGTCACAAATGATGTGAGGTCTATACTCGCCTGTCACTTTATTAGGCACACCTGTTAATTTGCTTCAAACGCCGAAGCAATTTCGCAATCACATCAGATCTGTTTCATACATTTTGTGATCTACCTGTACACATTGTGAAGACAACTTCCTAGGCAACTGCTGATTCAGAACCATATATGGCAGCGGTCCCCAACCACCGGGCCGCAGACCATTACCGGTCCGTCGGTCATTTGGTACGGGGCCGCCCAGAAAAAAAAAAAATTCATAAAATTTATCGACGATCAGAGTCAGTTTTTTTTCTTTTTTTTTGAAAAATACAAAACATTGAGGTTTTATCTCCCAATTCCATCAGTCGGTGCACCTGTGCCTCTTGACACAGGTTAATTCAGGTCAAGACTCATCCTATCTATAACATCCTATCTTTGTGAAGCGGGATTTTCTGCGGTTACAGCGACCAAAACAAAACTACAGAGCAGACTGGACATCAGGAGCACACTTTGTGTGTCATTGTCTCCGATTACGCCTAGATTGGACCGGTTTGTTTCGGAGAAACAAGCTCAGGGCTCCCACTACAGTAATTCAACATAATGGTGAGTTTTATTTTTATGCTGTTTGTATTTGATTTTATGCCAGTCGTATCATTTTATTTGTAATGATTTGTATTCGTATTTACCCCCCACACTTTAAAGGCCGGTCCGTCAAAATATAATCTGACATATAACTGGTCCGTGGCGGAAAAAAAGTTGGGGACCGCTGATATATGATATATAAAAACAGAGGTGGAGACGTAGCTCAAGTAGGTCAAGTAGCTCAAGTAGCTGTGACTTCCACATGAAGTTAAGACCTGTATTCATAGAATCTTTCCAAAAATTGCTGGATCCAGATGGTGATCCGGATTAACACCAAAATATAGTCATTTGTCACCAGACACATTAATCACCTTTTAGCAAAATCCTTCCATTAATCACTTTTTTAGCAAAATCTTTCCATAACATTTTTAGTTATTTTGAGAACAGAAACAGAACACCACAAGACCAAAGTGCCACAAGACCATGTTTCCAAAGCCTCTCCAGTAGGAGCTGTTGATTATCTGGCATGTTTAGGTTGTGTGGAACTTTACAAATCAATAAGTACACCTAAAGGTATTGTGGAGGATTTTCATTCATTTTTTAAAGACCCACCCTCTCCACTTTGAAAAAAAGCATATGTGAGAGTGTGCATGAGCCCATTTCTCCTCGTGCACACTGATTAAAAGTTGCTGTTCTCATAGCTCATACAAGATTACTGTGGTCAAATGCCCGCCCTAACCCCTAAATCCCTCAATCACTATATAGAGCAGGGACTATATAGTGGACTTTATAGCGAACTCAGTTAACTGACCATTCAGACAGATGATCACTTCTTTTTGCTCCGTAAGTGAAGTAACTCCTCCTTCACTGCAAGGTGCCTGCGCCATATGGGCGACATAAGTATTGGCCAAATAGTGCTGGCAGTTAGGAAGAAGCAAAGAAGTACCAGTCTAGATAGCATAGGAATCTCCTGATGTCCCTAGCTGCTGCTAGAAGCTGTATGGTTGCCCACAATCCTTTGCGTGATAGACACAGCCCATCTTGTGGAGTTTAAAAAATATCATTATTTTGTGATATATTTTTCAGATAGGATGTGTTATACAGGCTATTATTCTCACCTTTATATTTTGGTTCTATAACGGAAAGTTTCAGTCATTCACATTTGTGTAACTTTTGTTCTGTTTGGAAGGCTGTAGTCCCAGTTTGACAAGCATCATTCATGTTTGTGTCCAATGCATAATAACGTCCATAAGGCCGAAGGTAGTTTGTATTCAGCACAGCAGTGTGGGGCACCTTCTCAGCCCTGGATATAGTTCTAACTGTTGACTAAGCAGAAGGTATGTTTCAATTTTCCTAGGTGCGTGCTGTGCAAAGGGGCAACACCTTGTTTCTTCTCCCTGTTCCGCAGGATCTTGTTCTTTCAGACATGGCCACAAGTGAGAGCTGGAACACAGTAATTCACAACAAATTCAAGTTTGAAAGAGTGAAATAGATTGAGACTGTAGCTACATCAGCACACAAGAGGCACCAATGCATCTACCCATATTCCGTCCTGCTTTCACTCATGAAAAAGACACAGACATGTTGTAATACAGCTCCTCTACTGGAGGTGCAATCTGACCCAGAGGGAACAGTCCACCTTATTCCTGGTTCTGTGTCAAATTTCTATGTTCAAATATCACTCTGTTGTTCACACTTGTGTCCAGAAATGGGTCAGTGAATTCTTGTACTGTATATAGAACCAGTCTCATCGCCAACAAGATGGTCCACAAAAAGTTTATCCCCCACTAACTTACAGAGAAATGTGAAGCAATACCTAGTTGTAAGAAAAAAAGGTACAGACTCTTGATTTAATCATTTTTTACATTTACTCACCCTTAAACCAGAAATCTGGGTGTAGTGATGGACTCAGACTTAAACTTTGAAAAACACATCAAAGCGATCACTAAATCAGCCTACTATCACCTGAAGAACATCTCAAGGATAAAAGATCTGATGTCTCAGGAAAATCTGGAAAAACTAGTCCATGCATTCATCTTCAGTCGGCTTGACTACTGTAACAGCATCTTTACTGGTCTACCTAAAAAATCAGTTAAACAGCAGCTCATTCAGAACTCTGCTGCTCGAGTTCTCACAAAGACCAGAAAAGTGGACCACATTAGTCCAGTTCTCAGGTCTTTACACTGGCTGCCGGTCCATCAGAGAATAGACTTTAAAGTTCTGTTGCTGGTCTATAAAGCTCTGCATGGTTTAGGCCCAAAATACATCAGTGACCTCTTGACCCAGTATGAACCTACTAGACCCCTCAGGTCATCCGGATCCGGCCTTTTATCAGTTCGCAGAGTCAGAACCAGACATGGAGAGGCTGCGTTCAGCTTCTATGCTCCACATGTCTGGAACAAACTCCCAGAAAGTCTTAGGTTAGCTGAAACACTTAGTTTATTTAAATCCAGGCTGAAGACCCACCTGTTCTCAGCTGCATTTACGTAGATTTTATTCAAAAGTTAAAATTCGACCGTTTCTGTATTCTCTCTTTTTAATTTTAAATGTTTGTAATTTTGAATCAAGTTTTTAATTGCTTATAATGTTTTATGTAAAGCACTTTGAATTGCTCTGTACATGAAATGTGCTATACAAATAAACTTGCCTTGCCTTGCCTTGCCTAAACTTAAAAAGCTTAGAGTGAAGTGAGACGTATTGATTTATTTACTCTTTTTTTCTTTCTTTTGAAATGCTTTTCAGCCTGCTGTACCCTCCACACACACACACACACACACACACACACACACACACACACACACACACACACACACACACACACACACACACACACACACACACACACACACACATTTAGAGACACCACACCTCTTATTTCCTCTTACATTCAGACCATTTCATCAGATGCAGACCAAGGCCAAGATGTGAGCTTTCAGTGCTGCATGGGATAAATTTAATTTGCAACAGCAAGGAGGGAAAAGAAAAAAAAAGAGTCAAGATATGCACCATCCCCTTCATAATGAGCTGGCGCTAATCAAGCTTACACATTCCTTTAGGATGAGAAAAAACATAATTAACTTATAGTGAAGAACCTCGAAAAAGTCAACCAGTGTATCAAACACTGCAAATTTTACAGATAAGGCCTCATAGAAGTGATTAACCAAGTGTTGTACCCTCTGATAAAATTGACTTAACTCAAATAAATAATACAAAACAACCCTTGTTCAACACATTTAGAATATGCTGCATCTCCTGTATCCTGTATCCTGTATGAGTAATAAATATTCCACCATAAAAACATTTCCAGCAACTGAAGGACAACAAATGTGTGGATGTAAACATCATTATTTTCCCCATTTAATGAGTATATATTTCTTGTTAAAGAGTATATATCCCTTATAATATGCCAAACAGAACATACTTGCCCAAACAGAATGTTCATTGATGGCAGGGACAAAAGATTTGTATGAAGTCGCCCCAAATTGAACACATGTAATAAATACAGATACGAGCAGATTTATTTAAAAAAAATATTCTGGTGAAGATTCTCAGTCATCCAGGTCATATTAATTCCAAAAAAGTTTAAAAAGACAATCCACTGGACTTTATTTCCAAGTTTGAAGACGTTTCGCTTCCCATCTAGGAAGCTTTTTCAATTCAAAAGTGTCCAAAATAGCTTTGATTTCGAGGTCTTATAGAGTGGACCAAAAACGAAACCTTGTTTTGGCTTAAAAAACATGCAAATTGAGTGGGAATAAAAGCTCCGCACCTTGGAATGGGGTCGTTTGGGTTCTTTGTTAGCCTGCAATGCCCTGTCTATGTTTCTGAAAGGTGGTCGTTAGAGGTAATTGTTGGCCTGGCCGAAGAGGCAAGGTGTTCCATTCCCCTGTATGGGGGTGGGGGTTGCTGTGATAGCGGGAAGGATAGAGTTGATTCCTTTACACTATCATCTCACTATCATTATTTAAAAACCACAAAAACTTCTCTCCACGTGCATTTTGAATGTTCTATGGTTGAAGATAGAATATCGTGAGACATGAATGCATGCTCCTTTTCTGTGCTTGTGTTTTGCTTTTAGTGTGCTTTTAGCTTCCCCCTGCTCATTCCTGTGTATTCATGTCAGCTTTTGTCACTTTGAGTGAGGAGCCAACTTGAGTGTCTAAACTGCCTGTGATTAGGTACTTTTAAGAAAACCCTGCCTCTTGAGAAAGTACTGTTTTCTTCCTAATTGCTGCTTGTAATGTTAGCAAAGCATTTCCTGGCTAATGGGCTCTATGCACAGCTCCACTACTTCCTGAATTTAAGGCAGCTCCTTTGTTTCCTGTCTTTTATTACTGATTAATCCAGGTGTTTCTGGCCAGTTACTTAGGTCATACACACCTGGATTAATTAGTGCATCCACTCATGAAAGACAGGAAGCAAAGGAGCCTCCTGAAGTTCAGGAAGTGGTGGAGTTGTGCATAGAGCCTATTGCTCTGTTCTTTTAAGATGTAAAAAAAATGGTAAAGTGAAGTAATCAATTAATGATTTAATAAAGTCATCAATTTGTTTTGATATCAGCAGCAAAATGCTATGTTTACACTACCTATTTATACTAAGAAAAGTGAATGTTAATAGGACTCTCGTTTACAGCTGTTTTTCAGCACTGTTGCTAACTTAGCGACTTAGTTGCTGTATTAAGTGACTTTTCAGACCTCTATACTAAAGAAAAAAAGCTACTAGTGACAATCTATATTGTGTGTTTTTAGAAACCTTGGAGAAAAAAAGTAACAGAGTTTATTCCAGATGAGGTCGTTACAGGACAGAGAAAAATGCTTGGAGCTTGCACAGCTGTGGGCTCAAAAATCAAGTCCGCGAGCGTCCGGCAAAGTTTGAGCCCTGAACAAGGTAATCTCCTCCTTCTTATAGCTCATGAGTCTATGTGTTGCATCATGTGAATGTTTAGCTGTCTGTATCAGAAACTGACACACCACCCATGTCTTAAACTTCATGCATCTTGCCTCTATGCCCAAGAATTACAGATAGCTCTCTTCTATCAGTCCGGCTCCAAGATGTGCCCATATCCTGTGTATCTTTAAAAGACAAGAAGGCTGTCCTATTTAGATGACCTCCTTACACACAGTGACATCCACAATGTAAAGGAAGGCCTTCTATTCTCTCTAACCTGGCTAACAAAGTAACAATGAACATGATGTATAAAGAATAAACTTAACACTCTGTGTATGAAAGATGAAACAGTTTGTCTAAGTCTTAGTCATTTCCCGAAAGGTAGCCTATAATGAGCTGTTTATTTTCTGGGGCTGGTTGTTAACATAAGTAAGTAGTATAGAATCTACAGGCGCGTAGAAAGCAAGAAAACACAGAAAACGAGTTTGGACTTTTGCACCCTGTGGCTTATTGGGGGTTCATGGTATTGAATTTTTTTACACATAAAGATGTAGTAGTAGATTATATGCATTTTTTTGTAATAAAACTGTATCTGTATGTATAACTAATTTTTTCTAGTTCATGATGGTGCATATACAACTTTTCTCTTGTTTTTTCATTTCATTTACAATTCATCCCATGAAATGGATTCGGTGCCTCTGAGGGACTGGAGGGTCTGTTTTTTGCTGATTCCTTTCAGGTTTTTCAGGAGGGCAAGGTGGGCCGGTGCTCCTGGGAGAGCCAGAGGTCCCACGCACGTTGAGCCGCCAGTCAAGTTATTCTGTTAATGCGCTGCATAACAATGTAAACCAATCTGGTATTAACAGCTGTAACTAGAAGTACACACTGAATGATAAATAATTTGGACACATAAATTAGAACAAACCACCTGACAAGTTGTGAAAAACAAAGTTGGTGCTTTTAAAATTTAGATGAGCTCTAATATTGTTAAAGCGTTTTGGTTTCCTCCGTGCCTCTGCAGAACTTTTCCTGGCCCCTATCTTAACATGATAAATGCTTGGAGCATATACAGTTGGCCACTTGGATCAATTATATTTTCTTATCTTTTTTTTATTTATTTTCTTTAACAGTTATTTAAAAATTAGGACATTTTCTATCAAGGTTGGGTGATGTTTTTGAGGACCCAAACGCATAGAAGTAGGAGGTAGAGATGAGTTTTAGAAACAAATGGCGACAGAAACATAAATCCAAAAAGAATGAACAGGAAACTCCAGGGAGAAACGTACATGATGAGTAAGGTAATTAAGAGAAACCAGCACTGAGGAACTGTACAGGAGGAGTATATATGGGAGACAGATCAAAGACTGGTCTAATTAGTTGATAGGGAGCAGGTGTGGATAGAAGCCACTAGGAGGCTGGCACTGGGGGACAACAGAAAGCACCACAGAAAACCTTAACACTGCTTGAAAACCAGTTCAATGACACTAAAGTGAAATAAAGAAACCAATGACTAAGAAAACACAAAATTGCTGTGTAACTGAAAACCCAAAAAGAAACTCAAGGAGAAGTCCAAAAAAGGCAAAACCATGACACTTTCAGCTTCAGTCGTATTGAAATAGGATATCAGTTTTCATTTCCTAAACCTTGTGCACACATTGAACAAAAAGGTATTAGACTCTTTTTAAAATTGTCATCTTTTTGTTCTACCATGCTGGAAAAAAAACTATAAAACCCTTGTTTCCATCCTGGCCTCTGAGGTAAAATGGGAGAAAAACCATCACTGCCTCATGAGAACTCTTGAAATTAAAAATAAAAGTATAGTTATTGGAAAGTTTGAGACTAAAAGAGTCTTGAATAACAAAAATTTTGAACCTAAAATCTGTGAGTTAACTATTTATGTTGTATATGATGAATATATTTTCTTTTCCTTTGTCTTGCTGCAACGAAATTGAAGAAAAAGAAAACTTTGAAGTCACAACGATTAAGATCAAATAACTAAGATTTAAGTTTGCACTTACGACAGTGTTTTAGAAACATGAGTCAGTGGGTGAGACGAAATACATTTTCTATTTTATTGTTAAGTTTAATCTTTCAATATTTTTTGCCAGATGTACTGTATGTCTATGCATAGCACCTAATTACAGAGAGAAGTACCCATAAGAGTAAGATACTATTTATTATTAAAGCTTTTTCTGTTTTGAATTTTTATTGGGTCAAGGTGGACAGCATCTTTACAATCTTTACATTACTTAAAAAAAAAAAAAATGTTTTACTTCTTATAACATTTTAATGGAATTTTTTTTTTTAGAAATTAACTTCTCTCTTTATGGGTAATGCACTCTGCTGTGTCTCTCTGTGTTGAAAAATCTCACTTTCTTAGACAAAGCCATAGAAAGAGCTACTGCTGTGACCTACTTTACAGGTTTTTTATTCTAAAGATATAGCTATTGGCCAAGAGTCGACATGTTAAGCTATGTTTTTATCCTCACTGAAGAAAAAAAAAGAAGCTACTGCAGTTACTTTTTGTGTCTTTTTTTTTATATGGAAGGTTTACATCAAGGGTGTCTAAGTTCAGTGTCAGATGTTTTTCAGCTTCAGATCACCTGATTTCCCAGGATCAAAATGCTTTGCTTAATTGCAGTCATAGGAATCAGGTGTGTAAAGGATCTGGAACCTGTAGGATACGGGATTACAGAGGTTTAACTGGACCATTCCTCTGTGTTATTGTGTGAATGGAGGAAGGCTAGTTATATTGAGCCAGGCTCTGTGCCAGCTTATTCCTGTAAAATGGAGCTCTGTCCTTTTCACTATCGTCACATTTTCATTCAGGTAAATGAATTGCTGCAATTTAAAGACTTGATACAATCAACTCGCCAAGCAAACTAATCTTGAGAGCATTGTTTTATGCTACCATTGTGTTGGAACTGACTTTAAATTTTATATAGCTGGATTAAATTGACCATATATTTCTGTATGTAAATTGGAACCTTTGTTTTGTAAAGTGCTTTGAACCAACATTTTCTCTCTATTGACACTACCAATATTAACTAAACTATGGTAAATTAAACTTAAGACTTCTGGTGAACTTTTTTCCAGTTCTTTCTAGGGCCAGGGGCAGAAACCTGTGTATTTACAAAATGAATTTGCCCTGACTAAATCTGTACTCATGTCATTTCAAATTAAATGCATTGGTTTTAAAAATAGAATTTCAAGATAATGGTTTTAAAATGAAAATGCGTTTATCTTCTTTTTTTAAGTTTAGTTTTAAAATTCTATTTGAGTTAGAAAATATGATTCTTTGTGTCAGACTATCTAACGCAAAAGGTCGTCTTAAACATAATTACATAAAATAAAAACAAATCAAGAAATTAATATCTACTTGAATAACTAATGCCCAAACATTCAATTTGATGATGAAATTGTTAAATAACATGGTGCATTCATAAGGTATGTTTACACCAAATGCAAATTCCATGACTGTAGTGCAGGATTCCAGAGTTATCTCTGCGTAGAAGGTCGGATCTGAAGCAAAGTGAAACCAAGTGAGGCAATGGTGGCAAAAAAGGAGAGGCGAACGGAACGATTTTGAGGACCTTGCCAACACTTGATCGCCACCTCCCCTCTGAATAAAGTTAAAAAATCTAAAATTTTGTTTACATTTGCGTTGCCAAAATAAATTGAAGACTCAAATAACACAACCTACTGTAGATCTGAATGAATGAAACATTCTAATTGAATACTTTGTTCTGTAGAAAGTTGAGTGTGCTGACAACAAAATCTTATTAAAATCTTCAATGAAAACCAAATTTATTAACCAATGGAGACCTGGATTTAGAGTCACACATAAATACACACTACAGGCTGATCCAGCTTTGATGTAATGTCCTTAAAACAGTTTAATATGAGGCACAGTAATGTGTGTGGCCTCCATTTGACTGTATGGCTACAACACCTGGACATGCACCTGATGAGGTGGGGGATAAACTGTGGCAAGCCATTTTGACATTTGTTAGCTTGATTGAATATGTAATTTAGATATCTCAACTTTCTACCTTGTCAAAATAAACATTTCTACGGAAGAGGATTAGGGCCAGTGGAAAAAAAAAAAAACTTAAAGGTACACTCTGCAACCGGTGTAGATTTTCCAGCGAGGCTCCCCCCAGAGGGCGAAAGTAAAAGTGCACTGTCGTAAATATGCACAGCTGTTCTCCTGGTTTCTCCGTCAAGCCAGGCGCGGTTGTTTTGAGCTTAGCAGACAGGCGAACGCAACGAATGACTAATGCTGCGTTCACACCGCAGCTGGCGCGACAGAAGCAGCGAGTTTACATGCAACGTAACGTCAAGGCTCAGCAAAAGGTCCCGCGGCGCGTTTTGAGCAGCAGGCGCAGCACGTCTGAGCAGCTGAAGCAGCGCATCGGGCGCGTTTAAGCATCTGACGCAGGGAGAGAGACACAGCGCTGATGATCTCTCCTCTTAAACAGTTTATTGACGCCTAAATTAACTTAAAATGCAGAAATCTGCCGGCAGAATATGCAGTTTGGATTATTTAGATGAAAAACGCCTACCAGCTGCCGTGGTGAACCGCGAGGAGGCGACCAGGCCAGAGGCTGCTGATGAAAGGATCCCTACTGTCGGCGCACCGCTGGTATGTGGGGGTCTGAGCGGCTCCGACAAAAAAAATATTAAAGGCAAGATAATAATCTGAATGCACTGACGGCACTGATTACGTTTTCAGGTGTATTTTCTCACTTAAACACATATTAAAACTCATTTAATCATCCAAAACGTTATGGAACACATTAATTAACTGAAAAATGTTGCATAGTGTGCCTTTAACTGATTTTTAAATTTTATTTCAGTTTAGTATGGGATCTCCGAATTCTGACTTTAATCTCGAATTCTGACTTTTTTCTCAGAATTCTGACTTTTTTGTGGGGGTCCTGCTGGCGGCGCGCCGCTGGTGTGTGGGAGTCCGGGCGGCTCCGGCGGGGGTGGTGTTGGGGGGCCGGTTTGGGCGGGCTGGCTGCGCTGGCTGGGTATTCGGGTGGGTTTTCCCTCTTGGAGGCATGGCGGAGCTGCTCTGTTCCCGCTGATCGCGGCAGGTGGGGCTGCGGGGCGGGTGGGGGCTTGGAGTGGCTATGGCCGGCGCGTGTTGGGGGGCCGGGGCGGCGGAGCTGCTCTGGCCGCGTGTCAGGGCCTGGTGTGGGCGGCGGGGGGGGGGTGCGGCGGACGTGGCTGTGCTGCTTTGGCTTCGTCCGGTGGGGGAGCGGCGTGGTTCGCTGCGCTCTGGCTTTGTGCTGCACCTCGGGCTGCTGGGGGAGGGGGTGGTTGCGCCGGCTGCGGTCTGCTCTTCTTGCGGTTATGTGCCGGGCGGCTTTTCTGCTCTCGGGCTGATTCTGTGCGCGGTGTGTTTCGTTGCGCGCTGTTGGCATCGGTCTTGGTGGGGGGGGGCGGCGCTTTGGGCCGGGGGGGCATTTTGGGGGGGTCCCGCGGCGCTCGCGGCCGGTTCGCGGCGGATGCGCGTGGGCCCTGGCCGCTGGCGGGGCCGCCTGAGTGTTTTTCCTGGGTGGTGCGGTCGCGGTGGGTGTTGCGGCCGGTCGCCTGGGCTTGGTGCCGGGGGGCGGAGCGTGTTTCGGTGCTCTGTGGGGCTGGGGCGTTTCGGTCGGCGCCGTGGGGGGGCTGGTGTTCGGTGCCCGGCCCTACTTCGGGGTGGCTGGCTGCCGGCGGGGCCCGCGGACTCGTCCCCGCGGCTCCCCGGGGCGCCGGCATGGCGGTGGCTGGGGGGCTTCTTCGTGGCTGTCTCTCCTCCTCCCTTGGTGGGGGTCTGATTTCCGGGGCTGGCCCCGCCTTGGTGCCTTCGCTTCTGTGGTCCCTTTGGGCGCCTGGGGCTTTGGGTCTCCCGGCGCTGGACTCGGTGCTCTGGGGGGTGTGCCTCTCCGGCTCTCCACAACCACTATTGAGCATTTTTTCTATGGTTAAAACTTTACATGCACAAGTTCACCCTCACAAACAACTACAGGTGCTAGGCTTCAGGTACTTAGAGATTCACTTCCAAACAGAAACCCCACATTCATATCTTCAGGTAACACAGAGTACATGTCAGACTTAATAATATTACTTTAGCGATAGTTTCAAGGTGTTTGCTTTATTGTATATCTCGTACCATGTCTTTTGGTTGTGCTGTTCTTTTATTTTCATCTCATTGCAGGTGTTGAAGCAGACTGAAAATGTTTTGTCATTGTCTCCTTCCTATCTCCTCTTTCTTTCATCTTTTGTCCTTTTTTTTCTTTTTCTTTTTCCTTCTTCTTCTTCTGTTTTTCTGCTCTACTTACATTGCAGTGTCCATATAAACTGTAAAACTCCCTGCATAATTATAGTAAAGCAATTTATATACATGAAACAAGTGGAGCAGTATGGCAATTGCCATACTGCTCCACTTGTGAAAGTTAGATCTGTTGGGCTCCTTTTGGCATCAAGACAATTATTCTTATTGCCACCTTGCCAGACAGGACACTGTAAAAAAAAAAAAAAAAAAAAAAAAAAAGAATTCTGACTTTTTTCTCAGAATTCTGACTGAATTCTGACAATAAAAAAAGTCAGAATTCTGAGATTAAAGTCAGAATTCTGAGATTAAAGTCAGAATTCTGAGAAGAAAGTCAGAATTCTGACTTTTTTCCCATGTTAAACTGAAATAAAATTTAAAAATCAGTTACATTTTTTTTTTCCAGTGGCCCTAATCGTCTACATTTCAGACCTCTTAAATTTAATTCTTCCTAGTGCAAATGAAATGATGCTTCCTATTCATATGTATTTGGCCTTGATTGACTCAGAATATTGTAATTGTAACTGTGAAGAGGTAGAAGGCTTTAGTGCTACGATATCTATCATAGAAATGTGACTAGTCAGCCTGCCTATTTTATCATAAAAGTTCACATGAAAGGGAAATATGACATCTTTTGTACTAGTTAGAATTACATTTACATTATATTTGAAATGTTTATTTTGACGGCTTCTCTGAATTGTCCTTAGGTATCCTTTGGTGTGAGTGTGGGCGTGAATGGTTGTTTGTCCTGTGTGTCTCTGTGTTGCCCTGCGATGGACTGACAACCTGTCCAGGGTGTACCCCACCTCTCGACCATTGACTGCTGGAGATAGGCACCAGCATCCCTCGCGACCCCAATTGGGACAAGCGTGTCAGATAATGGATTGATGGATGTTTATTTTGACAAGGAGGAAATGCATTTGAGATGTTTAACATGCATATTCAATCAGGTTGATAAATGTTGAAATGGTCTTGGAAACAGACGGGCCAGTCCGTAGCTTTAATGCAGGCATCCCAAAAGTCGGTCCTGGAGGGCCGCTGTCCTGCAGGTTTTTATAGGTTTCTCTACTTTAGCACAGCTGATTCTGATGATTGCAGTTCAGCAAAAGCCTGTTAATCAACTATCAATGTATACCAGCTGTGCTGGAGCGGGGAAAGGGTCCTCGAGGGCAGAGTTTAGGATTGCCTGCTTTAATGCCTTAAACTTCCAGGAACTGCTGACAGACTCAGTTAGAATGGTTAGAATGTGGCTTCCAAACTGCCATTAATTTACACCTGTTGTGTATTACATTTGCACAACACAATGCGGAATTGATTGTAAATCACGGTTTTGTGAAATCAAATCAGTGTACAGTTTGATTTCACAGAGGTTAAATTTGGTTGAAGTTATGTTTTGTTGTTTACATGCAACAGTGCATAAAGAAGTTAACCTCTTAACATCCACCTCATTTTGGGTAATTGTCACCTATTTTGCATACCCAAATGGAATATCTTGCAAAACTTAGGAACTGTAAGCCCAGATTACATGTGCAATACATTATTTGAAAGCGAACACCCTCTAGTTTCCTAATGTATAAATTAAAATTGGGTTACTAGAACACAGACCAACCTGCATCAGTTCAAACATGACTCAAAGTTGATTTTTTTTTTTATTCTCAGAAATAATTGGTATTTTTTGAACAGCAGTAATAAAGACATTCTTGAGAAAAAAACAGGTTTTATTGTATTATATTTGTTCTACATCATGTCAACCTAAAATGCAGTAAATTTCAGACGTCTAGCTATAACAGTTCCAGAGCTGTGGGGATTGGAACTTTTGGTGTCAGCTTGGAGCTGCGCGCAATGGCTCCACCTGCTGGTAAAAATTTTGGAATTTTATGCATTCTGAATTATTACCCCTACTTAAGGTCCACCACGTCGCCGGCGACCCGGTGGGTTTTAAGCTCCACTGGTTTTACCTAAAAAGCCATAATGTAGAAATCTGCATCAATCGCTAAAATATGGCAGCATTATAAAAAAAACTGTTAAGTATATTTATGTATAAAGAAAGCCTGTTGTGTATGACATTAGCTCCAAAATACATTACAGACTTCCTGTCAGTGGTTCAAGCCCCCAGACCTATCTGGTCTTTGGGCTTAATCCACTTTGCATACAAAGAATCAGAACCAAACTATTACCCCATTTACACTACCCTTGAAAAACCTTGCCGAGACCGGTCCGAGCTCAGGACCTGAGATAACTTATCGTGTGTAAATGGAAAGCAAACTGAAGTGAACCGAGCTAGACACAACCAAACCGAGATAACTGAAGACCAGTTCCAGAGGTGGGCTCGGCTCGGTTCTCTGATAACGAGAGCGTATGAGCAGAACGCGTCATCTCCGTCTGGCTGCACATTGCAATTCACACTCCATTCCAGTAGTTGGCGGTAATGCCCCTCCGGAAACAGAAGAAGAAGAACAATCGAAATCTTCTCCACACAACATTTTTAATAATAACACCGATGTACAGCAATAATTATCAAGCATAACTTTCTGAATGTGACGGGCGCCACCATTTTGATTTGCTTGATTCACTCCTTCTTGGTCTTCTTCTTCTTGTGTTTTATGGCGGTTGGCAAACAACTTTTGGTGCATTACCGGCACCAACTGCTTGATTTCCTCCCTTAATACTGGCAGTAATACCGCAGATCGTCACTAGGAGGCGAGGAGTCGAGGAACCGAGATAGCGTGATGTGTAAACGGTCGTCAGAACCAAGCTCTGCCTGGTTAACTGATCCAAGCTCGGACCGGTCTCGGCATGGATCGGTTTTTCAAGGGTAGTGTAAATGGGGTATATGTAAAAGCGCTGGAAGACTCAGATGCTTTAAGTCAACACTGAAAATGCATTTTTCAGTGTTGGCAGCCTTTGACTGTGCTTTTTAAACATTAGTAGTTAAGTTTCCAGTCTAACTCTGATTATATTTTCTTAATGATTTTATTGCTTTTTTTCTTTTTAATTTTAATCAATAATTTAAAATTTTTGCTTTAAATTTGTTCTCTTTTACTATGGCCTCCAGGACACTGCAAGGTGCTTTTAATTTTATTTTTGTAATCTGCGGCATTTTAAATTGTCTTGCCACCGGAATGTTCCATAGAAATACACTTTTCATAGTTCATTGATGGATTGATACTACTCCTGTTCCAACTGCTGCTTTTTTACCTGTCCTCAGTTTTATCATCTTAAACAATGCCTTTTATTAATTCCTAATGTCTAATCAGCCTTAAGACAATGATGGATTTCATTATGAGGGTAAGACACCTAAGTTTACACTTTGATTCTTAATTTATCACAGTATCCTTTAACGGCAGGCAGGATCTGGCCTTCCTGTTTTTGCTCCAGGCAGACAGTAATGGTAATAGACGTTAATGCTTGATTCTTTTAATTATAAGGATTTTTCAAAAATAATTATTTGCAAGGAAACAAGCTGATCTCACCTCATTTGACACAGGTTATTTCTAAAGGCAACCAGACATCACAGATTTTATTCAATGGTATCAAAGAAAAGGGTTTTGAATAAAATGCTTTGGTATATGTTGGATTTTAATTTGAAAAACACCTGAGATATCATTTCCTATGATAACTCACAATTAGAATAGCTGTTATTTTTTTCTGTTGCATAAAAAAAACCCAAATTAAACTGAAACATGTTGTGGCCACATACAAAAATATATGTAATAAAAGAAAAAGAATCAAGAATTCTGGTTATTTTTTGGCACCGTAACTCTCAGGACACTGATCCTTTTAAAGGCCATCAACACACAGTGGGTGGTGTGTGTGTAAGAGACCATGTGTGTGCTGAACAAGCACAACAATGTCTCTGCTCTGCCTCATTCACTGTTGCACTGCAGTTTCATCATCCATTCCTCAGATTTGACTGGCAACTCCTCTTATAGAAAACCTGCAGAGGGGCAAACCAGTGTTAAAATGAAACCCTCTTTATCAAATTGGGATGAAGTGCCTGAAGTGCACATGACGCTAACTAAATTGCATATCCCTTCCGCTGAACTCACTACACACACTGCCACCTCTGTGCACTGATTTTTAAGACACAGGGGCTTTGTAGGTACAAACGAGATGAGAGAGGTGTTTCTCTGCCTTAAATCACTGTGAAATGTGTCTCACTTGTTAGAACCGCAGCTTGGTTCTAGCCCGGGGCTGAGCTGAAGCGTCTGAGATATTTTGGGTCTCGAGCATCACACCGCAGTTGATGTGCACTGTCTTTGCCCCACCTTGACAGTGACTTTGTGTGACAATTGATATAATGTGATTTCTTCAGTCTCCGGGGTCCAAGGCTGATGATGGAAACTTCTGGGTACTACTTTGCTTGCTGGCGACAGGAATGACTGGAAGAAAAAAAGGAAAAAAAGAGGATCAGCATGATGATCACTGGCATTTTTCACACGGCTTGGAAATCCCTCCACCTGTGCCCTGATACCAACGCCTCGCTCACAGAAGAATCGGGTTCCTATGTTCCTTCTGAAATTTGGCAGCCTCGGTTTGCCTCAGCTTGGGCACATCAACTCATTGACACACTGTCAAGTGCTCTCAGCATTTCTTTTGACTTTATTTGAAACCCAAACAAACCTCGCATTTCATTTGCTACAATAGTATCTGTTGTACGGCTTTGTCATGAGTTCACGACAGTGGATTGACGCCGATGCGTGGGATGTTACTTTAACGTAAGCTTGTCACATCAGGTGACGCTTCGCTGTCTTATACCTGCAGGCAGAACAGGGCTCTGCTGTCTATGCAGGTAATGGACAAAAACAAAAGTAACCATTGCTGTCACATCTGGGTGTAAAAAACACCCAGATGCTACAGTGTATGACTGACAATGTGTGGGTTTGCAAAATAGAGATTCCAATAGTATATTTCAGTAAACTAGTTCTATTAAAATGAGAACATCCTTCTTTTCCATCAGTGTAAAACATATTTCAACCCAATGATAGTAGAAAAAAAAAACAAATTAAAAAAGAAAACTAAATGTAATAATGTCCAAAGGTAATTCTATTTGGTCTGGTTTGAAGTCTCCTTTAAATTTGTGCATCTATAAGTGGAATAAAAGTCGGGCATCCTGAGAGGTAGCTCTGGAAGTTTGCCAACTGTCAATATAACATCAAAATGATGTATTAGATTAGAAAATCATCTCAATCAGTTGGTTCCATTGGGCCCAGGAAATGTTCAAATTTTCAGTCGGCCATTTTATCCTTAAGTTCACCGGATTCAGTGTGTCGGAAAACACGAAGGACCATTTGCCTCAATTGACATGTATTCTCTCAGACAGTAGGTTGGTCTGACCTAAGATGGCTGGTCTATTGGCACACCTCATACCTGATGACCCGGGATCTATTGATGTCCAAAACCAGGAAGAAAAGAGTAGTCTCAAGATGCCGGATTCCCTGAAAAGTATTCAATCACGGGCAGTTTACTTTCTCCAGTTGGTTTCACCCTGAGGTGATGAAATTTGGTATGAACTGTCAGAAACAGGTCCACATATGATTAGGAGAGAGTCTACAGATGCATATAAATCAAGATACAAGTGCAGGGAAGGAACTATGAACCAGAGTACATGTCAGGCTTAGTGGATACTTGTCTAGGACCAAAAGCAGAGCTAAACAGGCAAAGACAATGTCTTGCAAAATATAATAAAGAGGCAAAAATACAGAAGCCATAATCCAGAACCTATCAACAAGAAACCTGGAAACCAAAACCTAGGAGACACTAGGGAGGAATAAAACTAAGGAATTTAGAGAATTGAGCAAACAGTAACTGCAGAGAAGTATATATCCCAAACAGAACAATGAATGGAGTAATCAATTAATTGGGAGCAGATGTGGATAGAAGGATCTAGAAGGTAGCTAGGGGAAAGGAGGCTGGCACAAGGGGAAAACAAAGAGTTACCAAGAAATACAACAATGTAGTGATGGGTCGGGCAACACCGATGCGTCGGCGCATGTGTCTGTCTCATAGAGCGAAACCTGTGTCGATGTGTGTATCGCTACGGAAAAGTCACGTGACCGAAACAGTTCCTGTATCCGTCACGTGACCGATGTTTCGAACTGACTGACAAGCCTTTATAAGGATGCGCATCTGCCAACGAGATGCATCTGCCAAAACAATCTTGCGTGTTTTGCGAATATAAAATTCATCAAAAATTATGGAGCTTCCTCAAGCAAAAAGAAAGGTTTCTGCCGTGTGGGACCACTTTGATGTCATTTCGGAAAATAAGGTATTTGTTTTAATTTCCTTGTTTCATCCTGTTCCTCTCAGAGTTTCCACTTGATTCATGTACTAAAATACTTTTTTTTTTTTTTTAAGATGACCTTTGGGAACATTTTGATCTCGAAGTGGGGAGGCAGACCAAAAGTGCCACAGCTGATGCCATCCTTGAGGTGCAGAGATACATGGCAGAGGGCAATATTGCGAGGTCCCAGGATCCTCTTGTATATTGGAAAAACTAAAGGACGGTTTATCCAAACCTCTTCCGCCTGGCCTTAAAATTTTTGTGCACTCCAGCTTCATCTGTGCCGTGTGAGCGGGTGTTTTCCACAGCTGGAGAACTAATATCAAAAAAGCGCAACAGACTGAATTTCAAAACTTATTTTTTTTAATAAAAATTTGTAAAAAAAAAAAAAAAAAAATACCAGTGAACAAGCATCTTCATTTACTACATGTTTACTTAGACTTAGACTTGACTTTATCAATCCCTTGGGATTACTCCCTTTGGGAAATTGTATTTCTAGTAGCAGGAAAAATTGCACATACAAGAAAATAGAGGATGTTTAGACACAGTATATACAATAGAAAAATAAAATCAATTAAATAAGGTGTAGGAAGATGTATTGGGGGATGAGGATAGACAAATAAATACAGATTAGAGATTATTAAATTATGATGCAGGTTCTCATTATTCATTGACTGTTTCTAAAATATCAAATATGTTTTAATAATAATACAATGCATCATACAATGAATTGCATCATATTAGTGTATATAATAGGTCATCAAATCAGTGTCAGTTAACTCTGTCAACTAGGTTGCCTGTAGGGATTTTTAATGTCCAGCAGGTGTCAGTATTCAGTGACACAGTATCGACACAGTATCAATACAGTTTGGTAATGTGTCGAAACGTTTCATGACGCCTCATCAACCCATCACTACAACAATGCTTTAATACAGGTATCCCCAACCTTGGTCCTCGAGGGTCGCTGTCCTGCAGGTTCTAGAGGTTTTCCTGCTTTAGCACAGCTGGTTATAATGATTGCAGTAGACCAAAAGCCTGTTAATCAGCTATCAATTAAAATCAGCTGTGCTGGAGCAAGGAAACCTCTAAAATCTGCAGGATCGAGGATGGGGATGCCTGCTCTAATACAACCTGAAATCAACTAGGATATAAAAATGGAAATTAAACTAATGACCTAGAAAACACAGATTGACATAAATCAAAGTGTAAAGGAAAACTCAAAAAGAAAGCTTAAACAGAACCTAAAAATCCAAAAAAGACAGAATCATGATAGTGTGTATATTATGGGCCTTACAGTATTGAATCTGTATGCGTAAAATGTTCCAAACATGCCTGCAGAAAAGTACATAACACTGCTTGTATGATGTATGTATATTTACTACATATACCCTTTTGGCAGAATTCTGAACTTATAGACTTGTGTCAATCACTTTTGTTGCCAAACAACGTCTTTTAGCTTAGTTCTGGTGATTAAAGCAGCCGTAAAGCGCTGTATGTCACATGACTCATTAAGTGATGGCTCCCTCTCAAGTTAAATAGGCACATTTGTTTAGAAGAGCATCCCCTATGGAGCATTGATATATACCAAGTGCTAAATACTAACCTGAAAAATTATTTATTTTATACAAACAAAAACATTTGATCACTATATATGCAGAGATGCTTTAAAGGGAGAAAATTTTTTTCTTTAAACAAAAGAGAAAACAACTCTTGATTTTATTTATGCTTAGGGATCAATTAATAAGAATTAGTCTCAAAAAGAAATAAGTTGGTTTTCCTCAGATCTTTGCTCTGTTTTTCACTACTTCCACTGACAGCCTTAGAATAAGTAGAAAGTCTCTCCACCTAATAACTCCCGAGGTAGAATAAAACTGCTGCTGCTGACATTGTTGCAGGCTTCAGTCAGCATTTAGACAGTCACACTCCCTCATTTATGAAACACTGAATCCCAGCTTCCTTCCACACTTCCTTCCGGCGTTTTATTCCATCTAAATAATGCAGTCACAAAGAGTCATTGGGGGATCCATTATAGGGGGACTGATATAAAATGCTGGGATGCATGATCAGAGGCTCTTATCACTTTCACAGAGCATGTTATAGTGCAGGAGGGAGAACTTTGTATTGTCATGTCTCCTCTAAGTGCTCAACCCTTTGGTTGATGTGATAACGATACGCATTCTGAGCATTTGGGGATGTATCCCAGAATTCCCCAGCCTACATTAGATCCAGATGATGTATGATGAGGCTGGGGAATGTGATCATGGAGTGTGGTTAAATGACATTTCAGGGTTTAGGTAAAATTAACTTTATGCTGCAACACTTTTGTGAAGTGACTTGCTGTGGTCTTCATGGTTGGAAAAGGGGGGCAAGCGTTCATCCAGAGCTGCTTCAAGACGCAGTGACGACATTGCAGACAAAATGCAATATTAAGATGGAAACACTGGAGAAACCAACCTTGTCAGATGATTTATTTGATGTCTATTCATTTTACTCTCAGCAGCTTCTCTGAGAGGATACTGTTAATTACATATAGGCTACCGGAGAGCAAATGAGCTTGACAGTGTTCCATCATGTTGTCACAGGAGGGAGAGGAAGAGCGGTTGTGTTTGCGTGGGCGCGCGCACTTCGCAGGTGGAGCCTGTTATGGCTCTTTCTCCTCTGCACTAATCTGCTTGTCAGTAATGAAGTCTGAGGCTTAAGTGTGGGAAGAGTGCAGGCGTCATCCATTAGTCTCATCCATTTCCATTAATGTTCACGGATTACTTATTATTCCCTGATTAATAAACACTCGGAAAGCATGTCCTTTTGCAGCCTCAATAAGGACAGCTTCATTAATGATTAGTTTTAAGGCTATTAATATCCCAGTCATTGGCATTCACAGCCTATGCTGCTGCAGCTCACACTATATTAGTTTAGTTGTTCTTTTTTAACAAAAGCATCTCTGAGAGGGTGAAAGGAATACCGGTTTATTATGCACTGGCATCACCTTCTACTTTCAAGGTAACAATTTCATAAACAAGTCTCATTACCTTGGTATTTGGGCATCCTGAAGGAAAAAAAACAAGTAATCCAATTATTGAGCTGTGAGGGGCTATTGATTCGAGAAACAAAAACATTAGCCAATCAATTCTGCAGGAGTAATGAAATTCCTTTACTTTGTTTTTCAAGCAAGGAGGAGAGTGTGTGTGTGCATACATAAACGTGTATTTGGATTACTCAGAAACTAAAAAGCATAATTTCCCGTTTTTTCCTCTTCGACCACACTATAGCAGGTTGAGGTGGTGCTTAAATTAATATCTAAAAACACAAACACAGATAAACCTAGTGTCATGATATCAGAATTTGTAGTTATTAGAAATTCAACACTGCACCGAAGCAGAACAGATCTAATAATGCATTTTATTATTGACGTCACCCTTGGATGGGATTCCTGCATACTGACACTAATTCACCCACCCTTTAAGTGTCTAATTTCTCCAAAATCCTCCTAAAATAGCATTTTCTCTCCTAAAGATTTCCTGTTTGTTTTACTTTTTAAAAACTTAAATCAAACAATTCTAAAATCTAATTTTACATCTACATCCAAATCGAGGTACACCTTTCTAAAATGGGGATAAAAAGATTAAACTGAATATTTATGATGAAGATGTTGGGCCATAAACCATGATAATAATTTTGGACACTGAAGACCAATGTCAACGTTTCACTATGTTCACAGAGGTAGAGGGTGGAGTTTTGTCCAACATGGCGGCTCTCCTCTTCAAGCTTCTGCAACCCTCCCCCAGCAGACTCTAAAAGACACCTCCCACAGAGTTGTGCCTTGGACCTCCCACAGTGTTTGAGACAGAAAAACACCACAGCACACAGGATTTCTCTCTCTTTCCATCAAACTGCCGCGGCAGAATCAAATTGGAAGGGGAAAATATCATCGAAGGCCTATGCGCAAGGTCCAGATCTCCAGACTGACCAAGGCTAAGTTGTAATGGTTGAAATTTAGAACCATACTGCCCTGAGAAACCTGACGCCCAAGGCCATAGAGGCTTGGTTCTCACGGGTCCGCGGAAGCAACCCATGGGCTCCGCTAGCAGCTGGTCACTCATTCAGACTCGATTCCACCAGTGGAAGCAGACACATTTGGTATTTAAGTAGAAGTATAGATACTGCAGTTTAAAAAAACTCTGGTATATCTGCTTCTGTCTCCTTGAACCCCAGTCGGCCTCGGCAGATGGCCGCTCACACTGAGCCTGGTTCTGCTGGAGGTTTCTTCCTGTTCAAAGGGAGTTTTTCCTCTCCACTGTCGCTACAAGCATGCTTAGTGTGAGGGATTGCTGAAGAGTCAATGAGTCGATGCAATCAGCCGGTTTTCCTTAGATAGAAAACTTTGAATCAATTTGACTGTATGATCTGGTTGAACTGTAAAGTGCCTTGAAATTGCATGTGTTGTGAATTTGGCGCTATATAAATAAACTGAATTGAATTGAATTGGTAAAAGTTGAAGCACCAACATGACCTCTTTACTCAAGTATAAGTGAAAAAGTGTGTGCTCCAAAAACTACTTATAGTAAAAGAATAAAGTAAACTTAAAAAAAAAAAAACAGCCAGATACCACTTTATGAATTTTGATGAATGAATGAATTTCGAAAAACTCTTTCAGCTAGGGCCAAGAATGAGAGTGGGCTTGTCTCATCTCTCGATACGCTCTCGCCTGTGTCCGACCTTTCAGACATTTCGACATCTTTTTCTGAATCTGACATTGTAGCATGGCATTGACAATTCACGTTTGCAGTTTGTGTTTCGGATCAAATTAGAATTTTGCTGTTAGAGTTCAGGCTGCGTTCCATCCGAGTTCCTGAACCGCAGCCACTGTAAAAACCACTGTAATCTCATTCTTCTTCGTCTTCCCCTTCAGAACCCAATCCTGCTGGACCCCAGATTCCACATGGTGTAGTTTCAGGAACCGTGGTCCATTTCTGCTGTTGAAAAGGACTGCATCCCTCTTCAAAGAAGCATTAACCTGAAAACCCAGCACAGGTGTTGAGGTGGCTGAGGTGTTAAATCTTCACCGTCCTTCTGCACTTTGAGTGGTCTTGTCGGACTGCGTGCCTTCCTATATCCTGTGTGGACACAGGATACAGACCCGCTGGAGTGAAGCCGTTCCCAAGATCGCATCTACTTCAAATTTTCCCACCTGCAGCAGTGGGGTTTTGATGTGTTCGTCATCGTAGCTGGTTCAGAGTCACAGCACCATGGCCAACACTGTTTGTTTGTTTGAAGAGGAGGCCACAGTCTAGTCGTGTACTACACTACGTGAAAAGGGCACATTTCTCTATAATGTGTCTTAAAACGAAGAGTAGAAAAATAATTTGTCTGAGTTAATATAATTTGACGTTATTTTAAAATTGAACAAAAATGTTTGCAAATTAAATATTTATTTAAAAGTGTTTATTGAGTGAAGGAAAAAAATTTAATTTTGTAATTATCAGACCGCCATTACATTTTCCGTCTCGTGCATCCCATAGTAGCACCCTACTTTTGTAATCCCTGATGTAGAGGATAAAAAGTAACAGTCCTAAAACTGATCCTAGAGGCACGCCTTTATTAATGTGCTTTGGAGGTGAGAACCTCAGCCTGAACACACTGAGTCCATCCACAGGGGTAATTATGAAACCAGTTTATGGTTTGATATGAGAGACCGCAGTGAAAATATCTGGTTTTAACTGAATATTAAATGCCAGAATGAAAGCGCTGTAACTCTAAACCCAATGCATTCATTTTGAGCACCCAATTCAATTAGAATTTTCACCTTGTTTATTAGCTATAGTTTATCTTTGGATTATATATTGGACATAATTTGATTCTAGTGGAGTGGCATGAATAGCCTTGGGATGTTTGCATGATTCACACTATGCCAAAAATTATTATAATGCATTGTGTTCACATAATATTTACATTTTGCCTGAACAAATCCCCCCGTCTAATGTCACTAATCCCTTGCATAGCAAATTGTGTGTTGTCTCATTTTTACACCATGCCCAAGGTTGTTTTTTTAATAATCTCAGTAGCTAGTAAAACTTGATTAGACAAAAAAAAAATCAAGGTTGAAACTATTGATTGAATGCAAATTGCATTCATCTAAAAAACAATTCTGTTAGGCATCTTTCTTCAAATTTACTTAACTCTCCTTTAAATCTGCCGCTTTCGCACATACACATTTATTCACATAGAGCAATCCAATTATATAGATAAATGGGCTAATCATGCCACAAAATTTTAATACGCAGTCTTCGGGCAGGTCGATAAGCATAATCATTCACTGTGCCAAATTCACAACACAATTTTAGATAAGGAAGATGGGCCAAAAGAGGGAGAGGGGGCAAATTCGGTAATAGACATTACCGTATGGATCATAAGGGAGTCAGATAAGGGCAGAGACATTTCATTAACGGAAAAGAAACATTTGATGAGCAGACTTTTCTATTTACCTTACTTCTCATAATTCATGGGAAGTGATGAGCGCCTCCACCCAAACATCCCAGCAGGTCTTTGCAGAAAGCAGTGAAGGTGACTCATGGAGGTGAAAAGAAAACAAGAAAGGAAATGTAATGCAAAGATTGTTTGGAATTTCATGTAGCACTTTTCAACGGTAAGAATCAGAAGGCAACCTCTATGCTCTGTGCCGTGAAAAGTGCTAACCCAGTGTTTGACTTGTCAAGGGAGAAATGTTAAGAGTTAAAAAAGAAAAAAAACCCTGACTGATTTTTCTTTCAAATAGATTTATGTACAGGTTCAGAAAAATAAAATTTGTTGTTACTTTGTTAAAGAACCAGTTCAAATTTATTTGACAACATAATTTATTTCAAATTTACTTACCTATACTTAATATATTCCAATACGAGGAAGTTAGAAACATCCATCAACTTTCTGCTATTTATCAATTAGAGTATACAGTAAGATAATTGTAAAAAAAAAAAAAATAGGTTTTTGAATTTGTAAATAGAAGTCAATATTTTTACATTTTTTTTTATTCCTTGTTGACAACTTATAAATATGTGTGAAATTGATTGATTGATTGACTTCATTGATTTCATTATGGAGAAATGTACTTGTTACATCAGCTCAAATAGTCAAAGAAGAAAAATGTGCCAAAGGAAGAAAAAGAAAAAATACAGTATTTACAGTAAGTCCACATATGACAGCTTTATTATTCATTCTTCTGTGAGAATACAAGCTTAGAAGTTATGTATGAATGTTACAAGGTTACAACTTTGTAACAATACAAGTGCATAGAGTGCAAACCAGAAATCTTAGAGTAAGAATACAAAACTAATGAGTATCCATCAAAAATTGACAAGTACAAATCACAGATCTATGTGCACCTCATCATAAATTTACGGATGTAAATCAGAAAAGTATGTGAACAAATTAAATGTACTTATAGAAATCACAAAGTTGCAAGTTTTTATCAGAAATGTATGAGTAATGTTCAGTCTTTTGTGAGTACAGTTATCAAATGTATAAGCTACGGTGGCCCAGACGTGCAAACTGCAACTACAAATCTAAATGCGCAACTACATTAAGGAAATGGCAACTACATAAAACAAAGTGCAACTATATTAAGGAAATCGCAACTACATATAACAAAGCGCAACTACATTAAGGAAATCGCAACTACATAAAACAAAGCGCAACTACATTGAGAAAAACAAAACTACATAAAGCAAAGCGCAACTACATTAAGAAAAACAAACTACATAAAGCAAATCGCAACTACATTGAGAAAAACAAAACTACATAAAGCAAAGCGCAACTACATTAAGAAAAACACAATTACATGAACCTACCGGAAAAGGTAGGTACCAGTGGGAAACATGAGACATCGCTGATTGGACGACGGCGCCGTTTGACCCTTGAACCGGAAGTTGCGTCGTCTGAACAGTCCAGCTTCTTTTAAGTGTGTCTTCAGTGTACGCAAACTAACTGAAATTTCGTGATTAGTCTTGAGCATATCCAGTATCACCTCGTACGTATATTCTGATTCAAAATATTCCTGGATAACGGCAGCTATGTTTGGGGCGCCGACAATATCTATGTTTTCAAAATCCGCAGCAGGTAGAATGACTTCCGGTTCAAGGGTCAAACGGCGCCGTCGTCCAATCAGCGATGTCTCATGTTTCTCACTGGTACCTACCTTTTCCGGTAGGTTAATGTAATTGTGTTTTCCTTAATGTAGTTGCGCTTTGCTTTATGTAGTTGCGATTTCCTTAATGTAGTTGCGCTTTTAGATTTGTAGTTGCAGTTTGCAGGGCCACCGTAATAGGCAGTAAATTTATGAGATTGTGGATTTGTGATTGGAACTGAAACATTTAAGTTTATTAAAGTTATTATTTTTATTTACTAAATCAGACATCTAAAAATATGATTTTATTGAGTATGCTGGTGAAGATTCTTGGTCATCCAGGTGATAGTCACTCTGAAAAAGTTGTTTTCGCCTAGAGAACGTACAAGCATGCTTAGTGTGAGGGATTTCCTTCAAGTCAATGAGTCGATGCAATTAACTGGTTTTCCTTAGATAGAAAACTTTGAATCAATCTGACTGTTTGATCTGGTGAACTGTAAAGCACCTTCAGATGACATGTGTTGTAATTCGGCACTATTTAAACTGAACTGAATAGAATTTTGTACAATAAAGGTTTTCAGAAATACTGCTAAATTCAGCTGCTTGTTGTTATTTCTGCTTCAGCACAAATACATGTTATCAATACAGCTACCATAACCACTTCTGTTCTATTTTTGTAAAAGTAAATATAAAACAATATTTTTACTCATTAGACCATGAGACTGCTTGACTAGTTATATACTTCAAGAGACTGAGAGTTAAAGGAATGAGCGAGATACACCCTAAAGCACTGAGGCAGGAGTGCCTTCATTGGAAAAACTAGGCTTTGAAAAAAAGTTTAGTTAATGGGAGCAGTAGCTATAAAACCACATGGAGAACAGAGAGAATAGAAATGCAGGGGTGATAAAAAGACATTATTCCTCCAGCAACAAGTAAATAACAGCACAACTATTAACCAAGCCTGGTCTTAGAAGTAGACATGGTGTTTGCCTCAGGAGGATTGAAATGGAAGCTGATTCCAAAGAAGAAGAGCTCAATATCGGCAGGATGCCCTTTGAGAGTAAATCTTATTTTTTCTGTTTTTAAATTCTTTTTTTTGTTTTATTTATATATGTTTTTTTTATTTCAGTTTCTTTTCTTCAAATGTGAAGTTTTACAACTAAGGGCCGGATCTATCAAAGGTTTGCGTGTATAAAAACGTGAGCTATTTCACTGCGCACGGTAAAAAATTTACAAACTGCTCTATCAACAGCGTGCTAAAAGGATTTGGTCTTTAAAACGTGCTAAATAGCACCTCTTATCCATTTAGTACTTTTTCTGCAATGAATATGCAATATGGGGCGTTTACACGCAAAAGTGCGTCTTGTGGGAGGAGAACATGTAAATATATTAATTTAGCACTCGCAAAGTGATTTATCAAACCTCAAAGCAATTTTGCTAACGGTATCTGACTCTATATTTAACATGTTTCAAAAGAAGGTGCAAATGGTCTGTATGCGTAATTGCGCACACATGGCAGCGGTTATTGTTGCAAGAAGGAGACATCGAAATGAAGCAAGGAGACGCAGAGAACGCAATTTTTTCACTCCGTGTGAATATTTTTGGAATGAACGAGGAAACGATCATCAAAACATATCGTTTATCCAGCATTGCCATTTTGGAGCTGTTGGGGGAACTCCGAATGGATTTGGAGCCAGCCACAAGGAGGACCCACACAATACCAGATATCACAAAACTCCTTGCAACTTTGCACTTTTTTGCATCTGGGATCTCCCAATCTCGTTTTTCAGAAGTGCTGTCCGACGTTCTAAATGCCATGTCGCCCTGACGCCCTAACGGAGAAACCCGACCTCTGCGCCTGTGGAGCAACATGCCAATGCTGCGGGGATGCGTAGGCACAGTCATCTCATCCACAGTCACTTCTTGTGAGCCATTTGGTATGTGCATTTTCTACAGGCCAATACAAAACACCTGTTTTTTTGTTTTTTTTTACTGAAGTGAAGTAGAAATTCAGCCACATACCACCTTAGGGAATAAAGGTTGCCAAAGTTTATATATATATATTTATTTTATTTATTTATTTTTTGTTGGAGGGGGTGGGGGTGTCACTGTAAGATAAAAATTTCTTAATGCACTAGTTTGCACAAACTACAAACTACTTTGCAGCAAACCACAAAACGCGCAAAACCATCATTTAAATAGGGTGTGTCCAACAGTTTTGCACCTGCCACCAGTTACGCAATCGCTCTTGTTAAATCACCCGGAAACCATGGTTCAGCCCCTCGTGCAAAATTCCAGTTTGCGAGCGCAAATTACTGCACGCAAAATTGGATCTTGATAAATCCGGCCCTAAGACTTTTTGTTGTCATTTGTATTCACAGAGTATATACAAAACTAAATTTCTTTTTGTACAGCTTTCATGTAAAATTGCATTCTTTTCAAATTGTGTTTAAAAGAACCATTTTTTTTTTACTTTTGGCAGTGGTCGTTGAGCAGGTCTGCATGGACATTAGCAACATTTTAATTGGCCATGTTGCACATCAAGAGTGAGAGCTTGGATTGGGGTTAAGGTGAAGAAATTATTTTATGCACAATTTGAAACTAATGCAATTAGTAAGTCAATCTGAAAAGGGACCAAAAAAATAATAAAATACAAAAAAAAAGGGAAAAAATTTGAATATATAAAAAAAAATCTATAATTGTTAATACTTTTGTCTGGAATTAATTTATATCTATATTGAAAACAACAGCTTGAAAACAATAATGAAACAAAATTCCCTTCAATCCTTAATTACTAGACTTTATATTAAAGTTTTAATAATTAAAGGATTAAAGGGTATATCTTACATAAACAGAATTAAAAACATTCCTGTTTTTCTTTTGCATAAACTCTACTTTCTTTAAAGAAAAGTTAATTATATATTGCTCTAGATTGAAAAAAGCTCAGTTCTAACATTTCGATTTTCATCCAAAAGACTTCTTTAGTTAATATTCACAGATACATTTATTGCTTGGTGCTCACGGGACCCATAGCCAGAAATTACCAGATTATCATAGCGCTAACCTGCTTGTTAAAGAACTGCATCACTGAAGCATTTTACAAAAAAAAAAATAAATAAATAGCAGGAACACATAACGACTTTCATTTATCCCAACAGAAAGGTTGTATTTGTCTAAAACTTTCACACACATTCTGTATAATCACAGCTGCATGTAAATGTTCCCAGTTTTCCTGCCTGATCAGGGGAAACCCTTCTGCAATCCACATGAATATCTGCTCAGACTAAACACAGCACAGCATGACTGTTTCCACAGATAACAGCCAGTGTGAAACAAATGCTTGCACAGAGAACACTATTCCATCCCTGCCTGTATGTGTAATTTAATTATATGAATATCATCCATATAATTATGTGCTTTGAAGGAGGCATACATTATAGCTTTAAAATTAAAGCTATGTGAATTAAATGAGAGGTGTCATTATTAAATATGAAAGGAGGAAAAAAGGCTCATATCAGGCCTCCTCCGAACACAGACTTCTGTTGCTGTTCAATCACGCCGGCTTATTGCATTATAGCTTCTCGCCGATCATTTCTGAGCCAAAGTCACCTCTGTTGATGTCACCCCTGCTTGTGGAACTGAGAGTTGATTGGAAGCAAAACAGTGCCGCCCCAGGATAGAACTGTACTACAGTGGAAGCAGATTTTGTTTTTGTACACATCTTGAAATTAATTAAAAATAAAAATCAGCAGTCTAATGATCTCATAAAGCAGAGGTCAGGGATTAGCGGACCAGGGTCCGGACCCACCTGTTGGCTAATCTGGACCCAACCTGATTTAAAACATTTATAAATTACTGCATGTTGTCTGATGACAGTGTCTAACTTAATTTGTGCTGCTAGGGCGACAGTGGCGTTGGATGTTGGAGTTTGCCCTGAAATCGAAGGGTTGACGGTTCAAGCCCCGGCTCCGACTTTCAGTGTCGTTGTGTCCTTGGGAAAGACACTTCTTCTGCATTGTCTACTGATGGTGGTCAGAGGGCCCGGTGGCGCCAGTGTACGGCAGCCCCGCTTCTGTCAGTGAGCCCCAGGGTAGCTGTGGCTACAATGTAGCTTGCCACCATCAGTGTGTGAGTGCGAATGGGTGAATGAATGTAGTGTAAAGCGCTTTGGTCAAGTCTCTTGACTTGAAAAAAGGCGCTATATAAGTACATGCCATTTACCATTTACCATTCTCCTAATGATATGTAAAGCCCTCCGGAGCGTCCGGCTCCAGGTTGCACGTGATCCAAATGAGCCAATGAGCTGTCAGACTGGGTTGCTGCTGCTGCTACTTTTAGACACAGCAGGCAAACCTGTGGCAAGCCCGGCGATGGGAAAGAAGGAGAATACGAGGAGAAAAAGAGAGCAGAGAAAGTGTGGACTGCTGGAAGAACTGCGGTGAACTGGTGAAAGAAAAGTGAAATGGCGTGCTCAAAGATGACCCTGTACATTTAGAGGATGTTTGGCTCAGCCGGCTGCTGTGAAGCAGGATTCTCCACCATGAACAGAATCAAAAATAAATCTGGATCCTGGCTCAAAATGAGCTCCTTGATATGTGCTTGAGAATGGCTTAGTCTCCATTCAAACCCAGGTTTAAAGCCTTGCAGGCAGAGGCGATTCTAGAGTCTGTGGGGGCCCAAAGCAAAAAATCCCAGGGGGCCCTACTGACCAGTGTTCATCACCATTATGTTAGGCTATAAATAATCTGACACCAATGAAAAATGTATTAAATAAAACCTTTTTTTTTATTCCAAATGTTCTAAACATGAACAACCTTGTTATTTTGGAAAATATAAAATAATAAAAGTAAAGAATAAGCTAATAAATTAAAATAAATGTATAATAAAAAAAATAAAAAAAACAGTAAATTACTTTAAAAACCCAATATAAACTTTGTACAAAATATAAAGTATAGTACGTGTAGTGAAATTATTGGTGTCCTATACTGCTTCCAGAATTGCTGCTTACGGGCCTTGGCTTGTGCAAATGCAGACACTAAGTCCTCCAGATCCAAAGACCTTCGCACACTATATTCAATGGAAAAAAGCGCCAGTCCTGAAAGTCTCTCTTGAGACATGGAAAATGAATCATTTTCCTTCAGCTTTGTTACATAATTGCTTTCCAATTTATTGAACTATAGGCCTACAATGTCACCCATTCGCTAGGCCACGTTCATTTTCATTAAGGGAAGTCATCCACCTGGGCTGGGCTGGGCTGGATTTTGACTGGGCAAAGCCAATGTCAATCAACATTCCATCCAATCGGAATTTTTATATGCAGTTGTGCATCTCCTCAGTCACGATAGCGTTGCCACTTCATGCTCGCCTGTTGCTGTTTATCTACCGGGTGTTTAGTAGCTGGCTCTCGGGGGCCCCCCAGCGGCTCGGGGCTCCAAGCAGTTGCATGGTTTGCCTGTTGACAAGGTGCGCCTCTGCTTGCAGGGCAGCCTAAAGCCCACTGCCAACATTAAGACAGAAAAAAGAAAAGAAAACAAAAACAAACAGTCAGTTCAGATGTTTTATAGAATATATGAATCAGGAAATTGTCTATCTACCAAACTGAACGATTGCTGCTCTCTACTTCAAAAAAATACTTTAGATTTTAAAATGGAGAAATTTTCTTTATATTTTCTTATTGAAAAATTCAATGTATAACATGGATGCATAAAAAACTGCTTTTTATTTCAGTGTTAAATTCTGCTTAAAGAAACAGATTATAATTAAAAATGTCTCCGGACCTTTACTGGTTGATGATTTTCTTTATTCGGACCCCACTGATTTTTATTCGGTTACCCTGTCATAAAGCAATAAAACATTGTTTGATTAATGTACTGTGATGCTCATGGTTTAGAAAAAAGCAGATTTTTCTTTGTACATCTAATGTTTAACCGGTTCTTTCCAGTGGGTATTTAGATCATCAGTCCTACACTAGACTGGTTAAGACACATTAACACCTGTTTCTAATTTACAATCACCAATTAACCCTAATAGGCATGTCCAGCAGAATTGTAGGTTTGAAACTGGAGCCCTTTTTCTATAGCGAAACGAGGCAAACCGCTAAATCGCAATTTATGCTCCTTTTTTGTCCAATAACAGGGAGCCATAAAGGACAACAGAACCAGTGCCTGAAGCAAACGGAAGCGTACGCCCTGTCATTAAGATACTCTTTGCTCACTATACACTTTCTGAGGGAAAATGGGTTTTCTCCTTTTTGGAGGGGATGGGAGGGATGATTTAATCAGCTTTGAAAATACTTCTTCACTGGTCTCAGAGTGTCCAGGTGATTTCAGCCTCTGAGAAAATCAAAATGCAGATATTGATTTCTAGTTTTATCTGTTTATCGTTTTGCTTGTAAAATATTGCCCTGTGCTTTGAATTGGAATGAAGAGGCTGTCATACAGCCACCAATTTGATTGCCTTCAGTATAAATACCACTTTATAACAGTTGTGGACACACAAACCTGAGGCAAAAATGTGACATGCTCTAATGGCTGTTTTCAGCAGCAAAGAGGTCAATTACTGTTTTTGCTGCAAATAGAGAATAATGATGAGAGCTACTGTCATTTATTTCTCTACGAATGCGAACCTATCTGTAGACTCTTCTCTCTTGAAACACGTGCGCTAATGAGCGCATTAGCAGACTTTGAAGTTGTGGCGTAGCATGCAAAGGTTTTTCCTGCAATCGGCAGGTTGCTAAATTGAATCCCAGCTTAGTTGTTGCGACCCTGGAAAAGACTAGCCTCGTGAGACCATCCTGATCTCGCCAGCTTTCAAAGTTTCACTCGCAGATCAGTCTGGAGACTCTGTTAAAAAAAATTTGTAGCCGTTCACCAAACGAATGTCCAATCAGCGTTGGCTTTGAGGCGGGTTGAGGTGTGATGCAACAAGAAGCGCGACAGTTCAGTCTAAAGAACATGAAACTAGCGTTAGCGTGGCTATCGAGCAAGTTTTAACGGAGTTACAGAGTATTTCTTCACTGAAAGAAGAGCAAAACAGACTTTCGTCAGAGGAAAATATGTTTTTGCTCTTCTCCCGACTGGTTTCGGCAAGAGTAGCCTGGCCTGTGGTTGTGTTTCGTCGTCGCTCTGCTAGTACGTCATATGCTTCGTTGATCTGATTGGTTTATTTGGCCCGTCTATATCCAACATAGGCCAATCAGCTAACCAGTATTTTCGCCCCTTCCCAAAATTTCTTCAACGGAAGGTTTCCAGATGGATATGAGGAGCAAATCCATCTGGTGGAGTCAAGTCAGGAAAAGACACCTGACTCGCATTGGTAGTGATTTGCATGTTTTCTAAGCCAAAACTGTGCCAAAAGTGTTTTTGGTCTACTCTATTACCCCATTTACACTACCCTCGAAAAACCGTGCCGAGACCGGTTCAAGCTCAGTAACTGAGATAACTTATCGTGTGTAAATGCAAAGCAAACTGAACTGAACCGAGCTAGACACAACCAAACCGAGATAACTGCAGACCAGTTCCAGAGGTGGGCTGGGCTTGGTTTTTCCCTGACTCGGTTCTCTGATAACAAGATGAGCAGAACGCATCATCTCCGTCTGGCTGCACATCGTGATTTACACTCCATTCCAGTAGTTGGCGGTAATGCCCCTCCGGAAGTTGCTTGCCAACCAACACCAAACAGAAGAAGAACAACAACTATAAACAACAATCGAAATGTTCTCCATGCAACATTTGGATTTGCTTAATTCCCTCCTTCATCGTCTTCTTCTTCTTGTGTTTTATGGCGGTTGGCAAACAACTTTTGGTGCATTACCGCCACCAACTGCTTGATTTCCTCCTTCAATATTGGCAGTAATACCGCAGATTGTCACTAGGAAGTGAGGAGTCAAGGAACGGAGATAGCGTGACGTGTAAACAGTCGTCAGAACCAAGCTCGGCCTGGATAACTGATCCGAGCTTGGACCGGTCTCGGTATGGATCGGTTTTTCAAGGGTAGTGTAAATGGGGTATATAAAGCATCAAACTCAACGCTATTTCTGACACTTTGAATTGAAAAAAGCTTTGTGGATGGGAAGGAAAATGTCTTTTTTGAAATACAGTGAACCCTTGTTTATTGCGGGGGTTATGTTCTAAAAAGAACCCGCGATAGGCGAAATCCGTGAAGTACAAACCTTTATTTTTTTTTTACAGTTGTTATACAATGAAATACTCCATGAAATCAAGGAACAAAAACTTTTTACAGGCCCAAGCATTTGTTTAACAAATAAAAGTACTGTATAAACATTTGTTGTTTTTTTTGTTTTTTAACAAATAACTACTGTACTGTACTGTAAAATAATATAGTTATAAATAAATAAGTAATAATTTTAATCATCAATACGAACTGAAGGGTTAATATTGCGGGGATTAGCAGCGCCCCCAATGACAGATTGGAACGGAAGAAAATGAAAAATGATTATGAAAAAGAAATACAAAGTACAGTAGGACAAATAGTGACTCACGTGTACAGTAAAGTAAAGTATTTCACTGCTGTTCTGACGGAGCCGCTGCATCCTGACTCTACTCTGTGGTGTATTTTTCTTCTAAAGCCTGCGGTGCAGGTGTGTTTTTTGGAGAGAAGAACATAGTTATCTGTAGTTGTCGCTCTTTTTTCTTCTGGGCCAAAAGATCCTTATAAACCGACATGGTACTATCGATTATGTTTGACAATAAAGTTTAACAATGCACGATGCAAATCCGTGAAGCAGCGAGACCGTGAAAAGTGAACCGCGTTATAGCGAGGGTTCACTGTACTACAATCTACACTCAGAAAATCACATTGCAGAAACTCAGTGCATTTAGACATGAAGACGTGGTCAAGACGGTCTGCTGCATTTTAAATTGAGCAAAATGGGGAATTAAGGTGAATTTAGTGACTTTGCATGTGGCGTGGGTGCTGTTGCTGGACAGGCCGATTGCAGTATTTAAGAGACTGCTGATCTACCAAGATTTTCATGCATATCCATCTCTAGCGTTTACAGAGAATGGCTTGAAAAATAGAAAATATCCAATGATCTGCAGTTCTGTTGGCGCAAATGCCTTGTTGATGCCAGAGGTCAGAGGAGAATGGCCAGACTGCTTTGAGCTGATAGAAAGATGACTCAAATAACCACTTGTTAAAACCAAGGTATGCAAAAGAACGCATAATACATCAAAATCTTGAGGCGGAAAGTTTACAGGGCTCTCATCTTTACACTCTGCCTGGCCACTGTCAGTCACATTTCTCATAGGGACTGACAAGCTCAGGAGTGGAGGGGCGATCATGTGCAAGAGCTGATTTAAGCAACAGTTGATTAAAGCGTAACACATGAAATTAAGTGCATTTCAGCAAAAAATTAATGCAGCTTAATGAATACATTCATAGAATTTAACAATGCATATTTGACCAATTGTTTTAAGAAATTCACAGAGGAGGTTTAGCCTCCCTATCATTTAGTTACCAATTGCCACTGTATCCATCCTGCCTTGTAACAATGGTTCAGGCCTGTGATGGTGGTGTAATGGTGGTGTACTTTCTTGGCACAATTTGGAGCCCTTAGTACCAATTAAGCATCATGTCAATGTCACAGCCTATCTACAGTAAGTATTGTTGCTGGTCTTGTTCTTCTCTTAACAACCACAGTGTTTTTCCGATGGCTACTTCCAGCAGGATGTCATAAATCACCTCAGACTGGTTTCTTTATGTTGACGGTGAGTTCACTGTAGTTTAATGGCCTCCATGGTCACAAGGTCTCAATCCAGAGGAGCACCAGCAGATTTGCATCATGGTTGTGCAGCGGACAAATCTGAAGCAGCTGGTTGATGCCATCTTGTCCATATTGGCAAACTCTGAGGAATGTTTCCAGTAAATAGATGAATGTCTGCCATCAAGGATTAACCAGTCCAGAAGGCCAAAGAGGGTGCAACCCACTACTGGCAAGGTGTACCTAATAAATCGACCAGTAAATGTTAACAAGACTCAGTCACTTCCCTCCAAAACTGTTTGATCAATTAAAAGTCAGGGCTGAGCTTATAGGTATATTTCTAAGGGTGGTTCCTTACTGATTGACAAATTTGTCTGTTGTTTCTATTTGTCTCTTAGTTCAATAAATAACATAATGTTGCAATGCTGTAGTGAGTAAACCTAAATTGATTAATTTAGTTGAATGAAGTCAAACTGAAAAATATTTCACAATTTAAGTTCTCAAGTGGAGGAGTTCAAGTATCTCGGGTCTTTTTCATGAGTGAGGGACAGATGGAGCGTGAGATCGATAGATGGATCAGTGTGGCATCAGCAGTGATGCGGTTGCTGTATCGGACTGCCGTGGTGAAGAGGAAGCTGAGTTGGGGGGCAACCTTCTTGATTTACCTATCAATCTATGTTCGCAACCTCACCATGAGATCTGCGTAATGACAGAAAGGACAGGATCGCGAATACAAGGGGCCGAAATGAGTTTCCTTCGCAGGGTGGCTGGACGCACCCTTTAAGATCGGGTGAAGAGCTCAGTTACCTGGGAGGAGCTCGGAGTAGAGTCGTTGCTCCTCCAAATCAAAAGGAGCCAGCTGAAGTGGCTCGGGCATCTTTTCTGAATGCCTCCTGGTCACCTCCCTCGGGAGGTGTTCCAGGCATGTCCCATTGGAAGAAGGCCTCATGGAAGGCCCAGGGCACACTGGAGGGACAATGTTTCTGAGCTGGCCTGGTGTCGCCTCAGGGAGCAGCTGGAGGAGGTGTGTGTGGACTAGGATATCTAGGCATCTTTGCTGAGACTGCTGCCTCCGCGACCCGACCCCGGATAATGCAGAAGAAAATGGAATGGAATGCTCTCAAAGTACATAAAACAATAAAATTAAATCAACACAATATCTATGGGTAGATCCAACAGACGCTTCTTTGAATTTGATAGTTAAAAATACCTAAACAAATATATTTTTTTAAAATAATTCCCCCCCAGGGGGTACATCCCCCACATTGGGAACCACTGTGTCAGTCTGTCCTTTCCTCTGCTTTACTTTCCCCTCTGTAGTGCACAGCCCACACTCCCTAACCTGTTTTTGTTGTGATTCCTCCTTAACTTTTCTTTTCAGCCCATTTAAAACCTCTTTTTGCCAATTTATTAATTCTACCAGGGGCGATTTGTTTGAGCAGTACGGGAGACAAAAATAAATAAATAGATAAAAAAATAAAAAAATAAATAAACATGTTATAATATCAAAAATAAAATCATAAAAACATGTGACTGGGAGCTTGAGGACCAAGATTAAAGATAATAAAAACAAAGATAGAGAGTAAAAAGATAAAACAGTCAATCGCTGCACTTCCCTCCTACACACTATAATAGACATTAGCAGCACCTAAAATTAGGCCAGATCTTCCTGATAGATCAGAAATTCCCTGAAAAATAATTATAAGATTGAGAGGAATTAATGCTTGAATTATTTTTGCTCTGTATTTAATGAATATATTTAATAGGTGAGTTTCTTTTTATTTATTTAATCACCGAAATAAACGAAGCTTTTAATTGTATTGCCATTGATTAGGTTCCAGTTGCAGTTTCATTTTCATAAATTAAATGTTTTGAAATGACTCGTATTATGCTTTCCCATTAAGCAGAAATGTTATCAACTCAACGCTACGTGGAGCATAGAAACAGCAGCAAAGCCGATCGGTGTTTCAGATTACCTTGCTGTGCCTTATCAGGGCAAAGCAAGAGGCAATCTGAAACACTGATATAGAGGAAGTCACACAAAGATTCAAAGCTATAGATGCTGATTCATAGCAGAGACTTTATTCTTTGCAGCAGACGGTTGGAATGCATATCTAGACTCAGAGCGGGTCTCTGAGAAAGTAGCAACACAGGCAAGATACTCTTTCAAAACAGACGTTTCGATCAAGATAATACTGTAGCCTGACATAGTATGAGGCCTGAAATGGACTTAGTCCCTATCTGCACATGGCTGGTTGAAATGTGTTCCTACTGGTATTTGTGGTGGGGAATGATGCATATTACCCAGCAATGTAAGTCCCCAGTATCAGTTGAAGGAAGCTGCATACATTTCTTTCAGAAATAATCTAATCTTTTTAATTTGAGAGATAAAGAAGAATATACTGTAATCACGTGCAGCTGCTTCATGGCAGATTTCATTAAAAAAAGAAAAACAACCGAAACCCATCTGCTGACTGGGAAACCAGTGCAGGCAACAACACCGCAGAGAGAGAGGGGGGAATGAAAAAAACGAGACTAAAATCATTAAATCAGTCACTATCTCCTCTCCTCTGTCACTCAGAGAGAAAAAAGAGGCACTAATGAAATATTAATGCCTTCCTTATTTTGAGATTTACATTAATCTTTCCTCCCTCCTTCTCTCCCTGCACATCTCTGCATGTAAAATTTGAAAGATGTGCGTAGAATGACTTGAATATATATTTCTAATGAGACGCCTGGCTGCTGGATGTCTCATTTTTCTACCTGTTTTGCAATCCAAAGTTGTATATATTGCACAGCAAATATGATTGTGTGCTCACGGAGGAGAGCAATGAGACAAGGGGGTGGGAGCGGGTGTATGCTTGATCTGACAGCGAAAAGCCAGAAAGGATGAGAAAAAAGTACGATGGAAAGAGAGATGGAGCAAAAAAAAATAAATAAAAGTAGTGACTGGTGCTATATTAGGGGTAGCAGGCATTCAAGCAAGACTGTGGTTGTTTCCTCTGGCCTCGACCCATTTGGCAGAGTTTCAAATGGGAAACAAAAAGAAGAAAAAAAGGTGTAGTGTGTTGGCCTGCGGGCAGGGAGGACAATAAGAAGTGTGTCAAGTAAAGCAGCAGTTTTCTCAATGTCTACCTCCACAGAAAGCTGATACTGGTGATGAAGCCACCCCTTTGAAACATACTCTTTGAAAATACCTCAGCTCTGCTTAAACCTACATATGAAACCTTAAGTGAACCTGTGCAGCCCTTATACCTGAGCTTCACACTTGGGTTTAGAAATCATTGAGCCTAAAGCCCCTTGATGCTGATCCAGAAGGTTTAACTTAATGACTTGGCCGTGAACTCTCCACTCACACTATGGGAAACAGCAAAAAAACACTGACCAAGCTGCAGTTTTATGAAACAGCCTGAGTGCAAATAAGCGTGAATGATATGGACCATTGATTCTGGAAGTGAGCTTTTCTCTGCAGAGAGCTGCCGTCTGCTATCCCATCAGTGCTTCATCATGCTTAGAGTGAGGCTCTCTTGGCAGAACTGAGCAGTCCTGTGCTGTCCTACACAATGCACTGATTTCCCTGCAGTGCATCCATAGCAGGTACATACATTTGCCCCACTGACGTGCCAGTCTTTCCCCTCCAGCGTTCATAGTAGCACTGTCGCAAACTCAGCGCATTGGTGTAGTAGTCATACACTCCCAACGCCACAGCAAATGGAAAGCTGCAGAGGGAAAGCTGATTCTGTTTCTGATGCTGTGAGCGCCGGAGGGGTGTAAGGAGGCCCGAATGTTTATGTGAGTCGAAGTTCTGCAGGGGGAATAGATGGTGGAGGAGAAGGGAAGGTGGAAAAGGTACTATTCAAAGTCACACCAGAAATACTGTAGAGTCCTGAATAAGTCATACTTTTCAATCATTTCAATGTAATTTCTTGACAAATGATAGGTGCACCTAGATTATCCATGCTAGATGCTGAGTGTTTTTGGCTGCTCTCTTATCCAGGGGTCAACACAGCACAGGGGTTGAATCCACTAAACCACGGTTCATATCTAGGGGGCAGACCGCTTGGGTCCAACTCTACGAGCTATGATGTTATATTTTTTTCTTCTGCCACACTGGCTGCATGGAGGCTGCATATATTGACCATATGTTGTGATTTGTGCAGCACTCAGCAGCTTTTTTACTTCGATTCCACAAATGCAAGCAATGTTCTGCATTTAACTGGGTCAGTTATTCAACAGGCACTTTTCTTTAATGTAAAGACATTAGAGCTACAGGCACAAAGCTGTGCAGTCAGTCAGAATACAGCGCTTCCACCTCATGACCAACCTGTGCACAGTTGACTAAAGCAGAACAGATAGTTTTTGATGCAAACACAAGATTTTGGAAATCATATTTTAATGGAAAAGTCCAATCAGCAAGGAATAACCAATGGGTCATTATTTGTACCAAAAACTAATACAATTGCTTTACAAGCAAAATCAATGGGAACTACTAGACACATCTGCAATCAACAACAATTATTGAAGATTTCCAGAGGACTTCACCATTGAAATTCACCAGAGCTATAGTGAAACTGACAATGCCCACGTGCATGGCAGTTGGATGTTTAAATATATCAGGTAAAGGTGAAAAAAAGAGTTATTCCACCTTTCCGATTCCTGATCCTCCAAGGACGGGTTGGTCGTTGGATCGCCAACTTGAAGAGGGAGGATTTGCCATCGAACTTCTGGCCAGAGAAAAAACCCGTAATATGTAGCCAACATTTGGAAGAAGAATGTTTTCAAGATGACCTGGATAATAGCGCGTTGTGACAAACACCAGATACAGCACTGGGACTTGATCAACAGCCGATACCGCACCGTGACGTCACAAACCAGTAGGTGGCAGTAGTGTTCTTTGACAAACATGGATGCCTCCAGTAAAGCACATTCACATGAAAATTACTCTGAATTAAAAACACTGATCATTTATTGAACAGTGTGTAATAATTTCATATTTAAAGTACTTTCAGAAGTTTAAATTCTGAATATGACCGAACATTTCCTGTAAAGAAGGAAAACTCAGCTACAGCATTGACAGTGGAACGGTTTATATCTGGTGAATTCAGTGAAAGGTGATACTCTCTGAGAAGTTTTTGTGAAATTTGCCTAAGTTATTTTTCAATTTCAAACAGAAGGGAGTGAGACAAACTTTTCATTGTCCATCATATCCTTTGTTTCACTTTTTCTTTTCAAGCTCAATAAGGGTGTTATGTTTTTAAGCAATTTTCTGTTCTCATGAGGTTTAACATTAGTAAAGCACACTGTCTATTGAAATCAATTCATCAATTTTTTATATCCAGATCTTGCCTTGCCAGCCAGACTAACATACACTAGGCATATGTCAGACGGTTTTAGACTGGAGAATAAAGATAATTATTCCCCAGTCTAAAAAAAGAGTACCGGTAGACCAATCACAGCGAGGGAGTCGGACCCATAATGCAGCAGCACTTCTGCGCAGCAAAACAGTCAAGATTTTAGCCATAATGTTTTACAATGGCTTTTATTATGTCAGAAAGAACTGTCTGCTGAAAAAGCTTTTCTTCCAAAAGAAAGACGCTATAGTTAACTGATTCTAAACTGTTTCCCCTGACTTTGAAATCAGGCCCTAATTGGTCAGACTAATATGGCTTATATATGTTGTAAATTAGTCTGGCTGGCTAGGTTATAGCCAAAATGTCTCAGATCATTTATTCAACAAAATGCTGTGGGCAGAATTTAACCTATTAATGACTGTGACAATCGGACAACTAGAATATAAAAGGATCTAAAGCTTAAATCAAAGCACAATGTTTTCATAACCTAAAAAAAGAACAAAGCATAGGCAGAAGGATTGGGTTGGTGTCACAAAGTGAAATGTGATGCATTCTGGTTTACATAACCGGTGCTCCTCAGGTTCCGTTTTCAGTAGTTTAAAAACATGACAGAGTGTGCAGACTCCCTGCTGGCTTGTATCTCCCAGCAGACTACTGAGCGACTTGGGACACAGCAGTCGATGCAGGAGGAAGTGACTTTAGACGAGGCCACCTGGGAATCTCTGCTCCCGGGCTAAACCCGTGATCTAAAAGGAAGTGAAGCTGTTAGCTTGAGGAATAAAACTATTTGACATCACAGCCTGACCTCCAAAGTTCTTATGGTAAATGCTGCTTCCAAACTTGAAAATGCATCAAACTGCAAACTTAATTAGGATTGTATCTGCCAACCACAAACAAAGTACTGAATAATTGCCAAGTGAATGTAAAATAATGATTTTAATACCCTTAACAAATTTCTAGTTACCCTTAACAAAATTCTAGTTACTAACTCCAGCTGCCTACTGTATTATTCAACCATTAGTGAATGAAGTCTCTCTCTGTATTTTAAAACCTCTGTATGATTGAGCAGTTCTTTGAAGGTTTATTAGAGAACAGTAGAGAAAGTCAGTATCACAAGAACGTTACTTTATAGTCACGTACGTATATGCATTACATTTTGTTGTTCTATCCTATTAATCCCTAATAAAATACATTAGAGAGATTTGGTTTTAGCAACAATGCTAAACATTTACTGTCTTACAAATTTTACAATGCAACCTTTCTCCAACAAACAGTTTATCTGTTAGGTCTCAGTGTCTCTATATCTGAAGTCCTGCACAAATTGGGAATTTGTTAGAACTCTGTAGGATGTATTACCTCAAATGATGTAGCAGACAGCAGAATATAAACTTTATGCTCCTGTCTTTCAGTGGTTACCTCTATCTCTCTCTTTTAGACATAGCTATTGGCCGAGCTTTGACTGTGACTAACTGGGTGTGCTCTCTTTCATCCACTAGAACTGAGGACTGGCTCAGATCTTATCAGCTAGCTGCATTTCAAACCTACTGTAGTTGAAGCAACTAAAGGTGCTACTGCGGTCATACGTTTTATCTTTTACTTTTTCTCTGACATAGAAAGTACTCCTTGATCACTGCTTCTGTGTACTTTTGTGTGTCTGTGCTGTTGTCTTTAACCTCCTGTCTCTCGGAGCAGATGGCCGTTCACACTTAGCCTGGTTCTGCCCCAGCCAAATCTATTGGGTTAATTTTCAAGTGTTGGTGTTTCTATATTAAAGGCATGGAGGTAATTCATCACTTGCTTACTATAATGAAGCTATGTGACAGTTTGTGCCTCCAAAGATTTTGTGTTAATATACAGAGTTAAATTAAAGCAACTCAGTCAAGTGTTACTTTTAAAATGAACAATTAGCAGAGTTTCTCCCTGAATGCCAACCAATCTGTGAACATTTATCTCTTAAAACTCATGTGCTAACGACTTTAATTTCATTTCACCCAGTGGACTTTGAAGTTTGAGCATAGGCTTCAGGGTTCGGATCCCTGATAAGTTGTTGTTATTCATATTGGTGAAGTCTGTGTTCCCAGAGCCCAGTAGTGCCTGTGTAAAACTGCATTGTTTCTATCAGCATGCCCCAAAGCAGCTGTGGCTGCAATGAATCAGACAGCCTGGGTTAATTTCTACTGCTATGCTAATAATATTCAGTGGTATTTGTCCATAAATTCTGATGAGTTTAACACCAGCGTTGGTGTAAGTATAGTTTTTTTCAGTCTATAAACTGGTGTTAGCTAAATTCACCCAAATTTGAGTGTTAAACTTAAAACCCAGAATCTCAGGATTCCAACTAAGTTCTATGCCCTAACCACTAGGCTGCCAATCCCCTAAATAGACTTTCAAAAGTGTTGTTTTAACTTGATCTAATTTGGACAAATATATGTAGTTCAACTTCAACACTTTAAAAGTCATGAATTTAACTCTCTTTGCGTTGATTTAAAACTTACAGATTTGCTGCGTGCTGAAGTTTTGTTCCTATTAAAGGGCAGATTTTCTCCCCACTGATGCGCTATATATATATATATATATATATATATATATATATATATATATGATATATGCTCTGCATCAGGGATGGCTGTAAAGTCAACAATACATTGCAAGAGATTGTCCACTGTCATGACATGCTCATCCAGGGGGAGTGAGTTGGTTTCCCTCAAAAAACATTTTAACTCATTTAAATCATAAACTAATCTTGGCTACATTGGATCTAGTTGGGGTGTATCTACTGATTCGGTTAGACTGACTTTGAAAAGTGCCTCAGGCTGGCGTAGATATTTATAGTATAAACAAAATGAAATGAACTGATTTTTTTTTTTTTTTTTTTGTGGAGCAAAAATGATAAAGCAGAAACAGGTTTTCTGTTTAGGTACAACCACATAACAAATATAGAAGTTAAATGTTTTTCCTTTATAGCTGAAGACTGCTGAAGTTCAATAACACAATCTAAGCCATTTTTTCACTATACACAAAATAAGTGTTTAAAATGAGATGCTTTTAACAGCAGCAGCATACTGTGTAAGAGTAAGATATTTCCTTTTTTGCTGTCCTTCAAGGTTCATGAATGTCCCTCTCTGCAGCCTAGAAGGCTAAATAACAACATTTCAGTGCTTCCTCCTGGCTGATAAGAACCATCTTTGCTGAAGCAGCTCGAGGGCTTTGAAGCTTTCAGATGAAAATATAATGTTGTGGGGGTATTTGCTGAAATGACTCATGCTACTGCTGCCTCTTCCGACTTTAACCTTTGAAATGGAGACAGGTACATTAACGTATATCTGAACTGGTGTTCAAGTGCACCTTGACTCAACTTCTTGATACAGTGCAGTAAAAATGGATTCACAGCCTCACAGATTACTTCAACTGTTCTATTTGTTACAATTAAATGCTTCGATCCATTGAACAAATTTTGATTTTAGAAAACCAGAATTAACACTTCTGTTCTGAAAGTATTTAAATCTTTATTTACAGGTGCTGGTCATAAAATTAGAATATCATGAAAAAGTAGATTGATTTCAGTAATTCCATTTAAAAAGTGAAACTTGTATATTATATTCATACATTACATACAAACTCATATATTTCAGATGTTTATTTTGTTTAATTTTGATGATTACAAATGACAACAAATGAAAATCTCAAATTCATCATATCAGAAAATTAGAATATTGTGAAAAGGTTCAAAATTGATGGCCCCTGGTGCCACACTCTAATCAGCTAATTAACTCAAACCACCTGCAAAAGCCTTTAAATGGTCTTTCAGTCTAGTTCTATAGGCTACACAATCATGGGGAAGACTGCTGACTTGACAGTTGTCCAAAAGACGACCATCGACACCTTGCACAAGGAGGGCAAGACACAAAAGGTCATCGCTAAAGAGGCTGGCTGTTCACAGAGCTCAGTGTCCAAGCACATTAATAGAGAGGCGAAGGGAAGGAAAAGATGTGGTCGAAAAAAGTGTACAAGCAAGAGAGATAACCGCACCCTGGAGAGGATTGTGAAACAAAACCCATTCAAAAATGTGGGGGAGATTCACAAAGAGTGGACTGCAGCTGGAGTGAGTGCTTCAAGAACCACCACACACAGACGTATGAAAGACATGGGTTTCTGCTGTCGCATTCCTTGTGTCAAGCCACTCTTGAACCACAGACAGCGTCAGAAGCGTCTTGCCTGGGCTAAAGAGAAACAGGACTGGACTGCTGGTGAGTGGTCCAAAGTCATGTTCTCTGATGAAAGTAAATTTTGCATTTCCTTTGGAAATCAAGGTCCCAGAGTCTGGAGGAAAAGAAGAGAGGCACTTCATCCACGTTGCTTGAAGTCCAGTGTAAAGTTTCCACAGTCAGTGATGGTTTGGGGTGCCATGTCATCTGCTGGTGTTGGTCCATTGTGTTTTCTGAGGTCCAGGGTCAACGCAGCCACATACCAGGAAGTTTTAGAGCACTTCATGCTTCCTGCAGCTGACCAACTTTTTGGAGATGCAGATTTCATTTTCCAACAGGACTTGGCACCTGCACACAGTGCCAAAGCTACCAGTACCTGGTTGAAGGACCATGGTATCCCTGTTCTTAATTGGCCAGCAAACTCTCCTGACCTTAACCCCATAGAAAATCTATGGGGTATTGTGAAGAAGAAGATGCAATACACCAGACCCAACAATTCAGAAGAGCTAAAAGCCACTATTAGAGCAACCTGGGCTATCATAACACCTGAGCAGTGCCACAGACTGATCGACTCCATGCCACGCCGCATTGCTGCAGTAATACAGGCCAAAGGAGGCCCAACTAAATACTGAGTGCTGTACATGCTCATACTTTTCATGTTCATACTTTTCAGTTGGCCAACATTTCTATAAATCCTTTGTTTTTATTGGTCTTCAGTAATATTCTAATTTTCTGATATGATGAATTTGAGATTTTCATTTGTTGTCATTTGTAATCATCAAAATGAAACAAAATAAACATCTGAAATACATGAGTTTGTATGTAATGTATGAATATAATATACAAGTTTCACTTTTTAAATGGAATTACTGAAATCAATCTACTTTTTCATGATATTCTAATTTTATGACCAGCACCTGTATTGTAAGTTTTGAAAAGGTCAATCAATGACGCTCGCAAACAGGGGTGGGGCAAATGGGTCAATTGTTCCAGGCCCAGGACAGAGCGGGGGCCAAAAATTGACACTGCCTGTTGTAAAAATACAGGCAGAAGTAATTTTTCAGAAAATATTTGGTGAAAAATATTTAATTTTAAATATATATATATATATGTATATGTTTGCATTAGGTATTTGTAATATGTTTTCTTTGAATAAGGCGCCATTAGAAACCCCACCCAAACATAAAATGGTTTGACGAGACCAATGGTGAGCTGCAACTTTTAAAGTTCTATTTACTGCAAACTAATGTCACATTTGGGTTGGTTTTTGAGGACCCAAATGCAGAGGCAGGGAGGCAGATGTGAGTTCTTGTAGTTTTAATGAGAGGAAACAGTTTAACAAAGGCAGGAGTCCAAAATTCAACTTAATATATAACACAAACCAGAACCATGGAGACATCAGGGGGAAATAATCACGAGGAGCCAGGGAGAGACGAGGTAGGAAGAAAGCAGCAACGACAGGACCAGCAACAACAAGGAACCAACAAAGAGTGAGAGCAGAGGGAGAGCATAAATAGCTGACAGAGACAAAGGGAGGGCTAACGAGCTGATGTGGTAATGTGGCTGTTTCGTTTTATTTTGAAGTTGGGTTTTATGTTGTTTTTCTGATTTGAAGTCGTTTGTTTTTCTTGTTGGATTTAGTTTTGGTTTGCTGTGTTGCATGTTTTCTTCTTATTTTGTTTTGGTTTGGAGGTGACGTTGCCACATGCACCCGGAGACCCCGTGGCGGCAGCACAGGTGCTCTCAATCAGCTGAGCAGCATACAGACGGTGGCGTTTGTAATAAAAGGCAGCTGTGCAGTTGAAGAGGGAGAAGAAAGCTGGACAAAGCACGGGGGAAAGGACCTGCGGACGGAGAGAGGACCGCGCAGTGTGTTGGAGAGAGAGAGAGCGACAGCGGCCCGGCGTGTTGGAGAGAGAGAGAGCGACAGCAGCCCGGCGTGTTGGAGAGAGAGAGAGCGACAGCGGCCCGGCGTGTTGGAGAGAGAGAGCGGCCCGGCGTGTTGGAGAGAGAGAGAGAGCGGCCCGGCGTGTTGGAGAGAGAGAGAGAGAGCGGCCCGGCGTGTTGGAGAGAGAGAGAGAGCGAACGCGGCCCGGCGTGTTGGAGAGAGAGAGAGCGACAGCGGCCTGGCGTGTTGGAGAGAGAGAGAGCGACAGCGGCCCGGCGTGTTGGAGAGAGGACTGCATGCTCCATTCGCGCCAGCTAAGAGTATACCCCTTTTTTTACAGACTGTCCACTGACTCTGCTGTTCCTGACTACCCTGCATTTTTTAAAATTTTTTTTACCTTTTAGCTTATTTTTAACGAACTTCTTTTAAGTGAACTCTTTTTAAAAAAGAAGAAAAAAATCAATCATTGAACTCTTAAACTAATAAAAGGTTTTAGGGCTCTGCTCACAATCACCGCAGTCCTTTTTTTAGTTGTTTTTTTTGGATGATCGCACCTCTCGGTGCCACAGAATCTGGCGTTGCTGGTAGGACTGTGGGATTGTGAGCAGTGTTTTAATTTTTTTTTTAAGGGGGGAAACAAAAGATTTTTATTTATTTTTTTAAATTGTTGTTTTTAAAAATGATGATGCCTATTTATCCTGGTGCCCCCTGGATCCCTAAATTCGAAGGTCAGAATGATGTTAAATATAATGAATGGAAGGAGCAAATGCAAGGTCTGTTAGAGGCAAATGACTTACCAGAATCACATAAGGTAAAGATTTTGATTGGTGCCCTTTCTGGTTTACCCAGACGTCAAATTAATGTGCTCTGTGATGATGAACGTGATAGGGTGACGAAAATATTTTCAGTTCTAGATGACTTGTACACAAAGAAGGTCCCCGTCTCTGCTTTACGGTCACAATTTTTTGGTTGTGTGCAGAAACCGGGCGAGCCTGTCCAGGCATATGGGCTCCGGTTGAGGGAACTGTACCAAAAATTACGTAAGCATGATGTAACAGAAGCACCCACTGATACCCACCTTAGGGACCAATTCCTGCTTGGCCTGGAGGATGGTGCCATACTTCGGATGTTAAAACGGGTTGTGCGCCTGGACCCTGATGCAACCTTCAGTGCTGTTCAACAGGAGGCTCTTCTATTGGAAGAAGAACAAAGTCCTAGATGGCCTGAAGTGACATGTGCTGCGGTAAGAGATCCTAATGCTTTTCATCCTCACCAACAGAATAACTCGTGGAAAGATGAGCTGAAGAAGGAGCTGATTGAGGAGGTGAAGACCCAGATAAAGGACCTTGCCCGCGACTTAATCAAAGACCAGCAACCAACTGGCTCCACACGAACATCAGTAAGACCCAGGGCCAAATCTCCATATTCTCGGGGGAAACGGAACCAGGACCGTCCCACCAGCTACCAGTGGGATGAGGAAGGTAGGCCCATTTGTATGACATGCAAACAATCTGGTCATATAGCCCGATTTTGCAGAGGGGCCTCTGTCAATCAGCCAGCTTTAAACTAGCACACCCTACTGTCGGGGCCCATGCAGTGGGGTCAGCTCAAAAAGATCAAGGGGCCACTACTAAATTAGTGGGGAATTGCCCATATGTGGATGTGTCGGTGGGAGGAGTTTGTTTGGAGGGACTTTTGGATACTGGCTCCCAAGTGACACTGATGCAACAGAGCCTGTTCCTCGAACACTTCCCTGACTGTGATGTTAATAATGTTCCCACTTACGTCCAGCTTAAGGCGGCAAATGGCCTCAAGATTCCCTGCATAGGCCACGCCCTAATGGACTTTAAGATTGAGGGTGTTGAAATTAACCAAAAAGGTGTTTTTATAATGACTGATGAATGCTCCACGAATCCCTTCATTATTTGCATGAACGTAATCAGACCTTGCTGGGATGTGGTTTTTCATAATCCTGGGAAGCCATTGTCTTTTTGCTGCCAAAACCCAAGGTCTCAACGGGCTTGGCGGGAGGCTTTCTTTCTTTGCCAGAGGACTGCTGTTGCCACGGAAGACGAGTTCATGGGATACGTTTGGCCAGCTCAGCGGCGAGGGGTCAGGATCCCAGCAAGAAGTGAGGTGGTGGTCTGGGGTCGAGCCCGAGCAGGACCAGCAGGGAGAGACTACTGTGGCCTGGTGGAAGCCCTGCAGGAGCCCAACACTGTCTCGGTGGGTCGCACCCTTGCTGTCGTCAGAAATGGTAGGCTCCCGGTTCGTCTGAAAATTTTGAATAATTTTTCAGTTACCCAAGGGCGCTACCAAAAGATTGGACGCCTTTACCAAGTAGATGATGTGGATGTCCACGGGGGGCGAGATGTTGACCTGGCTGTTGATGAAAATGGCGTCGTACAAGTTGGGCTGGTGGAAGCTGTGGATTCCCTAGAGGAGAGCCAAGCCTTTAGCTTACAGCGGCTGGAGGAGCAACCAAATTTAACACCTGCCGAAGCTGGTAAGCTGACCACCCTACTGCAAAAATGGGATAAAGTGTTTTCTAAACATGATGAGGACTTTGGTCGGACGGACGCCGTCAAGCACACCATCCCAACGGGAGATGCATGCCCTACAAGGGAGAGGTACAGACCACTGCCACCACTCATGTATAAAGAAATGAAGTCACTGCTGGCAGACATGTTGGACAAAGGTGTGATAACCGAAAGTTCCAGCCCCTGGGCTGCACCCATTGTCATGGTCAAGAAAAAAGATGGAAGTTGGAGGTTCTGTGTCGACTATAGAAAATTTAACTCTGTCACTCATAAGGAAGCTTTCCCTCTCCCTAGGATCGAAGAGACTCTAACCTCTCTTTCTAAGGCAGAGTGGTTTTCCACTTTAGACCTGGCCAGTGGCTATTGGCAAGTCGAAGTTGAGCCAAAGGACAGAGAGAAGACTGCCTTCACTACACCTTTGGGCCTTTTTGAATTCCAGCGCATGCCATTTGGCCTCTGCAATGCACCAGCAACCTTTCAGAGACTGATGCAGGAATGTCTAAGTGGTCAGATTACTGAGTCCTTACTTGTATATTTGGATGACATAATTGTCTACTCACCTGATTTTGATACTCACCTGCAGCATCTGGAAGAAGTCTTCATGTGTCTGTGGAAGCATGGCTTAAAGCTGAGACCCGACAAGTGCAACCTGTTCCAGAAAGAAGTGCGATTTCTGGGTCATGTGGTCAACCAGAGGGGGGTTATGCCTGATCCAGAGAAGGTGGCGGCAGTTACAGAGTGGGCTGCTCCAAAATCCGTTAAGGAAGTGAGGGCATTTCTGGGCCTGGCTGGCTATTACAGGCGTTCTATCCAGGGGTTTTCTAAAATTGCACGCCCACTCCATTCCTTGCTAACAGGCATTCCCACTGATAAGAAGAGTGGCACCAAATTAATAGACTGGACATTAGAGTGTCAAACTGCATTTGAAAGACTAAAAGAGGCCTTAACCCAAGCACCAATACTGGCCTATGCAGATTACACCCAACCTTTTAGCCTCTACACTGATGCCAGCAATCATGGACTGGGTGCAGTACTGCCACAAAACCAAGGAGGAGAGGAGCGAGTGATCGCTTACGCCAGTCGCAGCCTACATCCTGCAGAGCGAAATGATGCAAACTACAGCTCATTTAAATTGGAGCTCCTGGCACTGAAATGGGCAATCAGCGAAAAATTCAAAGATTATCTAACTGGTGCCAAGTTCACAGTGTTCACTGACAATAATCCAGTTGCTCATCTACAAACTGCTAAACTTGGAGCCGTAGAACAACGGTGGGTTGCCTCAGTTGGCCTCATTTGACTTCGAAGTGAAGTATCGCGCAGGGAGAGAGAATGTGAACGCAGATGCATTGTCCAGATTCCCCAAGGTTACAACCAGCACTGGATACACTGTATCAGCCGTAATTGATGCCGATGTGGAAGACATGGGTTTACTGGAGCTGGGGGAAGATTGGCAGACCCTCCAGGGGGCGGACCCAGACATACAGCAGGTACGAATGTATGTGGAAAGGGGGAGGGCCCCAAATAAGACTGAGCAAGCAGTTCTAGGTCAACCGGCAAAAAAACTGCTGAAACATTGGAAGAGACTTTGCATACACAAGGGGGTTCTCTGCAGACATGTGTTTGACTCTTATATGTGCGAGCCCCGTTTCCAGATTGTGTGCCCAGGGTCCAAACGTCAGGAGGTCTGGAGGAAATGCCATGAAGCTACAGCCCACGCAGGAGTGGAGAAGACCCTCGCTCACCTGAGGCGCCATTTCTACTGGCCAAGCATGGAAAAGGGGGTACAGTGTTTCCAGAATGAGTGTGTCGTCTGTAGTCTACAAAAAGACCGTGTAGAACCACGAGCACCTCTTAAGCCGATTGCTGTGTCTTACCCTTTGGAGATAGTAGCTCTTGACTTCCTCTCCTTGCGTCGGCCGAATGATACATATCAAAGTATTTTAGTAATGACCGATATGTTCACCCGTTACTCGTGGGCTGTTCCTACACGTGATCAAACTGCTCAAACTACTGTCCGTGCAATTTGGTCTCATGTCATCCAACCATTCGGCTGCCCAGCGCGTTTTCATTCTGATCAGGGACCAAACTTTGAATCCGAACTGATGAAAGGGTTATGTAGTTTGTATGGTGTTTCTAAAAGCCGCACTACCCCATATCATCCAGCAGGTAATGGGAGAGTAGAAAGGATGAACCAAACCTTATTAAACATGCTTCGTACACTGGAGGTGGATAAACAGAATAGGTGGCCAGAGCATTTGCCAGAGTTGTTGCATGCTTACAATAATGTCGTCCACAGTGCTACCGGGTTTGCTCCATCTTACCTCATGTTTGGTCGTCATCTTAGGCTCCCAGTCGATTTGAGTTTGGGTGTGGTAGACGCACAACCCCGCGACAATTTGCAGGGATGGGTCTTTGAACACCATCAGAAGTTATCTCACGCTTATGAGGTGGCAAGAAATAGGATGACTAGTGCAGCAGATAATGAAAAACGGTGTTATGACAAGAAAGCCAAAGCAACTGTGCTTCTCCCTGGGGAACGCGTGTGGGTCCGGGATAGGAACAGACAAGGACAGGGCAAACTACACAGTTGGTGGAATCCAGAGCCATATGTAGTTGTGGGCGTTGTCGGGGACACCGGTCTAGTTTACTGTGTTAGGCCAGAGAAAGGTGGGAAGGAACGAACCCTGCATAGAAATGCTCTGAAGACTTGCATTGCTCCTTCTACCAACACGTCGAGGGAACAACCTCCCGTTGAAACACATGAACTGCCTTTGATGCTCTATTACCCTTTGCTTAATGGAGAACAAGAACAAGTACTGCGCCGCTCTACACGTACTACGAGAGGGCAATGCCCAGCTCGCTATAGAGACTAAAGATCGGCCGGGACTGGCCTTTTTAAAGTCTGGGGGGGTGTGGTAATGTGGCTGTTTCGTTTTATTTTGAAGTTGGGTTTTATGTTGTTTTTCTGATTTGAAGTCGTTTGTTTTTCTTGTTGGATTTAGTTTTGGTTTGCTGTGTTGCATGTTTTCTTCTTATTTTGTTGTGGTTTGGTGGTGACGTTGCCACATGCACCCGGAGACCCCGTGGCGGCAGCACAGGTGCTCTCAATCAGCTGAGCAGCATACAGACGGTGGCGTTTGTAATAAAAGGCAGCTGCGCAGTTGAAGAGGGAGAGGAAAGCTGGACAAAGCACGGGGGAAAGGACCTGCGGACGGAGAGAGGACCGCGCAGTGAGGACCGCGCAGTGTGTTGGAGAGAGAGAGAGCGACAGCGGCCCGGCGTGTTGGAGAGAGAGAGAGCGACAGCGGCCCGGCGTGTTGGAGAGAGAGAGAGCGACAGCGGCCCGGCGTGTTGGAGAGAGAGAGCGGCCCGGCGTGTTGGAGAGAGAGAGAGAGCGGCCCGGCGTGTTGGAGAGAGAGAGAGAGCGGCCCGGCGTGTTGGAGAGAGAGAGAGAGCGACAGCGGCCCGGCGTGTTGGAGAGAGAGAGAGCGACAGCGGCCTGGCGTGTTGGAGAGAGAGAGAGCGACAGCGGCCCGGCATGTTGGAGAGAGGACTGCATGCTCCATTCGCGCCAGCTAAGAGTATACCCCTTTTTTTACAGACTGTCCACTGACTCTGCTGTTCCTGACTACCCTGCATTTTTTAAAATCTTTTTTACCTTTTAGCTTATTTTTAACGAACTTCTTTTAAGTGAACTCTTTTTAAAAAAGAAGAAAAAAATCAATTATTGAACTCTTAAACTAATAAAAGGTTTTAGGGCTCTGCTCACAATCACCGCAGTCCTTTTTTTAGTTGTTTTTTTTGGTTGATCGCACCTCTCGGTGCCACACTGACAAGGAGCAGGTGTGAGAGGAGACAACGAGGGAGCCAAGGGGAAAGGAACACACACACACACACACACAAGGGCAACAGAAAAACATGAGAACTAACAATAAATCTAGAAATTACAACAAAAAAGGAATTAAACCAATAAAACTAGGAAACATAGAGCAAAGTAAAGCACAATAGAACCAAAACCATGACAACTAAAAATGTCAGTTTTTAAGAATTCCAGCGCACAGCAACAAAAAAGTAAATAAATAAATGGGGGAAGAAGACATCAAAGGCTTCAGGGATATTAGTAGTAAATATGAATAAACTGAGGATGAAACAGGAATATGTCCAGGAACGGAAATGCAGAAGAATGATTCCCATTGAGAGCCAGGTATAAGACTCAAAGAGATCACTACCACTGCTTTAGATTAGATGAAACAATTAAATAAAACCTTTAAGACATTATAAGATCCTGAAGTATAGTTGACAAATATCTGCCTGGAGAGGGTTATAGTAATTTCTAACTCTTTGGGAAACCATTGGATTACAGTGGATGTAATAATTAACCAATGAGAGAATCATGGAACAGCGCTGAACTTTCTCAGGTGTGGACATTTTACAAAAGTTACCCCAAAACAAGCAACTAATCTGTAGGTCACAGAACAACCCACAACATTTAAAGCTCTGCAAGCCTTGCTTATCTCATTTAGAGATGCGTAGCACAAGTGCCAAAGTTTTAGCAGACGTTTGCCTCCTCTGGCGACAATTTGGCATGTCACCGGTGTCGTGCATGCGCTATTAAAATTATAAATATTATTTTTGCATAAGCTATCTCAAAGATGCATCCATAGCAGGGAGCGTCGACAAAGTACTGAGGTGAACAAGAGCTTGAAGCTCGTCACAACCAAGCAGAGAATTAGAGAATATGACGTGAATCACCCTCGTGAACTGACTAATGTAGCTTATAGAAGCAATCCTGGTAAACAGAGGAAATTTCATTTTTCACATGGGGCAGATCTAAGAGTATTTATGGGAAAGAAAAAAAATTATATTTAACCTTTAAACGCAAACAGGTATGTTATTAAAAGTATGTTTTAATGATTTATCAATTGGAAAGAAACTACTTAAACTTCACCTCCATGGAAAATATGTAAAGCCAGAATCACAGCTGGTCACATATCTGACTCAATAACCATTAAAACAACTATTATCATTCATTTCAGATGGAACTATTCACAGAACTATTCATACTTATGTTATATTAGAGTAAACTTCCAATGTTCACCACTGTTCAGCACCAAGTACCATTTCCTCTGATCACAGAGCAGCCAGCTTACTTGGTCTTGCAATGAATCCTGGGATAACCAAGGATAGCGGATACCTCGGACCCATCCTTCAAATCGGACAAAAAGAAGGACACATTTGTGAGCCACATAATGAGGAGTCTTGGAATCCGACCAGACCTCAACGTCGCGATATGACGTAATTGGCCTTCTGATCTGGCCTTTGGAGGACACATCCCATGAATTCGAACAGAGCCCAAGGATGCTGGGTCGTGTCACTGTAGCTCCGCCCAGCTAAAATATCCTACCTAAACACGATGATCTTTTATTTTCGGCTGGTGGTAAATAATTGGTCCTGCTAATTGTCAATCATCTAATAACAAAGATGGCGCAGGAGAAGGAGTTAGGTGACCAATGGAGCAAAAAGCAGTGATCATCTGTGTGAACGGTCAGTTAACTGAGTTTGCTATAAAGTCCACTATATAGTCGCTGCTGTATGTGGACATGGTAAGATTGTATGAGCTATGAGAACAGCACATTTTAAACAGATCGTGCACGAGGAAAAATGGGCTTGTGCATGTGCGTTTTTTTGTTTTTAGTGCACAGGGCGAGTCTTTCAAAAAAATCCTCCACAATACCTTTAAGTAATGTTAAACCTTTTCAGTTTGAACTGCAGCAACAACCCCGGCTACATTGATTTGGTCCACAACGGCAAAGAAAAACCACCCAAATCATGCCGGGATAGCCAAAAGAATAGGAAATGTATTCCTACTTTCCAAACCTAACCCAAGAAAAGAAACCAAAAACACATCTCTGCAGTATTATCCACTGTAGCTATTCTCCTATTAAAGAATAAACGGACACAGTGGAAAAAACTGATCCTGGGTTTATTTGTGAAAATATCTTAAACTGGTGCGTCTAAAGTCCCTGTCTTCTGTTTTCTCTCGCTCTCATTACCCAGTCTGAGCTACTAACTTCCATAATCCTGGAAGCTTTAACGACACTGTGCTCTGATTGGTTAGACATTACATCAGGGTGATGTAATACTCCTAGGACTGGCTAGTGTGTCTGGCAAGGGGAGGGAGGTAGGAAAGAGGGGAAGGGGTGGGTGGGCTGAGTGCTGAGCGAAGGGACGGTGGGGGGGGGGTGGGGGTGGGGGGTTTATTGAGCAGAAGAACTCTCTCTCTTTCGCCTGCAGCCAGTCAGTGTGCAAGTGCGGCGGCCACAGAAAGCCTCTAATCCCAAAGCACACAGCAGTGCTTTGGAGGAGGAGGGAAATAATCAAGACTGTTTCCATAGGCCCCCAATCTCAAAACTAGAGATAAGCTTTGCTGCACATGCTGCCGAGGACGGGCAGCAGCTGTGTGTATTGGGGATACGCACACAAAGCATAAATGGGATTTTTTTTGTGCAACTGAAATTCAATCATTAATTGCAAATAGACAAAGAGGAAGACTGCTTGGTGCTGTCAAAAAATAACCAAGGCATTAGGTGTTTGTGCATAATCACTCGTAGTCAGTTTCTCACCTCTGCAGAGGATGGGTCTCCATGAAGCCAGAGGTTTATTACAACAATTCTGTCTTAAGATGAGCTTTATGAACAGCAATAATCTGGGCACAAATGCAGTGTGACCCCCCTGATGGCTCAGTGAACAAACGCTTAGAAATAAGGAAACCAACTAATGTTGGTGACATTAATTTCCGAAAATTGGGTAATCAAGCTGAACTATAAAACTATAAATGGAGCAAAGATGACTTGCTACCATTTAGTATTGAAAATCTTTACAAATGAAATTAATCAGTCTCATAATCTTTGACAATCTGTAAGAAAATGAATTCCTCGCCCTTTTGAATGATTTAACAAATTTACATAAGCACTGAGTTATGTTTCTCAACATACGCAGTACTCTGAGTAAGGATGTAAAATGTGGATTTAGGCCTGATTTGTGTGTAGGCATGTATATATTGTTCATTTACATGTATGTATGTAGATGTAAATATTTATATTGTATATATGTGTATATATATGTTTATAATTGTGTATATACACTGAAAAAAAAGAAATGTATTTACCCTTTATTTGAGTAGGTAAGTGAGATAGTTTGCTGATGGAATGACTATTTTGTCTTGTTCCATTTGCAAAACATTACTTTTACGTGATATTTACTAAATTCAAGAATAAATGCACATATTTTAAGAAAAAAATGACTTACTGTATCTACGTATTGATTTTTTCCAGTGTAGATATATATATTTTTTGTGTATGAATATTGGATTAAAAAACAAGTTTAACAGGAAGGTTACTCTACTTTAAGTTAATTTAAGTGCAATTAGAGGGAGAGGGGGTATGAAAGATACGTTTTTTTTTCTCTAATCTGGCTGAAGTTACTAGCAGGTTTATTTGGTTTATTTATTTGTTTCTATTTATGTTCAGGTGAAGATATGTTTAGTTAGTTTGGAAATTGGTGTTTGGTTTGATGTTAACTAGTCTTTTTTGTGTGTGTTTGGTTTATTCATTTGTTGTTTTTTGTCAAAAATTGGCTGAAATAATTTTTTATTCATTCATTGATCTAAATTTAGATGTATTTAAACTAAACTAATTAAAGTTTAAACGAATTACATTTCTATTAAGATCTGATAGAAAAAAAATATACTGTGCATATACCTAAGCAAGGATTATATTTGTCGGTTTAGTGAGTGTTTGTGCTGAATAGGATATGTTATTGTCACGCTTATTTATATTTGCTTGAGGTTTAATTGTTGTATTTTATATATTCTGGTCCTTTTTTGCCTCCTCTTTTTATATTGACACGTTTTTATTCATCTATTTATTTCATTTGTGGGGAAGTGGTTATTCTCTTTAAAAAGCAGACAAGTGGCACTTATACACAAAGTGTTTATGAGAAAGTTTAGTTAAAATAAAACCCAAAATAAATGCATTTCAGACGTGCTTCTCTCATCAGCCTAATCAGCTGATTTGGAGAATCAGCTGATTGCGACTTCGCAGGGATTGTTTCAATTAACTACAAAACCTGGAAAGCCCAGAAAAAGACAACTTTACTGCTGAAGCATAACCGACAGTAAGATCCCTCTGAGCTGGAGCTGAGTGATCATTGCAGCTGAACCATTCAGCTTCCGATGTGAGGGACCATTAGTGGTAAAAAAAAAAAAAGTTGCTACTGTAAGCTAAATGTTATCTATATTATGAACATATAAAAGTGGAAGATTTCTAAAGAAGATTTAAAGTAATAAGCTGATTAACAGTCAGGAAACATCTCTTGGGAGATTAATGGAAGAAAGGAAGATTAAAATTCCAAAATCTTCCCAGTGTTTTCTTAAGACTCAGCTATGCTTGACAAACGTATGATCTGTGGGAAAAAAACAAAAAACAGAGAGTTTCAACAGAGAGTGAAAGTCATTTATTGCCTAGTGTGTTTAAGAATCTATTCATCATAGCTATATTTATGGTCTAAATGAGGGTTCTTCAACGTTTTTCAGGCCAAGGACCCCTTATGGCGAGATGGAGCGGGGACCCCCCTTATTATATACATATATATATTTTATGAAATTGTGTTATATCAAACAGGTCCTATAGTAACTTTATATTACATATGGAGTCATGTAACGCAAGTACTTTCTCCCTGGGATTATTAAAGTATTTCTCATTCTGATTCCTGATTGATGGGACAGGTGTTGTGAATGAAACGGTGCCCAGCTTGAAAGAGCTCCTGTGTGTCGCTGAATGTGAGCATCATGGGCGTAGGTTTGCATAGGGACCATAGGGACATGTCCCTACCAAAGTTTTGAACCGACCCTATTGTCCCGACCAATAATTGGATGTGAGCAACATGTTTATAATTTACAGCAGTAGTTGTTGCAGCAGTGGCTTCTTTTTCTCTCGCAGCTCCTCTGCCTGCTCTCTCCTGTCCCTTTCATGTAGCAGCGAATGGAACTGTGGTGCGCTGTTTAACTCCACTCTCATTGGTTGTTGTGCTGGATTCAGACTTGAACATTCAAAAGCATCTAAAGACAATTACAAGGTCAGCTTTCTATCACCTGAAGAACATTTCCAGGATTAAAGGACTAATGTCTCAGCACGATCTGGAAAAAATAAACCATGCATTTATTTTTAGTCGAATTGATTACTGCAACTGTGTTTTCACAGGTCTGCCTAAAAAGTGAATCAGACAGCTGCAGCTGATCCAGAACGCTGCTGCCCGTGTCCTCACTAAGACTAAGAAAGTAGAGCACATCACCCCAGTTCTAAAGTCCTTACACTGGCTCCCTGTATCTCGGAGAATAGACTTTAAAATACTTAGTTAGTCTATAAATCTCTGAATGGCTTAGCACCTAAATACATCACAGACTTGCTATCAGTGTATCAACCCTCCAGACCACTCAGGTCTTCTGGCTCCAGCCTGCTCTGCATACCTAGAACCAGAACTAAACATGGAGAAGCAGCATTTAGTTCCTATGCTCCACTTATCTGGAACAAACTTCCAGAAAACTGTAAAAGTGCGGAAAGCCTGACTTCCGATAAATCAATACTAAAAACACATTTGTTTAGGATTGCCTTCGACTGTTTTAGCTAAACAGTTCAACTGAAACACCATTAGTTCAACTTTTTTATTTATTTTAGTCCAACTGTTTTAAATGTTCTTTTTTGTTTCTGCATTATTTTATTTTATTTTTTTCCTACTGAAGATTGGAACATGGAACCCTGAAAAAATATTTTTGCTTTAGAGGTATTTAGCTTTGCTCATCTAAGATCAGATCTAGAAAACACAGATCATACTTGATGTATTTGCTAACACCTTGAAACCACTGACAGCAAACTGAACAGCATCTAAAAAGAATAAGGAAAAGAACAAAGCCTTCACACATTGGTAAACGGTTAGGCTACATGAAGAGGCTAGCTTGAAATAAATCTTTCAACAGCTGCACTCTTATAACACAAAATAAAAAAAAGCTGAACAAAATAATTTCCAAAGCAGAAGGTTGTAAAGACTGACAATAGATCGAAAGAGTAATCTTAAAAAAAGGTTTGACAGAAAGATTTCAGGGTGATTTTCATTTCTGGTAGATACTTTTCTGGGGAGCCATTCTTGAGAGATCAGAGACAGAAAACGTCTGTCTGCTTTCAGTCATCCTTTATGTTTGAGTCAGAAAATCCATAAGCCATGCTGGTTGCTTACATGGTTGCTCAGGCAGATGGAAACAGTGATAAGTGTGATTGTCTTCAGAACATAAAGCGATTTCAATCTGTGTTCCTGTTTAAAGATTTTTACATTAGGATGCTTTTTTTTTGGCACATTTCAACTCATAAGCAAATACTTTTGTTGCTATTGCTTAAGCAAGCAATGTGGCAATTTAGAACAAATCTCCTGGTGAGGGGGGCCACAGCGGTAGCAAATGATTTGCCACCCCTGGCCAAACCCTAGCTCTGTCCATGCTGTCATACACATTGCATATTATAAAATATGCAGTTTACAGTCAGTGTGTGACTGATGTGGGTGTTTGCAAGGTTTGCAAAGTGTTAAAGGATTTCAATACAGAATTTAGTTTTTACTTATTTCCAGTTTTGACTGTTTTGTCAGATATTTTTTCCTGTGTCAGTCTGTGTGCATTATTTGAGGCCACCCACATCTGGCTGTACAGCAGCCTGCTGTAACAAGTCTCACTTTGCAGCCAGCTCTCTGTATTTATTTTCTTCCTGCATTGAGCACAGTTAAAGGACTCTCTGAAGAACACCACACTTCTTCATATGACAGAGGTCAGAGAGTGCTCCGAGCCTGGTTGACGTCATGCTGCTGCAACTCAACAAGCACAACAGCAGGCACGGAGACAGACGGACCCACAGAAAAACCACCATACAGGCAGGGGATATATTTATAGGCTCTTGGCATATGCTAGTCTCACAGCAAGCCACATGGCTAGATACTCCCTGAGGGCAAAGCTAACCTGAATATGTAGTGTGGAATCCACAAGTCTGCCTAACGCAAGAACAAGTGTCTCTCCTGCTAAGAGTGCAGGGGGGAGAATCGGATTCTTATGTTCAGGGATCATTTCAGGTAAATCATACTCCCACAGTGAGGATGATTTACACATATTCTGTTACATTTCACAAAATAACCCTGTGAAGATGAGCTTGGAAAAATGTTTTACATCTTCTCTTATCTAATAAACTCTAGGAGCCAACAGCCATTAAAACCATGGTCGAGCTTGACTCTGAACTGAAGGATGCCGCCGCTGTCTGCTGTATGTAAATATGGAACAGTTAATGTTTGGGTGCAGCCAGATTCCATCCTATCCTCTAAATAGTTGGCCAGTCAGGTTGACTTTGAAACGATGATGATGATTAGCAGGGAATGCTGGAAGAGTACTGAGGTCTCGGCAGTGAACCCCCCGCAGCTGGTGTCAGAGTTAGTGGAGCAACGATCCAGGTAATTAATTCTTTGACAAGCATCAGTGGTTCGGAAAATCAGTAAGAATGGCAGACTCTGATCAAAAGGGAAACACGTGGGGAGATGTTTAAACAGTGAGGCGTCAGTCAACCAAGGACACAGACAGCAATGCTACAAAGCACCTCTTGGTGCATGTTTTTACATCAACACTCAAAAGTATGCAAATTCATGCAATCAAAGTTCATTTCTATTGAATCAAACCTATAAGTGAAGGCCAACACTATCAATGTGCTTTCAAAACTTCAGTCTTTTAACATTCTATTTAGTTCTATTCAAAAGTACTTTATTGATCCAAAAGAGAAAATAAATGTTGATGGCTGTAGGCCATAAGGATCTCATGTAGCTGGCTCTCACCATGGATCTAGAGAAGCCTTTGTCTAAAAATATTATTGTATCCCTGTCTGACAAATAGGTTGTTCAGGATTGTCTCCAATATTCTCTTTTAAAACCATCTTCATGGGTTCCAAAGCAGTTCCCTCAACTGAACCTGCATTCTTCTTTTTAAGTCATTTGCTCTGGTGCTGCCACTTCAGCAGATGTCACGAGAGGCCATTTTCCACTGTAGAGTTCTTGAAAATATGAAATTCTTCAGATTTTGTGTGAGAAAAACTTTATGTACTCTTATTAGCACAGCTGTCCTTGCAGTCAGAAGGTCATCGGCTCAATGGCAATGCTCAGAAAAAGGGGACCCGGTTTTTGAGGCAGACAGACGGTGTGATTTCTCAAAAACGTTTATTTAGGAAAACAGATCTGCAGCAAACAGAGAAGGCGTCTAAGGCAGGAACCTCTGCAGGGAGAGAACACAGGTTAATAACCACTTCTATCTGGCGGAGGTTGATAATGAACTTGTGAGTCACTAACCATGTCTTAAAACTCGGTGCCCTGCCCAGAGGATGAGGTTGGTTCCATCTGGTCGGCTGCCAACATGACGCGCCGGGTGCTGCCCAGAGAGTCCCTGAAGCTTATGTCAGGGAGGTTGGAGAACAGGAAGAAGATCAGAACCAAGCAGAGAAGGAAAGCAGGATAATCCAGAAGGCGAAGCCAGAGCTGGTCTTGATGATGTGCTCAGGAGTCACGGCCAGGAGATTAGAGAAGTACCGAATGGAAATCAAGGACGGTGTCAGGAATCAGTTCCAGGTTTGGTACAAGGGCAGCATCCAGCAGGAGTTCGAGGACAGGTCAGGCAAACAAATCAGAATTGGAACAGGCAGGCTGAGAGGTCCAGAGACAGAACGGTTCAGGACCAGGCAATCAGAAACACGGAGATATGCAAGAGAACTCTCAGCAAAAGGCTTGAATAATCTGGCATTGATGACTGGTAGAAGGTTGGTTAAATATAAGCTAGAGCAGGTGGATCAAATGAACAGTAATGCGAAAGTGGGTGGAGCTAGGCAGGTGAATGGAATGAGTAATCAAGCCAGTCATCAGTGCTAAGATCATAGCATTCAAATCCTACCCTTGGGTGTTAAAGATTTGAGCATACTCATTCTCTTAGTGGATGTATTAGTTTCCCAGGTACTCCAGCTTTATCATTATGTCCAACAACGAGAAAGTCTATTCTTTGTGTCTCTGTGTTATCCTGTGATCTGTCTATAGTATACCCTTTGTCTCCTCAAATCACCCCTGGAGATAAGCACCACTGCATGGGTGGCCAACTCCAGGCCTCCTGCATGTTTTTCTATGATACTTTGCAGTAACTCTGAGTGCATGATTGTTAAGCCCCCTAAATCAATATTTAGTGGAACCACCTTTCACTACAGAAGCAAGTTTTTTTGTGATATGCCAGAAATAAACAGATCATTTGCAGGACTTTTGAGACTCCATACTGACTAGGTTACTTAATGCTTGGAAATAAGGTCATATTTACGTCATTTTAGCATCAATACTGCTCTACACCACTTTGATTTGCATAAGGCTTGGAATGAACTTAGGGGGATGGACCTCCAAACTACTTAAAAAGACCTGCACTTCAACTACTTTAAAGTCAAGTCGACTATGATTTAATCCTGTTTCATTAAGCTTTGATAATGTTGAGCTTGATGTTCAAGTCCTAATTTTTATTTAATTTATAGTTGATCTTTCCACAGATTCTCATTATACTGCTCTGGATCTCTGTAGCTCCCCCACAGTCACCATGGACATATTGATGCCCTTAGTAAACTCCCCAATTGCCCCCTTTTCATTAGAGAAAGGGAGGATCAGAAGTCATAAAAAATAGATAAATAACAATAGATAGATAGATAGATAGATAGATAGATAGATAGATAGATAGATAGATAGATGTTATTGTTCAAAAAAATTTTTTTTCCAGGTTTTAATTGTCATTACGCTGTCACAAGTACAGACCAATGGAATTCACTCTCTGCATCTAACCCATACCCTAGGGGAGTCTGCGGGAGTGGGGCTTGAACTAAGAACCTCTGCTTTTCAAGCTCTATGCTCTAATGACTAGGCTCCCACTCCCCCAGACACAGACCTGTGGTACAGATCATTTCATGGTTGGTATTTATGATACGTATGCATTGCACCAAATGTCTTTAGCTGCTGAATAAAAGGTGTCTTATATACGCTAAAGCGATCTTATGTACATTAAGGTATGATGTGTTAGTGCAAATACGGTATAATGGTGTTAATTGTTATCATATGCTATAATAGTGCAAACACAGTATTGTGACAAAGTTTTTAACAGTGCATTTGCAGGTTTTGGTAAATTAATAAATAAACCAACACAAGGTCTTTTTGTACAGGGATAGTTCACAGTAGTTATTACACAATATTATTTCACTGTGGCATTGTAGAGTCTGATTGCAGCAGGGATGAATGGCTTGTAGTAGCGCTCCTTCTTATTCGGGGTGTATAAGTCTTTTACTAAAGGAGCTGCTGAGCTTCTCTATAGTCTGGTGCAGAGGGTGAAAATTGTTGTCCATGAGGGATGTGAGCTTGGCTAACATCCTCTTCTCACCCAACTCCAAAGAGTATTCAGCCCCGGTCAGGAGTGGCCCTCCTGACCAGCTTGTTCAGTATTTTCCTGTCTCGCTCTGTGCTGCCCTTTAAAAACTATGATAATATAAAATAATATAAAACCTGAAATTGACAGTTTAAAGTCACTTAAACAAGTTTGGCAGATTGGATGGCATTCCAAGCAGAGGAGGCAGAGAAACCAGAAAAAAAAAAACAGAAGTGCTACTAGTCTGTTACATAAGAACTAGATGAAATACATTGAAGTTTGTTATTCCTTCCTGACAAAATGTGAAATAAAGTCTGCAAATACTTCTACAGTTCACTGTAAACACTAGGATGCTTTCACACACATACAGGTGCTGGTCATAAAATTAGAATATCATGAAAAAGTAGATTGATTTCAGTAATTCCATTTAAAAAGTGAAACTTGTATATTATATTCATACATTACATACAAACTCATATATTTCAGATGTTTATTTTGTTTAATTTTGATGATTACAAATGACAACAAATGAAAATCTCAAATTCATCATATCAGAAAATTAGAATATTGTGAAAAGGTTCAAAATTGATGGCCCCTGGTGCCACACTCTAATCAGCTAATTAACTCAAACCACCTGCAAAAGCCTTTAAATGGTCTTTCAGTCTAGTTCTATAGGCTACACAATCATGGGGAAGACTGCTGACTTGACAGTTGTCCAAAAGACGACCATCGACACCTTGCACAAGGAGGGCAAGACACAAAAGGTCATCGCTAAAGAGGCTGGCTGTTCACAGAGCTCAGTGTCCAAGCACATTAATAGAGAGGCGAAGGGAAGGAAAAGATGTGGTCGAAAAAAGTGTACAAGCAAGAGAGATAACCGCACCCTGGAGAGGATTGTGAAACAAAACCCCTTCAAAAATGTGGGGGAGATTCACAAAGAGTGGACTGCAGCTGGAGTGAGTGCTTCAAGAACCACCACACACAGACGTATGAAAGACATGGGTTTCTGCTGTCGCATTCCTTGTGTCAAGCCACTCTTGAACCACAGACAGCGTCAGAAGCGTCTTGCCTGGGCTAAAGAGAAACAGGACTGGACTGCTGGTGAGTGGTCCAAAGTCATGTTCTCTGATGAAAGTAAATTTTGCATTTCCTTTGGAAATCAAGGTCCCAGAGTCTGGAGGAAAAGAAGAGAGGCACTTCATCCACGTTGCTTGAAGTCCAGTGTAAAGTTTCCACATTCAGTGATGGTTTGGGGTGCCATGTCATCTGCTGGTGTTGGTCCATTGTGTTTTCTGAGGTCCAGGGTCAACGCAGCCACATACCAGGAAGTTTTAGAGCACTTCATGCTTCCTGCAGCTGACCAACTTTTTGGAGATGCAGATTTCATTTTCCAACAGGACTTGGCACCTGCACACAGTGCCAAAGCTACCAGTACCTGGTTGAAGGACCATGGTATCCCTGTTCTTAATTGGCCAGCAAACTCTCCCGACCTTAACCCCATAGAAAATCTATGGGGTATTGTGAAGAAGAAGATGCAATACACCAGACCCAACAATTCAGAAGAGCTAAAAGCCACTATTAGAGCAACCTGGGCTATCATAACACCTGAGCAGTGCCACAGACTGATCGACTCCATGCCACGCCGCATTGCTGCAGTAATACAGGCCAAAGGAGGCCCAACTAAATACTGAGTGCTGTACATGCTCATACTTTTCATGTTCATACTTTTCAGTTGGCCAACATTTCTATAAATCCTTTGTTTTTATTGGTCTTCAGTAATATTCTAATTTTCTGATATGATGAATTTGAGATTTTCATTTGTTGTCATTTGTAATCATCAAAATTAAACAAAATAAACATCTGAAATATATGAGTTTGTATGTAATGTATGAATATAATATACAAGTTTCACTTTTTAAATGGAATTACTGAAATCAATCTATTTTTTCATGATATTCTAATTTTATGACCAGCACCTGTACACATAGTATAAACATGCTGATGCAGTGCACTCAACTTCTACAGAAAACCAATCACGCAGACAGACCATACAGAAATACTGATTACTCCATTATGTACATTCCCATCACAAATCCACACATGTTGTTTAAACATCAGGAGATTTTTCCGTTTACTGTAGAAATGTAACTCAATAACCAGACGCAGACATGTGGTACAGATCATTTCATGGTTGGTATTTATGATACGTATGCATTGCACTAAATGTCTTTAGCTGCTGAATGAAATGCAAAGAACAACATTAAATTCATGAGCATGAGATCACCTTTAGTACGAAAAACATATACAGCACTCTTCCTAAATACGTAAGAGGCAGGGCTGCTGTTACTGCCGTTGGCTTGATTAAATTATGTCCATATTCTCTTGATTGTATGGATGGAGACAAAACACACACACACGGGTGAAAAAGCTATAATGAAACATCATAGGCACGAGTTTTACCGACCGACGCACTGTCTAGAATACAAATTCCCTGTAATATTATTTGTTTTTATCCATCAGTATTCATTATTCCGTTGAATATATGATTGAAGTGCAGCTATTGATCCTGTATTAAATCCTATTGTTACATTCCTATTCAGCTGTGAGCGAGGTGAGGCAAAAAGGAAGGGTGACCAAATGTCATGGTGACAACATGGAGCATTGTCAAAGGTAGCTTTATCGATCAAGATAGACAGAGAGAGGAAAAGGCGAGATATTTCCGCAGGAGCCCAACCATCTGACATTTTAGAAAAGCTGTCCTTTCTATTTCTCACCATCTATTGTTGCACATAAAGACCACAGAGGCCTTGATGCAGGCAATGTGAGCTGTGGCCTTCACACCCAGCAGAGACAGTGAGCAGCTTCTGATGTGGCACTGTTTAAAAAGAGGGAGACTTGTTCATTAAATTTATCTGTGGTAATTTTTGCAGCTCACACGCTGTGCTTCTCAGAAGGTGGCCCGAGCATTGTGTGGGTTTTTTTGCTTTGACATTTTAAAGGCCCTGCTGTCATATGGTGTCAACGGTTAATGTGAAACACAATGTGAACATTGGTTCCACAGTCTGCTAAGGGTCCAATTAGGTTGCCAGCCATGTTTAGCGATTCCTTACACAACTTAGAAGACTCAGAAACACTCCCGGTGGGATCTCTCTTCTTTTCCTTTCAGTCTCAGATCCAAATAAAGGCAAATAGTTGAAGAACTAAAGCTGCACACAGGCTTCATCGCCAAAGCAGAACTGCCAAAGCAAATGTGTCAGACTGTGAAAACAACACAATCAGGACAGGACAGTGCCTGCAGTGTGTTGGCATTCAAGAGGGCTTTTTTTGCTAATAAACTGTAGACTTGATTGCCTTATTTTGCTGTCTATATGTTCTGAGCATAATTTTGACATTTTACTGCATAGGTCATTTCACAAGGGTTTTTCATCAAAATGGAGCTTACAGTAGGCAGAAGTTCAACTGAATAAACTCATTGTTTTTTATACATCCACCTGTGACACACCCCAATCAGCTTTGAACCACACCTCCACGAAAGCCAATCTGTATCCAAACTTCATCTTAAACGGCCTCCGATACGCACCTGTCTGCTCCTGTTTGCAGGTGGACGATCTGTGACTTCATCCAGACGACACCGTTTCAACCCACCTCCAGCCCCTCCTCCATCTTCGTAGCTAAAGTGTCATCAGAGCGTCATTCCTCCTGGACTCTGACTGCGTTCCCTGTCTCATCTTAACCTGTCTGGCAGAAGACCGCCATGTTGAGCCTGGTTCTGCCAGAGGTTTCTTCCCGACGGGGAGTTTTTCCTCTCCGCTGTCGTTTCATGCTTGCTCATCATGGACAGGTTCTCTCAACCTGTGTTATCCAAACAGGATTCTTTTTAAAATAGACATTTTCTAACTTTTGGGACAATATGAGGCTTAACGAATGTGCATTTGATTTTGATTCAGTATTGGTTTTGGCCATATTATCATTTTGTCACAGGCACTTGCTTTCTTTAATCGTAACTACCTGCAGTGCAGAGCTAGCAGCTACAGCAGGACCTGGGGGATCTAAACACTTTTTTCCTTTCTTAATACCCCAGAAATGATATAACAAATACAACTGGTGCAGTTTTAAAACTGTAACTTTTTCACAAAGGGGTATACCATTAAACCAGTAGGTCAATGCTTAACATGCACCCAAACATTAAAAAGGCATCATCAATGTACCATTTTGAAATTGTCCCTATTCTACGTTTGGATGTCTCAGGAGTCTCTGGAACACAGACGGAGCTAGCGGGTGGCTAAGGGTGGCCATGCCCATTGTTAGTTAATCAATGTCATTTATTGTTCCCATGTGGACATAATTCACCACTTCTGCAACAAACAGTTCTCTTCTAAACACATGGTGTCACAGTCTTTATTCTGTTGCTCCGTGTTTTCTAGTTTTATTGGATTAATTCCTATTTAGTTGTATTTTCTGAGTTCTAAGGTTTTTATTTGTTTCCCTCTGTTGCCCTCTTGTGTTGGTCTCCTTTTCCCTACCTCTTTCCTTTGCTGCTCTGTTCACACCTGCTCCCAATCTGCTCACTAGTCCCCTCTTTGTTCAGTCTCCCACAAATACACTCCATGTGCAGTTCCTCAGTTCTGGTTCCTCGTTTTACTTCACCTTACCTTGTCTCACCTCGTCTTACCTTGGCTCCTCTTGATTGTTTTCCCCCGATGTCTCCATGGTTCTAGTTTGTTTTATATTTTTTATGTTGGATTTTTTGATTCCTGTTTCCTGTGCTTATTTCATTAAAGCTACAAAGACTCATCTCTGCCTCCCCTGCCTCTGCATGTGGGTCCTCTGAACTCAACCAAATCGTGACAGATAGTGGTAGCAGCGATGCTATGAAGTGGAATATCCTAACTACTTTGACATTTCGATTACCTGACAACCAAATACAGAAATGAATTATTCTAGAAATAATATGCTAACATTAATGAAAACAATTGCAGTATTAGTGATCTTTTTGGAACTAGTATTTTTGACTTATTGGAGAGAAAAAAAAGTTGTTGTTTTTTTGTTTTGTTTTTTTATCTAGTAGTGCTCAACCCATTGTATGTGTATTATGTACAATCATCAATATTTTTTTAACAAGGGCTCCATGAAAATGTAGTCTTTCTTTTGTGATTTACCTGAAAAATATGGCTTTTATACTCATTCACTTTCCTGTACAGCTTGATTAATCTAGATTGACTAAACAGTTTCTGGCATTTATCCGTTTTCAACCACCCCTCAATGCACATTGGTCTGGACCTCACTGTTACAGCTTCACCCTTCACAGAACCTCCTTTATTTATGCTCCATCCATTTCAGCATTTCAGCATCCAACACTGAGAAACACGCTGAGGAACACGCCGCTAACATATCAATCACATAATGACTGTTGATTCAACTGCTGGAAATTGACTGACGACCTGTACCGGTGGAGTTAAATAAAATTTGACTCGACGTTCCCTTGCTGTCTAATTAGCTTTCCAGGCTGAAATATTTCCTAATGAAAATGCAGTTTTTTCTCATTGTCATCAACAACTTAAACTGTTCCCCACCTGCATGCATAGCTTGATGTGCTCCTATTCCAGTGAGTGCCATCTCTGACTGACTCACTAACGGTGTCTGTAGCATAGCGGTGTGTGGCAGTTACTATAGCGACAGTGCTTATTGACAATGATGCGCAGCACATATGCCCAAACCCTCAAGCTACTTATTTTTAACAGTCCTGCTACTATTGGCTTTTCAAATATAAAACATCTCACAGTTTTGTTGGAGACCTAGATCGTTGTCCTACAGTCAGTTTCAGTGTCATTTGTTTTTAGTTTTTATATCAAAATTTAAGCAAAATATAAATGAAAAAAAAAAATCAGTGGACATGACCATGGTGTCCTCATTGGTAGTTATGGCCCTGCGTCTGTCAGTCTATGTACGAAAGGCAGGGTATCTTGGACAGGTCACCAGTCTGTTACAGGGCAACACAGAGTCATGCAACAATACACACACACATATACTCAAACCTCAAGACAATTTAGACAACCCAATTAACCTTACAGTCATATATTTGGACTGTGGAAGGAAGACAGGGTACCCAGACAGAACGCACCCATGCACAGGTAGAACTTGCACACTCCTTGCAGAAAGACCCTAGGCCATAACCTGACTCCGCCAGATGGATTTGCTCCGCATATTCATCTGGAAACCTTCCGTTAAAGTAATTTTGGGAAGGGGTGAAAATACTGGTTAGCTGATTGGCCTATGTTGGTGATAGACGGGCCAAATAAACCAATCAGATCAACAAAGCATATGAAGTACTAACAGAGCGACGTCGAAAACACAACCACAAGCCAGGCTACTCTTGCTGAAACCAGTCGGGAGAAGAGTAAAAACATCTTTTTCTTTGAGAAAAGCCTCCAGAGCAGTGTTTTGCTCTTCTTTCAGTGAAGAAATACTCTGTAATTCCGATAAAACTTGCTTGATAGCCACGCTAACGCTAGTTTCATCGGCTGAAGCCGCCATGCTTTTTAGACTGAACTGTCGCGCTTCTTGTTGCGTCACACCTCAACCCGCCTCAAAGCCAACGTTCGTTTGGTGAACTGGTCCGAATTTTCTTTAACAGAAAGTAGCCAGACTGATCTGCGAGTGAAACCTTGATCAGGATGGTCTCACGAGGCTACCTAGGCCAGGGATTAAACCCAGGACCTTCTTTCTCAGAGGTAACAACCCATATGAACATTTATCAAATGTAATTATATGTGGGCGAAAATATGGCTCTCGAATGAAGTGAGCTGTTTTTTTCAAAAGGCAAAAAGCTTAGAGTACTCCGCTCTTACAAGTTATATAGTGAATGAGAACTTAAGTGTGGGGCTGCCCAAGTGATAGAATATAAACTAATAGATTCCCTCAGGCCTCAATAAAGTGTCAAATGACAATACATTTTTTTTATTGGCTGTCTAATATAACATACATCTAATATAATTTAAATGTACTTTATTGATCCACAAGGGAAATTAAATTTTCTTTTCAACAAGCTAGAGATTTTAATATCTGTTGGCAGGAAGGATTTCCTGTGGTCTTTCTCGCAATAGATCAGGAAAAACCTTAACTGGAGACGCTATTGTTAAACCGTCTTCTGAGGAAAGTGCTCAGTGTTGTCCGAAAGGAATTTATGAAGAATTTATCTTCATAAAGTCCTCTTCAGAACAAAACAGAGCCAAAACAGAATAAAGTACAAACCTTCATCTTACTCAGTCAGATCCAGTTAGGACTGCAGGAACCACATGAGCCAAAATGCATGAAATCTTATTAGTGACAAAAAGTCCAGTTTCAAACCATAGGGTTTCAATTGGTAGAATTGTAGTTGTTTTATAGGAAATAAAGTGGAATTTAGCCAATTCTGCTTTCAATTATGGATACCGACCATATGAAAAGAAAGGCTGAAAAACTTGATGACTCAGAGACATTTTAATTTACTTCAAACCAGTTTATTTACATAGCAGCTCATTAACAACACATCATTTTAAGGCATCCAGACAATAATCAGATTGCATTAAGTCACTGACTTGCAGAATCCACTACTCCACTAATCCACTACTGGATGCGCTTGTGGTCAGAGAAGACATTCTCTTGCATTGTGACTTAGACTTTGCTCCAATCCCTCATAACCCAACCAGTGTTGGGCACGTTACTTTGAAAAAGTAATTAGTTATAGTTACTAGTTACTTCTCACAAAAAATAACTGAGTTTGTAACTGAGTTACTCCACAATAAAAGTAACTAGTTACTAGTAAAAGTAATTATTGCGTTACTTTTGCGAGCGTATGAAATTAATAACTGGGGACGTCTAATTCTGAAATCCTGTGTTTGGGTTGTTATAAATACTGCAACATGTAGCTATATCCATCCATCCATCCATCCATCCATCCATCCATCCATCCATCCATCCATCCATCCATCCATCCATCCATCCATCCATCCATCCATCCATCCATCCATCCATCCATCCATATTTCTCCCTTTCTCCATATAGGCTAATGATCGTTCTCGCTCTACGTAGTTCCCCTGTGGCATGAGCACAGTTCGGCTGTTATGCGCCTTTAGCGAGCATGCGCGTTTCCTGTCGCTTGCGCGGTGAATCATGCCGCCACGCTGTGCGGAGATGCAGGGGAAACCGTATCTGATGGGGAAACGCAGCTCGACGTAACACCGGTATTTCCATCTGGAAAGCGCCCCTGGAGTCCTCCTCACTCTCCATCCTCCCCTCTCTCATGACGCACGCACGAGTCCTATCATGAAAAAAGGTTAATTGTGTGACCTGAGTAACGTGCAGTAACTGGGTGTCGGCAATTGTAACTGCATTATAGTTACACTAAGGCTACGTTCACACTGCAGGCCTTAATGCTCAATTCCGATTTTTTTGTGAAATCGGATTTTTTTGCGTGTCCGTTCACACTTCCAAGTATATGCGACTTGTATGTGATCTACTGTGTGAACTGAAAGCGTTCAACCGAAGTGTCCCGCATGCGCACTCGAGGACGCGATGACGTCACATGTAGCAAGCGTCCTCAGTGTTTGCGGAAGTAAACATGACTCGTAATACCGCAGCTTATATTGCGTTCTTTAAGTTCTTCTCCAACAGGAGCAGGCACATTACGAACAAAATCTTTTTAAGAAGATCAAAAAGAAAGAGAGCCAGGTTCCGGTAAGAGCCTTCGAGTTTGATCTGAATCGAGCTATCTTTCCAAATATGAATTAAGTCAGCAACCTCACTTTCTCTCCATTGACTGCTCTCTGTGTTATCTTCTGCCATGGTTGTTAGTTTTCCCCGCCTCCGCTTAGTAGGACGCAGATTAGTAACGTTTTGTAGCATTTGTTAAGTATCAATGACGTGTAGGTCGGATGAATGCGACCTGGCCGTACAGACACAGGTCGCATTTGAAAAGATCAGATACGTATCGGATTCAGGACCACATATCCAAGTGGCCTGGGTCGCATTTGAAAAAATCCGATCTGTGTCGTTCAGACTGTCATAAAAAGATCAGATACAGGTCACATATGGGCAAAAAATCGGAATTGGGTCACTTCAGGCTGCAGTGTGAACGTAGCCTCAGAGTAATCATTTTGATTACTCGTTATTAAAAACAGGTAGCGGCGTTAGTAACGCCGTTACTTTCAACGCCGTTACTCCCATCACTGATCCCAACATGCACGCAGTGACAATGGAAAGCAAAGCACTCCTGCAATTCGTTTACTGTTCACACTAAAATCACCAAAAATTATTTTAAAAATGCCTTAAAATAATTAATTGGATCAGCTGCTATTGTGCTATATTCTTCTCTCTCACTGCACAATGACACATTCCAACTACTGTGTAGCCTGAGTAATTTTTTTAAAAACTTATTTATAAGATCAGTACATCTGTGCAGTACAAGTACACTAACCCAAGTAAACTAATGTGTAGTTTGAATAATTTTCACTTATTTATATGGTCAGTAAATTTCTGCAGTGCAAGTGCAATAACCCAAGTCAACTACTGTGTAGTCTTCCCTTAGCTCTCTGCTGTGCAGATATTTTTATAATTAAGGGAATTATGCTTTTTTTGTACTATATGCACTCTTTTTATATCGTCTGTCATATTTCTAATCTTTAATAGTATCTTGCTTTAACTCTTTCAGACTCTAAATAAGCTACTGGAACTAGAATTTCCCCGAAAGAGTAATCCCAAGGGATAGATAAAGTTGAGTCTAAGTCTTTAAAGGAACAAAGGGGTCCAGAAAAAAAAAAAAACATAGTCTGCTGCATCAAAGTTTAACTGCCACCAAAAGTATCAGACTGCCACATTCTAGAGCTCTTTATTTGGAATCTTTTAAGGTCAGGTTAGAGCATCCAACATGGAGTTTTAAAGCTCTGAGGTTCAGCCAGTTTGCTCCCTGTTTGACTCATTCAGATAATTAGAACAGACATGTTTTCTCTTTTCTTGGGAAAAAGCATCCGTGTTATAGCACTCGAGATCAAAATGTTATGTCACACAATATCATCGTCAGTTATGCTTCACTGCCCCAGTCTCACTATTGAATTAGTACTGCTGTTCCTCTGCTTCCTAGGATGTTTATCTGTTGCTACGGCTGGAAAATCTCCACACTCATTGCTTTGCATCAAGTGGACACAGAAAGGAGATTAGCTAGATTTCCTGATCTGTGAAATGATCTAACAATGCAAGACTCTAATGGGAAGAGCATTAACAAACATTCAACATTCCTGAGTGTGTTCTATTGGTGCCAGCTTGTAGTTCTCAGCTTTTTTAGTGCCAGGATATTAATATAGCTCCATCCTGAGTGGGTTTGATGAAGATCAGGCTTTAGGTTTTACTTCTAAACTTCGATCATAATGATTGTGCAGAGACTTTAACTAGCAAAGCAGGTCACTTTCAGGTCTATCCTCTAAACAGATGTAATCAAATGTAGCACTAGCATCTGGGCCAAATATCAACCCCAGGGCACAAGAAGCAAAGAAGACACTTTCCTTTAGTTTCCACTTGAGGCTCACTGCAAAGAGCAATTCAATCAGCCATGAGCCCTCATGCTGAAAACAGTATCTCTGCCACCAAAACAAACACTTTTCTGATTTCATTTGATTTAAATCCCTCTCATCTGATCTGTGCCCACATCTTACCTTCCACTTTGGAACGTGTTGATCTTAAGGATAAAGTGAACAAGATGTGGAGATTATAACTGTCATCTGCAGCTTTTTAAAATACTCAATACAAAACCTTCAACTTTCAATGAATCTGCGTTCTTCAAAAACTGTAAGGCTAAAGAAATATGTCAACTAATTATGGAAATATTTGCAAAAATATTTCAATTAAAACAGCTCCTCCAAAATGTAGGTTACTGTTTGAATTTTCAAACCCACACTGTTTAGTGTTACAGAAGATCAGAGCAATGGCCCACATGCTTTGAAGACTTAAAACTTTGCTTTTGATAAACCTTATACCTAGAGTGGCTTAAGTTATCCTGAGCTTTCTCTATAGTTATGCTGCTATAGACTTAGGCTACAGGAGGACATAGGGACCATTTTTCATCATTGTAGTTCATTCAATCTCTACTTTCTAATTTTCCACTATTTTCAATCTCTATTCTCAAATATTTCAGTATTTCTTAGTTCAGTCCCTAACTTTATGTTCTCTCTGCTTTATATCACTACAGTAGCTTCATCTGACCTGGATCTGTTTCACTTTGACAACAACCTAGTAGAAGTAATGAACTGGGCTGCTGCCATCAACAACTTCCATTATAGATGCTAATGCCTGTTTTTTTTTAGTGCTTAGTCCTGTTTCTCTCCTAGACATGGCAATGGGCTCATTTATTTCTGTGATGAACTTTATGTACTCTCATCTTTTTTTTTTATATGGGAACTTGCTCAATGCTTGATTAGAGACCAACAGGGAGACAGTTTGGGAAGAGACAGAAACCAGAGCACTACAGGCTAACTGGGGGAGATGGTAGAGGATAGCAGTAGATCAGTGAAAATGGCTGGGGAGACAGAACATTCCCCTCTTCATCCTTTATCAACATTATTTTATCTATCTTGAATTTTGATTTAAAAAAAAAAAAGAATTTCCACTTCCTCCTTCAATGTAGCTCACAGCAACATCTATTTCCTGAATGGAGTTTTGATGCAAATTTAAACAAAAGTTCAATTTTTTCAACTCCTGTGAATTTCACTTTGCCTCTGCAGGCAGTGGCGAGGTCCGCTGAATTAACCAGAAACGCACCATTCCCCCCCCTAGAATCGTGAGCTTCCCCTTGCGCTTCTTCACTTTGTCTTGCAGCGCTCTAAAGCTGCCCTTTACACAGGAGTAATATGGAAATCTTTTGCTCCAGCTGTGAAACTCACTTTCGGTGTTAATGTACATAAAGACTTATTTGAAAGTAAGTGTTACGATATTTGGGCAAAAATGGCCGCTCCCAGACTCAGTGACTTTTACTTTTTTACTGATTAACGCTAAATTCATTAAAGTTAGTTTTTGGTATAGATAATGATTCATTGACTTTTCCTTTAACAGCCAATCCAGTATTCCAACCTTTATGTCAAAGACTATGAACCCTGGTGTATAAGTAAGTCACAGTTCAGAATTATTTAACTTATAAGCATCGATTGGCTTTACCATTGATCTGAATGATCAATTACTCAGCTATAACTTCCAGTTCTATTTATTTAATAATATCACAATTTTTGAAAAATTGCAAAACACAAATATTAAAGTTAGGTCTCACCTCACCACGGTATGTTTATGTTTGCTGTGCAGCTGTAGGCAACTTTTGGATGTATACTGAGAATAAACAGCACACTCTGAGTTTTAATTAGCTCACTTTTCAATACATTTGCTTCCATAATAATTTATTTAGAGGTACAAAGAAGTTGATGCAAATATACAAATATACTCCAACCAAACAAGACAAAATGTGAAAAAATAGTTTAAGGATTGTAAATAACCCTAAAATGCAAAGTTTATACTTGTAATTTTTTACACTCTAGACAAATAGGAATAGGAGAAATAGTTATGAGCTAATCATCCATATTTATGTAAAAGGCAGTTTATGTGTTTTATTACTCATGCATTCTTCATTCAGTTTACTTATTATGCATAGATGCAGAGGTTTTATATGTAACTTAGCAACTGAGACATAAAATGTTCATTATGAGACAGAAGAGTTTTGGAGCCACTTACTCAGGATACTGTATGCTGCCGTCATTGAAGAGCAGAAAAAAGAGAGAAAAGCAGTTCGGAGAAGATTTGCCAGTTAACATCTACAGGGTTGCTATAGTAAATGGTGCGGCAGAAACTTTGAGTGAAAACCTTGCACAGCAATAAAGTGATATAGACATGAATAATGCAGAAGCATTTAGTTCAGTGCTTAGGAATCAGATGTCTCTGGTGCCCTGAAGGATTCCTGTCTACTGAGCCAGCGTCTCTGGACTAGAATAAACCAGCACAAAGAAGTTCAGCACTCCTCACCCCCAAGACACCAAAATCAGGCCTGTATGTCTATTAATCTGCAAGAAAGTGAATTTAAACATATGTAAGGAATAATTTAGCAACAAAACATCTCATAACTACATATGTAGAACAACATTTCTAACTGTCTACTTGCTTTGAAACATTGAATAAAATGAAATAAATCTTAATACTCTACTAAGTTTCATTGAACATACTTGTTGATAGTAAAACAATGACAGCAGTGATTTCAATTAACTTTATGTTTGAAATTGATAAAACAGAAACTTCATCAGAAGCTGCAGGATAAAATGCAAAAGTTTAGTTTGTGAGGTAACAACAGTCCCCCATAATCTCAATATGTTTGTTTGTTTTTTGCAATACAGAAGCAGTTAAATCCAAATGGTGGATGAAGATATAAGCACCGGCCATTTTTGCCCAAATATACTAACACCCCCGCCATCTTCCGGCAGTGACGTCACTGTGCGGTAAGCCTAGCGCCATTCTCCCCGCTTTACAAGCAAATTCAATGGGAGCTACTAGACACATCTGCAATCAACAACAATTATTGAAGATTTCCAGAGGACTTCACCATTGAAATTCACCAGAGCTATAGTGAAACTGACAATGCCCACGTGCATGGCAGCTGGATGTTGGAATACATCGGGTAAAAGTGAAAAAAAAGAGTTATTTCACCTTTCTGATTCATGATCCATGGGTTTGTCGTTGGATTGCCAACTTGAGGAGGAAGAAAAAAGACGTAAGATGTAGCCAACATTTGGAGAAGGAATGGTTTTTTTAAGATGACTTGGATAATAGCGCGTTGTGACAAACATTAGATACAGCACTGGGACTTGCTCAACAGCCGATAGCGCACCGTGACGTCACAAACCAGTAGGTGGCAGTAGTGGATGGATGTTGTGGATGTCTCCAGTAAAGCACTTTCAAATAAAAAATTACTCTTAAATAAAAACACTTCTCATTTATGGAACAGTATGTAATAATTTTATATTTAAAGTACTTTTAGAAGTTTGAATTCTGAATATGACCAGACTTTTCCTTTAAATCCAAATGGTGGATGAAGACATGAATATTTTCAAAAACTTGTTAGCGTTGTCTGACAATTTAAAGGTCAAGCATAAAGGCAGACGAAAACAAAAACTTTTAAAATGAGTCCAGAACTCCTGTGGGCTGTAAAAAAAAAAAAAAAAGAGAGGTTCCATAACCTTACAGATTTGTGCAATGCAGAATGCTTTTTTCAATCCCAAAGGTTCTTTAGGAAAGTAGTAGTTTAATTGGAAAGTGTGTATTGAATTCAGCTTTTTATTAGCAAAAATCAAGTATTGCTTTCTTCATATTTGGCCAAAGTCTAATAATAATAAACTTAAGGTTTTTAAAGTTACAGGTCTAACACCCCTAGTGAGTTTAAAATGTTATATATATATTTATATAAATGGACCCCTGCGATAGATTTTAGGGTTTGGGTTTTGGGCACCATAAGGTGTTTTCTTCCTCCTGTTTTGCAGTTTGTTAAAAACCTTATAAAGGTGCATCATTCTCTAAAGGTTTCATTAAAAATGTTTACCGGTGCCAACACCTTACATAAATGACTCACTATGTGTGTTGAGGGAAGCTCTGAATTGCCCCTGAAACATAAGCTTAGTGATGACTTTATTTTTCAAGGCTTCTTGTGGGATTTGGGTTTAAAAATAAAACTGGTGGGCTTTGAAACTGAGGGACCGTGGGAAAGACTGAACGAGAGTTTGAGTGCTAATTTTTCTAAACTGCTGAGACGCTTGCATTTTGTTGTCTCAGCTGCTCAAAGCTTCACGTAATGAGTAATTAATTACCACACATATCCGAATCAAATCATCACTTTTTCCCTCCCCATGCATGTTTACTTTTGTTTTCATTTTCCTGCAGTGCTTGAAAAGAACCCATTTTGAAATAAAATTATGTCAATACATCGTCTAATGTTGGAACAATTATTTTACTCGCATACAGCCTTCATGCTGAGGTGGATGTGTGGTTAATGTGCTACATTAACAAGTTACTAGCTTTTGCTTATCATTATAATTGTCTGAAATCCATTTAACAAGTGCAAATAAAGCAAACAGCTAAGGACCCTCTAACAGCTGTGGGTCCTTATATGCTTTGTGAACCAGTGAAGTGTTGTCCTGAACAGGTCCACTCTCCGTACTGAAATGGTAATTTATAGATAGGGAGGTATCGTGCTTAGCAGACGAAGGGAGCGGCGCACTTTGGTGACAGGAACATCAGTTTCAAAAACTGTTTCCTCCTTTTACACCTGAAAGTATGGCGTAATCATGTGCAGGGGTGATGCACCATGAAATGGAATGGGCGCCCAATCCGGGGGAGCGAACTCAGTGGTGTGTCTACGGAAATGAAGGTCATTCTTTACCCAGAGATGCTGGTGTCAGTAGAAAAGGCCTCACAGGTGGAGGTCAGACATCGCCACAGGCAGACCAACCACAGCAGCATGTGACGGAGTTGAGAGAAGAAGACATGATAACATTATCAACTCATTAAATTACAGGAATGTGTCTCAATTTTAAAGTCTCAGTGTCCTCAATGAGAGGCAGAAGGCTAAAAATTTAAAAAGTAAGCAAAATAACCAAATTCTGCCACTAATAGAGCCACATATCTCAATCCTGCATTTCTGCATTTATTTATATATATATATATATATATATATATACAGTGTTGTGCCTGAACGCGTTCATTGAACGAAAGTTCATGAACTCGTTCATATTTTGGGCGAACGTGAACTGAACGTACTGCATTATTGCCTGGTGAACGTTATTGTGAACTCGTTCATTCTGGCGTCTGTGAACGGAGCTCTCTCAGTTCAAGTCCGTTTAACAGGTTGCCAGATTTCTATAAAGCCCTCCAGGCGAAACCCCGGCTAAATCACACCGTAAACAGGCCTTAATATGTAGCGGGAAAAACACCCAATCTGGCAACACCAGCTACCAGCGTCGTAGCCTACAGCCGCGTGCGTCATCAAAACAAAATGCAGCGTGGAAGCAACAGCAGCATGTAGGCGACTTAAAACAGGTTTATGACCAGGTGGTCGGTGAGGATGATGGCAACAAGTTTGCCCGCCGGCTTTCAGTAAAAAAATCCGCACTTCAGTAACCTTAAATTCCTACCTCAGCCTGGTCCCTCAGTTTGTGTTAGTAAAATGTTCTTGATCGGTCTTCAACGGGGGATCCGCGACCCCTAGGGGGTCTACGGAGGTACTGCATGAGCGTCTGCATGGTTAGTTGATATTTTTATATTCCCCCCCTGCATTTCTTTCCCCCACTAATTGAAATGTCTTTAAATACTCATTAACATGAAATCAACGCACTGTAGTAAACAGATAAATGGAGGCAGAAGATGTCTTTCAGTCATCAATGCTCACATTCAGCGACACACAGGAGCTCTTTCAAGCTGGGCACCGTTTCCTTCACAACACCTGTCCCATCAACCAGGAATCAGAATCAGAAAAACTTTAATAATCCCAGGGAGAAATTAATTTCTTTACATTACTCCATCTGTAATAGAGTGACTATAGGACACAATTTCATACAATATATATAAATAGGGGGTCCCCGCTCCATCTCGCCATCAGTTTGGGGGTCCTTGGTCTGGAAAAGAAGACCCCTGTTCTTGAGGGTTTTACTATCCATGTAACTTGTTTGTTAAACCTGCCTGGTATAATTTTCCAGGATTCCTTTTTAGTATGTATTGAAATGGAATTTCAAATGGAAAAAATTATAAAAAAAAAAACAAAAAACATTTGCACCTTAAAGACTACTTTCCTATTTTTCTTTTAATAATTCCTCATAAAAAAGACCATTCAAGCAGCAAATTTTTCCTTATGTTTTTGAGAATATACTGTAGGGTTGAAAGCTGCAGCTGCTACTAGTGTGAAGTGATGGACAGCAACAAAGCATTAAAGCAACAATGGGGAAATGCTGTCCCCTCAATGCTAATGTAAACCCTGGTTGGATAAGGATTCAAAACTGGATATGAAGATGAAATCTGACGCACAGTTTCAGAGTTACAACTGATAAAATAATTGCTGTCTGTGGTTCTACAGTAGGCTATGGTGTAATTGAGCAATATATGAAAAAAAAAAAAAAAAAAAGAACTATGAACTAGTTCGTTTTTTGGAATTGTGAACTATGAACTGAACTAGTTCATTTTAAAATGTGTGAACTGAACTTTGAACTAGTTCACGTAGAAAGAGAACTTTCCCAACACTGTATATATATATATATATATATATATATATATATATATATATATATATATATATATATATATATATATATATATATATATATATATACTTTCTACATTATGATTAATTGTTTAAACATGCCTAAAATGAAACAATCAAGTAGACAAACATAAGATTATATTCAATGTGGAATTTTAAAGACTTGTATAACCAAAACTTTAAAAAACAAGATTACATAAATGTATCAGGCAGAATTAATACCCCTCCATAAATAACCTTAAAAGTTGGATAGAAAGCAAAAATATACGTGTTAACATGTTCATTTAACTATTTAATGAATCACTGAGAAGAAAGAAGGTTTTACAATTTGAAAGGTCGAAAAAGGACCCTGTATATTTTAAGGCCGGTGCCAATGCAGAAAATTTTCACATCACTCTAATCAATATATTTTGGGCTGATTTTTGAATTTATGTTGCTTCTTCTCTATAAAGATAATGCAATATATATATATTGTTGCTAAAGTATCAATTTAAAAAAAAAGAAATTGACAAATCAAAAGAAACATTGACAACAGAGAGCAAAGGAAGAAGTGGCAATAATGTAAATGTAAATCCCTTTATTGTCCCACAATGGGGAAATTCACTCTTTACATTTAACCCATCCCCTTGGGGAGCAGTGGGCTGCCATTGTGCGATGCTCGGGGAGCAGTGTGAGGTTAAGGGTTTTGCTCAGGAACCCAGAGTGGAGGCTCTGGGGATCAAACCCGGCACTTGCAACCTTCACAGAGCACAAGCGCACTGCTCTAACCACTAGGCCAGTGGTGGGCAATTCCAGTTCCTGAGGGCCGCTATGCTGCAGCTTTTAGATTTGTCCTTGGTCAAACACACTTGAATCAAATGGCTGAATTACCACCTCAGTATGCTGTCAGTTTCTTCAGTCCTCTTAATCATCTTTTTGCTTGATTCAGGTGTTTTGAACCAAGGTCACATCTAAAAGTTACAGGAGAGTGGTCCTCAGGAACTGGAATTGCCCACCACTGCACTAGGCAGACACTCCCCATACATGCATTTCAGGTGATCTTAAGGTTGGATCCAATGGATGGATGGATGGATACACATATGTTTTGTTTCCCTGGCATGTGCATTGCAAGACAAATTTGAGTTTTCACAGGGACAAATGTGCGCCGAGCCAGATCAGATTAGACAAGGCTGCAACTAATAGACTTTGCTCCTTGAGAGGGTTCAGCCCAGCCAAAAAAATAAATTCAAAACATGATCTGAATCCTCCTAACAGTGACATTCTCTATCTCCCAGATGTATCAGTGTTCCTCCAAGCAATCAAGAAGTAATTCCCTTTATCGTCCAGCATGAATATTAAAGTTTTGTGCTGGAGGGATCCAGGGAATAAACACAACAGCGCCGGCACCTGTCCCAGACTGTGGTGGATAGCTGATGAAGCAGATGAGTGGCTCACTGTGTGATAGCACGGCTGTAAAGATTCTGGTAGTAAAATCAGCCAAGGCGAAGAAAGAAAAACAGAGAATCAGCATCTTTGTCTTCCGTTTCTTATAATATGACATATGTAAATTAAACCTGTGCAAAGGTAACATCCATCACACCAATGGGAAGAATAACCAGAGGAACTATTTTCACTTTAGAGCTGTTACAGATAATGCAAGTATTACCTCTTATGGACATGGATCCAGTAAAAAAAAAAAAGAGCAAATTGAAGAAAATGTTGTTAGTAAGGTATAATAATTCCAAGAATTAAGAAAAAAGAATAAGGAGAAAGACATAGACACTATCCCTAGAGGAGGCTGTAGAAAACTGATTTACTTAAAACTTGCCAACCAAATCCAGATCAGACACATGATCAATCTTTGGACACGCCAGAATGCATTACATGACCAAAGGCTAGAACAAACTGCTGCATTTAATGTGTCTGGTAAACACACTTAGAGGGAAAAATTGAGAAATAAACTACGTACACCTGCAAATCATTTATCTAAGTCATCTGCAGCTTCAAAATTATACGCATTTTCGCTGTCCCTTATTTTTGCCAAATTAATTAACCACAACAAACCTGTTCCTCCCAATACTTAATCTCATCGCAACTTCAAATTTAATTGCATTTTAATCCGAATATTATAGTAATAGGCTAATTGTGTGACCAATGTATAAAATGTGAGGGGCTTTCTTCTGAATTTGTTACTGTTCACAAGGGTGTGCCACAAGGATCTATTTTGGGCCCCCTCTTATTTATCTTGTACATCAACAAATCATGACAAAATATCTTTGATACTAATATGCATTTTTATGCTGATAATACCATTATTTATTGCTTTGGATCATCTCTTGAACAGGCTATTCATTTCCTACAGAAAGCCTTTGTTGATGTACTGTATTCATTTATTAAACTTAAATTATTTCTTAATGCTGACAAAATAAAGTTAATGTTGTTTTCAAATAATAGTAAGGTGCCTCAAACCCTTCCAATAGTGTCCATTCTGGAGGGGAATGTCATTGAGGTGTTACATGAATATAAATACATTGGAATTGGAATTGATGACTCCCTCACCTTCAAACATTTTATTGATAAACTTGTTAAGAAATTAAAAGTTAAACTGGGTTTCTTCTTTCGTATTAAGACATGTTTTTCTTTTGGAATAAAAAAAGCGCATTGTCTCTGCCACGTTGTTATCGGTCTGAGATTGTGGTGACTTTTTTTTATAAAAATGCTTCTTCTTCATTTCTTCAAATGTTGGTGTGTTAACCATGCTTCATTAAGGTTCATCACAAACTGTAGAGCCATGACACATCACTGTGACCTGTACTCTCAGATGGGATGGCCTTCCCTCTCTACGAGAAGGCAGTGTCATTGGTACACTTTAGTTACAAGGCCCTTCTTGGATTACTGCCCTTTTACATTTCTACCTTACTTACATAGAAAAGCATGGCTTCTTCTGCCCTGAGATCCAACCATCAGCTGTTGCTCACTGTTCCTTTTGCTCGCACAGAACTAGGGAAGAAAGCCTTTAGCTACACACATGCTTCTGCGTGGAATTCTTTTACAAAGAACCTAGAAATGTCAGGAACCGGACAGAGAGACCCAGTATTCAAGGAGAGACAGTCAGTAGGAAAGTTCAAAAGGTTTATTAACAAAACAAAAACTAAAGTGGAGCTGTGGCTCGCGGACACTGCAGGAGGGGGGGCGGGGCACCACCCAATCTCAGACATTCTGCGGGAGAAACATAGGTAAGTGACCACGATCATCTGACAGAAGATGATTATCTGAGTTGTCCACTTACCTGGTTTAACAGTCCAGTCCAAGAGTGTCCCCAAGTGCTGCAGTCCCAGAGGACATGCTGGAAGCCGATCCTGATCAGGGATCCAGAACAGACAGGAACAGGATCCAGATCCGGCAGGAACAGAACAGGTGGCAGGATCCAGACTTCCAGGCATCCACAGGCTCCCAGGCAGGTTCAGAGTCTGACAGGGTCCGAAAGTGTGACCAGGCGGTCACGCACAGGAGCAGACAGGATCAGGTGCAGACGGGCAGGCTCAGTGGCAGAGGGTAGCCGAGACAGGACGTGGAACCAGAGCTTGATGCAGGACTTTTAAACTGGTCTCCTCACTGGAGCCAGGCTTACTTGATCAAAACTGAACCTCCCCACATATAGAGCCAAAAGCCCAGAGGACTCCGTGGGGGAGGAACAGTGGACGATCAGGAGACGAGACAAACACAAAACCCTCTTTCCACTGGCCGCCAGGATCCAAAACATGAACCAACGAATCAAAATAACAGAGGCTAACAGAAAGACAAATAATGATCTGGCACTGAATGTTCAGGCTGAACTGAATATAACCAAGATGAAACAGGTGAGAGGAATAAATTATAATTGAGGCAGGGAGGGAAAACGACAGTTGAAAGAAATGACTAATTAGGGGAGAGCAAACAGGCCACATCATGACAAGAAGTTGACTGAGTTTTTATCTTTAAATGCTTTTAAGTTGAAAATGAGAGTTTGAAGCAGCCTCTATCTGTAATTGTTTTACTTGATATGTTTTTTTTTATGTACCTGTCATTTAATTAAATGTATCTCTGTTTCTATGTAACTTTGCTGCCTCTTGGTCTGGGACTTCCTTGAAAAAGAGATTTTTAATCTCAATGGGATTTTTTTTTCTCTAATTCTGACCAATAACTATTATTAAAACACATCACTTCCCCCCTAAATCAGGTTTTCTTTTTCTATTTGTAAAATATAATATATAAATAAAATGTATTTACTTTTTTCTATTACTACACCAAAACATGCAATTGAGTTTTCAGGACGGGGCCGCCTGTGGAACTTGTTTACAGTTGCCTTTTGTATCTCTGCTACTTTTTCTATCCCTGCTTCTGTCTTCTTGAACCCCAGTCGACTTCGGCGGATGGCAGTTCATACTGAACCTGGTTCTGCATTCCCTCCTTGTCAGGGGTTTGCCAATCATAAACTGGCATTAAAGATAAGAAATTGTTTTTTTTATTCCAATTGCATGGAGTTCTTCAATGATATAAAGGAAACCTGAAAAGAAGTTTTTAATTTTTTACCATTATTTTACACTTCTGGTTTGGAAATCAAGGCCACCGTCCTGCTGCTACAGCAGGTGTACCTCCAGCCCTCTTTCAAGTCGTTTTATTTATTTACCCCCTTTATTTAGCTTATCTTTATTTACTATCCTCCATCAACTCTGACCAGTGTTCCTTAACCTGCTAATCCGAAAACTTTTCCACATCATGATGCTGCCACCACTATGTTAAATGCTGGAAGAAATTCTGTTCAGATTAATATTTGCTATTCTGCTACACAGCTTTTAGGTTGCTGCCAGATAACAGTTCTTACTCTTCTGACCAGAATTGTTCTTTGGAATATTTTTTTTTTTTTGTCAACAAAGGCCTCTTTCACAAAATATCTTTTTCATAAACAATCCCCATCTGACCATGTTGTAGCAGTACTCCTCACATTAATGAGTGAGTTTATAAAGTTTTCACAATTATTGTGATGTTATTCCTGAGGTATATGGAGGATCATAATATTGCAATCTGAAAAACTCACACGGAAAGAAAAAGATAAATAACATAATGTTTTTGATACAATTATTTAAAGACTTTGGCGCTCAGACCTTGGCAGGAAAAATTGGCGCTGATTTTTACTTTAATATGCATAAGCAGGTTTATGAGAAGTTTTTTTTTTTTTGTCAACAAAGGCCTGTTTCACAAAATATCCTTATCATAAACAATCCCCATCTGACCATGTTGTAGCAGTACTCCTCACATTAGTGAGTTTATAAAAATAGAGCTGGGAATATAGAATAACAAAGTTTGATGAGTTTAAAGGCTTCAGTAATGCTGTATAGACCAATCCAGCCTCCAAATGTTTTGCAACTGAACAGCTGCATTTACAGTATACTATGATTAAGTCACAAAGGTGGGCTATTTTTATCTTACCTGAAATTTCCAAAGGTTTTATTTATAGAATTTAATTCCTTGTCCAATATCCCTCTATACATACAGAGGGAAAAGGGGGAAGGTTTGGACACTTGGTGGATCTGGACTTTCTCTTCTGCCACCAACATATTTCCCCAGGACAATGGTGTAAAGCATCCTGTGTCTCAGGATGACAGAGCAAAGATTTATCATCGGTGGTGAAGACAGCATGGGAGATAACGTGATGCCATCTGCCAGTTCCTGACTCAGTTTATGTTACACGGGTCTAGAAAAATGTCACAGATCCATCAAACCTGAGTTCTTAGCTGCTTGATTCACTTCCCTCAAAAAAGCAGTTCAGCTGCATTATATCCAGAGCAAACAAACTTAAAAACAGCTTCTTTCCCTGAGGTGGGAATGTACTGTAATCACCTCCCTGTAAAAATCAATCAAAAAACTTCCTTTTACATTTGCAAGGGGGGAGAGTGCAAGACACTAATTAGAAAGTTTTCACAATTATTGTGATGTTATTCCTGAGGTATATGGAGGATCATAATATTGCAATCTGAAAAACTCACACGGAAAGAAAAAGATAAATAACATAATTTCTTTGATACAATTATTTAAAGACTTTGGCGCTCAGACCTTGGCAGGAAAAATTGGCGCTGATTTTTACTTTAATATGCATAAGCAGGTGTATGAGAACAGGGATGTTTCTCCCCAAGCCTGGTTGTGGAGTGGAGATAGATGAAGTAGATTCAGTCCATAGACCGCTGGTTGGCGAGATGATGTGCTTGAGCTGAAGTGAGGAGATCCAGTGGACTGCATGAGCTGATACTAGCGCTTCACTCGGTACCTGGGAGATAGATTTCCAGCTTGGATAAACACAGGTTTGCATGAACCTGTCCATGATGAGTGGAGAGGAAAAACTCCCCTGGGAAGAAACCTCTGGCAGAACCAGAATCAACATGGCAGTCTTCTGCAGGAAAGGTTAAGATGTGAAGGGGAATGCAATAAGAGTCCTGGAGGAATCATGCTCTGATAGGGATGAGGTTAAAGAATAGGCATGGAAAAGCCCGATGGAGCTTAGCTATAATGGTGGAGAAGGTGATGGAGGTGGGTGAAATCCAGGTCATCTGAGTCAAATCAGACACAGTGCTACCACTGCTTGCACTTTGGCTGGGTAGCAGGCTTAGACAAGGATTTGAAGACCTTCTAAAATGAACTCTGGATGCTGATTGGGCTGTGTGGAGGTGCGGTTCAAAGCTGATTGGTTTGTGTCAGAGGCAGGTAAGCCTCTGATGATGAGGGCAGGTAATTTAGTTTCTTCAGTTGAACTTAATGCGTCATACCATAAAATACATAAACAATAATGTCTCATGAAATAAATAGATGACTCATTTTATTTATTTTATGTAATACATGATTCAAATACTGATTATACTATTATGTTGTATAATGCACAATTGAAGGATTAAATTCAAATTATATAATGAAAACATTTAAAAAGATAAATGATTAAAAAGTAATTCAAAAAATTTATAAATGCTTAACTTACTTAAAGTAATTCATTTGTAGAGGTTTGTTGGATGTTGCATATTTTTTTTCAGGTTACAGGCTGATACTTTAACTAATTTAAAGGACGCTTATTTCTCTCTAAATGCTTTATATTTTTCAGTGCTCCATATATGTGCATGTGTAAAACCATTTTTTTTTTTTTTTTTTTGCAGAAATCTGTGTTATAAGACAATAATGACAATAAGGTTCTAGTGGAGGTTTATTCCTGTTGAAAGGGAGTTTTTCCTCTCCACTGTCACTACAAGCATGCTTAGTGTGAGGGATTTCCCTATGAGTCAATGAGTCGATGCAATCAACTGCTTTTCCTTAGATAGAAAACTTTTAATCAATCTGACTGGATGATCTGGTTGTATTGTCTCTGTAAAGTGCCTTGATGGTGATGTGTTGTGAATTGGCGCTATATAAATTAAATGAATTGAATTAAAAGGCTATTGCTGGTCTATGACAAAATGTAAAACCGTAAGTGAGTATGTATACTTTATCTGGTTATGCTTTATATCTACACATCAAAATTCTACTTGATTCTTAGTGATAGATAAAAAAAAAACTACAGAATAAATACGTTAAAGAGTGTGTTAACATTTCTTCTATTTCAACACAGCATTGTGGTCTATAACTGTGTAACATGTAGCCGAGGCTGGAGGAGGGATTACTCAGCTTCCTGTCTCCTGTCCCAGTAAAGAATAGAGATTCAGCAGCAGGTTAGTCCCTATATTTTCAAACATTAGCCAGCTCTTTTCCTTAAGAACCCAAATCCAAGTGCCTGACTGTCAACTTCAAAGCAGTTTGGCCATAGCTGTCTGTCTTAACCTCCAAATCTGGCTGGTCTTGTTACAGCTGTGCTGCAGGGACAGAGTGGGCAGTGTACTGGGTCTGCTGATTAACCCCTGGGCCAGGGCCATTCTCTCCAGCCAGACAGATCGGTTTACGCTGTTACCAGCCTCTGTAATGGGAGCCCGCTGCAACAAGCCACTTCAAAGAGGCAGGGCCAACAGGAATGTCAGGGGGAGAACCAGTAGGAGAACAGAAAGGGAGCAGAGCTGAAAAGCTTTGAGGTTTATGGAGGTCTAAGAGGCTGGAAGTCAAAGATCTCATTCACTTGTCAAAGGACTTAAACCTGTGCAAAACTTTCTGTTTTCCTTTTACAGACGAGCTGTTGCAGTGGATTATGACATGAATACAATAAGACCTTAGAGGTTGTGCAGCAGAATCAGGGGAGGGTTTGCTTTCCTCACCGTCATTTCAAGGCTACAGTTTTACAAATTAGCACCGTCTACACGGCCCCAAGTCAATAAAACCAAAAATGACCAATATGTTTGCAGTTAATATTAAAAGTTACTATTTCTGAGTTGAATAGGTCCACTCCAAAACTGCGTAAGTGGAACTAGTCCATCTAGTGTGTATAGGAAACTTAAGGCCCTTTAGTAAAATTTATACATTTATTCAGAGATTTAAGGTGCATGCTGACTCCACCAGATGGATTTGCTCCGCATATCCATCTGGAAACCTTCCGTTGAAGTAATTTTAGGAAGGGGCGACATAGGGGCCTATGTTGGTGATAGACAGGCCAAATAAACCAATCAGATCAACGAAGCATATGAGGTACTAACAGAGCGACAACGAAAACACAACCAAAAGCCAGGCTACTCTTGCTGAAACCAGTCGGGAGAAGAGCAAAAACATCTTTTCCTCTGAGAAAAGCCTCCAGAGCAGTGTTTTGCTCTTCTTTCAGTGAAGAAATACTCCGATAAAACTTGCTCGATAGCCACGCTAACGCTAGTTCATCGGCTGAAGCCGCCATGTTCTTTAGACTGAACTGTCGCGCTTCTCGTTGCGTCACACCTCAACCCGCCTCAAAGCCAACGCTGATTGGACGTTCGTTTGGTGAACGGCTCCAAATTTTCTTTAACGGAGAGTCTCCAAACTGATCTGCGAGTGAAACCTTGAAAGCTTGCGAGATCAGGATGGTCTCACGAGGCTAGCTTTGATCTGCCATAACTGGAGGACTTTATTGTCATCTGCTTTACACAGAGATTCACAGAACATGATAACCATTTCTACGCCGATATTCGCCTTCATCAACTATTGAGAGATAATCCTGCATGTTTTCTGTTTTAAGAGTGTTGGTAAAACTTCGAGATCAGTCTGATCGCAAATTCAGAAAAGCAGCATTCTGGATTGTCTTGGCCCATTATGCTGTTGGGTGGGGTGTTCCCCTAGTAAATAATGTAATGAATCAGATACAATTTATTACCAATCAGAGAAGCTCTGGAAGCTGACTGGAAGACAGATACTACATCCAGACCCGGTTCTCAAACTGCAAAACTCTCTGCCTAAAACTATAAAAATGAATAAGAATATGTATAAAGGCGTTACATCTCACTAAGGTTCACATAGAGAGCAAGGAGAATATGTTTTTCATGTACATGGAAAAGTGAAAGTGCTCTGATCATATGGTGGGAATTTTTGTTCCATTATTGCTGCAAGAAAAGAAAGAATTTTGTAAAAGAATCCAGAAATCAAAATTGAAAACTTCCTCATCCCAACAAGGTTTTGAGACTAAATTGCTGTTTTCTTATATTTTATTGCTCTTTTTTTTTATTCAATTTTTGTTTCTAATTTTATGGATTTTTTTGGCAGATTTTATATTTTAAAAAGTAATTTATGAAAATCCTTCTTTACAAATTGAGTTTTACTGATCATATTCTCTTCCTTTCTGGAATCCGGTTTCCCTCTGTAGTGAGGAGCAAAGATGCATTACTTGAAGCCTTGCAGCTGACGGCACAGACGCCAGAGCCACCGCCATATTGAGTACCTGCTCCGGTCCCCTGCATGTCAACAACCCTGTCCGATGTTGTGCCTTCGGATGTGACACTAAAAAAGGTGACCCAGATATTTCTTTCTACCGCTCTACAAATTTTAATGACGTAGTCAGAGATGGCTGTCAGCGATCAGAAGGGCTGACTTGACACCAACTGCCAGTAGCCGTCTGTGCAAAGCACATTTCATATCAGGTGAGTTTCAAAACACGTCAGGAGAGCTAGCTTAGGCTGTTGCCAACTGGATTTGATTTAATGTGTTATATAATTTTTTTTCTGATGGTTTTTCTATAGACATTATAGTTGTGTGTAGCTGTTTATTAAGATCAGCAGAACGTGGCTTACCTTCGTTTTACATACGAATATCTTCTTTTCTTTTGGATGCCATAGTTTTGGGTCAATAACCAAGCCAGCTGTGAAATACCAATCGGCATCTGGGCTTTAAAAGCTTTCAGACTTTTTCCAGTGGATGAGGACAGCTTGTGTATGAAATATATGTATAAGTTGTAAAAGAAACGTTCTGGAAGCCTGTCATTTAAGGAAAGTAATTGAATAAAGTTCTCTGTACTTAATATGGTGTTCATAAGGTAAAATGCTTTGTGACATTACACTTCTGAAACCCATCTGCTGGTCTACATGGATGTTATTGGTGAAGATTTATTAGTCAATTAATGTGTAAGGAGCGAGCATTTGTATTTGGCTTGAGAAGAGAATGTAATCCGTAAAACACAATTGCAATTTGAAAAATCAGCCAAATAGAAATTTGATGATAATAAAAATAATAAAATCTGTAAAAATATTTGGAAGAATAATGTTTTAAGAGAATAAATGTGAAAAAAAATAATTGGAAGAATTAATTTTTTTAGAGAAAACAGCTTTTTCTACAAGGCTTTTTATTTTCAATGTAAAGTTTGATAAAGTTTCATCTATGGATTGCATTTTTTTATTTAACAATAATTCAAAGACATTTGCTCCATACTCTACCACTTAAATTGCTCTATTCCTGATTTTGAAGTGTGCATTCTCTCAAGTACTGGAAATCACTGGAGAAAATATAGAATCTTGTTTTGTGTATATATATATATATATATATATATATATATATATATATATATATATATATATATATATATATATATATATATATATATATATATATATATATAGTATTTTTTTAAGATCCCTTCCAGATATCACCTAACCCCCCACCCCATCACAGAGGACCGAGGGACTTACCCGCTCCAGCCGGTGAACAATACCTCCTTAACGACCAACCCTTAACAATCATAGACAGGTTTCAGGTATTACAGGAGACAATCCCCCCCTTAATGACAATCCCCCCTTTAACGACCGACCCCTAGAATCATAGACAGTTTCAGATATTACAGGCTAACGATGGAACTAACGACCCATTCATCGGTTTCTATTGCATGTTTCCAAGCGATACAAGGCGTTGTCTATATAAGACTCAAACTCACTGCGGATCCAGACATTTGAATTGAGAAAGCTTCCTGGAGAGGTGGCGAAACGTCTTCAAATCTTGAAAACCAAGTCCAGTGGATATTTTTTGAATTTTTACGGAATATTTTTTTAAGACTTTTTTTTTTCTTTTCTTTTTTTACCATGACTAATGAATAAAGATTTACATTTGTGTATCAAGCAAATAGTGGATTGGAACCTCATCTCTTAAAGTCTAAGCTGCTTTCACACTTGGTCCATGAAAGTAAAAGTAAGATGTAGAGACCTAATTTTAGAAAAAATCTTAAAATTGTTCAAATTTTAAGATTTCTTTTAGAATTTTACATCAGTACAATAAAGGCTATGTACAAAGAGCGTTAGAAGCAGGAGAGATGTGGTGACAGAGAGAGCTGTGAGAACAATCCATTGCTTTAATTGTAAAATGAATGAGGACAAACTTTTTGGAAATTCATACAAACAATATGGAGATAAGCATGAAGGCTAATTGCATATTTCTTGTCATTGTGGCTTGTTAGCTTTGTTTTGCCCCACCTCTGCTCCCTGCACTACCCAAGCCAGGCTGATTGAACACACCTGCCCTCAATCATCGCCTCCTGTGTTTTTAAGCTGCCTGTTTCCTTCCTTCCATGGCAGTTTGTCTTTGTTTCTTCCAGCAGTAGGCTTCCCCCCCTAGCTTTCTAGGCTCTATTGGAGTATTTGACTGTTTGTATTCTTCCTCTGCCCAGTGTTTTTGGATACCTCTGCCCTCTTGGCATATCTCAGTGTACTGGCCTCTGGACTGATATTAAACTACTGAATTTTTGGAACTCTGAAGTGTTATTTGAGTCCTGCATGCCCAGTTTCCTTTTACAGTCATTTTATTCAAGGGCGTAGGAATATGTTTACAATTGGGGGGACACATGTCGGAAATCTGAGATTCGTAAATATTCAACAGAAACATATCTTAAGTACGCTACTTAAAAAAAAGGCTATTTAATCTTTTACTTTATTCCTTTATAAATGTGTTTGCAAAAATAATGCATTTAAAATGTACATAATGCATTTGTTCATAAGATGTGAGCATATCACCAAACAAAATGACTGGAGTCTTTTATTCAGCAAAGGGAGATGTCTTTCAAAGGCTTCAGCCCTTGGCATATTTAGTGTCCGCATACGCACTAGAAAATCAAAACAATTCAGTAGGCCACACAAGTGCAAAGTTTGATATGTTTTATTTTGTCAAACTTGCAATAATGGTCAAAAATGAATTTATATAGGTTGACTGACAGAGGGAGCTGACGGTGTGTTGAAGAATTATGGACAGGGCGCTTTGAAGCATTTGGTTCAAAAACGCATTATCAACCTTTGGTAGAAATCCATCCATCCTTCCATTTTCTGTACACCCTGTCCCTTAGTGGGGTCGGGAGGTGCTGGTGTGGGGTCCACCCTAGACAGGTGGCCAGTCTGTCCAGACCTTTGGTAGAAATGGCGCCTTTAATTCCAATTTGCAGGACAGAACAGAGAAAACTACAGATTTGTCAATGTTGTGTTAATCTGTTTATAGTCTAAAAAGAGGAGCCAGCAGTTTGAGGAAATAAAGGTGCAGAAGTTAATTAGTTGGTTAATTAGTGGTTGCACAACCAATGCGACCGCCGCTGCTAAGAATTAAAATTAATTCTCCCTGTGGTTAACTAACGATCAGGAGCGCGGCAGGTATAACATCTGTCCATTTTGGCGAATCAAAACCATGCAAAAAATAAAAAATCCTCGTAAAACGCACGCCCAGACCGGGCTAATTTCAACACAAGTTGTGTTAGGTGACTGTTACTCACACTGACGTTTCTCTTTAAAAAAAAATCTGAGTAAGTCCTACTGCTGTTTCAGCCTTTTAGTTGGTGGTGGCATTGTACTGAAATGAGATATAAAAAAAAATATATAAAAAAAACATTTTGGCTAGCGTGGCAAACGTCTAGAGAAAGTTAGCAGTTAAATATTGGATGAGTGATCAGCCCAAGACTACGGAAGAGGATTAGGGCCACTGGAAAAAAAAAAGTTAAGTGATTTTTACATTTTATTTCAGTTTAATACGGGAAAAAAGTCTTTTATTTTTAGAATTAAGACTTTTTTTCTCAGAATTGTGGATCTTAATGTAGATGGGCACCATGAAGGAAGAGGTGGGAGCACTCAGCTTCACTGCCAAAGATGTGAGTTGTTTGAGAGAGCCAGTGACACATTGGTGGAAAATGACAGAATTAGTTAACTTTTTACGTGCCTGAGGGGTCCCCTCATTAATGGAGGAGCAGAAGGTCATTAAAACAAGAGAGCTAGTCTCTAAAAGAGACATGGCTATGGCTTGATGCTAACATGTTTGTTGTTAAACATACTTTTGTTATATTACATTTGTGTTGTGTTTTCCAAATAGTGTAGAAAATTAATGGTGGGTTTATAATGTTTACCTTTTATGAGCAGGACAGGAAGCAGAGAAGTGTAGCATTACCTCCAACTAGTTAAACTCATAATTATGAAGTTATTCAACAAATTCCTCAAGTAAAAAAGTGCAACTTTTTTATTTATTTATTTTTTTTTTACCAGATTTGTGGATTAATTTCAAAATTATGTATTCCTTCCAAATCTGAAGAATTTTTTAAACCAATATCTACATTATTTAACATTTAGTTTATGTTTTAGCAGTACTTCCTGTTATATTTCTTTATACGTATATTTTACATTTTCTTGCACAGCAAGCTCATCAGATTTGAAATTGTGTGCTTGTGTAAACACAAGTAGTCAATCTTTACTCTAAACATATATTCTGGTTATTTTTTGGGTAGACCTTCTTGTTTTTATATATCTGTATAGTCCCCCCTCCCCCCACCAAAAAAAACTGTAAACTGATTAGAAATATTAATCATCTGTCAGATTTCTGAGAAAAAAGTCAGAATTCTGAGATTAAAGTCAGAAATCTGGGAAAAAAAGTCAGGAAAAAAAGTCAGAATTCTGAGATTAAAGTCAGAATTCTGAGAAAAGTCAGAATTCTGACTTTTCCCCCAATGTTAAACTAAAAAAACATTTAAAAATCAGTTAACGTTTTTCAGTGGCCCTAATCCTCTTCCTACAAGACTAAGATGCCTAAACCAAAAAGATTCAGTTTCTATATATGAAAGTGAACTGACAACAAGACGTTATAAATAAGCAATATTCATAGCAGCATTCCCGACAGACCATTTTACCTCATTAACAAGTTTCTGACTTTCTGTATCGCTGTTTCCCTCTGAGTGCTCAAACACTCAACAGTTCACAGAGGGGAGGGGGAGTACAGTGACGTAACGCTATGCTGCGCCTTCAAAATAAAAGCACGATAGTTAAAAAATTGTCAAAATCTAATATTTTGCGGTACAATTTTTGGGGGGGACATATCCACCTGGCTTTTATATTGGGGGGGACATGTCCCCCCCGTCCCCCCCGCTTCCTACGCCGCTGATTTTATTTAAATCAACCAAAATGAAGATGGGGAAAAATACTACCTAATCATGAATGAAATTAAATTAACAATATAACACAGAAACATTTCATTAGTATTAAACACTGTCAAAAAAATTCTCCCTTAAGATTTAGGAAAAGTCGTAGGAAAAAAAAAGAATCCAAAAGCTTAAGTATTTTCTAGGATAAGAGAAACTTCAAAAGAAACAAAAGCTTTGGTCAGGAGGGTAGGCTACATTATCCAACACGTTTTGTCCTAATGAAGTTGTCTTTGTTCTACTTTAATTTTAGTTTGGGAGAAACACAAAAAAACTTCATTAGACATTTTTTGTGTTCTTGTTTGACAATATCCCTTTTTATTTCTAACCAGCTAAATTACCTAACACATTGCTTAATGTTAGAAATAGACATGAGATCATAAATTCTTGATTAACTTTGTGAAACAGATTATTTGCACGGAGTGCCACATTCACAAAAAAAACCCTCTGAATGAAGATTCTTTGGAGTTACACACGTGAATCCCCAGTGGAGGTTGGGTTTGCTGTTGCACAGGAGTTGACTGAGCTGCTCAGTCGATCACCGAACACTGTGCTGCCTTTTGTGGCTCAGAGACAATGGGCCGCTGCTGGGGAGCGAGACGGGCAACCTGAACCTGACACAGGAAGCACACAAAACAAACTGCTGAGCTCTGGCATTTCCCCCTCCTGAAAGACTATCTCAACCATCATTAAAGGTGAACTCAGTCGTCTAATCTCCTCCAAAGACAGAGTGCAACCATGGCTGCTCAACCCTCCTCTGTTTCTCCTTGCCCCCTCCCTCTCACTGTGGAGCCCATCAATGAAATGCCATTAGATCTCCTGGGGGTTAGAGGTCATAGGACAAAAATGTTGTGTTGACTGTGCATGTTGGCAGTCTGAGCGGAAAAGCTGGGAGGTTATAATCAATGCAGAATTGTTCAGGTTTATAAATCAAAACACCTTTAGGTTTGAAGTCGTTGGGAAATCATATTTAAATGTCAAATCATTCTGGCTTAAACATGTATATAAATGTACTCTTTATCAGACTATATGGTCCCAAAATTTAGAAAATGTCTATTTAAAAAAAGAATCCTGTCCTAAAATCCGCGTTTCTTTTTCGGTATCTTATGCAGGCAAGTTAGTTATGCGTCAGCTTGTATGCCTAAATTCGGCCAATCATATATCAATGTAGCCTGACTCTGCCAGATGGATATGCGGAGCAAATCTGGCAAACCTTCCGTTGAAGTAATTTTGGGAAGGGGCAAAAATACTGGCTAGCTGATTGGCCTATGTTGGTGATAGACGGGCCAAATAAACCAATCAGATCAACGAAGCATATGACGTACTAACAGAGCGACGACGAAAACACAACCACAAGCCAGGCTACTCTGGCCTAAACCAGTCGGGAGAAGAGCAAAAACATCTTTTCCTCTGAGAAAAGCCTCCAGAGCAGTGTTTTGCTCTTCTTTCAGTGAAGAAATACTCTGTAATTCCGATAAAACTTGCTCGATAGCCACGCTAACGCTAGTTTCATCGGCTGAAGCCGCCATGTTCTTTAGACTGAACTGTCGCGCTTCTCGTTGCGCCACACCTCAACCCGCCTCAAAGCCAACGCTGATTGGACGTCCGTTTGGTGAACGGCTCCAAATTTTCTTCAGCGGATAGTCTCCAGACTGATTAGCGAGTGAAACCTTGAATGCTCGCGAGATCAGGATGGTTTCACGAGGCTAATATCAATGGTCATCTGTCAATCAAAATGTTTTTGTTCATAGCATCTGGATTCATATGTTGTGTTAGGATAATTATCATTGAAGATGTGTGAGTTTATTACACCCTGGTATGGGCTGCCTGTTGCGTGTCAGAACTGATCTAAAAAAGTTCCTCTGTCAGGATATACAGTTATAATCTTAGATTTGAAAATGGAATGAGAGCGGTGTCCTTCAGCTAAGAACAAAGTGTAATATTTTGAAATTCGTGCACCACTCGGGAGAATTCAGAAATGCAACGGTTGGAACGGCCGTTTCCCTGCGACTTTAAGCAAATCAGCTTCCTGGTGGTTTGTCATAATCCCTGAAATAAACGCAGAGACTGAAATTTGTTTTTACAAAACAGACAAAATATACAATTTTTATAGAACTGAACTGTGTTTTTCTTACCTAAAGAAAATCTCAAAGTAATATTTAGAGAATGAGATTTATATTTAGTTCTTTGAAAATCCGAAAAGTCATTCCTATCCTACCAAAAAAGCAGGTATATAAATCATTGGTGTTATGATACTGAAAAACAAAGCAACAGGCTGAAGGAAAACCAACACAGCGTCGTCCGAGCTTCACTGCAGAGAATCTAATGAAAACACTGAGGGCGGACTGCAAACATCTATGCATACAAACACATCACATTCAGCGCTACTATTGTACGCATTATTCTAATGTCATCTGCATCCAGTGAAGGCCATTTGCACCTCACCAATAATATGCTTCCAGCAATACAAATAGCACTCTTTGGAATTCAATTATGTTTCTTCTTTTTAGCTTTTTTTTCCCCCCCTTCCCATTTTTTATTCAGGCATTCTGATAAGGCCTATCTCCTCCCTCAGCCAGCTATGATTGAGCAAAGATGGAAAAATTGCATTCTTGCCTCCTATTATAGCACTAGAATCTGCTCTGGCTACAGTGCATACCGCCTCATTACCTTGGTTAAAAAAAAGCCACCTTAACCTCCATTACAAGCCGGCCATGTAATTAATGCCTTTTTAAGCTACTGAACCAAAAGCAATTAGGTTATAAAAGAGAGCTTGTTCAATACAATGAATACATTCCATTATTTGTTGCATCTTTGAGGAGGGGATGATGACCATATGTGACAGATTTTGGGATTAAGATGTTAATATTTCCAAATTCTTTAAATTGTCACTTCTTTTCTGATGAAAAAAATCACAAATCCAGCGTTTTTAGACTTTATAACAAAACTGCTCTTTGGTTTCACTTCATCTATGTGCTTTGCTCTTTTTAAATACAGATGTGTTGTAAAAGTCTCTGCTGAATGAAAAAACTGATCTAAAAAGTAAGTAAATAATTCTTCAAATACATATGTAACCTTAGTTTAAATGGCTAAATAAGATAATTTACCACCAAAATTAATTTTTTTGCATTTAGAATGGCATAATCAGATATTTTGCACTTGAAATAAGATGAGCTGCTTATTTTTTATTTCAAGTATATATCATTGTATGACAATAATCTTATTGTATAATAATCGCATTACAAATTATCTTGCTTAACTGTCTAAAAGAAGGGGAAATTTAGAACACAATTTAAAAAGGATGCAATTCATTTAGAAAACTTTGGAAAAATAAAATCTATATAAAAAGAAAGCTTAAAAAAAACTATATACAAAATAAAAATATAAATGAAATAAAACAGAAAAAAGCAAACTTACTCTCAAAAAATCTTAGGATTAAAACTTAAAAGTTTTGCATCTCCATTTGCTTGCTAATGGAACAAACCCCCCCCCACCCCACCCCCATACAGTAACTAATTTACACAAACATGAATAATTCTGCATGGTCCTTTACATTACACTCATGCAGGTCCTACATTGACAAAGAACCCAAACATATATATTTTCTCTGGTTTAAAGCAACTTGCAGCGATAGAACCGTCCAAACAGTGCAGTTGAGTTCTACAAAAACGTAAGTATATTCTTGAAATGAGTGTATTTTCCCTTTATTTGAAAAGATGAGTAATAAAATGCTCTATGTAATAAGATAACTTACAACCTGATTATCTTAATTCAACTAAATAGTATCTGGTTATTTTACTTTAACAGCTAATTTCTCAATCCATTGTAATATCTTATCTATATTCTTATTAACACATTTTCAGGACAATTTAAATTATTTATAGATCAGTTCAGCAGTGTTTATACCTTTATAGTTATAGTTGTACAACATAAGGAACAACAGGAGTATGTACTAAGTTGGAGGGCTGGACTTAATGTCTGTTTCTGTCATTGAAATTTTAGATGAGCTTTACGATCTGTTTGACTACCTTTTTAGTTTTGAGCCAGACTCACACAAGAACGTGGAGGAAAAAGGGAAAAGACACTTAAGCTACGTGTCATCCATGGTGAGATTGTCCTTTTTCATGAAGTTAGACAGTTCAGTTTAACATCTGCAGTATTCTATAAAAAATATTTGTTGATGTTAAATATATATTTATAATGATAATTCCTAAAAACACCAACATTATTTTTTTGGTATATTTTTGTATAAAAAAGTTGTTTCCTCCAATTTTCTAAGACCACCCCAGTCCTTACTGGCGGGCCCTTAGTGGGCCTCAGCTCCAACTTTGCAAACGGCTAAGCAAGCCACACCAATTCATAAAAATAAAAAAAGATGAGGCAAACCAACAATGTTTGTATGATGAGTTTAATTTCACAATCTACACTCAGACCTTAGAACTGCCTGAACTCCTCAAATCCTCTCAGACTAAACATGTCTGACACCATTAAATAGGCTTAAACCTCTCAAAATAAACACATGATCCCAAGTACACAGCTTTTTAAACCGATCTGTGTGGAAAAGGTTAGCGGGCCATTTCTGTGGATCTGAGGCTCCAGCGAACCACACTGTCATATGTTTGGAGGACAACTATAGAGGAAACATACAACAGTGGCGAACATTATAAACAGCTGGTCTTATTAGCAGGGGACAGAATCAGTCATAGCTGCACGGTGGGTCAGAAAATCAGATTTCAGCATGCAGTCTAAGGCTACGTTCACACTGCAGCCTGAAGTAACCCAAATCCGATTTTTTGGCCCAAATGCGACCTGTATCTGATCTTTTCATGGCTGTCTTAACAACACAGATCCGATTTTTTCCGATGTGACCCAGGCCACTTGGCTACAGTATGTGGTCCTGAATCCGATACGACTACGATCTTTTCAAATGCGACCTGCGTCTGAACAACCAGCTCGCATTCATCCGACTTTAACGCCATTAATACCTGACAAAGGTCACTATTCTGGGTCTTTCTATGAAGAAGCGGCAAGAAAAAAAACAACCATGGCAGACGATGATGTAAGGAGCAGTATTTATGTTTAACCATTTTGAAAAGATTGTGTCATAAACACAGAGCACGCTGGCCTGTGATGTCATTGCGTCCTCTAATGCCCATGCGGGACACTTGCGTTGTATGACTGCAGTTCACACAGGATATCACATACAAGTTGCACATATTTGGAAATGTGAATGGCAACGTAAAAAAAATCGGATTTCACAAAAAAAATCGGAATTGAGCATCAAGGCCTGCAGTGTGAACGTAGCCTAAGACCAGACTAATTCAGGGGCAAAGGTAGAAGTAGGACAATGGCCTCCCCTGGCCAATAAGTGTTGATCCCAGCCAGATGATTTGTTTTTCCCTTTGGAATAAACTGTACAACCTCCATAACAAGCAGTTCCCCTCTAAAACAGAGCGATGCAGCAGAGAAGCCCAGGTGGAATGTGAGCTAACTTAAATTTTGAGCTGTTATGCAACTTTCAGGCTCAGACCGCCGGTGTATGAAGGCAAGATCGTAACTTGGATGAACTGTGTGCAGAGAAGAAATTTTCAGGTGGACTTTCTCACTTAAAACACATTCAAACATCTTTTACCTGCTTATAACATTAAAAATAGCAAAGCCACTCTCTGTCATTGAACAGCAGAAGCATCTGGACACACTTTACTCGATGTCTGACCTTAATGTGGACAAGCATAAAAAATGAAGCAGCAGAAGTTTGCTGCTTCCAGCACTTGCGGTCTGAATGTAGCATAAGTATATTATGAATACTGAAACACAAAAATGGTAATAATTTACATTTTCACATAAAAATAGTCAATTCAGATAGGAAATAAACCAAATTAGTTTTTGTTTTTAACTTGGTTCTTTTAAACAGTAGTTTGAGTCTCTGGAGTCATCAAGTAGTGTTCAATACAATACGTGACAATGAACCACTGCTCAACCCATTCAATGTATATATTGTGAAGAACAATAAACAGTGTAGACAAAATACATGTATAAATATGTGTAGATTTATTAGCGAGGGATTCATGAAAATCTGTTCTGTCTTTATTGACTTCATTGGACATCTTTGATGGTTCAAAAGCCAGAACTAAGGCTTTCAAGTGGCCTAGTCAAAGTCCTGATGCAATGGCAGGACCTGAAACAGGTTGTCCTACATGTTGCTGAATTAAAATGATTCTGTAAAAAGTGGGGCAGAATGTTAAAGGTATAGAGGACGATCTTTTATTTCCGGGTGGATCATCTAAACAAGTGGTCCTCCTGATTGTCAATCATTCTGGTGATACGTAAGGCCATCTTACGTGCTCGTCCCGTTAGCTATCTTTTTCTGCGCATGCACACTTTCAGCTGCATATGTGTGGTGACCTATGGTTTTTCACAGTGGTTATTTGAAATGGCCGAGGGTCGTAAGAGAAAAAGTGTCTATTAAGTGTATGAGAGGAAAAGAAAGGCCTCAGAAGAGGCAGATATATCCCAGAATGCTGTGCAAGGAGAGCTCTTCTCGTAAAGCATTGTGGGATTTGCTGTCACAGTGACCCGCTTTCACCATAGGCTGCCGCTACCCGACGGCGGTGACTAATAACAAAGGTGACTCAGTCACCGTGCAGTGGAGGAGGAGTTACGTGACCAATGGGAGCAAAAAGCAGTGATCACTGAACAGTCAGTTAACTGAGTTCGCTATAAAGTCAACTACATAGTCCCCAGTGGCGGCTGGCCCATAGGGGGCGCTGGGGCACCGCCCTCCCTGATAAGAAGAGAGAAACGTAAAATATATTTTTACAAATTAACTCATAAATGTCAGTTTTACTCTCTAGAGTGTGTACCTATAAGCAAAACAAATTATATAAACTACATTTCCTTATCTACTGTCATTCATTTGTGGATTTCCACAGACAGACTCCTACCGTCTCTGTTTTGGGGCACTGATCAGACTGCCCCAGATGTGCAGAAAATCTGCCAATCATGTACTATTGCTAGGTCAATTTAATAATTTAATGGCCAATCAGCGTTGGCTGCTGAGGCGCTGAAAATACTGTCCTTTAACAGACTTCTGCACCCAATGTGCAGGTGCAGACAATTAGAGGTACGATGGCGAACGTAACGAGCGAGGTGCAGCTTCCACCAAATTCGGTGAGATTCTTATTTATCTACCCGTTTGCCAAAAGAACATCCCTGTTGTAGGATATGAAAATTTCATGTCATGGTTATTGTGTCCAAAATCATCACTGTTACTGTTATTATATAGTAAATTAACCCTGTAATGTATCATATTTGATACATACAGTTTCTGAAATGTTTTGCGTCTGACACCTTTTGCATAATTTAATGGTAAAAACTTTGCTCAAAATCCTATTGTACACAATCAGATATACCTGATAACAGAGGGCAGAAGACTACACAAAAAATAATCTTGACTTATCGCATAGTAATACATTTTTAATATCAAAAATTTATTTCTGTTTTTTCTTTTTACATATTTTGTTAAAAGGCTAAATAAGGACTATAAACCAAAAAAAAGTAATTTTCCTTTTTGTTTTATTCTTGGATCGGGCTTTAAAGGGTTAAATCATTACTGTTAAATTGTATTTATTGTAAAATGGTTTATTTGAATTCTTACTCTGGATTAGTTGGGGACGTACACTAGGCTATATCAGCCCCACCAAAAATATTTTTCACCAGCCGCCACTGATAGTCCCCACTGTCTGTGGACATAGTAAGCTTGTATGAACTATGAGAACAGCAACTTTTAAACAGGGCGTGCATGAGGACAAATGGGCTTGTGCACGCTCTTGCACACATAAGCAGGTGGAATGGGTGGGTCTTTTAAAAAAACTCCACGAAATACCTTTAAAGTGACTGTTTTCTAGGATTTTAGAAATAATCTTAAATTTCACATAGTCATGATTGTTCGGATACCTTTACAACAAAATAAAAAAGGATCTTGATTTTAAAACTGCTTTCGACTATAAAGAATGTCTGATTTTTTAAATCAGTTTGATGATCTTTGACATTTTAATGTGAGTGAAGGGATTTCTCATGCAGCAGTTTTTCTTTTTTTGCTTGTTTGTTTCCTTGTAGGTTAAGCAGAAGAGAACTAAATAGAGCCAGCCTGTTCCTTCAGAACAGTATGCACTCAACAGATAAAGCTTCATATAATCTCTGTTTGTTGCAGACTTTATCTCATGTTTCTGAAGACGTACACAAAGTCAAAACATGTGGTCTACATTCTAATGCCTGGAGGGGTCAAGCTGAGCGGTCAGCCTACACATTACTCTATGTCCAAGCAGGACAGGTTAGAACACACAAGATTAATGCTGCTGCTCATCCTAAAGGTGATCTGAGGATATTAATGTCGAACTTTATCTGAACCTGCATGAGGGTCCAGCCGCCTGCTTCTGTTTGCATGCGGACCAGTTTCCTGCAAACAGGGAAGCATTTTTTTACCGGCGGCTGTTTAACAATCTGTGCGGGACACTTTGTGCTAACTACATCTACATGAGAAAAAGATCAGCAAAAGCAACTCATTGATATTTCTGTTGTAGTTTTGTAGCTCCAGACTGTAATCGAACGTCTGAGTATAATTAGTCAGGCTTGTGGGGAAAAAATCTGTTTTGGCTGATTGATCCAGCCAAATGTTTTGCTGTTGCTCATTATTCACCAGCTTGCAGGCTGCAAACCACTGCCTGACAATAACTCCAGCTAAAGCTCCATGAATTGATTAAAACCTGTTGAAAACAGTGAAACAAGATGTCAAGAATATAATTGCCCTAGCTGGATGACAAAAAATTAATTCAACTGACATTTTTGATATGGTCAATTCGTCTAGCTTCACTTGTAAGTCGAACTTTCTCTTGGAAAATGGAGGCATATCTTGATCTTAAAAAGCAAAATAATTTATATGAACTCTTTGACGATCCGCTTTGCAGGTACATACATGTTTGCACCTGTTTTAAGAAAAACCACCTGAAGATCAGGCCCTTTATGTTGATTTGAAATTATTTCATCAGAACCTTCACTAAAACTGTTTTTTATTACGTCGGCATAAGTAGCTGTAGAATTTATTTATTCTATTCATTTAGAAGCTGCAGTTGTGAGCTGTGACTAGAAAATACATTAAAGTGAATAAATCTGTAAACTCTTTGTGGATTTCCCCTTTAGAATTAGTTTGAGTCTGCTCCGTAATTTTTCAAATATCAGGGATAATCATCTTTTGAAAGCAAAAGGGGTTTACCATAAAGTTTTTAAATAATTTGACCAATTAACTTAATTAAGGCACGTTCAAGTTTTGAATTTGATTTTAAAATTCCCATGAAGTGCATCAGAAATGAGAAGCATTCTCTCCAAAAATGTCAAGTCTGTATTTAAAATGCATCCCATGACTTTTAAAAAACTCATTCTATTTTCAATGCCTTTTTTTCCCCGTTTAGAATTCATTATTTGCCATGAAATGTGAAAAGTCTTCTTCATTACATAGTGTGAAATCCCCCCCCTTCCTGCTTCTGCTCCTCTGAAGTCCAGCTAACCATGTTAATCCCACAAGTGCAGACTCTGTGGCATCCCCCTCCCCTCCCTGGTAGATCCGCAGCCCTGCTGTCTAAATAATTGCCTCATTAGTTTGTGGCACACAGGTATGCCATAAATGCAAACTTTAGACAAGTGTGTATGCAAATCAAATTGCTTGTTGAACACTCTTTATTCATGTGATCAAAACTCAGCTGAATTATAGCTGAGACCTGAGCCCTGAAATGGAAATTTAAGGATAACTAATGCATTTTCAACGAGGTGAGCTGTGTGTAGGTAGTGGCTTGGTACAGATGATGTGCAAATAGCTGACAGCTTTCAGCTCTGGTGTCATTATATTTTATTTTTTATTTCTTTTTCATTAAAAAATGATTTATATCATATATAAACAAATTTCAAAACATGCCTGAGGCAAAAACAGCACCTTGTTGAAAAGAGCCTTCAAGAAGAAGAAGGTTGGCTCGGTACTTTCATGGAGAGCTGAGGCAGGAAGATTTATTCACCATAAGCAGAACGGCGTTAAATTCGTGGGACAAATGGATATTTAGTCTTTACAAAGGTGGTTTTAGATTTATTTTCCAAAGGACAGATGCATAAAGCTGCATTCACACTGACATATGTGGTGAGTGAAATGAATGGTTTATATGTCATCCATATTTAAAGGTTTGTTCAGGAGTGATTTTACGGTTGCTGATGCGAAGGACACGTTTCCAACAATTCCAACGGCGCAAACTTGGCAATCAGGGCGAAGTGGAATGGTGGGAATCTCGGTGGACACACAGACAGAGCAAACATTCCGCTAACTCCATTCAGTTCAATTTAGTGTATTTAGACTTAGACAACTTTTATTGTAAGTTTTAATACACAAAGTGTATACAAAACGAAATTTCATTTAGTACAGCTTTTCAGAGAGTAAATTAACATTTCCATTCCAGAAATTGCAGCAGTGATCAAATGTAAACAGGGCGGGAGAAAAAATATGGTGCAAAAAGATGCATTGGAACACATGAAAGTTCAGAACATTAATATGTATGGTGCAAATATGTAGTAGGCTACTTTTGGTTTGCTGTTATCAGTGAGATGCAGAGTCTGTGACATGATTTAGAGATTATTTTTTTTTTAACAGTTCAGCCGTCTGATGGCGCAGGGGAAGAACCTTCTGCAGAATCTGCTGGACCTGAATCAAATGCTGCGAAGCCTCTTCCCAGAGGGCAGCAGTGAGAACAGTCCATGGTGGGGGTGTGAGGGGTCACTGGTGATATTTCTGGATATGCAGCGCTGGGATGAAATGTCTTTTATTGAGGGAAGAGGAGCCCCCATGATCTTCTCTGCAGTTCTTCTCACTTTCTTCCAGTCTGAGGCGCTGCAGCCTCCACACCACACAGTGAGACAGCTGGTCAGAACGCTCTCTATGGTGCTTCACGTAGTGAGGATGGGTGGGGGCAGGTGGGCTCTCTTCATCCTCCCCAGGAAGTACAAGCATCCTTTTTACCAGTGAGGTGATGTTTACAGTCTGAGTGAGGATGTCTGTGATGTGCACCCCCAGGAATTTCGTGCTGTTGACCACCTCTACAGCTGAGCTGTTGATGACCTGTGGAGCGTGGTTAGACCGGTTCTTCCTGAAGTCCCTATTGTGCCACTTCACAACACATGCCATCTTAAGACACTTTACAGAGACATTTCAACCAGATCATCAAGTTTTCTATCTAAAGAAGACCAGCTGATTGCATCATCTCATTTACCACAGGGGCCACACTGGTGTTGCTTGACAACACACTGATAGTAGACATGTAGCATTTTGCTGCAAACACCAAATGACCTAAACTTCCTTTCACAGTCTGCTCTGTTCCTTCTTGTTGACATCTTCATAGCTGTGTCTTCAGTTAAGCTTGTTGTCCAGGTGAACACCAAGGTATGTGTACTCTTCCACCACCTCCACTTCTTCTTGCATAATGTTACTAGGAATTAACTTGTTCCCATTTCTTCTGAAATCTACAATCATCTCCCTTTTTTTGTTGACAATATTTGTTTCCACACCATGACACAAAGCAGTTCACCAACTCTCTGTACTCAGCTTATTGTCCATCTTTGATGCACCCAATGACTGCAGTGTCATTCAGGTATGTCTGCAGGTAACAGGACTCTGTCTGGTACTTAACGTCAGAGGTGTACAGAGTGAAAAGAAATGGTGAGAGTACCGTCCCCTGTGGTGCTCCTGTGTTTAACAAACTTGTCTGTTTGTCAGGTCGTCTTTGATCCAGGTGATTGTTGATGCCTCCACCCAAGTCTTCTGAGGATTTTCACTAAGATAGATAGGCTGAATTGTGTTAAAGCTGCAGTCTGCTACATTGAGAAGAGAGCAGACTTCGACTGAAAATTTGAAGAAAAACCGGTTTCACGCCACTCCCCCAACCTCTCTGCTTCACTCATGCCCCACCTCCAAGGTCCACCCCTCTCACAGCATCTGCGCGGCTACCGCATGCGACCAGAAGCGTCCAAGCAGCGTACGCGGAATGGAGTGTGAACCGGTAAGAGCGATAACACTCACCTCCAAGCAGCTAGATATAAGATGCTGGTTATACCGAAGTTTGCCGTGTAAGCAGTTGTCGGCAGGGGCAGTAAGGGCAGTTTCTCTTTCGCTGGTGGCTGTCGCTCTGCCATGACTTCCACGCGTCCTCCTGACTGCGGCAGCCGGGCAGCGGCAGGTTAAGCGGCGAGAAGGAGGGGGCGGGATTCAGCGTGTGTGAGCTGTGATTGACACTCCATCAGACACTCCTCTGGCTGTGATTGGTTGTTTTGTCTCGTCCCGAAATATTCTTTCCAGATTGCAATACAGGCAGTATGCGGGACCAATTGAAGCAGTTTTTTTCACAGGTTACATATCACATGTACTGCTGTCTGGGCATAGGGACAGTTTTAGCCAATATGACAAAAAAAGTGATTTTTAAAAAACTTACAGACTTCAGCTTTAAAATGCAATACAGAAATCAAAGAAGCTGATTTTTACAGTAGGTGTACGATGGCCTCATGAACTCCACAGCTGTTAGGTTTATTCAATGATGATTATTAAATTAATGTGTGTTTATATGAAACATTGTAGAAATGAGATGCTCCACTCCTGTCTCATGATTCAGGCAGGAGACCATCCTGCCTTGTCATTCTAGTGGAGCGTCCTGTCTTTATGAACTGATCAAATGTTCTGTCAGAACAATATTTTGTTTGTAACCATGTGTCATGTTCTGTTAATAAAACGCTCTGCAGAGGAGGTCCGGTGTGAGACAGTGTGTTTGAGTCTGGGGTTCAACTGTCTTTCCTTCTGCAGAAGCAATATGAAAATCCATGACTGTGCATTTAGGTTCTTCTTCTGCAAACCTACATTTATGAACCCAACAACAGCGATAATGAAACTGCTGGTCCTTAGAACTGCTTGTTTAAATGCTGAGGTGGGCCAACAAAAGAAAAAACCCATTTTGAGAGTTATTGTTTCAAATGAATTAATGATTCAGTTAGTGATTCATCACCCCCCACCCGCCACCCCCCGTAATTGACATTTTGCACGCCACGCATCACTTTACTTGGATTTATCACCTTACTTGGATTTTCACTTTATTTGGATTTAGTTTTTACATATGCATAGATATACGTACAGATATTTATACAGAAGAGCTATATGTGTATATATTTTATCTCTTTTTATTCTTATTTTTTAATCTTTATTATATTGTATAATTGGATTTGTGTATATATTATATAAAACTGTAACTGGAGCATGTAAAAAAGTGATTTCCCACTGGGATTATTAAAGTATTTCGATTCTGATTCTGAATAGAAATGTTGAATTTTCTTACAAAGTAAAATAAAGTTAATCCTGAAATAATAAAACTTTAAAAGTAATAGGTTTCTAAAGTTTATCGTAGATACAAACTACAATTCAATAAATTCCACTTCAGTTGACTTTTCTTTGTTCAGTCTTGGACAAGGCTGGTCAAGGGGAAGAGGGTGCAAAACTTTATTTGCCCTGGGAGGCCCAAATAAAACATTTTGAGTACGAGTGGACGTGATGTTTGGTGTTTGAGCGCCGCAGAGACTAAGCTTTTATCAGTCAAAACTCAAAAAATGAGGACTAACACAAAAGAGTTTTTTTTTAATAAATATATTTTCTGGGGTTTTAGATTGATAAACATTTCTTTATTTAATAGAGAGTCTGAGCCATGTCAACACTAACCATTTTACCTGAGAGTTCTTTCTGTAAAAAAATTTCCACTTCAAATAATTTTATTTACTCCCAGTTCAGGTTTAGCCTTTGTGGGGGGGCATTAGACAGAATATCAGACTGAGATTACAGAGACAATAACAAGTGTATTAGAAAGATGTAAACTATAAGACAATTGATCATTTAAACATGCATGCATGCTTTACAGTTGTTGCTTTATTTAGCAATGACGTTTGTGTTTGAAGAATATTTGAAAACAACAAACACTGTATATTTAACAACACCAGAACAACAAAAGGAATAATGTTACAAATATGGAGAGTTACCCATATATAAAATAGCTGCAAAAACAAAAGTAGGGCATAGACTTTGGTTGTGTTTACAAGGAGAGGGACTGAATCATTAACTAGGACAGGCAAAGAACGTGTTGATCTCCACAAATCACAGAAAAACTCAGGTTAATATATTCCATAGGATATATTACATAATATATTGCATAAAGTAGACAGTAAAATGCCCCAAATCCCAGAGATGTAAGGCGACTGATGTCATCTCTTCCTGTGGATAGACCCAATTATAGAAGAATTTTGGAAAATCGACATTTCCCAAAATATAGATTCTAGGACACACAGCATCCTTTATGCAAACTATAATAGGGAATACTTTGTCACGCTCACCAGCAGTGCAGGTAGAAATGACCAAAAGTCCCCAGCAGCAAGAAAACGGACTGAAGAACTGTTTTCTTCCTGCCATCTTGAAAAGTGACAGTGGAAATTGTTGACATTTAGTTTCTCTTTTTTGTTGTTTTGCTTTAGTAAGTTAATTTAGTTTTTCTTTTCTCATCTTTGTTCTGATGTTTAAATGATCCTGCTATGCTGCATTTAAACAGTCAGATGTTGATCAGTGTCCCTGCTAGAAACATGTTCTTCTCTTCTGTGTCTTTACAATGAATAAGAATGTGGATGCTTGATATGAGATGAGATCCTGTACATAAAATATAGATGTAAAAGCCTGTTTTTAAATCATACAAACCCAAAATAAATTTGAAAGAAAAGAAACTTCAAATTATAAGAAGAGAAAAGTACAAATCCTTAAACACTTTAGGCTTAAACACTCAAAAAAGGAAATCGGGCATCTGTTGGATCTTTTTTAGTTACTTTTATAGCAAGCCCAGCAAAAAACAGATGTTGAAGACAAAAGAGAAATCTGTTCCCAGAACTATCCTTAAATTATAAAATCTGTTGTTGTAGTTTAATAATTCGTTGATCCTGATTGTGGCATTTTGGTTTGTAGTTCAATTCAATTCAATTCAGTTTATTTATATAGCGCCAAATTCACAACACATGTCATCTCAAGGCACTTTACAGTTCAACCAGATCATACAGTCAAATTGATACAAAGTTTTCTATCTAAGGAAAACCAGTTGATTGCATTGACTCATTGACTCAAATACAATCCCTCACACTAAGCATGCTTGTAGCGACAGTGGAGAGGAAAAACTCCCTTTTAACAGGAAGAAACCTCCAGCAGAACCAGGCTCAGTGTGAGCGGCCATCTGCTGAGGCCGACTGGGGTTCAAGGAGACAGAAGCAGAGACACAAAAAGCAGCTGTAAAAGGCGGCCCCGTCCAGGAAACACACACCCAGGCAGACGAGCTCCGAGCCAGAGGATGAAGAGAGCACATCCAGTTAGTCACAGTCAGAGAAACAAGACTACACTGGAAAACAGGCCGATCTCCAGCAACTATAAACAAGGGTGTTGATGGAAGCAGCACAGCTGATGTTTCTCTCCAGGATGACGTCACAGCCAAACAGGAACAGACGAAGCAAAGCCACTCTGAGGAAAAGCAGAGAGAGCAGAAGGTTAGAGATTGAACTAACAGATTTTTTGTTTTTGTTTTTTTAACCCTCATGCAGAGCCACACGCAGAACCAGTTAGTTTTAGTGTTTTATTTATAAAGAGCAACACGAATCTGGAAGTGGAGAACTGCAGGAAGTCAGTTGAACTTTCTGGTTGGTCTGAGGCAGAAAGCAGGCAGATCAGAAAAGAATTGGTTGATGACAACTGATGACTGATGGATTTGCTAACTTGAGGGATAAAGCAGAGGTAGCATGGATCTGTAGGGGTTTGATTCAGCATGCTTTGCAGAAGAATGTGAGTTAGATCAAACAGCGTTGATACTTGAATAGACATCGTGGAGAGCAGGTAGGCAGGCAGGTGATGAAGACTGTGAACTGCTGCACATAGGTAAGACCTTTTCCATGAAGATCAGAGACAAACTGAGGTTCACTGGTTGTCTGGAACAATAACAAAGTCCACTTTATAGGAGATTCACAAGAAGACAAATTTAAACAAGAAAGATATTCCTGGTTTAGGTCTTTCGTTGGAATAACATCAGGCGTAATCATCCAGAGAAGAGAGGGAATTATTCGCCTACTTATATACATGGCTCATTTTTCTTTATTTTTTTTACTGTGTCCTGTCTGGCAATGTGGCAATAAGAATAATTATCCTGATGCCAAAAAGAGCCCAACAGATTTTACTTTCACAAGTGGAGCAGTACGGCTATCGCCATAGTGCTCCACCCGATTTATGCATATAAATAGCTTTATTATAATTCATGCTCGTATTATAGATTTTATGGACACTGCAATGTAAGTAGAACAGGAAAGGAAAAACATGAAAAAGGAGAAAAGATGAAAGAAAGAGGCGATAAAAGTGAGATAATGATAAAACATCTTCAGTCTTCACCTGCAAAGAGGTGTGAAAAGAGCAGCACAACCAACAAGTATAATATAAGAGATACAATAAAGTAACACCTTGATACTATCGTATAGTAGTATTATTTAATCTGACATGTATACTGTGGTAACTGAAGATAAGAATATGGGCTTTCTGTTTGGAAGTGAATCTCTTAAGTTCATAGAACCAAGCACTTGTAGTTGTTTGTGAGAGTGCACTTGTGCATTTAGAGATTATCCAAAGGAAAAATGCTCAGTAGTGGTTGTGAAGAGCAAGAGACCCACCACCTAAGAGCACTGAGGCAGGCGCCGGCGGACCCAAAACCCCAGACGCCCAAAGGGAGCCCCAGAGCGAAGGTGCCCAGGAGGGGCCAAACCAGGAAATCTGCCCCCCTACCAGGGGAAGAGGAGAGACGGCCCAGAGGAAATGCCCGAAATGTCGAAGCCCCCAGGAGGCGCGGGGACGAGCCCACAGGCTCCGCCAGCAGCCAGCCATCCCGAAGTGGAATCGGCCATGGGCCCATGGGACCCGAGACCCCAGGGGGCGGCCAGGAATAAGCCAGTAACCGCCCGGGCATCCAACCCCAAACACTGAGCACCACCAGTGCACTGGTGAGCCCAAGCGCTAGCCAGTGGAGGGGGGCAGGATGGGGGAAATGGGCTCCACACTTAGCAGATACTTGAGATAGTCTTGGGAGAGGGAGCAGTTCAGACCTGAACCTGACAAGTAGACAAAAAAAAAAAAAAAAAATACAGTCTCAATCACATGGTTCATTTTGATTGATGTGAAATGTTTGATTGATGAGCCTTGCTTATCCACCGTACAGCTTATTAGGAAGCTCTGAGCAAAGGTGCATAACTATTTATAAACAAAAGATGAGGGATCATAGTATCAATTTTATTGAGTTTAGTGTTATTGAATCCACATCTAAAACACAGAATGTCAAACAACATTTTTGCCTCCAGTTAATGTCACAATAACAGGCTAACTAGACGCATGAATGTCTAATATTAGAAAAGTGTTATTCTCAAGTTATTGTTGATAAATGTTCAGGGTCAAAATTTTTCCGAATTTATACGTCTTTAAATTATGCAGTGTTTGTCGATTTTTAGCTGTTTGTTTGGGGAGAATTGATCATGGAAGAAAATATTTTACTAGATTTTTTTAATTCAATGAATCCAGGATATGATCTTTCTGGTTTTTAACAGGTTGTGTTTCATTAACTAATAGGCTGTCGATCTGGCCTGTTGCACATCCCAAATAACACTGGCATAAATGAACTAACCACTGCAGAAAAGTAGAGATATTGAAGTTTATTAATCTAAAACTGGATAAATTCACCTCTGCATTTAACCCATCCCTTTGGGGAGCTGTGAGCTGCCACAGTGTGGCGCCTGGGGAGCAGTGTGGGGTTAAGGCTCTTGCTTAGAGAGGAGGATTCTCAGAGCACAAGCGCACTGCTCTAACCACTCAGCCCACATTTCCCAAGTAGAAGCCAATGTTGCAGATAGATCGGCCTGTTTTCCAGTGCGGTCCTGTTTCTCTGACCGTGACTAACTGGATGTGCTCTCTTCGTCCTCTGACATGGGAGCTGGCTCGGAGCTCGTCTGCCTGGCTGTGTGTTTCCTGGACGGGGCCGTCTTTTGCAGCTGCTTTTTGTGTCTCTGCTTCTGTCTCCTTGAACCCCAGTCGGCCTCAGCAGATGGCCGCTCACACTGAGCCTGGTTCTGCTGGAGGTTTCTTCCTGTTAAAAGGGAGTTTTTCCTCTCCACTGTCGCTACAAGCATGCTTAGTGTGAGGGATTGTATTTGAGTCAATGAGTCGATGCAATCAACTGGTTTTCCTTAGATAGAAAACTTTGAATCAATTTGACTGTATGATTTGGTTGAACTGTAAAGTGCCTTGAGATGACATGTGTTGTGAATTTGGTGCTATATACATAAATTGAATTGAATTGAATTGAATTAGCAGGCATAATCAACTTTGAGTATTAAATGAATAGGTATGACAGCCTTTCTAAGTGACCAAAAAAAAAGATGCCCTCTTGCATATGTTGTTGCAAATGGAAGCCATTTTAATTAATTCCCGCTGGCTTCATGGCAATGCAGCCGTACCTATGCAGCCTATAATGATCAAGGGGATCTGTTTTTAATGGATAACAAGACAAAATGCATACATTAAAAAAAAGATGAGCCAAGAAAATAAATTATACACAGTAAGGGTAAAGCAGATCAGTTACGTTTTAGCAAAGGCCTTTCAGGATCATGAGACGAAACCTTTATGCGTGTAAAAGCAATGTTAGAGCAAAATATTTACCACCGCTAATCTTTTGTTAGCATTAACTAAACCTGTCTTAACTTACCTGTCTGGAAGGAAAGCAGCAACCCCTGTGTATCCCTTAATTGCCACCAGTGCTGAAAAGTTTGCTAAACTCTTTGCAAAGTAAAGCATTTTTCTGTTATTACATTGATCAATTCTGCATCTGATGTGTTTAAGATAAAGTAGGAGCTGTGATTTGACATAAGACACAAAAACAAGTTCAAATTGCTCCCATCTGCTTGACATAATAGGCGGCTCTCCATTTACAAGTATTAAGTGTAGAGAAAAGGCAAGCAGTTGTCGAAGCTGCTTGACTGTTTTGTGTCTGTGTTGCTGCATAATCATTCCCTTGTGTCAGGAAAACAGATTTTTGTGTCCTTGTTCTATTTCCAGAACTGTGGTAATATTGTTTCCCTCATACCTTTTTCATGCTTCTAACCTGCACATAAGTTCTACCCTTGAGATGTCACCACTTGGTAATTTATTGCCAAAGATGCTGTGTTCATTCGATGCATTTGTATGACACCAGGTTGTTTTCATTTGTTATTTTGACTACTTCAACTAAAGCCAAGTTTCCCCATCTGGGAAAATAGAATGACTCAAATTAAATGAGAAGCAAATGGTAACTGATTGATTTGCCTCTATTTATATGCTTGTTTAATCAGCACAATCTGCAGTCATTTGTGAATGCATTCATGAACTCCTTTAATATTTCTCTTCATTAGATTTTGTTAAACTGTATCCCTCCCCATCCTTTCTAAAAGTAGGGTCTTATTGTACATGAATATAGCAATTAATTTTAACTTTTAATGATCAGATCTATAAAAATGTTGATGCTAGATACAATTATCTGATCTAGGAAACATGAGCAGACGAGAAATACCTAAAGAAGGCAACTCTACAAGAGCTTAGACAGTTTGTTTAAGCTGCCGACTGAACGGCTGCTCCAAGGAGGCTTGTTTGTCTCCTAGTGATGATGGACCTGCTGTTGCACCTTTGCCCTCAGCGATATGGCTCAGAGAACATTGCTGTCACGGCATACTGCCGTCCACACTGACCGTCTGAGGGAGACTTGTAAGGTTACCTTGAAATGGCAAGGACCCGATGGACGAGATGACTTTTCCATGTATTGTAATAACAGGAAGACAGAGTGCACAGAGCCAGGTGTTCTCCGAAACAAATGGAACTTTGGATTGGGGTAATTGAACCGTCTCTCTTCCAATTATACAAACAAAACAGCATCTGCTAAATCTAACATAATTTTATAAATGACAGGCAAGCAGAGACAAATGAATCTGTTTTAGATATCAAGACATCTGCTGTTCATCAAGTCAGCATCAGGGTTTAAAGCAGCAGCTGTCTTTGGTTTTCTAACTTTTATTTCATCTTGCTAATAAGGGATTATTTCTAAGATTAAGAAGGTAATCATCATCTTATGCAAAGTATTTTAATATGTTTTGGTCTAACTTCTTTCTTACTTCTCTAAAGTTTTAAAACTTTTGCATTTTTTTTGTTTTTGTTTTTTTATAAATAAATGGCCAAAATGACCCAGTGCTTCCCGTCAAGGACCAAATTGCAGAAAAGGTTTGATGAAAAGAAACACTGCATAAATAAAATAAATCAATCAATGAAAATGGAGCAAAAGTTTGTGTAAAAGGCTTTTTATTCTTAAAGGAACGGTTAGAAATCATATTGTGATTTCATAAAAAAAAAAAAATCTTTTCAAGATTATCTTGGTTTTGAGCTGCCGTTTTAACAAAATGCATTTATAAAGTCTAAATCGGGGACATGTTGGCTTTTGAGAAATGGTCTCATTAAAAGACTAACCAATTACAGATAAGAATGTCCTGTAACTGGGCGCTCATGTAATTCTTGACTTTCCAGAGAATGTGATAAAAAGCAAGACAGCATGATATTTGTAAAAGTTTAACAACAAGTCATTTATTAGATAAAATAATAGCAAAAAAGAAAAAAACAGTGCTATTTTCTATATAATGTTACCATGGTTTAAATAGCATCAAATAACAGGAATGACTTATAATGTACAGAAACTTTTGAGCATAATACCTACTTGAAAGCCCAGTTAAATGGAAGCCACATCCCAAGGTGGAGAATGACAGAGTCAAGATCCTGGGGGACTTCAAGATAGAAATAGAGAAAATCATAATAGCATCCAAGCTGACGTTGATAGGCAGCAGAGGCTGTTGATCGAGGTGGACATCCAAAGAGATAGAAGCATAAGGGAAAAAAGAACAAGGGACCCTGGAGAAATACAAAGGGTTTAAGGAAGAACTAGAAAGAGCCTCTAAGGTGAAGGTAATTGTAGTGATCTTGGTTATTGGAGCACGTAGGGTAATAACCCCCAACCGGAGAAGTTGCGGCTCATGATGGCTCTGCGCTCGCTAATAAGAAACAGTATCCAGCAAAGAGATCTGGATTAAAGAGAAGTCAACGTCGTCTTCTGCTGAGTCGATCCACAATTACTACTGACTGCTTTGACCAAGCTGTAGCGGCTAAAATCCTATATTTTAGGCTACTGGTGGTTGTTGTTGGAAGGCATTGGTTTTACGTGCGCTCAATTAAGATTTAGAATGCCGATCTTCCGTTTGACATAAAATAAAGTCATTTATTTTCAGTACAAAGTCCATTGTCTTACTTTTTCCCTTAAGTACCACATAAATTCGACATATATCCAAACCAAGCACAGTAGAAAACTGCCTCAGCCTATTAACAACACCTGAACAGAATTGATGATTGACCTTAAATAACCCATCCCCTCATCAGACACTCAGAACTCAAAATTAAATACGCCCCCTGGTGGCGACAAACACCAAAGGATAATTGGCTCCTACACAAGCAGTCATTTCTGATCGCTCCTGCCACCTCCTCTACTGCTGAAGTCTATTTGAGACCTAATTTGTTTTTGTTTACTCTGCAATACTGGTTTTCTTTTCCTGACTATGCATGACTGTATTATTCAACCCGAGGAGAACCAAAGATCAGAGAGGATTGTAAAGAAAAATCCACCTTCTGGAGACACAATATTCTGCCTTCCAAGCACCAGTCTGACTCACAAACTCCCAACCAGATGGAGTGAAAGGTAAAGAAACCATTTTCTTTTATTGGAGCTGCTGATTCCCTCGGCACACTTTATTCAGAAGTAGGTCTGATGTTGATATTTATTCCAAAAGCCAGAATCCAGCTTGTTCATTGTTTCACACTCAATCGTTTTTGCTTTCCAGAATATTTGTGAAATTTAATGTATATTTCTCACTTGATTTTATTAATACTAAAAGCTTTTCATCATATGCAACACAGAATATCATAATATTCCAACATAACATAACCTGCTGCTTCATCTCTGTCAATTGCTCTTGGTTTTGATCAATCTGGATCCTAATAGATGGTGAATGGTTTAAAACCCTAAACTGGTCCATTTTAGACAGAAAGAAGAAGAAGTTCAGAATTTAATCGGCCAAATCTAAGCTTGTGATGTTGTTCGAAATCTTTCAGACTATTTTTCCACCTTCTCTTTAATGCAATTCATTCATCATTCTGAAAAATAAAGTTGTTTAATCTTTCGAAACACCACTCAAAGGAACTTGTTGGCCTTGCAGTCCTTCTCAAAAAGATGCTTTAATCACTGAAATGCAAACATTCTGACCATGAAGAGAGCAAAGCTTTTTATTCTCAGAAGTTTTATTAAGCAGAAGTAAACTGCAGGAATTCTTGTCCACTTTAAACTGTTGCTGAATCTGCTGCAGCCATGCCCAAACTATGCAGCAAATGTTCTTTTTACTATTTGGTCTGATGGTTATGAAACCTCCCTGTGAGTCCAGTGGGTGGTAGATGACCAGCATGTCTGTGAGCTTGGAGAGGGAAAGAATGCTGAGCATGGTTTGAGGCATAATTGCCAGCTACAGGGCTGCCAATGGCGCTCTGGCTGCGTGAGCATCTAGTAGAGCTTGTTCTGACCTAAAAGGTCAGAAACAACTTTTTCTACAAAGATAAAATTTATTTTAGAAAATAAAACAAAAACAGTTTGCATCTTCAAACATCCATCAGACATTTATCACAAGGACTTTTTTTTATTGATCAAGAAAAATATTTTTAACAGACTTTTATTCTTGTTGTTTTATAGTATATAAAATTATGTTGCTGACGTCCATGCAGACCGAAAGAAATAAGAAATGTGTCTTCGCTCCTCACCCCAAAGGAAAAGCCCAACCCTTAATGTGAAGCAAATGTGATCTATAAAACACAATCTTAAAATATTAATTCATACATAAAAAACAAACAATATATGATCTGTAAAAAAAGGTTTTCATAAAATAAAAATAGAAAATATATCATTTAAAAAAAAAATGAAAATATTAAATATGAAATAATACAAAAAAATAGATAAAACATGACAAATAAATCCTTTTAGATTGCAAAATACTAGAAAACAGCAAAGTTACTCTTTTTTTATTTCCATTTACAAAACAGGATTTTGCTTGCAACTATAATGGAACAAACTTCACTTCAGATCCAATCTGCTTGCAGCTCTTCTCGGGATGCACATGCTGTAACTAATGAAAGATGTGATTTCTTGCTCATACAAATTAGCTAAAGATGACCGTAAAGTGAACTGCAGGAGGTTTAATTCCCCATGTTTACTTCACTGGCAGAGCTTTTGTTTTGTTTAATTCTTTGTGCTAATAAAGACTTCAGTCAGATCACACATGGGGCTCTGACTGACTGTACACAAACTGATGCACGACGACTGCCTCTACCAACAAACTCGCCGTTGGCGTCATAAGAAAAAGAATAGATAAGAAGCATTATTATGTACTCGGGGAAAATCATATTAATTTTTTTTTAACTGACATCAAAAAGCATAGAACTTCTCTAAGTTTCACATCCTTGCCTCATTTAAATTTCTAACTTTTTTTTTTTACTTTAAACTCATTGGAGCGTATATTTTTCTTTTCACTGATTTGGTTTTATCTTAAAAGCAATTGAGGAATCTATTAATGCTTCTTACCTGTTCCTCACATAACTCTACTTTCTTTTTTTGCCCTGGGGCATTGCTCTGTGTTTCCTGTATGTCTGTGTGAAAATAATTACATGCGGGAGTAAATTAACATGGAATTTTTTTTATGAAGTTTTCTCAAAAAAAGTCAGACTACTTTTAAAAAAGGGAAAGAGGTGTTCACTGCAAAATTTAAGGACTTTGTGAAAGAGTTACGAAGATGATTTTAAGCCAGGGGACCTAAATTCGGATCCTGTTTAACTATATACTTCTTAAAGCTTGCTTTGAAGTTTTAGTGGAATTGAAAGCATAGTTGAGAACAAATTTGAATATGTTGTAAAAAAAATTTAAAAAGAAAAAAGAACTTGCAGGCTTTTCTTCCAAAAAAGCTGCTTCAAGCTGGGTCTGATCAAACTAAACATATATTTTAGAGGAAAGGTTTGCTAAAAATATTAGTGTTCTCTGTATAAACAGCAAAACAGTCCTCTTTAAAGCTAACGTGTTAGCATGCTCCTTTTCATGGTGCATTCACCATAGGGAGCTTCTGCTTGTCTGTCATTTTGCAAGCAACTGCATGGTAAGTGACAGCTCCACTCCTGTCGCTTTACCCCGTCATCAAATAGGAAGAGCTTCTATTTGCTGGTTTCAACTCAAAATGGTGCATGTCGATTTTACCCAGCAAGCATCTGTGCTTTATTCATTGTGAACAGCAGCCGAACAGCAGTGACAGCGTCCCTGGGTCCATCAGATCATCCAGAGATTCTCTCAGTTCAGAAAATTCAATTCAGTTTATTTATATAGCGTCAGTTTACATAATCTCAGCAAAAGTGGAGCAGAAAAACTCCCTTTTAAGAGGAAGAAACTTCCAGCAGAACCAGGCTCAGTGTGAGCAGCCATCTGCTGAGGCTGACTGGGGTTCAAGGAGACAGAAGCAGAGACACAAAAAGCAGCTGTAAAAGGCGGCCCTGTCCAGGAAACACAGCCAGGCAGACGAGCTCCGAGCCAGCTCCCATGTCAGAGGATGTAAGAGAGCACATACAGTTAGTCACAGCCAGAGAAACAGGACTACACTGAAAAACAGGCCAAGCTAGCTGTTGTCTAAAGAAGTACACAGAGAACCAGCAAACTTATCAACAAAAATCATCAAACTGTGAAGAAGAATAAACCAAATGTTTACCCTTTGCAGCACTGCCCAGTGATGCAAAAGAGGCTAAAAGTGAAACAGATTCTTTCAAATTTATAACGCCGTTATCTGATAATAACCTGCTAAAGTGAAACCTTCTCTTGGGGCAGGAGAATTCCGTTAGGGAGCTGCAAGAGAAGGAAGAATAATTAATGATTCAACAGCTTTCTAACAGTCAAATTGAAATAGCTTTTATAAAATACAGTCACAAACCTTTCCAAATGCATTCCTTACTTTATTCTATGTTAAATATCTTCCACATTTAGTGAAAAAGCTTTGTCTCCGCTGTGCTCTTTCATCCTACGTCACAGCCATTCCAGTCCCGGACTGCTTGTCACAACACGACAAGACACAAGAGTTCAGAATTTCCAGCTTCAGTTAACGTTGCTTCACATCCACCACAGCTGTCGCTGTGCCATATTCACTATAATTATAACTGACATGTTGCCAGTTATGCGTCTTTAGGATTGCATTTTTTAATGAATTTTTTATTTCTAATTCTTATATATCCCAGATTTTTGAGCAACCTTGAATGCACCATTACATTTGTGAATCACCATGTCTGGTAAGAAAGCCTCAAAAGCACAAGAAGGCTGATCCTGGCGCCTCTGCTGACTGATCTATCCGCAGGAGGCGAGTCGCTTTAAGCCCGTTTGCTGTTTGCATTCATAGATTATTACTTGTGCAGATTAAATAGTGTATATTTGAGAAACTGTTTACACCCTTGTAAAATTTGAGAGATGAACAGAGGTGGGTAGAGAAATTGTTACAGTTACATTACTTTAAGATTATTGTACTCACAAAAAAGTAGAAAGTACTCTTCCAAGAATATATTCAAATAAGTATAGAGAAGTACTTGGTAAAATGGCTACTGGAGCTCAGAGTAGTTGTTGGCTCATAACATCTTAATTAATGTTTAAAATTATGTAATAAAGCAAACTGATAGTTATGTGGATATTCTGGTATTTTAAAGTATTAAACTATAAATATCTAACATACAAAAAAAGATTTGAACTAAAAAAACACTTTATATTATATTATTATATATATCATATTACTCACTATAAGTGTATAAAACCAGGCTTTACGGTAGGAAATGTATATATCTAAAGAAAGGATGAAGAACTTCCAGCGATAATATCTTCTTTACTTTATATTCACCTGAAGTACAGTTGGCTTACTTGAGTAGAAGAAGCAAAAACAGCAAAACAAATAAAAGAGGAAACAGAGGAGCTGTTGGGGGGGTGAAAAAAAGATAATCAGGTTCACTGATAACAGGTTTTGCCTAAAACTCCAACATGAACAGATGTGATTTTTTTTTAACTTCTTTGGAGCAGAATCAGGCTGACATTCAGACTAAATTACCTGTGGTGGTTAGCCCAGACTGGATCAGGATCGCAGCTCAGACTGTAGTCACTGCAAGCCTGGCATCCCTCAAACATGCATGAATCAGAAGAAATAAGACTTTGGGAAAAGTTTTGATGAAGGAATCCCCTCATGATATTGGGAAAAGATAAAAGAAAAGTTGATTTTGCACGAAATAGGCTGTTTAAGACCCCTTTACAGACATAAGCATTACATTATACAGATACATTTATTATATGTCATTATATTACCGGTATATATATACACATTATGTTCAAATGAGTTTTGTATTTTTGTAGTGTGTGTTTAAAATAAAGCTATTCATCAATTTATTCTAACATTTGTGGTTATTAAATAATATATTTTTTTCTTTTTATTAAAGGGAAAAAGATCCAAATAAGCTTAAAAGCCTGGAACTTTAACTCTAACTAGCTTAAGTTAGAGGAAGCCCTTAAGATTAATGGCAGGTTTTCAACAACAGAAATTAAATCATTTTTTATTTGACGTTGTTTATTATTGTTAAATACTTTGCACCATGTCACTGTAATAACTAAATGACCAACCCTGCACACAACTTGGTAAGGTTCTTTTCTAATCTATGGAATCACTGGTACCTTAGTTTATGAGGTGATGGATGATTATTCTACCCTTTTAAAAAATGTTCATTGTTGTTATTTGTTAATTTAGACCGCGTTTCTGAATAAAAAGTTTGATTGATTGTAATAAAAACCACTAGAAAAGCTAATGACCAGAATATTGTCAGCAGATTGTAAAATAGCAGCCAGGTTTGACTCCTGCAAGCGCTGGATTTGATTTTGTTGTCCTGGAGGCCAATATGATATTTCAAATTCAGCTAAAAGGACATTTTTATTTTCCCTTTTTATGGCTCCATTAAAATGAAAACAAATCTCTTTTTGTCTCTGGAAATGCTGAGAAAACAGAACTCTGGTGCAGAAAAGCCAGATTCTACTGAAATCAAAAGCAATCTACATATGCTGATAAATAAAAATACAACAATATCTGCAAACAACTGGAACTTTTTTCATGTTACTGTGAAACAGAAGCTCAGTCACATAAATACAGAAAGGCAATGTGGAAAAGAAAGAAATTATGTTTAGTATGTAGAAAGAAATGTGACTATAAATGAGGACAGGTCAAATAAATTCAACATCACACACACAGTCGCCAAAGAGATGTGTGATAAATATATTTTACCACATAGAATGAAGATGATATGCATATATGCTTCAGTCTGTAAAAAATCAGTTGTGTATCTGGCTCATAAAGACTTTGTTCTTATTTTGCTTTTATGCTGCTATCTTATCTAAGATGCATAACCAGAGCTCACATCCACTGAGCTGTCAATAAATAAAAAAAAACAAAAAACACTAAGAGTACATTTTTGTGCTTTCATATGAGCTAAAAACTATGTTAAATTGTTAATATCCGTAAGGTAAATTTAGAGAAAAAACAAAACAAACAAAAAGAAAAGAACTCATTGTAGTTGAGTTTATTGGTCTACATTCCTTGTTTCTGTAAGACTCCACATGCTTCTTCACTGAGATCCAGAACCAGTTCCTCATGTTTTCTTTTTCTGGCAGGAATAGAAAAGGAAATATTGGTGGAACAAAGTCGGATGAGTTATTTATACGAGACATTGCAAATTTACTACAAATGGGGAATAGGGCATAAGTGAAGGGAAATACTATGGTAGGACATGGATATTATGAGAAACGGGTGAGACAGTGCCCTGATCTGAGGAAGCCGTTCGACCTACAGTATATATGCAATCAGTGACAAAGACCAGCTCTCAAAAAGGTTTATACGACTTTCTTTTGAACAGCAAGTGACGTTTGGTTCTGAGTATGTGATGGTTTTGGTGGGCATAAATATTCTGTATATAGTATATAGCTATATACTATATATAGTATATTGTATGTTTTATATTGTATATAGCTATAGATTCTGTATATATATCTAATTTGTCTGCACCCAAGTCAAATTCCTTAGTATAAACCTACTTGGCAATAAACTTGATTATAATTCTATAAGGAGACAACCAAGACATGGAAACGGCAAAATCAACAACATTTAGCAGGAAAACTTATTTAGTATAACCAGTGTTGAATAAAGTACTGAAGTCTCAAAGTCAAGTAAAAGTATAGGTACCTCTCCAAAGTATTAACTTTGGTAAAAGTCCAAGTAACTGACTGAAATGTTAGTTGAGTTAAAGTCTTAAAGTATCTGAAATGTTTGGTAATGTAAAAATAGATGTACTCAAGTAATTAAATGAAAAGTATAAGTAAAAAACGGCAAACGCAGTTTGAATTACATTTTTTATATTTTGGTAAACTTTGAAGGTCAAATTCACTTAAAATAATATACACAACCAAGTGCAGGAGAAATTTAGTCCAAGTTTAGACAGAAAATACATCCTTTTTGTAAGTCTTCAGTTTTCCTTCTTCAAGTAAGGTCAGTGCTATACACTTCATAATTGTACACAGCAAAGTGCAGGCAAAATTTAGACCAGGGGGTTTATGTGAAGAACATGGTTAAGTGATAAACCAGGCGTAGTTAACCTATAGGAATTGGTAAACCTGCTACGTTTTGCTCAAGATTTCACAATAGTCCATAGTGACCAAGCTATAGGTACTGAAACAGGATTATAACCATTACGTGAGATCTCGAGGTGTTTCTTCAAGTTTTTGTAAGATAGAATTTCCACGTCTTTGGGCAAGCATAACAGATACTTCATGCGGAACATGAATCTTTGACACCCAGGAAAGAGTAAATAAGGCCACGGGTTCTCATCACCATCTGGTAGTTCCCCTGTAGCCGAGTCCGACGTTGTTGCAGTCGCTGTCATTGTCTCCGTCTCCTCTTCCATGTGGCTGCTGCTGATGGCGAGACTGGCTTTGTGTTTACTGGGAGAAGCAAAACTGCTGTATCCTATTGGTGATGATGAACAAGCCCAGGAAAGTCGCGGATTTGTTGCAGACAATCAGTGGGTGGGTTCAAAATATTTGCGTTTCTCTCTCTCTCTCTGAGTAACTAAACCAAACATTGAAAATGTATCAGAGTAAAAGTATGCAATTAAGTTAGGTAATATATAGTAAAAGTGAAATTTATCAAAAAATGTTATACTCATGGAAAGTATAAAGTACTCCAAAATATACCTAAGTACATAGATTTTACAAAATCATTGATAAAACCACAAACTGCAGAGGAAGAGCCTCACCTTCTATCTTAGGCCTTTTCTCATTTTGACCGATAGCTGATGAATCAGTAAAATGGCAGAGAGCTTCTAAATACTATTCAGTTTATCCAAAAAGTCAGCCAGTAAGAGTCCAGCCCTTTTCATACACATCATCATTACCATATAAGGCGGAGGCTTCAACATGGGGTCCGCGACCCTTAGGGGGACAAAAGAGGTACTGCATGGGGGTCAGAAAAGTTTTGGTTGATTAGACTGCAACTCGTAAGTTCTAGTAAATCCTCCCAAAATATTCCCTGATATTCTGATGAAGATCAAGGAAAAAAATTTAAATGCCTAACAAGTGCAAACAGAGACGGAGCAATTAGGAACCAGTTTATTCAATCAATTGTAATGTTGTTTGTTAGCCTGATAAACCAGACTAAAAGTTAGATTAAATGTGTAATTTATTCTGGCTCCGATGAATGAGACATCGGAAGATTGTTGATGAGAACAACCCCTTGTTTTTCAAACCATGTCTGTGCCTATTGACCAACTCTCTGACCGATGAGCGCAACTGACTGTGACGTAGTAAGCGTGACAGAAAGCTGGTGGGGGAGTGTAAACAAACAGCCTGTCGATAAAACGGCGAATACATCCTTCTTAAAAATAAATTAGCGTAGAGCCTCTTCCTGCTCACCTTTCAACGAAAACCTCAAGTCTAATCCTTCCAAAACTGATTCGAAAGCTAAGTCAGAAATCGCAATCAGAGCCAGCGGTCCTTCACGCACGATTATGCCGACAGAGGGCTGCTGAAGACTGGCTGAGGTTAGCCCTGGCCGCCTTTAGCCTCAGAAGTCCGCTGGATGCTGCGTTCCTCTCAACTTCGTAAATAGTTTTTTTAATTATGCATTAAATCGGTAAATGGACCATATAGTGAAGCTTTAAAGTATAATATTCTCGCCTCAAATAATCTTAAAACATACTTTTATTGAACAACAGCAAGAGAAAAGATAACTTTTTACTTTCAATGGAGCGCTCCATTGAAAGCTGCTGCTGCCGCAGTGCATGCTACTGTTCAATAGTTGTTGCCGTCTTCCTTGTTGTGCTTTCTCCAGCGTCGTGCAGCTTTGTCGTTCCGCCCTCAAAACCCCGCCCGCTTTGCATCCAAAAATTCAAAACACATCACTGCGTTGTGATTGGCCTGCCAGTTGATCGAGGCTTACCAAACTCACAGGCAAAAATGCCCGTTTCCTGGTTCCCTAGTAAACTAGCGGGCAGGGATAGGCTATCCGGGCCCTTGGGAGCCATCTGCGGCACACGTATAGCCTCAGTAAATCCTTCCCTGATGAACGGTTTGTACTGAAACCAAAATCTCTATTACAATGTAAATTGTACTTGACAATAAGGAAATTGATTGATTGTTTGACTAGTATCATTATTTATAAGAAGGTTTACTCTTGTATCAATTAACTTAGCAACTACACCTGAACGGCTCGGTAGCGTTAGCATCTGCTTCACTGAACCGAAACACTGATACTGTGTTCCGAGCGCTATTCCAATCTTCTCCTTCTTGGAATCAAATATTCTGTGTTTGTGTGTGTTTTTAACACTGGATCTTGGACTTTTCTCTAAATATTTTTAGAACTTTGTTGAGAGGTGCTAAATAGCTTAGCCGTGGTATGCAACGTCTTTGTAGGCATTTGCGCAGTATTGAACCTCCATTGCTCTTGTAAATATACATAAAGGGCTCAATTTAATAACAAATAGAAGAAAAACAAAGCATAAACTTCAAAATGACAAATAATATCATGGCAAGTCACGTTAAACTTTCAGAAACATGTTGTATGCTAGACTGAGCTATTGGCAGGGGTTGACGTTAAGGATTTTTACATGTGAATTTGCCCAGAAACAATTTTTACTTGCCCAGTATAATGTTTGATAAATATAGTTCCTAATATTCATTGTTGTATATATATATCAATGAAACATGTTTGTTTTTTGAATGTTTTTTGTAATTCAGTATTTTTTAAGTTTACAGGTTCCTGGTGTGTATCTGCATGCGTCAGATAATGAACTCAAGTCTACATTACCGTGTTAACATGCTTTTCAATCCTTCCTGCACATTCTTTTCAAACTAAACTTTGCTTTAAACTGTTGTTGTTGTGTGCTTGGAAAAATATAAATTGTAATGTTAAAAATCTAAAACAAAAACTTGACAGGTTAAAAACTTAAGATAAATCACAAGACAGAAGTCAATGTCACAAATGAATAACTTTTCTTTTAGAGTCACGGTATGTTTATACAAGATAATACTATTAATATTATGTGACTTTTCTAGAGAATCATTATACATAGTTATTTCATACAGGGTTTCCACAGTCTTACATCATTTCAGAATTCCCTGACTTTTAACTGACTCAGGATTAGTTTTCCCTGACAAAATAAATGCAGCAACAAGACAATAATAATAACAGAACATGTCACCAATTTAACATGTTTAGCTCTATAACATTTAAATGCACCTCTTCAATGTTTAAGAGAAAAAAAAATAATGAAAATTTTTTAATGTATGACCTGCATCACTGTACAGAAGACTGCCATATGATAGCCATATTTACACTGTGCGCATGGCATACAATTATGTCAATTTTCCTAATACCTGACTGATCATTTTTAATCTAGGGTTATCTGGGTGGTGGGTGAAATGGGTGGTGGGTGTATTACTGTACTTACATTTTTTTGCCTTGTTGTTGTTTTTTAGCCTGCCAAGTCGAAAAAAGTGTGTCTGATTCGGGCCAATACCCGGACAAAAATCACGCCATCTGGAGGAAAATCACGCGGCTTTTTCAAATCACGTGAGAATGTGTACAAAACAACAAAAATGGCGCCGGCAACGCTTCTGGGTTGTTTTCATCGAATGTTGGTGATTTTAAAGTAACTTTGAGTGATAAATTATTTTTTTTTGCGATCATTGCACTTGCCCGGCGGGCAAATGCAATAGAATTTGCTCTCTCCCAACAATAAAAACTACTTGCCCTGGGAGATCGGGCGATGGTTAACATCGAGCCCTAATTGGTGTATGAATAAAAAATTATTTAACAGGACTATGCACCTTTAAAGTGTATAAATAAAAATATAGACAAATAACTCAATAGAGCAATGGGGGGGGGGGGTGAATTTTAAGCAGAATGATTGAAATGTGATGGATGATGCATGCTACTTATGTTGCTGAATGGAGATTTAGTTCCTACCATCATCCACACTTTCACCCTGATGCTTAAACTTTAACGCACCTCCTTGCAGAGGGTGTTAAGATCACAGGATGAGACATTTTGACATTTCTTGAAAAAAAAAAAAAAAAAAAAAACCTTAATGGCTTCAGTGCTGTGTGAAAAGGGGTGAAACCTAATTGGAATAGACTTTTCCACCTCTAAATTTTAATGAAGTGCTGGGCTGAATGTCTCTTATTAGGTGAAATTGTCCATTAGCATTTTAAATGACCGGCTATCTTCATTATAATCAGGGTGAGATCCATTGCTGTGCTAGGGATCTATTGATTGCTTGGCAATGTCAAGGCTGCATGAAGACATAGCAGAAAGCTGCAAGTGACAGGCTTAGACTACAGCTGCAAGCGGATCACGGCAGCATTTGCAGCACTAATCTTTTTCCTTTGCCTTTGAATAACTACACTAATATATATCCATTACTACCCTGCTTTATCATGGAATGTGCTATAAAATAATTCAGTCGCAAAAAATAAATAATTTGTATTGCACATAGTTGTAACTGTGAATTCTTCCTCTGTATTTAATACAAGGATTAAAAATATGTGTCCTCGGTTTCTCCCTAAACCAAACTAAACTGAGTTTGAAGCTTCAACATAAATTATTTCCTTGCGTATCAATTAGACTATGGCTGTCTAGGGTGCTCACATGCTTTCATCAGAGAGGTTGTGATGAGAGTGGAACACATTAATTAATAGCTTTGTGCTAATTATCTCAGATATGTGAGGATGTACTGCACCCTGCGCATCACACTATACATTTTAAGTGCAGTTAATATTTGACAAGGCAAGAGTCCTTTTAATTGCTTCCCTCTGAAGAGGAAGAAACTCATTTAAAATTGCTCTGCACATAGACATCTGCTGTTTGATTTATGCTGCCTCTTTGTAATAACCACAGAATAATGAAAAAAAAAAGCTTCTTATTTCAGTCAGCTTTCAACAATGTGATAAGAGAATAATTATAGTGTTACTGAATAAATGTTAAATACTTATTTTATGAAAGACGTTGTTTAATCATCACTGCTGGTTTCTTATTAGGGTAGTTTGAAAGATTTCTTTTCAAGCTTTGACAGTCTTTTTTTTTCTTTCATACTTTGACTCAAAGCGCCCCAAGCAAATATTTAAAAGCCTTTTCAGACTAAGGAAAGCTGGAGACCAAAGTTGGCAAACATTTGCAGTGTATATTGCACAGACCTCCTATAAAGTCACAATCACATGTGCCCCTAACTCATTATCAGCCTCAGAGCCTGAAATTTGATCACAATAATCTCATTTTAATTTGAGTTATATTGCAAACGGTAGGAGGGGGGGCTGAATAATCACATTGTCCTACTTGGAGTGAGGCGGGTTGGCCAATGTTGAGAATAATTCCAGATGGTGTACGGCAAGCAGGCTGGCATGGTGGAAAAGCCTGGGACCACTTCCCCCAGACGTGCCCTCACCCTCTGCCGTCTCCTCTTTTTTTTAACTCTGCCATATTTTCTTTTTTCCTTCCTGAATCTTAGCATTGTTGCCCCTCGCTGCCCTTTTGATTTCCTTCCCCATCTTTCACTCACAATCTCATTTTCAACCTCTCACCTCATCCTTCCCACTTCTTGCTGCCCCTGGCCCTCCCCTACCACATCGTTTTGCTTATCCAAACAACTCTTACAGAGTGTTGGCCCAATGTGTAAGGCCGAAGCCAACGGAGCGCTGCGTCCTCCTTTTTTTTCCAAACCTCCCCACTCTCCTGAGGGGGAGGCAAGCGACAGAGCCCTGCCCTCCGATTATACAAGGGGCGCGGGGTTAGAATACAGCCCTGAGGGCCGACAGCTGTCAATTAGCGATAACTGCCGAGAAAGAGACACACACTCGTGCGTGTGTGCGCACACACATGCAGACTCCCTGCTTTTCTTCCCCACTTGCTCCTTCGTTAATCAGGGTCCCATCACCTAGCAACTGTGCAGAGGAAGTCCTCAATGGGGATGCTCAGTGAGAAGCACACACAGAAACAGCGCTGAAGTGGAGAGAGGTACGATGGAACTGGAGGAGGGAGAGAGAATGATGAAAAATGGAGGGGGGTAGATGGAAAGAGGATAATGAAACCCCTCCAGAGGGTGTTTCTATTTCAGACAGGCACTTTAGTCTGGTAGATTCAGCCTTATAAATACACCTGTATAATGTGCACAGGTGCTTCTGTCGCCTTTTTGGATGGATTTTAGATATTGTTGTAATAATCGTTTTCCTTTCTTTTTTTATTTAAAACTAAAGTGAATAAAGAAATATATGTGAAAAAAATAAAGCATTAAAAAATATGAGACAACATCAAAGTTTTGTGATTAAGAGGTTTTCCAAAATTCTATTTTTGCATTGCATTTTTTTTCTGCTTTTCATTTCATTTATCAATTAGGATCACTGTTGGACCGATCACTATGTGGCACCCGAGTGTTATATTTATTTCATTAAAAAACTGCAGTGACTGTGGGCAGGGTTTTAAAAGAAAGAGCCGATAAATGTTAACATTTATTTAATAAAAAAATAATTCACAAAAAAGAAAAAGAAAATGCAGGGTAGTAATGAGTGGCAGAGCCAATGGATTAGTCTGCATAAGGAAGAATGAACTCTTAGCTACCCCGAGGGGGGGCGCAGTCCTTTCCCGCACTCAGTCCTTCCCGACACCAGCAGGCCGATCCTCCACGGCCACTGGCGAATCACAGCGGTGATCCGTACTCCAACACCCGTCCGTTCCTTGAAGGCAACCAGCAGGATGAATCTCTGTGGCAACCAGTCCTCTAGTCCTTCAGTCTGCTACACCTGTGATCCCTCTGGCTTCGTCATCCTTCAACTGCACAGCTACCTTTTTACTACCAACTTCCCGGTCTGCACACTGCTTAGCTAATGGAGAACACCTGCGCTGCTGCAGTGGTCTCCAAGTATGGTAATGTCACCTCAAAAAAAAAAAAAAAAAATAAAATGCAACACAACAAACCAAGAATTAACCCAAGCTAAATCTAATAAGAAAAGTACATAACTTAAAAGTATAACAAGCAAATCCAAATCACAAAAGTAGGAGATATGAAATTAACTCGGAAAAAAAAAAGAGGCAACATTACCACTAGTGTTGTGCCATTGTCCTTTTTTGGCCCCAATACTGATACCCGATACCTGGCTGTGCAGAATCGGCCGATACCGATACCATCAGTTTGAAATTGATATGCGTGTGTGTATATGAAGAACTGCATATTACTGCTACATAATACTGCTGCTTACCTTTGTGAAGCAGGAAAAAGACTGAATCCAGTACAACTTTTTATTGCCTACCTGGAATGGTTGGCAATAGGTGAATAAACGTTAGGATCTCAAAATGGTATCAGTGCCCTATTTGTTGGTACTCGCCGAAACCCCCATTTTAGTGCTGGATCAGGGCCCTGACCGATACTGGTATTGGTGCAACACTGATTACCACACCTACACTATATTGCCAAAAGTATTTGCTCACCTGCCTTGACTCACATATGAGCTTAAGTGACATCCCGTTCCTAATCCATAGGGTTCAATATGACGTCGGTCCACCCTTTGCAGCTAGAACAGCTTCAACTCTTCTGGGAAGGCTGTCCACAAGGTTTAGGAGTGTGTTTATGGGAATTTTTGACCATTCTTCCAGAAGCGCATTTGTGAGGTCGCACACTGATGTTGGACGAGAAGGCCTGGCTCTCAGTCTCCGCTCTAATTCATCCCAAAGGTGTTCTATCGGGTTGAGGTCAGGACTCTGTGCAGGCCAGTCAAGTTCATCCACACCAGACTCTGTCATCCATGTCTTTATGGACCTTGCTTTGTGCACTGGTGCACAGTCATGTTGGAAGAGGAAGGGGCCAGCTCCAAACTGTTCCCACAAAGTTGGGAGCATGGAATTGTCCAAAATGTCTTGGTATGCTGAAGCATTCAGAGTTCCTTTCACTGGAACTAAGGGGCCAAGCCCAGCTCCTGAAAAACAACCCCACACCATAATCCCCCCTCCACCAAACTTTACACTTGGCACAATGCAGTCAGACAAGTACCGTTCTCCTGGCAACCGCCAAACCCAGACCCGTCCATCAGATTGCCAGATGGAGAAGCGCGATTCGTCACTCCAGAGAACGCGTCTCCACTGCTCTAGAGTCCAGTGGCGGCGTGCTTTACACCACCGCATCCGACGCTTTGCATTGCACTTGGTGATGTATGGCTTGGATGCAGCTGCTCGACCATGGAAACCCATTCCATGAAGCTCTCTGCGCACTGTTCTTGAGCTAATCTGAAGGCCACATGAAGTTTGGAGGTCTGTAGTGATTGACTCTGCAGAAAGTTGGCGACCTCTTCGCACTATGCGCGTCAGCATCCGCTGACCCCGCTCCGTCAGTTTACGTGGCCTACCACTTCGTGGCTGAGTTGCTGTCGTTCCCAAACACTTCCATTTTCTTATAATACAGCTGACAGTTGACTGTGGAATATTTAGGAGCGAGGAAATTTCACGACTGGATTTGTTGCACAGGTGGCATCCTATCACAGTTCCACGCTGGAATTCACTGAGCTCCTGAGAGCGACCCATTCTTTCACAAATGTTTGTAAAAACAGTCTGCATGCCTAGGTGCTTGAATTTATACACCTGTGGCCATGGAAGTGATTGGAACACCTGATTCCAATAATTTGGATGGGTGAGCAAATACTTTTGGCAATATAGTGTATCTCCAATAGTCTATAGGGGAAAGACGAGACACACCCTGGACAGGTTAACAGACTGTCTCTTGGCAATACAGACAGAAAAAAAACATGCAGATATACTGAACATTCACACCTAAATACAAATAAGAGACGCTGATTAACCTAAAAGCCACATTTTTGGACTGTGAGAGGAAGGAGTTCTCAGAGAAAACCGCCACATGCGCTGGAAGAACATGCAACCTCCATTCCTTAAGTATGTAGTTAAGGATTCTAACCCTGGCCCTTATTACTGCAAGGCAACAGTGGTACACCATGCAGCCCACTCCAAAAGCAAATTTATCAAAAATTATATGTGGGCAGCTCTGGAATAAAGTGAGCTGTTCTTTAAAAGGCAGAAAGCTTTCAGTACTCCATCCTTAGACATGACTTTAAATATTGCATAATGTAGGAAAACTTAAGTGATGATGATTTTGTTCAACAGGATAATAACATGGTTCAAAGATAGAAAAAGCCCAACTAATAAGCACTAAGCTAGTAGAAAATAATGTCGGTATACTGCCCCTGACCTTAATCAGACACAGTGTACTGTAATTTTATATCAAAAATAAGACAAAAAGGTCCTGTTTGTACTGAGTACATAGATGTACGGTTTCAATTGCTCACAAAGTTGACTTGAGCTGAGTTTGTATCCTTGTCATTTCAGCAGATGATGAGCAGTAGCAATATGCATGTAAATTGAATGCATCTCAATCAGAGGGGATTTTTGAAAGATGAGCACACAAAAATGACTTTTCTGAATAAAAGAGATGGCCTTCGTTTTAATGTATTCACTTCATCAGCCAGTACCATCTCTTTGTTCCTCCAGGCAAGTTCAGCACGCTCGCAAACACATTAGTATGAGGTGAATATGACTGTTGCATGCCAGGGCTCCCTGTCTCTGTGAGCTCAGCCTCCATCTCACAGGATGGCAGCACACAGAGCCATGAACAGGTGATAAATCCTTGTCAGGTTTTATTAAAACTCAGCCAGGCCAAACAGAACACCTAATATTGGGCTATAATACCCAAGGAGATGCTGCTTGGTATGCTCTGTCTGTTCTCTGATGTCATTAAGGTAGGTATGGAAATGCTATAAGAACCAACAAATAATAGCAATGCTAAAATAAATTCCACATCCACCCCTGCTGGTCTGTAGGTCCAGAGTGATTAATAAAGAGGCAGACTTTTCAAAAAACCTGCAAAAATTGACAAAGTTTTAATGCAGGTTCCCTTCAGGGGTGATTAACTGCTGATGAATGCAATGTCCAGAAATTGGCAAAGTGAAAAAATATTACACATTTAATTCATTTCATACAACATTCAATTCATACAACACTTGTAAACTGGGCCAAAGATAATGTAGTTTCAGTGGACTATAGTATTGTGCTGATTAGGGCGATATGAAGAAAATCTAATCACAATATATTAGGGCTATATCGAGATACACAATATATGCAAAATATGCCTGCAAAATCTCTGAACAAGATTACATCACATCACAGGTATTAAAGCAACTAAAAAACATTTAAATAACGTAATAAATAGCATGTGTGATTTACCTCAATCTCTTCCTGTTCCTCTCATATGGGATCGCTTTTTCAAACGACGAGGCCAACGTCATCGGTTTCACAGCTGATTTATTTAAGGTTTTAATTGGTGTGCGGGGAGACGCTGACATGCAGGGTTTACAACATTCATCATTTTGCAGGGGATTACTTTTTAGGTGGAGGAATAAATTTGTACTGCTACCTTTACCAGCAATGGTTTTTGCAGCACATCTTAAAAATTAGCACCTTTTGTTCGACATCCTCGGCATGAAATCCAAACCATTTATATTGCTTAGCTAAAACACCTGCTGTAGCCATATTTTGTTTGCCGGTTGCTGTAGTGCGCGTGCATTTGGAGGAGGGGTTTATGATGCATTCAAAATGTGTGGGAAAATAAAACTCTCTGTGAAATAGACGCAGACGGCTTAATGTCATCATGCAAATTTGTACATGATGGCTGTAATACAGTCATTTTAACTATCGTGCGTTGGAAAAGTCAAGATACATCATGTATATTCGATATATCGCCCACCCCTATTGCTGACTGAGGAAAAAAAGTCTGAGTAAGAAAGTCCTTCTTACAGGGTTTCTGTTGACACTTTGAGCCTTAACTACTCGTGGTAGTCCCATAAGATAATTTGAAAGTTTTCCTCTTAGGAGTTACACTTTTTACACTTCTTTTCTCTTCCTCTTTCATATATCGCATCTCTTTCTTTATTTGGTATGCTGGAATGTGCGGGCATTCACACAGCAAACTAACTGCTCCAGGATTTGAATAAACCTGGTTAAGAATGACACTTGGATAAGCATGCCATGGTACTATTGTTTGGTCTTTTTTTAGGGTCAAAGATGGGTTAACACATGATCTCTCTAGAAATGGGAATATAGCAGGAAGGACTACATTATTAAACCTTGGGAAGGAAGGTTATTTCGTCTGTTTGTAACCAGGATCTTGTTCAGTCATTCATGACCCAGATTTCATGACCATAGGTAAGGGCAGGGATGTAGACTAACCGACCGGTGCAGCCTCTGCAATATGATACCAGAAATACAGACCAGTCTTGACGTGATGCAAGAACTCTCCTCCTACCTGAAGAGGACAATCTCCCTTTTTCAGTTCAGAACCATAGCCTTAGACTTTTTGAAGTGGACTAATTTTGCCCACTTTGCACTCATCTCAAAATCGAGCAATAGCACGAAGGAGGTCTTGGTATGAGGGATCCAGCAGAACCCAACCTTGCCTGCAAGTGGAATTCTCACAGTACTTTTTTGTTCATAAGCCCAAGATAATTCCTCTTGTATTACTCCAACTTAAATTGTTTAAGTGTGACTTAAAATTGGTAGGCTGTTCATTTTGTAGAATAATGTTTTAAGGGAGGACATATAGCTGTGACGAAAACAAGAGCTGTTGCCAAACCAAAATAATAGAATATGGGAGCAGTCTGGTCTTAATAATGTGCATTATCAATCCACATGGTTGAGCAGGACCACATCACCTCCTGCCAGGTGACCTCTTGACATTGACTGTGCCAGGAAGTCCTACCCTTAACAGTTATTAGCAACAATGTTGACATAGGGCAGAGCTGCTGGAGTCCACTGTGCTAGGTAAGGTATGTTTATTTCTATTATCATTTCATTGTTAATATTAGCTTTACGAACTGCTTTTAGGCATTGCTTTTATATTTCCATGGCATTATCCCTTAGTAGCCCATATGCACACAAAAACACCTGTATTCACTGCTGACAACCTTGGATAACCGGGGAATGTCCAGCCTTTTAAACATTTCCTCGTGTGGACAAAGAGCCAGACGCATTTCTGGCACACCTGTAGCCCTTCTCCTAACCTCAACTCAGGGGAGCCCCTCACAACATTCCTGTGGGGAATCCTTTTAAACAGCTTCTCTCTGATGTCTGATAGACCTTGAAAGCATTTTGCTACTGATGTATAGCCTGTACTGCTTGAAAGTATTAAGGACAGTTAGGTTAAAATTGCATAATTTTATCCATTAGTATAGTTACCACCACCAAGATGATTATGTTTTTACTATAGTTTGTGTGTGTTTGTTTATCTGTTGTCTGTGTATAGGATAACTTGATATGTTACGAATGGATTTCGTAAAAGTTCTGTTGGGAGCTGGAGAAGTTCCACCTTTCTCCAGCAGAGTCCGCCGTGGATCCTTCTGAGTGAGCCTCCTGCACAGCTGCAGCCCATCAAGATCATCAGAGGATCCACTATATAAGCTGTCTTCAGACCTTGCCTCAACGCCGCAGTGTTGATCCAGTTGGTCAGCGCCTAAGCCTAGACTCTCAGTGAATCTTTGTGACTTTGAATCCAGCCTGGATTCTAACCTGTGTCTCTATCTTCCAGGAAACCTGTGTCTCCCCTGTGAAGCTCTGGAAGAGCTAACCTGCCGAGCCGACCCTCTGAGCCAAACCCGAAGAACCACAGTGAACTTCCATGCAGCTCAGGACTAAGAGCTGGAAGACCCAAAGCCAAGGTCTGCTTAGTACTAGACATGAGACGCTGAAGCAGCAAGCGGACTCTGCTGATCAATTCCTCTCCAGATCCAACAGTGACCCTCCCAAAGCTAACCTCAAGAACCCTCAAGGTACAATCAGTAATAATCAAGAAAGCAAGCTCCATCGTACAACGCTAACTGAACTGTCTCTCACGCAGACTCCGGTGAACCAGTATCCAGGCCCGAACCAGAACCAATATTATCAGTGTGCTTGTGTTCAAATAAACTTGTTGAACTTTAATCCTGTGTCCGTCAGTGGTGTTCTGCATAATTGGGTCACTCTTAGAGTACCCATCATGACAGAACACTGCGGCCAAACTCAAGGCCCAGCAGATCACCTCACCCGTGGATTGGAGGAGCAGGATGCTCAAATTCAAGGACAAACCCAAACGCTCCGTGAGTTATATCGCCTGGTTGATACTCATAATCATATGCTTCAGAGCTATGCTAACTACTTGAACAGCGCTAATGCTGCACCGGCACCTCAACCGTTTCCGGGTCCAGTCCCACCTCCGAGGTCACCGGCAGTGACGTCATCCGAGTTCCGCCCAAGCCTCCCAGAGAGATTTTCTGGTAACATGAAAGATTGCAAAGGATTTTTATTTCAGTGTCGTTTGATTTTCCAGAACTCTCCAGGCAGCTTTCCCACGGATTACAAAAAGATAACCTTCATCCTTTCTCAGCTAACAGGAAGAGCCTTGGAGTGGGCTCAGGCAAGATTTGCCACCGACGATAGTCTTAATTGCTATTACTCTGATTTCATCTCAGAATTTACTCAAGTTTTCAATCAAGAGACTGATCAAACAATTGACTCTCGAGCTCTTTTTAATTTAAAGCAGGGAAATTCTTCTGTGGCAGAATTTTCCATCAACTTCCGGGTTAAAGCGGCAGCTTCCCGATGGAACCAAAGCGCTCTGAAGGGAGCCTTTTTCATGGCTTTAAATGAGCACATTAAGGATGAGCTCGCAACCCTCAACGAACCTGCTACTCTCGAGGAATTAATTCGTTTGACTATCAGATTGGATAATAGAATCCGAGCCAGAAACAGTTCTAAAACAAGAAATCAGGGGACACTTTCCTCTGCCTCACATAACGTGACTGTTTGTTCTTCCTCTACAGAGCAGCTGCCCATACAGAGACCTAAGGCCCAGTCTCTCCCTCTGCCTATTCAGTCCTCTCATTCTGGTGAAAGAGATGTCGAACCCATGCAGGTGGGACACACCAGGCTCACCCCTGAGGAGAGACAAAGACGTTTTCTGAGCAAATTATGCATTTACTGTGGTGAGAGTGGACACTTCATCGCTTCCTGCCCTGCTAAATCAAAAGCCTGGGCCCGCCAGAGGATCTGAGGAGTCTGGCGGGCCAAATTAACACTAAGAAATCTCCTCGACTGCTACTTCCTGCCACGTTGTTTTGTGCTAACCAAAGCTTCTCCTTTTCTGCATTCATCGATTCAGGCTGTGAACGGAACTTAATTGATTCGAACCTCGTCCAACAACTCCAAATAGAAACCATTCCTCTGACTCAACCTCTTAGTGTTTCTGCCATTGACGGGAAGAGACTTCACCAAGTTACCCATCAAACCCAACCCCTCGAGCTACTTCTGTCAGGTAACCACCGAGAGACAATAACATTTTTTGTTTTTCCTTCTGCATGCTCTCCCCTGGTTCTTGGATTCGAATGGTTGGAGAAGCATAATCCACACATAAATTGGACTGATCGCCACCTGGAATCTTGGTCTACTACATGCCATGAGACATGCCTCCGTTCGGCTGCCCCCTTGGTGGGGCCTTCTAGAGGTGGGGGGGAGATGGACTCTCCTGACCTTTCTTCCGTTCCTTCCGAGTACCATGACCTAGCTCCTGTCTTCAGTAAGGTCAGTGTGACGTCCCTACCTCCACACAGACCATATGACTGCGCCATTGAACTTTTACCTGGAGCACCATTACCTAGCAGCAGGTTGTACAACATTTCCAAGCCTGAAAGAGAAACCATGGAGAAGTACATAAATGAATCTTTAGCTGCTGGAATAATCCGCCCATCTTCCTCACCTTTGGGCGCCGGGTTCTTCTTTGTTGGAAAGAAGGACGGCTCCCTGAGACCATGTATTGATTACCGAGGTTTGAACCAAATCACAATAAAGAATAAATACCCACTTCCTCTACTTGCTTCAGCATTCGAACCTGTACAAGGGGTTACGGTTTTCACTAAACTGGACTTAAGGAATGCATATCATCTTCTTAGGATCCGAGATGGAGATGAATGGAAAACTGCCTTCAAGACCCCTTTGGGCCAATTTGAATATTTGGTGATGCCTTTTGGTCTAACTAACGCTCCAGCATGTTTCCAAGCCCTCGTGAACGATGTTCTCAGAGACTTTTTAAATGTGTTTGTTTTCGTCTATATCGACGACATACTCATTTACTCTAGGAACCTTTCTGAACATAAAAGACATGTCCGCCTTGTTTTACAGAGACTACTGGAGAACAAGCTGTTCGTTAAAGCCGAGAAGTGCGAATTTCATCAGTCTTCAGTCCCCTTTTTGGGGTTTGTGCTCGAGGGCGGCCAGGTAAAACCATCTGAGGATAAGATAAAAGCCGTGTTAGAATGGCCAGTTCCAGAGAACTGCAAACAGCTACAGAGATTCCTGGGTTTTGCAAACTTTGATCGTCGGTTCATCAGGAACTATAGCCAGACCGCCCTTCCATTAACTTCTCTGACCTCTGTCAAACGCACTTTTCAGTGGACTCCTGAGGCACAATCTGCATTTGATAAACTGAAATCCTTATTTTCCAGAGCACCAGTGTTAATGCAGCCTGACCCTGCTAAACAGTTTATCCTCGAGGTGGACGCTTCTGATTCTGGAGTTGGAGCGGTCCTATCCCAGAGACTTGACTCGGATCAAAAGATCCATCCATGTGCCTTCTTCTCCCGTAGACTTTCTTCCGCAGAGCAGAACTACGATGTGGGAGACCGTGAGCTGTTGGCCATCAAATTGGCGCTGGAGGAATGGAGACATTGGCTGGAGGGAGCTGAGCACCCGGTTCTTGTATGGACTGATCACAAGAACTTGGCTTACATCCAGTCAACCAAGCAAGCCAATCCCTCTCAATCCAGGTGGTCCATCTTTTTCTCACGGTTTAACCTCATCATTTCCTACAGACCCGGATCCAAGAATGTCAAACCCGATTCTCTCTCTCGTCTTTACTCCGTCGATCATCCTGAGACACCTGAACCAGTCCTCCCGGCTTCCTGCATTGTTGGAGTGGTTAACTGGGAGATCACAGACCTTATCAACTCCGCCCTGGCTACTGAACCCGATCCAGGTAACGGTCCCACTAACCGAACCTATGTGCCATCTTCTGTCAGGTCCCGTCTCATCCAATGGATGCATGCTGCCAAGTTTTCCGCCCATCCGGGGGTCAGTAGAACCATTGCCCTGATCTCAAGACGCTTCTGGTGGCCAACCCTCCATAGAGATGTCAAAGAGTATGTGTTGGCTTGCTCCACATGTGCCCGTAATAAAGCCTCACATCAACCTCCTTCAGGCCTGCTACAGCCACTTCCGGTTCCCTCGCGTCCTTGGTCCCATATTGCGATTGACTTTGTCACTGGTCTCCCTGTGTCTCGAGGTATGTCCACCATTTTTACCATTGTTGACCGTTTTTCGAAGGCCTGCCATCTCATTCCCCTTAGGAAACTTCCCACGGCCCTCCAGACAACCCAGCTCCTCGTTAAACACGTCTTCCATTTACACGGCATCCCCCAGGAGATCCTCTCGGACCGGGGTCCTCAGTTCATATCCCAGGTTTGGAAGGCATTTTGTTCTGCACTCGGCTGTAAACCCTCTCTGACATCAGGTTTCCATCCACAATCTAACGGACAAACAGAGAGGATGAACCAGCAGCTTGAATCAACCCTTCGTTGCCTCACATCCAACAATCCCATCGACTGGAGCCAATATCTTACATGGATCGAATATGCATACAACTCCCTCAAATCTGCTTCCACTGGACAATCTCCCTTTCAGGTTAGTCTCGGTTATCAACCTCCTCTTTTCCCCGCAGACGAGAGAGAGATTTCGGTCCAGTCAGTGAATCACCACATCCGACGCTGTCAGAAGATCTGGAGAGAAACCATCGCTAACCTCAACCGATCTTCTGAAACCAACAAATGCTTCGCTGACTCCAGAAGACGTCCCGCCCCCGAGTACATTGAAAGGCCAAGAGGTATGGCTGTCCACTCGAGACATTCCCCTCAAGGGGATGTCTCGAAAACTTTCACCAAGATTTATAGGTCCCTACAAGATCACCCGAGTCATCAATCCTTCAGCCGTCCGTCTCCAACTGCCTCAGTCCCTCCGAATCCACCCTACCTTCCACGTGTCCCAAATTAAACCTGTCATCTCGAGTTCTCTGTGCCCGCCTTCCGACTCCCCACCACCCGCCCTGGAGGTCGATGGTCATCCCGCCTTCACCGTTCGACGCATCGTGGACTCCCGTCGACGAGGTCGCCGCTGGCAGTACCTCGTCGACTGGGAGGGCTACGGACCGGAGGATCGCCAGTGGGTTCCGGGCTCGTACATCCTCGACCCTGCCCTAATCGAGGAGTACGAGCGTTCCTGCCCTTCGACCTCTTCCGGACCGCCAAGGGGCGGTCGTTGAGGGGGGGGTACTGTTGGGAGCTGGAGAAGTTCCACCTTTCTCACGCAGAGTCCGCCGTGGATCCTTCTGAGTGAGCCTCCTGCACAGCTGCAGCCCATCAAGATCATCAGAGGATCCACTATATAAGCTGTCTTCAGACCTTGCCTCAACGCCGCAGTGTTGATCCAGTTGGTCAGCGGCTAAGCCTAGACTCAGTGAATCTTTGTGACTTTGAATCCAGCCTGGATTCTAACCTGTGTCTCTATCTTCCAGGAAACCTGTGTCTCCCCTGTGAAGCTCTGGAAGAGCTAACCTGCCGAGCCGACCCTCTGAGCCAAACCCAAAGAACCACAGTGAACTTCCATGCAGCTCAGGACTAAGAGCTGGAAGACCCAAAGCCAAGGTCTGCTTAGTACTAGACGTGAGACGCTGAAGCAGCAAGCGGACTCTGCTGATCAATTCCTCTCCAGATCCAACAGTGACCCTCCCAAAGCTAACCTCAAGAACCCTCAAGGTACAATCAGTAATAATCAAGAAAGCAAGCTCCATCGTACAACGCTAACTGAACTGTCTCTCACGCAGACTCCGGTGAACCAGTATCCAGGCCCCAACCAGAACCAGTATTATCAGTGTGCTTGTGTTCAAATAAACCTGTTGAACTTTAATCCTGTGTCCGTCAGTGGTGTTCTGCATAATTGGGTCACTCTTAGAGTACCCATCATGACAAGTTCCCCTATAAAATGGCAGTGACTATTGACAGCTTCAGCATCAGAATAAAAAAAAAGTCCAGACGTATTATACTGCAGCCAAAAACACAGGAAAGGTGAGCTACGACTGGCTCGAAGTCTTGATCTGCTGATCAAACAAGAGAGCAGAGTAAATGAAGGAGAGAGCAGAACAAACACCAGAGGCTGCAGGCATACGCTGTGCCTTTTTTATATAAACTTATGAAAGCATGTGAAGGAAAATACCGTTACCAAAGTTGTACATCATGCCAAGGAACAATTCATAAAAATTTGGTAATGATCCCGATCATATGTGAATTTTAGCTATAGATGTAATTCGTAAGTTCCTATGTGGAAGACCCTTTTACAGGACATCAATTTATGCTTCATTATTTCAAAATGAAGGTTTGTCCTGGTGAAGTCATCCATCGTGTGAAAAAAATCCACTGCAACAAAAATGAACACATCATGTCCTGCCACCTCTGTAGTTTGCACTTAAGGTACTGTTTTAAACCTTAAATATTATTTTTTTGCCCGCAAATGTGACAAAGATCGTTGTGGTCAAACTCTTGTGCTCTTTTCATCGGACTACAAGACAAGTCTCAAAATGAAGAACTTTATAAAGGAGTTTAAATGCTAATTCTGATGGTACATTTACAAAGAATACAAAATAAGCAAAAATATCTGCACTTTGCAGTGCTTTCCACCATGTCATCGAATCTGCTGCTTGACATTTTCACCTCTAAATGGTGGACATAGATTTTATGGAGCCTGTCACTATGTTCTATAGAAGCTGCTGGTGTCTCTGGATCCAGCAGATCCTTCAAAGATGCTCTTAGTTCGGGAGTCCAAGAGCTACAGCTAGATCAATGTTGCTCCTCAGTGAGCTTAAGTCCAGGACCCGAAACTATTCCGGTATGGCGACAGATCACCCTGATAACAGATGTAAAATGAGATGGCATTCTGGAGCTCAGACAGTGGCATCAGGAAATCAGTGCAACAACCCTGGAAAAGAAAGCACCAGAACTGTGACGAGGCGGTTGGCTGTGCCTCCGTCTGGAGTTAAACCACAAATGGGGGACAGTGGCAGATCAGAGCGGTCCATTGGGCAGAGAGGATATGCATGAGAGGGGGGAGAGGTGGCGGCTGGCCAGGGTCAGTTCTGGAGGCTAACAGCAGGAGATCGAAGGAGTACATTGGTGGATGAGAGCAGTACATTAGGCAGAGAGTGCACCAGAACGGGGAAGACACCACTTTGGCAGGCCGGTGTCTCTGCTGGAGCTACAATAACCAAGTATGATTGAGTATACAGTCATTTAAAGAGCTTTTTAAAAAAAGCTACCTACAATCCTCTTAAGAAAATACACAGAAGTACAGATTTTATACTTTGTGACCTTCGCAGGCGTGGCATTGCTGCAATCTCAAAAAATTTGCCATCCACCTCTTTAGAGGAAAGTAAGTAAGTAAACTTTATTTGTATAGCACTTTTCACAGACAAAGTCACAAAGTGCTTCACATGATAACATAAAAACAACACAAGTAAAAACAGATAAAATGCAATAAAAGCTATAATAAATAAGGGAATAAAACAACAGGCTATGTGCTTTGGAAGGCTAGTGAAAACATGTGTGTTTTTAGCTGTTTTTTAAAGATGTCCACCGAGTCCAGAGAGCGCAGGGACAGGGGGAGTTCATTCCAAAGACGGGGTGCCACCGCTTTAAAGGACCGGTCTCCTCGGGTTTTAAAACAGGTCCGAGGAACCATAAGCAGGTTTTGACCTGTAGACCGTAGACTACGGACCGACGTATACGGCTGGATCAGACCTGTCATGTAGCCGGGCGCCTGTCCATGAAGGGCCCTGAAAGTAAGGACCAGGATTTTAAACTTTATCCTGGAAGCAACAGGAAGCCAATGTAGGGACTTCAAGAGAGGAGTTACATGAGCTGTCCTATTTGTACGGGTCAGGAGTCTTGCAGCAGAGTTCTGGACAATTTGTAGGCGACCCAGCTCCTTCTTGCTCAGACAGGTAAACAGGCTGTTACAGTAATCCAGTCTTGAAGAGACGAAGGCATGGATGATTCTCTCCAAATCATCGTGAGAGAGGATTTTCCTTACCTTGGAGATATTGCGCAGATGGAAGTAACAGTTCCTGATCAATTGTTTTGAGTGTAGCGCAAGGGACATCCCCTCATCGAAAATCACTCCAAGATTACGCAGACTGGATTTGGCTGAGGAACATAGATCACCCAGGTGCTGTTTAATGTCAGGGATGGCACTGTCAGGAGCAATAATGAGTGTCTCAGTCTTTTCGGTATTCAGTGCGAGATAGTTGTTGTTTAACCACTGCTGAATCCGGGACAGACAGTTTATCAGAGAGTGTAATTTGTGGACCTCTGAGGTTTTAAAGGAGCAGTACAGCTGTATGTCGTCAGCAAAAAGATGGTATGCCACATCACTGTGCTGCTGGATAATCTGGCCAAGAGGGAGGAGATGAAGTAAGAAGAGAAGTGGTCCCAGGACTGAGCCCTGTGGAACACCATACTGGAGATCTCCCCGCTCACACATCATGTCATTGACTGCCACACTGAAGCTCCTACCAGCTAAGTAGGAAGTAAACCACTCCAAAACTGGACCTGTCATTCCCACCCAATCCCGCAGCTCTGTGTTTACATGTTGAAACTTTCTCTCTCCGGGTCAGGTCTTTTTCTTGAAAAGAAATCACTCGGGACAAACTCTTGAAATAACACTTCATAACGTACACTCTTCTCGGGAAGTGGCCCCGATTCACAGTTACAGAATCATTAGAGCAACTTACGTAGGGATATTGTCTAAATTGTTCGCCTCTGGCGGGAAAACCATGATCTGTGTGAACACACCGGAGAAATGGGTTCTTCCTCACTATGTAACTATTCAACCAATGTCAGAAATGACTTTATTGTGTGTAAGATCACTTCTTAGGGTTTATTTTCCTCCAGAAGGGTGAATATCAGCCGACTCAATATCTTATCCTCAAGTCTGCTGCAGCATCTAACAGGATTTCTTTATGCATTGTCTTGCATCTATTCCATCTACCTTGTGATGAACTCTGACCTGTTTTTCTTTCCCATTGTCATCTGACCAGAGCACCCTTTAAGTTTTCCATGTTTTCTAAATGGCTTATTGCAAAGTGTAAACAGGAGTTTTCATGGTTATCTTTTACACTCCTCTACTTGACTTCTATTTTATGGCACTGTTAGTTATTCTGTCAACAGATTTTTACCACCTATGATGTTTTCTGAAGCAGTCTGCACTTACCTTTAGGTGTTTCAAAAATAAATAAAGCTTCTTACAAATGTATATCACATTTATTTGTAGAAAATACACTATTAATGGTGTTTTCTGGACAGTTATGCACTTGTGTTGGCCCTACAATATAAAATTCTTATGAAATAAGCTTGTACCTTTTGCAAAGCTCTACTCAAAAAATTCCACTCGTGAAGACCATCTCATATATTTTTAAGAGTTGACCTTTTGGCAGGTCAACCCGCTGACTAAACAACAGAAATGATCCCTTCTCTTATTATTTATTTACCTGGTAAAGAAGCACTTGAGAGACAATTAATCAAGTCAGTTAAAGATTTATAAGCATCTTGACTGCTGCACTCAGACGGTAAATGGGGCAGCTTGTCAAATACAGGGAGTGATCTGTGCAAACCAATTACTCTGTCGTGTCACGATGACCCAAATAAACGAAGCACTGGTTGTTGAAAAGTATGAAGCTGAAACTATGCCATGCAGCGCCTGTGCTGTTGGCTATGCGTTTGAGCAGCTAACGGGGCGCTGTCATCAACTCTGCAAGGAGAACAATCAAGATTCTCTTTTGAAGGATGGTTCTTCCTGATTGTGAACGTGCACTTAAGGACTGACGTGTGCTTCTTTTCAAGCCTCGGATGAAGACTCACATTTGTAATGAGGAACAATACTTTAAGAGTGCTGACAGTACATGTGGCTTCACATCTGAGTGCACACACCATATGTAAAGCTTGTGTCATCTCAGCAAATTGTAGTAGGTTTTTATAAAGGGAGGCAGCCAACCTTCTCTCCTCCTCCTCTCTTTTTTCTCCCCCCCTGCTTTTTCCCTTGATGACCAAGCTGTTGGTTGGTCTGTCTGACCGCTCTGACCTTTGTGGTTCGAATGAAGTAAATTTACTAATGGTTAGCACCTTGTCCCTTCAATGACGCCCCTTTCTGTGCTCAGCTGATGTGAACCAGTTCTCCTGTGATGGGAAAAGTATCTTAGAGGAATAAGTATGCAGCAGCAGCAAAATTAGGCCTAAAGTGGGGCAAATATTTAAGACTATGAAACATTTGACATTAAAGTCTGATATGATATAAAACCTATCCCTAAATTCTACCTTTATTCTAAGCATTTTTTACTTCAGAAACTTTGGAGAGTTATCCAAAATCAATGATGTGCTTTGAAAAAAAAGTTAGTAAAAGTGGATGTTTAAAGACAGTCAGTCATACTGGACTGATACAGACCATTGGCTGTCTTTTAACTGGTAAATATATACAAGACAAGTTTAGCTGTAGCCTCAGAGATAACCTGTTGTTCAAGCTGTGTATGCAAACAGAGCCAACATTTAGGGATAATAAATACAATTTTTGAAATTTGGGTCACACAGTGGAAAATCTGAAATGACTGGTATCATATTTCAGTGTGCATGCAAGTAACATTTTTTTAATGATAACTTTGTAGCTCAACCAACATCTGTAACCTGCATGCGCCTCTTTCCTGCCATCTTGCGGTGTTTGAACTGTCTGCACATGCCCAGTGCTTTTGTTAGCAGTTTGAGTGCCGGTGGCAGCGTCACAGCGCCACCAAAGGGCCCGGCGTATGTAGTTCAGCGTCTTCATTGGTGCTGGGTACAACTGCGGTGTGGAAGCAGTATTTTTCCTTAGCTGTTTATAAAACATGCATTCTTCTCCGTGTGGGTCTTTAAACACACTTCCGACTACAGATAAACATCAGTCAAGTTTTCTATGCTTCTTTAAATTCAATGCTTTTTTTTCTCTTCTTGTAATATTTGTAATTATCTGTGTATACCTTTTAATTTGTAAATCATTCAGTTATTTTTTCTATTGCTGCACAGCTTAACTTTAAAAATTTTGTAAATTTAGATGTTGTTTAGTCTCATGAGTATTGTTCTGTCCAATTGTTTTGTCAGTGTGACAGCAAAGGTATCTATTCTATTCTATTCTGCTCTAGCAATTTAGATGAGCAGCACAAAAAAAGTAATTCTAAGATTTTATTCCAAATTTATCTCAAAGGTAAATTAAATAAAAAATACAATAAAAAGAATAGTAAAAAATGATATTACATACAATGTATTATCAAATCTAAATAGTTCTGTTAAAATATCCAAACATCAGGCAAGAAATAAGAAATAACACAAATGCTTTTAGTTGCCAATGTCTTCAAGAAGAGTTTTCCAAAACAACTAATTTTTTTTTTAATTCCTGCTGGATGCTTGTAAGATAAAGAATGCTAGATAAATACTTGACTAAACCATTACTCTATTTCAGAACAAACAAAGGAATAATTAGCAGACACAGGGACTTAAAGCTCGGGGTGATTTAAGGGGGGTATCTGTTCCTCCTCAGCAATCAGGCTGTTTATTTTTTTTTTATAAATGCGGTGAATCGATGGTCCTCTTAGGAAAACCAGAAAGCAGAGCACTACAGTAACCAATCCATTTATTCCAATCACTTTCCTGAAGCCACTGTTTGAAGCCCCTGGCCTTGGGGTTGTGCTGTCATTATCCAACTCTGACTTGTGGAACGAACAGTGGCAGATAGCTAGGAAGGTAACTCAACAAATACCGTTTTTATAACTTTAATTTGTTATAAAAACTACTTTTGTTTTTCAAGTGACAAAGTGGACTTTCAAACCTTATTTGTTTGTTAGTTTATTAACAAGAAGCAGACTATTTTGAAATGTGCTTTCTGAATTTCCAGAGTATCACACCTCTGTGTTGACAAGCAGGCTCCAGCAGCTCTTGGAGAGTTTTTGTTCCTACTGACCAGAGCCTGGTGTTGGTCACACTCTATCATTATTTGCAACTTATCTGTTTGTATTTAAATATAAAACATTTAGTTTGTGAGGTGAATGAACTAAAATGTAAACTATGAGATGCGTATTTTGGCTTAAAGGAAAAGTCTGGTAATATTCACAATTCAAACTTCTGAAAGCACTCAGCAGTCGTAGGGAAGCGGCTGATCCAAACGTTGCAGTTCCCAATTCTCCCCCGTGGTGCCCGACTTTACACAAGGGAATTAAGTTAATGTGATTGGTCGTTGGTCAAGAGGGCGGGATAGTTGTTGGGGAAGCAAGTTTGATTGTGGCTGGTGTCCAGAGATGGCAAAAGTACTCACTTTCCGTACTTGAGTAAAAGTAGAGATACTTGTGTTAAAAAGTACTCTGGTAAAAGTGGAAGTACTGATTAAACTTCTTTACTCAAGTAAAAGTAACAAAGTACAGGCTTGTAAATTTACTTAAAGTATAAAAGTAAAAGTAGAAACCACTTTTTTCATGCCGTTGCTTACATTTTAAATGGATGTCTGCCAATAGGACTAGATGTCCGTTGTGTTCATTTTCAATCATCTCGTCGTCCATGCTACTATGCTAACGCCACCGCCACCAAGCTGCTATGATTTGCCGCCAATGAATACCGCCGAATCTGTCGATTCATCTTGTAGTGGTGCGTCAAATGCAACGTAGATTCCCATCCAATTAGATTGAATTTGGTATTGATGACGTGAAAAATAATAACGGTAACTCCATTGAAATGATTCAAAACTAAAGTAACAAGCCAATTTTTTAAAATGTAAGAAGTAGAAAGCACAGATATTTGTGTAAAAATGTAAGGAGTAGAAGTAAAAAGTCGCCATAAAAATAAGTAGTAAAATAAAGTAAAAATATCAGAAAAATCTACTTGAGTACAGTAACAAAGTATTTGTATTTCGTTACTTCCCATCTCTGCTGGTGTCTCGGAAGCATCTTGCTAACCAGTTAGCAACCTAGTGCTGGAAGGTTCCCAATGGAAAATTCCATTGAGACCAAGTAGCACTAAATTGGTGACTTAGAAACAACACTGTCAAGGAATGCTATGGACAGAGGAAACATGCAAGAGGAGGAGAGTTTAGTGTCGGAGGTCGTGGATGAGTCTCCTCCGTCATGCATTTTTTATTTAGGGAAGGAGAGTGAGGATGAAGATGTTGTGGAAGAGGACGCCAGGGCGGCAGAAACCTGGTTTGGTGTAGAAGGCTTCCAGCCGTACATGTTTGAGCCCTTGCCTCGCAACGCTGCCAGTTCTGTTAACACGGGGATGGAACTCAATGGGAAAGGAAATGATTCTGATTTCTTATTTCAACCGTTGCGTATATTCACAGAAACTGATTACATTTACTTGTTGGGTTGCCCTACTCTTATTTCATCAGTTCAAAATGCCAAAATTGTGCTTGCAGCCTATCATTTTACCTCAAATGATTAACAGTCATGGCATTCTTAATTTTTTTCTAAGTCAATGTCAGTCTATGACAATGAAAAACCCAAGCTAGTGTCCATTATTATTGTCAAGTTGTAAGTCCAATAAAGGGAAGGTGTTCTAAAATCTTGGCATCGCCCTATAGAGTAATCTAAGCAAATGAAAATCTGGTTTGCACAGGGAAAGGATGGTTGTCAGGAAAGAGGAATTGATTCTCTGTTCCACATTTTAAATCACCCAGTATTTTCATGTAAATATGCAGTTCGGAAAAGTCAAAACTTTGGTCAAATTAAGATGTTTGCATGATTTAATTAAAAGGAAATCAAAAGCATGGTTCCAATATTGCCTACAATTGTACAATCTGGGAAAAGTTTCTCTTTCATTCTCTTCTTAAACTTTACTCTTCCACTATAAACATTGCAATCAGCGCATATCTTGTTTGGCAGTTTGGTTCTCCCAAACTAAAAACACATCACGTAAAAGTGCAGCAGCTTTAAAGCCAAAGCTGATGCATATGTACAGAGGGATTTGTCATTTTTTTTTTCATTTTGTGGGTTAGAGAGGGTAGCAACAGATCTAAAATCCTGGGGTGTGTTAGGGCTGAGCGGCTGCAGATACAGTGGAACACCTGCCACCATGCAAGTATCTGCATGCTGAGGAGAAGCTGGAGCTGTCACGTCTCTGAGTCCTGTTTATACAGTAACCAAAGAGAAAGAAAAGAATCGAAGGGTCTTCAAAGACGAGCTGACTCTCTGTAATCACTCCTGTTTGGGCTTTGATCTCAGGGAGGAGAGCAGGGAGAAAATAATTACCTGTTTCTCTGTGCCCTTTTACAATGAATGAAAGGAGATGTTAGATTGAAATCGCATGGTAATGGGAGGCTGTCTGGGCGAATGTGATGGGGAGGTGTTGAATGCTACTTGAGGGAAATAAAACAAGAACCCCTGAGACATTTTGTTCTTGTAGCATTGAAAAGCTTATTTCTGCTTCCAAAAAAACATAACAGGTCAGAGAACAGGGCTGTGGCTGACATTATCTTGTCCTGAGCGCAAACTGTGAGTTGGAAGGACACGTTGGCTGAATAAAACACTGACAAACCTGAATTTTAATACTTCCACCTATTTATGCATCAACACTCTATGGAAAACTCTTTTTTGTTGTTATTGAACTCCAATGTTATTATTTAACTGACTCTTCCTTGACAGCCATCAGGCAGATCATGTTATGCAGACTATTTTTTCTTTCAACCTTTCAGGACTAATAAAGCAGTCTGGAGCAAGGAAAATGACGAACTGATGTTGTCCTTTGAGAAGAGGGCAAAAGGTTTTATTTCATTTCTTATGGGGTTTTTGTTCTTCCTCTTTAAATATTGCACTGTATATATTTATATATATATTTTGCAGTGGTAAAGGATGTAAGAGGCTCAGGGGTCAGAAACCCTGCTCTGTCTTATGGCACTGTAACACCTCGCCGATTTAGACAGCGTATGCCTGACGTCCCAGAATCTTCTAAAACGCTGCCATACACTGAACTTTCTTTTCTTCAATTTTGGGCGCATACATAGATTATTCATAAGGAGTTCAGAACTTATGTCCAACGACAGCCTAATTTATGCTTAACACACAACAGTGTAATACCCATGAAATGATGCACAAGCCAGTGTCCTGAGGGGGGCAGCAATGCGCCGAGGCGTCCGGCCTGCAAAAAAAGATATCTTTCATCACGGCATTAAGGTAGCTGCTGTTTACCGCCCCCCCAAAAAAATTAAATAAAATGAAAGAAGGTTTGTAGTCGGAGCAGATTCGGTGTCCTGTCTGCTATGAAGTTTGTTGGTTGTGGCTGTGGGCTTGAACGCAGGGAGGATCCATCATACTCACCTTCTTGTTTACCCTATGTTGCGAATGAAGTCTGGAGGAGGACGGACGGTTTCCTCCTGTGAACCCAATTTTACACCAAGATGTTGCCAATACACCATTAAACAGCAGCTGTAAGTTAGAAACACATTCAGAGGTCATCTGGAACACTTTAATACACAATGGAGATGAGTTCTTGGTAAGTTATGCCTAAGTTATGTATAAATTACTCATAGGTTTTGGATAAGCTAGACACCACAACTAATGAGTAACTTACACTTAACGTATGTCAACAATCAAATAACTCACCTGTAACTTATGTCCATCGTATGGGCAGACGCTGGGTAGCACTCTCTGCGTACTTGCTGTATGTCGATGTGTGCCAGCGTGTTTCAGCGTGCTCATAACTTATATAAAATGTACCCATAACTTATCCAACGCATGCCAGCGTTTTTTGCCAGATTTTTCCTATGTTACGCATATGCTGGTCTAAATCGCGAAGGTGGGACAGGGCTGTTACTCAGGTTTGTGTTCTGGGGCAGGAGTCACATTGAAAAAAGAGAGCAGATAGGCAACATGCTCTGTTGCTTTTGACATATTGGAGATCCCATGTATTGAACACATACTGCACACATAAAACATTAAAAATTAACATGGAGAGTCATTTACATGTTATTGTTTTTTAATAATACTACTTGTATCAGTATTTTATTATGTGAGTGCAGTTTGTAAGAATTCTGACTTCATACCTACATCCTCCTTTTCCAACTGATGTGGAAAATGGCAAATTTCCTGCACTTCCTGAGCTCAACAAGAACAAAGTGAATTGGTGTGACATCATTTCATCAATTATTATCGACTGGTGCCACCATTTCAACTGACATTCCACAGTTGAAAAAGTGTCTCTTTCTGTATTCAGCTTTGCATAAATGGATCATAAAACCGAAATGAATGATCAAGTGTATGGCATAGCTTGACTACACTCCTGTGTAATTATAAGCCGGATGAAGGGACATGCAATCAATTGCAAAATCCATGAGTTTCTCCTTTTAGAACACATGGGTAGACAGCCAGCCATCCTTCATGTGCCCTTTTTGACTGATGCACCTACTTCCTGTCTACAACATAGACGTTGGAGACCAAACTGCATGCACACACGTTAGATCCTGCATAGTATATTATGGTTGTCTAAACATGATGATGGTGGAACCAGGAATAAGTATCAGTCATTCTGCTGACACTACAAGCGTGTATGATTGAGTTTTAAGAGGGCTACATCTGAGTGCTTGAGCCCTGGATTGGAATTGCAGCTGCAGGCCCTGACAGCTGATGGCAGCTACTTTCTGAGCAGAACGCAGAGGTTAGATATTTTAATAAAACAAGCATGACTCTCTGTCTCTATCTGCAAGAAATCCCCAGGAGGTAACATTTGTTTTTTATGTTCAAATAAATGAAATGGCTTGAGCAGTCGTTCCCCTTACAAATCTCTTCTCCGTGTTTTGTGGTCATTTTAAAATGTTAGAATCAAACAAATATAACCTCAGTAAATACACAATATAGAAAAAAGCAATCCAAACCAGCCTGATTGCACACCTTGTGGAAAAACAACAAAAAAAGAAAAAAAAAACTGTTGTTAACTGTGCGATAATTTGAAATGAGCCTCTAACTTTATTGTGGATTACGGTGACCAGATGTCTCCGATGAGGTGAGATGATTAATAATAGTAATAATAATAATATGTATGAGATCATTCCACACTTATTCCACACTAATCCCAGAATAAAAAAATAACCAATTTCCAATAAGCATGTGAATCAAAACTCTTATTTTAACTATTAAAATTTAAGTTTTCAGGTTATAACTTGTGAAGTTTTTAGAAGGGAATGTGATTATATTGTGTCTGTTTTAGAATACTGTAAGATTGATGGAGCGAGGAGGAATAAAATAGGGAGAGTGATAGAAAGAAGAACTGTTCTTTCCACTGTTCGAAAAAACTGTGGAAGAAAAGGAAGATCAATCTGCTTAGAAGAGTAAACAGCGAGCAGGTAGAAGTCAGAAGAGAGCTAGAAAGAAAAGGATCTGAGTAACGAGCCAGGTACACCTGGATTAATCAGCTTGTCCAGCAAAAAAAGATGCTATATATTTGGGCTGCTGGATCACATAGGGAACACTTTTCCTATTTCTGCTTCATTCTATCTCCCTTATTCCACTCATTACTGTATGTCAACTTCCACTCATTATTTCATGTTTTCTCTGCTTTTTGTCATCCTGTTAGCTTCATCCGGTCTGTTCCTGTTCGGCTGTGCCTCATCTTTGCTTGAAATGTCATGTTGGGCTGCTGCCATCAACATCTCTGTTTATACATATATGAGCTTGGCCATTTTCCAGTGAAGGCCGATTTCTTTTACTGTAACAAAATTGGCTTGGAGCTCGTCTGCCTGCCTGTGTTTTTCATGGACACCTGTGAAACTAGTTTACGGTTACCATTTTCTTCTATTTCTATGTCTGCTTCTGTCTCCTTGAACTCCAGTCGGTCTCGGGGGATGGGCGCTCACTCTGATTTTTCCACTCCACTGTTGCTACATGCATGCATAATATCGCAGGTCATCACCGCAGGCTAATCCAGGAAGAACATGTCTTGCAAGTAAACTCCAGCATCAGATGCTCAGAAACTTGTGAGTCACTGCTTCTGATGCGTCAAGATGTGCTGCTCCTGCAGCTCTAGAATGTGCTCTAGGACCTTGTGATGCGCCTCGGTGCATGTCAACCATAGACTTTGCTTGTAAGGCGACTGCTTCTGCGTCTGGTGTGAATGAAGGATAACGAGCTTTGGTCAGCATAAAAGCGCCTACTGCTTCATTTTTGATGCTTGTACATATTAAAGGTATAATGAAGAATGTTCTTTTTCTGGATGGTTCATCAAAATAAGGGGTTCTCCTGATTGTCAATCATTCTGGTTATATGTTTCTGTGCATGCGCACTTTCAGGTATATATATATTTTTTTGACGCCACTACCGGCCCCCCCTTTTTTTTTTCCAACAGTAGGCTGACAGGAAAGGGGGCATGAGAGAGGGGGAAGAAATATGCGGTAAAGGACCACAGGTCGGACTCTAACCCGGGTCGGCCGCGTCGATGACCAAGCCCTCCGTACATGGGTCGTGCGCGCTAACAACTGCGCCACCTGCACGCCCATTTTCAAGTATATGTGTGTGGTGAGTGACGGTTTCAGCCAGTCATTTTGGCTCTCCTTTCTCACCGCGGTTCTTTAAAAATGACCGAAGGTTGTAAAAGAAAAAGTGTTGTATGAGAAGAAGAGGAAGGCCTTTAGAAGAGAGAAACAACATCAGAGTGTTTTTGGGAGATTCTTTAATGCGATGGTTTACATTGAAGGCACAGGCCGGGCTTCCCACTGATGCCTTGGTTGCAAAGTTTCTACTCGAAAGGTAAAGTTTTGCACGCTATTTGGAAAAATCCATTTCACATCACTGTTAGTGAAACGAGGAGAAATGGGCTTGTGCAGTAAAGTGGACCAAAAATTCTTGAAAATCCACTCCAGTAACGTGTGTCCAGATGCATCTTATGCGTCTGTTGCTCCTGTGTTGAATGGCAGAGAGTGACTTTGCTATATTTGCTGTTTTAAGCTGGTAAAAAAAGTAGTTCTATTATATTTTTAAAATACAAAGTACATCTGAAAACACCTTCTGTGCAGTCAGTTCATCAAGAATACGATCCTGCCTAAAAATATTATTTTGCTGTTGGAGGAGCTCAGACACCCTCATACTGGCAGTGCGCTGTCACTGGGAATCCCAGCAGCAGCTAGGGATAGTTTCCACTACCCTTCATGGCAGCTGGATGAAGATGTTAGCGTTTTTCTTGTACTTGGTAAAAACTACAGGCACCAGAATAATAAAAGAGAAGATATTTTGCCAACAGGTTTCAACATTTTAAGTTAATTTAAGCGTTAATAAACTGTTTCAGAGGAGTGATCATAGTTCTCTACATCAGCAGTGCTGTGTCTGTCACCCGACCGGATCTCAGTTTAGCTTCTATGATGGGTTGTTGTGGCGCATCAATGAGCAAAACTTTTTCCAACTCCAGCATCTGCTGATTATGAAGCGAGTCACACTTCATGAGATGCTGCTTCAGCTGCTCAGACGCGTCAACATGCGCCGCTCCTGCAGCTTGAGACGTGTTGCAGGACCTTTTGATGCCCATTGATGCACGTCAACCTGTCAAGAACCGGGGACAGATGGAAAGTTCAAAACGTTTATTAAATAATGAAAACTAAAGTGGAGCTGTGGCTTGCAGACACTGCAGGATGGGGAGAGGGGCACTGCCCAATCACAGACACTCTGCAGGAGAAACACAGGTAAGTGACCACAATCATCTGACAGAAGATGATTATCTGAGTTGGCTACTTACCTGGTTTAACAGTCCAGTCCAAGAATGTCCCTAAGTGCTGCAGTCCCAGAGGACATGCTGGAAGCCGATCCGGGCCAGGGATCCAGAACAGACAGGAACAGGATCCAGATCAGGCAGGAACAGAACAGGTGTCAGGATCCAGACTTCCAGGCATCCACAAGCTCCCAGGAGGGTTCAGAGTCTGACAGGGTCCGAAAGCATGACCAGGTGGTCACGCACAGGAGCAGACAGGATGAGGTGCAGACAGGCAGGCTCAGTGGAAGAGGCTAGACGAGAAAGGACGTGGAACCAGAACTTGATGCAGGACTTTAAACTGGTCTCCTCCCTGGAGCCAGGCTTACTGAGATCAAAACTGAACCTCCCCCCATAATGAGCCAAAAACCCAGAGGACTCTGCGGGGGAGGAACAGTGGACGATCAGGAGACGAGACAAACACAAAAACCCTCTTTCCACTGGCCGCCAGGATCCAGGACATGAACCAAGCTAAAAACCGAACGGACAGACTAACCGAAAGACAAGTAATGATCTGAGCAAACAGGCCAGATCATGACACAACCATAGACATTTAAGCCAGCTGGATCCTCTGCTCCTGTTAGGTGTAAACATAGCATTTGTTGTAAATGTAGCATTAGATCAGCAGCAAAACAGTTTTAAGACAGATATTGAAGAAATAAAAAATCCCAAATTTAAATGTAAAACAAAGTAATATTAAACTAGCACAGCATAGATCTAGTTTATACAATCTAAATGTAAGTGGATGATTTTGAGGGAAGTTATGCTAGATATTGTAGGAATCGCTTTTTACCTTCCATTCAGAGATAAAAATAAGGAATCAAGGATGGAGAGATGGAGTGATGCCAACTAGACAGGAGGGATGGAGGGAAGGAAGGGGCATTAATGCAGATCAAAGAAATGGTAGCGACAGATTCAGCCGATAGGCATGAGGAAGAGGGTGGAGAGATCGAAGCGGGCAGAAAAGCAGAGGCAGGGAACTCAGCAGGTGATCCCAGCATGTCTGCCTCCTCTACTGCAGGATCTGATGCTCAGCCAGGGGAATGATGACACAGCCACTATGCAACAGCGGCCAATCTTTTTCCACAGGGCAGAACAGGAAACAGTCCTATTCAAAGACGCCTTCTCATATTTCCGAAATATTAACAAACTAGGGCAAAGATACTTCCAAAGTCTCAGATTTAACATCAATTTTTAAGGTGTTTATAAAATTAGATGAGACAAACTTGATATGGACCGGGTTAAACGTAAAATCTAGGCCTCAGTAATACCCGAATAGAAAAAAAAAATTCCTTTATTGTCCCACAATGGGGAAATTGTGAGACACAAGAAATTTGGTTTTGCCAGCCACAAGAAAAAAAGGGCGTCATTTTGTTGTCACTTCTTGCTCTCGACACATCCTCTGGGCGGTAAAATATAATTATTTTTTATGATTCTTAATATAATGCATTTTGCTCTCCTCATAATCCTCGTCATCAATCAAAATATGCCTCCTCTGTGTTGCTGTTGCGGTTTATTTGCAGGTGTGGCGTACGCTACCATGGATGGGACTTTTCTGTGAGTCTGGTTGCAGAATTTCTCGCAAAGTATGAATACTTGGAGGCAAAACAAACTTTTTTCCTGCTATCTTTAGAACACAAACAAATGCTTTATCGAGTTTGAAGCAGCCTTTAAAGAGCAGTCCTGGTGCTACGTCTTCTTCAAACCAATCATTTAATTATTGATAACCGTAGTCTTTGAGGAGCCAAATATAAAAAACATAAACGTTTCACTGTAAAATGTATATTATTTAGCACACTTTCATGACATTTATTGTTTTCTTTTTTTAACATTCTACATTGTGTATCTACATATACAAATATATAAATTATAATTGTATGTGTAAATCTTAAATTATATCGAAATTTTAATATCTATCTCCCATCTTAACACATTCTAAATTAGCTATAAAGCCTATAAAATGCCTAATTGCAAACTCTTCAATATAAACTCTTTGTCATGATTCTGACCTTTTCTGGACTTTTTGGTTCTGTTTAAGTTTTCTTTTTGAGTTTTCAGTTACAATTTAATTTATATCATTCTGAGTCTTGGTTTTATTTCCATTTGATGTTATTCTAGTTGTTTTCTGGTTGTATTTGAGTACTTATGTATTTCTAGTTTACTCTCTATTGCCTGCCTGTACTACAGGTGCTGGTCATAAAATTAGAATATCATGAAAAAGTAGATTGATTTCAGTAATTCCATTTAAAAAGTGACACTTGTATATTATATTCATACATTACATACAAACTCATATATTTCAGATGTTTATTTTGTTTAATTTTGATGATTACAAATGACAACAAATGAAAATCTCAAATTCATCATATCAGAAAATTAGAATATTGTGAAAAGGTTCAAAATTGATGGCCCCTGGTGCCACACTCTAATCAGCTAATTAACTCAAACCACCTGCAAAAGCCTTTAAATGGTCTTTCAGTCTAGTTCTATAGGCTACACAATCACGGGGAAGACTGCTGACTTGACAGTTGTCCAAAAGACGACCATCGACACCTTGCACAAGGAGGGCAAGACACAAAAGGTCATCGCTAAAGAGGCTGGCTGTTCACAGAGCTCAGTGTCCAAGCACATTAATAGAGAGGCGAAGGGAAGGAAAAGATGTGGTCGAAAAAAGTGTACAAGCAAGAGAGATAACCGCACCCTGGAGAGGATTGTGAAACAAAACCCATTCAAAAATGTGGGGGAGATTCACAAAGAGTGGACTGCAGCTGGAGTGAGTGCTTCAAGAACCACCACACACAGACGTATGAAAGACATGGGTTTCTGCTGTCGCATTCCTTGTGTCAAGCCACTCTTGAACCACAGACAGCGTCAGAAGCGTCTTGCCTGGGCTAAAGAGAAACAGGACTGGACTGCTGGTGAGTGGTCCAAAGTCATGTTCTCTGATGAAAGTAAATTTTGCATTTCCTTTGGAAATCAAGGTCCCAGAGTCTGGAGGAAAAGAAGAGAGGCACTTCATCCACGTTGCTTGAAGTCCAGTGTAAAGTTTCCACAGTCAGTGATGGTTTGGGGTGCCATGTCATCTGCTGGTGTTGGTCCATTGTGTTTTCTGAGGTCCAGGGTCAATGCAGCCACATACCAGGAAGTTTTAGAGCACTTCATGCTTCCTGCAGCTGACCAACTTTTTGGAGATGCAGATTTCATTTTCCAACAGGACTTGGCAACTGCACACAGTGCCAAAGCTACCAGTACCTGGTTGAAGGACCATGGTATCCCTGTTCTTAATTGGCCAGCAAACTCTCCTGACCTTAACCCCATAGAAAATCTATGGGGTATTGTGAAGAAGAAGATGCAATACACCAGACCCAACAATTCAGAAGAGCTAAAAGCCACTATTAGAGCAACCTGGGCTATCATAACACCTGAGCAGTGCCACAGACTGATCGACTCCATGCCACGCCGCATTGCTGCAGTAATACAGGCCAAAGGAGGCCCAACTAAATACTGAGTGCTGTACATGCTCATACTTTTCATGTTCATACTTTTCAGTTGGCCAACATTTCTATAAATCCTTTGTTTTTATTGGTCTTCAATAATATTCTAATTTTCTGATATGATGAATTTGAGATTTTCATTTGTTGTCATTTGTAATCATCAAAATTAAACAAAATAAACATCTGAAATATATGAGTTTGTATGTAATGTATGAATATAATATACAAGTTTCACTTTTTAAATGGAATTACTGAAATCAATCTACTTTTTCATGATATTCTAATTTTATGACCAGCACCTGTAGTCTCCTCTCCACTAGCTCCCTTTTAGTTGATTCTGTCCACACCTGCTCCCTATCAGCTGATTAGCCCATTCATTGTTCTGTCTCCCATATATACACCTCCTGTGCAGTTCCTCATTGAAGGATTGTCTTCACAACTGCATTCCCTTGGTTTAATTCCTCACTAGTGTTTCATTGTTTTCTGGTTCCTGGGTTTCTTGTTGATCAGGTCTGGAATATGTTTTTGGTATTTTTACTTCTTCAATAAATTAAAGCTACAGTGTGTAATAATTACAGGGATATAGAGTCAGAAATGTAATATATTATACATAACTATGTTATTTATCATCATCTACGAGCTCAGCCTCTTAACCTTAATATTTGCGTTGCCTTAGAATTCGTTATTTATAATTACATAGGAGCGGGTCTCGCAGCCATGAAGGCAGACATCTTTGCGCTACGGCAGCACAGAGCCAACAAACTAGCGATTGCGAGATCGCCCATTACGCTCGAAAGTAACTACAGCAAGTTGAGAGAGATGAACTGAGACGGTACTGAACAATAGATGGCAGTATTAAAATTATCTATGTAAGCAAACCTCATCTCTTGAGAGGGTAGGTGACGCGGACGTCGTGGAAGACATTTTGTCCCGTAACGCTCGCCGTACTGTTGGGGGGGAGAAGCGGTGGGGGGAGATGTTCATGTTGCTGCGGTCTGCAGTCTGGACGTTAGATGTCGCTGAAAATTACACATTGTAGCTTTAAGCAAGAAATCATCTCTCTCTTCAGCTCTGCATTTGGGTCCTCAATAAGTATCCACTAATCCTGAAACTCAAACATGCATCACATGCTATTTCATCACTTTATTGTTGGTGTTCTTTAACTTTTCATATGTGTACATAGTTGCTATATTAAAATTGGGTGACTAGAACACAGACCAAGCTGCATCAGTTCAAACATGACTCAAAGTTTTTTTTTTTTTTTTTTTATATATAGGTCTTTTTTGAACAGAAGTACCAAAGACATTCTTGAGAAAAGGCAAGTGTTGTTGTATTATATTTGTTCTACATCATGTCAACCACAAATGCAGAACATTTCAGACCTTTAGCTACAACAGTTCCAGAGCTGTGGGGTATGCAACTTTTTGTGTCAGCTTGGAGCTGAGTGCAATGGCAATTTTACCAGTGGATTTTTTTGCGTTCTGAATTATTACCCCAACTTAAGGTCGCAGGCGAGTTTTAAAAACATGTTTAACTTGGATTTCAATGATTCGTAATTGTTATATTTTGAATGTAAGTTGCTGCATAGAGTTCTCAGTTTGACAATGATTTAAGCTGGATTCTCCCTTTAATTTGTTGTCCTGACACACAGCAGTTGGACATGTTCACAGAACATCATATCAGTCCCAAAGTTATTTAATTAAATCCAATAAAGTATTAATTGCATAACTTTAGTCATAACCATATGTAAGGGTAGAAAGGCAGTAGAACGACCGATAAATCGAGAACTCTGCCTTATTTGAAGTAGTTAGAATATCTTGAGGTTCTGTTCATGATAATTACAATAAAACGTATATGTTAGAGCATTGTAAGCACATTTTTACTTTATTTTCATTTGTGCTTGTGGATAAAATAAAAGAGAAATAATTAACTTTTTTATTTTTTTTTATTTAGATTAATATTTCTTATAAAGTCCAATTGCTCTGTAGACTTTTAACAGAAAGTGTGGCGAGCTTAGGATCAACATCCTAAACCTTCTGGCTTAAAGTATTTTAACATGTAAATTGTAGAAGCTTTTGTCTCAGCAGGAGTTCTCCAGACCTTTGACCTTTTCTAAGCATTGGTCTCTGTACCTTTTAAAAAATTAATTTCATTCAGCCCTGATATAAACATATTGAATTATCAGGTTTTTAAACTGCTTGGATCAGGAAAAACAACGTTTAACTTGAGGATAAAGGCTGTCTCATGTTTTAACTAACTAATGGCAGTCAGTATTTTTATTGTGTCTGACACCAGGTGGATTATGTTGCTTCACGATGAATCAAACAAAAGCTAATACTAATCCAGCATGAGGCTCCAGCGTGAGGTCTTACACTCCGGATTAATTTGCAACATTCCCCAACCAGCCTAATCCTCAAGGAGGCAGCCGGGATGGTAGCCTAACTGACAGTTTCTGCCTCGTTACGGCTGGGTGATGTGCTTCACCTGGCTTTTCCCCTTGGAAAATCCATTCTGATGAGAGAGACAAAGCAAAGTTATTACACACAGAATAAAGTGTTGGAAAAAACTTTGCCAGCAGCTTTTATTTGGCAGCCATTAGACCTGTCTGGAAGCTTTTTGGAGTATGTTCCGCTCCTCTTAAGGTTCAGGTTTTGACATTTTGAAATCAATAGGAGGCAGGGAAATGTTTTCTTTGTGTACAGTTTCGTGATGAGGGGGTGAAAACACTTCAATCAGGCCTGCAGAGGACTTGACACAGGAGACGGAGGGATCGATCCATAATGAGTGGAGCTCTACCTGGGGTTCCACTCAACACGCATCTCTTCTTAGCAACTTCAGATTCAGCAAATACACCAACTGCACTTCCTTTCCACATTACATCGACCCAATAAAGTATATTTATCTGAAAACTGGAACCCTGGTTTTCCAGCAGATTTTAGACCACTTAAAAAAGTATTTTTTCTCTTTAAAAGTGGGATATGAGTTTATTACGACTGTTCACACACTTTAACAGACTCAAATACTGGGTTTCAGATTCATTTCACTCTGGTTTACAGAACTCTCATTGCCGGCATCATTTATGAGATTTTTGGCAAAGATATGTCAAATCATATCCTTCACCACCAAATAGAGTAAAGAATAATTCTTAATGTTTGCTTATAATATTCTACACTTTCTGAAAAAAAAAAAAAATAATAAATATATATATATATATATATATATATATATATATATATATATATATATATATATATATATATATATATATATATATATATATATATATATATATATATATATATATATATATATATATATATTGTTTTTTATGAAAACAGAAATGCATGTGAAAATTTGCCAGTGATACATTAGCAATTATTGTTAAAGAGGGAATAAGCTTTCCTCAAGGTAAGAACGGCTTCATACAAAAAATTAACATTAAAGTGAACATTTAACCTGTAGTTGAGCTTAATTTTTTTTTTAAACCATTTCTTTAGTCTCTGGACAAAAACATGCCATGACTCAAATCCTTAAGAACAGTTCCTACACATTTCATGATCTATTGGTTATTTCTTGCTGACCAGACTTTTTGAACAAGACGATGTACTTCACGTTTTCCTTGAGAAGCACCAGAATTTTTTCAGGGTTTATATTCTGCAGATTTTCTTTCCAAACATGCAAAAGCACACCAGACTGCAGTCATCTCATCAAGTGAGTGATCAGAACAAGTGATCTGAACATGATTACTTGATGAGATGACTGCAGTCTGGTGTGCTTTTGCATGTTTGGAAAGAAAACCTGCAGAATCTAAACCCTGAAAAAATTCTGGTGCTTCTCAAGGAAAACGTGAAGTACATCGTCTTGTTTAAAAAGTCTGGTCAGCAAGAAATAGCCAAGAGATCATTATCTATACCAAAAACGAACCTGTTTGCAGTGGTTTAATGAATTTAGCTTCAATCAGTAAAAAAATAAAAATTATTTCATCATTTTCACTGAGTCCGGAAAAGACCATTTTTGCCCAGATATAGTAACCCCTCCCTCCTGCCATCTTCCGGCAGTGACGTCACGGTGCGGTTAGCCTAGCGCCATTCTCCCCGCTTTACAAGCAAAATCAATGGGAACTACTAGACACATCTGCAATCAACAACAATTATTGAAGATTTCCAGAGGACTTCACCATTGAAAGTCACCAGAGCTATAGTGAAACTCATAATGCCCACGTGCACGGCAGCTGGATGTTGGAATATATCCAGTAAAAGTGAAAAAAAAGATTTGTTATTTCACCTTTACTTTCATGATCCTCCATGGACGGTTTTGTTGTTGGATTGCCAACTTGAGGATTTGCCATCGAACTTCTGGCCAGAGAAAATGGATCCGTTACTGTGCATGGTTGTTTGCAGCCACACAACCATTTCTGGAACCAGTTTGACACCCCTGGTAATTGATCAATGTGTGTCAAGAGTGTTTTTATTGAGTTTAAAGTAGAAGAATTGAATCCCTAAAACTCAATATGAAAAACTGAAATTTGATAAAGATTGAAAATCTAAAATCTGTAAAAAAAAAAAAATTTCACCATAAAAGAATTTGCAAAAGAATTTCCTAAATTTAAATTTTTTTTTAAAAGAAATAATTCTAAAGAATAAAATAAATAAAGAATACAGAAAAATAAAACAAAAAACACTATGGTTGCATTTACTGTATAATGCCCTGCGATGGACTGGCGACATGTCCAGGGTGTAACCCGCCTCTCGCCCGTAGACGGCTGGGGAAAGGCACCAGCACCCCTTGCGACCTGCTTTGGATAAGCGCGATGGATGGATGGATGGATGGATGGATGGATGGATGGATGGATGGATGGATGGATGGATGGATGGATGGATGGATGGATGGATGGATGGATGGATGGATGGGTGTATTTATGATATATTTATATATAATTTTCAAAGTTTCATTCATAGATACATTTTTTTTATTTCCTTTTTAGAATTAGTTATTTTCTTGCAACAATTACAGAACAAAGTTCACTCCATATACATTACCTACATTTCTATTCATACCTTCAAATCCTGTGGTATTTATTATGATGGCAATAAAATTATTTGAAAATGTATACAATTAAATGGGTCAAAGAAGGTTTATTTATGAGGCACATTTCAGTAGCAGTACATTGAAAAACAATATGAAACACACATTGCATATAGGTAATTAAATAATTAATGAACATGAATAATTAAAGTGATCTATGATAAATTATTAATGTGTTGAGATAATTATGAAAAAATAAAATTATTTTAATCAAATAACAGACTTAAATTAATCATGTTTAAGAGCACATTCAAAGACTTTTCTAAACAAAAAAGTTTTAATCTTTATTTAAAGTCACTGTTTTACAGTTTTCTGCAAGTTTGTATGGACAGAAACTTTTGTCTCATGAAACTGAATTAAAGTTGCCCTGAGTGAATCTGTTTATGGAAAATTATGAATTAAATATATCAGTTTAACTGTGAATCTCACTAAACTGAATCTGTGTTTAATCATGTGAAATTAAACAAAAAAACAAGAACAATAATAGTTAGACAGGTATTTAAATTTGCTTTGAAACTGTATTCTATTGCATTGAAAATGCTGTTTTGACCAAGTTCGCATTCAGTTCTAAATTTTTCATTTATTTTTTTGCCACACTTTTATTCCTGGAAAAAAACAGTTTTTAGGCTGCAAGAAACCTGAGACTGGATTTGAGGTTCACCTTCCAGCAGGACCACAACCCACCGAAAAAGAAATATTTGGAAACAGTGGAAAAGGTTTAGATCAATGGCAGACATGTGTTAGAATGGCTCGTCAAATTCTAGACTGAAACACATTTGTCATCCTGTGAAGACATGAAAAGTGACATTTACAGATGTTCTCCACCTGAACTTAAGTTATTTCCCCGAAACTGATTAAAATATATTTAAATCTCTACATAAACACAGTTGGTAGAGCCATACCTGCAGCTGTAATTTGCAGAAAAAGGTAATTGTAGTATTAACTCTAGAGGACTGAATAGAGCTTTGTCTCCTAGCATTTCAATACTAAGGTGTACTTATCTGCTTTTGTGGGTCAAAATAGGCTATAAATATTCTCTTGTTGTCCTCTTATCTTAATCATCTTCCCTCCCTCCTCACTAAGACGGCCCCAGCAACCTCTCCAGATATTTATCGGCCATTTCAAAAGATGCCATTGTATCATCAAGTTAGCCTAGTTAATTAAGCATCAGTGGCCCTCGTCTCTTGCATTCGCATTCCCCCTGGGCCCCACAGCTGCTCTGGTTATTGAGGTTAAGTGCTAAAGCATGTTCCCCTTTACAACACGACTTACAGCGGTAGAGTGCCAATAGATTTCTAGTCACCCTGCAGAAAGTGTCTCAGTAATTTGTAGAGGGAAACAGAAAGTGAGAGCTGAAAGAGGCGTGCATTTTGTTTTTATGAAAACATGACAAAAACATTTTATTCTACAATCACTGCAGCAGACTTTTTTATGTTTCTATGTTTTAGACATTTTTGTACCTTTGTAGAAACCTGCATATAATTTGTGTGTTTTGATTTTCTGCTGGTGCTCCTGATATGGTTTCCTCTCTGTTCATGACTTTAAAATGCACAGATGAAAACTTTTTTATTCATACTCAGTGCTGTTGCTAACTGATTTTTTTTTTTTTTTTTTTTCAAGACTGAAATTCAGAAAAAGGGAAAAATTGTAGTGAACCATTCTGCTTGTAATTTACTACAGTGAAAAAAAAATCAACACTTCTGGCAGAAAGTATAAATTAAAATAATAAAATTCTGCCACGTAGTAATTTACAGTACAAGTGTAAGTTATAAATTCTGCTCCGGTCAGAGCCCAATGCACAATGAACAATGGCTCTAACTGTTCTAATGTACAATAACTTTAGGGCAATGATCCCAATTCTTCAAAAACCGCTAATGCTATATTATCTATAGCACTAGCAAAGGTCTCACTTTTCTCAGTATGTCTTATACTTATGATGATTTAATTGCACTATAATAATGTAGTTATGAGAAAAGAAAACTTTGCATCAGATGACTCAAACTCAAAAGTCTGTCTCCATTAAGTTTTTCCCTTCCTTAAAAGTGTCTTTGAGCTAATAATATACCTGTGGAAGACTAGAGAATCCAAAACATTGATATCAAATCAGACTGTTGCTGCAGTAAACCACTGCTTCCTTCATTTGGCTCAGACGCTGTGAAAAACAAAACTGTCACTGCTGACGCTCATTATTATGGCTAAACATGCAGAAGAATCTCAAGCTTATGTCTTTAAAAAGCTGTTCTCTTTTTAAAGCTCTTTAGAAAAAAAAAAGTTTTTCTTTAGATGACAAACTTCACTCTCACAAATAACAGCTATTGCCTCTATGTTCCATACTACAGATATCAACATCCAGGGAACAGTTTCTCTGTGGAGTGAATTTGTTCCACTATTATTGGATGCAAAAACATTTTGGAAACGAAAGCTTGAATAAAATAAAAAAAAGGTTTTAAAAGAAACTTTACTGTTTTGTCAGATTCTATTTTTTCAGGCACTTTATCTTTCCTTTTTTTTTCAGCTTCATTTTTTTCCCCAGATATATATTTAATATGAGCAAATATTGTTTTCTGTTTCCTTTTTTTAGATTGTGTTTCACAGGCCACATTCTCTTCTCTTCAAACCCGATAGAAACACACACTTTTGAGGCGTACATTGACAAACAAAAAAGTAAAAACGAGTCTTTGCTCCTTCTTTCCAATGAAAGCCAGCCCCCAGAAGATCTGTAAAATGCAGTTTGAAAAGAGAGCTTTTTATAAAACTCAATCTCGAAAGAGAGAAATCTGAAAACATAAAGTTTGAACATATACTTGGAAAAGTAAAATAATAAAATAAAAACCAGGTGTTCCATATAGCTTAAGTACTAACTCCATGCTTTACACTGCAAAAAATTTGAATCTTTATAAGTCATTTTTTCTTAAAATACGTGCATTTTTTCTTGGATTGAGGAGGTAAATGAGACACTTTGCCAGTGGAACAAGACAATTTACATTTAAAATAAGAAAAAAACTATTGCATTGTCTTATTTCAAGTGCATTTTATCTAATTATCTTATTTCAAGAGTAAAAATACTAATTCCTTTGGCAAATCCTCTTACTTACCTACTCAAATTAAGGGTAAATACACTTAATTTAAGTAATTTTTACTTATTTCTAGATTGTTTTTGCAGTGTAGAAGTTGGATATACACTAAAATACCTTATTTTATCCTAGGAGTATTTAGCTTTTATCCATACAGCTTCTTTTATTGAGATCCAAGACCTCATTTACAAGTGAGACCTGTTTATAGAGCATAACTACTTTGCGAGTTTTTCATCTGCCTCAGAAAGACTGCCATTCCTTCATTATTTCTCTGATTGGAGCAAGTCTCAGACATGCTGCCAGTGTTTGTGAGAGCAGCAGTTCTGGTTTAAAATTACAATATTTACCAAACTGATTTTTCTTCTTCTATTCAAAAAATCACCAATCATCTGTGGTTATAAAGTTGAGGAGTCTTCCTGCTAGCAGACAGACTGCAGCGGAAATGTTCTGTTATTTCCATCCGTCAGTAGAATATAAATATCTAAAAACATTGTTATATTTACTGCTAGTCTTTCTATAATTTGTTGTCAAATACTAAACAACCACTAAAATACTACAAAAAAAAAAAAAAACCTAAATCACTACTAAAGTGGGATTCTCTTCCCCTAAATCTGTGGTTCTAAATCTTTTTGGGATGTCTCTCCCCCTATCCATTATCTGGGTCCCTAACCACCTGTTTCAAAAAAAGATGGAGGCTACTTGCTCTGAATATATAAATATGCTCGCAAGAGTAATTTTTTCAGTGCATAAACTTTAAAATACTCAACAAAAACAAAATTCCAAATCGAAAACATGCAAGAATTGCCTCAACGATGGAGACTGAACAGCTTCCATCTTTGTCTGACATTTAAAGTTGCAGAACGGTAGCCGGTACTTTCTTTTGCAATGTTAGGGAACTTTAGCTAACTCTCCTATATTTAAAATAATAAGTCACACTGCTTTCAGCACAGGTTAAGATAAAACAGATCTGAAAAAAGAACAAATGTTAAATATTTTGTATTTACCATATAATTGTAGGGTGACCAGACGTCCTCTTTTTCCCGGACATATCCTACCTTTCACAACTAAAAAAAGGTCCAGGGGGAATTTCAAAATCGTTTGGGATTTTGCTTGGCATCAGTGCAGCAGTGGCTGCAGTGGAAGGCATAAGCATAGAGAATTATGCTATGATTGAGCAGATTAACTGGTATAGTAATCAATAACATATTACTTCATATTGTAAAGAAACATATTAGTTTTGAATAACTATAAACATAATATGTTACCTTTCAGTTTGCAGAGACTCACACAGAGAAAATGTACAATTAGAAAAGCTGTATTCAGTTTAGTTTATTTATACAGCATCAATCACCAACACATGCCACCCAAAGGCACGCCACTGAGACCACCCGACCAGATCATAGTCAGATTGGTCAAAAGTTCTCTGTCTGAAGAAAACCAGCTGACATCGACTTATTGACTCTTCTGCAAGCCCTCAGACCAAGGAAGCTCGTAGCGACAATGGAGAGGAAACCTAAATTTTAACAGGAAGAAACCTCCAGCAGAACCAGATACCGTGTGAGTGGCCATCTGCCATCTGGGGTTTAAGGAGATAGAGTGGGACTGATAGAGAGACGTGATAAGGTGGAAATGAGTGAAACTTCACTTGCATGCAGGAGTGAAGATAGACCAGGAGCTAAATTATGGGGATCTTGAAAGAGGAGGTGCTGTACCGACTTTGATTGGTTGAGCTGAACAAGGGACGTCTGCCCTGACCCATCCTCACGACCTTCTACAGAAGCACAATAGAGAGCGTTCTGACCTACTGTATCACTGCATGGTGTGGGGGCTGCAGCGGCGCAGACTGGAAGAAGGTGAGAACTGCAGAGATCATCAGGGCTCCTCTTTCCTTAATAAAAGACATTTTATTAAGGATGCATGTTGAGTCCATAACATTATCCATGACCCCTCACACCCCCAACATGGGCTGTTCTCTGAAGCTGAATGTTGAGAAAAACTGAAAAAAAAGTTGAATGTTGAAAAGAAAAACTCTAAATCATGTCAAAGTATCAAACTGACCATATCAATGCATTTTTTTTTTTTTTGCACCATGTTTTTTTTCTCTCAATGTTTAGATTTTATCACTGCTGCACTTTAAGAAATAGAAATGTCATGAGTGTGTTGCGTCCACAGAGCTGTGTATTGGTTTGGGGGTTGTTTTCAGGGTAGGCCAGGCAGGTATAGCTCCCAGCTGGCACTCATCAGCCGCAATCAAGGAAGCAGTATTTAGAAGAGTGGATTCCCTGAGGCAGATGACAGAGAGTTACCTAATACTAGTGGTAACTGGGTTCCTCGTCAAAGACTTCCAAGTCATAGTTGTACTTGTTCACATGCTCTTACTTACCAGTCATGTTTGTCTGATTCCTCCTTAGTTTACCTTCTGCTGAAAGCTGGATCAACTGAATTCAGTGTATTTATAAGGCGCACCAATTCACAAAAAATGTCATCATAAGGCACTTTACAGTTCACCAGATCATACAGTCAGATTGGTTCAAACTTTTCTATCTAAGAAAGAAAACAGTTGATTGCATCGTTTGAATGTTCAGTGGAGGATTTTTGCACATTTTTAAAAGACCTGCCCTCTCCAGCTGCACAAAAACATTTAAAAAACTGTCATATGTGGACGCACTGTATATACTGTATATATCCCATATACCTTTTTCTTCCTCTGGCATCTTCTTCTTCTCCTTTGACTATTTAAGCTGATGTAACAAGTAAATTTCTCCACTGTGAGATCAAAAAAGTCAGTGGATCAATCAACCCTGTACCCGCTCCCGAGAGGGAATGCCTATTAAAGGAGTGCGAGAGATGCACGAGCACATTTCTCCTCGTACACGCTCTGTTTACAAGTTGTTTTGCTCATACAAGCTTACTTTCCAAAAAATATTTGCAATTTTTCCACTATTCACCACTAGTAAGTGAAAATTGGGACGAACACGTAGGATGGCCTTATGTAAACATATCACCTAAATGATTGCAAATTAGGAGGACCAATTATTTTTGATGATTCACCTGGAAAAAGAACATCCTCTACTATACCTTTAAATGTCTTTTTGGAAGAAACTTGACCAACACTGGAGAGGTGAGGCTGAAGTAAATCTTCCTGTCTGAATTTTTGCAAAAGAAAAGCTAAGAAAAAAATAATATATACAAAAAGACTCTTCAGGAGTTGAAATTAGAGGTTTCAGGCTAGAGTTCGAGTTTTGACTAGAGACTAAATTCTTGACCGTCTTTGTTTCAGACTTGACTCAGGGCTTAAAAATCTAGAATTATGTGTGACTTGGCCTCTATGATGATTGATTTATTGGCTTCCCAGGAAACAGAAAATGCAGTCAATCAGAAACACATTTCTATTGATCTGCATTGACATTAGCAACATTTCTATTGGTCAAGTGCAAGCGTTTATATTGGGTTTGAACTGAAGAGAATTTAATCTGTGAAATGCATTTTTATAAGAATGCAATTCAGTAAACTCTATCTCCATTAAACCAATTAAGATAAAAATTGAAAATATGAAATATGTCACTATAATTTACAAAAGAAATAAAAAATCTAACTTAAAGCTAAAAAAAAATTAGAAAAATGTTAATTGTAATTTCTTGATAGCCTTGTTTTCACATTTCGTCTAACAACATATTTTTGTTTCTTTCCCTGCATCAAAAAGGAAAACAAGTTTGCTTTCTTTAAAATCTCTTTTACTCCTGGCACTCACATGATGTAATCAAGACTGACTGACTCATTCTCCTCAAAATATGATTTCCCCACACAGACAATCATGTCTCAGCAAGTTTAAGAGGCCTTAGCTTCAGTCACATTAAATCATCGCTGAGCCAGCAGTCATGCAGCTATCAAAGAAAGAAGAGAAAAAAAAGCATTAAGCATTTTTTTCCCACTAAAAGGAATCTGGAAAAGCTGTCATAGTATTCCACTATGAGGCATTTAAACTCTACGTAGCATTTTAGCACCTTGTAAATCTGCAGTGTAATATAGTGATGTGAGGTTTCTTCTCCGTGTCACTTTCTGTGTGTGTGTGTGTGTTTGGGTGAGCTGCTCGATGGATTTGTTATATGGCTAGTTAGTAAAGCAGCCCAATGTGAAAACCATCTTACCAAAGTCAGAGAAATGTGATGTGGATTGGCGCTGATCAGTGACGTGCGGTGAGGTTCATAGCTGGTGAGGCACTGACGTCATCAGAATCAGATTTGCAAATAGATGCATAGATTGACAGCAGTTTACAGGTTATGTTTCACTTCTGCATCCTTACACATACAAACTGTAGCTCACAAAACACACATTTCCTTAAAAAACAAAACAAAATAAATGTTATTACTGTCTTACCTTTACTTATAAATGAATAGAAGTCCTCCTTATCTTCCTTCAGTTTTAAAAGTCTCTCTGTCTCAATGGAGATCACTGCCAGGGAAGAAAGCCTTCCTTGATCCGTCCTGTTCCTGCCTTATGTTTTCAGTCTCTTGAGCACCCCCTGCCATGAGGCAAGAGAACTGCCTGCCTCACCTCGAACTTGTTCTCTGCCGTTTATAATCGCTCATTACACGAAACACGTTACACAAACACAGTTGGTGACAAAAAGCTCTGTACATTATATACATAAGCCAAATTATTAGAAATAAGTTCACATATTACATTTGTTTAAACCATTTTATTGACGCCGTACAGCAACATGCTCTCTCCGCTTTGCAGCCAGCGCAGAGCCAGGGGTTGCGCAATCCAAGGTGAGGCAGAGCTCGCTGCTGCCTCACCGGCATCGCTTCCAAGCATTTGAATGGGAAAATAAGAAAATTCAGCGATTTTGAACAAATAAAAATCGAAATTGGTGAAGCTACATGAAAAATGAATATTTTTTAGTACAAACCACCGGATGAATATAACAATTTAAATTACTTTATGATTATATATTTTCTTTCTTTCCATGATGGCTGGTGAGGCACTGCCTCACCTGCCTCCCCTGACCGCACGTCACTGGCGCTGATAATAAATAGCCGCGATAACTGGGGAAGGAACCCATCATCCGGTGGTGAGATGGGTTTGCACGAGGACGAAGCAGCCATAAAAGCCTGAATGAAGAGATGTAAAACAATAAGGGCAGAGAGGAGGTGGGGAGAGACGACCCTGGCGAGCTGGCAGGAGATGGAGATGGAGAGATAGAAGGAGAACGAGGAGGGGTTGAGTCAGCCATGTCTGCTCTCCATCAAAAACTGTGTCAGTCAGTCAGTCACTACCAGTGAGCAGCTCCTGCCCCCTGCTCCACGTCTCTTTCTTCAGCTCACACATTAATTCCACTGCTTTTAACCGCAAGCCAGGGTTGTCCCCGACTGAATGTCAGTCCTCTGTTTGGGTGACAGGAGACTGAAAGAAGGAGAAGGAAGAGAAGGAGGGGGGGTTGCTTCCTTAGAGACCTTCTCCATCTTGAGGTCTCACCCAACATGACCTGCTTCTTTCCATTATAATTGCACTCTCTTTATTACCACTTCTGTCGATTTGACTGGCGTTTAGGGACGTGATAAAATACCTCGCTGCATCAGAGTGTTTGATTGGCAGTGAAACATCTGAGGCTCAGACAGACAGTTGTAGAAGATGACAAGCGCACAGACTGATGGTGTCACCGCATTCACTGTCAGGGCAAGCCAACGAAAGACGAGGATGGAGATGATCAAGTTGCAAACAGTGATAGAGACTGATGAGGAAAACAAGAGAGTCATTCCCAGTGCTGTAAATGGAAATAAATCAATGTCAGTCACATTCTGAAATCTACATCAGATTCGAACCAATATTTCAGCTGATTCTGAAGGCAAGGATTTTATTTTCTGTTTTCTTTTCCCAGCAGAACCATGGAATCACTCCCACTGTTGCTACATGTCAAGTTACATGGGACAGAGCTGCATGTCTGCATGCAGATGTCAGCGTACAGCCCACACAGGAGGCCTGAAGAATTGAAACCATGCAGCATATATCTGGTCAACATGGCATGCGTGAAAAATAATTACACTTAGGCTGACATCCAAGGTGGATGGGCTCCAACAGCTGCCCAGTTGTTACTGGCTATATTTTCCCTCTCTTGTCTGGACTTGGCTGAATGTTAAAAGGAAAAAAAAAAGAACATCACACAGAAAGTTTTTCATGGTGTCATATGATACGCTTAATTCGATATCATGACTTTACTCCAGGGCACGCTCCTTTTGGAGTGATGGTCACATTTGTGGTTAAGGATAAGATCAGGGTAGGGAACATGTACAGTGTTGGTGAAAATTAAGTCGTCTTTTTTTACATATGAAAACTGCAAGACTCGACCTACTCTTCTATGTTTTGTCTCTTCAAAATTAAATGCATTTTTCTTCATTTTTTATTATGGACTTGTACACCATCATTTTGAACTGCAAGAAATGTTATGAATGGTTTTTAATTTTTAAAAAGCAGTAAAGTATGGGATCACAAAAAGTCATACCGTAGTATTTAATGTCAGAATTCTTCCTCAAAAGAGTAGTTGTATTTAATCCACAGTTGTATTTTGATTGCTCTACATGTGTAGGTTCAATACCAACCTACCCTAGCATTGGTGCTTGCTTCTTCACTGCGCTCTCTGCACTCAGCCACTGTATGTGGCTGGCTTTCTGTTTCTGTGCACTTTTTAGAAGAAGAAGAAGAATTTATTTTATTGTCATTGCACTGTTACAAGTACAAAGCAACAAAATGAACTCTCTGCATTTAACCCATCCCCTTGGGGAGCTGTGGGCTGTCATTGTGCGGTGCCCGGGCAGCAGCGTGGGGTTAAAGGTCTTGCTCAGGGACCAAGAGTGGCAGTCCGTGGGAGTGCGGCTTGCACTCAGACCCAAGCTCAATGCTCTAACCACTAGGCCACCACTCCCCACTTGTGTCAACTTTTGTCCCTTTTATAGTGGAGCAAACCTATGAAAGTATCCCGCCTAACGCCTTCCTGTTTGTGGTTAGTGATGTTAGTAAAGCGTCTTCAGAAGATTAGCAGTTTCCTTTAAGGAAAATACAATCATGACTGTGTTATTACTGCAGTATTGATATGCTCTAAAGTCATAATTGACATTAAATTTGGAACTTCATAAATGAGCTGAGCTAATGTGAGTTTCACTCTTTATATTGAGAGGAGTAAGGCTTGGCTGAACTCCATTTTCCTTTTAATTGAGTTTGCAGCTACTGTTAAGCATTGCTCGCTTATGTTCAGCATTGTGTTTATAAAATTATCAGTTGATGATTGCTGGATACAAAGTCAGAATTCCTCTCCTAAAGACAACAGCTTTTGGTCAGACGATGCCTCATGTTATTAGGCTACAAGTAGGAAGAAAGGTGTTCTGTCTCAAGAGGAAATATTTCCTTAAAAAATGGTCAATTACAGGCTGTATACTTTCCAAGGTTGGCTAAGTTCTATTAGGCTTTAATTCAGTTCATTAAAAAAGAACTAATTAACAAAACATATAATCTCAAGGCACTTTCAGAGACAATAGTCTGATTAGTTAACAGTTTCTATCAAGGAAAACCAGCTGATTGCATCCAGTCATTGACTTGCGAGACATGCTCCTCCTTGCGGCAACAATTTTAGCCTTTTTTCATCTTGAACAGACGCACACTCCAAGCTTGTATGCAGTGACAGTGGAGAAGAAAAAATCTCTTTTAACAGGATGAAGCCTCCAGCAGAGCATGGCTCAGTTTGAGTGGCCATCTGCAGAGGCCGACTGGGGTTCAAGGGGTAAAAGTAGAAATACAAGAAGCAGCACAGATACAAAAGGAAACGGAACTAGCTCCACAGCTTCCTGTGAGGAAACACACATCCAGGAAGACAAGCTGAGCCAGTTCTCATGTCAGGAGATGAAAGAGAGCCCATTCAGTTAATCAGTGTAAAAGACAAAGGACCACACTGAACAGCAGGCCAAACTCCAGCAAAGGTGTTAATAGTATCATCCCAGTTGATATCTCAAACCAGAATGGCGTCACAGCAAAACAGGAACAGAACAGATGAAGCTACAAGTTCAAGCAAAAGCAGAGAGAACACCAAGTTATGGGAGCAACAAACATATGCAACATTGGAGAATAGAGATTGAATTGACCATAATTATAAAAAGTGGCCCCTATGTCCTCAACTAGCCTAAACTTATAGCAGCATACACATGATATCTTTTTTTAGAAGAGGTATTACAAAGGTAGATGTTCCTTCAAAGTCACATAAATCAACATGAGTGCACAGAAACAGATCCACATATACAGAGAATCTACAGTGGTTCAGTTCAGTTCAGTTCAGTTTATTTATATAGCGCCAAATTCACAACACATGTCATCTCAAGGCACTTTACAGTTCAACCAGATCATACAGTCAAATTGATACAAAGTTTTCTATCTAAGGAAAACCAGTTGATTGCATTGACTCATTGACTCAAATACAATCCCCCACACTAAGCATGCTTGTAGCGACAGTGGAGAGGAAAAACTCCCTTTTAACAGGAAGAAACCTCCAGCAGAACCAGGCTCAGTGTGAGCGGCCATCTGCTGAGGCCGACTGGGGTTCAAGGAGACAGAAACAGAGATACAAAAAGCAGCTGTAAAAGGCGGCCCCGTCCAGGAAACACACAGCCAGGCAGACGAGCTCCAAGGCAGCTCCCATGCCAGAGGACGAAGAGAGCACATCCACTCAGTCACGGCCAGAGAAACAGGACCACACTGGAAAACAGGCCGATCTCCAACATCTATAAACAAGGGTGTTGATGGAAGCAGCACAGCTGATGTTTCTTTCCAGGATGACGTCACAGCCAAACAGGAACAGACGAGGCAAAGCTACTCTGAGGAAAAGCAGAGAGAGCAGAAGGTTAGAGATTGAACTAACAGATTCTGCAGAATAGGAGAACAGAGAGAGAATGAAGCAGAATGATGAAATGGGGGTCCCTATGTCCTCCAAAAGTCTAAGCCTATAGCAGCATAACTATAGAGATAGCTCAGGATAACCTGAGCCACCCTAACTATAAGCTTTATCAAAAAGGAAAGTTTTAAGCCTAGCCTTAAAAGTAGACAGGGTGTCTGCCTCACGGACTAAAACTGGTAGTTGGTTCAACAGGAGAGGAGCCTGATAACTAAAAGATCTGCCTCCCATTCTACTTTTAATGGTGTATTTAACAGTGGTATAAATAGTAGGCCATGATTGCTGGGAAGGAGCAACTCATGCTTTTAGCATATAGACAGAGATGGGAAGTAACGAAGTACAAATACTTCGTTACTGTACTCAAGTAGATTTTTCTGATATTTTTACTTTACTTTACTACTTATTTTTATGACGACTTTATACTTCTACTCCTTACATTTTTACACAAATATCTGTACTTTCTACTCCTTTTGGCTCGTTACTTTAGTTTTGAATCATTTCAATGGAGTTACTGTTATTATTTTTCACGTCATCAATACCAAATTCAATCTAATTGGATGGGAATCTACGTGGCATTTGACGCACCACTACAAGATGAATCGACAGATTCAGCGGTATTCATTGGCGGCAAATCATTGCAGCTTGGTGGCGGTGGCGTTAGCATAGTAGCATGGACGACGAGATGATTGAAAATGAACACAACGGAGATCTAGTCCTATTGGCAGACATCCATATAAAATGTAGGCATGAAAAAAGTGGTTTCTACTTTTACTTTTATACTTTAAGTAAATTTACAAGCCTACTTTGTTACTTTTACTTGAGTAAAGAAGTTTAATCAGTACTTCCACTTTTACCAGAGTATTTTTTTACACAAGTATCTGTACTTTTACTCAAGTACGGAAAGTGAGTACTTTTGCCATCTCTGTATATAGGAGGCCTCGTGGTATTGAAGCTGCACCCATAATTTGTTCAAACTACACATGGCTACTAGTTTACATGTGTGTTTTATGACTATGTATTGATGATTTTACTAAAGAATTGAGAAAATGTGGAAAATACAAAAATAACATGTACGGCAACAGGATGTGGCAATGTGGCTTTTGATGTGTGCATTGAAAAAATGTAAAAAAAAAAAAATGACTATATACCTTTAATATTTTCATTTGTTTGTAAAAAAAAATGTTAATCTTACACAAAAAAAATATTGTTCCAGGATAAAATTCTCAGCATTCATATAACCTAGATATGGATCTGAATCCAAACTACATTCAGTCGTTCACACGCTGATGGTGTTAAGCGAGACTGTAGTCACATCTCCCCTGGGGCTCACTGACAGGACCCTGATCACCAACAGCAGGCATGGCAGGTGAAGTTTTCTACCCAAGGACCCAACAACAAAGATGGACAGAGTGAGACGCAGCGGAGGTTTTCAGAAAACAACTAGTAACAGGACGAACCTTCTGAGAACAAGTCAAAGGAAATCCTTTAACAGTGCCTTCAAAAAAGTGACATTTTGTCACTTTAGAAAACTAAAACTTCAGTGCAGTAACACAGCTTTATTGTTTTTTTCAATAATTAAGGTCATAATTGTCTGGAATGCTTAATGATTTTTTATATTTATATAAATAAGCTTTATTATCAGTTCAAAGCTGAGGGTATCCCTCCTTGTTTTGTATGTTTTCCTTTCTCTCACTGTCCTATTAATATACTTAAATACAGAACACTCTAAAAGCCAGTAAGGGTTTGCATTCATCATTGTGGAGGGAGTCAGAAACTGTCTGTTGAACAGGTGGTAAGTTAGCAATTTTCACCAATAGGCAGTAAGATGAACATAGTTTTTTTTTTTTTTTAGTGTCCTGTCTGGCAATGTGGCAATAAGAGCCCAACAGATTTTACTTTCACAAGTGGAGCAGTATGGCAATTGCCATACTGCTCCACTTGTTTCATGCATATAAATTGCTTTATTATAATTGTGCAGGGAGTTTTACAGTTTATATGGACACTGCAATGTAAATAGAGCAGAAAAACAGAAAAAGAAAGGGGGAAAAAAAGGAGAAAAGATGAAAGAAAGAAGAGATAGAAAGGAGACAATGACAAAACATTTTCAGTCTGCTTCATCGCCTGTAACGAGATGAAAAAAGAACAGCACAACCGAAAGACACGGTACGAGATATACACTAAAGTAACACCTTGAAACCATCGCTAAAGTAATATTATTAAGTCTGACATGTACTCTGTGTTACCTGAAGATATGAATGTGGGGTTTCTGTATGGAAGTGAATCTCTGAGTACCTGGAGCCAAGTACCTCTAATTGTTTGTGAGGGTGAACTTGTGCATGTAAAGTTTATCCATAGAAAATGCTTTTAAACGGTCAAATATTCTCAGAAACGGGATAAAAAGCTTTTCAGTACCTGTTTATCCGTCAGTATTAAGAGAAATGTACAATTAAAATGCATTGCTGTGACATATACACTCACCGGCCACTTTATTAGGTACACCTGTCCAACTGCTCGTTAACACTTAATTTCTAAGCAGCAAATCACATGGCAGCAACTCAGTGCATTTAGGCATGTAGACATGGTCAAGACAATCTCCTGCAGTTCAAAGCGAGCATCAGTATGGGGAAGAAAGGTGATTTGAGTGACTTTGAGCGTGGCATGATTGTTGGTGCCAGAAGGGCTGGTCTGAGTATTTCAGAAACTGCTGATCTACTGGGATTTTCACGCACAACCATCTCTAGGGTTTACAGAGAATGGTCCGAAAAAGAAAAAACATCCAGTGAGCGGCAGTTCTGTGGGCGGAAATGCCTTGTTGATGCCAGAGGTCAGATGAGAATGGCCAGACTGGTTCGTGCTGATAGAAGGGCAACAGTGACTCAAATAACCACCCGTTACAACCAAGGTGGGCAGAAGAGCATCTCTGAATGCACAGTACGTCGAACTTTGAGGCAGATGGGCTACAGCAGCAGAAGACCACACCGGGTGCCACTCCTTTCAGCTAAGAACAGGAAACTGAGGCTACAATTTGCACAAGCTCATCGAAATTGGACAATAGAAGATTGGAAAACGTTGCCTGGTCTGATGAGTCTCAATTTCTGCTGCGACATTCGGATGGTAGGGTCAGAATTTGGCGTCTACAACATGAAAGCATGGATCCATCCTGCCTTGTATCAACGGTTCAGGCTGGTGGTGGTGGTGTCATGGTGTGGGGAATATTTTCTTGGCACTCTTTGGGCCCCTTGGTACCAATTGAGCATCGTTGCAACGCCACAGCCTACCTGAGTATTGTTGCTGACCATGTCCATCCCTTTATGACCACAATGTACCCAACTTCTGATGGCTACTTTCAGCAGGATAATGCGCCATGTCATAAAGCTGGAATCATCTCAGACTGGTTTCTTGAACATGACAATGAGTTCACTGTACTCAAATGGCCTCCACAGTCACCAGATCTCAATCCAATAGAGCATCTTTGGGATGTGGAGCCGACAAATCTGCGGCAACTGTGTGATGCCATCATGTCAATATGGACCAAACTCCCTGAGGAATGCTTCCAGCACCTTGTTGAATCTATGCCACGAAGAATTGAGGCAGTTCTGAAGGCAAAAGGGGGTCCAACCCGTTACTAGCATGGGGTACCTAATAAAGTGGCCAGTGAGTGTATAAAGAATATATATGATAAAAACTGTGAATCATTTTTATTTATTTGCTTTAATAGCCTAAATTATTGAGAAGCATAATTTATAACACTCAGCTGAACAATATCAGAATCAGTGAATTTTTAAGGCATTTGGTTTTGATGAATTTTAATTTGTAACACTTGATCATTCTATGGGTATCAGAGTGCAAGGCTGAATATAACTATAAGCTCAACTCCTGATATAGAAATTTAATAAATAAATAAAGCTTTTCCAGCCCAACCTCTTTGCCCCTTAAACATGGTCATGATTCCTCATGTTTCTTCCTTCCTTAAAGGTTGTTACAGAGAAAAGTTGTGAAGCTCCAACGCTCCACCAGCTGTGCCCTGGCCTCACACTCCCTGCAGCCTTTTGGGTTTCTCTCTCCAGCAGTGAGAAATGGGCACAGGGAGACGGAGAGGCAGTGCTGGATGAAATTCAAGGCCAAAGCCTTCATGTCTCCTCCATCCACCCCTTCTCACCTCAGGCACAAACACATTACGTCTCTCCCAGAAATAATCACACCCAACAAGGATGGGTTTTTACCTCGATACAAACCAGAGAGCAAACGCTTGTTTCTGTTTACACTCTGGGCATTATTGTATTTGCACTGGCAACACATCATGTTTGTATAAAAAGGACTGCTGGTAACTGTTATGAATTTCTGTTTAAAAAAATAAGTGCACCTAGGAGATTATCAATAGAGCTATGCTGGGAATAAACCCATGCATGATTCATACCCAGCTTTTCCCTTTTTATTACTACATCCTCACTTTCATTAGCTGAAAAGGTTACAGGTGCATTTAAAATACCCCCACATGAATCATCTGTAGCCAGCCTGCTGAGGGAGAAACTCTGGGCCTTTTTCTACAAACCCCATAGCTATTCACATCCAATACACCCACCCATCCTGAGTCTCCTTCACCTAAAAGAGGACATTTCAATGGCATGGTCCACCTCCTAAACATAGGAAAATAGTATCGAGGGAATAAATAACTCTGCCAGGTTAATTATTTGGCAGACGCATCTACAGATTAATAACAGAATATAAATGCAGCAGTTGGAGGTCTGTGAGGCTTGTGGAGGGGGGATTAATTTGGTAGAGGAGGGTGAGAAATGACGGGCAGCTGAGTGGAGTTATTAGAGAGCAACAGTGCATGTGCTGGTTTCAGATGGATGTTGGAGCAGGACTGTCTGGCCCCAAGGCGGCGAATTCTCTGTCTGGGAGGAGAGATATGAACTAAGGCAGCGCAGTGACATCATGTCAGCAAAGACAAGTCTGTCAGGAGAATCACTCAGACTCTGCTGGTGAGGAGAAACAGAGAAAAAGACAAACTTATGACAGATCGACATATTTCACCAAAAGTAGAATATATGAAATGATGGGAATATGTGAACAAATTATAGACAGACCAATTAATCAGCCATTGGCTGATATGAGCGTTTTTTTTATTGTACCGGTATTGGTCCACATGTGCCTGTATTCCGCAATTTATAAGTACAGAGGTCTCCAAACTGGATGGCACTACCCCTAGGGGTGGCGAACGGTAATTGCAGGAGGCAAGGTTGAAATGGTTTGCATAAATTACCCAGTTTGAGTTTATTTATTTATTAATAGCGATCTTGAAATCTTTTACAGAGTAGAACATCTAAACTTAATATAATTGAACTTTAAAGGTTACTTGCTTTAGAATTTTGAAGTAAATAGTAGTTTATCTAATTGTTATATTTATATAATTGCAGTTGACTTTTCTTTGTTCAACTGCGAGAAAGTGAGGGGTGCAAAAACTTTTTTGTCAACAAAAGGGGGGGGGGGGGTACCCAATGCAATTTGCTATCAAATTTTAATGTTTAGTTTGATTTGCTACTAAATGTTTGTTTTTTTGTGTAAATTGAGACTTGTTTAACATTTGTTACCTTGTTGTCATTTTTTTATCGAGTGAATGGAGGAAGAGAAATCTATACTGGCTAACATCAGGGATAGGTAAGCTGATGTCAAAATAATGGGTAACAGAACTGATATTAAAAAAACCTGTAGATCTCGAATAAAAATTTAAAAACAGACCAAATAACAACAAAAGTAAAACCTTTACTGCAAACACGGAGGTGGCAGAATCATGCTATGGGGATGCTTGTCTTCAGCTAGGAAAGGGGTAAAAAAAATGACATGTATGGTCGGTATACAGTATGTTGCACCTTTTCCTTCCACTTAATTTTCTGTCATATGTAGATTCACTAACAGACACTATTTTACGTACCCTCCTTGTGGAGAGTGTCAGGAAACTTTCTTCTAGACCGGTTGTTAAATCAGACTGTAATCAGCAATTACATTTTTTTTATGTACTGTACATATAAATTGGATTGGGATGGACAGTCCTAGTCAAATAAATTGTTTATGGTTTTAACATCACATTATTGATATAAATAGGGATATGAATCATTTTTAAACAGACTTTTATAAAAAGAAAGAAAGAAATAAACATATCCAACATAGTCATATTTCTGCTAAATTTCCAAACTGGTTAAAAAACAAATCAACCCAGATTGCTGAGCAGTTGAATGAAATGAAGAACAACCCCATGTGGAGTTATTATCATAGCAAATGCCCAAACAACCCAAATGCCCTTAATCTAGTCATGGGGTCAAGCCTGTATTGACCTAGTGATGTTGCTTGTGCATATGTGTGTGTCTGAGCTGCTCAGAACAGTGAAAAGGATCTCTGAGAGCTTTTCACCTGAGGAGGGCAGACTGGGGTAATTTTCCTCACTTTCAAGGAAAAGGAGCAGAGAGAAAGGATGCATGTTATTCTGCAACTCACATCCTGGTTGTGACTGGTAATCGGTTCCTGCAACACCTTATATATATATATATATATATATATATATATATATATATATATATATATATATATATATATATATATATATATATATATATATATATATATATAGGCACATAATGAGGTATACTAGCGAAAAACACAGTAGATGGGACAGAATATGTTCTGTTTTACAGGCAGATTCTTCTTTGTCCCTGATGGACAGAGCGGTGGGAGGAAATTAAGTAACTGTGGGAAAAGCCTAACTGAAAGGGGTAGCAGATATGAATGATAGAGTGCAAAAAGACTGTGGTCATTTTCCTGCATAAGACCATTTTGCCTGTCCCTTCCCCCCCATCCTTCCATCCATCTCCCCTCCACCCACCCTTCGGCCCCTCTCACCCTGAAGGGCAGGCCCTGCCTTCCATCTGTTGTCTGTCCCAGCTAGGAGCAGCCCCTATCCCCCTCTGCTTGCATTTACAATTCAATTAAAACCAACAAGCCCAGTCTTCCTCCTCCTCCTCTTCTTCATCATCTCTTCTTTTAGCTGTGCCTGGATGAGCACAGCAGAAAGGCCTACACCCCATGCAGGGATGCAGTCATGACACACACCCTTACTGGAACAGTGCAAAGCAACACCAAGTCGACAGATGATGCAAATATACAATGACACGTAAAAGCAGACGGTGTGAGCAAAGCAGCGAGAAAGGCAAAGGGAGAAGAGCATCAGCACTCAATGATTTTCCTTTTTCACAATCACTATAATAATAACAGAATAGAAAGCAGGGTTGCTGGAACTAAGCTAAGGAACAATGCAAGGAAAGAAAGTGGGTCAAACTTTGCATGACAATAACAGATGTAACAATGATGTAACAGCACAGCTAGAAGTGGAAAAATGTTTAGCAAAATACATTAATCAACCTTGAAGACAAACATTGGTTACAGTTTTTTTTTTTTTCTTCTTTGAGAGAGAAAATGGACAAGAATTCCGGCAACACTGGGAAACCTCTCCCATGCATGGATACCTACTGGGATATTTAAAGTTTTGCTTTTTCCTGCAGAAAAAAGGAAGGTTCCCCCTCTGCCTGCACAGTTCATCGAGTTGTCTGCAATTAACGAAGCTTTCCCATAAACAAGCTTTTTGTCATCCTTTGTGACTCAGTCATTGGGTAAAAACAAGCCACAGAGGCTTGGGAACAAATCAAGTCTCATAGATTTTTCTTTGTCTTTCCTCTGAAATGTGAAAGCAATATCCACAGGCATCTCAAAGAAAGAGAGAGGGAAAAATGAGCCTTTAATATTTAATTATATTGGTGCCAACATGCAACTTTTATCACTTTCTTGTGTCATTTGCATCCCCGGCAAGCCCAGAAGATATACATAAAAAGCTTGTGAGAGAGAGGGAAAAGAGGAGAGAGAAGAAGAATGCATGTGGTGGAGGCAAAAAGAAACGGCAGAGAAGCAGCTGAGGAAAGCAATCAAAAGAGGATGCAAAGGGAAGATGCTAATGTGGGAGAATCCATACAACAAAATGAAGGAGATAAAGCAGGAAAACCTATTGAAAAAAACAGTATAAAGATGAAAAATGTGTAAACATCCACTCCGACTACAAGATACTTAAAAAGAGATCCGCACGAAGGAGTGGATAATTTGGTACAACAGAGATATATTATAATACAAGATGTATACAGCAACTCTATAACATTCTTTGTAAAATACCTGCTTTGTAAAAAAAAAAATTTTTCTCATAAAGCAACAAATCTGTAACAAGAAAATATAAATCTGCATTGACTGCGTTACATAAGCTTACACACACTTAAAGTGGTACTTGGTTGAAGCTTCTTTTGATAAATCAGGATTTAGTTATTGTTTGGTACATGTTCCAAATCAATTATAGGGAATCCGACTGGTTCAGCTACCCTAGTCAGGTTTTCCTCCTGTTGCACATATGATGTGAGGGATTGCCTTCGAGTCAATGAGTCGATGCAATTAACTGGTTTTCCTTAGATAGAAAACTTTGAATCAATTTGACTGGATGATCTGGTTGAATTGTCTCTGTAAAGTGCCTTGAGATGACATGTGTTGTGAATTGGCGCTATAGAAATAAACTTCATTGAATTCTGTTCTATACCCTCAGCAGGATTCTGGAGGGTGCATGGGAGTTTGCCCAACCAGTCTACATGTGTTTTGTGGCTCTGGAGAAGGCATTTGACCGTGTCCCTCGGGGGGTCTTGTGGGGGGTACTGCAGGACTATGGAGTACCGGACCCTTTAATAGGGGCTGTTAGGTCTCTGTATGACCGGTGTCAGAGTCTGGTCCGCATTGCAGTAAGTTGGCAGTAAGTCCGACTAGTTTCCGGTGAGGGTTGGACTCCGCCAATGGTTGCCCTTTGTCACCGATTCTGTTCATAACTTTTATGGACAGAATTTCTAGGCGCAGCCAAGGTGTTGAGGGGATCTGTCTTGGTGGCCTTAGGATTGCGTCTCTGTTATTCGCAGATGATGTGGTTCTATTGGCTTCATCAGGGCGTGATCTACAGCTCTCACTGGAGCGGTTCGCAGCCGAGTGTGAAGCGGCTCGGATGAAGATTAGTGCCTCCAAATCCGAGACCATGGTCTTGAGCCGGAAAAGGGTAGAGTGCCTTCTCAAGGTTGGGGAGGATGTACTGCCCCTTGTGGAGGAGTTTAAGTATCTTGGGGTCTTGTTCACGAATGAGGGGAAGATGGAGCGGGAGATCGACAGGCGGATTGGTGCGGTGTCTGCTGTGAAGCGTACGATGTACCGGTCTGTGGTGGCGAAGAGAGAGCTGAGCCAAAAAGCAAAGCTCTCGATTTACCGGTCGATCTTTGTTCCTACCCTCATCTATGGTCATGAGCTTTGGGTCATGACCAAAAGAATGAGATCCCGAATACAAGGGGCTGAAATGAGTTTTCTCCGTAGTGTGTCTGGGCTCTCCCTTAGAGATAGGACGAGGAGCTCAGTCAGACTCAGGGTAGAGCTCCGTGGTGAGGTGTTCCAGGCATGTCCCACCGGGAGAAGGCCCAGGGGGAGACCCTGGACACGCTGGAGGGACTATGTTTCTCGGCTGGCCTGGGAGTGCCTTGGGATTCCCCCAGAGGAGCTGGCCGAAGTGGCTGGGGAGAGGGACATCTGGGCATCCCTATTTAAGCTGCTACCCCCGCGACCCGACCCTGGATAAGAGGAAGAAGATGGATGGATGGATGGATGGAGCTTGCGAGGTTACAAAGAAACAAAACACTCTTATTAAACAAAGATAGAAATCAGGACCACTTAAATCCAACTATTTTATACACACCATGGCTAAGTTAAGACTGTCGTCAATAATCGTCAATAACATTACAAAAAGTGAATCATTCTCCAGAAGTAATTGAACAAACTAGACACAGGGTTTCTGTGGGTCATTAAAAGTCATTAAATTTATATTTTTTAAATTAAGGCCTTAATTGCCATTAAAAATCATGAAATGTGATTATTGTGGCATTTAAAATGATTTATTATTAATTTTTTTTAAATAAGTTTATAAAAGAATTTCATCAGATATATTATATCGTGATATATTTGCGTGTAACTGTTTGATCGTAAAGCTGCATGTACGGAAAATAAGCTCAAGGCAGAGACAAAAGCTTGAGAATGGGAAAATGCATATTTCAACAATAGTGGCTGAAAAAAAAAAGAATTCAGGACATGGCCTCAGCCTGTGAACGGTATATATGTTAGATATATAGACAGAAATCTGCTGTTGATGCTTTTAGGGACGCCAACCAAAGAAACAGTTTGTTCAAGATTTGTTCACATCAAACATCAAACCTATTGGATAAAAAGTCAAAATTTTTGGGTACTTTCATGAGCCAAACCAATTCACATCATGGACAAATGGCTCCACCCTGTCATTCAATTTGCTCGTTGTCTGTTTCACCTCAACACTGCGGCTCCTGATTTTACTGGGGGGAGTCGTTGTGCTTTAGCAACTGTGGAAAACCAAACAAAGCCACCAACATCCCTGGGTTCACCAGATTCTCCAGAGATGCTCCCAGTTCATGGAGTCCAGTAACTACAGCTGGAGCACGGCCGCATTCAGTGGAGCTTCTGTCTGGGACCCAAAAGTATTCTACTTTGTGGATGGATCACCCGGACAACAAAGGTAAGGTGAGACAGTGTTTTGTAGCTCAGGACTAGCAGGATATCAAAGCAATAACCGTGGCAGAGCGAGAGCCAAGACTGGGACAAGGTGGCCGGCCAAACCTGGACGTGCTCCAGATGCATTTGAGAAACGTGAAAGTGCGCATTCAGCGTCTGCTCTGCCGATAATGCAAGCGTAGAAGAAGAAATGTGCTGTTTACCTGTGCAAAGAAAGAAACAACGAAAGAAAAATGTCTGAGGACTTCCGTGTTAAGGAAGAGCATGAGTTCTTTGCCGAGCTGAATGCGCACTTTCATCTGGTTTGGTCTGCCGCGGTTTCCATAGACTCGTGAACGTGCTTTTAGGAAATCCTATACACTACTGTTTATGCTCTAAAAACATTCTAAATGACTTTGTTTCGAGTAAATTATGGACGCTACCCACTCAGGACACTTGGAATACATTGGACGAGCACTATGGAGGAATATTGACACGTTTTTTGTGGACTTTTATGGACCTTTCTGCCTCGGGCGCCATAGACCTCCATTATTTGAATGTCAGCAGACAGCAAGAAGCCTCCCAGATCTCCAGATGCATTTGAGATATCAAAAAAGTACTCCAGAGTGTTGTTCAGCATGGGGGTGAGTAGAAAATGAAGGCTAATCATGTTTTGGGTGTACTTTTCCTTTAAGAGAGAAAGTTAAATAAGGCTATTGTCAATGGAAAGGCCCTGAAAAGAGTGAGATAAGTCTGGTGTGTGTGTGTGTGTGTACATGTTTTTTTTTTTTTTTTTTGTTAAAACAGCTTCCTGAAGGAAAAGGAAGGAACTAAACTGTCATCATAATCATACTCACAATAGAGCCTTTCATTTTTGTGGTCACTGTGGATCATTTATTTTCACTGAAATTCACAAAGGAATGTCGAAGAAATGAGTGTCCAAACTTCTGTAAATATTTTATATGCTTTGCAGAAAAACAGCAGTAAATGACCTCCACCTGTGTAAACTCATAAAGCCTGTATTAAAAACCTCTGGGCTGGGTTAGGGTGTAACTGTTCCTCCTCTGCAGTTGGATGTCATGATAGAATGTCAGGGCATGAGAGCACAACGGCGTACATTAGCACCTCTAAAGTGGTGCAAACAAAGAGCATAATAATGAACAAAATTTCCATGTTTTCATGCAATTGCAGTGCAACTCTCCCCTGAGGCAGAACAGTTGGAGCTGATTGAAAACTTTCAGCTGGTGGTAAAAGGGAGGACGGGAATGTCAGCAGACAGGTAGCAAGCAAAGAAAGAGGAAACCATGGTTAACCTAAAAACCTCCCCGTGCAGTTTGCACATGAACTGTGACCCGCTGCTCCAAACCTTTCAAAGATTTTCAGGGATACGTGATTTACTGCTCCACCAGATTTTTCTGCTGCCAAAAAAATACTGCAGTCTTCAAAAGTTCATATGGTGTTCCTTGAGGAGTAAATAAAGTTACACCATATTTAAGGCTAAAGAAAATAGGTTTCTGCTATTGTGTAAGGGATATAATTATGCATTTATATTATTTATATAGAAAACTACTTCAGTGCCATGTATACTGAGTCTAGTTAGGCATTAGTTTTAGATTTAGTTCATATGCAGATCTACACATCCCAGATGGAAAGTGCTCACCACTACAAAAAAGAAATGAAAAATTAGTAAAGATTTTTTAAAATGAGTGTATCTGCCCTAATTTAAGCTGGTAAATAGCATGATCTGCTGATAATAAGATAATTAGATATTATGCACTTGAAATAAAATAATAGTTGTTTTTTCTTATTTGAATCGTATATAATTTTATTCCATTGTCTTAATTACCTGCTCATACCAAGGGAAATAGTTTTATTTCAAGAAAAAACAACTTACTTAGTTTTATAGTTAATGTTTTTTTCTTAATATAAAATGTCTAAAGTAAGTTTTTATATATTGAACAATGGTGTTATTGCTCAGTTTACATATTAAATACTACGTTTATAATCAGAAGATGAAGTTTTTGCAGTTTTTTATCTGTTGGGTTTCAAACATCTCTTTGAATCTGTCGATTATTGTTGGAATGTGGTCAAAACTACAATATTGTTTCCATCAGTCAAACATTTTCTTCCTGTATTGTAAAAAATACAATACTATTAAGAACACAATTTTCTTTACTACCTATGGGTATGATATATAGTAAATCAACTCATTTTACTGAACAGTTTAGGCTCCTATCATCCTTTAGATTTATGAATAAAACCAAACCAAAATCCAGACTTTTGAAGACAGAGTGGGAACAACATCCAGCAGACCAATAAAAATGCATCTTTCCTCCTCACTCCTGAGGAAATCCCACCTCAGGAAGTGAAAAGAATATGATCTGTTAAACACAAATTGAATAGAATGCAGTTTGCAACAAGAAAAAAGCAAATATTTGAGAAATATATATAAAAAAAGAAAATTTGAAAAAATGAAATGAACATAGTATTTGAAAATATCAAGATTTGACTAAATAAGATATTAAAAAGAAACAAATAGTATAAAAACTAGTTTTAAAAAATTCTATTTGAAACATATAAAGTTACTCTCAAAACCTTTTTGATTAAGAAGTAAAAAAATATATAATTTTCTGGATTGTTTTGATTTTCACTTTTGCAAAAACAATGGAACAAAATTCACTCCATAGTTTGCAACATTTTAGAATTCACACTTGCATGAGAGGAAGTGTATTTTCCTCCCTCCTGCGTGTCACTGGTTGTTAAAGGAAAGTAAACAGGCATAGCTGGCAAATCAAAAAGCTCCTGGCAGTGTCTGAATCTGGGTCTGTTTTCCACTCTTTCTGTTCTGAGCCCTAATGCATTTGGCGCTCTGACCAGCATGTTGCTGCAGATTCAACATAACAAATGTTGGATTTCCACTAAGCAATAACATCATGGATTTATGCCCTAAGAGATGGCAGAAGTTATAAAGCAATATTTCTTAACTTTAAGACATAATTCATCTTAGAATGGTTTAAACATATAGCTGATCTAAATTGTGTGCTGATTGCTTCAAATATAAAAACAATTATAGCTTTTCTACATTGATGAATGGATAAATGTCCATGTTTGATGATGTATTCTACAAAAAAAACAGTTGTCAGAACGTTAGATGTTTATAGAAATAGTAAGAAGTGCATTTATGCAGTTATTTATGTACTGTAGCTTAACTGAGTTCTAAAACAAATTAAGCATCAATAATTGGGGACTGTTGGCCTAGTGGTTAGAGCAGTGCGCTTGTGCTTTGAGAATGTTGCAAGTACCAGGTTCGATCCCCACAGCCTGCACTCTGGGATCCTGAGCAAGACCCTTAACCCCTGATTGCTCCCCGGGTGCCAGACAATGGCAGCCCACTGCTCCCCAAGGGGATGAGTTAAATACAGAGGTAAATTTATCCAATGTGAGATAATTAAACTTCAATTATTATTATTAATGCAACAGATAGCCCATATCTAATATTCTAATTTGATCACGTTGGAGTAAAGAACCATCTTCCAGACGCCTGCTTCTTCCCCCCTAGAGGGGTAGTCTAATTCTACTGAGGACTTCTTTCAGTGTTGGTTTATTTCATGGTTTGTGGTGTCCAGATGGTCCAGTCAAATTATTCCGGACCTGAGCTGTCTATCTCTCCAATTTCTCTTCATGGCTGCTTCCCTGATTAAGGCTCTCCCCGTCCATCCTGTCAGTTCAGGTGGACGTATGTAGATCTACAGTTGGTCCATCGCCTCTACATGTTCTACTCAAACAGAGCTCTGGGAAACGCTGAAAGCTTAGGATAAGGTTTTTCAAAGCTTACCCTTGCTTTAAACATTTCCACAATTTTCTTCCTAACATGCTGTGCTGATTGGTCTGCATTATCCTGCTTGAACCTCCCTTTAAGTCTAGAAGGAGGCTTCCAGATTAAAATAAAAATTGAACACGTTGAACAGTGGAGTCAGCAGCCTCCTAACCCCCCCCCCCCCCCCCAACCAAGATAGAAGTTACATAAACACTTTTTTCCATGTGAATCCCAGATTGTTCATTTTTCTTTGCCATTTCTAAAAAAGTGCTTTAAATCAGTCCTACCTGTCTTTATCCATGTTGGGTTTAGATCCTGATGTTCGAATAAGTATGCAGGGAAAGCCGAATACAGCCTTAGCCTCGCTGCATGCAGTTAGCCTTCTTGCTAAAGCAGGTCCTGGAAAATGACGTTATTGCGCCATTTCACTCTCTCTCTCTCTCTCTCTCTCTCTCTCTCTCTCTCTCTCTATATATATATATATATATATATATATATATATATATATATATATATATATATATATATATATATATATTTTTTTTTTTTTTTCCTTTCATATCTTTTTCAGGGTCATTCGGTGGGTGGGGCGGTGTCCTAGCGTCCATTATTGGCCAGCTGCCACTGACTTCTGTTCCCATTTATGACAGGAAAGCTGAGGATGAAACATCAGGTTTTTGTTTGATTTTCTTGTTTAATTTTCAGGAAAACTTCAGGCTTTCTTAAGTCAAGGGATGTCCATATTGCAAGCTTTGCTAAGACTTGTAAAATAACACTTTAGAGAAAAAAGAGAGAAAATACAAATACTACGAGAAAAACAAAGAAAAGTAAACAAGTAGGAGAAAACAACAAGAAAAGGGGGCAGGAAGATGTGTAAAAAAGACACAGGAAGAATAAAAAGGATGGAAAAAGGGGAGAGAAACACAACAACTGAGGGAAATACAATAAAGAAGAGAAAAGGAAGAAAGTAAAACGGAGAGAGACAGCATGAAAAAGGAACAAAAAGAGAGGGACATAAGGTTAAATAAATAATGCATGTGTGATCTGTTAATATATCTGTTATTTTGTGTGTTGTCTTCTCATTTCAGAGGGTCCCATATCTGCCTTTGCCTTGGGCCCTGAAAGTCTTAAGTCCACCACTGCCTCCTCCTACCACCTCACCCTGATACAGCCTCTGTATAGCAACAATGAGGTTCTGGCCCCTGCAAAATAAATCCTCACATTACAGACACCACCTCAGGAATCTTAAACGATGCCTTTAAGTTATTTAATTTTTTTTTTATTTCAACTGGGTCCTTAGATGCTCTAACTTTCAATCTCAAAGCTCTACTGAAAAGCATTCTTTCAAATTCAATATATTCATCATTTCTTCACAACAAAATCAATTTGTCAATGGTTCGGTATATAACAAATGACACTGTGGGTATTAATGACAACCTGGGATTAGGACGGATAATGCTGCTTCAAAGATGTATCGATCAGCAGCGTTCTTTGTTGCAATGCATAGCAGAGGTGCACTCATTGAACACTCGGTGTGCAGCGGACCATCCTGGTCTGTACGCCTAACCTATCCAATCCACCTTCTAACAATTGCACCACAAGAACCTTTAATCCTGCTCAGCAGAATCTCTTTAGGAGCCAGGAAAAGATTTGCCCGTGTGCCAAGATGAGAGACCCTTGTAATGCAGAAATGTCAGTGCATGATAATTAACACAGGGAGCAATAACTGTGATCAAGGCTCCCTTGAGGGATAGGACCAATGTGCAAACCAATCTGTCTAGGCTCTGCTTCTCTGGATTGATTGGGAGAGAATCTCGGCTTTTAGACACATTCGAATGCTGTCTGCGATGAGAAATAAATCTGAGGTCATGCAGGTCTGTATTTTTCAACTCTTCAAGGTACATTGTGGTGCATGTTTTAGAAGTCTCTGCTTTCATACAAGGCAAGGCAAATTTATCTGTATAGCACAATTCAGTACAAAGACAATAAAAAAGTGCTTTATATGATTAAAATATAGGAAAATAAAACAGAATCAAAGCAAGTAGGAAAAAATAAAATAAAATAAAAAATGCAGAAACAAAAAGGAATATTAAAAACAGTTGGACTAAAAATAAAAAAGTTGAACTAATGATGTTTTAGTTGAACTGTTTAACTAGAACAGGCGAAGGCAATCCTAAACAAATGTGTTTTTAGTCTTGATTTAAAGGAACTCAGGCTTTCCGCACTTTTACAGTTTTCTGGAAGTTCGTTCCAGATAAGTGGAGCATAGGAACTAAATGTTGCTTCTCCATGTTTAGTTCTGGTTCTAGGTCTGCAGAGCAGGCTGGAGCCAGAAGACCTGAGTGGTCTGGAGGGTTGATACACTGATAGCAAGTCTGTGATGTATTTAGGTGCTAAGCCATTCAGAGATTTATAGACTAACAGAAGTATTTTAAAGTCTATTCTCTGAGATACAGGGAGCCAGTGGAAGGACTTTAGAACTGGGGTGATGTGCTCTACTTTCTTAGTCTTAGTGAGGACACGGGCAGCAGTGTTCTGGATCAGCTGCAGCTGTCTGATCCACTTCTTAGGCAGACCTGTGAAAACACCGTTGCAGTAAACAATTCGACTAAAAACAAACGCAAGGATTATTTTTTCCAGATCATGCTGAGACATTAGTCATTTAATCCTGGAAATGTTCTTCAGGTGATAGAAAGCCGACCTTGTAATTGTCTTTAAATGCTTTTGGAGGTTCAAGTCTGAATCCAGCACTACACCTAGATTTCGGGCCTGATCAGTGGTTACTAGCTGAAGCGACTGAAGCTGTGTGCTAACTTTAGATCTCTCCTCTATTGATCCAAACATTATTACTTCAGTTTAGTTTTTATTCAGTTGAAGAAAATTATGGCACATCCAGGCATTGATTTCTTGTAAGCATTTCCTCGGTGCTTGAATTGGTTCATAGTCACCTGGTGACATGGTGATGTAAAGCTGTGTGTCGTCTGCATAGTTATGGTAGCTAATGTTGTTGTTTATTAACTGAGCAAGAGGGAGCATGTAGATATTGAATAGGAGGGGACCCAGGATGGACCCTTGGGGAACCCCACATGTGATTTTTGTCATCTCTGATTTTAAGTTGCCCACTGATACAAAAAGTCCCTGTCCTTTAAGTAGGATTTAAACCAGTTGAGAGCTGTACCAGAGAGGCTGACCCAGTTTTCTAGGCGCTCTAACAGGATGGAGTGATCGACAGTATCGAATGCTGCACTGAGGTCCAATAGTACCAGCACTGTGGTTCTTCCGCAGTCTGTATTTATACAGATGTCATTAAACACCTTGATAAGGGCGGTCTCTGTACTGTGGTGAGCACGGAAACCTGACTGGAAAACGTCAAAGCGGATAGTCATACTTAAAGTGTTTTATTGTTGAAACACAGCTTTTTCCATAATCTTACTGATAAAGGGGAGGTTTGAGATGGGCCTGTAGTTCTGGAGTAGTAGTTTGTCTAAACTGTTCTTTTTCAGCAATGCTTTGATATTTGCTGTTCTTAGGGACTGCGGGAAAACACCTGACAGAAGGGACGTGTTTATTATCTGAGTCAAATCAGATGCTATGACAGGCAAAACTTTCTTAAAGAAAGCTGTGGGTAGAACATCAAGGCAGCAGGAGGAGGAACTTAGCTGCTGAATGATGTCCTATAAGCTTTTGTAGTTTATTTGGCTGAATTGGGACATTTGGTTAAGACCAATTCCAGTTAGAGACAACTTTGGCACTGAACTTGATATGGATGTACAAACTGATCCTCTGATCTTTAGGATTTTCTCAGTAAAGAAATTAGCAAATTCATTGCAGGCCCTGGTGGAGTGGAGTTCAGGAGCCACAGACACAGGAGGACACACCTGATCCAGATAATTGCAGTTCAGTAAAAGTGTTTTAATTAGCTTTCATTTGAAATCAGGTGTGCGGCAGTGGGGCAAAGTCTAAAACACAGGTTAGCATGCCTGGAGGACCAGGGTTGAAAAAAAAATAATAAAAAGGGTTTACCTTTCAGACAGGCCCTTCTAAAACTGGACCATTCTGCTTTTTCTGCATGACAGAGTCTTGTGTTTATATTTTATGGCGTAATGAAGAATTGAGTTTACTGCAAATGAAAAGACAGTCGGTAAACCCAAAGTGAACACAGGAACACAATACGTCAAGCTTATATCTGGGAAGAGGTTTAAGCAGGGTTAGGTCATAAGAAAACAAAACAAATATTCCAAGATTTTGACAATATAACCAAACTAGGAACACTCCTCAATGCCTAACCCCTAACCCTCACCCCTGCCCATTTCGAGCTGCAAGCAAGATACTGTGGACAGTATTTAGAAATACAGAAAGGAAAAGGGACATATAAGCCGGGCATACACTGTACGATTTTTTTCAATCGTTGCAACAGCTCACACTGTACATCTAAAAACCCATGTCGGACTCAGCTCTGCAGTGAGATGGCTCTACTCGGACTCGTCTATCCGGAAGCCAAACGAGTAGAAGAGGAATATGCAAAAGGGTGACCACCCCTCATCACCCCTGGCTTAAAACTCAACTTGTTTGAGGTTTGTTAAGCTATGCTATTAAACAACAGTGTTCGTAATGAAAGGTGCTTGCTGAAGCCAAAAGCTAAATGTTTCTGTGATTTGCTCTTTACTTTCAGTGTTAGACTGAATTCACCTAGACATAGCTGTGGACTGAACTTTTACTTTGACTACCTGTATATGCTCTCTTTCATTCCTTTTGACATAAAAACCGTCTTAGAGCTAATCTGCTTAACTGTGGCTCTGTCTGGGTAAAAGAGCCACAAATGGAGCCAGTCTATTGTTACCTTTTCTAACACCAGTCAGTGCTTCTATGTTCTTTTAGTATGTCTCCTTGAACTCCAGTTGGCCTCGGCAGAAGGCCCATTCTGAGCCAAATTCAGCTGGAGGTTTTTTCCTCTCCACTGTCGCTGCATGCATGCCCTCTGTGATGGCTAGCTGGGGAGCAACTGAATGCAAGCAGATATCAAATGCCAACATATTCTAATCAAGGAAGGATCCTGCAAGGTGAATCCTACAAAGTCAAAAACTTGATACCAGCTGGTTTTCCTTACATGGAAAACTTTTAACCAATCCAATGGGATTTAAATGTCTCTGTAAAGTGCCTTGAGATGACATGTGTTATAGAAATAAAGTGGATTGAATAATAAAATAGCTTTTTGTGTTCACAGTATCGGATATAAACCTTTACTTAGAGGAACTGAGAAGTGGTGGTGTGAGAAAAAAGCAAAAAAAAAAAAAAATAAAAACGGAAACTCAAACTTTTTCTCTTCACCTTATGTTGCGAGCACTGTGTCATAGACATTACACTGTGTCCTTTCACGCTTCTCTCTCACAGCGCACAGCAAACACTGGAAGCTGCTTTTGGCAGGAAAACTTATTAAAATAACAGCTCTGCATCTGCTTATGGGGCTGCAGGTTTAAGTCAACTCTTCCGGATCCTCGGATTGAAGGACTCCTTTGAAAATGAGGCCTCAGATGGCTTTGGGATTTGATCCTGCAAATGTTCTGTGTGTACGCAAATCCACCCACACACACACACACTCATGTGGACAAATGTGCAAATATAGATGTCCAATCACGGTTCTTTCTCTCATTACTCAGCATAAGGCTTTCATGCTTGACCTGCTTTTTAACTCTATGATCTGGATTAGCAGCAGATCGTCTAGAGAGGAGAGGAGCGGGGAATGCGTGTCTGCTTTTACTAAAGGGCTTACAGGTAGTGTCCTGCGATCATTCACAGTCCAAGCGAGGACAAAGTTGACACAGCTGCCTCTTAGAATTACCTCCACTGTTTCTGTAGAAAGAGATAGAAACAGACAGAGAGGCAATAAGGGAGAGTAAAAGAAATTCCTACACGAGGAAGAGAGAGAGAGAGAGAAAAAAATGTCTCCACTTTGCTGCTTCAGAGCTCCCTAAGCACTTAAGTTCCAGAGTTTCTGGATTGGAGTTGTTGAAGAGACTGCCAAGTTAGCATAGTGGCACCTTACTCGGGAGGAAAGAGCCAGAGTGGAGGATGTGAGGGGTGACAGCATTGCAAGCGGGTGAGGGGGCTCAGTGATAAATCCATTTACACCCTCCTCTGTTTTATTTGCTCCCATGGCCTCCGCTCGCGTCTCCCTATTCAGCCTTGTTTACCTGGCAAGCCGAGTGTGACTAAAGAAAATTCCCACAGCCTGAGGTGGGATTGGAGCTGAGGTGAAGAGGGAATGGTAGTGGGGGGGGTGTGGGTGCAGGAGGTGGGAGTTAAGGTAAGAAGCAAAGGACAGGGTGGGGGCAGGTAGTGTTGTCGAGGGGAGGGTGCAGTATTACTCAAAGCTGTAACCCAGCATCCCTTGCCCACCCCCCATGGCTTAATTATCATGTGCAGCCTAGTGGAGATGAAATAACGGAGACTTTCACACGAACACCCACACACCCTAACAGGGAGTCTTAGCCGACTCCTCAAGCACACGCACACACACACACGTACAAATAGGAAGAGAGAGACAACATGGTCTGCTTTAAATCTAAGCTAATCGGTTAGGAAAATAAATAAGCTGGCATGGCAGACATCTATCTCTGGCTGAGGCTGAAGCTGCAAGATAAAGAGAAACAGGCCTCTCAAACATGTGTTCTTCGCTTTAAAACACAGCCTGCTTCTTGTTGGCAAGCTTAGGCTGTAATATGGGCTCTTCTGAGGAAGTATTTCCAGGGTGAAAAGGTGAAAATATGGGGTAAATTTCTTCAAGACGCATCAATCATTCTTAACTCAGGTCTATTTGTCAGGGTTGGAGTTACTGATCTTAACGGGCTGTTTGGAAATCTGCAGCGCTAAGAGCTCCTAAAGATGTTACAGCATTTTTCAGATTGTCTGGCCACTGATCTGTGTAAGTTGCCACATCACTTTACACAAATGCTTAATATTGATTAAAATGTCTTTAGAACATGCTATGTTTTAGCATCTGAAAACACTCTATTTTCACATTTCTTCTTTGATCAAAAGCTGTTTTCCTACTCTCTCTACAGCTTAAGTCCTGGTGGAGAGAAGACATCCATACTGTTGTACATCATATAGAATCACATGCAAGTCTTTGTTCAGAGAATAGAAGAATAGAATAGAACAGAATTCAACTTTATTGTCATTACACTGTCACAAGCACGAAGCAACAAAATTCACTCTCCGCATTTAACCCATTCCTTTAAACCCTCAAATATAAGCAATTTCTCGTAAATTTCCCGTATTATTGTGTTATAAAAAAAAAAATATATATATATATATATATATATATATATATATATATATATATATATATATATATAGATATATAGATATATATATAGATATGTGCTCGTAATTTGTAGCATTATAATTTATGTATTTTTTTAGATTTCTTGTGCACATCCTAATATAATAAATACTGCAACTTGGCCGCTCAGACGGCTCACAGTAGATGTAGTCAAATTCCCCATATAAAACTTGACAGGTATGGGCTATACAGAAAGGTAGATTTTTTCTCCTTTTTTATAATCTTTATTAGAGTATTCTTCAGGGAACAATCACCACGGGTTTGAACAACTGAAAAATAACTAAATAAAAGTAAAAATAGTAACAGTAAAGAAAAGTTACATACAGACAGCTACAGGTGCTGGTCATAAAATTAGAATATCATGAAAAAGTAGATTGATTTCAGTAATTCCATTTAAAAAGTGAAACTTGTATATTATATTCATACATTACATACAAACTCATATATTTCAGATGTTTATTTTGTTTAATTTTGATGATTACAAATGACAACAAATGAAAATCTCAAATTCATCATATCAGAAAATTAGAATATTGTGAAAAGGTTCAAAATTGATGGCCCCTGGTGCCACACTCTAATCAGCTAATTAACTCAAACCACCTGCAAAAGCCTTTAAATGGTCTTTCAGTCTAGTTCTATAGGCTACACAATCATGGGGAAGACTGCTGACTTGACAGTTGTCCAAAAGACGACCATCGACACCTTGCACAAGGAGGGCAAGACACAAAAGGTCATCGCTAAAGAGGCTGGCTGTTCACAGAGCTCAGTGTCCAAGCACATTAATAGAGAGGCGAAGGGAAGGAAAAGATGTGGTCGAAAAAAGTGTACAAGCAAGAGAGATAACCGCACCCTGGAGAGGATTGTGAAACAAAACCCATTCAAAAATGTGGGGGAGATTCACAAAGAGTGGACTGCAGCTGGAGTGAGTGCTTCAAGAACCACCACACACAGACGTATGAAAGACATGGGTTTCTGCTGTCGCATTCCTTGTGTCAAGCCACTCTTGAACCACAGACAGCGTCAGAAGCGTCTTGCCTGGGCTAAAGAGAAACAGGACTGGACTGCTGGTGAGTGGTCCAAAGTCATGTTCTCTGATGAGAGTAAATTTTGCATTTCCTTTGGAAATCAAGGTCCCAGAGTCTGGAGGAAAAGAAGAGAGGCACTTCATCCACGTTGCTTGAAGTCCAGTGTAAAGTTTCCACAGTCAGTGATGGTTTGGGGTGCCATGTCATCTGCTGGTGTTGGTCCATTGTGTTTTCTGAGGTCCAGGGTCAACGCAGCCACATACCAGGAAGTTTTAGAGCACTTCATGCTTCCTGCAGCTGACCAACTTTTTGGAGATGCAGATTTCATTTTCCAACAGGACTTGGCACCTGCACACAGTGCCAAAGCTACCAGTACCTGGTTGAAGGACCATGGTATCCCTGTTCTTAATTGGCCAGCAAACTCTCCTGACCTTAACCCCATAGAAAATCTATGGGGTATTGTGAAGAAGAAGATGCAATACACCAGACCCAACAATTCAGAAGAGCTAAAAGCCACTATTAGAGCAACCTGGGCTATCATAACACCTGAGCAGTGCCACAGACTGATCGACTCCATGCCACGCCGCATTGCTGCAGTAATACAGGCCAAAGGAGGCCCAACTAAATACTGAGTGCTGTACATGCTCATACTTTTCATGTTCATACTTTTCAGTTGGCCAACATTTCTATAAATCCTTTGTTTTTATTGGTCTTCAGTAATATTCTAATTTTCTGATATGATGAATTTGAGATTTTCATTTGTTGTCATTTGTAATCATCAAAATTAAACAAAATAAACATCTGAAATATATGAGTTTGTATGTAATGTATGAATATAATATACAAGTTTCACTTTTTAAATGGAATTACTGAAATCAATCTACTTTTTCATGATATTCTAATTTTATGACCAGCACCTGTAGATGACAATGATACTTCATGAAACCTGACCGCCCTGCAATACCTCATTGTAAAGCAATACCATGGTCTAAGACACAACCCAATCTTCCACAACTCCGAGTCCTAGTGAATCTTTGCCTGCACCTCCTAACATTTACACCGCGTCCTTGACTTTTTTTCATTATTGCTGCAAATGTTGTGGGACTTACACATTAACTTGCCTCCATTTTGTTTTTTTAGCTTTTTTTCTAATTATCTGCATGACCAATGTTGTATCGCAAGTTGTTTGTACAAAAATAAACTGAGGAAAAACAAAGAATTTACTTTTGCTTTTGCAAGACCATGCCCCTTTAAGAGAGAACTAAAACAATCTTTTGAAGTAGGTCCCAGATAGAAAACACGTCATACAGTCGGTTTCAGGTTTTATGAGTTTACGTGCATCTTTCCTGAAATTGAGAGGTCGTAGCGCCTTCTTTCTTGATATGTACCTATTTCTTGGATATTTGCTGTGTTTAGCATGCACAGGTTTCCTTCACTTCCCCAGTGTTTTTATCAGGACATCAGTGAACCTAGTTGTAATTAGCATTTATAGCTAGTATTGTGACATCTTCCATAGAGATTACTCTATAGAGATTCTATACAGTTTACATAAAAAGTAATTGGGTCCGGCTGGGGGGTGGGGCGCCCCTGGGGCCTTGGATCCTTGGGGCCGATGGCCGGATCCACTTCAATGTGGCTGGCCTGATCCACTTCAATGTGGCTGGATGCGGAGGAACACATACTCGTCCCCGTGGCTCCCAGGGGCTCTGGCATTGCGGTGGCTGGGGGATTTCCTCGAGGACGTCTCTCCTCCCCCCTCGGTGGGGGTCGGATTTCCTTGGTTAGCCCCTCCTTGGCGCCTTTGCTCTTGGGGTCCCCCCGTTGGGCGTCTAGGGCTTTTGGTCCACCGGCACTTGCCGCGGTGCTCTGGGGGGGCGCCTCTTCGGCTCTTCACAACCACTATTGAGCATTTTTCCTTTGGATAAACTTTACATGCACAAGTGCACTTTCACAAAGAACTACAGGTGCTTGATTCCAGGTAATTAGAGATTCACTTCCATACAGAAAGCCCATATCCTGATCTTCAGGTAACACAGAATACATGTCAGATTAAACAATACTACTTAAACTTCAGCGATAGTATCTTGGTGTTACTTTATTGTATGTCTTGTATTATGTCCATTGGTTGTGCTGTTCTTTTTACGCTTCTTTGAAGGTGATGAAGCAGACTGAACATGTTTTATCGTTATCTCTCTTTCATCTCCTCTTTCTTTCACCTTTTCTCCTTTTTTTTTCTCTGTTTTTCCTTTCCCGTTCTACCAACATTGCAGTGTCCATATCATTTGTAAAACTCCCTGCATAATTAAAATAAAGCTATTTATATGCATAAATCAAACAGAACACTACGGAGATAGCTGTACTGCTCCACCTGTGAAAGCAAAATCTGTTGGGCTCTTTTTTTGCATCAAGACAATTATTCTTATTGACACATTGCCAGAAAGGATACTAAGGAAGAAAGAAAAAAGTTACATAAAATGCAAAGTAGATACAATTTTGATTTTATCTACTTTGCATTTCTGGCAGATACATCTACTCAGAAAAACCCCCAAAAAGAAGTATAAGAGAAGTTTTCAAACTGTGAGGGCATAAATTCAAACACACCGTAGCTAAAAACAAGGTTTATTAAGGATTTATTCATTAATAGAACTAAGCTACATTTGCTACATTACAGTATGTTGTGGAGTAAAAATCCACACTAAGGAGATTTTGAAATGTTTCACCTTTAATAGTTTATGTTATCCTGCAGGTAAAAATTAGAAGTAGTTTACATATAACTATGGGATAAAATGGAACTAGACACACACACACACACATGGTGTGATCTGAGGCTAACTTGCAAGGATCACTGCACTGACCCTGACCAGATAAGGCGCCATTTGACAAAACTTCCTTCATTTCCTTCTGTTGTTGCAGTTTGGGAGAAGAGGCGCCCACAGACCAGCTTACTAGCAGAGAGGCTAAAAGGTGAAAACCACGCTTGGCTGAATTTCAGGTCTGATCAAAAAGAATGGAGCCCAGATTTGGAGAAGCAGCAAAGCTTATAAGGCCAAATGTGAGGCTTTGGAGTAGAGATCCCAGAAACCCCATAGTTTCAGGTAAAACCAGGTTTCCCACAGAAGAAAGTTAAGTCAACTTTTTTTTTTTTAATATATCTTTGCCATTGTTACTTAACCTCAACTGAAGCAGTTCTTCCTGAAGCCATGTAAATCAAATTATCTGACTGCCAGTGGCGGTTTACACTGTTCAGTGTTGCAATGTCAGGGACCTAAAATTTAATTATGTCTGCATGTGTGAGTGTGTTTTTAATGAGTTGTGTAGTGTAGGTGAAATATATGCATGTTTACATGTGAGTGTGTGCATGTCCCCAGTGCTGTGTGTATTGTATCCCCACTAATGCATCATTCATGATTTTAATTGCTAGTAATTAACTTGGGCCCAATTAGCAAGAGAGATAATCAATAATTGTTGTTCAACACCCAGGTGCAGTATCTTTTAGTGTGTATGTTTGTGAAGTGAAGATAACCGCCTGCTTACAGCAGAGCAAATTGCAAGTTAATGTATACAGTTAAACTTCTTACTATATCCTATTCCTCCTGTTGATTATAAGCAAAAAATTTCCCTTTAATTATATAACTCAAGCCTACTTAAAATGAATGCACAATTATCTCCTGAAATGGATTAGTTTTAGTTACACTCAATTGTTTTATCTATAATTTACTTTCAGAAACAATTCAGGCATCTGAAAGTTGACTTTTTGAGCTTTTAACTATGTTATAGCGCAATTCCATCATCCAATGCACAAATTGCAATTTCAGTGTCCTCATGCATCACTCAGCAATACCCATTAAAGTTTATGATACAAAATAAGAGAGACTGGATAAAATAAGCCCTATTTTCACCACCCTTTTGAAACCGCGCCGAGAGCGGTCTGAGAACTGAGATGATCGTTGAGTGTAAATGGAACTGGACCGTGCCAGACACAAACAAACCACGCTAAATCTAGTACGTGTTCACCTGTAGGACTCGACACTGTTAAGTTGTGACTCGGTTCTCTGAAAAGAAAGAGCCGACGGCATCCTCTCCTTACAGTCAGCTTCCAATAGATTGCGGTAATCATATCATTGGGTTGCTTTCCAACCAGCAAAAAATAGAAGAGGAAGAACTGTGAACAACAACCGAAATCTATTCAACAGCACATTTTATAAAATGGCTTCAAGAGAGCATGGTGCGCCCAAAAGCAGACTTCTTTGCCTGACTTTCCGTAAACAACAAAATATCACAATTATAACCAAACATAGAATGTTACAGGCCCTGTTACGGGCCCTGCCATTTTGATTTTCTTGAATCCCTCCTTCAATCCTAGCAGTAGTACCTTAGATTGTCACTAGGAGGCAAGGAACCATGCTAGCGTGATGTGTAAAGGCCTGTTTATACTCCCCGCAGCAGTGTGTCGCAGTGAGCTTGACGCAGACATTTTTGATTTATGCTCAATTTTGAGCGTAGTCTGAGCTACACGCTGTGGGTCTAGATACGGAGAGGCGGTGAGGAAGTGGGGCAAGTTTGTCCCACAACGGATTGACATGAGGGCGAAAAAGAGCGGAGATCCAGGTGGAAAAAGGGTCCCAGCGTTCTCGCGCACCTCACTCTTCTAGCGGGTCAAACTTCACGATTTGTTTTCCGCAATTTCGGTCATGAAAACAAAACAAGCCGGCCTCCTGTCTGCGGTCACCTACAATTTGGGAGAGGTGCAGCAGAGTGTCTGCGGAGGCGGCGGGGACGTCTTTTTGTTCACTGCGACACCTACGCAGAGGACCTAGTTTCTAAGTATAAATCAGCCTTAAGTGGTCATAAGGAACAAAGCTCAGCACGGTTAACTGATCCAAGCTCGGTCTGTACTCGACACGGATCAGTTTCAGAGCGGTGAGTTTCAAGACGAACACCACAGTTGACTGAAAGAATACAAAAGCCTGTCTGATATTTATCCAACATTATCTTGATGCTCCACAAAAAATCTTCCACAGACTGATGAGACAAAAGCAAAATCTTTTGATAAGGTTGGTTTCAGTTTCATCTATGATAATTTTAAGCCAGCATTTCAGAGATAGTTTATCACATCTACAGTTAAAAATATGCCAGATTGCTGGGGAGGAGAGTCTGGCTAATGTCAAAACTCAACTTCAGGAGGAGCAGTGTGATTATCTTCCTGACCGTGGAACCTTGGAAAAGATCTTGACCCTCTGCTTGCGGCTTCGTGGAAGTTTGCCCAACTGGTTTGCATGTGTTTTGTGGACCTGGAGAAGGTATTCCCTTGTGGTGTCCAGTGGGGGGTGCTCCATGAGTGTGGAGACATGAGCCTCTAATGAGGGGCCATTCAGTATCTGTACAAATGCAGCAGGAGGTTGGTCCACATTCAGTTGACCCTATTCCTGTATGTTTGGAAGGCTGCCCTCTTTCACTTGTACTGGTAATAACTTTTTTGGACAGGATTTCTGGGCACAGCCAATGGCTACAGGGTTCTGGTGGATGATATGGTTCTACTGGTTTCCTTCTGGCAAAATCTACATTATTGACTGGGACTGTTTGCAGCCAAGTGCAAAGCGGCTGGAATGAGGGTCCTACAAGTCTGAAGCCATTATTCTCGACTGGAAAAAGATGGTTTGCTCCCTTCAGGTTTCAGGACAGCTCCTGCCTCCAGCTGAGGAGTTTAAGTATTTTGGTGTTTTGTTCACAAGTGAGGGGATAATGGAGCTGGAGATCAAGTCTCCCCGAGTTGGTTGGGGTGTGATGGTCTGCTGGCTCTGTGCTTTAATAAATCTGAATGCCTTATTGAAGTGAATGAAACTTAGGCCCCATCCACACGAAGTCAAAACGATCACGAAACGCTAATATTTTCCAGAACGTTTGTCGTAAAGACGGAGACGTAAAATAAATGTGATCGTCCACACGAATGCATGAAAACGCTGCAAAATGTATGCCAGGCCTATAAGTGGTGCTGTGGTGCCAAAGCAAAAATAGGCGATGAAATGTTGGGCATGCACACTAATATTTATACATGGTTGCCCTGCGGGTCCATTTTCGTGGTTCAGTCAAATTCAGGTGCTGAACTATGTCGTCGATATTGCTCTGTTCTTCCTGGAGATATTCCAGAAGAAGAAGATTCTGTTGTAAGCCCGACAGCAGGGTGAGTAGCATGAGCAGCAACCATTCAACACAGTACGGCGCCATTGTTGTTGTGATACTGTGTCGCGCATGCGTGTTTAGAGGCAACGCTATGACGCATGCGTATAAAAAAAAAATGCGGTTAGAGCTTAAAGATGGAAACGTGAAAACGGCGTTTCAAAATCTTCCCATTCTGATGGCTGAATAAAAAAAAGATCGTTTACAGACCCCCGAAACGCTGGCTTCGTATGGATGAGAGGCTGGTTTGGTGAAAAATTTGTGCGTTTAGGCCAGGGTTTGACTTCGTGTGGACGGGGCCTTAAATTCTTCTCTCTGGAGGGAATTCCTAAAGGACACTTATGGGGAATCAGTGCTTGACTTTCAGCTCAGTAGAGCAAAGATCTACAAAAGCAAAAATAAAACTAAGATTTTATGATGGCCTAGTCAAAGTCTAGACTAGAAGAGCAATGGTATGATCTGAAATCTTACAAACTCCTTATCTTCTAATGTGTCTTTAACAGCCGCAAATGAAGGGGCAACCCCCCCCCCCTACATAAGATAATAAAGTTATTAATTAATGTTATTAATGGCAAAAATTAGCAAAGATTCCAAAAGGAGTAAATCATGATAATCTAATTAAAATCAAAATAACTCCAATTGGGGAAAAAGTTAAAACAATTAAATGCGGTCTGTTTAACATAAGATCGCTTTCCTCTAAAAGTCTACTAGTTAATGACTTGATTTGTGATAATCACATTGACTTGTTTTGCCTTACAGAAACCTGGCTGCAGCAAGAGGATTATGTGAGCATAAATGAGGCAACTCCTTCAAGCTATTTAAATTTTCACATCCCCAGAAGTTCTGGGCGAGGAGGAGGAGTAGCAACAATCTTCCAGTCTGACTTACTGATTACTCCCAAAACAATTAATACCTACAACTCTTTTGAACATTTAACCCTTAATTTCCCTGATCCAAATTTCAAGGCAAGAAAACCTCTTCTTTTTGTAACTTTGTATCGTCCACCAGGTCCTTACTCTGAATTTTTAGATGAGTTTTCAGAGTTCCTTTCTGATTTGGTATTAAATACTGACAGGGTCATCATAGTGGGAGATTTTAACATCCATGCTGACATTGAAGGCGATAGCTTAAGAGCAGCCTTTAATGCTATCTTAGACACTATTGGCTTTGTTCAAAATGTGAATAGTCCCACGCATTCTCATCTTCATACTTTGGATCTTGTGCTGACATACGGCATAGAATGTGAAGAAATAACAGTATTTCCTCACAACCCTGTCCTCTCTGACCACTTTCTAATAACCTTCAGGATTACTTTAACAGAGTTCTCCTCCCCCAAAAGAAGGTTCAATTTTAGTAGATCTTTATCAGATAGTGCAGTTATAAATTTTAAAGAATCTGCTTCACTTTCTCTCTGCTCTGTGTCACTGAGCAGTGCTGCAGAGTGCAAAAGCTTAGCTTATTCCCCTTCACAGGTTGATGATTTTGTTGATGGGGTTGCTAGTTCTCTGCGTATTGCCTTAGACAACGCAGCTCCTTTGAAAATGAAAACCGTTAAAAATAGAAAGCTTGCTCCTTGGTTTAATGCAGAGCTGCGTACTTTGAAGCAAAATGCTAGGAAACTGGAGAGAAAATATCGCTCCACAGGCCTGCGAGAGTCCTTCCTAGTCTGGAAAAATGGTTTACTGCTGTATAAGAGGACCCTTTGTAAAGCAAGAGCAGCATACTTCTCCTCATTAATAGAGGAGAATAAGAATAATCCTAGATTTCTTTTTAATACAGTTGCCAAACTCACCCAGAGCCATAGCTCTGTTGAACCGTCCATTCCACCTGCTCTTAGCAGCAATGACTTTATGGGATTCTTTATAAATAAGATTGATCTTATTAAAAATAAGATCATAAGCACTCCTCTATCCGCGATTGTACCTGAGGTAGTCATGGAATCTGAACCGGGTTTAGACTGCTTTGATCCAGTTGAACTCTCTGAATTAGCAAAATTATTGTCTTCATCTAAGCCTTCAACTTGTATGTTAGATCCAGTTCCAACCAGGTTATTTAAGGAGGTATTCCCTTTGATCTCCTCCTCCATTTTAGATGTGATTAATCTATCTCTGTTACAGGGATATGTACCTAAAGCTTTTAAGATTGCTGTAATTAAACCTCTGCTTAAGAAACCGTCTCTTGACCCAGATGACTTGGTCAATTATAGACCTATATCCAATCTTCCTTTCTTATCCAAAATTCTTGAGAAAGTAGTTGCCAAACAAGTCTGCGATCACTTCCACCATAATGAACTTTTTGAAGAGTTTCAGTCTGGCTTTAGAGCTCATCATAGCACTGAAACAGCTCTGGTGAAAGTCACTAATGATATTCTCATGGCCTCAGATAATGGACTTGTATCTGTGCTCGTCCTGTTGGATCTTAGTGCTGCATTTGATACAGTTGACCATAATATTCTTTTAGAAAGACTTGAATATTTTGTTGGAATTAAAGGAACAGCACTAGACTGGTTTAAATCTTATCTATCTGATCGAATTCAGTTTGTTCATGTTAATGATAGATCTTCAACACGCTCAAAGGTTACCTGTGGAGTACCACAGGGATCAGTGCTAGGACCAATTCTCTTTACTTTATACATGCTCCCAATTGGTAGAATTATTAGACAGCATGGGATTAATTTCCACTGTTATGCTGATGATACCCAGCTATATCTGTCTATAAATCCAGATGAAGCTAACCCATTACATAGATTACAGGCATGTCTTGAAGACATAAAAACCTGGATGACTCTTAACTTTCTGCTCCTGAATGCAGACAAAACAGAAGTTATAGTCTTTGGACCAGAGTCTCTGAAAAAGAAACTGATTAGCCAGTCACTTCATTTGGATGGGATTAAACTGATTTCAGATAATAAAGTAAAAAATCTTGGTGTTATTTTTGATCAGGACCTGTCATTTAAATCCCATATCAAAGAGGTTTCTAGAATTTCCTTCTTTCATCTGAGGAACATTGCAAAAATTAGAAATATCCTGTCCAGGGGTGATGCTGAGAAACTAGTCCATGCATTTGTTACTTCAAGGCTGGACTATTGTAATTCTTTACTATCAGGAAGTCCACAAACTGTAGTTAAAAGCCTTCAGCTGATCCAAAATGCTGCAGCCAGAGTTCTAATGAAAATGAAAAAGAGAGATCATATCTCTCCTATCCTGGCTTCTCTTCATTGGCTTCCTGTTAAATCAAGAATAGAATTTAAAATCCTCCTTCTCACATATAAAGCCTTAAATGGCCAAGCTCCATCTTATATCAGAGATCTGATTGTTCCTTATGTTCCTAACAGAGCACTTCGCTCTCAATCTGCAGGTTTACTAGTGGTTCCTAGAATTTCTAAAAGTAGAATGGGAGGCAGATCTTTTAGTTATCAGGCTCCTCTCCTGTGGAACCAACTACCAGTTTTAGTCCGTGAGGCAGACACCCTGTCTACTTTTAAGGCTAGGCTTAAAACTTTCATTTTTGATAAAGCTTATAGTTAGGGTGGCTCAGGTTATCCTGAGCTATCTCTATAGTTATGCTGCTATAGGCTTAGACTTTTGGAGGACATAGGGACCCCCATTTCATCATTCTGCTTCATTCTCTCTCTGTTCTCCTATTCTGCAGAATCTGTTAGTTCAATCTCTAACCTTCTGCTCTCTCTGCTTTTCCTCAGAGTAGCTTTGCCTCGTCTGTTCCTGTTTGGCTGTGACGTCATCCTGGAAAAAAACATCAGCTGTGCTGCTTCTATCAACACCCTTGTTAATAGATGTTGGAGATCGGCCTGTTTTCCAGTGTGGTCCTGTTTCTCTGACCGTGACTGAGTGGATGTGCTCTCTTCGTCCTCTGGCATGGGAGCTGCCTTGGAGCTCGTCTGCCTGGCTGTGTGTTTCCTGGACGGGGCCGCCTTTTACAGCTGCTTTTTGTATCTCTGCTTCTGTCTCCTTGAACCCCAGTCGGCCTCGGCAGATGGCCGCTCACACTGAGCCTGGTTCTGCTGGAGGTTTCTTCCTGTTAAAAGGGAGTTTTTCCTCTCCACTGTCGCTACAAGCATGCTTAGTGTGGGGGATTGTATTTGAGTCAATGAGTCAATGCAATCAACTGGTTTTCCTTAGATAGAAAACTTTGTATCAATTTGACTGTATGATCTGGTTGAACTGTAAAGTGCCTTGAGATGACATGTGTTGTGAATTTGGCGCTATATAAATAAACTGAATTGAATTGAATTGAATTGCTGCTGAGAGTGAGAAAACCAGTTAGAAGGTTTATGGATTATTACTTTTTAACAGTAATTTGGATATTAGAGAAGTACACTAGTAAATTAAATGTTTATTTGAGAAACTGCATCTTTTATTGACAAAGCTAATAAAATTAGTTTGACGGGCTGAAATTATAAAAGTGGGATAGAAAATCAACATCAGATCAATGTATATGAAATATTAATTAGGGATGACCCGACTCAATAACAATATCTGATATGGGTCCAATGTTAGCATAACAATTTCTTTATTGGCTGGCATCTAAAATCACTGATATTTTCATGCTAATAGAAACACTCGGCTTCTGTTAAAAAGTCCTATAACTCACTGATTCATTTTTACATGGATCAGTTTTCATCTGATCTCACTCAGATCAGAGAAGTTGCTAAGGGTTACAGAAGGTAGCTGCTTACCAACCGGGCTCACTTCTCAGGAAGTAGCCACGAGTTAAAGAAGCATTTTTATACACTTTTGGAGATGTGGAAACATCCAGCCTTATCAAAATATTACACTTTGTTCTTAGCTGAAGGACACCGCCCTCATTCCATCCCAAATATATGCCATGTACAGAATGAAGATTATAACTGTATATAGCCGGACTGAGGAACTGGCATAATTAGATAAACAACTGGGGAAAACATCAGTTCTGACACACAACAGGCAGCAAATATTAAGGTGTAATAGACTCACACGTCCTCAATGATAATTATTCTAACACTTGATAAAGAGTTTTCTAACATTCTATAGTATAAAATAAGAAATAGAAGCCGGTATGAATCGTGATAATGTCGTATCAATTTAATATCACAAACACAAAACACACAACATTAACATTTGGACTGTCCTCACACACACATTCATGGATCCAACACCACTCACACGCACCTCTCAACTATAGCTCTATATAATCTGTAAATCTTTTATCTGCTATTATCTGTCATTATCTATCCTTTATTTTAACCCCACTAATATATATATATATATATATATATATATATATATATATATATATATATATAATCCATATGCTAACATTCCTGTATAATATGTACATAGTTTTCATATTTATTTAATTTATAGCCTCAATTACTTTCTGTTTATACATATACTATTCATAGTCGGTATATATAGTCTCAGTGCACATGTAAATATTTACATCCTGTTTAGCACTTCTGAATAGATGCAAACTACATTTTGCTGCTTTGTACTTGTGACTGTGTATAATGACAATAAAGTTGAAATTTATTCTATTTATCATTTTGGCCAATTCTCGATTCTCAGTTGAGATATCTTAAATTAAAAAGTTAACCCTGAAGATTCCGAGTTATAAATAAATACATATCAACTGTTGCTATGCTTCTTTGTTATTTATTGTTTCTTTTTCTATAAAGTAAATAAAAAGGGTGACATGTCCTTTTTCATGATTTTATTTTTATTTTTTTTAGTTTTTTACTGATGAACACAGCAGCTGACCAGGGGTCAATGGGGGAGGGCTGCTGTCACATTGCCTTCCAGAATGTGACTCTGTTTTTGTGCTGGTTATAATCAGCTTATTCTGTGACAGATGTCAAAGAACACAGATGTTAAGGATTATTTACACTGCGCTGGAAAACATTTTTTTTCATGTTTATCACAAAGATTTGACTTCATTCTTCACTTGAATACGAATGTTTTCCTCCTGATCTGTCTCTGGTCAGAAGTGCAGGCTAACACTTGGAAGCCACATGGTAAGTTTTAAGAATTTAATAAAGTTCTAAAAGCAGGTATTAATGAGATAGGTGAAGAGACATAAGTTTAACCCAGGAGCTGATAAATACTAGTAACTGACCGAAACAAAAGGACTTAGAAAAGACTGGAGCAAGTGGTCTCCATCTTACCACTATGTAAAGATACTTTCAGGATTGACAAAATTTTTGGCGATGCAAAGAACTTGTTTAGAATCCATATATAGCGCTAAGAGCAAAGCAACACTGCAGGTACAGGTGGAATGAAACATGGAGAGAGTGAATAAAAATTTGTCAGAAGCGGAAAAATCAGAATCACTCTGTTAATTTGCGTCCCTTCAGCCAATCAGGGACCAGATGATGGTTAAGTTGTTTAGCTAAGACGAAGTTTGATTCCGAATTAGGCAAATTGAAGCTTCCACCAACCCATTCTGTCTCCTATTTCTTCGCGTTTTGTGAGATCAACAGTAAGAACACTTTTGGAAAAAAGAATCCCAAAAAAACAGGTTACGCAATTATTTAAAATGGCTTAAGCTCTATTGTATAACCCCTAAACATTGTAGGTGTGTACATTAGCATGTGTCACAGAGATGACATCTGAGAAATAATGTATTTTTGTTAAACTCTATGAAGTTGGTTGTGTTCATACCCCAATCCCAAACCGGCCCCAGAAGAGGCCATACCATTCTCATTTATATACCCCCCACCTTCAATCATGACGTCTTCAACAGCTGTGACTGGGGCTTCATTGGGAGTCACACTCAATAGCTAAGGGATAGTGCATAGGGGCTCGTTTTGGATTAGGCCTTTACGTCGTGTCATGCAAAGAATTTTGGGAAATCATATAGTTCCTGGATGCGGATAGGAACATCTGGATGTCCCTTTACAATATGAACTAACAGGAAGTCAAAATTGTAAGCGACAAACACCAGGCAATCAACGTGGAATTTGCGTTTGATGTAAACGCACCTTAAGAAACATAAAAACACCTGATAAAAGGTGAACAAAACCAATACAACTGATATAAAACTACAAAATTAACAGATTATAGAAAGCAATAGGAAAAAAAACAACAAACCAAAACCGAACTTGCAGATCCTGACAATTTTATATAAACTAAGCATTCTTTTAGCTGTCCTGCTGTAAAGTGTCCTTCTGTGAAATGATAAAGGTATGTCCAACCTTATCTTATTTTATCTGATCGTATCTTATTCTAATTTTCTACAATTTCTCTTCTTGTTTTGTTCTGACATCATTTCGGCCTTCTGTATAGATTACAGGGCATTATATCCAGTCCGGTAAATCATCCAGCAAAAATCAATTGGTCAAACTAAACTATGTCAGCCAGTAAATATGGCAAAAAAATAAGAGAAAAAGGAAAACATCTAGAGAAAAATAAAAAAAGGGGGAAATTAAGAGGAAGGAATTACAGGAAGGTAAGAAGAGAATTTGCTGACTCTAAGCTTTATTCCAGGATGCATGGGGGAAGTTTAAATAAAAGGAAATCATTGGACGTCTTCCCCTGTGTTAGGTCCAGTAACCACATCGTGCTCCAGAGCTTCACTTAGCTGTGATCAATATTGACGTTGTCATTAAGCAGCTCTCCTTTAATGAGGGAGAGGAAGGCTGTCCTGGGGGAGACATTAGACCTGTGAAACCTACATGTTCCTTCCATCCTCAGTCCACTAAGCACTCACAATAAAACCTGTTTGTCACTTTTCTGCCTTTTTAAATTACAATTAAGTCAAGGCATGTAATTATAGCTTCGAGTTGATGACGCATTCCATTTTGTTTTTTCCATCCTGTGTATACACAAGTTGCACGCAGAAAAGAGGAAAATGTCCCAAAGACATAGATGGTTGGTCTGGAGTATTTGCAACCACATAACAGAGCTTAAAAGAATGTGTATTTGCGAGAAAGCAAATGCTCAGGGTGGCCGTGAAAGGGTCAGGAGGGTGTGCAGCTCATCCCTCACTGGGCCTCACTAATAGCCATGCAAACACACATTTAGCAGTGACACAAAAATCCAGGGGCACGAAACCGTTCATCACTGGATCTTAAAAGCAAAAGCTTCATGCTTCTGCACACCAGTAGCAGAAAGCAGCGGCTGAAAAGAAACAATGAGAGAAGTGCCTCAAAAAGCTGACAGATCTATTTGGAGCCGGCGCAACACATACATTGGAAGCACGTCACAGAATGGGATTATGCGCAAAATGAAGCCGCAGTGTCGGGGTTCGGAGAAGGCCCTCCCCGTCTCGCCCAGCGTCTGAGTAAACACTGCTGTTGCTCGGCTGGAGTGGCCGCAGCTGTGGCAGCCCATGGCCACCGCTGCCGTTAAAGTCTAAGTTTACTCTGAGATGTGACGGGTTGATGACAGGCAGCCTGGGCACAGAAAGCCGAGGGACCGTCAGGCTGTGTAACTGCTTACAGAACAGACCTAACTCTGACATTTAAGTTGTTTAGCACTGACTGAAATAATACTAGTTTCTTAGAATATTCTATGTGATATAACTGAGTTTGAAATTGATGCTTTGCAACATAAAGAATATTTTAAAAGGCTCTGTGGTCATCAGTGTCATTAGATTGCAATATAAATGCAATTAGACTGTAATGTTTATGTAGCATAACTTAGAAGATGTGGTCAAAAGTTTGTGTCTGAGCTCTGTCATAATATTCTTATAAATGAGGAGCAAAATAAGCCTTTAATTAATGATTTAATCATAAATTGAACTGCAGTCTCAACACTGAAAGCCACAGGCATTCATGTGACTAGCATTGATCTTCTTTTAAAAATAACACATTTTCTTTGGAAACTTTTTAAAAGTAGTTAGTTACTTAGTTACTAAAATTAAACTAGATGAATATTGAGCTTCCTGAACCCAACGTTACAGTTAAGACACAAAGAGAGCTGGAAAAGAATTTCCCCGTGATAGGACAATAGAGGGATTTTCTATTCTATTCTATTCTATTCTATTCTATTCTATTCTATTCTATTCTATTCTATTATTTTCTGTTCTAAAAATGTCCAGTCCAAAAACTACGGAGTTCATTTCTTTCCAATATTTGTTGCATACAAAGAAAATTGAAAAAAAAAAAAAAGGTAACTTGGAAAAACGTTTTAATCAAAACGACATTTTAAGAGTACCCTTTGCTTTTTTCTTTGCTTTTCTTTTTAAGTTTATGTTTTCTTTTTTGTTTTCAAAAGTTATTTTTATTAGTATTTTTTTATTTTTTACTCTTTTCCTCAAATTTCTGTTTTTCAGACTGATTTCTATGTATCACATTCTTTTTAAATAGCTTTTCACAGATCACATTCTCCTCATTTTCAGCAAAATACAAATGCTCGCTTTTGGTGCGCACACTAGCCAATTACACTGTTTTTTACTAGCATCAATGCGGGCCAATAAAAATGTGTCTTCACTCCTCCCTCCAGAGGAAAGCCTGCCCCAAATGAAGAGAATTTGTTCTGGAAATGTGATTTAAAAAAAGGATGAAATTCCTAACACTCAATCTAAATAACAAAATTGTATAAAAAACATTTTTGAACAGAAAATCTGTAAAAGTGAAATGAAAAGCAAAAGAAAATGTGGACAATACATAACAATACATGTGAACAAATTCAAAGCACAGACAATAATGAAACTAAATTGCCTCCATAAAAATCTAAAATCTGACTCAACAAGAACCAGGAGGATTCACTGCCCTCACCAAACATAGATACTGCAGACGTCTACTTACATGTCAAATATGTTCACATATTATCACTCAAACTTTCAATTTTTGTTTTGTTGGCATTATTTTGTAATAGATATATAGATCTTTATCTGCAAAGCTTTGGAATTATTGTTCTCTGTTCCAGAATCTTGTTTCTGGGGCAGCTCTGAGCAATTTGGACACATCTCAGACTGTGAAGGGAACCAGAGAAGCATACCTTGTTATGGTTACAAATGCTGGTCTTGGCATTGTTTATCTGAAGCCTGGAGCAGTTCACTTGCTGTGAGGGCCTTCCCATCCTAGTTTACCAGAAGCAGGGAGAGATGTGACAGAAGCAAGGAAAAAAATAGGAAAAGCAAAGAAAAATCATGAAGATGAAAGAGTTAAAAAATTCCTCGTTTGATCCTGTGGAAAAGGGAACTCCAACGTAGGCACAGAAACCCCAGCATCACCATAACGTAGTGCTGCTTTTTTGTGTTCGTTATGAACTGGAAGAAAACTGATTATCTGCTTTTGGTCATAAACTAATCGATGAGACAGACTTTTTTCTTTTCCTTTTTATCCTTCCCAATCGGGATCAACCTGAAACAAGCCATTGCGAATAATCTCTGGGTGAAACCAAACTGGGCCAATTGAAGGTGTGAATTTTCTCACTTTCACCGAGTCCTGGACCGGACCTGGAGTGTGAATGCTCCCCGACACAAAGTAGCACAGACCTGTTAACTCTGACCAGCTTCCCTGCTGAAGGAAAACGCTCCCACAGCATGAATGAGGTGTGGCATCAGGAGGGTGTATAATGTAGCTGATCGCTGTATAGTTTGAATAATAACCAGCTGCTCTAATAATACATTTGTTTGTGCCAGAGAGGCAATATCTACCATCTCTTTATCTAACCATCAATTTTCCAACAATCCAGGATTTATGGTCTCTTGTGGTGCTAAAAAAAGGAGCTGATTTTAAAAGAAGCTGATTTTAAAAAAGTGACAACTACACAACTAGTTTCAGGGATCAAATGCTCTGTTTACTGCCAGCCTGTGTTGCCTCTGGGTAAGAGGAAAACAACCCCCCCTCCTTATTAACACAGACCACTTGGTAGTGTGTCTCTCAGGCAGACAGTTGCTCAGCCAAATCTGACAGATGTGACACTTACTTGCATTAGATGTTTCTCGGGTTAGAGGACATGGTGAATTTTTAAAGTATGCATCGTATTGGAGACGGTGAAGTAGTCCATGTGTCTTCTTCAAATTGTTCTCTCTGCTTTGTCTGAAATATTGCCAGAAGATTACAGGCTAGCAAAAGTGACGGCAGCTTGATTTCATACAAATGCAGGAAATACATAATGCATAGCATTGTCTGAATGAATCCTTTCACATGCTAATGCAAACCTTTCTGTAGAGGTCTCAAAAGGTATGTGCTGAAGATTTTAGAGTAGAAGAGAAGGGCTGAAAATTAGAAATAAGGAGTAAGCAAAGAGTAAATGGCTTATGTAAGGGTCACTAACATCGTTCAACTACGACTATATAAAAACGACGAAAACCTGTCTTTGAAGAATATTCATGTCCTTAAATTTTTATCATTGTATAACATCTACAAAGAAAGAACATATTCTATTAGAACCTGATGTATGGAAGTAAATCTGTGTCGCTGGGATTTGAATTAAAAATGCCACTGAAATTTAAATGTATGTTTGTAATTACTGTTTCAGTGTTAAAATATATTCAGAACACATTTTTGACCTAAAAAGAAGTTAATTGTCATTATTTCTACACAGTTGAAAAGGGAAGGGTTACTTCAGGTCACAGACATTAGCAATGGATTGTGGTGTCCAACACCCAGCCAATCCCGTTATGTTTTCTTAGTCACGTGACGTGACGTTTGTGGCGCTCATACTGAAGGAAAACCAGCATGATGGAGCCGGTCATGCAAGCTAACGCTAACTCAACTACAGAAAAATGAAAGTAATAAACTCACCGTTTAGTTAGCGCCACAAACGTCACGTCACGTGACTAAGAAAACGTAACAGGATTGGCTGGGTGTTGGACACCACAATCCATTGCTAATGTCTGTGACCTGAAGTAACCCTTCCCTTTTTACACTGAATTTAGACGCCGAATTTAAGACAGTGAAATAGAGCCAGTTGAATCTCAGGAGGCTGAAAATATTGAGTTTGAATTTTGAAAGGTTGAATTTTTTTATATGCAGATTTTTTTTAAACAGAAAAATTAAACCATAAAATAAGTATTGAAAATGTAATCACTTTGAAATAGTAATGTGAATTTTTACCTTGAAGAGAAAATAACATGAAATTTCAACTGTGTAGAAATAATGACAATTAGTTTTTTTAAGGTCAAAAATGTGTTCTGAATATATTTTAACACTGAAACAGTAAGTACAAACATACAACATTTAAATTTCAGTGGCATTTTTAATTCCAATCCCAGCGACACGAATTGACTTCCATACTGATGCGAAGTAATCCCAATATTACCTTGCAAGTAAAATTTATTGTTCTGAGATTTGTGAATTTAAAAACTCTCAAATGAAGCGGGAGAGTTGAAGGATTGCTGAAGAGTCAATGACAAATTGCAAGTGAAAATCGTCCCCGCAAAGTCCTCCAGGAGGAGCATGTCTTGGAAGTCAATGACTGGATGCAATCAACTGGTTCAATTCAATTCAGTTTATTTATATAGCGCCATTTCACAACACGTCATCTCAAGGCACTTTACAATTCAACCAGCTCATACAGTCAAATGGATTTAAAGTTTTCAAATTAAGGAAATCCAGTTGATTGCATCAACTCATTAACTCAAAGGCAATCCCTCACACTAAGCATGCTTGTCGCGACAGTGGAGAGGAAAAACTCCCTTTTAACAGGAAGAAACCTCCAGCAGAACCAGGCTCATTGTGAGCGGCCATCTGCTAAAGGCCCACTGGGGTTCAAGGAGACAGAAGCAGAGATACAAAAAGCAAATGTCAACCAGCTCCACAGGCAGCCCAATCCAGGAAACAGACAGCCAGCCAGGCGCGCTTCGAGCCAGCTCCCATGTCAGAGGATGAAGAGAACACATCCAGCCAGTCACAGTTAGAGAAACAGGACTACTCTAAAAAAAACAGGCCGATCTCAAACATCTATAAACAAAAGTGGCAGCAGCACAGCTGATATGTTCTGACACTATTGTCTCTGAAACGTGCCTTGAGATGACTTGTGTTGTGACTTGGTGCTATATAAATAAACTAAATTTAATTGAGCTATTGAGTGCCTTAAGCACCCAGGTTGTGCTTCTTGGTTGTTTGCAATTCATTTAGCGCAACGCTAGATGGGAATAAATCTTCATGTTGGGGTTTTAAAATGAAACTTTTTGCCACAGCTTTAAAGTAGGAGTTTTAAACAGTGGCCAAAATCTAAAGCTTGCAGATCACAACCGTATTTATCAATAAATCAAAAAGATAAAAGAATATCATTTTTTTTTTTTTTACCTTACTCTTTTTTCTCTGCCAAAACTCTAAAGTGCAAATATGGGATGGGTCTAACTTTCACTTTTAATCAATGATCATGAAGGCTAGAGTTTTTGAGTGAAATCCACAAAACGTTTTTGGTGGTATTTACTTCATAAATAAAATGAAAACAGTAAAGAGGATTAAAAAGACAAGTACCTTTCATTGTACCAAACATTTTTTATTGAAAGGTGATTTTAGTTTGTCTGTATCTTTTCAAACCTCATCCCAACAAAGTTTCTCTTCATGAGCAGTGCCTTCATCATTCTTCAAGTGGCCCCTCAGGGGCCCCTACAAACTCCAGATCTTAATCTTTTAAAAATTGTGAAGCAAAACCTGCCAACTGATATTAACAGACACCCTCCATAAATTATAAGGAATATTGAACTTTTTTTCCAAATAAGAATTAGAATTAGATCAAAGGAACTATCCAGATAAATAAGTTATTTATAGGAAAATCCAGGGAAAATTCCCTTAAGAAAGTATGGCGGAGTCATCAGGAGCTGTGATTAACATGTCTGAAAGTATAATCACTGTTAAAGAAAATGCTCTCGCCAGCATTCAAACCCTGCACTAAATCCTGGACCTGTTAATTGTATGGTGGTACTGTAAAGGCCTACGGGCACTAAATGCTTCAGTTAGATGAATGAAATGCTCCTTTTGCGTTTTACACACATAATTATGTCTCCTTGTTTTGTGCATCCAAAGCACCGTCAGCTAATGAGTTCCGACACTAATACTGCCTCTAACAGTAAACACATACAACACCCAGCATATCAAAGAAAGCTGCATAAATACAGCATAGCTTTTATAAGAGGTTAACCGGTATATTCCCCAGAGGAGTAAAGCCGATATGATTATACTAAGGTAGACGTTGTTTGATGCCACTGGATCATATGCATCAGTTCAAAGCCTGCAGGAATACAGACATGTTAAATTCTGCTCGATGGTAGAAGATAGTATTCATCTTTTAAATTGTGGGGTTTTGTTTTTATCCTCTCCACCTCATTCAAGGCTTGAACTGAATTATTGTTTCCACTCTCAGCAGAGCTATTCAGCAACCTTCTTGTGGGTGCATGTAACACAAAGCAGGCTTTCTCAGTCATGGTCTGTGTTTATCACATCTTCTAGCACTGAGCTGCTGATCTGAAACCAGCCGTTGTGGTATAGATCTCTAGCACTTTAACTTACTGCCCAATGACACACAAAATAAATGTCTTGCCTGAAGTGCTTCTCCCAAATGTCTGACAGCCCTATAGGTCTCCGGTTTCTCAAGTGTTGCAGTACGTTTGTTGTTCTTCCGACTGTTGACTCTTTAGCCCTTTGCTATGTCTAAATAAACAGCGGCTGAGCTAAAGTTGGCTCTCTCATCTATCTTGTCACTGATTCCAGACCTTATCTGATGTTAACCACACAGGCCTATGCAACAAATCTTCAACATTTAAACACATTCCTTTTCTTTAATTTAATGCACATGACCACAAAAATGTCACTTTTCTCAAATTATTCTGACAAGAAAAATTATATAAATACATGCAAAACATTTTTGGTGTAAACCACATCGGAGAAAAATTAGTGTCATGGTAATTAATTGAATTCTCTGTTTTTTTAGTAAGTAACTTAGATATTTAGAAACATTAAAAGACAACAAACTGATGAGATTTCACTGAATCTATTCAACAACAAATAAAAAAATTTAGTGTACTGTATAACAATGTTGATATTAGTAAGTTAAACTAGTGTTAGGCCTTTACAACAATACAATCCACAAATTTGCAAGTAAAAATAACAAGTTCATGAACCCATCTACATCCCCTTTCAAAACTGTTACTAGTTCGTGGGGATAATGCACAGGAAGGTTGTTCAGCTTGTACATTTGTGGTTGGTTTTGTGATATTGTTGCGAATGCTTATGACATTCATTGATTTAAATAAAAACAAAACTCCTACACATACATTTTTATTGTAAACTTTCTTACCAAATACTCTCGGATGCCTTGTTTACAAAGCGTGCGTTAACCTTACTACAGTACACTGCCCCTTTTGTTGACGTTAGGCCAGAGTTTAGCCCTGGTATTTTTGTGTATGTTTCATGTTTTTGTTCTTTTTTTAAACAAGCTCTCTTGCCGTTCAGGGTCAAAAATATTTGGATGTTTTCATCCCAGCAGTTTGTAGAGTGTGCAAGTAAAAACACTGAAGACAAATAGTTCTCCGGGAAATTCTCAAACAGCTTCAGAAAGTCATTCATTTGGGTCTAAGTGGGAAAGCACTGAAAAAGGTCCAAATGACAGCAGGCGAGAAATAGAGGGCAAAATGTCGAGTCTCAGAGGAATCCTGCATTGGCCACAACCAGAGGTTTTAACACACATTTCAGCGACCTATTAAGAGCATTATGGGCCCCTGTTCCACACCGGCTCTCAGCTCTGGTAAGACTGCCTATCCTCTTAAACGTGGAATTGATTGAAAGAATTGATTTTCTTTGCGTTGGCAGAAAACAGGCCTTATAATTACCTTATATAAATCTTTTGCAATCACATATGAAATATGCATATCTTCTACTTCCTTTAGCAGATCTCCATCTGTAACTTTTACAAAGCTGTCTGTGAGGCCTGATAAAGTCTTTGGAAAAAAGAAATAATGGTGAAAGTTTTAGACAGACTGAAATAAGATCCCTAAAACCTAACATTGGACAAGGGTTTAATTTTTGCTGCCATTTTTGATCAAATAAAATCAAGTAATCCTGTCTGGGAATGAGACCAAATAAATCCCCGTACATACATAGATACATTTAGATGCATTACTTATCTTTTTGTGGATAAATCCATCGAGTCATCTCAGGGCAAGTGCAATGAGAGGCTTAGGACTCACATAGACATGCTATAAAACTGACATCACATCAATATCTGATTGAATATTACTTAAATGACCCCTATTTCTTAGTTGCACAGACAGATAACACAGGGCAACCACAGAGCCCTAAAAAGCAGCTGCGAGATTGGGAGGGTGTGGGATTAGAGCCTTAGCTTTACTCAGATGGAGCATTTCCATGACAGTGAGCTGCACCATGGCTTAAGAGCCCGCCCCTGTTTATGCTTTTTGGAGGAGAAGCCAGATTCCCTTCTGTGACAGATGGCCTTTCAGCCACAAAGTGCAGTGTTTAGACTTAGCTTGCTTTGAGGCAAGAGAGCAAATCTCCGATGACACAGCATTCAGCAAACAACTCCCAATTGCCGAGGTGGAGGCCACAGAGAACTGGGTGACCCACAGAGCATGTAACCAAATAACCAGAGGAGCTCCCCAGCTTCTGCTAAATCTGCCAGCAAAGGGGAGGCAAAACAAGGGACACCAGAGATAATGACGGGGCTTAGAAACCAAAGAAGTGGTTGGCTTGAGGATAGATGATGGCTCAGTTTAGAATCAGCCTAGTCAAATCTGGATCTGTTTCTCATTGCAGACTGAATGCTCCCAACTAAATCAATACACCCCCAAAAAAGGACAGATTTGGCTCTGCTTTTGATTAAGAGGATTGTTAAATTTGGTCTGTTGGAGTGTAAAGAGATTTCTTTATAGGCAGGCAGGGCAAAGCAGCAGATTTTGCATCAGCGGGTAAACAGTGAGTGAAAAGGACCAGCTGCTGGAGATAATTAGCCCAGTCTCATCTGATCCAACACAAACCTTGTGCTGCTTACTCTTAGAGAAAAATCATGCCTGACCCAGTCTGACCCCTGCATACAAAGCCAGAGAGGCCCTGGAGGCAGCGAATTAATTGTAACCCGCTAAGCCTTACGCACCATATCTTATAGAGAAATGGGTTGTTGGGTCAGAAGTGTTTCAAGACAAAGTAACACAAAATCTGAAAAAGGATTTTACTTTACTTTAAAACATTCAAACAAACATTGTTAAAGCAGTATTCAGCAATACTAGAACTACCAAGAAGGATTAATGGTTGAGCTTTTCATTGAGAGGTCTCTGTCACATAAAAAAGAAGATCATATTTCAGCAGTCTGTAGCTTAATTTTAAAAAGTGACATCAAACATAAAAGACTCCCATCTATCACCAAACTGTAAGAGTAAAGGAAAAGTTCGGTCAGCAAGGAATAATCAATGGTTCATTATTTATACCTAAAACTAATACATCCGCAGTGATTTAATGAATTTAGCATTAATCAGTAAAAAAAAAAAATAACAATATTTTTCATTGTGTTCACTTAGTCTGGGAGCAGCCATTTTTGCCCAAATATAGTAACACCAGTGATGTCACCATGCAGCAGAGATGGGGGATCTGGAGTCACCAATTCAACTCTTTGTCATGTATTTGTTCTACCCAGCCACTGAACCAGGTGAGTTTAATCTGGTTTAACCTGTGCAGATTGGACTCACCTGGTCAGAACAAATACATGACATAGAGATGACTTGATGACTCCAGATCACCCATCTCTGCCGTGCGGTAAGCCTAGCGCCATTCTCCCCGCTTTACAAGCTAAATCAATGGGAACTACTAGACACATCTGCAATCAACAACAATTATTGAAGATTTCCAGAGGACTTCACCATTGAAATTCACCAGAGCTATAGTGAAACTGACAATGCCCATGTGCATGGCAGTTGGATGTTGGAATACATCAGGTAGAAGTGAGTGGAAATTTGTTATTTCACCTTTCTGATTCATGATCCTCCACGGACGGGTTCATTGTTGGATTGCCGACTTGAAGTGGGAGGATTTGCCATCAAACTTCTGGCCAGAGAAAAAAAACAGTTGGACAATTTGTGTGCAACAATGCATGTGGATTAAAAACACATAGTTTTACAATTATTATTAGTTTGGATATATAAATTCACATAAATAGATGGAATTTTTTCCTTTTTTTGATTATAATAATAATCTATAACAATAATACATTTTATTTATTGCACTTTTAAGAAAACAAATATAATTTACAGCGTCCGGAATCGAACCCTCAACCTTCGGAAGCTACCCACTGCACAGCCTTGATTCAATTTACACAAATGTTTTGTTCATTTTAACAATTCAACACTTCCCCCAAAACAGGGAATTTTGAGTACTACTATAACCCTAAAAAAAAAGGTATTGCAGAACTTTACACTAATAAAGACAAACATAAAAGGAAGTGAAATAAAATAAAAACATATTTTATTGAGATTGCTGTAGTTTATTTTGATCAAATGGAAGATTTAATAACAGCTTTACATTCAAATTCATAAAAAATACCAATAAAAAACAGGTCTTGTAGATGAAAAGTCAAATCCATGCTGCTCCTCTACCGACAACTGTAAAGTATATTTTTTAAGAGACGCTAGTGAAAGCAACGATTGGGTTACACATACAGGCTTGACTCTTACTGACATGCAGGTGAGAGCAAACACTTAGCTGAATAGCTTAAGGAAAACAACCAGTTTTAAGCATCGATAGACAACTGCCCAGAGCTCCTCTCTTTTCTCCATCACCCCAGTCTGAGAATATAACTGATAAAAACACCATCGCTTCGCTTCTTCCCCCTGTTGAAATTTATGTAGAGAGCAGGAGTTATTTACTATGTTTACCCAGCCTGCTCGCTTTTCAAGCCCACACTGTTGAAGCAACTTAAATTGGCCTCTTGCACCATATAGATTTCCCATCACGGGCCAGCATCTAAAAAAGACACAGGGAGGAGACGAAGGGGAAGTGGAGGAGTGCCTGACTCCCTGGTCTGATCGCTCATCCCATTGTCCTCCTCAAATGAAATACATACCCAGATTAATAGGTCCAATAACACACAGCGATGGCTTATTGTAGTGTGGAAAAGAGCAGCTTATCATTCCAGTCACTCAGCTGCCAACCTTTGCTTGCTAACAGGAAGAACTATTCCAAATGAAATTATTTGTAAACCAACAAATTAAGCAGGCATTGATGTCACTACAACTCACGGCCAAACAGGGTGGATTAGAAGCCAGCAGATTCAGGGCCACAAGCTGGAATTTTCTGTCAAATCAATCAAGCACATATCAGATAACGATCGTCACTTTGCGAATGCTGTGGTCGTTATTTTTTTGCTCTTTTATTGTAAATCTTTGTTTAATTAAGACAAAATCTAGCTTCTTTAAAAATACAGCTGACATTAAATTAGGCGCAAGTTAATTTTGAGACTCATCTACTTTTTTCTTGTGTTGTTCTCTTTATTAAAGGGATCATTCACAATGTTAATTCACAAGTGGGGGGTCAAACAGGTGTAAACCTTTCGAATAATGACCTCTCAGCACATTTTAGTGCACTTACACATTTTTATCGATTATCAATCAGCTATTTTATTATATAATTTATTGATGAAGATGTATTTGTTAATATAACAAGATTTGAAATGAGTATTCAGCAACAATAGTTTTACCTTACAATAGCCATATATGTTTGGCTTACCAATTAGTTTTAACAATAGACTTGATTTGAAGAGATTTATTTTCACTGCAAACACAATACAATAAAAATTCTGTTTAGTTTTTATAAATTTAAAATAAAATATTCTCACATGAACATCACATACGATGGGAAATCCTCCCACTTCAAGTCGGCAATCCAACGACGAACCCGTCCGTGGTGGATCATGAATCAGAAAGGTGAAATAACAAAGTTCCACTCACTTTTACCCCATGTATTACAACATCCAACTGCCATGCACGTGGGGATTGTCAGTTTCACTATAGCTCTGGTGAATTTCAATGGTGAAGTCCTCTGGAAATCTTCAATAATTGTTGTTGATTGCAGATGTGTCTAGTAGTTCCCATTAGCTTTGCTTGTAAAGCGGAGAGAATGGCGCTAGGCTTACAGAACTGTGACATCACTACTGGAAGATTTTGGACAAAAATGGCCGCTTCCGGACTCAGTGATGTCAACGAAAATTATTAAATGATTGATTAATGCTACATTAATTAAATCACTGTGAACGTATTAGTTTTAGGTATAGATCATGATCCATGGATTATTCCTTGCTGACCAGACTTTTCCTTTAATAAATGAAAATAATATGCTCTAAGCATGATTAAAAAACTAATAGTCAATTAAAGTAAATTTAGTGAATTGAGTCAAGTAAATTGAGTAAAAAAATAAAAGTGGTGAAAGTTGTAAAAAAATATGAAAACCCTTTTGTTTTGAATTGTTTCTTAAAAATGCACGAATTAGTGTTTCTTTAGTTTTATCTTGTTTTCATTATTTTAATGATATCCAATGTAGCTATTTTTTGCAATAAGTAACAAAATACTTTAATTTCATATTATGTGTCAAAAACATTCTTCAAAATGTGTAGACTATACATAGAAAAAATTCCTTTAAAGAGTACATTTGTTTCATTATGTCCACTTTTCTTAGGAGGATGCATTGCATGCGTTTTTTAATGCATTATCTTTCTTTCTTTCGTTTCTCTGGATTTTTTTTGTGATTATCACTAAATTCATTAAATCACTGCAAATGTATTTGTTTTTAGGTATAAATAATGACACATTGGTTATTTCTTGCTGACCGGGCTTTCCTTTCAGCACAAAGGAGGTCATCAACCCAGCATGCTTGTACAGGAGAAAAAATGATCACCTAGATGGTGATAAACAAGAAATAAAACAAAGGATATGTAATTTTAAGAGTAAATTTTAGCTTTTTCGGATCACAAATGACTATTTTTAAGTCAATAGGAAAATTACAACATATTTTGGCCAAGATGTTCAACTAAATAGTTTGTTTTGTACACTCGTTGAAATGTTGAAAATACTAAACAACCCCAAAAACTTTCCAATTCCTCCTCAACACCATTTACTTCCTCTGTATTTTTGCAGACAAAAAAAAGAAAACTTTGAGCTGTGTTTGATCACACTTGATAGGTTTCAAGAAAATTTTACAACAGTTTAATTTTATTGTAGGTTTGTTTTTAAATCTCAATGTCTCCTGCAAAATCTCCATAGAAAGTTCCCCAGGCAGACGAGACCTGCAATCAGCCGTGTCCCAACAGTTTGCCCTGCCATGCATGAACCAGCAGTGAATTCCTGCACCATCATTTCAGTCAGCAGCAGAGAAAAAAAAGAAAGAAATCCCATCATTCTGCATCTGGCAAGAGAAGCCCTAATTTGCTAAAGTAGTTTGAGTTCAGACAGCATGCAATGCAACTGAACCAGCAAACCTCATGCTTATTAACATGGTTTCTACACAGTCTCCTTTCATAACTTAGAAAACAAGCTTTTTAAAATTTGATGGGTTTTAATCTTATAGAAGTTTTTTTAAGTTTGCATCCATTTGTCACCTGTTTTCATGTTTAAAAAATGTACCATTAAACCCATAGTCTGAAAGTAAGGAGAAAAAGAAGGGTTAACACTCGTCTGCTGTTCATTTTCACAGTTTACCTTTTTTCTGCTCACTATTCTGAATAGCATTCATATATCAAACATCTACAGGCTACTGTATGCACTGACAATACCCTAAACATGTCCAAAAGAAAACCGAGATAGAATCTATCTAAACCAACTAGTTGTGGGAAATTCACAATAGCTTGAAATCCTGAAAGTTTCTTGTATCATCTTTAATACAAAGATTTTTTTTCTGTAATCTGTCTTGACATTTCACACCATATAAAGAATATGGTTGCTTACAGTGTTCTACAAGAAGGATATCTGAATATCTCTATAGTTATGCTGCTGTAGGCTTAGACTGCTGGAGGACATAGGGACCCCTTTTCCATCATTTTACTTCATTCTATCTCTATTCTCCCACTCTGCAGAATTTATTAGTTCAGTCTCTAACGTTCTGCTCTCTCTGCTTTTTCTCATAGTAGCTTCATCTGGTCTATTCCTGTTTGGCTGTGACTCCATCCTGGAGAAAAATGTCAGCTGTGCTGCCTGTTTTTCAATGCAGTCCTGTTTCTCTGACCGTGCTGGCTGGATGCACTTTCTTCATCCTCTGACATGGGAGCTGGCTCGGAGTTCGTCTGCCTGGCTGTGCGTCTGTGGAGCTGGTTTACAGTTGCCTTTTGTATCTCTGGAGACAGAAGCAGAGATAGAAAACTATCTCTGCTTCTGTCTCCATGAGCCCCAGTTGGCCTCAGCAGATGGCCGCTCACACGGAGTCTGGTACTGCTTGAGGTTTCTTCCTGTTAAAAGGGAGTTTTTCCTCTCCACTGTCGCTACAAGCATGCTTAGTGTGAGGGATTGCATTCGAGTCAATGAGTCGATGCAATCATCTGGTTTACCTTAGATAGAAAACTTTTAATCAATTTGACTCTATGATCTGGTGAACTGTAAAGTGCCTTGAGATGAAATGGGTTGTGAATTGTTGCTATAGAAATAAACTGAACTGAATTGAATTCAAGGTGGAATCCTAATTGTTTGATTGACTTTGGTAATCAAAGATCAATCTAGCATCAAATGATAAAGACCATATTGATTGAACTGGTATCTATGATGATATGACATTGGATCAAAGACAACAATTTTCCTTTTAATTTTACTACCCTAGAACTTTCATCCTTTGTTTGTCACTGACGTTAAAATCTTGGCATTGTTGTGTTTGAGGGCTTGTTTTTCTAACGGTACTGTCAAGGAAAAAAGAATAATGCCCAATCTTATTTTTGTTTTAAGAGCATACAGAAAATAAACATGAAATAATATGGGAGGACAGAATATATTTATTTTCTTATCCTTTTCATTATGTATATTGTGATGCTTATTGTGTTGCTGAAGTCCTTTTCAGATTTACTTCTTTAGGCACAGGGGCAGAGAAAAAAGATAATTTTTCATTTCACTACCTTTTATACTGTGGTTTAGTTTGAATTGTATGTTTATTTTTATTTTTTGTTTATATTCATGTTTAAGTGTTATGTTTGAACACAATCAATGTAATAAATGTAATAAATGAAATAAATTACTGGACTACACTGTAATGCTTTTTTACTTACACTGTAAAAAATTATCTGTAAAAAAATTCTCTACCAAGAAAAAAAAAACTATTTTTACAGATTTTTTTCTCTAAATATTTTGCTGATGTAAGTTGTCAGAACTCTCTTACCTAAAAGGCTCCGATAAATACGGCTGAAAGATCCGTAAAAAAAATTAATTACAGTATACTGTTTCTTCTCTTGTATGAAGCTTATGAGGAAAACCTTCTGTCTGACCACTGAAAATTAAATCTATTGGTGTGATCAGCCAATCAGTATTAAGCACCCAGCTTTCTGTCCCGCCCCCTGGCCCAAACTTGCTCCAAAGACCCCATTAGATGCTTAGCCTCACTGGAAGTGACAGATTTTTCTGTGTTATCAAATCAGGATCCTATTTTCAAATTGATGGCTTCAATGCATGGAGGCTCAAGCCTAAACGGGGATTTTTCAGAGACTAACAATCAGCATTCTGCTGCTCCAGAGTGGAGGGCTCAACAGTGGACAAAACAAAGTATTTAGTTGAACATCTTGGCCAAAATATGTTGTAACTTTCCTAATGACCTAAAAATGGCCATTTGTGATCCACAAAAGCTCATACTAATGGATCAAACACATTTTACCAAACCTTTAATTCTGTTTAATGACAACGTTTTAGATGTTTAAGATGCAAATCTGACAAATTATTTTACAAAATTTACAGGAAACCATATCTCTGACAATAGACTTTTAAACACTTGTGTTAGTAGTACATTATTGGACCTTTAAACAATCATTCATTCTTCTGATTTGATTTTGATTTCACATCAGCTTCTGCTAATGGTGTTAGCTGTGGCAAACACAGTAAAAATCACTAGATAATCACATTTATTTATTTCAACAAATATCTGATGATCTACTGCTCATGAAAACTTTAAGTCGGCCGCAAAATGTGGCTTTTATCTAAATTTACACAAGAGAATATATAAAACAATAAATAAACAACTTTGATTGTTTTGATGTCTATCATGGTTGAATGTGGAGTTTTTAATGAGCGGGATTTCAGGCACAAAGAGTCAAATTCTAGAGCTTCTTGTGACGTCATTTAACCAGACACACACAGTTGAATACAATTTATTTTTCTTCAGTGTGTTTTCTCATTATATAGTGTTTTCGATTTTATGTGCATTTGGAAATAAAACAAGATTACAGTATGGTATCTTTAACAAAGTTGGTCAAAGCCTAATTTTGAAAATCTTGGACATGGATAACTACCCAATGGACACGGCAGCTTCGGGAACAGAAATGCCATGTTCAGGGACATTTGACATCAGCGGATCAATGGCCTCTGACAATTTTTGATTTTTAGAACATCCCATCTGTCTAACTGCTGGTGGCAATAAACTGAAGATTAACCTTTACATCCTTGCTGGTCCTGAGAAGAACCCTGAAAGGCATGCTTTGCTGTTTGCAAATCAAAAAAAGTTGCTTTTTCAATACCATAAGAACAAGGAGAGGCTTAGTGGCTTTGCAGTGAGGCCTTGAAGTTATTGACTTCTTTCCTTTTCCAATATGAGCATCATAAATGTAAAAGATGAATGCGCTACAGCCAAGTATTATATATCACTTGCACAGCTTCAGATCTGCAAAGAAGACACATCTGGTTTATTAAAAATAAACACCATATATTATCTCTATGCTGCGGCACAAATGTAATAATTCCTTTTGCTGTGAATAGAAATACAGGAATGTAATCACATGACAAGAGAGCAACCAGGGTGTTGTGGGGCAGCCTGCTCAACTTGCTGCATTACTGGGTCCTTTGTCAGCCACAGAGACACAAGAGCTCTTTTTCTCCTCCGCAAGCATGATCCTCTTTCACCCTGATACCTTTCAGCCGGGAGCCAAGGTTTTGAATAGCTGTGACCTCTGTGGCCTCTTCTGGCCTTCAACCCTCCAGCTGTTCGTCCTTCCAGTCCAGCGCATTGTCCATCACCTCTGGTTTGCAGAAGCAAGAAGACCAGCACCCCTACGGGCATAAGAATTGACCCCCACAGGGCAAAGCTGCAACACGGCAGGCATAATGCTAGAGTTCCCACGTGAGCGTTGGAGCATGACAAGAAGGAGAGAAAAAGAAAAAGGCAGGCAAAGTTAACTGATGCATGCGTGGGTGAGGTTTTAGAGGAACTGAAGGGAAATATAAATGAAGAGCTGGGGTGGGAGATGGATGCTCGTCACACAGTGCTGGAAATCTGAAGAGAAATAACAAGAAGAAAAATGAAGAGAGAAAAAAAAGGTGGTAGAGGTGTATAGTGAGATGGTGTGAGCTACAACATGGCAATAAGATGGTGTTGCACCGACACAGACCGACATCAAGGTGGAACAGAATAGCTTGCTTCCCCTTCTGCATGGCTGGCTCCGATGACAGGACAGAATTCCCTCATCTCCAGCCGCTAACTGGATGATAGCTCCAATCTCCTTGTTCTTCCAACCCTCCTCGGTTTCCTATCTATATCTTTCCTTCTATCAGTCATTTTCTCACTTACTTCTGTGCTTTTTTTCCCCCATAAAAAACAGCGCTGTATTAACCAAAATGCAACATTAGCCTGTATAGCTTTGTTTGTTTACCTGTTATAAATCACTGCTCCAGGCCTCTTTCTCATTAGAGTAGCCAGAGAAAGACAACTGCAACTTGAGAATGGTTTAAAAATGCCTATAATTTAATGAAGGGGTGTGTACGTGTGTGTGGGAGGCTGTGAGGAGGGGTTCTGCGCACTCGTGCAGGGAGAGGGGATGGAAATCGCCTCTGTACGGGATGAAAGCCTCTAAGGACTTTCCATTGACTATGAAATGTGATGATCCCCCTTCACCCTCCGACACTGAGAGAGTTCAGCTTAACATTGCCCTGGGCACTAAACCTTGGATTCTGCTGTGTGAAGACTTCAGAGTGTGTGTTCGTAATCATGCGCGCTGCGCTCTCTCTCTCTCTTTTTGTCATATAAAACACCTGCCTCATTCTTCATCTCCTTACATTGTACCCTCAACTTTTTTAAATTGCATTCTGTCTGTCACAAATTCCATAAGGAGATAGACGACTCCTGGAAGTTCTGAGGGTTTATTTCCATATATTTTACCATAGCTCATAAGTGAGTGATTCACTGGCTCTTCAGCGCCTGGGAGTGTATTTGAACAGCAATATTTGTGTGAAATTAGGCTTTTGCATGTTGCTGTTAATTCTGGGAGAAGTGTTTATGCAAGTGTGTGTTTCTGTATCACAACACAAACGCCTGGTTGGTTGACGAGTTGTTGGCAGGGTTGTGGTACCCTGCTGGGACCAACCCTGCCCCAGCAGCCTGGTGGAGAGGACAAGCTGTGGCATGTAGACACACACTCTCTGCATATCCAGGAACACACATAGAGCAGCTGCTCCTTCTGCAGCTGCTACTGTCACCCAACCCACAGGACGGTAGGAGGAGAGGGCGAGATTGGTGGAGGGAGAAAAAAAAAACTGAAAATAAGAGGGAGGGGAAAGCAAGTGAGATGGAAAAGTGGGAAGAGTATTAGGAGTAAGGGAAGGAGAGAAAGCTGAAAAAATAAACAGGGGATATGAGGAAGAGATGAGGAAGAAGAAGGTAATGGAAATAAGTTGCTAGGGAGATTCAAGTGGAAGATGATATTTAAGCTCCACACAAGCTTAAAGCAATATACACACAGAAAAAGGAATAACACAGAGATTAGCTGGTAAAAATAATCAACTCCACTGCGAGCCCACTGCAGTTTACATTTGGTGTACTGATAATAACTCTCAACTTTGTGGTAAAACAGTTTTCACAGATTTTACTGACGAACTAAAGCTTTGCTATTACAAAAGAATTGTAAATGGCGTTCATATTAAAAGACAAATTGACATTACTGATGCAACTTACTGCTCACAGTGTTTTGTTTTTTTTCTCTCTGTGTCATAACCTGAACTTGTTACTTTAGAAATCTGGTTTTATAGAAAAAGTAAGTATTATAAAGAGCAGATGAAGACAGAAACACTCATAGGCTCACCTTGATAGAGAAAGAGGAGAGAATGTTTAAAATCAAGTGTTTGTGTTAGTGTTGTGCTGATTCCTTTTTTTGGCCCGATACCGATTCCAGATACCTGACCGTGCATTATCTACCGATACAGATATACTATCTGTTTTAAATTGATGTGTGTGTATATATGAAGAACTGCATGCTACTTGGACATTAAATAATTGCCATCATGGCTTTGTCAAGCTGCTGCCTACCTTTCTGAAGTAGGAAAAAGACTAACACAAAGGAAATCCAATATAACTTTTTATTGCCTAACTGAAATGGGTGACAATAGGTGAATAAACTTTTGGCTCTCAAAATGGTATCGGTGACCTATTTGTTGATACTTTCCAATACCGATACCACCATTTTAGTGCTGGATTGGGGCCCCGCCCGATACTGGTATCAGGCGGGGCCCTGATACCAGTAACACTAGTTTCTGTTTATCGGGAGTATATGAGCAACATTGGAAGGCCAGCGATGCACAGAACCTTGGTAAAGTACAGGGGGCTCAATTGTTGGGAGGCCAGAATAACCCCATGCAAAGACATAAGGTTTCACCCAAGGGATGCAATATGTCCCACACAGAGGTAGGTCATCAGTAGAGCCCTGGTGAAGAAGCTTCCAGGCCAAGGAGACACAGGTATTTTCCAGCAAGGAGCGCCTTCGAACCAGCTGTACCACCAACAATGCCTTGAAGATAAATTCTGTGACCAAGGGTCTGCACAATCCCCATCAATGAGATCAACCAGCACAAAGCGGGGGAGACCTCTGCAGAGCCCCCAACATGCCCTGCAGGCACAGCCCACCATGCCAGACTGAGTTTGGAAGGACCAAAGTAGGGAGGCGTAGGGGGAGGGGTGCCCAGCAGAGCCCAATAAAGCCCTTGCAGCTCAGGATCAACTGGAGACATCTCTGGAAGCCATAGGACAACACTACTCCTCCAGGCCCTGCCAAAAATGCATAGGTACCAGGGTGGGGGCAAGACATGGTGTGTTTTCTCCAAGTCTGGACCCCAACCACCCTAATTATAGTATAAATGTGTATCTTCTGTAATGTCTTTTGTTCCAAACATCAAGGCCAAATTATGTGTTTGAGTTGCATAAAACCTCTACAAACCTGAGACCTACTTTGCATCACCCGGGCCCCTGAATCCTCAATCCACCCAGCCACCACGGCATCTTGCCCACCCGCCCAGCCAGAGATGCTGTTCAGGCACCATCCAACCAAAGCAGAGGCGGCTCCACTACCAGAGCTAGAGCAGTTCTGGAGGTGGGCCAAATTCGGGCCCAGGTGTCCTGCATTGACCTGCCCAGTAAGAAGTGGAAGCAGGCCAGAAAAGATGGCACAGAGGTCCATGACCAAACCCACCCTCTAAGTGGCTGAATTAACATCTCACTACAGGCAGCTCCATGACAGACCCACTGCTACCCAAATGGTGGGAAGGTGATAACTGAGACAAGAACCGGTCATTCTAGTTAACCAAATAGAATTATCTGTAGGGCAGAGAGCTAGAGTCAGCTAAAGGCACTGATTTAACTTTCCTTTGATCTAATATCAGTACATGAATGATTTAGATTAGTGCAAGCAGCAGAAACCTTGATCAGTAAAAGCTTTTACTGTGGTGCTACTTTTACCTATCTCTCTATGTTTTTTTGTTTTTTTAACTCTCAGCTCTGTGCAGACGAAACGTTCATGAAAAAGATTATTAAAATATATTCAGCAAAACAAAATTCTTCTAAAATATTCTAATATGACTTGATTTAAATGTTATCGCCACCTACTGTGTTGGCAGGTAGCTACAATGTCTCAACTAACCTTTTTTTTACAGAGACCACTAAAAGATTAATGGTTTTTAATTTTATAATACTTTATATTCTAATACTTTCTTTATGTTTAAATAAGATTTTGTAGTGTTTGTACCTCTTGGATTGTCGGTAGGCTTTAATATAGACGAGGAGGAGGCCACCATGGGGTAGAAGGGCACATTAAACTGTCAAATTACCAAAGTAATTAGTTAATTAACAACAAGGACCCTAAGGGCCTTCCTCTGCAGTCTAATATAGACCTTCACCAGAATAAGTGAACCTTGAAGGCTGCCCCACGCAGGCCAATAGACAAGCTAAGCAGCCCACACTATCATCAGCGTCTCTTACAAGGATCACCTTTAGTGTAAGTGACACATTCTGCAATTACACATTTCACAAGCCTAACATCTGTGCATTTAGAATGAATGAACTGAGTGAGTTTTACACTTTTTTTTACACTGTTTTACTTCTCCCTTGATATGAAGCACAATCACACAACGATAGTATATATATATTTACCATCTCTGACACTGTATATCCCAAAACATATGTTGCATGTTTCATTGCACCCAACAGTGAACATGTATTCTGGATTAAGCAACAGTTCATACATGAATGCTATTAAAAACTAGCTCCTTGAGTTTGAAGTAATCTAAAAAGCTTGAATTTGCAGTGAGGCAATGAAGAAAAGGGAGAGAGGGAGTGGAAAGAGTGTCTGCCCCACATCGCTTCATAACCACAGGCAGTTGCACAGCACAGGAGAAATGTGCTTACATCATCACATGCCGTCCCAGCATCCTGCAGAGGGCACTGCTAACAGATGAAACGCAGAGCAAAGGAGGCAACCAACCGACCCGGGAGGAGCTCAGAGAGGCACTCCCACGCAGCTTGGATATCTGACATTCTTGGCAGCCTCTCAGAGAGGTCAGTGGTGAAATATTCGAGCAGAGCTAATCTTCAAGAGGGACCGTGCTCTGGCAAGCTGCGACCAGAGGCTTAATTCATCACTAATTAAAGTCTACATGGGGTACAAGGATAAATCTTTCTCAGTGAGCTCAAACTCAAGTATCCTAACTAAAAGTCCTCTGATTTGAACAAGATAGTTTCCATGTAAGGCAGTGGGTGATGTGAAGGCAAGGGGAGCACTTTGTTGAATATTTTGTTTCTTTTAAGTGATATAGAGGAGAAGTCAAAGACTCTCAGCCCAAGTTCCCCTGCTGTGACCCAGATATGTGAATTTATATATGTCACAAATGTTTAATATAAGCAGGAGATATAAAAGAAGTGTCATACTTCCCGAACTGAATTTCTAAGAGGCATAAATTTAACTATTACTCTTGTATTTCTTTTTCATTTTATTTACTCCAGACATATTTAAAATACAAAACAAAAACAAAACTAAATGTTTAACATGTCAGTTGTGGAAAAATCAGCCTGAGTCTTTAATGTATCTGGTCTCCTGGATGGGTGTCAATGTTTTCATTAAAACTGAGTGAAAATCTGGTTCAAGCCCGTTTTGTTGATGTAAAAGATGTAAAAATATAAAAGGTTTGCAAACCAACCAAACAATTTTCTTTGCTTGCAACAACAAGGGAAAGGAATCAACATTAACTCAATTCACACTTTCTAAAGATGCAATACAAAAAGTATAAAAAAGTAAAATTCAGTTGTTTTCTATATATTTCAGTTTCTGGACTGTGATGACCAATGAAAGGATAGTTTAGTGTCCAGTCAACCAATAATTACACATATTTAATAACTCATTGTATAATGCATGGGCTTCATTGTGATCCATTCCTGCAAATCTCCCAAAGTTCAATGACCTACATATATCTAACCACGGTACTAAAGTACTTATTTCTATCCTTAAATATCTAAAGAATGCTAATATACATCATTATATATGTTAAATATTTTACGAATTTTCGAAACAATTTTGTTGCTTTTTATCATGAGACATTCTCAGAGTAGTCCGGCAAAATATGATTACATTATGTTTATCTACATTTTAGTTGTGTCTTACTTTAGATTACGTACTATATACCATAAGGTAAACATGAAAGGAAGACAGAAAACTCAAAAAGGCTAGATTTATGTTTAAATTCAACGCCAAAACGATTAGCTCTCGGAAGCAGTACTCAGTACTCTTACTATTTTTGGGAGGAAAAAAAAACTAAATTTAAGTATTGTTTACAAAAAATCAAGTGCAACCCAGATGTATATCTGGTTGCGCATGTACAAACGAACTGATGGTACGGATCGTGCGACCGGTACGGATCAGGTAGTGACAGTGCTCTTTGTGTTAAATGCCATTTTCAAAAGTCAACTGCAGGCATGTATATGATGAAATAATTACTTTTGTCACTAAAGAGCATAATTTTTTTTTAAATCAAAATAGTTTTTTATTTGGTGTTCTTTTTCCAACCCGGAAAAAAAAGGCCTACCTTTCCTGTAACACTGCATCTTTCTTCCCGTTTAATGCCCTTTAGACGCTGCAGCATAGTATGAGGCCCCATCTGGTGATAAGAATCTTTTTACAGAAGGCTGGACAAACTCTGAAATGAAAAACAAACCTTAGACTATAGCTTAAAAAAGAAACAATAGCTGTCACTGTGCAGATTAGCTGCTAAAAGAGAAAATATCTGAAACGTTTACGCTTGACTGGAGAAAGTGGGTGCGTTGTTTGATGGGCGGCTGCAGCTTCCTGGATGAGGAAGGTTAACACTGAAATACCACTTTGAGCAGGATTTTGGTCAGGGAATAAAGTTAATACAGAGACTATATTAAGAGAAGGATGACTTTATATGATATTGGCTGTTTAAAGTCACAGACTAATTATCTATGCAGGATTTTCAGCTACAAAGTAGAAACCTTGGATCCACTGATTAATTTGTCTAGATCTGGAAACGCCAAAACTGCCTAATAACATCACACTACTGCCACTGTGTTGAAATCTATGTGTAGAAGCCAATATGTACAATGTCTATATACGAAAAGAAATTAGGTTTTTTATGGCTGTGTTTGTCGCTGGAAAGGGCAAATCGGTTTCGACCGTTTGGCCGGGAAACACTGTCAACCCACAGCTGGCCATTTCTACCATTTTTGCAAAATGGGAATAAATTGGCTTTTCACTGCAAGAGCAGTGTATGGACATTTCCTGTGTACCATCTCATCTCGGCAAGATTCCACCATCTGGGTGAGTGTTGGCCTAGTGGTTAGAGTAGTGCACTTGTGCTCTGAGAAGGTTGCAAGTACCTGGTGCAATCCCCACAGGCTGCACTCTGGATCTCTGACCAAGACCCTTAACCCCACACTGCTCCCTTCTATAAGATTGCGGTTTTAAAACACTCCAGTGGCTTCAAGCATCGTCTTAGGCCCTGCAGTATTTTACAGCTATTTTACAGATATTTACCAAAAGGATCCGCAATATGTATTTTTGGCTTTATTTCATTTTCAGAAGAGATTGACAAAGTAATCTGAATTGAAAAAACAGCCTATTTTATACAGTATGCTGACAAAATTGCACAACTGATTGCTGTTGCCCCCAATGGCCGCGGTCTGCGTTAGAACCTGTGGTTGGAAAATTTAGATTTTTCTTATCTCATGTATTAATCTTTATGCTATTTACTCACTAAAAAAGTTTGTCAATCAGTCTGTATCACCTGCGAGGCCACACAATGCCTCAATGAGGGGTGTTTGTAGACAAGACATACCTCTTCCCATAACAAGCCAGATTCTTTCTTTAAAGTGCCGACTGAGTGAAATCCATCGATCTCCGTTTATTTAACTGGAGTAAATAGTTGAATACTATTTTCCCACAACAAACCTATCAGTGGTAAATATGTGGAAGAAGCAAGGCAGAGGTGGCTGGCATTAGACGATGATATTGAATGATAAATGATAAAAATGTTATAATGATATTCTGTAAAAGCCACCAACAATGTGCACTTCAATCTTCTATTTTGAACAACAAAGTGTAGCCTCTGTTGAACTCCTTTACAATACAACACCTCCACAGCTCGTCCCTGATTGGTTTTCATGATGTAAAAATTAAAATTTTCCAACTCCAGCAACTGTTGCTTTACATCCATCGCAGGTGTAGCCTTGTAACTGTGTCCATGGAATCGACAAAATCCTGGCTGTGGCTTTGATACAAAGTGTCTGTTGAATGGATTTGTGTAGAGTGGCTTCTGTTGCCCACCTGTACTTAAAGATAACATGTAACTCTGTTGCTCTTATTCACCCGAAAACATGTTGGGTGTGAATGCACCTTAAAAAACCCTTTTAGCCTTAGACTAGACTTAAACAACTTTAATGTAATTTTGTATACACATAGTGTATACAAAAAGAAATGTTATTTAGTACAGCTTTTCAGAAAGTAAATGAACATTTCCATTCCATAAACAGCAGAAAAAAGATGGTGGAAAAAACACAATTTTTAAACAAGAAAAAGACTGCATGCACAAATATTTTTGATATACTTGAACATGACAGCTACCAGACACCAATAAAAGCCCCATAACGCCTAAAATTATTATGGATTCATCCAGGGAACATGTTCTCATTTAATCATTTTTCGGGGAAGATGTCATCTACTTAGGCAAAGCAACAAAAAAGGTATTTCTGCATAGCATTGTAATCTGCTTTTTTCCCCCTATTTTTTCTGATTCGTTTATTTGCGGATTTGATTACTTCAGATCTGTCACCTGAATACAGCTTCTTTTTTTTTTTTTAAGCAAAACACCTTAAATCCACTGAGATGGAAATCCTACCATTTTGTTTATTTTCTTTAGGTCCACAAGTGCAGATGAACTATCTTACACAGGGTCAACAAGCTCAACCAGCAATTTTCTGGGTGTATTTCCAGGATCACATAGCAAATGCCATGGCCAAAGAGGACCGCTGTAAACACACTTGAGCAGCATTCTTCTCGTGGTTCCTATTAATCACCGTTGCAACAGCATTTTGCATTTAAAGCCAGGGAGTACAGAGGAGCAAGCCTTTATGGCTTCCAGAGGCGTGAGTAGCCAGCTGTAGCGCTGTTTGGGATGCTGATTGGAAGTGAGTGTGGAGCGCTCAGGACAATTATTGAATCATTACCGCTGCCACACCGCAGGCATAATATGAACACCGTGCCATTTGTCAAGCAGCCCCTGCTTTGTAATCAAGCTCACATGTGTTTGCGTGTTACTTTTAGTGTGAGCGAGAAAACACGCACATGTGCCTGAGCCTGATAGCCTTGGCATGTTGGCAAAGGAAAGAGAATGTTACTCAGAATGTGTGTGCACATGTTTGTTAGAGGCAAGGGATGAGTCAAGAGCTGTGCCCAGTGTTTCTGCCTGTTTATTTGCCTACATTTGTGATGGCATCCAAACTACCACACATGGATGGGTGTGTGTTTGTGTGTGTGTGCATTATTGGAGAGCAAGGAATGCCCTGCCTATGTGCAACCGTCTAAACATGTCCCCGTCAGCTGTCTCTTTGCCCCTTCATGGAAAAATAACTGAACATGAGTTATTTGTTGTTTTCACCACACCCAGGAGGATAATCTCATATTGGTGCTGAGGGGGTGTGCATGAGAACGGCCTTCTGTGACCTCTTTCATACTGGAAAACCTACTTCAGAGATGATTATTGGAAATAAATTGAACTGTTGGAGAACAGGGACACTATATCACACTTTCCTTTTCATCAGACTTGATATCTTTATCAGTTGAAAGCACAAGCAGTGGTCCCACCAGAATTTACTATGAATTTTTGGGTGTTGACAAAAATCGGTGTCACCTGGGCTCCATTTCATAAAGCTGGGTCAGTGGCAATCCAGAGTTGGTTCTTGGGTGAGTTCCTAAATTGTTTTTCCGTTTCACGGAAAGCTAAGATGCCTTTTGACTCTTTTGGAGTATTTTTTCAGTTTTTAGCTGAAATCTGCAAAAAAATGTTGGAAACGTGCTGTCCTTTTCTGGAAGATCCTTTATGAGATTGAAGTACTCTCACTGTCATCAGGATAGTGTGATTAGAGCCTGTCTTGATGTTTTATGGTTTCCAAGCAAAGCATTTCTTTTGTTAGATTAAATAAAATTAACATGTGAGCTTTTTTGACACTATGAAATATTGGCATTGTGAGGATAACACACTATATATTACATTGCGATTGAAAGTTTGAGTACATGGGTCCAAATGGTTTGTTTAAAAGACAAGTCCAGTCATATTTAGAATTCAAACTTCTGAAAGTACTTTAAATATGACATTATTACATACTGTTCACTTATACTGATAAGTGTTTTTAATTAAGAGGAATTTAATTTGAATGTGCTTTACTGGAGACATCCATGTTTGAGAAAGAACATTATTGCCACCCACCGGTTGTTGACGTCATGGTGCGGAATCGGCTGTTAATCAAGTCCCAACCAATGTATCTAGTGTTTGTCACAATGGGCTGTTATCCAAGTCATTTTGAAATTTCTGGCCAGAAGTTCAGTGGCAAATTCTCCTTCTTTAAGCTAGCAATCCAATGACGAACCTGTCCACTCACTTCTACCTGATGTATTCCAACATCCAACTGCCATGCACATGGGCATTGTCAGTTTCACTATAGCTCTGGTGAATTTCAATGGTGAAGTCCTCTGGAAATCTTCAATAATTGTTGTTGATTGCAGATGTGTCTAGTAGTTCCCATTGCCATTCCCATTTGCTTGTAAAGCGGGGAGAATGGCGCTAGGCTTACCGCACCATGACGTCACTGCTGGAAAATGTCAGGAATGAGGTGTTACTATATTTGGGCAAAAATGGCCGCTCCCTGACTCGGTGATCGCAACGAAAATCATTATTTGTTATTTTTTTTACTGATTAACGCCAAATTCATTAAATCACCTCAAACATATTAGTTTAGCTGTAGATAATGATCCATTGATTATTCCTTGCTGACCAGACTTTTCCTTTCAAATCTGAAAGTAGTGCAGGAGAAAAAGAGTACTACCCCCAGACTGGGGGTTGGTGACGGTCTGAACTGACCTGGGACCACCTTTCATAGACCTATTAATACTATTGACAGGCCTCCTGCTGACATGGCTATGAGTTATTTACATGCAAAGTGGGTGACTAAGTTCTGATCTCTCAGGACGGTTTTAATAGCAGCTTTTAATAGCTTTGCTCAGTCGGATTTCTTTGTATCTGAATCATCGTGTGTATAACGTCAGGTCTGAACATGGCCCCAATATCTGTTCTTCCTTTTCAGTACATAACAAACTCAGTCAAGGCTATGCAAAAAAGACATTTTGCCTGCCCTTGTGTAATCCCTGTTTGACATCACTAACCATGATCCCTGCAGACAAAAACAAGCCATTACTGTATGTCAAAAGAGATCAAAGATGTATCCCCACTGAACCCAGTGCTCAGGACTGTAGAATCTGACAGCCATCTGCACTGATAAGGCAGCGAAAAGCATGAAGCATTCATAGAAAAGAAGAAAAGTTTCTACTTTGTGTCAGCTCTGATAAACATACGTAAGATCCACTTTTCTTGATGTGTTCAAGAACTATGAAGTGCTACGAAGAAGAAAGGCAAAGGTGAAAAGTATAAAGAAAGAATAGAAAGATCATGGGAGGAGTAGAGCATAGTAAAAAAAAAAAAAAGAATGTTCCCCTGTGAGGAAAGCTGGCGAGGGGTTCACAGTGGGTAAACATCTTCATCACAAAGCCTGTGGAGCGATTGATGCCCTGGACAAATCAACATGTTTCACAGTTTGCCTGCATAAAACACAAGCTTCAAAAACTCTGATCTTCCCTGGAGCTTATGGGCAGAGTTTTGCTCCTTTGGGTTTATAGAATTGGTTTGCAGATCGATCAGAAAAACATCATATCAAAGGGTTTGAAAAACAATGAGATCTCTTTCTCTTCTAGACTTTAAGAAAACAGACTTCATCATAGAAAGCCCTGCAGACACCAGTGGCTGTGAGTTCCCCCAAGTCTTAGATGGTCCCTATTTTTTCTTTTTTTTTTTACTGTCTCTCACACAAATCTGGTAAAGTAAAAAAAAAAAATGCAGTGCATTATTAGTTCCTTTCAGAAGCAGGCAAAGATTAGTAAACAGATGGAAAATGAAGCAGGACTTCATCAAAGAGAGAAATTGATTGGAGAAAAGATGAAAAAGAAAAAAAAAAAGGTTTCTGACTCTGAATATATACGATGGGTAACATGTGTGCATTGATCCCACCGACCAGGCTAGATCTAGCACACGCTGTGAAACTGAAACATGTGTTTTGGCTATAAGAACCATTAAAATCCCATTACATGGTGCAATAACAGGGATCATAAGTCTTTTTAAAAAAAATCTGTGAACAACTTATCATTCCATAGATGATGCATTTAAATGTATATAAAAATGTCCAGTATTTCACTTTACTGTTGCATTAAATTTTATCTTTATTTTCAAAGGTATTTCAGAATTGTTGGCAATAACATGGGAGTGCCTTAATGATATGGAAAGTGGAAATTTACCTTACCTCACTTGAAAACAGAAAAGAAATAGGCGAAGAGGTCATTTGTTGCATGTATGTTAGGTAAACTGGTGAAGTCAGTAGTTCAGCGATTACAAACAGTGCTGTATTCCTTACAGTTGAGACAAATGGTGCTCTGACCTTTGGGGAAGGAATGCCAACTCTTACCACAGCTGCAAACTGAGGCCAAGAACCTGATCTGACCGTGAGATCAAAGGTCAGCAAAGATGTGACTCGATCCCACACAATCAATAGACCCGAGGTCCTAGCCTCTGGCAAGTATGCTCTTAAACAAGGCTTCTTGACAAAAAGCTGCAAGAGACAGAAAGCAACATAGAAATAGAATTTACATATTGTTAAATATTATACACATTTTATAATATGTAGTGCCATCCGTACTAAAAAAGTTTTTTTAAATATGTGTAACAGATAATTTCCAATGTATGCAGATAGAAAATTATCATTAAAAGACTGAGTATATTGCTCTTACATGCTGTCAGACTATTTGCCACTTTGTTTACAGATGTGGAGGATAACTACAATATAGCTCTCTGTTTTTCTTTTTTGGCATTATTTGCATGAAAAAAAAAGAGAAATCACAAATTTTAAATCTTATACCTGCTACATACAAAATGAAGCATTGGCTGGGTTTTTTACATTTGTTAGTATTTGCTCTAATCTTTCCAAGATGGCATTAACCATAACATCAGGAGCATCATAATTGATGTATGAGACCTTTACATTATTACCATGATATTTTTATTCATGAAAAATGTGACTTACTTAATCAGATACATGTCGTAAATGGAAAATCTATCATAAATTGCACAGAAATGTAGCACAAATGATACGTACAACTGATCTAGTTTAACTTTTTTTTTAAAGTGATGTTCTTTTATCTTTTGTAAGGATGTTTAATGAAAAGTCTAGTTTTAAAAGATTCTGACAATAACATCATGTTTTCGGCTTTAAAAGTTTAAACATGTAAAATAAGTCCTTGATACCAAATGCCGCCAGCTGACAAAACAGATAATTAACTTTTTTTTCTTTTCTAGGTAAAAAACTGAAGTACAAACCAGTTTAATTGTAACTTCTGGTCACAAAGGCCTGTAAATAACCTAGAACTTTTTCTAAAGTGTTCATTATGTTATTGTTCCATGAGCTGGATACAAAAAAAAACATTGTTTTGCTTTTTTTAACCAAAAATGGATGGATATGAATTCATCAAACTGAACCACATAATGTTCTTGCAGTGAAAACCAAATGAACCAAGTGAACTGTGAGTTCAGAGAGCCAAAGAGTCAAGACATGCCATCGTAAGCACCCATAAATGTTACAGGCAGCTCCACAACGAACAACAGCCGGTCAAATACAAAAGCCTTTGCATTGGTTCACTTTAACACCTAATAAAATGTTGACATATTTATATCTTGCATTATTACTCACATGTCCTTCAAACAGGTAAAAGGCTAAACATGTTGAAATGATTCATTTGTTTGGTCATTTTTCCTACTTAACTCTTGCTTTTTTTACTGCAAGTTGCAGAATGCTGCATTGTTTGCCAGCGCTTCAGCCTAATGGTTTTTATCTCACAGCAGGGAATGAACCAGGAATTAACTGTTGCCCATAGCTGCTTTCCTCAAAAAACAAATACACACCACTGTAAAACAAGGCTATAAACCGCCAATGAAACAGCAGGCTAAATATCCCACCTCTGCAGGGGCAATTTGCTAAACCTTGTAATTCACTTAAGAAGGAACTTATAAATGTTTTTTTTTTTTTTTGTCTTTAAGTTCCAACTTTTTTTAATGCTGCATTCAAACTTGACCAGAATTTAAATTTGTTCTTATGAGAGACATGCAGGGTGAAGGTTAAAAGGTTAAGCTTTGGGTATATGAGTCAGGGGGTGTACGCGGCTCTGCTTCTTATTCCTGTCTGCCTTAATGGAATCTATAGGGGGCTTGTGTTAAACACAGCAGGGTACGTTTAGGAGTGGGAGAATGAGTGCCTGGAGTTCTACTTTAGGCTTCATATAATGACTAACAAGCCCAACCCCCCCTACCCACTTCTTCTTCATACCCAACATCCCACCTCCATCATCACCGCTCAACCCCTCGTTCAACCTGCATATGAGAAACTTCTCTTTTCCCTCCACTGTTTCTCCTCTCCAGTTTAGCGCTTCCTCCCTCCGATGAGAAGGGAGGCCTTTTGAGACGGCCAGCCACCCTCCTGCTGTTTCATGGGAAGTATTGTAATCTCAGGAGCTCTCTCTCGGGGATCAACGTTTACGAAGGGCTGATAGCGCTGCTGAGTCGATCCTCTTCCCTTTCACATGCCTCTCTCTCGGGTTTTCATCAAAACTTCTCTGCCCCCTCACTACGTGAAGCCTGTGCAGAAATGTGGTTCTGCATCCATGAAACGGACATCACAGCGAAGGCCGAGACATTGATTGGAAAGTGGATAGTTGAGAGAGAGAGAGACCCTGAATTTCTTATGAACTCAACTACATGAAAGCAGCAGAACTCTTAATCTACAACAACTCTTACTTCAAAAAGGTTTAGCCAATATTTAAAAGCCATTTCTATCTGGCACACATAGTTATGAACATTTTAAGATGAAGAATAAATCATAAATGTGCTCTTGGTGAGGTTCAGTCATTTTAAAGGAGAATTAGATGATCTGGAGGTTGATTTCCTTTCATTTAGCAGCTAAAAAACTACAGATCTCTCACATAAGCTTGGCAGCATAATCAGTGTAATATAAAATTTCCTTCAGAATCTGAAACTTTTTTGTCTTATTAGATCTAGATTAAATATTAATAGAGAAAGCAAATCACAGTTTATAAGACCACATGTAGCACTTTTTTCTTTCCTTCAAATCTTATTAAAGGCAGCTTTTTTTTGTGCGACTGACTGATGGTTTTATTGTATTATCTGACTCTCTTCTGGATTACTAACATTTGATTCATATATGTGGGATCAGAATAACAGAATGCCTGAAAACCAAAACTTATTTATCATTTTGTTTACTACCAGACTAAAATAAGTAAGTAGGTATAACTCTATCTAAAATCCACCTCATTTTGGGAAATATTTTGCGTACCCAAATGGAAAAGCAAATCATTTAGGAACTGTAAGCCCAAATTAAATTTGTGATACATTATTTGAAAGCAAACACCTTCTAGTTTCTGAATATATAAATGAAAAATGGGTGAGTAAAACACAGCCAAAGCTGGATCAGTTCAAACATGACTCAAAGTTGTTTTTTTATTCTCGAAAATGATAGGTCTTTTTTTGACCAGCAGTAATAAAGACATGCCTGGTTGTTGTGGCTGCTTTGTCATGTTTACATTTTGACATGCTGCTATATCTGTGTTATTTGAACTTTGGTGCTCTGTCCATAACATGGTGGTTGAATTGTGGAGAATCTAAGCTTTCCAACGACGTCTAACATGTTTATATTGGTAAACATTTTACCAGTGTCATTTTCATGCATTCTGAGTTATAAGTTGTAAACATTTTAAAATGGGTCGCCGTCGACCAGGTGGGTTTTGAGAGGCTAATAAACCAAGTCAGTTGAGCAATAACAAAATCGACAAAGACAGTACATTATTTGAGATAAAATCAAGTCTTACACTTAATACGATGGACTGTTTTTCTTTAGATTTCTTTTTTGTATTAGAAAGTAAATGTTTTTTTTTAACATTCTCCCGCACCTCTGGGGTACAGTCTGCAAAGAGAGCTGAATCAAACCCCTCCATCCATGCTACCTCCCCTTCATCCTTCAACTAACAAATCAGTCATCAGATGTCATCAGCCAACTCCTGGCTTATGGCGGTGGGGAAGAAGCTGTTACAGAATCTGTTTGACCTGCATTAAATGCTGTGAAGCCTCTTCCCATAGGGCAGCGGGGAGAACAGTCCATGGTGGGGTGTGAGCAGTCATTGATGATGTTACGGGCTCGGGACACGCAGCGCTGGGACGAAATGTCTTTAATGGAGGGAAGAGGAGCCCCCATGATCCTCTCTGCTGTTCTCACCGCTCTTCTCACCTTTTTCCAGTCTGAGGTGCTGCAGCCTCCACACCACACAGTGAGACAGCTGGTCAGAACGCTCTCTATTGTGCTTCTGTAGAAGGTGGGGAGGATGGGTGGGGGCAGGTGGGCTCTCCTCATCCTCTGAAGGAAGTAAAAGCGCTTTTGTTCCCTTTTGACCAGTGAGGTGGTGTTTTCAGTCCAGGTAAGGGTGTCTGTGATTTGCACCCAGAGGAATGTGGTGCTGCTAGCCACCTCTACTACTGAGCTGTTGATGACCAGCCGGTTCTACCTGAAGTCGACGAGGATCTCATTGGTTTTCTCCACATTCAGGATTAGGCTATTGTCTCTGCACCAGTCCGCCACAGGCTCCACCTCCTCTCCGTAGTTCTAATGAGGCCACCACCGAGGTGTCGTCTGCAAACTTCACAATGTGATTGGTGGTTAAATGGGTGGCACCTTTGAAAGGAAGTGGGCATTATTTCATCATGCATTTGCAGACAGGTGACTGTCAATGGCTTAAAAAAGCATGATGTATGATCTTTAAATTATGAAGTGAGCCTTCAATTTTACTAATACTATGAATTACTATGTATATGAGTAGTTCCATACAAACAAACTTACTGTAACTTACACTTAAACTTTTCAGTGTATAGAAACATTTTCCTTTGTTTTCCTTATAGTTTCCTTATACTTTTTTTCATTTAAGCAATGTTGCTTTTCAGCATGACTGAATGAAACAACACTGACTTGTTGTGTTTTGTTTCAGTATCCTGTATAACAGCAGAATGCATAAGTTATTGTAAACTGATAGGGAGGGCTTATGTGGGGAAATCCCACTGGCACGGCGAGCATTTACTGGTAAACCAAAACACAATGCCAATAATCTCTGTCATTAAGAGTGATTTTCCCCCACTCAACCTAATGTGATGACAGAGATAAAGCAACGTCGGTCTAACTGTACATGGGAGAGTGAGAGAGACTATTACCCAGACTAATGATGGAAGCCCTAACATGAACCTACTGAAAAAAGTATGTTCTAATGACAACACTGGCAGCAGCAGTGTGATTAGCCCTCCTTTATCATATGTGATCTCCTCATTTGAATAGGAATTCTGCTACTAAATGTTCCACTGATATATATAATGCTTTTAAAAGTTGAATTTTAAAGAGTTACGATCAAAACTGCCAACCAAAGAACACTTGACAACTCTAAGGTTTTACCCTTGCCTAATTTTCTTGTAGGCTAATTTAATAGGGTCATATACAGGTGCTGGTCATAAAATTAGAATATCATGAAAAAGTAGATTGATTTCAGTAATTCCATTTAAAAAGTGAAACTTGTATATTATATTCATACATTACATACAAACTCATATATTTCAGATGTTTATTTTGTTTAATTTTGATGATTACAAATGACAACAAATGAAAATCTCAAATTCATCATATCAGAAAATTAGAATATTACTGAAGACCAATAAAAACAAAGGATTTATAGAAATGTTGGCCAACTGAAAAGTATGAACATGAAAAGTATGAGCATGTACAGCACTCAGTATTTAGTTGGGCCTCCTTTGGCCTGTATTACTGCAGCAATGCGGCGTGGCATGGAGTCGATCAGTCTGTGGCACTGCTCAGGTGTTATGATAGCCCAGGTTGCTCTAATAGTGGCTTTTAGCTCTTCTGAATTGTTGGGTCTGGTGTATTGCATCTTCTTCTTCACAATACCCCATAGATTTTCTATGGGGTTAAGGTCAGGAGAGTTTGCTGGCCAATTAAGAACAGGGATTCCATGGTCCTTCAACCAGGTACTGGTAGCTTTGGCACTGTGTGCAGGTGCCAAGTCCTGTTGGAAAATGAAATCTGCATCTCCAAAAAGTTGGTCAGCTGCAGGAAGCATGAAGTGCTCTAAAACTTCCTGGTATGTGGCTGCGTTGACCCTGGACCTCAGAAAACACAATGGACCAACACCAGCAGATGACATGGCACCCCAAACCATCACTGACTGTGGAAACTTTACACTGGACTTCAAGCAACGTGGATGAAGTGCCTCTCTTCTTTTCCTCCAGACTCTGGGACCTTGATTTCCAAAGGAAATGCAAAATTTACTTTCATCAGAGAACATGACTTTGGACCACTCACCAGCAGTCCAGTCCTGTTTCTCTTTAGCCCAGGCAAGACGCTTCTGACGCTGTCTGTGGTTCAAGAGTGGCTTGACACAAGGAATGCGACAGCAGAAACCCATGTCTTTCATACGTCTGTGTGTGGTGGTTCTTGAAGCACTCACTCCAGCTGCAGTCCACTCTTTGTGAATCTCCCCCACATTTTTGAAGGGGTTTTGTTTCACAATCCTCTCCAGGGTGCGGTTATCTCTCTTGCTTGTACACTTTTTTCGACCACATCTTTTCCTTCCCTTCGCCTCTCTATTAATGTGCTTGGACACTGAGCTCTGTGAACAGCCAGCCTCTTTAGCGATGACCTTTTGTGTCTTGCCCTCCTTGTGCAAGGTGTCGATGGTCGTCTTTTGGACAACTGTCAAGTCAGCAGTCTTCCCCATGATTGTGTAGCCTATAGAACTAGACTGAAAGACCATTTAAAGGCTTTTGCAGGTGGTTTGAGTTAATTAGCTGATTAGAGTGTGGCACCAGGGGCCATCAATTTTGAACCTTTTCACAATATTCTAATTTTCTGATATGATGAATTTGAGATTTTCATTTGTTGTCATTTGTAATCATCAAAATTAAACAAAATAAACATCTGAAATATATGAGTTTGTATGTAATGTATGAATATAATATACAAGTTTCACTTTTTAAATGGAATTACTGAAATCAATCTACTTTTTCATGATATTCTAATTTTATGACCAGCACCTGTAAATCATTGTAAAATTCCATCGGAATGTGCTTCTACAAAAGGAGAAAGGAGCTCTTGGGCAGCACTTTTCATAAAGATGGCTTTTAACACAGCAATCAGCAGTTTGCGACATAAAGGGGTGCCGTGCAGGTCATGCATTCATTTTAGAAACAAGAGGAAAGTTGTCACACGTACAGGAGAGAGAAGCCCGGTAGTGTAATTACCACACTGGCAGATAACCCTGCTATCTGCACAGACACTGAGACTTCTGCTTTGCCTCCTACAGACTTGCATTACTTTGTTCAGCATGTTTGCATTGGTGTAAACAAGTTCCAATGGAGGACAGACGGCCCTGAGACACCTTGCTTTTTTCTTTTGTTTCTGGATGAGTTAAAGAGCTTCCGTCACACTCATATTATGCTATGCATTTGTACTCAACCCCCACCCCTGTAAGTCAATAATTGCATAATCTGCAGAGCCATCTTAGGCTGGATTTACAGCTGTAAGAGTTTTAAATATAGTTCTATCTGCCTTGTACATGTAGAAATGGAAATGTGCATTTTTCATTGCAAATTAGCTCCAGCTCTGTAAAAGTCCTTTTGGACACAGATTCTCGATTGGCTTTAGGTCTATTCTTTGACTATGCCATTCTACGCCTGGGAAGCTACACTGACTGTTCATTTTTTTATTGTAATAGTGTGTCATTTTCAAGTTGGATGAACTGTGAGCTGGACATTAACTCTTGATACTTGATACTCTAGGCGTTCAGCTCCTCTGTTCTTTATCTCGCAATCAAGAGAGTGGCTTGCCTTTATTTGCGTTGATGAGTTGGAAAAAAGTAGTTCCAACATGTTTTTCAGCAGGAAAGTATACCTCAAAACACCATCTTTGCTTTCAGTTTGATAAAGATAATTATCCTACTTAAATATTGTGTCTGGGCAACAATGCTGAGAGTCCACAGTGAAAAGTCTCTAAAGGCGGCCAGGTTGACAGGATTTCCCACTCATAACAGCTGAAAGCAAATGAAGAAAACAAAATTATATATATAAATTGATAAATTGGGTGGGGGCTAAAGGGGAGGAGGGTTGAGGAGTGGTAACTTTAGAGAGGCCTCTCAGAAGAAGTTAGGAAGAAATAACTCCATCCATTCATCCATTTTCTATCACGCTTATCCCAAGAGGGGGTTGCGAGGGGTGCTGGTGTCTATCTCCAGCTGTCTAAGGGCGAGAGGCGGGGTACACCCTGGACAGGTTGCCAGTCCATTGCAGAGAAATGACTCGAATCTGACAAAAGTATTACCGGTAATAAATAAAACCTTTGTGAAAATGCACAAATTAAGTCAAATATTTTCTTTCAGCCATTTTTAAACAGAATGAATTAAAAGAATAAACTAATGCTACGTCCAGACCGCAAGCAGCAGAGGCAGCAGAAGTAGCTAGTTTACATTCAAAGTCAATGGTTGACGCGTTTCAAAAGTCTCTCTTCAGAAACGGCAGCTGCTGGAGTTGGAAAAATTTAGCTTTGCTGCTTGACACACCACATCAACCAATCAAAAAAGCTGATCTGGAAGCAAGTGTCTACAATTTCGTGGTCAGTCAGTGGGCCAATATATAGGCATATGACATGGCGCATTATCCTGCTGAAAGTAGCCATCAGAAGTTGGGTACATTGTGGTCATAAAGGGATGGACATGGTCAGCAACAATACTCAGGTAGGCTGCTGCGTTTCAACGATGCTCAATTGGTACCAAGGGGCCCAAAGAGTGCCAAGAAAATATTCCCCACACCATGACACCACCACCACCAGCCTGAACCGTTGATACAAGGCAGGATGGATCCATGCTTTCATGTTGTAGACGCCAAATTCTGACCCTACCATCTGAATGTCGCAGCAGAAATCGAGACTCATCAGACCAGGCAACGTTTTTCCAATCTTCTATTGTCCAATTTCGATGAGCTTGTGCAAATTGTAGCCTCAGTTTCCTGTTCTTAGCTGAAAGGAGTGGCACCCGGTGTGGTCTTCTGCTGCTGTAGCCCATCTGCCTCAAAGTTCAACGTTGGGTCAGGAAATCGATACTGAATCGAATCGCCATGATGGATATGATTTACACCCCTACAATATAGCATAAACAACATGGCAAAATCCATGGAACTGCACTTTATTTAACTGTAAAAAAAACTAAAAAGCTTACAGTATTTTCAAGGTATTTTTATTTACATGAAAATAAATATTTCTCAAATAAAGTCTGTTGTTACAGCTAATCATGGATCGCTTTAAAATGTCCTAGTCAACATGTCAGAACGTTCATGCATCCAAAGAAAGAAACCCTCTCTTTGGATGCATGTCTTTGTTTTGCTTTATGTGGAAGTATAGCATAATAAAACCAGAATGAGACACCGCTACCCCACAGAGCAGCAGTCGCTTAATGTTTCATAAACGTCATTTGGAAGTAATTCAGTAAGCCCCCTCATGAAAAAGAGATGAAATACATATTGCCACTGGGTATATTAACACCTGTCACATCAAGCCAATATCACATTGCATTGTTGTAGTTATGGGGCTTTCTATTATTTTGTCAACTCCCAAAACGTCACCCTGCCCTCCCAGTCTGTAATTACCTCGTCAAATAAAGTAAAAAATAAATTAAATAAATAAATAAAATAGGATTAGAGGAAGCAAAGGAGGGAAACAGAGTAAAAAAATCCGAAAAAGGAAAAACATATCTTCGCATCAAACATATGTGACACATGTGACGTTTAGAAGTTAGGGGAGCAAAGCCTCGGGGGCATACAATCAATATTACATTTTCCATTGCCACCTTCATAGCTATTGTAAATGGCTTGTGTCAAAAATAATAACAGGTTGTATCAGGAACCTTGGGTTTGCAATTTCATTCTTTGTGCTTGGAGGTCCCTTTTTTGCTCTGCACCACTTGGTGTTAATGGCACATCAGTGGCAGAAGTCTTGGCACCGCACCTCGCCGCTCTTGCCCCCCCCCCCTTTCTTAATGTCTTTTTACATGACAGTTGCATGAAATGTGTAGAGAATGTGCATATGTAAAATAAAAAATGCTTACAACTGAAGATAATTAGCCCTTAGTGTAGGTTTCAGCTCTCAGCCAGTAGAACAGTATTATTAGCAGGGCGTGAGAGATTAAATCTTGACTCACTTCTGTTGTCACGGGACTCAAAGCAGCAATAAGCAAGATGAAATGCGGTAATATGCACACGATAGGGACAGACTCTTAACTGAAATCAGAGCTACTGTAAGTTCTGCTCAAAGATGGGTGTTTAACTAAATTTCTCTTTTTTAAGTACGATTGTTTTGGGTTTATTTTTTTATCCAGCCTCTCTCTTGTATAGGGAATTTGTCAGTGTATGTGTGGACATGTGTATACCTGAAAACAGGGGCAAATTTCTGAAATTTGGGACCCTAGGCCAAAAAAAGGCATGGGGCCCTTTAAATTGTGAAGACAACACATAAAACACACCCATTATATAGATACAGAAATTTAAATAGAATAGACACCCTTATTTGTTCTACGTATTTTCCCTCTCTCTGTGTCCCTTTTCTGAATGTTTTCCTGTCTGTTTTGTACTCAGCTGACTTTTCATTCTGTCTCACAAGGACTGAAAGATTTTTTCAAAGCTGATTGCTCCTTCCTGTGTTTCCAAAAAGGCAACAGCAAAAGTGGATAACACAGTCCTTCTTTTTACCATGATCCAGCCATGATCTGCTTATCTGTTCTCCATATTTCATTTGGATGAAATAATAGCTGCATGAATTATGACAAGATAGAGGAGAGCAGGAGGCGGGGTTACCAATCTACTTGCTCTGGAAAGCAGAGTTTGGTGCTTTTCTGTGTTGTTGTCAAAGTCTCCACTAGCAGAAAAAAGTTACTAGATTTGGCGCTAGGCACCTTTTCTGAAATAAAAGTACTAGAGTGTTCTGAAAAGTCTCTAAATATTGTGACAAAGGCGCTAAGTTGGAAACACTGCTCTTTGTCTTTTCAAATGGTTTTCTGCTGTCTGTTTGGACCTTTCTGCACATCAAAAGCATAATTAATGTGCAATATAAGGAATAGTTGTATTATGGCCTAGATAGACACATCACTTTTAAATGTTTTCTTTCTGTACCTTGGAGATGTTTTGGTATGGAATAAGATTTATTTTCTGTAAAAGTTTTTAGTTTATACTATGTCAGATTTTTCCCTATGCAACCCCCCCCCAAAACCCTCAGAGTATTCATTGTGTAAGCTATTGATCCTATCTAGGGGTGTAAATCACATCCATCATGGAGATTTGATTCAGTATCGATTTCCTGACCCAACGATTTGTTTATTTTCGATACTCAAGAATACACCACGATACGATTCTATTCGATTAATCGATTAATTGGTTAATCGGTTAATTTTTTTTACATTTTGTTTTTTTTTTACACCTTTTGTAAGTTTGAAATAAATCAATGAAAGCTGTAAAATCGTTATGCATTTTTTTTTTAAACAACAGCAAATAACAGAAGTAGAAAAGTTGCATCAAAAATACTGCACAAAATCATTGCAATGAGTGAAATTCAATACCTCGGCTCCAGACGTCCCCGCCCCCTTGAGAGACGCTCCGCTGCTCCTCTCCCAAATTGTAGCTGACCGCAGACAGTGCCGCAGACAGGAGGACGGCTTTTTTTTGTTTTTATGACCGAAATTGCGAAAAACAACTCGTGAAGTTTGACCCGCTAGAAGAGCGAGGTGCACGAGAACGTTGGGACACTTTTTCCACCTGGATCTCAGCACTTTTTGTCCCTCATGTCCCTCCGTCGTCGGACTAAACTCGCCCCCACTTCCTCACCGCCTCGCAGTATCTAGACCCACAGCCTGTAGCACAGACCACGCTTCAATATTGAGTATAATTTAAAAATGTCTGTGTCAAGCTCACTGCAACACACTGCTGCAGGAGTATAACCAGGAAGCGAGGTAGGAGGGCAAAATAGGTTTAGCGCCACCAGAGCACGGGAGGGAGAATTACACCCAGGAGCAAATGGATAAAAATAGACTGGAGGAAAAAAAATAAAAACCATGAATCGATTCTCTTGCGGACGTGTCGATGCATCGGATCGTTGGCTGTTGGATCGATGCATCGATACAAAACGATAATTATTTACACCCCTAATCCTATCTCTTCAGTGCTGTTGTCAAGTTGCCTGTTTTGGCCTGTTTTTTACTCCTTTTTCCTGCCACCTTCACATATTAGCAGTGTTCTGGAAATTTCCCCCATTATTGTACATACATTATTGCAATATAATTCTCTGCGGCAAGGACATACAGGAGATACACAGTATATACGGCACATAGAGCTGCTGCTATATCAGGGGGCGCCAAAGCGATGAGTGAAAACAGGAAAAAAATCAAGTTTGCATATTTTGTATATACCAGTTTTTGTCTATGTGGGAATTGCAGATGTTAGAGATTAACACCCCTCCCTCTCCACACACACTCATACATACAACACCCTTCCTTCTTGCCTCCCTCCAGGTGTTCCAGCATGGGCTCCTGCAAGGGTGCATGATTATTTCAGCAGCTGTTTAAATGGATGAACAGTTGCACTAAAGATGAACTTACAAAAAAAGGAAGCTCTCAGGAGGTCAAATGAGGAAAAGGAAGCGGGAGGAGAAAGATGTCGCCATGATGAAAGGCAACCTCTCCAAGTGGCTAAAAGATGGCATGTAAATGAAGTTAAAAGCTTGAACTTCTGTGAAGGAGGCTTCTACATACAAAAAGTAAAATGGCTGGTGGCTGTAGTCTTGCAACTCTGTATTTATCATTATTCATAATATAGCAGATTGTGCCAAAACATCGGCCGAAGGTTCTTTGGGGCTAATTAGGCAATGATCAAATCAAATAAGCTGAGTTAAATTTAGAACTGGAGAGTGAAAGATCCTTGAAATTTGATTCTGCAGATTGATTTTCTAATACAGAAAACTGCACAATTTATTCACCATTTCTGATTTTATTTCGTACGCTTATTTTTGAACCATTGACACTTGTTATATATTTTATTATTATAACAATCTTAGATATTATTTTAGGTACAAAAACCCTGTTTAAAAACTTCTGAGGAGTCTATAGAGAGATTTTATTTTGTTCTGTTACTTAATTTTATAAAGTGGGGGAGAATTTTAAAAATATATAAAAAAACAAGAGGGTATCTTTGAGTAATCTTTGGTATAGGTATAAATAGGAATAAAATTTCATGTTTTCATATGTGGATTTGCTTCCTTAGTTTTTAAACAGTTTCTGGCCAAGCTTCACATTTCATTAGTTCTTGAATGTATCCTAGAAATGTGTCTGAAATGTGTCAATTATTTCCATGTGGGACTAAACTGCATTTCATAATGTATTCCATCATTCCGATAATAACCAGAATGCGTTAAGGCAGCTAAATTTAACAAAGTTCATGTCACTCAGGATTGAGAAGGAAAGAAAGAAGGGAAGAAGAGTGATAAACAGGGAAAGGCAACAGGTTAGTCTAATATTAGGTGGAAATTTAGGAACAGCCACTTGATACCAAGTGATTCCTCAATGTTTGTTAGATTAAAAACATTAACAAGATGTGCGGTTTATTCAAACCTGTTCAATGTGCCTTTTTAAGCTCTCTGCTTAACAGTTTTTTCCTTAACTTCTCTTTTCCTTTAATAAATGTACCAGTTTGAATTTTTCTGCTTAAAAAATGCAACTTTTACTTACAGTAAAATTTTGTTAGGTAACTTTAACCTATATTTGATCAACATTTTACACAGCTAACTTTAATTTGCATTTAACATATTTATCTAAGTTACTATACTTTTACTTGAGTGAAATTTCTTTTTGCACTCTTACTAACACATAGCAGCATGTATTGTACAGGAGCTGTGACATCAGTCGTCTAGGTGGGGGCAATCAGAATTCAGGAGAGTCCATTGCCCCCCTCTCGCTCCGCCCCTGGTCATACTCAAATGCAGAGGAGAGGAGTTCTTTAGATTGACTTTGTTAGAAGCCAGACACTGGACACTTAAGCCCCATGCAGCCAGCGGGATCGAGCCCACGGCTGATCCGACCGAGGGACCCAGACCCTGGCCAGTGCCTCCGGGAGCAGCTGGGAGACACTGGCCAAAGTCGGATCAACCGTAAGCTAGATCCCGCTGCCCCCGCAGAGCCCAAACATCCAACCTCCAACCAACCCCACCGCTGTCATAATCATCATAATCATCCTACTAAAAAACTCTGTAGATTTGAGTTAGCAATTCTGCAATGTTCATGTTTTAACACAACAGTAAGGAATTCAGCTGTATTTACGTCTAACTTAGATATCCCAACATATTTGTTTAAAAATGTGTGGTTAATTAAAAAAAAATATACTTGCATTTGTGCAGTTTTGTTTTCAGTCTGAATGGATCATTTTAAGGGTTAGAGGGGACTTACCCCTAGCTCTTAAAATTAGTGGGACACACTAACCATACACATGAAAACAGAGTGCTAGGGTCTAAAATGAGTGCAAGTGAGAGAAATGGGACTGGGCCTAAGACTTAGAAAACTTTTATTGTCATGTTGTTTACAAAGTGTATACAAAATGAAATTTCATTTTGTACAGCTCTCAGAACATTTCCATTCTATAAAGTGCAGCATTGATCAAATGTAAACAGTGGAAAAACGTGGTGCAAAAACGCAATGATATGGAAGTTCTTGTAAGTTTAGGTGTTACAGTTTGCATATGTGTCGATAGATTGAACAAAGCTTTGTAAAACGTTCCTGATTTTGTTTTATAACCTAACAGCTCCTCAACCTTTCTCTCACCAGTGTACCGTGTTCCTTGGCCTTTACAATGTTGTCTGTTCTCTTAAGACATTTAACAAAATTGGAGGCCTTCAAAGAAAACCTACAGACTCATGCTAAAACACAAGAAGTCTATATATTGACAAATCAGCCAAATGCAGCTAGTTGCACTGGATTTTATTTGGGAGTAAATGACGGATTTTCTGTTAATATTGTCCTTCTATAAAGAATTAAGTCATGTATTAGTTACCTTCCACTTCAAAGCTTAGCATTGCTTGATTAAATGAGAATGAAATAATACTATTGAAATTTGTTTTGTAAGGAAATAAGATACTATTTTTTAAACTACTTTTTTTGAAGGAGACCTGCATAGCTGTGCAAAAGCCAGATATATGTCACTACCAGGCTGCTGTGACTAATCGTCACAGGCCTCTGTCTGTATGGGACTTTAAAACTACTTTTTTCTTATCTCAAGAGAAATCTGCAGGAAGTCAGACTCCCTGCTTATCTCAGCTAATTGTGCTTGTGATGTGTGCGCTTGTGTCTGTGTGTTGCAATGAGGAGGTGACTTAAGAGAGGGTGCCAGCTGCCGCAGGATGCAGCAGAGCACGTCAGGACAAGAGAGGCAGACACACAAGCACAACTGGCAGACACAACAGTAGCATCTCACTGAAAAAAACAACAAAAGTGCTTACCCAACAGTGCCTGCAAATAAACTGATTGAAAAACAGAGGGCATAGGTGACATTTAATCCCGCTACCATATGTGGGGCAAAAAGGCATGTGTCAAAAATGCTCACACTGTATGAATGTGTGTTTGTGAGCTGCGGAGATTGGGTTACTGTGCCTGAGGGAAATTCTAATATATAACATTGCATGTTCACTTGCACGTTTAGTCAAAATAATTGATAAGATTTCCAGTCTCTTTTGCTTCTTATTATCAAGCAAACATTGTCAGGCCTGAACCAGAAAGAGGTGTGGTTTGCAGTTTTTCAGTATGAAATACGACTCAAAAGGTTGGCTTAAGGAGATGACCTTCCCCAAAATGAAAACTGGCCCCTTTTTTGCAAGCCACATGCTTAAAGAGTGTAGTCTAAGGACGTGAGAGTGGGTGGTCTGCAGCTCGTTTTATGCACCTCTTTCTCCACAAACAGCCTAAATTTACATCTTTTTAATGGTTGCCGTGTCCACTGGCTATTGTAAATCACGAGAGAAGTTTTAACCTCAAGGACTCAGTGCGGGTAAGTGCTGAGGGCAATGGCTGCTGCTGTTTAGTCTGCAAAACACCCTTGAGAGCAAAAAGCTTCAGATTTCTAGTGGCCGGTTTAGTGTTTTAAGTCCAGGTTTCAGTTGAACCTCAGTTTGGGCATTTGTATAGGTATTTGCCATACAAAACAAGCTTTTTGAAAAATATTACTGTTGGATTCCCTTTCTTGGCTATTGATTCCATATGAGATGGCAACTAAACATATAGATTTACTTAAAACTGTTAAAATATACTGGAATCTCTGCTGGGGTGTATGTGTGTGTGGGGGGTGGGGTCCATTTTTCAAATTTCACCATCAGATTGAGGACCAGTTGTTGCAAATTGAGGTTATTTTGCTGGTCCTCGCAAGCTAATGGCTAGGTTTAGGACTAATGTGTCAATTGGGTAAAGGTCTGGTTATACTTCCGCAGCAGTGGGTAGCAATGAGCTTGTCACAGATTATCCTCAATTTTGAAGCCCGGTCTAAACTATGCTATTCTACACCATAAAGCAAGAGGCACAATCACGAACTAGCTGTGGGTCTAGATACAGCCACGTCGCTGAGGAAGTGGAAAAACGCAAGGGGCAAGTTTGTTTCCATCTTCAACAACAAAGCTGAGATTTTACTTGTTTATTCTTATTTGATTGACTACTGACACTCTGAATTGAATCCATACCCTATTGATCTTTTACCCAACCCCTTGCTGCAAGTGTCTGGCTGAAGCAAATCTCTTGTTTTTGTTTTGTCTTACTAAATATTTCATAAAGCACTGCATCAAAGATTAAAGGTAAAAGTAAATAAATTAGGGCCCACCTCATGACGTAAAACGAGGGAGACCATGATTGAGTAACATTTTTCAAGTGGCAATTCTTGAGTTGTCGAAGCGTAATTCCCATCTGTCATTGCTTCATCAATGTTGATGAGGCTATTTTCAAACCTATTTCCAGAGAGCGAGAAACATGGGCTTGACCTTATGCAACCGTAAAAACCATTGCTTGGCCACAATCTCATAATTCTTCCTGCGCATGTAGTAGGGCTCAAATTAGGTTATCGATTATGCTCTTGCAAATATGGTGAGGTAAGGCAATGACACTTAGAAACCACTGCACAAATCCATCCTAAATCAAAAAAATGGAGAAGGGTAGTTATTGGCAAGACTGTCGGTCTTTGCAAGGGTGAGTACTTGGGCATTCACTCAGTGTTTAATCAATGGATAAAACTGTCTATCCATTCAACTATCGATGTTTCCTATGACAACTGCTTATTCATGTAGAGCATGGAGACACCAGAGACCTTTCAATCATTTGCTAGCTAAAAGGAGTACAGAGCAGAGGAGGTAAAGTGACATGCATGAATCTCTTACACTGGATTCTCGCTGCATGCTCAATTATTTCACTGCCACAATGCAAGTTAAATCACTGGAGGAGTCAATCACTGTCTTTAGGCACAGACACAGGTTCTGTCAGGGTGTGGGGGCATGGCTCGGTCATTCCCACTGTCAGTGGCAGATAATCAATATTGGTCTTCTCCTTCTGATCAGCAGCCTCTGACCAACGACGACAACCAACAATGGAATGATTGCAGAAACCATAATGGTGCCCATTCTTATCATCTCCAAACAGAGGAGGATGGCTTTAGAGGATGTTTGATAGCATTAAGGCCATCCACTACCTCAAATGCTCTTTTGTACATCTACACAAATAGGTAGGGTGTAGACATAATATTGCATCATCATACCCCGCAGATTGTGGAAACGCCTGTCCAGTCACCTTATTAACGTCATGTTCATACACATATAGACCTCACTGCAGAGCCGATCAATCTGGGGTCGGGAAATACAATAATGCATAGTTGATTTCTGAGGTACATGTGTCTTATTCTAGTAGTAAATACCAACTGTTTTCCTCTGGTAGGGTTGAATTTGCATCTGTGCGTTGCTAATTTTTTTCCCTTGAACCTTTACTGCTGAGTTTTGTATCAACCACGTCTTCAGTGTTTTTGTTGGGATTTGATCGACCAACAAAAAGTTAAAGGAACAAAAGATTTTGTTATTACAAAATAAAATATATATATTTTTTCAAAACAAAATTACAATTTTCTTAATTTAATATCCCTAAATTAAATCAAATGTTCTAATAGACACATCTTCCTGTAGTTTATATATATATATATATATATATATATATTACTTTGTAATCAGTTGTTGTATAAAACAAACTGTAAAGGTCTCAGAAGTGTGTTTGAGAACATTAGGGAACAAACATGAGGAACAAAGATAACAGCAAACAGGTCAGGAAAAAAGTTTTGGAGAAGTTTTAAATGAGGTTTACGTTATAAAATATTGTCTTTCAACATCTCACAGAGCTCTGATCATCTGAATATTAAGACAAGGTACCAATTAGAGTTCTAACAAGAACTGGGGGCCCATTTAGAGGATCAGACAGGATAAGGAGAGTATTATTCAGAGAAGAAGTCTTACGCCCAAGGTAACAATGGAGGAGATTCAAAGATCCACAGCAAAGGAATCTGTTAGGGCAACCATTTGTTGGGACTCCTCTAAACATTTGGAGATGTTAGGTGTGAAGTTGTGGAGATGTTTAAAGCAAGGTTCTACAGTAATATCCTAAGTTCTCAACTTCTCAGAGCACCATCTAAAACTGACAATCAGAAAAGCAGTCAAGCTCATGGTATACTGCTGGAGCTGCAGGAATCCACACCTCAGGAGAATATGCTGCATGCATCTTCAACTCCGTTTGTTGGTGGAATTTGTGATGCGTCTCTATTAGCAGATCAACACGGATCGGCCCAGCCACCATCAAAGATCCTCCCTGTAACAGGAAGCTCACTCACACCAGAAAAAAGATCCTACCCCTCAAAGACCCTACCAGTTACATTAAGAAAGTTGAGTTTAATGGACAAAACCACTCACTGACTATATTGTATTTGTACATTTTTGCCCTTTTCAGGCCAATTCTCCAATTGTGCAAGAACTTTTTCAATCAGGCTGAGTTCTTCATCATCGTACGTCCTGTAATATAGGGGGTAATCAGCCTTTCATGACCACCTCACGTTGAAGAATCATAAGGTCAGCAGAAAATCAAACATGTTTGAAATTCAGTTGGGCCTAATGTGAGGTGTTCATGGGCAAATCATGGTATTGCAGAGCTACGACCGTCTACAAGACGATTTACCAGAACCTCACGTAGTGCGCATGTGCAAAAAAGGGATTTCTTCTTCTTCTTCTAGATTGAAGAGTCTGACCAGGGACAACTCTCAGCTCTGAGTCCGACATGTGGTTTTTTGGACATGCAGTGTGTGCAGGTAGATCACATCAGAGTCGGGCTATAAATTGTAAGAACATACATTGCGAGCAGTGAAGTTTTAAACCCCGCAATTTCATCGTACAGTGTGAGCTGTAGCTGTATACAAGGATTGAAAATATTGTACAGTGTATGCAATATATTTTACTGAACATGTCATGATCTTGGCGCTGATGATTTGGTTTTTTCCTTTGCTCCTTGCTCCCCTGTCTAATTGGTTCTGCGCCTGGTTCCTCTACTATTTAAGTTGTGTGTTTGCCTCCCATCAGCGCCAGGTTATTTGTGTTTTTTGGTGAGACATTTCCTGTCAATCTTTAGTCTGTCTGTTTTCCCGATTGTGACCAGTTTCTGCCTTGAGGATCACGAGTTTTGCCTTGCCCCTGTCTGCTCTGTTTGTCGTATCTGGTTCTGGATCCTACCTGCTTCTGAACCTTGAACTGTCTCCTGACTTCGGCCTTGGATTTCCCTACTGGACTCTGTTGCTGCTCGGTGTCTGCTGCTCGCTCTCTAGGAACTCTGGGGGCGTCGCCCGCCGCATCTGCGGTCAAACCTCCCTCTGGGATTCTGACGTTCTCCACGAACGGACTGAACTTTGAATCAGAGACCCGCCCCACAGCAGACGAGCAGTCCCGCGCACCTGTTTGTTTATAATAAACGCTATGAACTTTCCCACTGCCTGTCTCACCTCGAATTCTGGGTCCAATATTCTGAGATCATTACAGAAAGTGTTCCAAAGTCTGTAGCAGAAAATAAAATAAATGTTTGTCCCTGTGTCTGTAGCAAAGATAGATTCTAAATTATACATTACGGTTAAATATAAAGTTAATATAAATTATTTTGTTTCTCAACCCTGACTACTTTGTTTTAGTCAATCTGAATCAAAAGTTAAATGGTTACCGGTTTGTAGTTATAACTTGGTATTAAATCAGACTTCTACCAAATGTGCACCTATGTAATAAACAGTTTAATTTGAAAAGCACACTTAAACTACTCTCCATTTGCATTTTGAATGTTCTGTATCTAGATTCAATAGCACAAGAACCCCAATATATAACAAGCATAGCTTTTTACTATCCAGTAGTTTTTCCTGTGATTGGTTACTTTTAAAGAAATCCTCCTGCATCTTGAGATAATACAGTTTATTTCCTAGTTGCAGTTAATGACATTAGCACAGCGCCTTTAGACTAAATGCTTTTCTTTGTATGAGCAGCATTCTGGCTTTATGTCCAACATTCATCTCTGGAATCAAATGACATTTTATAAAAAAAATCTGGACATAAAAAAGAATGCTTAAAAGTAGCTGAAAACTAATTAGAAATATAAATCTGCGTCCATAGCTGGGAGTTCATTAAAGCCTCCCTTTCCTCACTAAAAACAACAAAGCCAATGTTAGCTTAGTTCATACCAAGTTCCAGATTTAACATAACATTGATCATTTTAGAGTAGATGCCACTCCTTTCGGAATGCATTGATAGTTCAGTTGAACTAAGTTATTTTATGATGTCTTCAATCAATCAATTCTTTACAGCAATTAGCCTAAAGATACATGGCTAACATCATTAGCTGCAACTAGGAAACGGACAGTATTGTCTGAAGAGGTGGGATTTCCTGAAAAGTAGCCAATCACAGGCAATTAACTTTCTCTTGTTTGTTCCACCCTCAAAGTGACAAGTTAACATGAATGCCCAGACAAAGGTCCAAATGCGAATAGGAGAGAATCTTCAGGCACATTAAAAGCAAGCCACAAGCACAGAGAAGCTGTGTGCACTCATGCATGTGATATATTCTGAGACGTATTGAAAGTCAAAGCAGACAAAGTTCAAAATGCTAATGGAGAGTAATTTACGTACCACGTTTTAAATGGAACTGCTCGTTTGTAATGTGATAACACTGAAACAAACTCATGGGGCAAAGATACCTTTACGTCTGCACACCATAGTTTCTGGCCACTGGAACAGGATTTGCTACTTGGTATTCCTAACTATGTTGTCCTTATTTCATAAACATAACCTGTGTTTATAACTTCTATTTCTTAGCCGCTAATATGGTTCCTCTATGATGGTGAAAGCCTGCAACCATTCAAGCAGCATCACCTAATTTTTCATGAGTAATATTGCTTCTTAATCTCTGTGATGCTGCAAAAGATCATTGAGAGGATGAGGCAGACTGGCAATATAATGAAGCACATATCTTCTCACTCAGCATATCAGATATTAATATTTTCATCCTGTAATAAGTAAAAGCCATTTCATTACTCATTAATCAGCATCTGAAGCTTTTCAGTACACATAGAAATATGATCCTGTGATTTCATAGGTGGAGCAATGTCTAATGTGACAACAGCTGGCAGGGTAATAAAATGCCTTGCACATGTTGTCTGTCAAGGTACCTTTCATCTGCACAGCAAATCAGCAGAATGGGCAAAATGATGAAGTGGCCTAATTCCAGGCTGTAGGATACAGACGTTGCATCGATGCAGTGTGTCTTCCAGGCCTTTGCGACAATCAATACTTAAAACAACAGCAGGGAAATATGTGGAATCAGCACCTTCGGTATAAAATAGTCTCAAAATTGATTTGCAGAAAGTTCATTCAAGCATTCAAGAGGATTTAAACTGCACAACGTCGCCAGTCTTATTACCCATCAAATTCTTATCAACTTGTGGGGTAGTGAGATCCAAAGTATGTTAGTGTGAATAACTGGTAAATAAGACAAGTCAGCATTAAACAGAGCATTCTGAACTAGATGAAGTATTTACTCAGATTTATGCCTATGGTCATCTGTGTGGGAATTTGTTTGTGTAGGTGCTTTAGGTTTTCTATGTGTGTTTAAATCAATGGTCATCCCCCCTGATGCATGATGGCCTCATAAATCATTGTTTGTTGATCACTTGTCAAGAGGCAGGGGCCTTATGGCGTTCTCCTAATTATTCCAGCTCGAAGCCCCGGCGGATGAATAAGGACTGGAATGCCAAAGCAAATCAAGGCAGTGGACTTTACAGAAATATGGCCATAAAGGTGGTATAGTGATGGGGGGGTGGTGTTCAAGACAGCAAAGGAAGAAAATGGGGGAGGGCCTTTGTGTTTTTGCTTAGGTTAGGGTCAGGCAAGCTGAATTCTAGGGTGCACTGATGTGAGAAATCCACAGTATGAGATATCAGTCACGCAATTCCAATGTGCTGGGGGACTCTGTCACAGCAGGAACAAACCAGTTTCCTGATCGGCACTTCACAGAGGCAAATAAATCTATTCCTGTGACATTTAACCATCTGTAACGCTATTATGAATACTCTTCTTATTGTCAGGCTTCTCTCTCCCTTGTCTTTATAATCCCGGGGTATTTGTCCAAGTTAAAAGGAGACATGCAAAGGAATCAGTTTTTAAAAAAAGGAAGTGTGCAATGAAAAATTTGGTCAAATGGTTGGGCTAAGTGGTCGGAGTGTAGTATTGGCTTTCAGTGTCATTAGCTTTCCAGCAGTAAGCACATTTCAGTCACCACTGACCAAATTGCTTTAAAGGCCCAGCAATTACACGGTTGAGGCTGACGGTTAAAAGCTGAGCAGGGTGTTTCTGCAGTAAGTTTTAACCGAATTATTAGTGAGATGTTATGTGAAGGCAACTTTCATCTAACAGCAATATTGGGAGTGGATTTACTACATTCTTTTAGTGTCATACAGCAGCAGTCAACTGATCCACAGGTTAATTACCGGATTACCATTTAATAATAAATCTTTAACAGGAAGCTTAATAACATGAGTTTCCTTCCTCTATCCTATTCTAGGTTTAGATTTTGCACCGGTGACTCATCTGTGCAACCGTTGAGAGTTCAAACATGTTAGCTTCAGGCTTAAACAGGGTTTTAATATGTTTAACTCCACATGACATGGTCCACACAGGCTCGGCTCTTTGATATATGTATGTTTTCAGCATAATGTGTGGTTTTGAAAATCAATGAGCAGAGCTCTTTTGATCACACTCGCACACCTTATCTAACCACCATGGGACAAACAAGAGTACTATGAGCAGACCGACACAGATGAGAGACCCACTCTGGTAAAGAATGCAGAACAATCACGGCTTACGTGCATCTGGTGTTGAGAAATTTATTTCTGTTCACAGTTGGGATTAAATGTTTACTCGTGGACTGATTTTGTATTAACAGCTGCCAAAAATTTTCATTGACTCCAATGATAAATACAAAACAGTGAAACAATCAAGCAAAGAATGTTGTTTAGACACAAACACAAGTAACAAATGGACAAATCTTTGAGTTTCCATGATGCACGACAAAATGCAGTGAGTACATTTACACACAGGGATGGATCTTGGGGGGATTGGCCCAAAATGACAAACTGAGAAACTCTTAATGTTTTATGATATTTGATTCCTTTTCATATCCATATGTGATATACACTATAAGAAGTATTCATTATTACCATTAATATCATTTTTGCATGGGCAAAGGAAAAAAGAAAAAGCAGTGCTCCCTTTTTGGAATATTTGAAGCTTAGGACAATGAGGTAATATCATAATAACAATATGGCGGCTTTAACATAGGTGTAGAAAAGTCAAAAATATCTGCAGAACATAAGTTTGGTTTCAGATTTCAGTTTTGTACAGATTAAGCATTCTAAATACAGCTTTCATGCCAGACAGAAAATATTTGTTCATGTAGGGGTTCAGATTTATCGCTTCTAAACTATTATGGGATTACTGGCGGTACCTAAGCAAACTTTAGTGTTAGTCAGAAGGAATGTTGGTATTATGAGTGATTTACAGCTACACAAATTAACAACAAAGCCAACGAAGTCTTTAGTTACATCAGCCTCTCTTTCTGGTGTCCTCTTCTCTTCTGCTCTGTCAAATGTTCAGTTATTCCTCCACCTTTCTGAGCACTAATGGTTACAAGTGTAGTGTTTTTTGTAGCTTTGGAGTCAAGTGTGTCTAAAATGGACTCAGCCTAATGGCTAACAGCTTTGAGCCACTAGGAGAGTTTCACGCAGCGGTCCTTCAGCAGATGCTGTGCATCTGTGCGATGCTAAGTAGAAAGTGTACCCTAGATCCCAGTCTATGGTTTATCACCAACCCGTTTGTTTCTAACCAATTTTCCAAGCTTGAGGACACACATGGGATTAGAGAGACATGGGTGCATAGTCAAATGTTTGCCAGGGGCAAGAATGAGCATCGTCGGAAGGAAATGCTCATTTAAGCTCAGTCACCATGCTAACTATTGGACAAGGCAAGGTAGGGTCATTTGTAGGCTATAGCAAAATTCAATTGAAAGTGCCTTATATGAATTCAACAGTAATTAAACAGTAACGCTTAGCTTAGCTCTGTGGCGCTTCCTCTCTGACCAGAATGGCTTATTCTCATTTAAATTCCCAAGAGATTAAATGATACACAGAGAAAATCTTTGTTACTGGATGTGATCCATATGAAGTCCCTGCAAACCTTCAGGCTTCCAGAATTTTCCTTTCCCGACTGATGCATATATCTTATACAAAACCTGTCCAAATTAACAGAAAGCTTTTAAAATCCAAGATGACGATCGGTATTTCACATCCGGTGTTCTGTCAGATGAAAATACCCGGTCAGACCAACATACCCTTAGTCAATACCCGTTTATGCCTTTAGTTTATCTCCTTTAATCCCTTAAGTTTTGTATGAAAAATAAACTTTAGACTACCCCCATTAGACCTTGATGATTTAGACCAGCGCAGTGTGACACACGGAAAATCTGTCAAAAACGCTGGCATATGTTGGATAAGTTATGGGTAGGTTTTGTATAGGTTTTGAGCACCCTGAAGTATGCGGAAACACACTGGCACAAGTCGACATACGGCAAGCCGTACATGGGCCATAAGTTCCAGGTAAGTTATCTAATCATTGACATACGTTAAGTGTAAGTTACTCATGAGTCGTGGTGTCCAGCTTATCTAAAACCTATGACTAACTTCTCCTCCAGACTGCATCCCCATCATAGGATGAGCAGGAAGTTGAGTGTGATGGATACTCCCTGCGTTCAAGCCTACGGCAACGACCAACAAACTTCCTTGCAGACATGACGCTGACTCTACTGCGACTGCAAACCCTCTTTCTTTCTTATTTTTTTTTTTTTGGGCCAGCGGTATCATCGCTGCTCCCCTCATCTTTAACTAATGCTGCGACATTGCGCTGCTGTGCGTTATGCAGAAGTTAGGCTGTTGTTGAACATAAGATCTGAACCCGTTATGAATACTCTATGTATACGCCCAAAATTGAAAAAATACATAGAAATTTCAGCGTATGCCAGCGTTTTAGGGGATTCTGGGACGTTGGGCATACACTGTCTAAATCGTCATGGGCACTCATCGGGCATCCCTTTAGTTGAGTACATAAAAAATTAAATTACTTATTTTTTCCTGTTTTTTGAAGCACTTGGCGATCTTACCTTAAATTCTTTTTCTTTGTACATGATTAAAGGGATACATGCCCATTGAGGTAGTTTAAAGTCTATTTTTCGTACAAAACTAAAGAGATAAATGCAAATCTGACGTCTTGCTCATTGACTATATTTATATACATTGTCTATAGGTATGCTGCTCTAATGGGGTATGCTCATCTGACAGAACACCGGTTGGGTTATTGACCTGAAAATATGGCATCCAAAAACTGAGAAGATATTCGTATATAAAGCAAAGGTAAGCTGCATTTTTCTGATCTTTATGCTAACTATATGTAAATAGCTACACACAACTATTATGTCTGTAGCAAAACCTTCAGATCTTATTATCCATTCTCTCAAATCTAATCACTTCATTTTCTGGTTTTCATTAAATCCAGTTGGCAACAGCCTAAGCTAACTCTCCTGACTTGTATTTAAACTCACCTGATACAAAATGTACCCTGCTTAGACGGCTACTTGCAGTCGGCCTCCAAAAAAACCATCTCTGATGTCAGCTGCAAGGCATCTTTACATTTAGCTCAAAGGTTTGATTGTTTTTGTGTCCTTAAACTGGCTCCCATCCAGAGTCCATTTTGCAGGACTTTACTCACCGATTTAATATTTACGGTTGTAGATGCTATAAAAGGTAACCAGTGGGTATTAAAGAACATTCATGTGTTAGTATGCCAAAGTCAAAGTCTGAACTCAAATCCACTTTAGTGTGTGTGGCAAGACTTGAAAATAACCATCCACAGACATTATCTTGATGCACAAAGTCTGTAGAGATTTGTTGAAAAAGATGTTTAGCTTTATCTGCGACACAGGTGGTTCCACAAAGCGCTGATTAAAAAACTGTTTATAAATGCACACCAAGGTTTTCTTCTAAAAGTGATTGCTTGTTTTAGAAAATCATCAGATATTCATAGCTTTTTCTTGACCAACAAATTAAATAAAAATAAATACAACATATTGATGTTTCAAGTCGTAACTTAACATGGAAAATTTTTAAAGCTGAAGGTGTTCTTAAGAACTGTACCATAAAGAAAATGAAGGGTTTCTAAAGTTAGATTTCTTTGTAATTTAATATTTTGGGCCCTCCTACAGACAGTACAGACAGGGTGGGTCCTTCTAAGTGCTGCTGTTACAAGCAGAGCACAAACAGAACATTTGGGAATTCTTTATGCTTGTTGCAGAGGTATAGCCTCTGAGGAGATGTCGATTCTGTAGAGCACCTCAGCCTCCGACAGAGAACTGTTGTCACTGATCCATTACTGGACCCAGAGGAAGTTGTCCTCGCACACCCTGCAGAGAGACAAGGGTCTACATACAGCCGCCTGCTGTTGCGGTTCCACAGCATTCTGGATGACCTACATTTTTCTGCACTAACGTATTTTTTAATATCCCTTAATAAATCATAATACCATGAATGTTGATTCATTTTGTCATCCAACATGCCTGTTGCGTGCCAAAGCAAAATCAATTTAACAAACTCAGTGTCAAGACAGGGCATGCTCTCAGACTCTGCTGCTGCTCCTTTTGATGTGTGGCTCTGTGTGTATGTAAACATGTAGGATGACGGCAGAGCTGTGATTAAGCACTTTAAGTATCAGATTGTATATGTAGTCCACATACAGGAAATACATTATCTAGCATGTGCTGCAAAGATTTCAGTGAGATCTGTCGTTACTTCATTTTGTTATTTAGACATTATTTTATTTGCAATTACAATAATTACAATAAGCCATGATAACTACAAAATTGATCCTCTTAACTTGACCAAAAATATGTTTCAATCAACAGGACTACTGGCTTTGTGGGACTTGACCATTTGCTATGGAGGCAAAAAATGTGAAGTAATAATGCTTTGGGGCCAAAAAACATAAATTGTTCATTTTTACCAACTTAAAGGAAAAGTCCGGTCAGCAAGGAATAACCAATGGATCATTATCTATACCTAAAACGAATACATTAGCAGTTATTTAATGAATTTAGCGTAAATCAGTAAAAAAATAAAAACAATAATTTTTGTTGCGATCACTGAGTCTGGGAATGGCCATTTTTGCCCAAATATAGAAACACATCTTCCGGCAGTGACGTCACGGTGCGGTAAGCCTAGCGCCATTCTTCCCGCTTTACAAGCAAAATCAATGGGAACTACTAGACACATCTGCAATCAACAACAATTATTAAATATTAATATTAAATATTAATACACCAGATACAGCACTGGGACTTGATCAACAGCCGATGCATGACGTCACAAACCAGTAAGTGGCAGTAGTGTTCTTTGACAAAACATGGAATTCTCCCGTAAAGCATATTCAAATGAAATGACTCTTAATTAAAAACACTTATCATTTATTGAACAGTATGTAATAGTTTTATATTTAAAGTACTTTCAGAAGTTTGAATTCTAAATATGAACGGACTTTTCCTTTAAGTATAACATGATGCAGAGTATTTTAAGGAAAGCTGACCACTTTCAGGAGAATAGTGATCTGTAAGCCATGGTTGACATTGACATAACATCAGAGGTGGGTGGTAACTATAGTTACATTTACTCAGTTACATTAACTTGAGTAACTTTTGGCTGAAAATTTATTTTTGGGAGTAGTGATTCTGCGCCATACTTTCTACTTTTACTTCTACCATGAGTAAGTGAAAAGTTCACAATGTTTTCACAAAATGCCTTTTACAGTTGCTGTTTGTATCTCTGCTTCTGTCTCCTTGAACCCCAGTCAGCCTCGGCAGATGGCCGCTCACACTGAGCCTGGTTCTGCTGGAGGTTTCTTCCTGTTAAAAGGGAGTTTTTCCTCCCCACTGTCGCTACAAGCATGCTTAGTGTGAGGGATTGCATTGTAGTCAATGAGTTGATGCAATTGACTGGTTTTCCTTGGATAGAAAACTTTTGAACAATTTGGCTGTTTGATCTGGTGAACTATGAAGTGCATTTAGATGACATGTTGTGAATTGGCGCTATATAAACAGAATTAAATTGAATTGAAGGAAAAGCTCATTTTAAAAGGCATCAGAGACAGACAATTTAAGTTCTGCTAAAAATTGTATTCTTCTTTAGAAAAACTACAAAAGTACAAAAACTTTTTTTTTCGTAAGCATACATATACAGCCACCGGCCACTATATTAGGTACACCTGTCCAACTGCTCGTTAACACTTAATTTCTAAGCAGCCAATCACATGGCGGCAACTCAGTGCATTTAGGCATGTAGACATGGTCAAGACAATCTCCTGCAGTTCAAACCGAGCATCAGTATGGGGAAGAAAGGTGATTTGAGTGACTTTGAACGTGGCATGATTGTTGGTGCCAGAAGGGCTGGTCTGAGTATTTCAGAAACTGCTGATCTACTAGGATTTTCACGCACAACCATCTCTAGGGTTTACAGAGAATGGTCCGAAAAAGAAAAAAACATCCAGTGAGCGGCAGTTCTGTGGGCGGAAATGCCTTGTTGATGCCAGAGGTCAGAGGAGAATGGCCAGACTGGTTGGAGCTGATAGAAGGGCAACAGTGACTCAAATAACCACCCGTTACAACCAAGGTGGGCAGAAGAGCATCTCTGAATGCACAGTACGTCGAACTTTGAGGCAGATGGGCTACAGCAGCAGAAGATCACACCGGGTGCCACTCCTTTCAGCTAAGAACAGGAAACTGAGGCTACAATTTGCACAAGCTCATCGAAATTGGACAATAGAAGATTGGAAAAACATTGCCTGGTCTGATGAGTCTCGATTTCTGCTGCGACATTCGGATGGTAGGGCCAGAATTTGGCGTCTACAACATGAAAGCATGGATCCATCCTGCCTTGTATCAACGGTTCAGGCTGGTGGTGGTGGTGTCATGGTGTGGGGAATATTTTCTTGGCACTCTTTGGGCCCCTTGGTACCAATTGAGCATCGTTGCAACGCCACAGCCTACCTGAGTATTGTTGCTGACCATGTCCATCCCTTTATGACCACAATGTACCCAACTTCTGATGGCTACTTTCAGCAGGATAATGCGCCATGTCATAAAGCTGGAATCATCTCAGACTGGTTTCTTGAACATGACAATGAGTTCACTGTACTCAAATGGCCTCCACAGTCACCAGATCTCAATCCAATAGAGCATCTTTGGGATGTGGTGGAACGGGAGATTCGCATCATGGATGTGCAGCCGACAAATCTGCGGCAACTGTGTGATGCCATCATGTCAATATGGACCAAACTCCCTGAGGAATGCTTCCAGCACCTTGTTGAATCTATGCCACGAAGAATTGAGGCAGTTCTGAAGGCAAAAGGGGGTCCAACCCGTTACTAGCATGGGGTACCTAATAAAGTGGCCAGTGAGTGTATCTGCAAAGCCTTCTATGACATATAAAGGTCAAGGTAAAATATAAAAAACATCACTGGAAGGTAATTTACCCTACTGTACCATACAGTTAATTACATACAGTAAGTTTGGGCTTCATTTAGATTATCATTTTATTTTTCACTGTAAAACACCACTTTGGATAATGACATAATTACCTAATTTCATAAATTATAAAAACTGCTATGATCCTACTCAGTATTTAAAGAAGCATTACAGAGTTTTCTAATGATACTGCTCCCTAGGGCCAAACCTGGCTTGGTCCTTCCGCTCCTGTGCCCTGCAGCTCGCAAACCAGATTTCCACAGTATGCTTTCCTGTGCCTGGCCCTGTAATATTATTTAAGCATCTTAGAAGACAGTCTAGTCTGTTTCAATATCTTGATAAAAAAAATTGTTACTAGGCATTTTTCAATAGGTGGAGGTTGTTCACATCCAGGACAGGTCAGAAGAAATGGGAATGTCCAGGACCTTAATGCTATCGACACGATCCACTCCCTTCCATCTATGCAGAGCGGAGTGTGTTCAGTCTTCCTGGACCTCTTGTAGACCAATATGACCTTCTCTGTTTTACTAGCATCAAAGATAATGTTATTCCTGCTGCATCATGTGTCAGATTGTAGATCTCTTTTATGCAGTGGGCTTCATCAATCTTGCATCGGCTCTAGACTAACTATAGGCCTCTTGGTTGCCCAGTTTAAGAAACCTCCCCTCCCCTGATTTCCAATCAAAACCTTCAGATAAAAATATTTATCTTTTTATTTTTTCACGTGAGAAATATCACTAAATTGAGGGCAATCATTTTGAAATCGAACCTGGAGATGATTATTCATGCTTTTATTTAATCTAGTTTAGATTATTGTAACTCCTTTTATTTGTTTTACCAAATCAGCAGTCACTTGTCTCCATTTGGTCCAGAATGCTGCAGCAGGGCTTATAACAACAAACAGAAGGGCTTCCATCACACTGATTTTACCTTCTTTGCATTGGCCAGCCGTTAAATTTAGAACTTATTTCAACATTTTTGTTTTGACTTACACAGACCCGCCAATACATCTCAGACCTTTTAATCCCTTACTCTTCTGGCCACACAAAACTTTCTGAAGGCCCCTAAGACCCAGTTTAAAACTCAAGGGGACCTCTCCTTCCCAGCTGTAGCCCCCAGGCTGTGGAATGCCCTGCTGAAGGGCAAGGATTTACTTAAGTATTTAGGGGTAAATGAAAGTATATGTAAGTATTTTTGATGTCATCAGCTTTTCTTGTGATAATTCATTACTTGTTAAAGCTTTTTGCGATTTTTATCTGTGAACTGTGCTGTCAAAATAAAGTTTGATTACTCATTTACTTTGTGTTTGTCAGGCACATAATAAAATCTCTAAAAAAAATAGATATGGTCAATTTTATATGACAAATGGTTAGAAAGTTGTATTTTCATTGCACTTGATGATTAAGATCTTTAGAAATATATACATTTTGTCAAGAAAATGATGAGTTATCAATTGTTTATTTATTCAAATCCCAAAATCTGAGTGAGTTTATTTATGAAGCTCCAATTCACCAAACACGTCATCTTGTGGCACTTTGACTGAATTTAAATGGCTTAGCAACTAGGTGGGTTGGTTAAAAAATTATCTAAAGAAACCCAGGTGAGAAAACTGAGTCATTTTTAAAGTGTATTTTGAAGGATTGCATTTGAACAACTTAATGGAAAAAGCAAAATTCGAATCACCTACTCAATTTCACAAAGATGTTTTTGTACGCTCGACCGAGGAGGTTTTTGATTTTTCCAAAAAGAGTAAATATGCTAAGGAGGACATGGACATATTTATAAAATCTTACCCTACCGACATTTACTCCATATGACTGATCAGATGTTTCTCCTGTCGGCGTCCTTAATTCCAGCAACAGGCATTTTTTTCTTGACGTCTTTTGATAGCATGAACCATTGCTAAAAGGCTGGTTATACACCTGTACTGTGTCGCAGTGAGCTTGTTCCAGGTATGATGCAGAGATTTTTGATTTATGCTCAATTTTGAAACGTGGTCTGCGCTTTATTATTCCATGCCACAACGCAAGAGGGACAAACACAAGCTGTGGGTCTAGATCTGGCCGAGGCGGTGAGGAAGTGGGGGCAAGTTTGTGCGATAACTGAGGGACATGAGGGTGAAAAACAGTGGAGATCCAGGTGGAAAAAGGGTCCCAGCGTTCTTGTGCACCTCGCTGTTCTAGCTGGAGTTGTTTTCCACAATGGCGGTCATACAAACAAAAGAAGCCGGTAAGGTACCAACAGGAAATACCCATGAGTAGAGCGGATGTAGATTTGACCAATCAGAGTCTGCGGTCACCTACAATTTGGGAGAGGTGCAGCAGAGTGTCTGACACCTATGCATACCACCGAGTTTCGAAGTATAAATCAGCCTTAGTACTAGCTGGTATTATAAAGTGAGTACAACTTACCAGATTGAATCACATTTATTGAAACCTTGGTCTATCACCTGTAGCTACCTCTACAGCCTGTTTAAAAATCTAGCGTAACACCAATGTATGATGACATTGTTTGCATCGTCTGGTTAATCCGCTCCAAACCAGATGGAAACATGTTAAATTGTCTTCTTTTTAACATTAAAAAGTTTATTGAAGCTTTGCATGAGAATCTAATTGAAAAACAACCTTACTGCTGGATGAACATTGAAGAGTTACTTGCATTGTATTGTTGCTTTTGCAGCAATCCCTTCTAATTAGAGTCCATGTAGTGTGAAGTGGAAGAAGAAAAACTCCCTTTTAACTGGAAGAAACCTCCATCAGAACTAGGGTGGCCAGATGTCCGGCTTTAAGGCGGACAGTCTGGATTTTAATTGCACTGTCCGGCGCCGCATCCAGCCGGACGTGTATTTGTCCTCCTTTATGAGGCACTAGGCTTGTAGAGCAGATTTTTTTTTTTTTCTGGGCTGCAGCACAATATCCAATCATCAAAAATGCATCACTATCTGATCTAACAGATGATTGGCTAAGAGTAGCGGCGTGTCAGATAAAGATCTGCTTGTCACTTTTAAGGCTAGGCTTAAAACTTTCCTGTTTGATAAAGCTTATAGTTAGAGTGGCTCAGGTTATCTCTATAGTTATGCTAATATAGGTTTAGACTTTTGGAGGACATAGGGACCCCCATTTCATCATTCTGCTTCATTCTCTCTCTGTTCTCCTATTCTGCAGAATCTGTTAGTTCAATCTCTAACGTTCTGCTCTCTCTGCTTTTCCTCAGAGTAGCTTTGCCTCGTCTGTTCCTGTTTGGCTGTGACTCCATCATGAGAGAAATATCAGCTGTGCTGCTGCCATCAACACCCTTGTTTATAGATGCTGGAGATCTGCCTGTTTTCCAGTGTGGTCCTGTTTCTCTGAATGTGACTGACTGGATGTGCTCTCTTCGGCCTCTGGCATTGGAGCCTGGCTGTGTGTTTCCTGGACGGGGCCGCCTTTTACACCTGCTATTTGTATCTCTGCTTCTGTCTCCTTGAACCCCAGTCGGCCTCAGCAGATGGCCGCTCACACTGAGCCTGGTTCTGCTGGAGGTTTCTACCTGTTAAAAGGGAGTTTTTCCTCTCCACTGTCGCTACAAGCATGCTTAGTGTGAGGGATTGTATTTGAGTCAATGAGTCGATGCAATCAACTGGTTTTCCTTAGATAGAAAACTTTGTATCAATTTGACTGTATGATCTGGTTGAACTGTAAAGTGCCTTGAGATGACATGTGTTGTGAATTTGGCGCTATATAAATAAACTGAATTGAATTGAATTGGTTACAAAAGTAAACAAGGATCAGAATTACTGATGCTAAGTATTAGTTAGCATCCTGTAAAAACCAGGACGTCGTTTAACCCAAAATGGACAAAAGAGCATGAATTTATGACCAAAGGTAGTGGAGATTCATTCCATGGTTTCTGTCACTTTGTCGAAGCGATGTGAGCGTAAGCAGTCGAGGAAAAGCTGCAATTGAACGACGTGCGAGTACGGATTAACATAAAAGAAATCAACGTGCTGCAGCGAACTCGTCAATGTTGGCTTTTACATTAAGTTTTGTTCGCCGGATGCTAAAATAACTTGTGCAGAGCTGCAAGATGGACTATACTATAAAACATCACTAGTCCTATGGGGATGTTGACTGTGACGTGAAAGTGGATTTCAGTGATTGGCCCATAGCTAAAGGGATGACCATAAAGACAGGTCTGCTGCACACAGACACTTAAAATAAGTTCCCAAAAGACTGAGGCACTTAAAAATAAAGCTATACTTTTAGAGCAGTTGAATGTGTTTTCTACAATCACTTTTGTTGTTTAAAAAAATATTAGGCTATTTTATTATGAAAGTTTCTTGTTAAAAATATTTTTTTAACGTTTAAGTCCACACATCTTATGCTTTGTGGTATTCTGCACTTTAAAGATTCATCTCGGTGCTCACTTTTTAAACACCAAAATGTATTAAATAAATACAAATGCCAGGAACCAATTATTTTTTACATTTCTTTAATATTTTGTTCTACTCAGCTACACAAGCATCCTCTTTAAACTACTAAGAATTGTACTATAAATGTGACTTTACCCGATTCTTATGTACATCTTCGTAATTTAATGATATGCCGCACAATGTCCTCCTTTTTGGTGCTATAGAAATGGCCACCCTAATCAGAACTAGGCTCAGCCATCTAATTGACTGACTTCGGGTTAGAGGAGACAAAGCAGAAACATAAGCCCCATTTACACTACCCTTTTGAAACCGTGCCTAGATCGGTAAAGGCTGCCTTCTTTACCTGACTTTCCGCGAACCTCATGAATGTTTTGGGCACCGCCATGTTGATTTACTTGTTTCCCTCTAGAGAGCAGCAGTACCGTATCTCGCCACTAGAGGGCAATGGACAGTGCTAGAGTGGTGTGTAAATGGTCGTAAGGAACAAAGCTCGGCCCTATTAACTTATCCTAGCTCGGCATGGATCGGTTTTCAGAGGGTAGTGAAAATGGGGCTATAAGCACAGAATCACTGATCCAAAAATATTTTTTTATGAGAGAAAAATAGATGTTAATTATGTTTAATCTCTTTTAGTGGCCTTATCTAGAAGAGAAATGCAGCAAACCAGATAAATGCTTATCCAACATTTCAAGCTGGAAGATTAAAAAAAGAAAACAATCTTGTGTCATTGAGCCCATACTTTGGTGGATGGGTGGGTTTACAGTTCCACTAACATCCTGGATTATTAGCTTTTGAGATCCCAGAAATAACCCCAAAAGTTGTTTGTAAATCTTTGTTTGAACACAACTTTTAAAATCTACATGCAGTTAATGGACTTTTTGGCAGGAGTTGAGATTTTATGGAGGCAATCCTAAGAGAACATGAATGTGTGTGTTTCCTGGGGTAATCACTGAGGTTAAGCATTTATCTGAAAATTGTTTAACGTTTCAGTAAAATATGCTTTTCTTTAACAAAGAGGCACAGTTATTTTAACTGAAGCTGTAAACACCACTATATTTTGGATTGTGTTTTATGAAACTATACAAACACACTGCATACAATTTAGATGCAGCTGTTAATCAAAGTTATTATCTTTGTCTAATTTGCAGCATGTTCATTAAATTGCATGTTGATCATTACAGTTTACCTCTAAGTGAAAAGAGTACAGTTTCAATAAAAGCAGAAATAAGATTTTATATTTTTTTTTTAAGATCATGAAAAAGATTTGATTACTTTTTCCAAATGTAACATTTATCCAGTTCACCAATTCTGCTGTTGAAGGAACAAATATAAAAATTAACCAGAACTTTCTTCTTTGGATTATTTTTAACAATTTCTCTTGTTGTAATGTGTATTTAGCAAATCTAATAAACCTGAAAAAAAGTTAGTTTTTAACATTTGCTCATCTTCCTTGCCAGTTTGCCGACTGTACAACCAAAGTAATGACTATCTATCTGTCTTTCTGTCTGCATAACCGCTCACTGTACCAAACCTTGTTTGATTGGTTTGGCACAAAAGAAAGCCGTATCCACAGTAAAGGAAGCTTCTTCCTTTTGGGTTACTTTTCTTCAGCTGGAGTCAAACTATTTTAAAGGTTGGATCAAAATATTAGTTGTTCTAAATACTCATGTTGTTGTTTTTTCTGCTTTAATAAGCTGTGAATGAAGAAGAGTTTTAATTTCTTTGTATCACAGTCCATTATAATCTATATACCTGACAAAATCAACAGTATAACAGCTAAACCAGAAAAAACATCTATTGTTTTTTTTAGTCTAACCAGAGTCTACACAAAAATATGACAGAACATCTGCAGTGTTACCTGAAGAGGGGTGTGAACAAGACATGGTGTCACAAACTAATAACTGCTGGATGTTGTCAAGGTTGCTACGGTGACTGAGTGGCACCAACTGCATGAATTGTGAATTCACAGCTAGATAAAAAAAAAGTCCTGCAAACATATAAATGAGACTAGCAAACTTGGACAAAAACAAAAAACAAATGCAAAGGGAAACTGCATCAAAGGAAATATATAGAGAGGTGTAAAGTGAAAACAAGCTGCAAAAAACAAGTGTTGACACATTGTATATACTGTATATATCCCATGCATCTTTTTCTTCCTTTGGCACATTTTTGTTCTCTTTTTGACTATTAGAGCTGATGTAACAAGTACAATTCTCCACTGTGAGATCAATAAAGTTAATCAATCAATCAAACAAAAACTGTTGCAAATACATAAATAATGCTAATGCACAAATGCATGCAAAGGAAAAAATGCTGCGAGTAGAAAAAACAGTAACAACCTGCAAACTAACTAAGCATAGTGGAAGAGCAACAGGCCACAAGAAGGAGGCAATCATCAACTGACTTATGGGGTCAGGCCTTTAGTAAAGATATAAATGGCATGCTCAGAAGGATTAAATGTGAAAACGAAAAAAAAAATTATTATTTCTGTCCTCCAAATAACCTACGGAAGGTATCCCATTTATGTTTTTGCGAGAATTTACAACCACGTATTGATGATTGTCTCCCCCTAGTGGTCTGGAGCACCTCTTTGCATCTTTTTTTAGTTTGGAGTTGCTTTTATAACTTACTTATAAAAGCATTCTGTCTAATAGCAGAGTTATACATCGTTATAATTTTTATGTTTGCTATTCTAGTTTTTGTTTTTCACAAAAGTTTTTCATTTTCGGTGAATTCATGTATTTGCGCAGCATTTGCACCCCTAGGCCACCATAGCTTCCTGTTAAAAACTTGATTGATGAAATCAGATCAAAATCAGCTTTTATAAAATACTGGTTTCAGTCTCCAGATGCAAACTGGTCGTTGCAAGTTTTCTATTTTCAGTATTTGCCCCTTGAGAGAGTTGCTGGGTTTTTTGTTGGTTTAAATAAGTCACATCAAAATAAGAAAACTGCATTTAAATGGTTCATCATGAGCTATTTTTTTAGGTCACACAAAATGTATTTTATGGCAGATATATTTTTAATTCTATTTGTTAAATTATTGCATATCAACTGTTCATCTTTATTTTAGATTCCTGTTTGGTCAGTTGCAAGAAGGAGGCAGGGAGCATGATAGCAATCATTACACTCTCAGGCCCAGTAGCAAGCAAGCCGTGCTTCCTGTTTTGGTCCCTGAAGAATTATTTACTGAGGCCACCAAAGTCATCAAATGAGACCCTGTACTGAATAAGCAACAATGAGAGGGTATCCTGATAGTGCATCCTTGTATGCATGCAACAAATGTTAGAGAGAGGAAAGGTAACATGCAGAAAAAGCAGGGAAACTGGAGGCTCATATTGGTCAGAGTGAAGTGGAGGGGTTTAGGTTCTCTGGTGAATCAGGAAAGGTGGGGCCATTGGAGGACAGAGAGGTATTAGATTTCAGATGCATATGAATGACCTACTGCTGGCTTTGCTCTTGTTTTAGGGGGAAATTGCATTGGCTATCCTTCAGCTGCAGTTTAGAATCTGGATGACTGCTTGTCTTAATCCCCCGGTGGGGAAGTAGGGGGTCATGAATGTCTGTTGTTTGTATAATTAAAGTGAGGAGTTCCAGAAGACTAGGCTACCTTTTTCTGTTTTTTTTTGTTTTTCTTTTTTTGTGGGGGATGGATGGTTAAAGCTCCCTGTGCCATAATTAGAAACATTGCCCTCATGTGACTTGCTTAAGATCTGAAAGGAGTTAGAAAGATGTTCAGTGAGAGCCCAGTTACTTTAAAGTGGATTTGCTTCGTTGACCTAAGAGCAACTAAAAACTGCATACAGTGGGAGCAGACCAAACAAAATCACATCTAAAGCTCCACATAAGTGGGGGAAGGGTAGGGCTACTGCTTTAAAACCGTGGGTCTGCTCTGGAACACAAGCTGACTCCCTTTAACTCACATGCAGAAAACACAGAACCAAACTATATCTGGTGCTTTTGTGTACAAGAAACTTTGAAATCTACCTTCAAGTAATATACAGTCTTTTTCACCTAGTGTAACATTACCACCAGAGACATCAGTGGTTCTTATAGATATTCTGACAGCCTATTAGCAGGGGATAGTTATAAGAAAAAGGATGCATCCTTTGTGAAGTCCTTATATCTGAAACATGCATTATTTTCAGCCCGTTGAGACAAAACTTTGAGAAATTTTTTCTCTTTTATTTAATTTTTTGCTTTTTCTTGTTTGTAAAACAACCTTTATTTTGTTTTATTGGATCGAGAGCATTACTTTCCATCCTATTCGGTTTTGATCTTGATTTAGCCATTCTTAGACATATTTAAGTGGAACTCTATATGTTGGTTGGTCCATCCTCTCTCTGTGTTTATATATTGGCTTGAACAGCTCTGTGGGAGATAATCACAGTTTGGGATCCTGTTTTATAACCTTTAAACCTCTCCCCATCTCCCTCTCTGACATATCTTCTGGGTTCTTCAGTGTTCGTGCTGCTGGTTATTCTCTAATGTTCTCTAACAAGCCTATAAATCCAGAAACTAAAAAGCTGCATTTATTCATACATGGATTAATATACACAAAAGTAGGTTTCATATACAAAATATGTGACCACCCATATTTGGGGTCGTCACTGAATCAAAAACAGAGATCGTCTATAGAAGTTTAAATAAACAACAAACTCATGGTTAGGCATATTTATATATTAAGACATCATTTAGATATACAAAAAAAACATTAATTGTTTGTTTACAATGCCTTTATTGCTATAATTGTCATAGCTAAAAGTAATATTTACAGAAATGTTTGTATTCCAACCAATAATTCATGTCATGAGGACATTCTTTGGGTAATAAGAGGTAACATTTAGGAAGTGAAACAGGATTAACTGAACTGCATCTTAAGGCGTTCAGATCACACTAGGTCAGTCTATCTTTTGGTCATTTGATTTTCCTCGTAGAAATGGGTTTATTAAACAACAAACCAAGTGGCAATGTGGTTTTAAAGTAAAAGTCTGGTCAGCAAGGATAATCAGTGGATCATTATCTATACCTAAAACTAATACTTTTGCGGTGATTTAATGAATTTAGCGTCAATCAGTAAAAAAATAAAAATGGTAATTTTCGTCATGATCACTGAGTCTGGGAGAAGCAATTTTTGTCCAAATATAGTAACCCCTCCCTGCTGACATCTTCCGTCACGGTGCGGTAAGCCTAGCGCCATTCTGCCCACTTTACAAGCAAAATCAATGGGAACTACTAGACACACCAACCAGGAAAAAAAATGCCTCTGCACTAAATTGGATAGACCTACAACCAATAAGAGCAATGGAGTGCGTGACGTATGTTAAGCGACGCATAGTTGTTGTCAACAAAAATCAAAGCGTGCAGTTGCACGTCTAGAATAAGAAGATGAGCCTTGATCGTGTTTCTCTCTTCCTCTTTTAAAATTAATTTGCTGTCGATATCTTCTAGAACAGACCTAATAGCAGAATCTACTCACCTCAACTCTCCAGCGGCAGCCATTGTTGTTGTCACCCATGCGCGCTTTGGTCACGTGGTTGATTACGTTACTGTTGATCATCTGTCCATCATCGTATAAAGCCCGCCCTAACAATTTGATTGGCCCGCCAGATATTGTGCGAGCATACTCGCGCTAATATTGAGCAATGCCAGACCGAACTTCCCGACCTCAAACGTTGTGGGCGGGACTAAGTTCGGAATGGCACCCAGGCTAGTAGATCGCATCAGAGCATCGGGTCGCACAGCGTCAGAACAAACATCGTGAGCTGTGAACTTTTAAGCTCTGCGGTTTCGTCGTAAAGTGCTGTAGCTGTAGTGCAACAATTGAAAAAAAATCGTACCTTGTACGTCCAACTTTAGTGGAATCCGTTTTTGGAACAATCTGAACAAAGAAACCAAAGAATCATTCAATATTTATATTTAAAGGGACAATAAAAGCTGTTATGCCTGAATGTGATGCAAAGCAAGTCATCGAGTCAAATTTCGTACTTTGTTTTGAAATTCTGCAGGTTTACTGCAGAATTTCAAAACAAAGTACGAATTAACTATGAGAGTACGATTAACTATGAGAGAGTTCAATTCAATTCAATTCAATTCAGTTTATTTCTATAGCGCCAAATTCACAACACATGTCATCTCAAGGCACTTTACAGTTCAACCAGATCATACAGTCAAATTGATACAAAGTTTTCTATCTAAGGAAAACCAGTTGATTGCATTGACTCATTGACTCAAATACAATCCCCCACACTAAGCATGCTTGTAGCGACAGTGGAGAGGAAAAACTCCCTTTTAACAGGAAGAAACCTCCAGCAGAACCAGGCTCAGTGTGAGCGGCCATCTGCCGAGGCCGACTGGGGTTCAAGGAGACAGAAGCAGAGATACAAAAAGCAGCTGTAAAAGGCGGCCCCGTCCAGGAAACACACAGCCAGGCAGACGAGCTCCAAGGCAGCTCCCATGCCAGAGGACGAAGAGAGCACATCCACTCAGTCACGGTCAGAGAAACAGGACCACACTGGAAAACAGGCCGATCTCCAACATCTATTAACAAGGGTGTTGATAGAAGCAGCACAACTGATGTTTTTTTCCAGGATGACGTCACAGCCAAACAGGAACAGACGAGGCAAAGCTACTCTGAGGAAAAGCAGAGAGAGCAGAAGGTTAGAGATTGAACTAACAGATTCTGCAGAATAGGAGAACAGAGAGAGAATGAAGCAGAATGATGAAATGGGGGTCCCTATGTCCTCCAAAAGTCTAAGCCTATAGCAGCATAACTATAGAGATAGCTCAGGATAACCTGAGCCACCCTAACTATAAGCTTTATCAAAAATGAAAGTTTTAAGCCTAGCCTTAAAAGTAGACAGGGTGTCTGCCTCACGGACTAAAACTGGTAGTTGGTTCCACAGGAGAGGAGCCTGATAACTAAAAGATCTGCCTCCCATTCTACTTTTAGAAATTCTAGGAACCACTAGTAAACCTGCAGATTGAGAGCGAAGTGCTCTGTTAGGAACATAAGGAACAATCAGATCTCTGATATAAGATGGAGCTTGGCCATTTAAGGCTTTATATGTGAGAAGGAGGATTTTAAATTCTATTCTTGATTTAACAGGAAGCCAATGAAGAGAAGCCAGGATAGGAGAGATATGATCTTTCTTTTTCATTTTCATTAGAACTCTGGCTGCAGCATTTTGGATCAGCTGAAGGCTTTTAACTACAGTTTGTGGACTTCCTGATAGTAAAGAATTACAATAGTCCAGCCTTGAAGTAACAAATGCATGGACTAGTTTCTCAGCATCACCCCTGGACAGGATATTTCTAATTTTTGCAATGTTCCTCAGATGAAAGAAGGAAATTCTAGAAACCTCTTTGATATGGGATTTAAATGACAGGTCCTGATCAAAAATAACACCAAGATTTTTTACTTTATTATCTGAAATCAGTTTAATCCCATCCAAATGAAGTGACTGGCTAATCAGTTTCTTTTTCAGAGACTCTGGTCCAAAGACTATAGCTTCTGTTTTGTCTGCATTCAGGAGCAGAAAGTTAAGAGTCATCCAGGTTTTTATGTCTTCAAGACATGCCTGTAATCTATGTAATGGGTTAGCTTCATCTGGATTTATAGACAGATATAGCTGGGTATCATCAGCATAACAGTGGAAATTAATCCCATGCTGTCTAATAATTCTACCAATTGGGAGCATGTATAAAGTAAAGAGAATTGGTCCTAGCACTGATCCCTGTGGTACTCCACAGGTAACCTTTGAGCGTGTTGAAGATCTATCATTAACATGAACAAACTGAATTCGATCAGATAGATAAGATTTAAACCAGTCTAGTGCTGTTCCTTTAATTCCAACAAAATATTCAAGTCTTTCTAAAAGAATATTATGGTCAACTGTATCAAATGCAGCACTAAGATCCAACAGGACGAGCACAGATACAAGTCCATTATCTGAGGCCATGAGAATATCATTAGTGACTTTCACCAGAGCTGTTTCAGTGCTATGATGAGCTCTAAAGCCAGACTGAAACTCTTCAAAAAGTTCATTATGGTGGAAGTGATCGCAGACTTGTTTGGCAACTACTTTCTCAAGAATTTTGGATAAGAAAGGAAGATTGGATATAGGTCTATAATTGACCAAGTCATCTGGGTCAAGAGACGGTTTCTTAAGCAGAGGTTTAATTACAGCAATCTTAAAAGCTTTAGGTACATATCCCTGTAACAGAGATAGATTAATCACATCTAAAATGGAGGAGGAGATCAAAGGGAATACCTCCTTAAATAACCTGGTTGGAACTGGATCTAACATACAAGTTGAAGGCTTAGATGAAGACAATAATTTTGCTAATTCAGAGAGTTCAACTGGATCAAAGCAGTCTAAACCCGGTTCAGATTCCATGACTACCTCAGGTACAATCGCGGATAGAGGAGTGCTTATGATCTTATTTTTAATAAGATCAATCTTATTTATAAAGAATCCCATAAAGTCATTGCTGCTAAGAGCAGGTGGAATGGACGGTTCAACAGAGCTATGGCTCTGGGTGAGTTTGGCAACTGTATTAAAAAGAAATCTAGGATTATTCTTATTCTCCTCTATTAATGAGGAGAAGTATGCTGCTCTTGCTTTACAAAGGGTCCTCTTATACAGCAGTAAACCATTTTTCCAGACTAGGAAGGACTCTCGCAGGCCTGTGGAGCGATATTTTCTCTCCAGTTTCCTAGCATTTTGCTTCAAAGTACGCAGCTCTGCATTAAACCAAGGAGCAAGCTTTCTATTTTTAACGGTTTTCATTTTCAAAGGAGCTGCGTTGTCTAAGGCAATACGCAGAGAACTAGCAACCCCATCAACAAAATCATCAACCTGTGAAGGGGAATAAGCTAAGCTTTTGCACTCTGCAGCACTGCTCAGTGACACAGAGCAGAGAGAAAGTGAAGCAGATTCTTTAAAATTTATAACTGCACTATCTGATAAAGATCTACTAAAATTGAACCTTCTTTTGGGGGAGGAGAACTCTGTTAAAGTAATCCTGAAGGTTATTAGAAAGTGGTCAGAGAGGACAGGGTTGTGAGGAAATACTGTTATTTCTTCACATTCTATGCCGTATGTCAGCACAAGATCCAAAGTATGAAGATGAGAATGCGTGGGACTATTCACATTTTGAACAAAGCCAATAGTGTCTAAGATAGCATTAAAGGCTGCTCTTAAGCTATCGCCTTCAATGTCAGCATGGATGTTAAAATCTCCCACTATGATGACCCTGTCAGTATTTAATACCAAATCAGAAAGGAACTCTGAAAACTCATCTAAAAATTCAGAGTAAGGACCTGGTGGACGATACAAAGTTACAAAAAGAAGAGGTTTTCTTGCCCCGAAATTTGGATCAGGGAAACCAAGGGCCAAATGTTCAAAAGAGTTGTAGGTATTAATTGTTTTGGGAGTAATCAGTAAGTCAGACTGGAAGATTGTTGCTACTCCTCCTCCTCGCCCAGAACTTCTGGGCGAGGAGTTAACTCGCCCGAGTTAACTCATCCAAAGTATCAGAGTTAAATTCAAGTAACTCTGTGAGGTGCTGGATTTAAAATAATCAATAAGTGTGCGTGAGTTTCTCCAGAAATGCCTAAAGTTGTAAATGAGTCATCCTCCACGGACGGGTTCGTCGTTGGATTGCCAACTTGAACTTCTGTCCAGAGAAAAAACACGTAATATGTAGCCAACATTTGGAAGAAGAATGTTTTCAAGATGACTTGGATAATAGCGCGTTGTGACAAACACCAGATACAGCACTGGGACTTGATCAACAGTCGATACCGCACCGTGACGTCACAAACCGGTAGGTGGCAGTAGTGTTCTTTGACAAACATGGATGCCTCCAGTAAAGCACATTCAAATGAAAATTACTCTGAATTAAAAACATAATTTATTGAATAGTATGTTATAGTTTCATATTGAAAGTACTTTTAGAAGTTTGAATTCTGAATATGAGCAGACTTCTCCTTTTTCTGAACATTGGTCCCTTGCTTCACAACAACACCAAATTCAAGAAAGTGCAGATTTTACAAATAAGTAAGGGAGAAGATGTTCTGTAGGAAAAATGGTCAGAGGGCCTGGTGGTGCCATGTGTACAGCAGCCTAGCTTTTCTCAGTGTGCCCCAGGGTTGCGCTTACCACCATCAGCATGTGAATGGGGGCGGGGTCAATGAGTGATAGGACTGATTGCACTTTAGAGTACTCTGTCTTGATTAAGTGCTATACACGGACACATCCTTTATGCAGAATCTTCACTTTTTTTTTATTGTGAAATATCTTCTTGCTCTCTCATTACTTGTAACATCTGGACTGAGATTCTGTGGATGTCAAGCCTTGCTTTGCCATATCTAAAATAAACACAGAGTAAGCTTTGAAAGACAGATTTTATTCTGGGCTAAAGCAGCTATGGCACCCAGATATAAATCTAAATAAAGATTTTTATTTAAATCCAAATAGAGCCCAAAACTCAAATAAAAAACAAATTCCTTCGTCATCTGTTTTTGACATTGGAAAAAATTGCTTTATATTTTTATTTTAATTTAAATGACCAAAACATACACTGATAACACAAGCTCAGATATTCTTTAGATAAAAGTTAAAATTTATCTGTCTTTTCACTTTATAATTAATTTCTCTGTCTTGGTCTGTCACATAAAAGCCAATAAAATTACTACCGTAAGTGTAAAACGTGTTTACTAATTCTTACTTTTATACACAAGAATGCAATTTAAAACCTTTAGATACCTTTTTCTATCACACTGCATTTGGTTTTAATGTATTTTTTTCTTGATAGCTTCCCACATTGTGGTTTAACTGGGTCATACGCAGCCTCTGACCTTTATATTTACAAGAAAATAAATTCATGCTGCTGCTGTAAAGCTTTAAGTTAAATATGCAGTACAGAGTTCCAATTAAATCCAAACAAGGTAATGTAAATCCTAAACTGCCTGCAATCAGGGAAACCAGCCTGTGTGATTCCACTCTAAACAGAGCTTGATGTCCTGACAAGTTGGCTTAAATTACACTGGGAAGGGAAAAGGCCCCATTCATTTCCTCCCACTCCTCGAGCGGTGCCAACAGCGTGCGCGCTGAGGACACACCGAAGGCCCCAATCAGTAAAAAGTTACAAACCAAACTCAGTTCAAATAAAAATAAAAGATGGGGTTTGGTTTAAAAAAAAAAAAAAAAAGAAGCAGGTGTGCAGCTGAGGTTTTTGGCTGATAGTGTGCATGGGCAATGTCCGATCTCTGGAAGCTCCTCACAACAACAACAACAAAAAAAACTGACCCTCTCAAGAAGACATCTTTCCACGTGTCAGAACAGATTCTGAATGGATTGATTGAACTGTTTGTTTCCGTGTCGACGGGACAATAGCGTTGCTCCCGACGACCTGCTGTGTGTTCTTTCAACGCAGCCGCGCCGCTAAACTCTTCTAAGCTCCCTGATGCTGTTTCTAAATAATGAAAGCTGCTACGTATTTTGTGAGAGGGAGAATTTGGAAACAGCAAACCATGCATCAAAGCTACATGCTTATCATCCATTACCTCCAGTGTTTTGTACGAGGCTGCATGAGCCTCAATTTGAACAGAACTCTGTTTTACACAAGCAGTGCTTCTCATTGTGTTTATGGATTGTTCCTGCCTTTCTCATTCACTCTCAGTCATTATGTGCATGCATGTGGGCATATCTGCTATGGTGCTAAAAAACCATGAGGGAATTAGGGCTTTTGGCACCCACCCCCCCCACCCCAAGTCTCATCAACGTAAAGGGATAGTAAATATCAGTGCAGCAGATGGGGCTGATGCTCCCTCTCTGCCTCTCTACCCATTTGAGGAGAGGGCAGAGCAAATGGATAGCCATCAACAGCAGCAGGAGTCGCCCCAGGCCAAGACAGGAGCAGAGGACATGGGTACCGGACTGCTGCTCAGGCAGACAATTTTAGAGACAAATTCTCCCTATCAGCAAGGGAACGGCAGCCCATTAGGAATGAGCACTCATAAGGTCATTCTATCACAGATTTCATAGCACACAGTCATGCCGGTTATAAACAGGGAGTTTTTTCTGATGTTGATTTATAAGATGATAAATAACACTGTTGGTCGGTGTTGGTTGTTGTTTTTCTATTTATTTGGAGCAAATTTTGATTCTGTTACACTTTAGAGGAACTAAGAACCACTGCAGAACACGGATGGTATTGTTCTGTCTCAACTATCAGAATATAAAAAATGCTGATTTATTTCAGGGGTTTTATTCTTTACTCACTGTAAAATAAAGTTGTTTACTTCTGGAGGTAAATTCTGAGGATTCCAGCAACCTTTTGCACAAATAAGTGGATCAACTCAACTCAAACTTTATCCTAAAGTACATTTCAAAAACAACCGGAGTTGCTATACAGTTAAAACAGCATAAATGATGAGAGTAAAGAATACAAATTAATAGTTATACTTAAAATATTCTGACCAGTATCCACTCAAGCTTCATTAAAAGTTAGAGGAAAGAAATTTGTTTTTAGAGGGGATTTAGGGAGGCTCGGCCACCTTTGGGTTTAAGCTTTGTTTTGGGGGCAACCAGCAGCAGCTGGTTAGAGGATCTCAGTGTTCAGTCAGATACTGGAGGAGGGGGGGCTAAGCCATGGAGAGCTTTTAAAAATAAACAATAAGAATTTATAATCTATTCTATAAGCTTCTGGAAGCCAGGAAAGGGGATATGTGGTCAGACATGCTGGTGAGGAGGCGGTGCATCAGTGAAGTGTTGCACGGAGGTGATCAACCTGTGGTTCTGTTGAGGCGTTCATGGACCCAGGTTGCTTTGAAAACGACCATTGTTGGTTCTGGTGTCTCTCTCTTCCTTTTAGCAGGAGACCATAGATTCTCTAGGAGGTTTAGGCCCACACAGGTTGCCGATCACACCACAGTGGTTTAACTGTGGACAGATAACAAGTCCTGCTTGAAAAACAAGTCAGTATTTCCATATGCTTGTATTTTGATTCTATTTTTTTAATCAAATTAAATGATTTTATTCCCATTATTTTTTAATTGAAGTGCATTAAAAACTCAGAGGTCCAACACCAGTAGACAGGGTGACTTCCCAAATTATCATCAACAGTGGAAAAAAAAATTTAAATATCAAAGTCGTGGGCGTGTCTCTGGGACGTTTTGAAGAAATGACTCCAGCTGCCTCCTTTATGGATTGAACTCATTAAGCATTACTAACAACTCAGTTTTAGATTACGTCAAATAATGAACCTCAGAACTAAATAGAAAGTAGTATTTTTATTTAGTTGAACCCCTTTAGTAGATATTTTACCCCCCAGGAGTTAAATTATCAAGCTTATCTACAATCTTAAGTAGAAGTAACACGAAACCTGTCGATTCATACATTGGCTCATTTGTAGTCTTAGTGGTGACTCTTGAAATCCTTGTAACTCTTTCTCTTTTATATCATTAACACTTTTATACTATTAATATATTTCATATTAAGACAAACAGGGTAACATCCCTGCTGCATGCATAGTGTAAGATTTAAAAAGTATAATTTAATTGGCTTCATTTTGAGACGTCAATCAAACCATCTTCTACTGCTTGTCCATCAGGGTCACAGAGCCCTGGTGCCCATTTCCAAAAGGCAGAGTACAATCTGGACAGATTACCAGTTTGTTGCAAGGCAACACATACATAGAATGATGTGTACACACCTAATGACAATTTAGTGACATCATTTAAGCTAATAATCATATTATGGGGTCATGTGAGAAAGCCGGAATACCCACACATACGCCTCTTTCCTACTGAAAATAGAAGTCAGGGAAGTAAACAATGGAGATCAACGTGTAAGGAAGCCAGGGCGTAGTCAGTGTGCTTTTTTGTTTCACTCTATTATTTGTCTGAATCCGCTCTTAGCAGAGCTGCTCCATGTTTATCGAATGTAAACAGAGTTGTTTTGGCTGGTTAGATCAGAAGCGACTAGCGCTGTGAGTTGAAGTCCGTACGTTGTGCTCAATGGTATCACGCAATTTCGCGGGTCAATCCGCGTCTGCTATTCCAACAGCATGCTGGTTAATGCCAAGGGTTTTTTTTTTTTTTTTTAATACCAAGGTTATTTTAACGCATGTCGCTTACTGAGTCGTTTGATCCGGGTAGACATTCGTCAGTGGACTGTTCTCACTGCCAGGAAAAGCTGACTGTTCTCGGGTTTAAAGGGTTTTTTCGGGTAGTGGTAAAGGGGTAATAGACATGGAGAACATACAAACCTCCATCTTAGAACTGAACCCAGGACCTCCTTGTTGCAACAAGCGCTACTGTGCTACCAGAGATCTTATTTGAAATCCAGGAAGTGTATCACTGGAAGTTTTCCACGAGTCTGAATCATCGTTGACGGGCAATCAGGGTGGAATCTCCTCTATGCTTTGACTGCAGGCAGGGTTTCCTGCACAACGAGGCTGCTGAGTTTTAGCTGTTTAGCACAGCACAGCTGCACTGTTTAAATTAAACGGTTAAACATGAACTCCACTAGGGAGTAAATGGTAAATGGCATGTACTTATATAGTGCCTTTATTAAAGTTAGGAGACTTGACCAAAGTGCTTTACACTACATTCATTGACACACTCATAGTGGCAAGCTACATTGTGGCCACAGCTGCCCTGGGGCTCACTGACAGAAGTGGGGCTGCCGTACACTGGCGCCACCGGGCCCTCTGACCACCATTAGTAGACAATGCAGGTGAAGTGTCTTGCCCAAGGACACAACGACACTGAAAGTTGGAGTCGGGGCTTGAACCGTCAATCTTTCGATTTCAGGGCAAACTTCTACATCCAACGCCACTGTCGCCCACCAACTGAAAAACTCTAAAATTTAACTCTGACTACTAGCATCCCTCAACATAGATCAGAGTCAGGGTTAATGAATGAACTCCAAAGCTTTAACACTTTTGTATTATTTTATTTCAATTTATTCAATTTTCACTCTAGAAATCTGCAGTGCACTTTTCCTTCCACTAAACTTTCTAAAAGTATTTTTGGCTACAGAACCCCATGAACTACCATGCACTCAGCTGGTTTACTTATAATCTCAGGCTGTAAAACAATATTTCCATATGATAATTTTATGAGTCTGATTTAGTATTCTAAAAAAAAAAAAAAAAAAAAAAAAAAAAAAAAAAAGCTCTAATCATCTACATTTAGCACAAGTAAAGTTTGTAATATAGCACTCAGGGGTTGAGTGTATCTATGATTCCAATATTTTGAGAAGCACCTAAATATAGTGAAGTAAGACCCGTGTTGATCAGAAGTGGGGAAAACACCTCACTGATCACAGCTAGAATTGATTACGTCAACGTTGCCCTCTCATCAATTAGCAAAATCTGTAAACAGGTTTAAATTTATGCAAGCTGTGTTGTTGTTGTTATGAAACCACAAGCATGGAGAGTATATGCCAGTATTCCCACAGCAATATTAGGCTGTCTCCCAGTGGGAGAGGAGGAACACATGTGGATCAGCGATGACACAACACGGGATCTTACTGCGCAGCAGCATAAGCTAAGCGGTGATGTAATGCATCCACGCTGACTGGATGAGAGGTAAAGGGCGGCGGAAAAAAAAGAAAAAATGTGTGAAGAAATTACAAGAGGCTTTATTATTACTGGATTTAGCATCCTGTCTAAAACGAGGCCCGGTCACAGCAGGATTGTACCTCCATAGTTATGCAGCTGGCTTCTTGTGTATAGATTTCTCGTCTAACATTTGATTGGAACATACAAGCTTGTATGAATGATTTAAGAATTGAAGAGATTAGAAATGACTCTGTTTTTTTTTCTCATCCCATAGCTGGCGTTGCCGTACGGCCATCACCTTTCAAAAACAACCGCTCACTTCCGCCCCTCTGACTGATCTGCATTTACATTTATTTATTTCAGGCGGAAATGGAGGCAAATTTCAACGGATCAGTAATTTCATTTCAATGTGTACCGGTGACATTAGCCTCAAGCCAATATTTCAGAGGAGCACAAAATCAATGCAGAGATCCAACTGGGAATAGTCCTGGAACCCATTAGCAATTTTGACCAATAGGTCAGCTAAAGTAATAGCTAGATAAATGTTTTATTACAGATTTGCAAACGGACTTAATGGGGAAGGCTACTACCTGAGCAGCCACGCATGGTGAATATTTATCACTGGAATCTGCGGCCGCTCTGAGCATAAACATCTCAGCAGCCGCCGTTTGAAGGTGGGTCTCTCTAAACCAGGCTTGGAGGAAGGGGGGGAGAGCAGAGGGGGACCCGGTGGTGTTGCTCTCCAGACACAAACAGCCTCATGACACCGTGAAGACGGAAGCTCTGTTAACGATTGGCTGTGCTGCTAATTATGTTTTGCAGGACATTATAAATGTCTGGGATGTATCCTGTTAAAGGAACCTGCTGATCAGTTAGGATAATACTTCATATGATTCTTGCTTTCTTTTCTGGTTTATTCTGCCATTCCTTTTAATTACATTGAGATGTTTCTGTTTTTATTATCCTCTCTGGTGTTTGCCTTCATTTTTTTTAACAGGGATGAGTATTTAATTAGGAAATTCATTCATTACTTGAAATAAAATAATGAACAAGCAATCTTTTTCTAATTAAACTGACTTTAGACCGAGGTCAGCGACCATTTTTAATCAGAGCAATTTTTGACCTTTGCCTTACAAAATCAAATGACACCAAATCCTCATGAAGCATTGGAAAATGGATCTTAAGTCTTCTTAATAACTTATTGAAAATGTGATTATTTTATCATTAAATAAAAGAACCATCTTACTAATTTTATGTTTTAGAACAAGTTATGAGTGAATGAATATATTTTCTAGCAAAACACTGCAAAAACGATCTAGAAATAAGTAAAACTTTCCTAAATTAAGTGTATTCACTCTTAATTTGAGTAGGTAAATGAGATAATTTGCCAATAGAATGAGTATTTTTCTCTTAAAATAAGATAATTAGATAATATGCACTTGAAATAAGAGAATACAATTGTGTTTTCTTATTTTAAGTGTAAATTGTCTTGTTCCATTGGCAGAAAGTCTCTTTTACCTCCTCAATTCAAGAGCAAATGCACTTATTTTAAGAAAAAGATGACTTATCTAGATTAAGATTTAATGCAGTGAAGAAGGTTCTATATGTAGGGACAGTGAAGGAAAAGGCTGATTTTTAGAATAATAAAAAACGATTAAAGCGATAAAAAAAAAAAATCCTTGAATGTTGTGTGTGGTTCTTTAAGAGAAATGTAAAAATATTAATCTAGTAATTTTATTACCTTTATATTTTAAAGCAAAGCATAGAGCTGTTTTTTTTTTTTATATAAAAAAGCATGGAGGCATTGAAAGCAGATTAAAGTGATTTCAGCTTCACTGGAAATAAGCAAATCCCTTACATTTTACAGCAATAAAAAAAAAAAACGATTTTTTTTTTTATTAACTGTCAGTAATTCCCTCCCTTAACCCCTGAGCTGCATATGTCCTGTTAAGACAATTCCTCCTCCTATCTCCAATCTGCTCTGGGCTGAGTGCTTTAAGAGTGGAGGGCTGGTTTTCTGAATGAAAGCCAGACAGACTGAGAGCTCCCTCATGCTGAGAGCAGCAGCTCCTGTTTCCAGCTCTGTTTCCAAGGGGACCAACCACAGCAACCAATCAGAGCTCTAGCCACTTCCAAGCGGGCAATTCAAGTTCTTAAAGAGGCAGTCTGTTTTTTTTTTTTTTTCAGGAAAGGGAAAGAAAAGAGCAGAGAACAGAAAAGCAGCTCAACATTTCAGTTTAAAAAAATCTTAATTTCCTTTTTGTTGCATTTTCTGGTTTTTATTAAATGTGAATTCACATGTTAGCTGGAGCCCAGCCATTTTAAAAGATTTCTGCCTAATTACAAAACAGACATCATTCTGTCGTCACATCCTTTTTTTTATAAATCCAAATAATAACACATCTGTGTACATTTATTCACAAACCCAAAGGACAGTGGATGGTGGTAGGTACTTATTTATTAAAAAGATGAGTCAAAGACAGATTCACACTTGGAATGTGAAGTAACTACTGCCCAGAACTTCCAATGAAAACAAACAAAAATAACGTCTCGGCATATAATTAGGCCATAATTCCAAAAAATTTGGAATCAAACAAACTTCATATGTAAGACCCACATAAAAATAAACAATATCTGCTTTTTTTAAGTGCAAGAAATAAAAAATACAGGTTTGTGGTTCATGTCAATAAAAAAAGAAGGCAGTCTTCAGTTTTTAAAATAAAGTTTCATTTCATGAAACAGGACTATGGAATGTTCTTTTTTTGCTTGCTTGTTAAAATAAAGCCAGGCCACCACTCAATCAGACTATATGCCCCTTTTTCTGTGGAACTCTTATCTTTCCTAATTTGCAAGTGTGAGATTTTTTTATATATATATTTTTTTTAGTTTTAAGATAATATGCCCTATTACAAGATCCAAATAACATTCAAATTAATATATGTGTTTTATTAGCATGCATCACACCACGAGGCCACATTACAGTTGCTTTGTATCAGTTCCAGCTGATTTTGTTTATTTCCCTGCCCGGAGAGGCTTCAGCATCATAACCCGAGATGATGTCGACAGTGCACGAGTCTGTTTTCCCATCACTTGCTACAATTGTTGATGGTCTGTATCTCAAGAGTATATATTGCACAAAAAAATGAGAAAAGGGGGGAAGAAAAAACAGTATGTGCCATAAAAAATACCAAAAAATCCAGTTTCACACCTGCGATCGGGACCCATCCACATATCACGAGTATGATATACATAAACTCCTAACTTTACTATATTACAGTACATATACAATCTTGAAACTAGTTCCAGCTCTGAGGTATGTGTTCCCCCATGATGCCATTGTATCGTCTACAAATACTCAACAAATCTGCTCTACAACTGTACAAAACCTAGTTTAAAATCACAAGGCATTTTTTATGCAAGTCTTCTGTTTAACTTAATCCTTAAAACCAGGACTCACCTTGCATGCGTAAAAACAAAAAGGATAAAGGGAAGAAGTGCCTGAAACTCACTGAAAGCACAGTAAGAACATTCCCTTTTTTGAACTGTACAAAAATATGCCTGAAAATATCTTTTTCTTTTAAAAAGATGAGGTCTGTTATGTATCAAAATGTTTCCTCTGCACCTGCATACTCTGCAGAGGTTTTAGGCTGCTTGATTTTTTTTTTTCCAAACCAGGAGGTAAAAGAAATCAGTTACAAAAAAAAAACTTAAAAAAATAACAAAAGCCAACCTAAAAAAAAAAAACCCGAAAAAATAAAAACATTTTTGCGGCATTTAGAAATTACACAAACCGTTGAAAAGTAGCATCCTGAACAATCTTCAGTTCACAGATTTGCTTTGAGACAGTCCTCAATCCCAGTTCAGCTCCCTGCAGTTTGTTTTGTTTTTGTCTTGAAGAGGATAAGATGCATAGAAGTTCTTCCCTTCTCGGTCTGTTTAAGCTGAGCAGTAAATGCAGACCTATGAGGGGAAAAAAATCCAGAAAACCCTGTCATGCTGTCAGATAATAAAAAAGTCTGCAGACCTTGCCTTTTTTTCCCTCTTTTTTTTCTGCTACCAGCTTCAGAAGCATCTCAAACCTCATCTCGGATCACAGTCCTCCTCCCTCTGCAAGAAAACCCACAAGAGGCAGGACTTAGGACAATCTGACCAGGACACATATAATTTCATATCTTCCTTCTCTGTTATTACTAGAGGAACAGTTTCTGGGTTTTTTTTTCTCTTCAGTATGTGAAGACCAAGTCGGAAAAGTTCGCCTCCAGCCAGTCCCCTGCGATCATCTCGCTCAGCTCTGGTGTGCAGTAGTCTGGGAATTCAAAGTGGGAGCCCAGGCTGCCCTCACTGAAAGAGTCCAGGTCCTTATCCACCAGAGACAGGGACAGGTTTCCTGAATTGGGGTTGCCAAGCTCGGAGCCTGCGGCGCTCGGAGCGAAATTCAAACTAAAGTCAAACATCAGGTCGTCCGCGTCCTCTCCGGACGAGGAGCCGCTGCTGCTGGAGGAGGTGGAGACCGACCTGGAGGATGCTGGTGACGCGGAGGCAGCGTGCAGTGCGCCCTGCTTGGAAATACTCTTGATGTTGTAAAACAGTCTGTTGTGGCTCCTCACCTCTTCGTACATGCTCGCCCCCTCGGATTCCGCCGAGGAGCTCAGAGTCGGGCTCGCCGGGACTTTGGCGACGCCGTACGGCCTGAGGCGCTCCTCCTCCCCCGCTTTAAAACCCATCCGGTAGTCCTCTTCATACTCGTCGTCGTCGTCCTCATCGGTGAGCTCACTTTTCACAGTTTTTGCAACTTTTAGGCTGGGAAACACACAGTCCTCCGCGTAACCGTGAGAGGTTTTGGAGCCGCTTTTTGTCTTGATCTTGGGGCACTTCTTGCTGGGAGTCTTGGCGATCTTCCCGCACTTCTCCGGTGACGGCGCGGAGGGCTTGGAGCTGTCCAGCTTTGGTTTCTTCTTAGGTCGGTACTTGTAGTCGGGGTAGTCGGCCATGTGTTTGAGCCGCAGCCTCTCGGCCTCTCTGATGAACGGGATCTTCTCGCTGTCCTTCAGCATCTTCCACCTCTTGCCCAGGCGCTTGGAGATCTCCGCGTTGTGCATGTCCGGGGATTGCTCCATGATCTTCCTCCGCTCAATCTTTGACCACACCATGAAGGCGTTCATGGGTCTCTTGATGTGCCCGGTGGCCGTCTTGCACCAGTCCGGGTTGATCGCCACGGGGCTGCATGCCATAAACTCGCTCTCCTCCGAGTCGGTGGCCTCCCTGGACATGCTGCCATCCGTCTCGCTGTGGTCCGTGTGCTGCACCATTGTCCACAGTTCGGAGTCTCTTTGCAGTCTCTAACAGCTCCTCACCGCCGGGACGGCTCAGCTTTTCTCTGGGTTCATCCACGTCCTCTGCTTAACGTGTCTCAAGCTCTCTGCACTCTTTTTGCAGAGTTACAAACTGCCTTCTTAACTAGTTATCAGCTTTTTCATGTCCCCTGCGTCACAGCTCCGTCATCCAATCCCGCTCCTTCCACTCCGCCCAGTAGACTCCGAAGACTCCAGGACTCCGGTTAACCCTTTGCGTTCCGGGCTCTCGTCGGAGTGGAGGTGGGGATTTGTGTTACAGTGTCTGGGGCAACACGCCGGGCGAGACAAGCATATTAAACACACAGTCAGCGCCGCGCGCTCCTCTGAGCAGCATTACGCACAGGAGCGCACAGAAGCATAACCTCTGTTTTCTAATCTTTTTTACTTCCTTATTTTAGGGGTGATATTAATGCAAAAAAGCAATGTTTTCCACATGAACTGCAGAGACTTATTGACTTATTGTGCATTTTTTCCGCTTCCCTCAGGTTGGATACTGAAGGTGGCGCTTGGACACTGTTGCAGGCGCCTGCTGCGTCGACGCGTCTGCTTGTCTGCTACCCAATGTTATATTTTTACAGCTGGAAACAGCTTCATATCACCGCTGTGGTTATCAGTAGCTCACTAGATCTTCATCCTTTTTTTTTTTTTTTAAACAGCCGTTAATGAGTTTTTTCCCCCCAAAATAAAACAAACAAACAAGCATCTTGAGTGGAATGGAAAGATGCCAAACATTGAAGTCATGTTTTGTTGTCAAAAGTTGAAACGCAGGAATACAACATTGATTTGTTTTTAAATCTGAAATTACGAAAACAGACAAATCACGGATAATCTCTGGAACCCCATTTGAGGTTTACTTTCTTGACGTCACTGTGTAATTTTGCACATATCCACACTGTGATTTTTTTTTTCAAAGAAAAAGAATAACAAAAACTAAAAATAAAAAGCTGAATTTATAGTTGTTTTGTCATGCAAATCATGTGGCACAAAAAAATTGGTTGAACAAGTGGTTGCTTTGTTAGTGTGGCCAAACTTGAAGCAATGCCACCAAACACCTGTCATCTCAAGGTAAATAAAGACAGCGGGACCTCATTCCTATACAGAAATATATAAACAGATCATTTCAATCATGAATTCATATGAAATAAACGCATGTATGATTAATGCTGCAGGAATGGCAAGTGGAAGTGTTAAATGTAGCTATGAGGTTGTTGACTTTGCAGCAATCCCTCCTCCTAAGCCACTGCTATAGTGCAAGGGAAATAAATGAGTTAAATTTAATACTTTTTTTTACTTTCCTTTTTTATCTCAGATAATATAAAATGTGAAACCACTTGCTTAGTCCAAAAAATGTGACATTTTTCTCACCTTATGACAGATTCCACAATTTTACTTAGCAAAAAAACATCTGCTTCACTCCATGACGTAAATGCCAATAATAACAGCAGGAGTGTTTTGACATTAAGTTCGCAATTCCACAAAAATATTTATTCTAAACTCTATGTTTTTTTTCTTCCCCTACTTTCTCATGTTGTACATTTCCAATTTCATCCTTTCCCACCAACATTTTACTTATGTAAACAAACTATTTTTAAAATCTTTTAATTAATAAAACTCAGATTGGTTTATTTTATTTGTGTTCTCCTCGGTAATGGAGATTTATCAGATTACATGACAGATAATCTCCCACCATGAACCAAAATAACAGTGAGCATAAACCTGCTGCTGAAGATTATTTACTCTCATTAAACACATTTTCCTTACAGCAGGCTGATTAGAATATATGAAATGACTTTAGGTTGTCAAAGCTTGTATGAAATCCACAGAACTACACAGCTTCATTTAAGTAACGACAGGAAAGTCAGGTACAAAAATGAGCAAAACCACAAAATGACAGCAGAGAAATCTCCAGTGCCTGCTTCTTTTTCATCTTTATTTATTGCAACAACCTCTTTAAAGTGTTCAGTCTGAACAAAACCTCCTACAGTAACAGTTAACAATGGTTGCAAACTTTGGTGCCTGTCCAAGAAAGTTAGAACATGTAAAATATGTTCCACTTATCCTTATATTGTTGCAGATTTTTGGTTCAACATTTGAATTTTTACCAATAATGCAAAAAAAAAAAAACAGCTTGTATTTCCATTTATGGTACCAAGTTACAATAAGGCTCACGTAAAGTTAAAAGATGTGTTATTAAATAATGTGTAAACACTCCATAACTCGTTTTTATGTGTAAATTATGCATTATTGAAGGGAAGCAACAGGCAAAACTGACCAGTTTATTGCCAAATAGTGAGCCTAATTTCCTCAACTATTTTATAAAATGTATCTAGTGTTGCTTATATTCAACATTTCACACTAAGCTACTTCCTTGTAAGCACAATAAGCCTCTGTAAACATCATTTTTAGCATAATTAATATGTTAAATGCATAATACATGACTTATAAAGTATTTATGGATCAATTAATAAAATAAATGTAAACTATTGATCAGCCCTCTATAAGGGGAGCCTTTTTTAAAAGTTTCACAGCATCACATTCTCCAAACATGTACTGATCATGAAGCCAGGTGGTGTCACATATATTCATTTTGTGTGTTTTTCTCTTGTTTGTTCCTATGTCTTCATTTGAATAAAGAAAATAGGTCAGCAGTGCGTTCCGCTTGCTGCCTGTTTACAGTGAGCTATCACCTGCACCGTCTCCTGCAATAATATCACTCATAAAACAGATCGCCTCATCTAAACGGCGGATTTGTGTAAACAAATTGAGGCCAGGGATAAATACCAAAATGAAAAGACAAACAAACTGTTGTTGTTTAATTTGTTCTTACAGTCTGAATGAATTCTCATAAAGAGCGTACAGCGGCGGCTCTCATTCAGATGGCAGCATTTGCCTGGGCGGCTGCTTTCTGTGGCCATACTGGCAGGAGGAGATGGAAGAAACCCCACTGAGTCTGCTGTGTCAAGAGGCAGCATCAAGCTGGCGTCTCCTCCATCCCCTCCACACGCCTCCCCCGTGGCTCTGGGTGGGAGCCAGCAGTGCTATTGGAGGCTTGGGCGATAAGGCGTCCTGCTTTTTTTTCTCTCTGCTTCGTCCCCTAGAGGGCAATCACTTACCCTTTTGAAACCCTCCCCCCACCAAGCCACCGTATTCTCCCCCAGCTGGGGTTTAAAAAGTGTCTCACTGATACAGAGCCAGCCCAGAATGCACAGAGGCTGGATAGAAGAAGAAGAAGAAAATGAAACATGGGGGTGAAGGAGACATGGCTCAGGAAAGTGAATCAGATTGAGACAGAGAACAGTGTTGGGGGGTATAGAAGGACTACATCCTTGCCACAGAGAGGAAAACCTCTGACTCCTAGACACAGAGCTGAAATGCTTTATCATGACCCCCCACCCCCCATGCTGATTAAACCTTATCAGATACGTGTTAAGGATGAGGTCTGTGGAGGTTTCTGCATGAAATATATGTTTTTTTTTTAGAAAATTTCTCATCCTGATGGATCTGTTCTCTTTCCGTTTTTGGGAGTATTTTCTGTCCAATGTTATTTGGCCTGTTTATGCTCCAAAGTAGTGGATGAGCATAACTGATCTGAGGTCATTTAGCCACTCATGTAACGGTTCAAATAGGGAGCAGTACAGCTTCTGTTGAGTTTATACAGCAGGGTTATGGGTTTTACCCAGCTCAGGCTAGGTTTCTGAATAGTTATTAATGGGTATAAAAGAGTTACCAATAAGTGGGAGTATAAAGCAAATACTATCTGGAGTAAAAGAAGTAATTTCAAGCTTATAGTGATCATATAAAAATTATAATCCACACTACTATTTGTCCTCTGCTGCTGTCTCCCACCTGTTTGATACGTTGTGTGCTCAGAGATGGCCTTTTCCATACTTTGGTTGTAAAAAGCTGTTTTTGAGTTTACTGTTGCTTTTCTACCAGAAAATAAATCAGTCAGCATTTTGTCTCCTGAGAAAATCATTTCATAATTTTTATGCTGGCTTTGACCAGGGCGGTTGTAAAGCGGGGCCAGAAGGGGCCAGTACCCCTGTAGAACAGGTCCTGGTCTCTGTTATTGGGCCCTGTACTGAAAACAAACACAGTAAAAATTACAGTATTTCTTGAATTAAGTGTATTTTCCTACAATTTTAGCAGATAAGTAACATAGTTTGCCAACAGAATATGATTATTTACTTTTAAAGTAAAAATAAATCACTCCATTATTGAAATGCATCATATCTAATTATTTTATGACAAAAGCAAAAATTCTTTTGGCAGATCATCTTAATGGTGAGTTAAGGGAATTAAGGGCAAATGCACTTATTTTATGAAACTTCTACTTATTAAAATCAGTTTTTAATGATGATTTGCTCTAATAACATAACAGTTAGAGAAATAGATATGGTTTAACTCTAACATATTCCTTGGAAATATTCTGGCTTTACAATTTACTTTAACCAACTAATTATTTAGAAATGACAGTCAGGTATAAAGGAAAAGTCAGATCAGCAAGGAATAACCAATGGATCATTATTTATACCTAAAACTAGCACGTTCATGTTGATTTAACAAATTTAGCGTTAATCAGTGAAAAAGTAAAAATAATGTTTTTCGTTGCAATCACTGCGGCCATTTTTGCCCAAATTTAGGCCCCGTCCACACGAAGCCGAACCCTGGCCTAAACGCACAAATTTTTCACCAAACCAGCCTCTCATCCACACGAAGCCGGCGTTTCGGGGGGCTGTAAACTATCTTTTTTTTATTCAGCCTTCAGAGTGGGAAGATTTTGAAACGCCGTTTTCGCGTTTCCATCTTTAAGCTCTAACCGCATTTTTTTTTTACACGCATGCGTCATAGCGTCGCCTCTAAACACGCATGCGCGACACAGTATCACAACAACAATGGCGCCGTACTGTGTTGAATGGTTGCTGCTAATGCTACTCACCCTGCTGTCGGGCTTACAACAGAATCTTCTTCTTCTGGAATATCTCCAGGAAGAACAGAGCAATATCGACCACATAGTTCAGCACCTGAATTTGAAATAACCACGAAAATGGACCCGCAGGGCAACCATGTATAAATATTAGTGCGCATGCCCAACATTTCGTCGCCTATTTTTGCTTTGGCACCACAGCGCCACTTACAGGCCTGGCATACATTTTGCAGCGTTTTCATGCATTCGTGTGGTCGATCACATTTATTTTACGTCTCTGTCTTTACGACAAATGTTTTGGAAAATATCAGCGTTTCGTGTTCGTTTTGACTTCGTGTGGACGGGGCCATAGTAACACCTCCCTCCTGCCATCTTCCAGCAGTGACATCACGGTGCGGTAAGCCTAGCGCCATTCTCCCCGCTTTACAAGCTAAATCAATGGGAACTACTAGACACATCTGCAATCAACAACAATTATTGAAGATTTCCAGAGGACTTCACCATTGAAATTCACCAGAGCTATAGTGAAAGTGACAATGCCCACGTGCATGGCAGCTGGATGCTGGAATACATCGGGTAAAAGTGGAAAAAATTAGTTATTTCACCTTTCCGATTCCTGATCCTCCACGGACGGGTTGGTCGTTGGATCGCCAACTTGAAGAGGGAGGATTTGCCATCGAACTTCTGGCCAGAGAAAAAATACGTAATATGTAGCCAACATTTGGAAGAAGAATGTTTTCAAGATGACTTGGATAATAGCGCGTTGTGACAAACACCAGATACAGCACTGGGACTTGATCAACAGCCGATACCGCACCGTGACGTCACTAACCAGTAGGTGGCAGTAGTGTTCTTTGACAAACATGGATGCCTCCAGTAAAGTACAATCAAATGAAATTACTAACTTCTTAATTAAAAACACTTATCATTTAGTGAACAGTATGTAATAATTTCATACTTAAAGTACTTCCAGAAGTATTCTGAATGTGACTGGACTTTTTTCTTTAAGCCGTATTAAAATAGGATCACACTTTTTATCTGTTACATCAGTCTGTTACATCAGACAAAAGTCTTTAGACCTGGCTTTGTGGCCGACGTAATATACCATGTTATTGTTTTGTTCTGTGCCCACATGAAAAAAAAAAAATAAATAAATAAATAAATAATACAAGGCCCCTGGTAGATTTTATCTAGAACAACCAATGGGCTTTGAACTTCAGCAAGAGGTCCTCCTCATGGCTAGATGCTTAAATGCATTGAGTGCTGCATCGTGATTCATGGATGTTTGCACAAATATCTGAGCAAGTGAACCAAATAAATTGCTGTATCTGTGGTACCTTTGGTCATAGCACAATACATTTCTGAAGTATATACTAATATATAATGTAATGCATGCATTACCAAAAAGTAATGCATGCATGTAATGCATAAACAACAGATTCCATGTTTATACATAAAAGCACAAACCAGGTACATTTCCTGGATCCTCTCTGCCATCTCTCCTTCTTTCTGCTCTAGCTAGCTATCTCCCCATCGTATTTATATGATGGTCTCATGTGGACATGAATCATGACACCGTTTAATGATGAGCGCTGGGGTGGCTGTCCTGCTCATTGGCATGGCTCATTATTGGCTGGGAATGAGGTGTTGGTGTCGACTGGGCAGCCTGTGACTCATCTAAGGGAGGGTCTCACTGCCATGGTGCATAGCAACGCCCCCCATCCATCCCTGTAAAGTGTCTGTGGTCCAAACAGGGACGACAGATGAGGAATACTCCGACATGAAGCATTTTCCTTTTTATTTTCACTCTGGAGATTACAGATGATTAAACGAGAAAATCCAAAGAGCTGCATATTGTTGTGTGATTTCCAATAGTTGTTCCAATTCCCTGAAGGCAGATGTTTTAATGCTTATTTGCTGATTTTAATTTCAGGGGAAAGCACATTTTATTCTAGAGCGATGAAGTGTTGAATTAAGTGATGGTTTTCATGTGTGTATGCTGAAAAGAAAAAAAAAGGGGTTTTAGGAGAAACAATTCCCTTTGCATTGCTTATCTAACCCCCCCCCCAAAAGCAGCTGCTGCTCTCACAAAGGCCCAGTGAAGCGTTAGATCAATACTAACCCTTGCTAGCGGCTATCTGATGCTCAAAATGCACGCATCCATCTCTTCTGCATAGCCCTGAGACAGGTGTGGACCCCTGGAAGCCGCTATCTGATGGCTTCACAATGGAGTGAAGAGAAGGTGGGGGTAAAAGTCGGAGGTGAGGAAACGGGGGTGGGTTTTTTTTTTCTGTGTGCATAAAAACGCAAATTAACTTTTTCACTTGGCAGACACATCCTTAACCATCCTCTATAATGAGGTTCCAATGTTTACCTCCATGCTGTAAACTGATGTCCTCTGGTTCACATAGAAAAGGACTTCAATGACAATCTGGTGCTATACATTGGATTTATATAACAAATTCCAGCAGCAGGTAATCTAAGACAAATCCACCTATTTCTGCTTCACGGCGCAATCTTTGTCCAGGCTTTTTCTGAAGGTGAAACCTTATAGCAGCTCTTACTCTCAGGATTTATAGTTTGCACATGCATGGCGGTTACTGAAACCCTTCTTGTTATCTTAACTTGTGAGATGAAACCAAAACGTACCCTGTCAGCTGGTCCAGCATTTGTCTCGCAGGCTGCCTGTAGCTACGATCTCATTCCTCAAAGATCAGGCCGTCCTCCCCTCTCCCTCCGGAGATAAGAAGAACTTTGACAATAAGGAGGGTTTTACAGCAGTTTGGAGGCTTTTGTTTTACCACTTAGGTGTTTGGTGCCTCAAAGGCACTTTTATGCCCTGCTGTTGCTTTACATTCGCAACTCAATGCAAATGTATCTCCAGGGTGTCGAGTTCTTTGTTGACCTCCTTGATGTGGCCTCTGTCTCTCAAGGTCCAGTGCTTAGCAGATATTTGAGACCGAGGGATCTTGTCATGAAAGTAAACAGCTGATGTTTAAGGAACTGTGATGCTTGAAATGTTTGTCTCAGGGATACAAACAAATGGAATCGGATGCCAAAGTTTATGCCTCTAACATACAAATGTCATTTAGAAAAGAACAAACTTTAATTTGAGACCAATGCAAAAGTTATGACTGTCATTCTGCAAGAAACGAGGGCCTAGAAATGAATCTTTTTGCCAAGTGATGCGCCATGTTGGAAGTTACCTCAGGTTCTACGTTAAAATAAAGTGAAGAGGTTCTGCAGGGCCGTGCATGGGAAATATAGTACAGATGTAATGCACCTTATAAAGTATTTTACTGTTTCACATTTTGTTACCTCATCATAAGATGATGATTATATTCTGATTTGATAGCATGACAGAAAGCAGTGCATAACTTTGATGTAAATAAGGAAATTATTTATTTCCCACTCGTTTTGCAAATAATTGCATGAATAGTGGTGTGAGACCTCCTTTCTACAGATGGATTTCTCAGAAACTAAAGAAATGGTCATAGACTTTAAGAGGAGTTGTACTGATCTGCAACTTGTTGTAATTTTTGACAAAAAGGGCACATTAACTAATAGTTACAATTATCCAGGGACAGTGATTGATGATAGGCTGACCTTTGAACTCCATGTTGACTCTGTGTGCAAAAAGGATTACCAGTGGTGCTTTTTGTTTGTGCAGTTTAAGCATTTAACCCTGGATTCTACTTTTGTAGCTATTTTTTATTCTTTTGTAATGGGTCTGTTCTTACTTTTATTGTTGTCTGTTGTTTTTGACATTTCGCTAATGGAAATAGGAAAAGACTTCTGAATATTATTCATGCTTCCATCCATCTTCTCCCGCTTATTCCATCAGGGTTGCGGTGGGGCTGGTGCCCATATCCAGCAGCCTATAGGCAAAAGGCAGTGCACACCTTGGACAGGTCGCCAGTCTGTCACAGGGTAACACTGAGACACAAAACCATGCACAAATTCACTCCTAAGGACATTTTAGAGAAGCCAATTATCCTAACAGTCATGCTGTTGGAGTGTGGGAGGAAGTCAAAGTTAACCTGACTCCGCCAGATGGATTTGCTCCGCATATCCATCTGGAAACCTTCCGTTGAAGTAATTTTGGGAAGGGGCGAAAATACTGGTTAGCTGATTGGCCTATGTTGGTGATAGACGGGCCAAATAAACCAATCAGATCAACGAAGCATATGACGTACTAACAGACCGACAACAAAAGCACAACCACAAGCCAGGCTACTCTTGCTGAAACCAGTCGGGAGAAGAGCAAAAACATCTTTTCCTCTGAGAAAAGCCTCCAGAGCAGTGTTTTGCTCTTCTTTCAGTGAAAAAATACTCTGTAATTCCCATAAAACTTGCTCGATAGCCACGCTAACGCTAGTTTCATCGGCTGAAGCCTCCATGTTCTTTAGACTGAACTGTCGCGCTTCTCGTTGCGTCACACCTCAACCCGCCTCAAAGCCAACGCTGATTGGACGTTTGTTTGGTGAACGGCTCCAAATTTTCTTTAACGGAGAGTCTCCAGACTGATCTGCGAGTGAAACCTTGAAAGCTCGCGAGATCAGGATGGTCTCACGAGGCTAAGTCAAAGTACCCAGGGAGAGCATTTAAACTCCATGCAGAAAGACCATAGATTTTTGTATCAGGAATTTAACCCAGAACAGGTCTTTTCTAAAAAATAAAAAATAAAAACAGATATTGGAGCAAAATGATCTTGACAATCATTTCTAGCTGCTTCCCTCTGGATGATGATATCTTTATCCAAGTCGAAGATCAACTAGACTTGTAAAATCATTTAATTGTGCAGTTTTAAAGTTTCTTAATGATGTTAAATGACTTGATATGCCTTAATGGCTTTTTGCCTGTGTATGATATGGGGTTATGCCAGTCATGCATCATGTTTTGTTTTTGGGCTCATTTTGCTATTAAGCTGCACAACAATTGCTCCTTGTAGTTGCTTAAACTGAACTGAATTATGATTTTGCAATTCAATATTGTTTAACTAAGATGCCCTTGAATAAAGTTTTATAACTGTTGTATGGTTCAGATAACTGTCAGTAAAACCGTATAGGTGCAAATATAAATCAATAAACTGGAATCAACCCAAAACTCATATATATGTGAAATCAGATGTTCTATCTGTGAGAATACAAGTTTAGAATTTATGAATACAGCTGCAAAATTACAAGATCAAATAACAGCAAAAAGCATAATAATCACAATTTTATGAGTATAATTCACGACTTCACAAATCAAAATTGTTTGCAATATAAATCAAAATTGTTTGCATACAAATCAAAGTTTTACGAGAACAAATTATATATTTACAAGTGTGACTTGCGCTTTTTAGAATTACGAATTTACAACCCCTTATAAAGCTGTTGTACTTAGCTGGTGGTGGTAATGCAACTAAATGTTGTCTGCTACTGCCTTTAAAAAAAAGAAGAAGAAATAGACTAGAGAAGAGCCATTAAATCAATTGGATTGAAAACACTTCAGTAAGGATACAAAATCTACGGTTGAAATGACCTTCAGGTGCATTACTGCCACCAACTTTTAAGGAGGGTAACCGCTTCTTCTGGGGTTATAGATTCATTCTCTTAAATTTATGATTCCTCTCACCTAGTTTTGCAAAGCTGCATCCATAAAATATGCTGATCTTAAATGTATTCTTTACCCTTGCTAATTCAAACACTTATGCATAGCTTTATATTAACAGCTATCTTACCCTTTAAAGTTGGCTCTGAATTTGAGTCACTGGGGTTTTGAAGTCCCTTAACGAGTAAATTAAGTCCAACTGTGTATAATTAACTCACAGAATAAATTTTGTCTTTTTTTTCTAGCCTCGGATGTTTGTTGAAGAACATTGGTCAAGAAAAACACAGCAGAGAGTCTGGAAAACGAAGTTCAGAAGCTTATAGCAGAATTAGGTTTCAACCTCCCCCTGCTAGCAAGCTGCGAGGCCTATATCCCCCCACCGCTGGGTGTCTGGTGACACTACCACACTGGTTTAGCTTTGATTATGTCATCCTTGCGACAGAAATCAGGAAAGTAAACAATGGAGAGGACCATGGAAGGTAGCCAAGGAGCAGTAAGTGTGTTTTGTTGTTTTGCTCTTCTGTCTCTCCATATCAGCAGAATTGTTTTGGCTTGTTATATCAGCCACGAAGGGCACAATGTTGTGACGCACGTTTGTTGTCCTAAGTAGTATCACGTAAATTTGTGGGTCGACTCGGGTCTGATCTTCCCACTGATTTTAATCAAGTAATGTTTATTTATATAGCACTTTTCACACACATAAAGGTCACAAAGTGCTTCACGAAATTACAATACAAATAGAAATACATTTACATTTAAAGTCACAAAACACATGGCCATAAAACCTACTGGATTTAAAATGCTTTTTTAAACAAATAGGTTTATTGCGCTCTGAATAACATAAACACAATCATGTAAAAGTGGTTAGGGCATTGCGCTTGGAATCCAGTTGTTCTGAGTTCCATCCCCACTCCCACGGAATGACACTCTGGGTCCCTGAGCAAACCCATAACCAAACCCTGCTCCCCAGCACCGCACAGTGGCAGCCCCTTGGTTCCCAGGGGGATGGGTTAAATGCAGAGAGTTAATTTCTCCAATTTGAGATTAAAAAAGCTTAATTATTAATTAATTAATTGATATATATATATAAATTTTTTTTTATATCTTCTTTATGTTCATATTTTTGGATTTGGCTATTGAGTATTTCCTATTGAGTACTTTATATATTATTTCTTATCATGGGGTGTTTTCTCACTATTCAGCATAAATATGCTAAAATTAAAGAAAGGATTTCTTAACATTTTAAGGGGAGTAGCTAATTAATTTAGCAAGTGCAGTAAAAAAAAAAATGTCTTTATAATGCTTACCAATGATCGGCTAGGATGCTTCATCTTGATTTATTCTCGTCTGTAACTCTCCTCACACAATAGATGTGAATCCACAGTGGCCTGAAGGAGATGACATCATCCCGGAGCCCTATACTATACACAGTACAGCATGTTCCACAGTAATCATATTGCCGTGTCATTCCCAATAAGCTTGGGCCATTTAAATCCTTTAATTATATACCAGAAGCAGTGAAGTGGTGTTTACTGTAAGAGTCCAGTGTACCCAGGTTTCGTATTGTATTTTGAGTCTTGTGTTAATAAACTTGTGTAGAAGAAGAGCCCTCTGGGCACTTACAGCCACTGTAATGAGAGTGTGTTTAGTCTGGGGACTGTGTGGGACTAATGCTGATGGATTGTATGGCTGCAGGTCAGGTCTTGCTCTCTCACACACTGCTGGAAATAACAGAGAAATTAAGCAAAACTTTGGATGCTCTGGAAATGCAGTGCTTTAAGTGGCAGTATGTTTTTTAATTATTTTTATCTGGTTAAAGAAAACTAAATGAAAACCACATTTATATGTAAAACAGCTTGCTGCAGCCATGTTAATAGCTGTTTCCTGCTCAGTCCTATGAGGCTAAAAATCAGGAATCAGTTGACCTGCTTTGCTCAAACAAGCAGCTTCAGAAAACAAAACAAAAACTTTTGATAAAATTGCCGTCAAGGACTTGATTTCTAAGAAGTGTTGAGCTGTTCCCACTGAACAACCCAGGCTGGCCCAGACCTGCCTTCAAACAAGATAAGATTGTTGACTGCTAGCCAGTGTGTGCATAGACTTGTGTGGGGCCGCCACTGTGCTTAGTCACCCTCATCTGTATCCTGTGCTCTGAGGTTTTACTGGTTTATGGTGTTAGCGCTACCATTTGAATGGTGACATTTCAAAGCAGCATGACAAATTGAGAATCCATGCCCTGTGGACACATCTCAGGAAGGGAAAGATTAGGTTCTAAAAAACTTACCACCATGACCCAGAATTAAAGTCAACAATTATTTGTGGTATATTTTACCTTTTTTTTTTTATGTGCATCCATTTTTGTTTTCATTATTTAATTACAATATTTCAGATTTTTCACAATTCATCCTATTGTTATTTAATCCTACTGCTATATCAAGTAAATATGTTGTTTAATATATTTAACACATTCTCTTTAAAATACTAAGTGTTTCAAGTATTTCAATAATGTAAAGGAAATTTATTTAACTTGTTCTGATTAAATGACCTTGAAGCCAAAAATAGCAAAAACAAAACAGCAGCTTCATCAGTTGGGCTTTTTTATTTGTACTTAAAAGTTGTTTTTAGGAGAAAATTTTTTTTTACTAAATTGCTTTGTACTGCCATGACATAAAACAAACTTGGACTAACATGAATAATTCAACTGTACAAACAAACAAGCTTAAACTGCAAAACAGAACTGAAGTGTATCCTCTGTCTCTCACCAATTTGTCAGCATATTTTGATTAGTTTGGGTAAGTAAAGTTATCAAAGTGTCATGAGAGAACATTTCTACTTTTATTTTGAAATTAAAAGGAAGTGGTTTTCTGCTTATAAACTTGGCTGATAAAGACTTCTAAAACAGTTGGCCAACCACAGCTGGTTATGCAAAAACAAATTGAAGAGGCCTCCACCACTCTTACATCAAAACACAGATAAGACAACGGCAGAAAAAAATATGACATAATTGCAGTGAAAATACTGCAAATAGGTTATTGTTAGTGATGGCAACTGGTATCTGCTTGTAAGCCTCTCTATTTGCAATAAAAGGCTGTTCCACGTGTAATGGGTTTTCCTTTTTCTAAAAAAAATAAACAACTTTGTTAATATACAAAATACGATCATCTACAATGGTTGGAAAACTGCTGCAACGTGTTTGGTGTTTGTTAATGTTTCACTAGCCTTCTCAGTCTGACACCTTCCCCACTGCTAAAGCAGTTGTAAAAATAATAATCCTAGAGAGCCATAACTTCTATTGTTGTCACATGCTCAAACACTTGTGAAAGAAAAACAAAAACAGGTTTGAAAAAGATCTTCCACATCAATCAGATTTTAACCTTGAAAACAAAAACAGGAAGAAATGGACCCATGGAGAAACAAACACCTGAAGCAAATCCGAGCATTCACTCTTGTTTGAGCAGCAACCAGATAAGATAGCTCAAAGTTATCAGCACGAGATGGATCCCTGGTAGTGCTTCCCTCAGGAGGGGTTCATCAATGTTGTGGAAGGGAGAAAATCAATCCTTCCAATCACATACTGTGACAAATAGCCACCTAAAACTGAATCAAAATTAGTTGAACCCCCAGCAGTTTTACTCTGCTAGAAACCAGTAAATTGAGTGGGAATGTATCTAAAGGCTTGTCGTTCCTAAATAATACAACTGGACTAATAAAAACTTGTGGTGAACGCTTTATTGAGGAAGAAAAGAGAAAAAAAAATGTTACCGGGAGGCTTATTCTGGTCATGTTTAATGAATAAAATGCTTTGTATTTTCTTTGCTTTTTCTTTTAAGTTTTTCTTGTCAGAAAAGTGATTTTTCATTGACTAATGGGGTGTAAAGTCCTTCCCACAGTGACTCAGAATATTGAAAAATTGTCTTTATCCCTTTTACATTTGCAATCTAGTTGCAGTTTTTGGTGAAATTTCTAAGAACAAAGTATATATATATATATATATATATACAGGACTCGTCAGGCAAGTAGTTTTTATTGTCACGAGAGTACAAATTTTGCAAAAAAAAAATATTTATCACTCAAAATTACTTCGCTGAAAACGACCCACAAGGGTTGCCGACGCCATTTTTGTTGTTTTGTACACATTCTCGCGTGATTTGAAAAATGCATGTGATTTGGAAAAAGCTGGGTGATTTTCCGCCAGACGGCGTGATTTTTGTCCACCTAGCGGTAATTTTGATGTAGTTACCAAAACGACAAACGGCTGCATTTATTTTGTCAGGGAAAACTAATCCTGAGTCAGTTAAAAGTCAGGGAATTCTGAAATGATGTCAGACTGTGGAAACCCTGTATAAAATAACTATGTATAATGATTCCCTAGAAAAGTCACATTATATTAATAGTATTATCTTGTATAAACATATCGTGACTCTAAAATAAAAGTTATTCATTTGTGACATTGACTTCTGTCTTGTGATTTATCTTAAGTTTTTAACCTGTCACGTTTTTTATTTTTAACATTACAATTTATATTTTTCCAAGCACACAACAGTTTAAAGCAAAGTTTAGTTTGAAAAGAATGTGCAGGAAGGATTGAAAAGCATGTTAACACGGTAATGTAGGCTTGAGTTCATTATCTGACCCATGCATAAACACACCAGGAACCTGGAAACATTTAAAAAAAAATACATGTTTCAATGATATATATACAAAAATGAATTTTAGGAACTATATTTATCAAACATTATACTGGGCAAGTAAAAATTGTTTCTGGGCAAATGAAATGTGAAAGTCACTTGCCCTTTGGGTAAGTGTTAAAAATCCTTAACGTCAACCCCTGAAATATATATATATATATATATATATATATATATATATATATATATATATATATATATATATATATATATATATATATATATATATATATATATATATATATTTGCTTTCCCTGACACTCCCTGGGCATTTGCTGGTCCAGCATCCACCAACTGATCATTCTAGTGACACAAGGAGTGACAGCCCGGGCCAACTTCTTGCCACCGGTCCTCTGATATGGGATTCTCAGCTCTACTGAGTTTGATTAAACCACGACCAAGTCAATAAAAAGAAGATGGTACCAAATAGCCTTTACTAACGGAAACCCCTTATAATGGAGCACAGCTGAGTTGAGCTGTGCTTGATAGGTCTAGTGGAAAAGGGGATTAACTCCTCCTTAGGAGTGAGTGTGTGAATGCATGGTTGTTTTTACTTTTTGTCTCCTGCTTAACCTTTAAAGGATCAGTGACCTGTATTCTCTTATCATCCAATGACTGCTGCAAAGAGGAACTTCGGGTTCATTCTTTCCTCTCTGTTTTAAACTTTATGGTTTTATTTAGGAAGATTAATTGCATCAGGACAGATGTGGAAAGACTTAAAAAATGTCTTCACTGCTGTTGTGGTTTCTAGCAAAGAAAGCCAGATTGAGCTTTCAGCTGATTATAAATCATATTTACTGGATATCTAGCCACAGGTTTACACTATAAACAACATTCTCAAATATCATTCCTCTGCAAACAACTTCTACAAAGCTGGGATTTTTCAACTAAAACTGTTTGTATGTAGGTGGTAGGTGCAAGGCAACACAGAAAAAGTCTCAGCTCTCCAAATGTTCAGATTTTTGGTGCCCCTTCACCTCATATCAGAGTTCTCACAAGCATATCTCAAATTCAGGCGGCTAGGTAAATTTTTTTTTATGAGTATCGGCCTTTAACTGACTTGTGTCTGATGCATTTCAGCACCAACGTTGGTTACACTGAAAGTTGTGAAAATTACACTGAAATTAGGCCAATATGCTGACATTTATTGAACTTAACGGCAGCAGAAAACATGCTTTTACACACATGTTAAACGTGAGAAAAGCGTGAGAAAAGCGCTGTGAGAATGTTAAACATGCATCATTTAGACTCTGAGTGCTTGCATGAATTGATCACATTGAATTAACTCCAACAGCAGACAGAAAGCCAACATTGAGAGCAGAGAAGTGGTGAAGTGACCAGGTTTGGAAGAAACTCCAAACTGATTTTGTTTTTTTTAATACTACCCAATCAAAAGTGACATTGCTGCAAAGGTAGCTGCCTCACCACGGCCGCAGGGAGATCTGAGCAAGATCTCTTGATCAATCTGATAGTTATCATAACAAGATATTAGACAGGACATATGGACATGGAAGAATAATGAGAGGGTTTGAAGGCTCTAACAACAGGAGCCTGTTTTGGGTTTTGTTCCTCTTGGAAACCTCTGAGGTCAAGTAATTTGGAGACGACCCAACAACACATAAGATATTAACTGCTTCTACAATTTGACTATTCCATCACACTGTGAAATAAGTCATAAAATCAAACTGAATCACAAACTAACATCTCCTACTTTATATGTACTCTTGTCAGTAAAGGGACCAATGGTGCCAGAGAGCAGATCTTTTATTTTAACTCACATGACTTCTTTTTTACTTTGCATTTTTGCATTACATATGCACATACAGATTGGTATATTTCCCAACATTCCATCCACATTTGACTCAGCCTGCCCTTTCCATACATTGACTCTCTGTCCTTTCCTTCATATGTCCTAAGTATTTCTAAGAGACGCTTCATGATAGATTTTCATAAATGTCCTCTTTTGCAAATCCTCCACATCCCTCAGTGTGCTTTGAGAGCTTTCTTTATCTTAACAGTAAAGGTCACTGGAGGAGACTTTGGGATATGGAAAGGCTAAGCTGCATGCATGGGAGACTCAGTCCCACTAAAATCCATTTATCTATCTATCTAAAAATCAATAACAGAAGGTTTGGTAATGAATGTGTCAAATCACAGTCCCAGAACCACTCGAGTAGAGCAAAGCTTGATCACACTTTGGTCTCCTGGCACCTTTATGAGGTGAACAAGTTAATGATGTGACTTTTAGAATCTCTCGTCAATAACAGTCACATGTGAAGTTAAGTGTCAGAATGTCAGTAGTCACAGCCTCTCACCCTGCAGTTTAGATTAGATTTTGATTATGTTAATAAGTTTGTGTGATTTTCTTCGCTTATTATTTTAATCTGCACAGGGAGTTTATCCCTTTGTGTAAATTATTATTGCATGTCTTATATCAACACAAAATATCAGAAAGTTATTAATTCCACCCTTTTTGCTTGGTTTTGGGGTTTCCATTGTGTTGAAGAGCTCTGGATTACAAGACAGAAGCTGTAAAACAATTCAGATAATGAGCAGGAAAGTAAAGTTTTGCAAAAACCATGTAGAGAAGGAATTTAGTCATAAAACTGTGAGCGGATTAGCGCTTCTCTTATTTCCAACATTTCCTCTTTGATACGTCGCTGCACTAATCTCATTATAAGCGTCTGTCAAGCATACACGACAATTCATTTAACAAGGTAGAATTTCCTGCCCTCTTTAGATTCAAAGACTTTCTGCATAAATGAAAACACATGAGGGGAGATCCTCAGGAGCTGAGAAAAATGAAGGTTCAGAGATTTAGATTAGCCCAAGAGAAATTTGAAAAAAAGTAAACCACAGTATAAAAATAAAGAAGTTCACTGTGGCCATTCACGGGTTCACACTTGGGAGAGGAAAAAGTAAAAGCATTATCATAAAATCAGATTTAAAGAGTATAGAATAAATTAAATACTGCTAGTCCATGTAGTTTAGTTATATTGCCTATCACAGAGTAGGACGGTTCTTATTCAAACTGCCGTCATCTTGTTTTTATGTAACAAAAAATGTTTCATACATTTCAAAATGAAAAAAAAAACAGCTCTTTAAATTAAAGTAGAGTAAATAAGAAAAAATGAATTTCCTTTGCATAATTTCATAACAATTCATAGTTTCTAAAAAGTGCCAAAAGAAAATAAGCATAAATATTTAACCATAGGATGAAAAAAAAAATGTAATAAAACAACTGATTCTGACCATAGCAGAAAAGTTTAAAGGTGATTTGGTGGAATCACTAAAGGTAACTACCATGATTATAATTACTAGTTACTTCTCCATAAAGTTACTCGTCAGTAGTCAAAGCAACAATCAGCTACTTTCTATGATAGAAATAGTCAAATAATTTGGATAATTTCCCTTTTATCTGAACTTTAAATACAACTGGAAGTTCAATTATAACATATACGAAGTCTGATGTCAGCAAATGAATTGAACAATTGATCAAGAGGACTAAAACTCCAAAAAACTTTGTAACTTATCTGCTCTATTTTGGTGTGTGTGATGGGACAGGTGAGCAGAGCAGCAATTTATTCATCCCAATACGATTATGCTTTTTGTTAACAATAAAATAACAAAAACACAAATTACTCTAGATATTATAGAATTTGATACTTCTGTACATTAAAAGCCTAACCTGACTCCGCCAGATGGATTTGCTCCGCATATCCATCTGGAAACCTTCCGTTGAAGTAATTTTGGGAAGGGGCGAAAATACTGGTTAGCTGATTGGCCTATGTTGGTGATAGACGGGCCAAATAAACCAATCAGATCAACGAAGCATATGACGTACTAACAGAGCGACGATGAAAACACAACCACAAGCCAGGCTACTCTTGCCAAAACCAGTCGGGAGAAGAGCAAAAACATCTCTTCCTCTGAGAAAAGCCTCCAGAGCAGTGTTTTGCTCTTCTTTCAGTGAAGAAATACTCTGTAATTCCCATAAAACTTGCTCGATAGCCACGCTAACGCTAGTTTCATCGGGTAAAGCCGCCATGTTCTTTAGACTGAACTGTCGCGCTTCTCGTTGCGTCACACCTCAACCCTCCTCAAAGCCAACGCTGATTGGACGTTCGTTTGGTGAACGGCTCCAAATTTTCTTTAACGGAGAGTCTCAAGACTGATCTGCGAGTGAAACCTTGAAAGCTGGCGAGATCAGGACGGTCTCACGAGGCTATTAAAAGGCTACAACTGGCCATAAAATAAGTGTGAGGCTGAAAAAAACAATATTTTTCAAACAATTAAGCAAAAATAAAATACACTTTCCAAAAGAATAAAACAGGGGTTAAACTCTTCAAGGAAAAAAAAATGAAAAACCCAGAAAAGAAAAAGCAACATGTTGGCAGGCAGCTGTCAGTCAAAGCTGAGTTTTTTTGGGATTAGAGTTAGTATCAGAGGTGCTCTTAACTTAATGAGCAAATCGCAGAAACCTTTGATCAAACGCTTTTCTTTATAAAAGTTGTCATTATATCAGTGGCTCTGTGCCATCACCTCTTCTCTCCATCTGCGTTCAAGGCATGCTGAACATCCGCTGTAGAAGCTTCAGCCTTTAATGTTTGAAGCAGACCAAGAATCCGACTCAAATGGTCGGAGCTTTAATGGAGACTTACATTGATGAAGTAAGTGAAGACACAGTGAATAAGGACTGGTTTTATACTGGTATGGCCCGTGTCACACATATTAAGAGGCCTTAAGGAGGAACTGCACCAGACTCATTAAAGCACGTAAGCCCAGCAAAGCTGTTGGTTACATAGAATAAAAGAAATAGATTAGAAAATGCCTTAATTGTCCGACAATAGTGAAATTCTAGTGTTTACAGCAGCAAAAAGATTAGAGAAAAAATAGTAATACAAATATGGACCTTAGAATAATGCAAAAGAATAACATAATAGCTAAGAGTTAAAAGATAAACAATAACACTGTACTGTACAGCGTTTTAACAATATAAATACCGTGCACCTGGAGAATAAATAAACAATATACAGCTGTGGATATTTTTACAGTAATAGATATTTGAAAATAGCAGCAACATCAGAGATGAGCAAAATGACGGCAGCATGTTATTTTACTGACTAAGATACTGGAAACTGTGCAAAATCAGCATGAATGTAACAACCTACTGAGGTTGTTGGGAACAGTGACGTTGAGTCTCCTGCTTGGAGGAAGGATCTGTGATAACGCTCCCCGGTGCATTTAGGGTGCAGCAGTCTGTCACTGAAGGAGCTCTCCAGTTCTGCAACAGGTTCATGCATCTGGTAGGAGACATTATCCAACAGAGATGTTAATTTAGTTAGCATGTGTAACAACTTACCTTTTTGATCAGTCCAGACATTTGCATCTGCAGCATGATATACACATATATATGCCTAAATTAGGTTGATGTTCCAATTTCAGATACATACAGCCTCCTAGTTGACAAGGAATAAACATGAAAACAAAGTCCAGGGTCAAGGTTCAACTAAACTATACCGAAACTCTCTAAAATAACATTCAAAACCTATAGTTTTTTTTCATTTCTGTCGGCTCAATCAGCACTCCATGGTTCATGGTAGTTGTTACCAATGAACAAGCTAAAATTTGAGATTTCTGATCAGATCCTTAAGATATCGACTTTTAGGTGAACTTACTGATCATTTTATAACATACCCGTGTTAGACGTAAAGGTTCCTCACAGGAAAACATGGCTTTGGAGTTTACTTTGCAGCTTCCGGTCTGAATTCTACTTCTAAAAACAGGCAGAGAAGCAATGCTGCCTACATCACGTGAGTTTGAATGGGTTTCAGTTCTTACCCTGACACCTTTGCTGCATATCTTCTGCATAATTTTTTATGGTACAGTTACACAATCATAATCCTTTACAAAGGTTTTTAATTGGATGGCTTTCCTCACATGCTCATCACTCCCAATGGCTAAATTGTGTTACCTGAAGCTGAAAACAATAATTCCTTGTCTATAACAATATTAGTCGCTTTTTTCTAAATGTTTCCTCATTGATTTGCAGCAACCCACCTCCGTGAATGTGTTGGGATGAACAACAAAAGTTGAATCAGGAAAAAAATACATTTCTGCTTCCTCTTCCCACTGGTGTTGGCTGAGATAGTGTTGGAGATGTAAGCTGAACAGCAGTTGGAGCCATCATTTGGCTAACTGGGTCAAGTGGAACCATCGTCTGGCTACTTGGCTAATATTCTTGGCCACTATTGTGGATGATGAAGCAGTTTCAGGTCCAGGCAGGATATGTAGTTGTCCCCTTATGGTCCCCTTCATTTTCCACAGATTTGCGGGGTAATGCAGTGCTCATATATGATTTTAAACTTAAGGGTGTAGTCTTTCAGAAACCAAGAAAATACCAACAAATGAATACTAAAACCCAGAAAGACAGAAATAGTCGCACATTAGCTGTAATTAGTAAACATTCCTTCTCGAAACAAGCAACTACTGTGACCTGTGGGAAACAGAAACACAGAAACCATGTTTGGTGAATCAGACATGTCATTTACACAGACTATCAGTCGTTGATACAGCTGTCATGGGTTTGACTCTTGGTCTCACTGGATGTCTTCTTTCTTCCTGCCTTCCTGTCGGGTTACTGACAAATAAAAGGTCAATAGTGCCACAAAATCTTTAAAACAAAAACAAATACTCGCTTGAAGTAATTGTAGCACCACAATGTCATGCCTCCGCAGAAAGTTAGGTATATTAACCATTAAAGGAAAAGCCCGGTCATATTCAAACGTCTGAAATTACTTACTTATGAAATTATTACACACTGTTCAATAAATGATAAGTGTTTTTAATTTTGAATAATTTCATCTGAATGTGCTTTACTGCAGGCATCCATGTTTGTCAAAGAACACTGCTGCCACCTACTGGTTTGTGACGTCACGCATCGGCTGTTGATCAAGTCCCAGTGCTGTATCCGGTGTTTGTCACAACGCGCTATTATCCAAATCATCTTGAAAACATTTTTCTTCCAAATTTTGGCTACATATTACGTGTTTTTTCTCTGGCCAGAAGTTCAAAATCCTCCCTCTTCAAGTTGGCGATCCAACGACGAACCCGTCCGTGGAGGATTAGGTGAAAAAACAAATTTTTTTTCACCTTTACCTGATGTATTATAACATCCAACTGACATGCACGTGGGCATTGTCAGTTTCACTATAGCTCTGGTGAATTTCAATGGTGAAGTCTTCTGGAAATCTTCAATAATTGTTGTTGTTTGCAGATGTATCTAATAGTTTCCATTGATTTTGCTCGTAAAGCGAGAATGGCGCTAAGCCTTGTCACTACCCGATCCGTCCCGAAGGCACGATCCATTCTGCGCAGCCGCTATCAGCTCATTTGCGCATGCGCATCCAGATATACATCCGAAACATCCTCGATTTTATTTTGTTAAAAATACCTAAATGGCATTTTCCCTCCCCAAAAATAGCAAACATGCTAAAATATGATGTGCTAAAGTTTAACAATGTATTTCCTGAGAACATAAATGCCTTAAAATTTCTGTTTTATTACTTGTCTGTGCCCGATCAGCACCGGAAATGGGATCCTACGCTACTTCCGATGCCTAACTTTTTTCGGCTCTGGATTTAAACACAAATCTAGTTTTTTGAGTTTTAGATTTTTATTTCATTTTAACCTTATGCTATATAGTGCGTAATCTAAAGAAAGAAAAAAAATAAAATGTAGATAAACATGGTTTAATCCTATTTTGCCAGACTGCTCTGTGCATGTCTGTTGATGACGTCAGAGAAGTAGTTTAACGAAGAAAATTTAAAAAGCATAAAAATTGTCTTACAAAAGTCATAAAACATTTTTTGAAGATGTGTATTAGCATTCTTTAGTGAGTTAAGGTTGGAAAAAGGTAGTTTTAGTATCATAATTAGATTATTTATGGACACCCAGATGTATATCACAGGTGCAGAATGGATTGTGCTTCCAGGACGGATCGGGTAGTGACAGGCTTACCGCACCGTATTACCACTTCCTGAAGATGTCAAGAGAGAGGTGTTATCAGCAAAAATGGCAGTTCCCGGACTCAGTGATTGCAACGAAACTTATTATTTTTTATTTTTTTACTTATTAATGCTAAATTCATTAAAACCAAGCAAACGTATTAGTTTTAGGTATAAATAATGATCCATTGATTATTCTTTGCTGGCCGGACACTGGTATAAAAAAGAACAAGTCAAAAACAAACAAACCATTTCACTTTATATGTACCTTATTATCTCTTTATTTCAAGATGTACAGCTAATTGAAGTTTCATCTGCCTTACTGTGCATTAGAGTGGTCTAAAAATCTGAATGTTTTTTTGTTGATTTTGTTACTTTTATATCAGAGCACTGAAAAAGCCTCCAGATAAAGCCATAAAAGCAGCATATAATTATGGTTTTTTCTAATTGCTAAGAACCATTAAAGCGTGGTAACTATGACGCTAAACCAAACTCTTTGCCAGTATAAAATAATAAGATTTCACTGTGTAGTTTAATATAATACTGTAGACTTTGTTTTCTTTAAATACAATAAAAAAACAACCTGAAGCCTCATGTTTGAACTGCTTTAATTAAAATGCTTGCTGCTTAAATATCACATTTGTGCATGCTGATTGTAATAAATTATCTCTACCTATGAATAGAACTTGAAAAACATGCCACCATCAGAGTAGTGGCTTCAAAATATTGCGCTCTTTATCCCTCTATCACTCAGTAATCTAACCATTGTAAATAATACTCCAAGAATTCTTGAAGCACCAGTGTCTTAATCAGCTCTAATCCCTGTTAGCCAGACATGTCTTGAGGGGACATGGGACTGTACACATCACCCCAATTAGCTACAGCTATAGCTTCAAAAACCCATCATTAGGAAAACATAACCTTCCTGTCACTCAACCTAGGTGTTGCCTCTGCTTGGTGCTCCGTCACAGATTCCACCACAGCGATTTGGCTTTGAGCACATGGTAGATTAAAACACCTACCAGCTCACACCCATGATAAAAATACATGTTCATGTTCAGTATTGGCAAAAAGCAAAAAATACGAACAAAGATAAAGGAAATCAATGCAAATGCATAATTTTAAGGGGGGTGAATTGGACCCACATAGCATACTGCTGGAGGGCACATACTGCTTGTCTCTGATGTTCTTCCAAGATAAAGAAAAAATAGGTTCCATCAGTAACAGAATATGTGCATGTCTGATGCTTTCTGCATATACTGACAATTTAAAGGGAGGGATGCATGGTAGATTCTTTATTTTTTGCTAATTAATGAAAAAGGAATACACATACACCCATATGGATATCAGTGTAGTATGCAAATACATTCCCTGGTGTTTTTATCTAACATGGTCTTCAGCTTCAAGACGGTGAAGCCTTTACTCTTATCTCAGAGAGAGCACTGCCATTAAGCCTGCAACAATAAGACCAGGGTCAAGGATGAAGTTGAATGACAGCTCTGGATGAATAGATTTTCTGGCAAAACGATAAAAAAGGGGTTCTTGTAGTTGTACTAAAAAGCAGCATAATATTTTTTTTCACCCGCTAGTCTGTTCTTACATATTTTAATTCTTCACTGGGTTTTTGATGAAAGAGGTCAGATATGAGAGGACAATGACCGAGAGAGTGAGATTGATGGCGAAGCTGAGCAGCTCCAAACTAAATCAAAGAATCAAAGCCATTCACTGTTAATGAAAATAAGAGAGAGACCGCACTGTAAATCATCTTATGGGCTAATGTATTGGTGATAATGAATTCACGCTGCCACGTTTAACCTTAGTTTTGCAATTCATTATATTTGAGATTAACAAGGGAGGGAACTTAAGTGTACTGTCTGTGGGGAATTACAGCCAGGGGCCTCATTGTCAATCAAAGATTTTGTTTCCATGTCTTTCATTAGGGATGAAGGAATTAAATAAGACTTTCTTTTAATGGTGAACGGCTCCACTGTTTAACGCTCCTCTTGCTCTCCCAAGATGGTTAACTCTTCATTACCCAAATTAAAGGCATCCATCTCTCTTGGCTCCTGCCACATTGCAGTGACCTCTACCTGTCAAAACTTTCATGTAAGCTCTGGAGTGATGGATGATATATCCATCCCCCCCCCCCCCCCCTGAACCCTATTGTCAAAATTATCCGGCGACTGTCCGACCCTCTCTGATCCATTCAATCCATCTCCCTAGGCCACGAGCCACCAGCCACGATCCAACAAAGAAGCCGAGCTACTAATTTACTCCTCATAGAAATTAGACGCTACCTTTTAATTATATGCCTGGGAGTGTTCTAAGAGTTCACGAGGATCATTTTCGAAAGCTTTTAACTTCACTTTGTGGGGGCTGATCATTTATATTCTTTCAGCGTGTTATTTCAGGGATCTTTCAGCATACTTAGGTCCGATGGGAATAAGAAAAAACAGCAAAAGGAAAGAAGGTAAGTGTTAAAATCCATGTTAATGAAGGTCATGCCTGTTGTTAACCCGTTTGATAAGATGAGAAAAAAAACTTTAATAATTTTATTATTTCTGTCAAAAAAATCAATCAGTTTTTAGATGCTAATGAAGTGGTTGTTAATAGAGTCTGCCTGAATGTCAATATGTGCATGTTTAACTCTGATCAATAGGCTGAAAAGTTGCCAGACTTACAGGTTCAGCTACAACATTGCATCATGCTGTTTACCAAGAGATTTTGTTGACAAAGGAAGCAGCGTTCTCTGAACTTCTTCCCCTTATTTTTCTCACTATTTGCATCACCTTCAGACACATGTAAATATTCAAATGCATGCCACATGTCATACATAAAACATGATATAAATGGTCCCCTACTTGTCTGACCTCTTGTCCTCCTGTATCTCACCTGGAGAGATGTAGATAACGCACCAGACACACCTCACTTCCTGAGAGGAGAGTTATGGCTTCCTGGGAGAGGCTCTGCCATCCCCCGGAGCCCCGAGCAGTTCGACAGCTACCTATGGAGAGGGCACAACTCTGACTTGTAGACCTGCTCTGAGGCTTTTCCTCTCTCTTTGAAATCCTCCGTGTACCTGTCAAGGGGTCAAAAGGGTACACCCGCTGCAGACAATAGAGCTGTGTTTGTGCTTCTGAGCGGCTCTGTGTGTGTGCGTTATGCCCCCCCCCCCTGCTGTGACAGATGCCAGGCTGTTTCTGTGTGAGATGCTGGAAGTGTTGTTTGGGCAGGAAGGTTGACATACACGTGAAGGAGAGGGTGGGCTGCATCCGTGTGATTCTGAGAGACTTGCACCTTGTCAGAATAAGCATACATGTAGGAGAATGCCTTTTGCATACACCGGCATATGTCTTTGCATGTGTCGTTCTTGCACACGCAGGATCTAACTGCAAATGGAGTTAAATAGGAGCTCATTTCCAGGATATGGAAACGACATTTGAAAAGTGTTGAGATGGAAGCAGAGTAAAAATGACGACGTGGAAAATAAGTATTGGACACATAAATATTTCTCTCTGTAATGAGTTTTCCAGCGAAGTGTTTATGAATGTCACACTAAATGTTGGCAACAAACCAACTATCCAGACAAAGAGAAAGGTAAAGACATTCTGTTCATTTCATATGGAGAAACTTGTCTAAAATATTTCCCAGGTGCAGTTTTGGTCATTTCTTTGACACATGTTGTCTAAATCTGGAAGGTTCTGGGTTTCTCCTTGTACTGTGGTCTGTGGGTCAACAAAAAGATTTTCAGTCGCCTTGTATTACGTCCTTCTAGCAGCTTTTTTGTGCTTCTTTGAAGCCAACTGAGTTATCTCCAGTAGTTAATGAAAAAAGGTGAGGTACACACTGGAGATTTCAGAGGTCTATTACAGGGCTAATCATAGGGGTTTCATTTCTTATCATTTTAATTCAAATCATTTATTTATTTAATTCAATTCAATTTAATTATATAGCGCCAATTCACAACACATGTGATCTCAAGGCACTTTGCAGAGACAATTCAACCAAATCATGCAGTCAAAAAAATTAAAAGTTTTCTGTCTATGGAAAACATTGACTCAAAGGCAATCCTTCACACTAAGCATGCTTGCAGCGACAGTGGAGAGGAAGAACTCTCTTTTAACAGGAAGAAACCTCCAGCAGAACCAGAGTCGGCGTGAGCAGCCATCTGCCGAGGCCGACTGGGGTTCAAGGAGACACAAGCAGATAGAATTGATCATATTTATATAGGATCAATTAACACACGTCATCTCAAGGCACAGAGACTAATCAGTTAGGTCATATGGTTAGATTAGTTCAAAGTGGAGAGGAAAAAACTCCCTGGGACCCTTTTTCCACCTTGATCCCCACGTTTTTCACCCTCATGTCCATTTCTTCAATGCCTCGGCTGTATCTAAACCCACAGCTTGTTCGTGATCGTCCCTCTTGCAACACACTGCTGTTGGAATATACGCAGGCCTTTACTCTGGGAAAGAAACAGTTAAGCAGATGAGCTCTGAGACAACTTTCAGGTTAAACGGGATGAGAGAGAACACATACATTTAGCCACAGTTCAAAGAACAGACAAAGGCAACTTACTCATATTTTATATTTAATTATTCATAATTAACTTTAACTGTTATTTTTTTCACCTTGTTCACTTTTAAATATATTCAATTCAGTTTATTTATACAGCACCAATTCACAACACATGATATAGGTGTACAAAAATAATATTTAGTGATATCAATATGTGTATAAATCCCTTTATTGTCCCACAATGGGGAAATTTGTTCTCTACATTTTGGCCCATCCTCTTGGGGAGCAGTGGGCTGCAATTGTGCGGTTCCCGGGGAGCAATCAGGGGTTAAGCGTTTTGCTCAGGAACCTAGAGTGGAGGCTGTGGGGATCAAACCGGGTACTTGCAATTGCTCTAACCCACTAGTCCAACACTCCACATATTATCATATTGTTATTAATATATGTAGTTTTAAATGATTATAGTCATTATTACTTTAGTCACTATAACTTAGAACCTAATTTTTCTTTTACAGACACTCTCAAAGTTGTATTATCAGATGCAATCCACTCATTTTAATAGGGCAGTAGGCTACCAAAATGGTTTGCATATCTTGTTATATGTGCAAAGAATCTTTGTAGATGACCTATGACTCACCCTCTTATTGCATGAGAAAAATAATAAAAAAGAAAAAAAACGAAAACTTGTAATTCAAAACTTCTTATTTGAAATCATGGCCTACAGAACCACTCCCCTTGAACACACGGTCATCTTTGTGGGCTCTGAGATAAAGCTGGAATGCATGGAGAGGAACCACACATTTACTGAGAGAACATGCAATGTTTGTGCAGAAAGAGCTCAGGTTACAATCTGACCCTGAACCCTTTTATTCAAGGCAATGATGCTAAGAACTGTGTGACTGTTGATGGAAGCCAAGGGTTTAATGATCTTTTGCCCTTGAGGCACTCCCCTAGTTTATTCATTCAGTCTTCTGCCAACTGCTCCTGGTTCTGTCTGCTTTACATTGAAAATATGTTCTCCCTCATGCAGTCAATGGTACCTACTGACAGTGTTGGGAAAGTTCTCTTTCTACGTGAACTAGTTCAAAGTTCAGTTCACACATTTTAAAATGAACTAGTTCAGTTCATAGTTCATAATTCAAAATTTTGAGCTAAGTTCACAGTTCCAAAAAATGAACTAGTATATATATATATATATATATATATATATATAGCTCAATTACACCATAGCCTACTGTAGAACCACAGACAGCAATTATTTTATCAGTTGTAACACTGAAACTGTGCGTCAGATTTCATCTTCATATTCAGTTTTGAATCCTTATCCAACCAGGGTTTACATTAGCATTGAGGGGACAGATTTCCCCATTGTTGCTTTAATGCTTTGTTGCTGTCCATTCACTTCACACTAGTAGCAGCTGCAGCTTTCACCCCTACAGTATATTCTCAAAAACATCAGGAAAAATGTGCTGCTTGAATGGTCTTTTTTGTGAGGAATTATTAAAAGAAAAACAGTAAAGTAGTCTTTAAGGTGCAAATGTTCTTTTAATTTTAATAATTTTTTCCATTTGAAATTCCATTTCAGTACATACTGAAAAGGAATACTGGAATCCTGGAAAATGATACCAGGCAGGTTTAAGTGCAGATTTTTTTACTGAAAGCCGGCAGGCACAGTTTGCAGAGAAATGTAAGATTGTTGCCATCATCCTCACCGACCACCTGGTCATAAAACTGTTTTAAGTGATCATACTGGTGCTTTGTCGCCTCCACGGTAGCCTCCATGCTGCTGTGGCTTCCACGCTGCATTTTGTTTTGATGACGCACGCGGCTGTAGGCTACGACACTGGTAGCTGGTGTTGCCAGATTGGGTGTTTTTCCCGCTACATATTAAGGCCTGTTTACGGTGTGATTTAGCCGGGGATTCGCCTGGAGGGCTCTATAGAAATCTGGCAACCTATTGAATGGAGTTGAACTGAGAGAGCGTGCTGTTCACAGACACCAGAATGAACGAGTTCACAATGACATTCATCAGGCAGTAATGCAGTACGTTCAGTTCACGTTCGCCCAAAATATGAACGAGTGCATGAACTTTTGTTCAATGAACGCGTTCAGGCACAACACTGCCTACTGAAGTATCGGAATGTTTAGAAAGTTTTCTTCATCTGGTGTTATCAGTATGGTTAGAAACAAGAAGGTTGCACATGTCTGTGGGGAGCTGCTTTTACCCATCATAAAACCCTGTGTGATACACTGCTAAAAGAGAAACATTTTATAGTCCATCAATTAGGACTCAAGCAGCCGATGTTAATTGGTACCAGATTTAAAAAGTAGGAACTCTTCTTGAATAGCGGCAGATTCCCAATGGTTTTGTGGCTTTTAATGCTTTTTACACTTCTTTTTCTTAATGCCTTTAAATATTATCTTGTGTATTGTTTCAGTTTATTAAGCTTGGTTTATAAACTTATTTTAATTTTGTGTTCTGTGTGTATTACTTAGGTTGTTACCCTTTCAATGAGTCCATAAGAAAGATGTTACTAGGAAAAAAACATTGACATGTTCAATAACTAACCTCCATTTGCATGCGTGCACGCTGTTTTACTTGCAGCCGTTAAAAGATGAGCTAATTGCAAAGAGGGAGTTGACCACACAGCTTATTCAGGATTATGACTCAATCGCTGAGGCTTATGGCACTTAGGTAATTATATAATCAAGTAGTGGACCCGTCAGTAGAATTTGACAAAGGATTAATTGTAGTTCCCGTACGAATTAAAATAGTTGTGTTTTACTGGTCTGCTGTCACAAATTTTGGCATTAAGCAGAAATGACAGGATCAATTGGAGGATGAGTGACAGCTCTGGTGAAGCAGAAATAATTATGGTGGCATATTTAACACAAAATGGCTCTTAGGATGCACATAGATCGATGCAGTGTTATCCGTGATTAAACTGCATAATTAGTAATTAAATAGTCAGGTATAAAGATAGTGACAGGGAATCTTTTATTTTAACCTGTGTCATTGCAGCTTTTGCTCTAAATCTGTGACAGTTGCTACCAGTAACACAGTCTTTTTTATTGTAGAACAACAAACCTATATCAGCATGTTTGCATTTGGGAAAGTGTGTAGGTGTTAGGACCTCTCTGACAGCCATAAGAGAGGCAGCAGGCGAGGAAAAAGGTGTATGAGTCACCGAGCCTATCTTTAGTGACCTGTCATTATTTATAGCGGCTGGTAGGAGGAAAAGGGGCAATGGAGAATTTTCTCTTTGTGATCTGCCAACAGCTTTTCACTAATAACTGTCATTTCTTAATGTATAGGGGCTTTTATGTTGGAGGGAGTGGCTTCTTGAAGATTGCATTAGTCTAATTTAAAACAGACTGATTTCACATTACTCCTTCACTTCAGCCCGTCGAAATGACAGTGAAACTGTTGGATTTTAAGCAGGTTTCGGCTTTCTTTGGTTGTTATATATAATTATATAAAGACAGGGAAGTATTTGTTAAACTAAGCAGGAACCTGTCAGTGACGGAATAAAGCAGTGCTACATGTATAGGCCTATAAGGCACATTGTAAGCTATACAAACTCATGAACCTTTAACACATTTAGTCACCGTCTAAATGTATTTCATTGGGATTCTATGTGATAAACCAAAGGAAGTTTTGCATAACTGTCAGAAAAAAGGAAATTAATTTATTATTTAATTTGGTTTAGTCGTTTAGTACCAATTTACAATTTGTAGTAACAATTTATTGTGTCAAAGCTCTAAAAATATTAAGATAACCAGTTTATATAGATAAATATAGTATCTATGCATAATTAGAATATTTACATGTCCAAATAAGTCTTACTAAATTATCATTACAGCTCTTTTCACAATTAAAGTTTTAACCAGTTTTAACCTTTATTCCCACATAACTATGACCCAGCAAATTACCAGGAAATTACTGGGTAAGGTTACAAGTGTAAAAATTGTGATAAATTCAAATTCCAAATACCCTGTGTGTAATCTAGGTTCTTGAAGGTTCTTGATCCTGTGATTCTGAATTTAGCTGTCCTTTTCAATAATAGCCAATAATTAAACTTTTGGTGCCATAAGCAACCAATAGGTAACCCGATCATGTAATGATCTCAGAATATTGGACCCAGAATTCAAGACGAGACAGGCAGTGGGAAAGTTCAAAGCGTTTATTAACAAACAGGTGCGCGGGACTGCTCGTCTGCTGCGGGGCGGATCTCTGTAGGGATAGGAGAATACAGGTCAGTGACTGGATGAGGAGCTGAATATGACTTGGAGCTAGTCACTGACCTGATTCAAAGTTCAGTCCGTTCGCGGAGGTTTGACCGCAGTTGCGGCGGGCGACGCCCCCAGAGTTCCTAGAGAGCGCGCAGCAGACGCCGAGCAGCAACAGAGTCCAGAAGGGAAATCCAAGGCCGAAGTCAGGAGACAGTTCCAGGTTCAGAAGCTGGTAGAATCCAAGATGATATAGGACAAACAGAGCAGACAGGGGCAAGGCAAAAACTCGAAATCCTCAGGGCAGAAACTGGTCAAAATCAGGAAAACAGACAGACTACAGAATGCTAGGGAACATCTCACAAAAACACACGAATAACCTGGCGCTGATGGGAGGAAAACACACAACCTAAATAGTAGAGGAACCAGGTGAAAATGATCGGCAATAATCAGCCGCAGAACCAAGGAGCAAAGGAAAAAACCAAACCATCAGCGCCAAGAACATGACAGATCAATTGGAAACTCTTTTGGTCAGGTTTCTATTTGTTTTGCCGTTTATAGAGCTATTTTTATTATTTACTCTATGTGCTTTGTTATTAAATGGTTCCTCTGCATTAGTAGGTCTTAGCATTTTCTCTCTATATGTCACCAAGTCATGCAAGGGAGAAGGGGTCACTGAAGTCAATGGCTTAATGGAACCAATGGGCTTTCTTAGCTTAGTTTTTACTAAAGTACGCCGTAAACTTGGATTTAGTTTATCATACTGAAATAGTTTAGATGAAACTGGCCTATTTGAAGCTGAATCAGACAATAACTGGATTGATTTAAGCTAAAGTTGCTCTAGGAAGAGGGAGACAGAGTCAAAGGAGAGCCCACACAGAGTTTGTAACATTTCCAAAAAATTTAAAAATCCATTCTTGTGGTCCTGCTTCGTCATATCTAACAACAAGTGACCTATGGACAACTGACTGTCTGGTAATAGTTTGAATGCTGGACAAGGAACTGGACACACTTTCCAGTTGGTGAACGGTTGACATGGGAAGTTTGGGACACAGTACAGATACACTTACTGTTGCTTTATTGCCCAAGTAGCCACAGTATAAGTGAAGCTGTTTCTTATAGAAAGTTAACTTGGTGCCCTCTACCAATGTTTGAAAAGAACAAACACCAACCACAGTTAGCTTTTTGTGGCTTGCATCCATTTGATGCTTTAAATGTGTGAATTCTATTCTTTCTGGGCTAGCTTACAGTAACTCACCTCCCACAAGATTTTAGCATCTGACATTTATTTATTTTTTATTGAGCTGTTGTTGAATTTCATATAATAACAATAAGACTTGTTAGGGGGCAGTGGGTATGTTAAACAGCACTGAAGCTAATAGAACTTGTACTTGTTTGACATAAAATCCTAACATACGAAGCCTCAGTTAAATAAGTAACTACAAATAAACATGTACAATCTCCAGGAAGTCATCTAAACATTTCAGTCCTCTAACCACTCTTTCTTCACAAGTGAAAATCCTTGCTTTCGTGGACTGTGGAGCATGCTGAGTCGTGGGATTCCCCTCCATGTGCTCTACTGAGTCCTGCTGTTTTGTTTGGCTGGTGGAGAACAGGATGTGAGATTTACATGAGAAGAGATGAACGGGAGCAAGTTCAGACACAACAGTAGACTTGGCAGTTAACTCCCTGATTGTGTCACCATAGAAGATAAATGGTGCAAAAAAAAAAACAAGCATAGGAAAGCTGACTATTTTTTTTAAATCAGCATGGAAGCTTCTAATTATATCAACTCTGAGGCCTCCTTCGTATTGGATGCTTAGCTACCCAGTCACACAAACTCACAACCTGTTGTTGTGTCCTATAGCCATGAGATCAATGGGAACCTGGGGTGAATGCTGATGGCACACAGAAGGACAGGCTGGTAAAGACCTGTTTTTTCAGATGTAGACTAACCCTTTACACAACATCCACAAAGGAGGAGCATTATGACAAAAGAAAACCTTTCTCTCACCTTTTTTTAATCATAATTTGTAAGTAAAAGGGGCAATGCGTACAAATGACAGCTAGTGTTTTAAATTTTAGCCTCCGCTGCTCCTCCAGGTCGAACAGTTTTGCACAAGTTGCCACGTAAAGAGATGAGGATGTAGCACAGCTAAAATTTAAATGGCGAGTAAAGACGAATCAGCCACAGTAATTTGTTGTGCAAGTCCTTTTAAAGGATGCTAAGGTTTCTTAGGTAGTTTTGAGACTATTTCTGGTCTTCTTCTCTTGCTGGGTTACATGTTTGCAGACGGCTGCTCTTTTGCAAACAAATAATACCAAATCCTAGGAATTCTCAGATGATTGGCTCCAGGACCAGGAAGTAAACATGGGATACAAACTGAAACAATGTAGCGCATAAGTTTGAAAAAGAAAAAAAAGGCCGAACCCATGTTGATGGAGTGGAACAATTGTTTATAGGGAATGTTACTCAAATCCCTGGTGACAAATGAGATTGATTTTTATTTTATAGTAAATCACTTTTTTATTGCTCATTTAAAGCTATTCTGTTTTCTGAGCAAATCACAACAGACTCAACCCGACATGATACAATTTGTCTTTGATCCAAAGACTCAACAGAGACTGGACCTAAAATCACTGTAAATGAACTGGCCTTTTCTTTCCATGACTGTCCCGGGATCCGCTGCATAAACAAAGCCTAGCACACTTGCAAGCCTTGGTTTTCCCCAAGCAGCTACAGTAAGGCTGCCTGCCCCAACTGTGGCCGAGGGAAGTTTTCTTTGCCTACCATCCCTGTAGCCTATTCTGAGAAGCCGAGCACGGAAGCCCCAGTTAAATTCAGCTCAATTCAGTTTATTTATATTATGCCGATTCAAAACCCATGTCATCTCAAGGTACTTTACAATTCAACCAGATCACACAGTCAAATTGATTCAAAGATTTCTATCTAAGGAATACCAGTTGATTGCATCGACTCATTGACCCAAAGTCACCAAGCATGGTTTTGGCCACAGTGGATAGGAAAAATACCCTTTTAACAGGAAGAAACCAGCAGAACCAGGCTCATTGTCAGCGGCCATCTGCTGAGGCCGACTGGGGTTCAGGGAGACAGAAGCAGACAGAAAAAGAAGCAGATTTACAAAAGGCAACTGTCAACCAGCTCCACAGGCGGCCCAATCCAAGAAACACACAGCCAGGCAGACGAGCTCCGAGCCAGCTCGCATGTCCGAGGATGAAGAGAGCACATCCAGCCAGTCACAGTCAGAGAAACAGGATTAATCTGAAAAACAGGCCGATCTCCAACATCTATAAACAAAGGTGTTGATGGCAGCAGCACAGCTGATATTTCTGTCCAGGATAGAGTCACAACTAAACAGAAACAGACCCAGTAGAGCCATCATCTAGGAAAATTGAGTTTAAGATGAAGAAATTGGAAGATATTTGTAATTTTTGTGAACTGATGTGTTTATAATAATAACTTCTGGCAGTTCTTTGAACTAGATTTCAATGTGTGTTGGGTTGTGTGTCAAACTTGAACTGGCCTTCTTAGCCATCAGATTTAAATTCAAACGAATATCGTTAAAGAAGGCAGTTGGAGCAAACAAGTTATTAAGCATCACTGAGCAGAATGCTGATGCACATAAAGACTTAGTAATGATTCAGATTAAGACGTGTCTTATAAGTTATCTGTGCAAAGTAATTCAACCTTCATCACACTTTTATGACACATTCTAACATCTTGCTCTCCACACCTTTAACAAGCTGTGGGAGGCATTCCTCAGAAATCTTGGACCGTACTGATATGAAAGCATCACTTGCAGCATATTTGGTGGTTGCCCATCCATGAAAAGAATCTCCTGTTTCACCACATCCGAAAGGTGCTCTGCTGAATTCAGATCTGGTAATTGTTGAGGCAATTGGAGGTGAGTGAAATCCTTATCTGGTTCAATGAACTGGTTTCAGATGATCTGAGCTGATATTGTGAATTATTTTGCTGGCCATAACAAGATAGGGACACTGTGGACATGAATTGAGGGGTGAACATAGCCAACAATATGAAGATGTGCCAGAAAGTTATTCTCCAAGCCTAAATCCAATCCCATTGGAACTGAAAATGTTTTTTTCCCAATGTGTTGTTGCACAATTATGGCAAACCTAGGGAAATTATATCCTCAGTTTCTTGTTCTGAGGTGAAATGAGTGAAATCGGATGTGGTCTACTTCTGCGGAAGAACATCTGGTTCAAGGTTGACCTGTGTTCACAGGTTCTGTTCTGGTTATACAATCTACTGTTCTATGTTTACCACATTAAAGGAATAGTACACCCAAAACATGATTAGCCTTCATTTTCTACTCACCCCCATGCTGAACAACACTCTGGAGTACTTTTTTGATATCTCAAATGCATCTGGAGATCTGGGAGGCTTCTTGCTGTCTGCTGACATTCAAATAATGGAGGTCTATGGTGCCCGAGACAGAAAGGTCCATAAAAGTCCACAAAAAACGTGTCAGTATTCCTCCATACTGCTCGTCCAATGCATTCCAAGTGTCCTGAGTGGGTAGCATCCAGAATTTAGAATGTTTTTAGAGCATAAACAGTAGTGTATAGGATTTCCTGAAAGCGCGCGCATGCGCGTTCACGACGCTACGGAAACCGTGGCAGACCAAACCAGATGAAAGTGCGCATTCAGCGTCTGCTCTGCCGATAATGCAAGCGTAGAAGAAGAAATGGGCTGTTTACCTGTGCAAAGAAAGAAACAACGAAAGAAAAATGTCTGAGGACTTCAGTGTTGAGGAAGAGCATGAGTTCTTTGCCGAGCTGAATGCGCACTTTCATCTGGTGTGGTCTGCCGTGGTTTCCGTGGACTCGTGAACGCGCTTTTAGGAAATCCTATACACTACTGTTTATGCTCTAAAAACATTCTAAATGACTTCGTTTCGAGTAAATTCTGGATGCTACCCACTCAGGACACTTGGAATACATTGGACGAGCAGTATGGAGGAATATTGACACGTTTTTTGTGGACTTTTATGGACCTTTCTGTCTCGGACACCATAGACCTCCATTATTTGAATATCAGCAGACAGCAAGAAGCCTCCCAGATCTCCAGATGCATTTGAGATATCAAAAAAGTACTCCAGAGTGTTGTTCAGCATGGGGGTGAGTAGAAAATGAAGGCTAATCATGTTTTGGGTGTACTATTCCTTTAAGCCATTCTGGCCATTTCATACTATCTTCTGATCTCACAGATATAGAAGACCTTTGGAGTTACCCGTTGGAAGTCTTCATTTTTTCAGCCCCTTCTTCATGCATTCAGTAACCATCGATTCATACTGATTTTTTAACTCAAAGGTTGGTGGTTGTTGGACAGGCTGTACCTAAACTGAATTATCTGTTTCTTCATCATCTGTCTAAACAATCCCAGATATGTACCATCGATAACACACAATGGCTGATTCTTAAAGCTGATTTCACTTCCCTTATTTCTATGATGACCGTGACTGGCTGGATGTGCTCTCTTCATCCTCTGACATGGGAGCTGGCTCAGAGCTTGTCTGAATGGCTGTGTTTCCTGGACGGGGCCGCCTTTTACAGTTGCTTTTTCTATGTCTGCTTCTGTCTTCTTGAACCCCAGTCAGCCTCAGCAGATGGCCGCTCCAACTGAGCCTGGTTCTGCTGGAGGTTTCTTCCTGTTAAAAGGGAGTTTTTCCTCTCCACTGTCGCTACAAGCATGTTTACTGTGAGGTATTACCTTCCAGTCAATGAGTCAATGCAATCAACTGGTTTTCCTTAGATACAAAACTTTGATTGTATGATCTGATGAATTGTAAAGTGCCTTGAGATAACATATGTTGTGAATTGGTGCTATGATAATAAACTAAACTGAGTTGAATGATACAAATGACACAATGGAAACAAATGTTTAAAACTAGTCTCAAGAAAAAAACTATACATTTACAAATCAAGCAAAACATTAACAACAGATGGAGGGAGCAGCAACGCATGCACTTTATGTAATCTCAAATGCACTAATGAATAGGTATTGTTATGATTAATAAGATAAGCCCGCTAGATGTTTTTCAGAAGATTCTGAAACAAAAACGTGTGATATCATTGACTTTGCTTCGTTCAAAGCCATCTGCCCTTTTGGGCAGATTGCTCAATGCAGAGTTTATTTCAATGGAAAACTTTTTAACCAGTATGTCCATATGAGCAGATTTGACTTTGTAGAGTGCCTTGAGATGCTGGGTTATAAATTGGTGCTATACAAATAAAAAAGATAAATCCTTCATCAATATCACTACAAAGGCTTTGAGGTGATAGGGGGTGGGTGTATGCTTCTAATTGCAGCTGTAGTCGCTGCTGGCCTTTCAGCGCCTCCCAAATAAGGACCAAATTAGAGAGAGAGATACGTTGTCCTTCCTCTTTGCTGCAGTTAAAAACCTTTAATCTTTCATTTCAACTGACTTTAAAGAGAGATGTGATTCACACCGACATACTTCTGTCAGTAAAAAGTGAAGAGAAGAAAGGGGAAGGAGAGGTATGTGTGTGTGAGGTTGATTGAGGGCAGGACTGTCATCCCTACTAATATGGAGGCTAAGCCACAGAGCCCCCCCCCCAGCCCCAGGCGGGCAGATGGTGGGGTGGGCAGCAAAGGGTTGGGGGTCTGCTATCTCCAATTCTCAGCTGCACTTGTAAGATATGTGCTATGTATGAAATGTTTTGGCACAGATCCATGTCCTTCAACTCCCTGTGCACCCTGAGCTGCTCCACCCAAGCCAGCTGTGTCAGTGTGGGCTCACTGGGCCCTGACAGCCGGGATCAAAACAACTGTGACACAGTCCGCCAACAAAACAACAGAGCACCTACGATAAGCCTCCCGTAGCTACATCACAAGAGCAGAAGTGTGTTCTGAGCGGTGGCAGTAAAAAAACGTCTCTGTATTTCTGCCTTCATCAAATGCAGCGATGGCTAATGCATTAGTCAGTCATTGTGTCATCTTGTGATGTTGCCGAACACAATTAGCTCCTTAAGCTGAGCTGGAAGCCGAACGTGAACTAACATGAACCTCAAAGCTTTGTATCCAGATCAAGAGAAAGCTCTAACATGCAAGAAAACTTTGTTACCTTTCAGCACTGAAAGTGAGTACACAAACTTCACAGAGACGTTTGGAGGTAAAACTCAAATAAAATGACTTAGTGACAGGGTCAAAAAAAGAAAAGGTTGGTGAAGGTTACCTTTTGTCCATATGGGCCAAAGACAGGAAATGTGTTCCTTCCTGTATGATTATTCTGGGATAGAATCAGCCCAAAGGTAGACATGAGAGACTCTAAATAATATACAGCTCTGCTTACTTTAACTGAGCAGGTGTTTTCAGGGAGGAACAGGAGCTATTTGGATCTCTGTGTGAGTTAAAATAGGAATAAAAGGGAAAAAAAGGGGAAGAATAAAACATCAAAGCTCTGACACATGGAGTCTGAATACATAAGGTTATACAACATCAACTAGCAGATAGTACTGAGCTTGAAGGAAAATCACAAATTGAATTCAACTCTTTTTTTTTATAAATACGAATCTGAAAAGTGATCTGATTAGTGCTCAGCCCACCTTAAAACCTGTGAGACCAACTAAGCTGTAACTACAGATACCTTAACATGTTTCCAGATTACATATGTATCCCATTCTTTTTCGTAGAACAGCTAAAGATAAATTACATTACATAAAGACAGTACAGCACAGGTCTTTGGAATATTATTCAAACCCAGGACACATGTATCGAGGAACAAAGCTTTTGTATATTATTCACTTACTCTACCACTGACCCCCCCTAGTCTTTTACAGCTTCTTACATGTTTCAATAGAGTAATTTCCTTTAATTTGCTGCCTCAACAGGGGCGCAGGTAGATGGAGGAAAAAGGGTGGCCATGGCCACTTTTAGCCACTATATAGCCATCCCTACCAGGTGATCTGTTTCAGCTCTATCCATCTTCTCCTGCTTATCTGTTAGGATGGAAATTGGTGTCCATCTTCAGCAGTCTCTGGGCGAAAGGAAAGGTACACCCCGGATAGGTCGACAGTCTGTCGTAGGGCAACACAGAGACACACAGAGACATACAACCATGCAAACACTCACAACTAAGGGACATTTAGGGACGCCAATTAATCTAACGGGCATGTGGTTGTATAGGAGGAATCCTTAGTACATAGAGAGGATCTACACATGGAGAACCTGCAACCCTCATGCAGAAACTCCCTAAGCCAGGAATAAAACCTAGAACCTTCTTCAAGGCAACAGTGCTACACACATGGAAGCCTTATAGTACTGCTGCCATCATTAATAAATCTACAAGAAACCATCTCTGCTTCTGCACCACTCCCCCCACACCAGCATACGGCCCTGCCTTTTATATTGATCAGAATTTGGATAGGACAGATCTCTTTGAGAGGTATAAAACTTGTTCTATCACCTAAGTCTGATTTTAAAGTCTCTATCTGCATGTCTTTCTTGGCCTTCTTAATGCTGTTTATTCATAATTGTTCTCTAGCAAACCTCAGAGGTCTTCAAAGCTAAGCTGCATTTAGCTATTAGTTCATTATTAACTGGCCATTTTAAAGGGGTTTGTGGTGCTTTATTTTATTTCCAGGTGTCAAAGTGAAGAAGGTTGAAGCCAAACACACAACCAACTTGTCAGGTTCTAAAGATGAAGAGGTATGAAGACTTTGTTTTCTATGTGATCTGAATTGTACCATTATCTTTAGTGTATGCAGATATACCTTGTAAAATTGTATACATCCACATATTTTTTTTTTTGCTATACTTGAACCATGTTCTTCTGTCAGGAGTGTATTTTTGGGTGACTGGAACAGATAATCAGCTGTTTAGTCGTCCTGTTCCTCCCACAGGAAAGAGCTGACAGCTTTTGGCCATCTCTCAGGTCGTGGATGACAGGCCCCCGGTGTCCGCACACTCACACCAACACACTGAGGCGATGTTCTGTGTGGCTCTCACAGCAGATGGAGACCTGAATGGCACGTCCTGGCACGAGAAGGTTACATCATGTAAATAAAATGATGCTCTGCCAGGCTTTAATGATATCAGAATTTAATTCAGCTTCCATGTTTAATGCCATGTGCACACCTCATTCAGCTCTATTCTGTACTGAGCATGCATCTGTAAGCCTCAGCTGGCAATGAAATCACATTTATGTTAATTATAAACCTGATTATGATGTTTTAACTCAATGTATTCTTAGATTTAATATACTTACTTGCTAACTGAGGTATTTTGGCAGTATTGTCCACTTTACAGTGCAGCCCTGCTGACCATATGCTGTTTAAAACTGATTATCATATTTGATTAATGTGAATTATACAAAATTACTGCAATATAATTGAACACAGTGGTCGTTTCTGGCTCTGTTCCCCAACAGTGGACATGTGCTGACATGACTAACTGAGCTAAAAAGGCCAAGCAGCTGCAGAGGCAGACATGACTTCTGGCTGAGCCAAAGGGGGAAAAAAGTTGACTTTTGGAAGAACATGTCAATGTACTATTTACTTGTAAGCTCGCAGATGTTGCAAACATGTGGAGGTTTTATATGGTACTTAACAGCAGGCCACTCTAAGTCTGCCACTCCCTCAGAAACAATTAACTGTAAACAGCCTAATGTCCTTTCCGCTGAGTATTAAGTTCATACTACTTCCACGCAGCGAGGAAGGCAGTGAAAATCTGCTCTCTGTTCAGTGGGGGGGGTTTCTTTTAAGTTTTACAGTTTCTTTCTGCAGAGCTGCGGTTGTATAAATAAGACGCTTCATTTAAACAGCGGAGCAGAAATTTTGTGGTGAAGGCAAAGTGATCACGATGCTGAACTCTGTGACTCTGGGCCGGCTGCTCTTGTGATGTTGCTGCTTGGAGACTCTCATTGAGAAATGCATGAAGTCTTTTGTACAAAAGGGGCTTGTTTGATATTTTACCAGTAAATATACCTGCTGTCTGATGACGTCTGATCTGATTAGTGTGCCATGAAAGGATCCGCCGGGTACAGGAATCTGGTTTGTGGAACACAACTAATATAGCTGTTTAAATAGATGACTGGACCTTTACAGCAGGTGGAAAATTAAAATTAATTAAACTAAAAAAATCTGAAAAGGAGGAAAAGGGAATTATAACTTATACTCATATTTTCTTGGTTCACTCTTCACATGTGTAAAGATATATATATGTATATATATATATATATATATATGTGTGTGTGTGTGTGTGTGCATCTAAATAAACTAGAATATCATGTAATCAGTACATTGTATATGGAACTAAAAGAGAGTCTCAAAATGCTCATAAATAAATTGGATTCACACATGCTGAATGACTCAGAACAACTTAAAAGGTGTAGTAGCGGATGGGTGTCTAAAACAGGTACCTCTACAAGAGAGAAACACAGGTTAGTGACCACCATAATCTGACGGAGGATGATTATGACTAACCTGGTTTGACAGTTCTGTCCATGCCCAGAGAATGAGGATGATTCCAGCCATTCGGCTGATGAGACGCAGCTTACAGGGCCTTAAAGTTCCAGATGCTGAAGCTCTGAAGGCTGCAGTGCTGGCAGAATAAGATCCAAGCAGACAAAGGAAGGCAGGGTAATCCAGAAGGCAGAATCAAGGACAGATCAAGTTCCAGTCCACAGTAGAATCCTATCAGAATCCGAAGATAGGCCAGTCAAACAGATCAGAAAGGGGCAGGTAGGCTCAAAGGTCCAAATACAGAAACGGATCAGGAAATCAGAACACTATAAAAAACGCTAGAGAACTCTCAACGCCAAAGGCTCAAGAATAATCTGGCACTGATAACTGGATGCAAGAACCTTAAACAGAGGCGGAAGCAGGTGGATCAGATGAGCAGAGATGAGATACAGGACAGAGCCAGTCAGGTAATGAAATGAGCAATCAAGACAGCCATCAGTGCCAAAATAATGACACATGCACTGGACAAGAGAAACAAATGTATTTTGAGGCTTACGAAAAGATATTAGTGAGGAAAATTGCAGTTCTTTTAAAAAAATTTAGTCAAAGGAATCAATTCATAATTTTTTTTTTGACAGAACTGTTTGCTGACTAATTTAGTTCATGAAACTACATATTTGGTTTTACACTTAAAACTGACAATAAGCAGAGCTTTGGTCACAGGTAGTGTTCTATTTACAGAGCTTTAATAGCATGTTCTGTTCCTTTATATTTAAAAAGGCAATAGGCATTATTTTGGTGGTATTCGGTATGTTAATCAAAATACTTTAACAGCAACAAATACTTCTGTTTGTAACTTTTCCACTAAATCCCATCTATCAATATTTAGATCAGTTTTCAGACTTTCCATTTGAGCTTTGGCTACAATTTAGCTCGCCACCATGAGTGTGTTCGTGAATGGATGAATAACTGAACGTCGTGTAAGGCGCATTGGTGATGTTCTCTGACTTGAAAAGGCACTAGACTATTTATCATTTACTTGGTGACTAACTGCTCTGTAGAATTTTTTTTCTCTGCGTGTCATGCAGGTTGACTTGGCAAATCTTGACTTACTCCAAGCCAACAACTAAAGTTAGCCTGAAATCACAGATGCCCTCTGAGTGACAGAAGATGGAATGTCTGTTGTCGGCCAATGAATGCTTACATTAAACTGAGAAAATAAATCAGTTAATCAAATTAAGTTCATTACCACAAATGATTAGTTCTTTGAAATGGCCGATTCATGAAAAGCAGAACACTAAAATATATGTTGGATTTACAAACTACTCGTATTCATAAATGTCATTGCATTTGTGTGTGGATTTCTGCAACTTCCCTGACTTGACTCATTATACAGTACAAATACATTTGTACTGTATAATGTGGGTGCAGGCAGGCCGTTGGTGATCATACTGCTTTACCAGAAGTGGTAAATAAAGCATTTCAAAAGATAAGCTGGTCATCTCATTGCTATAAGATGTTGTTGAATCATTAATGTTAAACTATTTTGCAGCTATTAACATAAGCTAGTAAGCTATGCTAGGTAGTTAAGCAAGCACTTGTAGATTTCCTAACCTTACTAAAAAAACAAATGATCTAAAACAAGGCAGTATGCTTGTCGGTGTCACATGGCTCAGTGGTAGAGCAGCACCATATGTTGCAGCCAAAGTACTCTTTGAAGCTGCCCTGGGTTTGATTCCCACCCCAGGCCATTTATTGCATGACTTCCCCTTCTCTCTCTGCCCTATTTAAGGAAATATGCAGACAGGTTTGACAAAATCTCTGAAGCTGATGTTCTCAGACTCATATTCACAGATGGCTTATCCTTTCTCCTAGATCCTCAGTCATAGGTAAAAGGGTCATCGAGCCATCACAGGGAACCACCACTGAGTTACTGACCCCTCCTGTGGCCCTCACCTTTCATCCTTCTCTCTGATGACTTAACTCAGGGGACAGCTAGCAACCACAAATTAAAAAAATATCTGAATCTCAACATATAATAAAAAATATGTTAATTTGATATATATATATATATATATATATATATATATATATATATATATATATATATATATATATATATATATATATATATATACATATATATCCTGCAGCAACAGATGGTGTGATGTTGTGGCATCCAATGCACATTCAATCCAGATTGTGCAACAAACAGAAAGATGCAGACTGAGCTAAAAGCTGCATGGAGAAAATTTTGTTTATGGCATCTGACAGGTAAAAGAACATTCCAAAGGAAAAAGAAAACTTTGAGTGAACCTGGAGAAGTTTCCAAGTAGTTTCAGCTGAAACTACTATTATTTATTTGTCATAAGACCAATAAGATGCTGATTTAATGAACACAAGGAACGAAGCTATTGTATGGACAAACCGTATAGCAGACCTAAAGGTAACCAAGTTTATTTACCGGTATATAGCACAATTCAGTGGCCAGGTAATTCAAATTGCTGTACATTAGGGAAAAAAGTCAATTGAAATGGCATAAATGCAACACATAAGATGAATAAAAGTGACACATTAAAATAAGAGGATTATATAAAACAGATCAAATGATTAATACAATTGAAAAAAACAAAATAAAAGATTAAGACAATGGAATATAAGTTAGACTGGAAACCTCACTGATGTTTACATCACACAGCCAAAGGCCACTTTAAACTAATGTGTTTTTACATTTTATTTAAAGCAACTAACGGTTTCAGCACTTTCACAAGTTTTTCTGAGTTTATTCCACATTTTCAGCATAAAAACTACACTTCTCCATGTTTTGTTCTGTGTAAGCAGAGTAGTAATTTATAGACTGCAGACATATTTTAGCTGTGTCTTGTCTGCATATTTATGGTGAATTCATTGTTTTTAATTAAGATTTGAGCTAGGGATATATGTATGTAGAAGTATGCAGGTATCGAATAGGAGGGGCCCTTGGATAGACCCTTGAGGAATGCCACACTTGATTTTTGTTCTTTGTGATAGCCTACTGTCACGCTCTAAAGCTGTGTGGTAACTTTTATATTTTAAATTTTCAAAATGAGTTGCACATTTCAAATATTTCGATTAGCCTGACTTTAACTTAGCTATTTGCAGTGCACACATTTAGTTAACTTTATTTGTCAGGTTGTTAGATTTTTGTTAAAATGCAATTGATTAATATCTTTTTCTTTGAGTTTCCAGTTTCCTTTGGATGTGCTGCTGGAGGGCTGCAATGAGTTGCAGCTTTCCTCTCAATTGGTCAGTGCTGGCTAATCAGCGGGTCGCACCATTTGTTGTAATGGGAAGGGAAATTTGTTTTTCATTTGTTTAGATATTCTTAGTTTTGTTAATTTGTTAAATTTAAAAAGTACTTAGTGTCTGGCAGGTATTTATCTCTTTAATTAAGTTTATTTGTTTGTTAGTTTGTCAGTCAGTTATCCCCTTTGTGTTTCAATAGTGGTCTGATCAGCCACTATTTAAGTTTTCCTTATGTCTTGTTCAATTGGTCAATTTGTGCTTGAGTTCTTTATGTTAGTACCTGATTTGAAGTCTGTTTTGTTGTCCTCTGTTTTTGGGCCCAGTGTATCCTTTTTTGAACACTTATTTCAAATAAATTAAGACCTTTCTTGTAAATTATAAGCGGTTTTCTGGCTGGTTTGTGCAAATCCCTCACATTCTCTCTAATGTAAAGTTGCCTGTTGACACAAATTTCAACCAATAACGTGTTTTTGATTGATTGATTAGATTTTTTTGTTTTGTTTTGCAACTAAAATATACTTTACATATTGAAATTTTTAAGTGACTCTGTCACATGTAGAACATTTGATCTCATTTGTTTTGCATGTGAATTGAGGTGCATGGTCTTCAGTTATGTTCTCTCATTTACCCCTCACTAAGGATGAGTAAGGAAAATGTGCTTATATTAATTAATACAGAGAGTTTTATAAATCTAGACTTGCTCTTTTGTTCAAACATTTTTAAAACCTTAGTCAGTAGAAAATTCATAGAGATGTTTTTTCACTAGATGCATGTTCTTCCTTTACTCATTCTTTTTTTAAAGGAAATGTAATAATATGTCAACATGCTTTATATTGTTTAGTAGTCAACTGAAAAAAAAAAAAAAAAAAACTTAGGTAGTCTCTTAATCAACTCAATAGCAAGTGTTCATGGAGTAATGTAAAAATGTTATATTGGAAATGCACTTTATTTTAAAACTTCTCCACCAATCCTGTTCCTCCTTATAAAGAATAACAGTGGTTATGCCTTTATTTTTATTATTTCTAACGGACTTATTTATGTTATTTGTAAAAATAATGGTTTAATATGTATGACATATCAAGGTATAGAATTAAGAAATAATATTAGTACATCATGACTTTCAGAAAGATGATGCTCAGCATCAGCTCTGACAGCTCACTTTGGACCACAGGTACCATTGTACGAGCTGATTTCCAGATCCACCTCACTCTCCACACAGTGAAGTGTAGGCTGCATTCTGATGCAGTCATCAGGGGGTGATTTCGTTGATGTACGAGGAGACCTATTGCTCATCAGAAAGCTATCCGCCATGCTGATTGACTCATATGTAGAGCTGCTGGGATAATTTGTCACAGGGCTGGCGGGTCAATGGTCTTTGATTGGAACACGGTATGAAATGCAGGATTTCCACTGAGTTGAGTACTCTCATACTTTCGTACTCTGACTAGTGATCTCCCCTCTCCTTTTCTCCCCCTTTAATAGCTGGGTATTGAGCTTAAACTGCTACCCTATTTCTTTATTTAGATAAAAAAAAAAAGCTTTAACTTGCTTTCATCTTATTTTCTTCCCCTCATTTTTCTGGCCTTTTCATGGTCTTAGCCTGGGGGGGTGCTCAGCCTGTTGAAATGTAACAGAATCTTCTGGAATGACCCACTGAAATCGTTGAGTTGGTTCACTGTTTTTTGTCTGGTTGAAGAACATAGTACAAGACTGCATTTCACCCACATGTCTGTAGGTGTGTATTACGGCACAATAAATGGGAAAAAAAAGAGAGACTCTGACCCCGACTGACCTGTTTTAATGTGAAAGAAGAGGAGGTCACGATCACATACATAAAGTCATATTTCCAAAATAAAAAGAAACTTTGTTTGAGACACCTGTTCATTTTGCTGTTAAGTTTGAAACATAGGAACATGTGGCGCAGCAAGGCTCTGTAATGCTGCCAGATGCATGAGTATACAAGTTCAGCTGCGTTCTATAACTTTTAACACATCACAGTGGAAATCACAGCCTTGGCTAATGCTGAGCAGCTCAGTTCCCCTTCATTACCTCGCTCCACAAAAAAAAAAATGAAGGGAAAAAGGAGGGAAGACAGCAAGGAGTGAAAATAATGAAGAAAGCATGTAAAGATCCAAAGAAATATGGAAAAATACCTGCAGTGACTTTCAAAAACTACAACATCTTTCATCTGACTGTTTTGGCATTGCCAGGTGGGAGCTTCAGCACTAACATAGGTATGCCTAATCCTCTTTCATCAACAATATCACACAATGGGAATGCCTGTCCGAGTGAAGAAGGAGATTCATGCAGACATAAAAGGCTGATGGTGGAGTGTTGCATGTCTGTACCAACATTGTCCTGGACCTTATTATTCTTTTCACATAGCTGTAAGTCTAAACAAGACCTGCTTCCTGAAGAGAACTGCTGTGCACTCACTGCACTCACGCTGGCCCTGGTGTTCTGCTCCAACGTCAGTGTGGGTTTGTGTGTGCGAGGCTGCTGTGCCTTAGATGACCCTGCTTTCCTTCTATAGGGGCTTTCACTCTGCAAGAGCTCAGCCCCTGTTAGAAGGAGGCCTGTGCTGGTACCTCTTTCTGCCTCTCATTCTTGTGCAGACATCTCCTCTCTTTCATTCTGTCGCACCCCTCCCACCACAGAAGCAGCATTGAGTACGTCCAGCTGCTGACACCAAATACAAACTCCTGTCCCACATGCACACTCTCAAATGGGATTTACAAAAGGTGGTATGGCTCGCACAAAGAATGCCCTCTCTAAACATGCACCTATATAATATATATATATATATATATATATATATATATATATATATATATATATATATAATATTATATTATATACTGTGACAGACAATTCAGAACAAACATCAGAATGTGAAAAAGAGGATAGTTAGATGACTTTGAATGTTACATGGGTGTTAATGCACGATGGGGACAGGCTGGATTTTAGCCTCTCAAAAATGGATATAATGTTGTTTTCAAATGCAACCTTCTTAGACAATGGTTTGAAAAAAAGATTAAATACCCAGTATCAGAGGGAATTTATCATTAGGCAAAACTAGGCAGTTGTCTAGGGCCCCAAATTCCTGGGGGCCCCATAAAACTTCCTTTACATGTATGGTTAATACAGCTATTATCTATCTGTGTACATATTTCATCTTGATTTGATATTTATATTGAACTTTTTTATAGATATTTTCACTATTTTATACTTTAACAGTAAGCTGCTCTGGAACCCTCGAATTTTTTTTTTATTTAATTTCATATTAACGTGTGGATAGGACAAATAAAACAGCTTGAAACATGATGTTGAAATGGCATATTGTTGTTGTTTCTACTTTAGTATTTGATTGAAAAAGCTGAGTCAAAACAACCTCCTCTTTAGGCCAAGCAGTAAGAGGAGCAGTGAAGAGAGAGATAAGGATGATACTGTGCCAGAGCTGTATAAGTTAATAAATAAATCAAATGTTTATTTCATAATACTTGAAGTATTTTGTAAGATTATAATAGAAATATGTATATAAGCTTGATTTCCTTCACAGTAGCAAACATATATGCACTACCATCAACATAATAATGTAATAGTGCTTGGGTCTTTATTTTAAAGCTACAGTGTGTAATAATTACAGGGATATACAGTCAGAAATGTAATATATTATACATAACTATGTTATTTATCATCATCTACGAGCTCAGCCTCTTAACCTTAATATTTGCGTTGCCTTAGAATTCGTTATTTATAATTACATAGGAGCGGGTCTCGCAGCCATGGAGGCAGACATCTTTGCGCTACGGCAGCGCAGAGCCAACAAATTAGTGATTGCGAGATCGCCAAAATGTCACAACGATGTAGAAAAAATAACGGGTATATTTATTATCTTAAGCCTACATGAAATCTATACCCTACACAGACTAATGAAATACTATCTGTAAAATTATCTATGTAAACAAACCTCATCACTTGAGAAGGTAGGTGATGCGGACGTCGTGGAAGACATTTTGTCCCGTAACGCTCGCCGTACTGTTGGGGGGGAGAAGCGGTGGGGGGAGATGTTCATGTTGCTGCAGTCTGCAGTTTGACCGCTAGATGTCGCTAAAAGTTACACACTGTAGCTTTAAATAATGAAGTAAATATGAACCAACTTATTTCTATTATACTGGAATGTCTTGGATAGAAGCTTTAAAATAGAGATGAAATAAAAATCAAGTTTACATGTTTATAATGGCTGAAATGTCTGGCAGGGAAAGAGGAACAGAAAAATGCACCACTTAGTCTATTCAAAAATAATAATGATGTTGCTTTTGCTCCCTAAGACATGGGTGTAGGTTTGCATAGGGACCATAGGGACATGTCCCTACCAAAATTTTGGACCCACCCACTTGTCCTAACCAATAATTCAATGTGAATAACATGTTTAGAATTTACAATACGGCGTTGTTGCAGCAGTCACTTCTTTTCCTCTCAGCTTCGTTGCCTTGTAGTTGCTGCTGCTGCTCCATCTGAGTCCCTGCCTGGTCTTTCCTGTCCCTTTTACTTAGCAGCACAAGTAAAGGGCTGGTTATCCTCCCGCAGCAGTGTGTCGCAGTGAGCTCATCGCAGATACTTTTGATTTATGTCCAATATTGAAGCGTGGTGTGTGCTATGTTATTCCATGCCACAACGTAAGAGGGACAATCACGAACTAGCTGTGGGTCTAGATACGGCCGAGGCGGTGAGGATGTGGAAAATTGCATGAGGCAAGTTTGTGCGACAACGAGTCATAGTTTTAGACTTCGAATAAGACAGACTTAAGGGCAGATTATACTTCTGCAACCACACATGTCAAATGTTGCTTGGGTCTGGTCACGAACCAGTTTTGCTGGTATGCTTCTGCACCATCGGTCTGGAATTTCTAGGGACGCACAGCAGTTTCCTGCCAAAGCGCAAGGGGGGGCCTATTCAAGAACTCGCGAGACCTTTGGCGGCCCGGCAGGAGTGTTTATCTTCCAAAATAACAATGTCACGTCTGCAAAATATCACGGTCACAGAGATGGATCTAGAGTTGCTTGACATCGAAGAGAAATAGGTTCTGTTAATGGAGTTGGCAAAAAGACTGATTAACCTTTCGTCGTAGTTGTCCATTGTAGTTGTTCCTCGGTTTTTAAAAACTGCGCGTCTCAGCCCCAAATCGAGAAGGACGACCACACAGACAGCATTAAAGGCATACCAGGGACCAATCACAGTTGCTTTTTGTCCACGCACTTCAGCTTGAGGTCTGTGCGGATTTGCGGCCGTTCGACGCATAGTCAGGATTTTTTGGAGGTGCGCGACGACGGTTCCAGAACCTCTGAGCGGGGGGCTTGGTTCCCCGCACAGAGTGAATACACAGAGTGTACATAACAAAATTTCGATACATGGAGCTTTTCAACAGTGAATGAGCAGATTAGCAGTGGAATTTATTTATTTATAAAGTGTAACAGTGATCAAAATATAAACAGTGTAGAAGAGACACGTACATAATATAGAAGTCCTTTTTTTTTTGGAACAATCCCATTCTACCTTCAATTTAGCTGCGGGTTCCCTTATTAAACCAGATCAACATGCAGTTATATCTAAGAAGTTTCTGTAGATTTTTTTCCTTTTAACCAGGGGTTGTTCAGATCAATAACAGGTGCTTCATCACAGACTGTGGCGATTCACTGATGACTGACTGAGCAAATGGTGACACAATGTGTGTTTCTTCACTTAGACAAAGGAAAACCAGCCCTTATGTAAAATAAAAAAGAACACAAACAACAACAGATGATGAAAAGACAAATCTGTCAAAGCACATGACTGCCACAATCTGAAGCCGCCCTTCTGAGAGAGCAAAAATATGAGCAGATCCTCTGTGCTGATCTTCTTCAATAGCACAAATTTCTCTGTCTGCTCTTTAGCTGGGGGATAAAACAAGTCGAGAACTCCGGAGGAACCTGTTGCTGGGTTATAAGACCAAAAGAAGCCCAGAGGAAAAATGGTAATGGAAGTGAACGCAGCAGCGAAGGCCTGCCGGGGTGTAACCATAGCTGCTAAACTTGCATTCAGGCTTTTTCCAGAGCTGGGCTCAGGGTATGCAGACGACCTAGGGGCGAGATACTTAGGGAAGACTTTAAGCCTCTTTGTCAAGCTCCTTGGAGTTCATTTGACTGCTGCAAAGAGACTGAGGTATGCAGCTGTCTAGCAACAAGAACCCCCTCATACTACAGATACTGGCCTGTGGTTAGGAAGGGCGCTTATGAAAGTACAGGTGGGTTATACTATAAACTACTATGACTAAACATGTGGGTTTAAATTGGGTGAAAGTGGGACACAGATGAGTATCACACTGACACATTGTGTCCATTAATTGAGTCGCTTGAAATTTAAAAGCCTTGCAAACACAATCCTGAACAAAGCTTTATTAATACTTTAAATGGCATCGGCAAATAGTGATGATCATATCAAGCAGATAAAAAGAAATAATTAAGTTAAATTTAGGCTTATTAGTACATAGGTTTTTGAGTTTTACTTTCCCACACAGCTGTACTTACGTTTTAGCTACCTTTAAGCAGAGCTGCTCTTTTAAAGGAGTTAAAAAGAATTTGTGTAAGTTTCACTGTAAATATCTTTAAAACAGCTTATTTACTCAGCCAAAACATCTTTTGCTGAGCAGACTGACACTTCAGTAGTTCAGCACTGATGCATTTATAACCCTGTAGCTAATTTTCTTGAAAATACTTCGGGTCTGAAGTTCCTGTGCTGCTTGGTAGGTTCGACCTATCAAAGCACTATATTCAGGATGGCTTTTGTGGATACTCTGAAGCAACCAACATCCAGCTAAACGCAGACGCCAATGGCAGCTCCACTTGAGGTGAAAAAGTGTTCAAAATGAACCTGTTAAGTATGAACTATGAGAACGAGCAGAAGAGTACTGCAGTTTTATGTTTTGGCTAAAATTTTCTAAAACTCTCTAATGCATCTTCACGCCCCCTCCTCATTGGTCATTGAGGGCAAGTTACATGGCCTACATCATACAAAATCAAAATTTTTTACTTTTTAATTATGGTATAAGGCTTTTCCTATATCTAAATCGTGCACAAAGTACAGCTTTTAACTTGAATCCTGTATCTTTGAGAAATCGTCATTAGTTCTGTTGTCTCAGATCCAAGAAAAAATACCCCTCATTCATTTGTGCATCCCTTCTGTTCCATGAATAGAAACCTTTCTAGTCAGTGTGGTTCCTACCAGCTACGACTCCATCCCCTCTGTCTTCAATCAGATAAACAGATTGAGTTTATTTCTGAGGGATGAAAAAGCAAAATGGATCTATTTCTAAACAGCAGATGAGCCAAATATAAGGTCAGAATTGGGGAGGGTAAAGAGGATCCAGTAAATTTCAAAATAAGGAGTGATGCACGGACCGATCCAGTGGACTACTGCCTGGCAACCTTTTGTGATGAATGACAGAGCGTCAACCTGTCTTTATACATTTAGCTAATGTCTTTATCATAAAAATAATTACGTCTCAGAACTTCTTCAGCTTTCAGAAGTGGTGTGATATAACAACAAGTGTTTTTCTTTGGGGTTGGAAGGAAAAAAATATTTTTTTTTCCCTACAATGTGCATATTTGCATTATTTATATTTGCTTGTAGGTGATTTTGAAAGGATCAAAAAAGAACAGAATATGCAGTCTAGCCAGCCAGACTAAAGGGATGTGTATACCCCTGGAGCAGTGTGTCGCAGCTTGTTTCAGGTATGACACAGATATTTTATCACTTTTAAGTGTGGTCTGTGCTGTTATTCCACGCCACAATGCAAGAGGGACAATCACGAACTAGCAACGATTATGGGTGTCTTTGTGTCAGTTTGACGAGCTTGTTTGAAGTCTACAACTCCTCATTGCTGGACGACACACTGTTCACCCGTGTGTGTTCCCTACAGACTGGCCGTGGCGCTGTGTGTTTTGGCTTCAGGTGCAAATTAACAGACCGTCACACAGAGCTACAAACTAGCGTCCTGTACGGTGTCTGGGATAGTTTTCGAGATGTGCCAGTCGTTGTGGACGGCACCACAGCCGGAGTTAACCAATCAGATGCCTCCTTTCTCTCCTCCTACCTGCGGCACCATTTACAGTCACTTAAAATTTTGGGGACGTGCACCAAAATGTCTGCGGAGGGACACAAGGGAAATAACTGTTTCTATCGTAAACACTTTTTTCAACAGTCTGCTATAAGGACTTCTCTTTGAAAAAAAGGTTTTTGTCATATCATAGTTATATGATTGGTTCTAAACAGTTTATGCTGTGTCATCTTTGAAATGGAGCTCTACATATTCCTCTCACAGTCGGTCTGGCCTGCCATACTATAACATAGGACCTTTAATGCTACATTATCTTCTTTTAACTCCTCTTAGTTTGTAATACAGCAACCTTACAGAAACTTATTTTTCCCTCAGTTGATAAAACGAATTAAGTTTAGTGTTGTGAACCTGCACTAGGGATGCATGATTTAACCAGCCCCCTATCGGTATCGGCCTGTATCGGCCTTAAAACTGAATATCGGACATCGAAAAAAAATACTACCTCTTCTTCTTCCTCAAAAACTTCTTTTTTACAGACTTAAAAACTAAAGATGAGGGAAAAAATATTGATAAATTAAAATATCACAATATCTTCATATGCTGATATATTGCCATTTAAAAACACCATATCAATCTCTTTTACTAATGAAATATTGCTATATGTCATCGTTATGCTACGAATCCCCCGAAAATTCACGAAATTTTGCCATATTTTTTTATGTTGATATATTGACGCGACATCGATCTATTTTACTAACAAAATCTCACAAGAATTTGCAAAATATCATGAGAGTTTGTAACAGAACGATGAAATTTCATGAGATTTTAAAAGTAAAATAGATCGATACCGCATTTTTAAAAATCTATGATATCAGCATATGAAAACATATTTGAGTATATTATTTTTCAAAGTGTCAGAAATGGATAACAAAACTGCTATTTTCAATGACTACTTATTTTTGTCCAGCTTTAACATCAGTATCGATATCGGTTATATGCTATATGAGTTTTAAAATATCGGCATATCGGATATCGGCCAAAATCCCAATATCGTGCATCCCTAATCTCTATATCTATATCTATATATATATACAATCAAAGTATCCAAGTCAGTTTTTGCAAACAAATCAAGATTTACCAGTTGGAAACTAGCTAACTATTTCTGTTTACAAAGGGATTCAATTATTCTTTCTGGAATAAACCCTTTTATGGCCACCAAGGAGAATATTACACCCATCATTAGCTTTTTCACTGCACATTTAGCATGACAGCTGGGTTTAATTTCTGAAAGGAAAAAATATAGGTTACAAACAGTTATTGGTTTTCTTTTTTGTAATAAGAATTATAATAAGGAAAGTATTTATTGAACTATTGGGTAACCTGTATATTTAAGTACATTTCATTGCAAAAGCACTTCAGCTCACCTCTGTTTCCTTCCTGGTCTTGTGACATGTTCCGCAAACAGAGTATGAGACAGCAGACGACACAGTAAACCTATGTGCTGTCTTTCCTTGAGAGTTTTATCAGTGAAACTAACACCTTCTTTGGAATGCCACAAACCTGCCTGGAGACATGGGGCGGCTAGTTTTATGAGGCCAGTTCCCGCGCTGCTCCAAATGAGGCATGGTGAATTCTTCACTGCCAGTCAATCCCTGGGGAGGCAGTCAAGAAAACCCTATTATATTTGGGACCAGGCTGCGCTCAAACTGACAGCAACTGCTGCAACAGCAAAGCTCATAGAGAGAGGGAGAAAGGTATGCTTACTGTTTCTACATGACAACGGAGTAAATTGCAAAAGACTTGGTTTCATTTGATTTGGATGTTGTTCTCAGGAAGAAAAAAACAAAAAACATTGCCCTTAAAATGCAGCTAAATTGATCAGACTATCTCATTATGGTAATGACTCCGGATTTGAATGACTTGGTTGCAAATTATGAAAAAAATAAAATAAAAGAACATAAACTTGCAGCTAAATTTACGTGATTTTTAATTTGTGATTAGTTATTTAATGCACAGCACATTTAAACCTGAATGGACAAACTTCTACTAATAATTACAGGTTTTAAGCTATACACATCTATTCCGGGAGGCACACAAAAACCACAATTACATCATGGAGTAATTTTTCTAATAAGGTTTTACCACATCAACTCTCCCAAGTCCGTGAACTGTGCTTATTTAATTCAACAGGAGAAATGCAAAATGTACAGAGTGGAAAACATAGGAGGACGTGTGTAAAGCAGTGTTGGCTTCAATATCGGGAATCACATGAAAAAGGTCAAGTCTGAGTCTGCAGATCTCACATAATCACCTCTAACAAAATGCTGCTGCCCTGTTCTGCAGAAGCCTCCTGATGAGGTTGAGAGATAGAGAGATTGTGACAGATGGAGAGAAAAGAGAGGAAGATAGAAGACAAGAAAGGCTGGAATAAGATGAGACTGTGGCATTACCATTCCAAGCATCAACCCTATGGCAGATGGGCTGCTTGTCTTAAGCTGTGAAGGAGTAGCGAATGACCCAGCTCACCCTGAGCCTAATGAAAGGTTGACAGACTCACCTTGTTATGCCTGTGTCTATCTGCTGCAAAGATATCACTGGATTTAAGGGTCTGATAACATGGTAGCTTGCAAAGATAATGAAAATGGAACATTCTGCAGTATTTTGTGAATGCAAAACGCACAAAATAGCTATATGAACTTTGACTAGGCCATTCATTCATATAAACATGCTTTAATCTACACCATCCCACTGATGCTGTCTGTATGTTTTGAAGTTGTTATATTGCTGAATGCATGTGAAATGTCTGAGAAGCTGCACTCTGTTGCACTGGCAAACATGTCTGAGTGGCTACACCTGTGGTAACTCCTGGCTCTCCCACAGGGCAACTGCCAGATTCTTGAAAGCTGTTCATGTAAGTAGATCATCTAGCGATCTTTGTATACACCTCCTGATGTTGACCCGTCTCTTGTCTGTTTTCTTCTGCCTGCCTTGCCCTTGTTGGATACTGTCTTTTGCCTTTGCTTCCTGGACATTGACCTCCTGCCTCTCAAACAAGTCTGTTTGCCTCTGCACCTGTCTGGATTGCTCTATTAATTGTGTATGACCACAGCTTGGAACTCAGATCTGCCTCCTGTCTCTGTTCTTCTGGAAACCTCTGCCTGGTTCCTCCTGTTACTCATTCTCTCACCTGTATTTCAGAATTTGCCCTCTCGTCTAGTCCTTCTGGAAACCTCTGCCCTTTGGACGGTTTCCCTGTACATGACTCCTTAACTGACTACTACTACAGTAGAGCCACTTGGATCAATCATCAGAACCAGCACAAGCTCTTAGCTTCTGGGAAGGTTAATGGTTTTCATTCACTGCTCCTTAAAACAACACTGAGTTGTTCCGTTTCCAGTCAGTTTCTGTCCCTGCAACACCAATCTACCTTTAAATAAACATTTTAAACAATTAATACTGGTATCAGCTGAATTTCAGCTCTCCATATTCTCTCCAGGCATTGCAGTAGATATAATATAATATGTATACCCCCCATATGTGTTTTTCCAATAGTTTTAGTTTGGGGTACGGGTACTAGCTGTTTAAATGAAAATTATGTGTAGGCACATGCAAATGTATATATGTATGTTTATATTTATAGAAATGAATCTATTTACTCAATAAATGGACTTTGGGGTAGTATGGACGTATACATTTAGTAGAAACCAGGATGATTATTGGTGTTAATGACTTCAGAAAGGAGACAGTGATACGTCTTACTTCTTCATTCCTCTTTTCAGATATTAGCACTAAATTACACATTTAACAAAACTATATATGACATTAAATATTCATTCAATTGGCATGTGTGTTATTATTAATTTTACTGTATTGTCTGAAATAAAGCTTGTTTTCCATTCATAATCATCCTGCATTTCACTCCACCCATCTTCCTATCACCTTTGCTGAGCTTTTATGTTCCCACAGTATAATGCTACCACCGCCATCTGTCTTACAGTTCAAATGGTATAGAGAGTCTTAGTTAAATGCTGATTACTGACACATATAATTTTGCATATAAGGCAAAAGTTAAGTGTTTGGGTCTCATCTGACCAGAACAACATTCACCAATTTGCCATGTCCCACACATCTTCTGACAAACAGCAGGCAAGAGTTATTTTGCCTTTCTTTCAATGATAGTTTTCTTCTTGTTACTCTTCCATAAAGGCCAGAAATGGTGATTCCATGATTAATACTCTTTTCATCAACATCTCACCCTACATAAGTTTGTTTTAAAAAGCTCTACCTCTCCAGAGTTATCATAGTCATTTAAAGTGGTTTAGGTGACAACAGATGATTATACAACATTTTTTGGGGGTATCAAGGAAATGGATATGAAAACAAATTAATCGCACACTTTTGAGCAATTATTAGTAAAAACAAAAAACAACCTACATCTGACTTGACAATCAGTTCTTTAACATTAAAGCACTGAAGCTGCTGAAATTTGGCAGCATGAAATAGTTCAAAGTGTATAAGTTCTTTTGCAAGACAGTGTAGAACAAAATTTGCCTCTATTTACAAGAGTAAAGCTGTGAATAAAGTGTGATTTAAAAAAACAATAAAACTCTTAAATGAAACACACAAAACCAGTCCTTGTATAGATGATTTTCACAAAGCAAGGATAAGAGATTTATCCCAGCTGAATACAAAACAGGGTCTAAGAGCTAGAACATCAGACCACATTATATTTACTCAATAATTTAGGAGCAAAAAGCGGGTTTTAATCGAAAAGATTTGAGTTTATTTTGTCAAAAAATGGTTTTTGATAAGAATACGATTAACTGCAATTAATTAATAACAGGCCCTGTAATTAACCCTAATTAGAAAGTGTAATCAGTCTCTAAACTAGTAACTGTAATCTACAGGGTCTTTTTGGTTTCTATCCCCATTGGAACTGTTTACTGACCAATCCTGTATGGTAAAGAAATTACTTAAGTAAAAACTACCACAGTACACAGTAGGAAAGAAATGCAAAATAATGAATAAATAAATAAAAGAAATTGTAATCAACTCAACATAGGTATCTCAGAACTACATCAAATTAACACATAAACACAACACAGAACACTGTCAAACTACCATGTAAGTGGCTGACCAAAGTTAATGTAAGAGTGAAAAAAATCGTCCAGGTCACTAAGGAACACGCACACAAAAAAAAGCAATATCAGCAGAATATGAAGGTATCATTTGCTTCATGCAAGATCTAAAAAGACAAAACCTGGACAAGGATGGATGGATGGATGGATGGATGGATGGATGGATGGATGGATGGATGGATGGATGGATGGATGGATGGATGGTTGATGGATTGATGGTGGATGGATGGATGGTTGATGGATGGATGGATGGATGGATGATGGATGGATGGATGGATGATGGATGGATGGATGGATGGATGGATGGATGGTTGATGGGTTGATGGTGGATGGATGGTTGATGGATGGATGGATGGATGGATGGATGGATGGATGGATGGATGGATGGATGGATGGATGGATGGATGGATGGATGATGGATGGATGGTTGATGGATGGATGGATGATGGATGGTTGATGGATGGATGGTTGGATGATGGATGGATGGATGGATGGATGGATGGATGGTTGATGGATTGATGGTGGATGGATGGATGGTTGATGGATGGATGGATGGATGGATGGATGATGGATGGATGGATGGATGGATGATGGATGGATGGATGGATGGATGGTTGATGGGTTGATGGTGGATGGATGGTTGATGGATGGATGGATGGATGGATGGATGGATGGATGATGGATGGATGGTTGATGGATTGATGGTGGATGGATGGTTGATGGATGGATGGATGGTTGATGGATTGATGGATGGATGGTTGATGGATTGATGGATGATGGATGGTTGATGGATTGATGATGGATGGATGGATGGATGGTTGATGGATGGATGGTTGATGGATTGATGGATGATGGATGGTTGATGGATTGATGATGGATGGATGGATGGATGGATGGTTGATGGATTGATGGTGGATGGATGGTTGATGGATGGATGGATGGATGGTTGATGGATTGATGGATGATGGATGGTTGATGGATTGATGATGGATGGATGGATGGATGGATGGATGGATGGTTGATGGATGGATGGATGATTGATGATGGATGGATGGATGGTTGATGGATTGATGGTGGATGGATGGTTGATGGATGGATGGTTGACGGATGGATGGATGATGGATGGATGGATGAATGATGGATGGATGATGGATGGATGGTTGATGGATTGATGGTGGATGGATGGATGGATGGATGGATGATGGATGGATGGATGGATGATGGATGGTTGATGGATGGATGGTTGGATGATGGATGGATGGATGGATGATGGATGATGGATGGATGGATGGTTGATGGATGGATGGATGATGGATGGATGGATGGATGGTTGATGGATTGATGGTGGATGGATGGTTGATGGATGGATGGATGGATGGTTGATGGATTGATGGATGGTTGATGGATTGATGGATGATGGATGGTTGATGGATTGATGATGGATGGATGGATGGTTGATGGATGGATGGTTGATGGATTGATGGATGATGGATGGTTGATGGATTGATGATGGATGGATGGATGGATGGATGGATGGATGGTTGATGGATTGATGGTGGATGGATGGTTGATGGATGGATGGATGGATGGTTGATGGATTGATGGATGATGGATGGTTGATGGATTGATGATGCATGGATGGATGGATGGATGGATGGATGGATGGTTGATGGATGGATGGATGATTGATGATGGATGGATGGATGGTTGATGGATTGATGGTGGATGGATGGTTGATGGATGGATGGTTGACGGATGGATGGATGATGGATGGATGGATGAATGATGGATGGATGATGGATGGATGGTTGATGGATTGATGGTGGATGGATGGATGGATGGATGGATGATGGATGGATGGATGGATGGATGGATGGATGGATGATGGATGGATGATGGATGGATGGATGATTGATGATGGATGGATGGATGGTTGATGGATTGATGGTGGATGGATGGTTGATGGTGGATGGATGGTTGATGGATGGATGGATGGATGGATGGATAATGGATGGATGGATGGATGGATGGATAATGGATGGATGGATGGATGGATGGTTGATGGATTGATGGTGGATGGATGGATGGATGGATGGATGGATGGATGATGGATGGATGGATGGATGGATGGATAATGGATGGATGGATGGATGGATGGATGGTTGATGGTGGATGGATGGTTGATGGTGGATGGATGGTTGATGGTGGATGGATGGTTGATGGATGGATGGATGGATGGATAATGGATGGATGGATGGATGGATAATGGATGGATGGATGGATGGATGGTTGATGGATTGATGGTGGATTGATGGTGGATGGATGGTTGATGGATGGATGGATGGATGGTTGATGGATTGATGGATGATGGATGGTTGATGGATTGATGATGGATGGATGGATGGATGGATGGATGGATGGATGGTTGATGGATGGATGGATGATTGATGATGGATGGATGGATGGTTGATGGATTGATGGTGGATGGATGGTTGATGGATGGATGGTTGACGGATGGATGGATGATGGATGGATGGATGAATGATGGATGGATGATGGATGGATGGTTGATGGATTGATGGTGGATGGATGGATGGATGGATGGATGATGGATGGATGGATGGATGGATGGATGGATGGATGGATGGATGGATGGATGGATGATGGATGGATGATGGATGGATGGATGATTGATGATGGATGGATGGATGGTTGATGGATTGATGGTGGATGGATGGTTGATGGTGGATGGATGGTTGATGGATGGATGGATGGATGGATGGATGGATGGATGGATGGATAATGGATGGATGGATGGATGGATGGATAATGGATGGATGGATGGATGGATGGTTGATGGATTGATGGTGGATGGATGGATGGATGGATGGATGGATGGATGGATGGATGGATGGATGATGGATGGATGGATGGATGGATAATGGATGGATGGATGGATGGATGGATGGATGGTTGATGGTGGATGGATGGTTGATGGTGGATGGATGGTTGATGGTGGATGGATGGTTGATGGATGGATGGATGGATGGATAATGGATGGATGGATGGATGGATAATGGATGGATGGATGGATGGATGGTTGATGGATTGATGGTGGATGGATGGATGGATGGATGGATGGATGGATGGATGATGGATGGATGGATGGATGATGGATGGATGAATGATGGATGGATGATGGATGGATGGTTGATGGATTGATGGTGGATGGATGGATGGATGGATGGATGATGGATGGATGGATGGATGGATGGATGGATGGATGGATGGATGGATGATGGATGGATAATGGATGGATGGATGGATGGATGGATAATGGATGGATGGATGGATGGATGGTTGATGGATTGATGGTGGATGGATGGTTGATGGTGGATGGATGGTTGATGGATGGATGGATGGATGGATGGATGGATAATGGATGGATGGATGGATGGATGGATAATGGATGGATGGATGGATGGATGGTTGATGGATTGATGGTGGATGGATGGATGGATGGATGGATGGATGGATGGATGGATGGATGGATGGTTGATGGATGGATGGATGATTGATGATGGATGGATGGATGGATGGATGGATGGATGGTTGATGGTGGATGGATGGTTGATGGTGGATGGATGGTTGATGGTGGATGGATGGTTGATGGATGGATGGATGGATGGATAATGGATGGATGGATGGATGGATAATGGATGGATGGATGGATGGATGGTTGATGGATTGATGGTGGATGGATGGATGGATGGATGGATGATGGATGGATGGATGATGGATGGATGGATGGATGATGGATGGATGAATGATGGATGGATGATGGATGGATGGATGTCAAACAAGAAAAAAGAGGATGTTTGTGTCAATTTATAAGTTAAAGTACAGGTTCTCAAGGCTGATCATACTGGAAGCCCTTCATTAACACTGAATTAAAGGAATTCTGCAAATAAGAGAAGGCCAAATCTTTTCACAGTGGTGTAAAAGACAGTTATTACAAACACTTTTGTTGCTTTTAAAAGAAGTTATTAATTGAAGTTTTGCCATAAAGCCAGTTTTGTTTGGAAAGTTTTTTTTCCTAAGCCAATTAAAGAACAATAATAATAATATAAAACTATATTTACTTACTTTTATTATATTAGTCTGATGATAAAACTTGTTTCTTGAACTCCTCAATGTTATGAAAAGTAAAAGCAAAAGAAATCTCTTTCCCAGCACTATTACATAAACACTTGAGATAAATTAGCCCTTTTGGATGTGTTACTACGCTGAAATGCACAAGCTGTTTAGGTTTTAAATCAACTATACTGTTCTCAAAACAGGAAATGCAAAACTTAAATCATTTTATGTCAAAAATAATGATAAAGTTTGCCAGACATGAAGACGAGTGACTCTTTCTTCCGTAACCAATTAGTTCTTCAGTGCCATATGGGTGCCTTTACAGTGTCAATCAGCAGGCAGTAAACATTGTCTTTCAGCAGCAGTCTACCTCGAGGGGACTGTCTTTAAACAACAAAGTCAGCTCTTTGATACCTCCCCTCCTCACCTTTCAGCACAGACATCCCCAGACGGAAAAGCTCACCTTCCCATAAAACACAACCACAAAACACTAATACACCCTCTTTCGATTTTACGGCCTCTCTTCACACAATTACCCCTGATCACACAATCAGCATTTGCTTTTAACACCAAAACGGTTGTTTTATGTATGTACATGAGGGCTGCATGCATGCAGGGATGTAGGGGAGAGAAAGGGGAGCTAAAGGTCTGGGACATGGGTTGTTTGAGTGTGTATGCAGCAACAATAACATCATTTTGACGTAGATGGTCAAGCGCACACAAATGATATGGTACACAGACGGGGGAAGCTGAGGAGACAGATGCACGCAGAAGCCACAAAAAAAAGCAGATCTTCACCCTCCACCCGCTGTCTCTCTGCAGCATTTCTCTCCTTGCCCTTAGCTGTTTTCGCAGATTCCAGATGACATCCTGACAGGAGGGCTGAGTGACTCGAGGTGAGGCTGTGTGATGACAGACCAGGGCCTTTATCAGTGACCAGCACACTGCCAGCTTGCTGTTTGAAGATTAACTGGCAGATTGAAACCCAAAACTGCTGCCATCCTGCTTGACTCACACCCTCTTTACATACTTCTTTTTCTTTTTTCCCCCTTTAACCCCTCGCTCGCTGGCTGCAAGAGCTTGCTGGGTTTAATGTAATTGGCCTATTTCCTGCATATGAAGTTCCACGTTTGTCGTAATTGACTAGGTCTTTTATTGGCTGCGAGACAGGTTAAATGGGAACCAAATGGAGAGGCAACACATGAAGCCCAGCTCTACTCTATTTGGTGCTCATCAAATCAACCAACCTGGCTAGAGCACTGCAAAGTGCTGAGAATGGGGCTGCAGTGATTAGCAGCTGCGTAAGGATTAGCATGTTAGTATGCGATTGGCATATGTGAGTCAATGTTGGCAGAGAAGCATGCTGTAAGTCAGCTTTACAATATGGCATTTGTTAAGAATAGAGAAAGGCTTTCTGAGAAAAACATAATCCTGATATGTTAAGCATGTTTGTATCTGCATTATATCCTGGACATGTTTTTGGACTCTCAGGGATTTCTTCTATTTCTGCTTTCTTGATATTCCTTTTGTATTTGGATCATTAATCAAATGTTAAAAGTACACTGGAAACACAATCTAGAAATAAGTAAAAGTTTCTTAAATTAAGTGTATTTACCCTTAATTTGAGTAGGTATATGAGATAGTTTGCCAATGGAATGGAAATTTCTACTCTTAAAATAAGATAATTAGATAATATGCACTTGAAATAAGACAATGCAATTGTGTTTTATTATTTTAAGTGTAAATTGTCTCATTCCATTGGCAAGATGTCACCTTTACTTCCTTAATTCAAGAACAAATGCAGTTGTTTTAAGAAAAAAACGACTTATCTAGATTTCGATTTTTTTCCAGTGTAAAGTTAACACATGTAACGAGGGAGTATTAGGGCCTGGCTAGAGATTTCTTTTTTTTTTTTATTCTGAGAATAAAGTTGCAATATTACGAGAATAAAGTTGTAATAGTCGTTTCAGAAAGAAAGCTTTGAGCTCCGACCAGCATGTGACAGCTGACCAGCGCCACCAAAGAGCAGCTTGAGTCCACTTTGACCTGCTGCCCAGTTTGATGCTGGTGTGCTTAAAGATTTCCTTATTTGTGAAACCAAAACCAAAGTATAACTTCACATGATGCTCGACATTGCTCTTCTTAGGGAAGACAGTATCTTCGTAATTTATGACTGTTTGTGTTGTGACTTTATTGTCGTAATTTTATGACTTTATTCTTATGATTTTATGACTTTATTCTTGTAATTTTGTGACTTTATTCTTTTGATTTTACGAGTTTATTCTCGTAATTTTATTACTTTATTCTCATAATGTTTATCATAATGGTTTCACTTTATTCTCGTTATGTTACGATTTTATTTTTGTAATCTTACGACTATTCTCGTAATGTTAAAACTTTATTCTTGTAATTTTATGACTTTTTTCTCGTAATTTTATGACTATATTCTCATAATGTTACGACTTTATTCTCATTAGAAACACAAAATTCTCTAGCCTGGCCCTAATACTCTGTTGTACACATATACATACATATACAAATACATTTTTCTAACAAGAAGTGAAATTATTAACAGAAACCAACTCTTCAAACCACCTTTTTTATGTAGATAGAGAAATGTGTATACTGTCTATAGTTATGTGGGTGTGTATGTATATGCATGTATGTGTGCATGTGTTTGAGATACGGGTGTATGTGTATGTATGTATGTGTGTAAATATATATGTATAAGTATGTATGTGTATGTATATATGTATGTATCTGTATGTATGTATGTGTTTGTGTGTATATATATAGACAGTGTTGGGAAAGTTCTCTTTCTACGTGAACTAGTTCAAAGTTCAGTTCACACATTTTAAAATGAGCTAGTTCAGTTCATAGTTCATAATTCAAAATTTTGAACTAAGTTCACAGTTCCAAAAAATGAACTAGTTCATAGTTCTTTTTTTTTTCATGTATTGCTCAATTACACCATAGCCTACTGTAGAACCACAGACAGCAATTATTTTATCAGTTGTAACTCTGAAACTGTGCGTCAGATTTCATCTTCATATCCAGTTTTGAATCCTTATCCAACCAGGGTTTACATTAGCATTGAGGGGACAGCATTTCCCCATTGTTACTTTAACGCTTTGTTGCTGTCCATTCACTTCACACTAGTAGCAGCTGCAGCTTTCACCCCTACAGTATATTCTCAAAAACATCAGGAAAAATGTGCTGCTTGAATGGTCTTTTTTATGAGGAATTATTAAAAGAAAAACAGGAAAGTAGTCTTTAAGGTGCAAATGTTTTTTTAAATTTTTTTATTTTTTTAATTTGAAATTCCATTTCAGTACATATGCCGTTTCAGATTTGCTTTAGATGTTACTGAAGTGCGGATTTTTTTACTGAAAGCCGGCAGGCAAAGTTTGCAGAGAAATGTAAGATTGTTGCCATCATCCTCACCGACCACCTGGTCATAAAACTGTTTTAAGTGATCATACTGCTGCTTTGTCGCCTCCACGGTCGCCGCCATGCTGCTGTGGCTTCCACGCGGCATTTTGTTTTGATGACGCACGCGGCTGTAGGCTACGACACTGGTAGCTGGTGTTGCCAGATTGGGTGTTTTTCCCGCTACATATTAAGGCCTGTTTAAGGTGTGATTTAGCCGGGGTTTCGCCTGGAGGGCTCTATAGAAATCTGGCAACCTATTGAACGGAGTTGAACTGAGAGAGCGTGCTGTTCACAGACACCAGAATGAACGAGTTCACAATAACGTTCATCAGGCAGTTCACGTTCGCCCAAAATAAGAACGAGTTCATGAACTTTCGTTCAATGAACGCGTTCAGGCACAACACTGTATATAGATATGTAAGTATGCTTAAACATAGGTAGATGTTAATATAGAACAGGGGTAGGATTTAATAAGTTTTATTACTTCTTCCTACTCCTTTTCGAACATGATGGTATGTACATATGTTTTTTTTGTTTTTTTTCTTCTTTGTTGTTTTGTTTGTTTTGTTATGACTTTATTAATTTACTTATATTTGCTTTTTATTAAGTGTTCAATATAAATGACCAATAAAACAAAAAAAACAAAAAAAATTTTTAGAGTATGAATGCACTGTTTAAAATCACACTACTGCATCTCAGTCTGATTTATTCCTGAACTTTGACTAAGCCACTCCACAATGGTCACAAAACTGATAAACATTTTCTTTTTTCATTTTCTGGTTAAAAATGATCAATCTTAATTTCTTTCATCTGATGTCACACAGTAGATGGAGGGAAGGAAAGGAAACTGGCTGATTTTTCATGTGAAAATATGTCTGTTTTATGCTGTTGATGATTGCTCCCATTATTCTAACAAAAAAAAGATTATTATGGACTGCCAAAGGCTTTATCAGTGGTGGGGAGGACTCCAACTTTTTGTTGTAAGGTTGTTGTTAAATACTTGTTTATTTTGTAATGACTGTTATGCTATGCATATGTCTCAGGCTGACGCTACCACCACCACATTGTAAGGCTATCACTGACACAAGAAAGGACATCCTCTTGATAACCAGATCTGAATTTCCAAATTGTTCTTTTTGACATTCCATATAACATGTACCCATAAAGATTATCAAGATTGTAAATGTAAGTAGGACTTTTTTTTGTTTATAGTCAGTCATGCTTTTGACATTGGAAAATAATTTGATAGAGCTGGGGCTTTTTTCAGTGTTCAGTCCTATTTCTCACCTATAAGCAATAGGTTTAGCTTTTACTGTGACTCAAGGTTAAGTTATGCCAGATGCATGAACAATCCATGCAGGAAATCCATGCAGGGGGTATGTACAAGACAAACCACATGCTGTCAACAGTGAACTACACAAGGAACTGACTAGAGACTGACATTTTTTCGGGAATCCCACGGGTCACGGGATTCCCGTGGGATGGGAGTCAGTATTAGTAACGATCACGTGATTGGGACGGTACAGGATTAAACATTAACGGGAGCAGACGGGAGCGGGAGCAAACCAATAATAACAAAAAATAAACTACGATCGATGCCAAAAAATAGAATAAAATAGAAAGAAAAAAATCCAGTACTGGCGCCGCCATTTTGTAGTTTTTTTCCTTGAAGCCTACACTATAATGCGAGTCAAAATAACTACACGACCCAAAAACCAACAGTGCTTCCGCTCTGAGTTTTTCACCTGCGCTCAAAAACTACAAGAATGGGAGTGGCGCAGGAGCGGGAGTCATTCTGAATGGGAGCGGGATGGGAGTGGGAGTAATTTCACCAGGAGTGGGACGGGACAGGATTTAGATTTCTACTCTGGCCCGGGATCGGGACGGGACACAATTTTTTTCTGTGGGAGTGGGACGGGACAGGAGTGAAAAATCCACTCCCGTGTCAGTCTCTAGTGCTGACCAAGAACAACAGCCATTTCTTTCTAGGAATCTTTTTCACAATCTGTTGATAGTGGTGATATTTATGAGTTAAATTACAGGATGGCTCTATACGTTTACATTTGTGAACCCTCACCAGTATGAGCTGTTGCTTGCTTGCAAAGGTAACACACATATGGGGAGTGGTCTAGCGGTTAGAGCACTGCACTTGTTCTCTGAGAAGTACCTGGTTCGATCCCCACAGCCTCCACTCTGGGTTCCTGATCAAGACCCTTAACCCCACATTGCTCCCAGAGCACCACACAAGGCAGCACACTGCTCCCTAAGGAAATGGGTGAAATGCAGAAGTGAATTTCTCCATGGTGAGATTAATAAAGTTCAATTATTAATATTATCATATTTAGAAAAGGTACGGAAATTCTGTCCACATGGATGCAGCAGGGAGGGATATGTAAGGCAAAAAAAATACTTAATTTAGCGGTGGGGACCTAGATGGCGTGTCAAACATAAATCACACTAAACTGGATGTGCTCTCTTTCATTCATTTGGCTCAGAGCTCATCTGCTTAACTGTGACTTTCCTAGACAGAGCCACCTATGGAGCTAGTTTACCGTTACCTTTTTTAACATAGAAGGTAATTATGGATCAGTTCTTCTATGTGCCTTTCCTTTGTCTGCATCTGTCTTCTGCCCCCAGTCGGCCTCGCCAGAAGGCCTCTTCACTGTTGCTGCATTCTGAGAGATTGGTGTCGAGCCAACGACCCAATGCAAGTTAACAACTACTGTCGCCACATGCTCATCCTGGAGCAGCGAATCGTGCAAAGTCAATGATGACGCAATCAGATGGCTCAACTGAGATAAAAAAAAAAAAAAAAAAAAAACTTTTAACCAATCTGTCCAGATGATCAGACTGAATTAATGTGCCTTGAGATGACAGGGGCTGTGAGTTAGCAGTACGTAAAATAACTGAACTGAATGGAAATCAGTTATTGATGCTGTTCTACTATGTGTTTCTGTTTTAGATCTTTCAACTGTTTTCCCCTCAATAATAAAAAATATGACCTGAAGGCTGCTATTGTATTTATCTATTTCTATCTAAAATGTAAAAGTAAGATTAAGAGAATAAAAAAATGAGAGATCTGTAAAGGGAGGAAAAATACACTTAACTTCATCCTTTGGACTTATTTGCTTAAACTGATTTGATGCTCCAAACCCTCCTATCTATGCAACGAACTCTTGGTGCAGATGAGGCCTGTAGATAACCTCATTCACTTTGTTTCATCAAAACATCTCCTGCCAAAGTAAATGACATTCAACAAAGCTTTTTCTCTGCTCTTTGATGTTTGTCAGAGTAAATGGACTATCAATGTAGAGTATAAACACTCCTCTATGCTAATGTTCCGCTGGGGTCTTTGATGGCACCAGTACTATATGTGAAGTGTGTTTTGAAAAATTGCATAGGTAAGCCATCATAACTGCGAGAATGGGAGAATATTCACACACTGTATCTCTTCTGCCGGAGGAGGGTTTGAGGCGGGTCCCAGAATTGGCAGATGTTGATCCACAGATGAGGAAATTGAAGCATAATTGAGGTGTGTTTTAAGTGAATTACAACAGACAGGACAAGAACTCCAAACAATGCTGTCCATGGCGGGGGTCCAGTTCACTGCCGGGTGACATCAGTTGGCGTCGTTTCAGCAGTCCATTTATTTTATATTGTGCTCATTGTCCTGCAACATTCACTCAATCAAGTAGGTCTTTTTTGTGCTAGTAGTTCAGGCAGTCCAGGTGCAGTGTGCTACTGAAGGCTTCCTGTATCCAAAGAAGTCTTTTCAATATCTCTCCTGCCGCGGGTATTGTCATATCCCACAGGGCGTTTGAAAAGAGGCAGCAGCCCTGCATAAATGTCAGAGAGGTGACTTGTTTTTAACTCTTAGCAGGCACCAAATGTGTTGTCTGGCTTTGTGTGTTGGGGTAGGGTGGGGGCTGGGTACATTTGAGTGTGTGTCTGCATGAGCATAAACACAGAGTTGCCTTCAAAAGCATCTCCTACTTTCCCTCTTTTGCAAGGTAGGATTTACAGCATGGCGCCCCCTGTTGATAAAGTTGTTTTGATGAGAAATTTGGGATTTAAACCAGACATACACTGTATGATTTTTTTTAGCAATTTTTGGGTTGATTTTCCAGTTGTGTGAGAATTTTTCAATTGGGGCAACTTTCAGCCTGATCTTGTGTCGTGAATTGTGTAGTGTACAGGGGGGAACGAGGTGCGATCAGCCCCTCACGGCCTCCCGATCAGGAATTGGAAGGTCGGGAGAAAATCAAACATGTTTGTAATTCAGTCAGCCGTCATGGGCAAATCGCTCAGTGGGCATGCGCAAAAAAGGATTCTTTTTCTTCCTCCTCACAGACAAAAACACAGAAGCATGGTGGAGGTTGCGAGTAAATTGGAGTTCTTTCTGTAAAAATGAAAGGTCATAGTGGCCACATTTGCTCAGCCATGTCTTTGTCCAAATACGTCATTACCTTTTCTGTTTAGGGCGTTCAGCACGTTTCACACCAGTGAGCATGATTTTCCTGTTCTACTTGTTTGGCTTAAAAAAAACGCCATCTCACTGCGAAGCTGAGTCTGATGTGGTTTTTAGATGTACAGTGTGAGCAGGTAGATCGCATCAGAGCGTCAGACCCAACAGTGTGAGAACATACATCGTGAGATGTGATCTTTTAAACCCTGCTGTTTCGTCATACAGTGTGAACTGTGGCTGCGTGCAACGATTGAAAATGTCGCACAGTGTGTACCCAGCTTTAGGTGAGGCAGAGATCCGTTCCCTAAGGTCGGCAGTTAAAGAGAATAATCCCAGGGCAGGTCACATGTGGAGCAGGCAGGCCAAAGCATTAGCTGATAATTTGGTGTTAATAATGCTATCCATGAATTTTCATTTACAAGTTGCGAGGAAAACTGCAAAACAAGTGCCAACCTGGGACTAAATCGACCAAATGGATTCTCACAGTGGCTTTAAGTTGGCTCACACAGTGTTTGTGGAGATTTTTACACCTTACAGCGCAGTTTTCCACTTTTAAGTTCAAAGACAATTTATTTTTTTTTGTTGTTAGAGGTACAGCCGTGTCCCTCACAATGAAAGCCTTATTAGGTGTCTGCTTGCTTTAGCAGAGCAGCAGGACGATGAAACAAACTGATTACTATAACATGAGGGAGAAGACAAACAGAGTCCAGGCCAAAGAGGAAGCCCCAGAAGACAAGCTGTGTCGAGTTCAGTTAGAGGATCCGAAGAGTTTAGAGGGCAGAGCTGACAAAGTCCTATTTGTGCCCCATATTTCAGCCCACCTCTCCCACATGTGCTCCCTGATGATGGCTCTCAGCACCATGTTTACACATGTTCAAACTTTCCCACACAGACCTCTGAGGGAGAGGTGTCTCTGTGTTTTACATGTGGGTTAAATGTAACTCACAAAAACCATCAGCCGACTTTGCTCCATGTGTAAGGTAATTCTCCCTCTGCAGCCCAACGGACAATACATGTAAGCATAGAAAGAGAGGGAAAAAAAATAAATCACACCAACCATCCTGGCTTTTCCTTCCCCTGTCTCCCACAGAATGCATTGCTGTTGGACACACCGAGCTGTACCCTGTGGTGAATGTCTCACATGCACCATCCAGTTAGCAGGGTATTTTTGTCTGTGTGAGTGGGCAGCGGTGTCACTCAGCGCGCTCCGAGCGCAGCAGAGGGAGAGCTGTGAAAGCCAGTCACTAACAAGCAGAGATTCCCTCCCTGCATCCCACAGCCAGATGGCTAATCTCAGCAGAAAAAAGAAAGCATACTTTATAATCATATCTGAAAATAAATAATTTAATAAATAAATACGGCAGCGCCATAACAATTTTAATGTCTTGTGGTCACAGGCTTCTTGCAAGGAGGCGACAACATCATAAAACAAAATCTTCTCTTGTCAAAATGGGCTCATAATTAGAGGCACGGGAGTGGTTTCGGTTGGGTTGCAAAGCAGACAGCATTGCTCCAGGCTGGCCCTGCAAATTGGAATCATTTGTGTTTTTCGGGGATGTTGTTGGGTCAGTGTGCAGTCAATAATGGGTGAGAGGAAAAGAGAGACATTCTTATTTATTTATTATCTGTCGTCTTGTAAGAATGGGGAAGTATCCAAGGCCCCTTTCCGGCCTTTAAAAAAAAAGCCACCAGAAAAACAAAAAACAAAACTTAAACAGTCTCCTTATGACTAGCTCTGCCTGTGGCCGGGATGATGACAGGCTTGATTCCTGCTGGTGCCGTGCCAGTGAATTGCCCGAGGATGCCTGCAGGTATCTGAGCCTGCGCATCCATTAGCTACCTGTGTAGACCGCTCCTCAGAGATATGCAGAGACTGATGTTTGCTGTCCCTTCTTACAAAGATTCCTCATCCACACACATACGCTCACTCATATATACACAACTGAAAACAACCATCTGGCCAAGACTTGAAAACCACACTGTTGCGGCCTGTGAACTCTCCCTGTCACTTGGCCTCATCAGATGATGCTGTCAGCACAACTGGCTTTCCCTTATTCCTCTCCTTCAGGGGAAAGAACAAACCAGTGCATGTTATTAGGCTCTGGGCTTTATAGACTAACACTGACTAGAGAAAAGAAAGGCATCTGTATCCTGTAATAAATGTCAGGGTAAAAATCAGCACTGAAGAAATTTATGACACTGTGTTTGTTTTGTTAGGAAATGCCGTAAATAACATAAGGGTGCTGAAAGATGATGATAGAGCTCATTATTTGTGCAGCTTTTAATCATATCAAACATAAAAGTAACATATTTTGCCCATTAAAGACATTTACTCTAAGATAATAATTTTTGTTAGAATCCTTTTACACTACTACAGAACTAATGTTTCATATATATATATATATATATATATATATATATATATATTTATATATATTAGTGAATGTTAGGAATTTTTCTCTCATTAGAGATTCTCCTAAAGCCGGGCTTACACTGTATGTTTTTTTTCCCTTTTCAGGCCAATTCTCCAGTCGTGCAAGAATTTTTCGATTGGGCCAACTTTCTACTTGATTGCGCGTCATGCAGTGTACAAGGGGGGGTAACGAGGGGCGATCAGCTGCTCACGACCACCTCCCGATCAGGAATCATGAGGTCGGGAGAAAATCGAACATGTTTGAAATTCAGTCGGCCATCGTGGGCAAATTGCTCAGTGGGCACGTGCAAACAACGGTGATTCTTCTTCTTCTTCCTCTCAGACGAAAACACAAAAGTATGGCGGGGGTGCGAGTGAAATGGAGTTATTTTTGTAAAAATTGACAGACCGTGGTTCACACATGTCTTTGTCCAAATACCTTATCGCCTTTTCTTTTTAGGGCTTTCGGGACACAAAATTGCTCTAGCTACATGCAACAATTGAAGACATTATACAATGTATGCCCCGCTTAAGTCTGTTTGGTGGATGAACACAAAGCTGATGATGATTTTAAAGTGGAAAAAATAAGATGCACTTAGAAAACAGTAAAGTGTGGTGTTTATTTGCATTTAGTCCCCTTCAATCTAAATTCAGGTAATTAACTGGCCTCAGAAGTCCCCTAGGCAGTGAACAGAAACTCTGCATGTAATTTATCTCCAAATGAATCCAGCCGTTCTTTTTCTGCCCTCAGACATTAGTAAAATATATAAGCATAGTGAAGAATATGGAGTCAATTTTGTCCCATTATTCTTTGCTACCCACTGCTCAGTGGAGCAGTGGGTAGCACTGCTGCCTTGCAGCAAGAAGGTTCTGGGTTCATTTCTAGGGTCTTTCTGCATGGAGTTTGCATGTTCTCCCTGAGCATGCGTGGGTTCTCTCCAGGTACTCCAGCTTTCTCCCACAGTCCAAAAACATGACTGTTAGGTTAATTGGTTTCTCTAAATTGTCCTTAGGTGTGAGTGTGTGCATGAAAGGTTGTTTGTCTGTGTGTCTCTGTGTTGCCCTGCGATGGACTGGCGACCTGTCCAGGGTGGACCCTGCCTGTCGCCCATTGACTGCTACAGATAGGCACCAGCACCCCTCGCGACCCCACTCGGGACAAGTGTGTAAGAAAATGGATGGATGGACATTCCTTATAGAATTTCAAATGAAATGCTATACAGAAAAACTTCAGCACAAGTTACCGTTTTTGATCACTTGCATACCTCTTACAAATGGAGCACCCCCCTATCCGCCAGTTCTGTCTAGAAGATTCATAACCAGGTATTCAGCAAAGATATTACTACATGGCAAAACATTTTACTTTGGCATTGACAAATTAGATGAGCCCTTTGATAATATCTTAACTACTGTAAAATTAAGCTGAAAAAAAATCAACAAGTAAAAAATTTCACAAGCTAAGATGAAAAGTAAAAAATGTAGGTGCCTGTATGTTGTTTAAAATGGGTTTCTTTCACTTATTTTATGAATTTCTCATCAAAGCACTTTTGTTTTTGTTATTTTTAACATATAAAGGCAAGTGGCTGTTTCTGGTTATTACGCTGACCTTTGCCATCAAAATACACATTTTAAAAAGTTAGAAAAGTAATAAGGTATTTTCCTGTCCTCCAATAACACTTGTCTTGATTTTCTAAATATTTCACTAAGTGACATAGAGGGTTAACCACAAGAAGGTGTTGAGAGTAACTTAACTATTTTCTCAGATTCAAATAAAAATGCTTTTACTAACCAATAGAAAGGCGTCTTCTCACTCCAAAAGGAAGCCCAACCCCAGAAGTGTATAAATCTATTTATTGTCCAACAATGGGGAAATTCACTCTGCATTTTGACCCATCCTCTTGGAGAGCAGTGGGCTGCCATTGTGTGACGCCCGGGGAGCAGTGTGGGGTTAGGGGTCTTGCTCAGGAGCCCAGAGTGGAGGTTGTGGGGATCGAACCAGGTACTTGGCCCCCTCTCAGAGGCCAAAACTTAGCCTTGTGAGACCATCCTGATCTCGCGAGTTTTCAAGATTTCACTCTCCGTTGAAGAAAATTTGGAGCCGTTCACCAAACAAACGTCCAATCAGCGTTGGCTTTGAGGCGGGTTGAGGTGTGACGCAACGAGAAGCGTGACAGTTCAGTCTAAAGAACATGGCGGCTTCAGTCGATGAAACTAGCGTTAACGTGGCTATCCAGCAAGTTTTATCGGAATTTCTTCACTGAAAGAAGAGCAAAACACTGCTCTGGAGGCTTTTCTCAGAGGAAAAGATGTTTTTGCTCTTCTCCCGACTGGTTTCGGCAAGAGTAGCCTGGCTTGTGGTTGTGTTTTCGTCGTCGCTGTTAGTACGTCATATGCTTCGTTGATCTGATTGGTTTATTTGGCCCGTCTATCACCAACATAGGCCAATCAGCTAACCAGTATTTTCGCCCCTTCCCAAAATTACTTCAACGGAAGGTTTCCAGATGGATATGCGGAGCAAATCCATCTGGCGGAGTCAGGTTAGCCAAAACTCCCCCAGGAGTGAGGAAGGTGTGGTTGGTAAGATGAAAACATAAAATCTTAGGAAACATCAAAATTACTCTCAAAACCTCTAATGATTAAAACGTTTTTGAACATTTAATTTCTGAACTGCATTTTTTTTTACAAAGTTTCCATTTACATAATGTTTTGTTTGCTTTTAATAATAATAATGGAAAAAAAGTCACATAGTACCTCTAGAAATGGACAAAGCTGATTGAGACACTGTAGGCAAATGCGATCCACATATGTTTTTTATGCCCTCATGCGATTTGTTTTTATGGCAGTCAGAACGGCCCAATTCTGATCTGTTCACCCACCAAAAATCTGACTGGTGCCACTTCTATACTGTATGTGGTACTAAATCAGATACATATATGATAGTTTTGAAAGCATCTGCAGTCTGAAAGGCCATGTTACATTTCATCCAATTCTCACTTTATCATCCAGGCTCATTCATACAGGATACTCTTTTTAACCTTTTGTTGCTCTTGTTATGATGTGATCATAATACTGTCAACAACTTCCAATAACACAGAGATGTCTACATACGTTATTACTTTGTAAATAGTGCCCTGCTGTCCTTCTGTATATAATGGTCACATTCGGGCTGTAAAACCTTCAGACTGGTGTTTAATTATGGGAGTCTGAGTGACCATGCAGAAAATATCCGATTTCATCAAGAAATCAGATTTTAGCATTGAGCGCTGCAGTATGAATGTAGCCTTCATCTAATATCTGTAACTGCAGCAGAAGCAGTTTTACAAAGTTCTCAGTCCAGGAATACTGGTTAGAAAAATTCATGCTAGACTTTTAAAGTTTTATCTGTAAAATCATTTTAAATTAAGGTGTAAGGATATGAAAACTTCTTCCCTGCCATGGTAATGCATAGGGTTATCTATAACCTTATGCATTACCACTGCACACAAACATACAACAGCTGTGGATAATTTACATTTATTCACACCATGCAGAGCTTAATCCTTATTATTTATACTGAAAATTAAATCAGACATCTGTTTGGTTGTTTTTTTTTTTCAAAAAATAATGGAAGAAGAACAGCTGTTTGATCCACAGAAACTAATGATGTCATGGCCAGATTCATCAGCAGGAAATGCAACACTGAGCGCTGTCACTCAGCAACAGAGAGTTGGCAGGAGCAAGGTGTCTGTTCGGAAAAGTCACCTGCCAATCATTTCGGAGAGAAGTGCGGAGGCAGGTGGGCTGGCCAATGAGATCAGGTCCCAAAGCAGCAGGCCCCAGGAACATGAAGTGAACCACCATCTGGAGTGTAGATGAGCTGTAATGGGCAAGTGAGAGAAAGAGATGACATGCTGTAGAGACGCTGGTGGAGGTTGCTGCTGGATATAACGGGGGCGCTTGGACCCATGTTGCCACACCATGCGGTTGATTCTTGCACCTTCTTCTGGCTGTGCTTTGGAGCCCAGTCTTCTTGAACTGGAAAGGAGGATAATATCGAAGGTGATTGGTGTAACACTGTATATATTGATCAATCCAGAGTTTTCTATCTTAACTTTCACTGCATCACTTTATTAGTCTACAATTTGCTAACTCAGAAAAATCACTTGAAATTGAATGTAGATTAAACAAATTTGAAACTGAGTGCTGCACACCTGAAGAGGGGAGAAGAGGAGAAAAATCTGAAAATTGACTGTAGAAATTAACTTTCTGTCTGTGTAGCCTCTATTTATTTAATAAAGATCTATAAGCCTTTCAATAACAGTGAAATATTGTGATGGCCATGCAAAGATTTAAAATCAAAGGCTGTTAGTCTTAGCTGTTAGTCCGTTTGCATGCTTATGTATTTGTGTTGACCTGTGATGGACTGGCGACATGTCCAGGGTTTGCTCTGTCTCTTACCCAAAATGGGCATCAGTCCCCTGTGAGCCCGATAGACATATACTAAATGAGTGGATGGATGGTTTGTAATCATTAATGTAGTGTAGTTTTTAAAGCATTCTTTAACGCATCTGCTATTTGTTCCTTAATAACAGATTTGTCTCTAAAAGTCATTTCGAAGTAATGCTGAACATGTGGTGCAAAGGAGCGAAGTTAAATCCAGCAGTAATTTTTTAGTTTTGATGGACAACATTAGTAAAGGATATAACCATCATGAAGACAGGATAAACAGTCAGCCTGCAGCTAATGCCGAATTTGCTCAGAAGCAGAGAAAAAAATAGTCACGGCCGAGGCATTTTTTACAGCTAAACATGTAGGAAAAAAGGGGATTTTGTTCATTGATTATTGAGCATTAAGCTCACAAACAACTGACGCTGATCAAAGCCCAGGGTACATGAAAGGTTGAGGCAGGAACAGGAACTGCAACTACTTCCTCTGGTATCCCCTGCAGGAAGTGATTGCATGGTTCAGGTGTGTTGGACCAAGGATGAAACAAAAATTTGCAGGATACCGGCCCTTAGTAACTGGCTTTGCCCACCCCTACCCTAACCCGTAAACCTAAATAGTCACTAGTATACATCTTACCATACAGGCATCAAGGTACTAGGGGTGTGAATAATAATCGTTTTGTATCGATGCATCGATCCAAAAGCCGACGATCCGATGCATCGACACATCCGCAAGAGAATCGATTCATGTTTTTTTTTTCCTCTGGTCTATTTTTATCCATTTGCTCGTGGGTGTAATTCTCCCTCCCGTGCTGCGGTGGCGCTAAACCTATTTTGCCCTCCTACCTCGCTTCCTGGTTATACTCTTACAGCAGTGTGTTGCAGTAAGCTTGTCACAGACATTTTTTAATTATGCTCAATATTGAAGCGTGGTCTGAGCTACACGCTGTGGGTCTAGATACGGCCGAGGCGGCGAGGAAGTGGGGGCGAGTTTAGTCCAACGACAGAGGGACATGAGGGCCAAAAAGAGCGGAGATCCAGGTGGAAAAAGGGCCCCAGCGTTCTCGCGCACCTCGCTCTTCTAGCGGGTCAAACTTCACGAGTTGTTTTCCGCAATTTCGGTCATAAAAACAAAACAAGCTGGCCTCCTGTCTGCTGCACTGTTTGCGGTCAGCTACAATCTGAGAGAGGAGCAGCGGAGCGTCTCTCAAGGGGGCGGGGACGTCGACACTCTGGAGCTGAGGTATTGAATTGCACTCATTGCAATGATTTTCTGCAGTATTTTTGCTGTGTTTTTTGATGCAACTTTTCTACTTCTATTATTTGCTGTTTCTAAAAAAAAATGCATAACGATATTACAGCTTTCATTAATTTATTTCAAACTTGAAACTTCGTTTAGCCTGTAAGGTGTAAAAAAAATAATAATAATAAAAAAAATGTAACCGATTAATCGATTAATCGAATCGAATCGTGGTGTATTCTTGAGTATCGAAAATAATCGAATCGCTGGGTCAGGAAATCGATACGGATTCGAATCGCCATGATGCATGTGATTTACACCCCTACAAGGTACTAACAATAACTTTATAGGCTGAAATTTAAGTTGCCGGTCATGTGATCCAATGTCTTCAGCCTGTCATTTACCATGCATTTTAGTATCATAGGAGAGTTACTCCAGTCAGTAGATCCTGTTTTCAAGTGGGAAGAAATTTCGATTCCCATCCACGAACCTTTTTAAATTCCAAATGTCAGAAAGAGCATTGATTCTGCCCCTTACCTGATACCTGTCCATGTCTCAGAGACAAAGACAGGTATTAGGTATGGCAGTCCAATTAAGAAGCTAAACGACTGCCCATTCCTTAGGGACGGACCCGTATATCCAGTTCAATTTGCATGTTATCTAAGACAAAACAAGACTTTGCTTTGGTCCCCTCTATAAAGTCTCGACCTCAATGCTATTTCTGACATTTCTAATTTAAAAAAAATTCCTGAATGGGAAGCGAAATGTCTTCAAACTTGGAAACAAAGTCCAGTGGATTGTTTTTTTAACTTTTTTGGAATGACTTTGACCTGGATGACTGAGAATCTTCACCAGCATGCAATCAGTAGACTTTGATGCATATACCAAGTGTCAATATTAAACGAGTTGGGAGTGAGAATCTGTTGACATTGTGACCACTTTGCTCAGATTCCACTGAATCTAAGATTGTAAATGTCTTCTAAAAACGCAAAAACCTGGGGAAATTGGCTGTTCTTGGGAAAAAATTCTTTGAGCGGCTTTGGACCTTGGACTTTTTCACCTGTCCTGACTTTTTCTGTTATTTAAAGATACTAAGCGTTGTTCGTTAATGCATTTCTAAATATCTCTTTAGAAAACCTTAACTTTCACAAAAAAAGTTGCAAACATTTACTTCACATGATCAGCTGTTTCCACTGCCGGCATCCTGAAGGCCAGCATTAGAATCCTTTTTCTTTCTGGACGTCTCTGAATGGCATGAACCATCACTAATACTATATGAAATAATAATTAACTACAACCTAATTATTATTTGAACACATCTATTAAGACCTCAGTCCATTGCTGATCTGTCAATGCTAGCTATCTACCACCACTTCCTGTTTATTACAATCAAGCATAACCTAAACATATAAAGACATTACACTTTGCATCATCTGGTTAATTTGTTCCAGTGGATGGCAACTGGTCGAATTCATTAGTTCAAAGTTCACTCAAAATTAGCATGACTTTTGGATGCAAATACATTTACTGTAGAATAACGACTTCTGTGGTTAAGTCTGAACTCGAAACTTTGAATCTACAATCTAAGATATACATCTATGATTTATAACGGTGCTTATTCCACATCATTCCCAACTACCTAACTTTAAAAGTTATAGGAAAATGTCTTTGTGGCACATTTTGCATTTTTTTACTTACTTGTGGTGCCCCCAGTTCTGTGCCACTCTGAGCAGTGAGCCATATAGAGTAAACCCAACCATTGCCTGGGGCAAAAAGTGTCACCAATATAAGAAACTGTTTTTGGTGGGTGAGGAGAATCTATTGATTCTGGCAGTTTATTAAAGCTGTGCTTTGGGACCCAGATTATTCTCACACAGGGCCAAAGGAGCACTGTATGATCATCAACGAGCATTAGAGGGCCTATAACATAGTAACCCGCTGTTCGAACTGATTAGAAAAGCATATTTTCTGTCTCTCATACCAGATGCATTTGTATCCACCCGAGTTAATCTACACTTTAGCTTCGCTGCATCATTCTGACAGTTATCAATTTGCAAGCTCATAAAGATAAAAATATGAAAACTAATGTAGCAATAAAACCCAAGAAATTGAATATTATGCAACCGGTTTAATTTGAGGGGAAACGATGAGAAAGAAAATCTATTACGACAACTGTGTGAGAAAATTATCTCTTTTCGTCTTTCTTTTGTGTTTTTTTATGTAGCAATGATCTTTAATTCTTCTGAAAACAGACAGATATGTAGACAGATAGGTTGGAGGAAATGGAATCAAATCGATTTTTTTTTTGTACTACATTGACTGAATCATCAGTCTGATTAATAGCATTTAACACCTCATAAAAATAGAGAAGCAATTACTGTGGAAAATTGGGGGCCAGTGTTACCATCATGCTAATAAGGACTCACTATAATTATATAGCTATAATTTCATTTATTGCAGCATTGTCACAGAGATTGATAAATTCCCTCTCAATCTTGTTAATCTTTCAGTAAGCATGGAATTTTACAGGTTTTTTTTTTATCTCTCTTAACAAGAGAGGAACAAATTTTGGAAGAGAATGAGAAATAGTAAAAAATGTGAGCGGTTACTAGTGGAGTGAATTGGGGAAACGGAGAGAGGGATTGTGGAAGAAAAAGAAAGAAAGGAGATATGCTCCTGTCCATCTTGAGTACTTTTCATCCTATTCCCAACAGAGGGGATATAACAGATAATTACCAACTCTAAAAACTGTCTTTGTGTGCTGCTCTGAAAGGAGAAACTCTCCAGCACTGAAGAGATAAAGCTGAAAACAAAAGCAGCCTGAATTGGACCAGGATTAGCTTTAATGGTGGTAATTACCAGAGGGGATAACAGCTCAGTCCTCTCTGCCCATCAGTGAGGCCCAGAGCAGAGGACAGCAGGGGGGGTGGGAGGGGAGACCTGAATCAGGGCCGTCCGTTGGCTGCCTGTGTGGCTGCATGGTGGCAGTGCTTTAGCACATTCAATTGTAAAACACTTGGACGGCCCATCTACGTCTGGCATCTCCTGTGCTAAAAGCCACTACTGCATCTCACTGCCACAATAATGGCTGTGCATAAAAAAGACTGGGCCCTCCACACTGTTGCTTCTTGAATTACAATCTGAGCTGATGGCATGGATAAGAGCGCCCCTAAATTACAGCAACGGGGGCACAGAGGCCTCTTTTTTCTTTCTCTGTTTCCGCTTCATCTTTATTGTGGAGCAACAGCGAGCTGCAGCGTGTTAGCCAATAAAAGCTTATTATTTGGGATGTTGACAGTGATGGAGTCTGCTGCACAAAAACAAGAGAAATTTGAATGCTGCATGGTGCCACCTTTCACCCACCCGGGCCTCGGACATCAGATGGAAGAATGGAAAGAATTAAGAACAGCCATGTGCAAGGCATTGAGCTGTTTACAAGGCTTTATTTATCTAATTTGAAATCTCTTCTTCCAAAACCCTCATTTGAATGTCAGCTCTTTTGGCCTAAGAGCATTGTGTTCTGCATTCAAATCAAATACAATGTCTGAATGTGCAGCTGATTGCCCTCTTTCTCTCTTCTACCACCTGGATACAGAATTACACCCATATTTTCTGTGTGGTTGTCTGACCTGCAGTCTATTTGTTTCCTAAAGCTAAGATCAATATAAAACTACCCGGCAGAAGATTAATCTACAGGGAAGCTGAATCTATAAATCTTCTTAAATATCTACAATATCTTCTGGCCAGCTGAGCCAGACTTCTGCACACACAACCGTGTTAACAAATTTCACACTTTCCTGATCTGAATAAATGCTCTCTCTGTGGTAGTTATCTTCCTACTGATCATACCAAATGTGGGAAGTGTATGAAATGTTTGTTGATATGAAAAGAACAAATGTTACTTTGTTTTAATACTCAGCTCTGGCCCAGAGCATCGTTAATGGGAAAGCATTAACTGGATGCATAACAGATCAATATCATTGCTGCATATTGGGCCACAATAGCTCAGCAGTCTTGGTCCTCACTGCCTTTGATTATTGCTGTCCAGTTCATAGCAGGGCTGTAAGGATAGAATGTACACTCCTTTCCTTGTTTTAGTTCTGCCAAAGTAGCCAGAGCTCATAGCTCAGGTGAGGATATTGTGTCCATTCCTGTGGTTCTTCCTCATTTCTGGTGTCTCCCAAGGTTCCATCATAGACTATCTTTATTATCTTTTGAGGTCTAAACAGTTCATGTCTGTTCACTATGGATTGATTCATTTCCCTTGAGAGGGGAGTAGAATCTCCCAGGTGATTGGCCCTTTGATTGCAATGTGACTCTGCAGTCTGACGTAATGTGGTGTGCAAAGAGGCCGCAACAACAGCTTGCTACATTTATGGCTGTTGTCAGACTCAAAGTTGAAGGGATGTGCCAAAAAAAGCTGTGGACAGCAAGCTGATGCAACCTGGACATGTATGGGAGAGAAAGGACAATCGAATGGAAGGATACTAGCCATAGCACATATAAAGCCTGCCGTACACTCAGCTACAGCTCACACTGTACGACTAACCGCAGGGTTTTGTCGGAAAGTGTGAGTTCACAGCTCACGATAAATGTTCGGCCCGACGCTCTGATGCGATCTACCTGCTCACGCTGTACGAATAAAAAGCACGTCGGACTCAGCTCCCTAGTGAGATGGAGCAGCTCTGACTTTTCTATCCGGAGGCCAAACTAATAGAAGGGGAATATTAAGCTTGCTATAGTGAAACGCGCTGCCTTGGCAATTTGTGCAATTTTGTGCTGAAAGCCCTAAAAAGAAAAGGCAGCAACGTATTTGGGAAAAAGACATGGCTGAGCAAACATGGCTACTATGGTCTGTCAATTTTACAGACACAACTATTTCACTCATTGCACCCCTGCCACACTGCTGTGTTTACATCTGAGAGGAAGAATAAAAAGAAAAATTCTTCTTTGCGCATGCGCCCTGAGCGATTTGCCCACGATGGTCGAATTACATGTTTGATTTTCTGCCGACCTCACGATTCCCGATCGGGAGGTGGTCGTGAGAGGCTGATCGCCCCTCGTGTACTACACGACTCACGGCGTACGATCAGGCTGAAAGTCGGCCCGATCGAAAGATTCTCACACGACTGGAAAATCACCCTGAAAATCGCATAGTGTATGCCCGGCTTAAGTAAACAAACGCTACCAACAGCTAATGCTACCCACTGCTAGCTCGCTATAACAATGCTTATATACACAAAGGCCAAGCATAAAATGGTTCACAAGTCGAAAATGTTATTTTTTAAGACAAGATGTGACTAGTTACACCACTCCATAACCAATTGGTGACCGTCAGCCGTTGCGTTTTCTGTTTTGTTTGGAACAGTTGGAACCTTAAGCAAGCATTCTGTAAAGATAGTAATGGAGTCACTTAAAGAAAGGGACGTTAAAAAAGGGAATAGATCTGTGGTAAATCACTTTGGGTTGATACAGTGGAAGAAGGACATTAAGTATTGTCATCAGGGGATTCTAGACTGAGGCCAACAGGGGCCAGTTACACTATAGAACTGGTCCTGGCCCCTGTTATGGTCCCCGTACTGTAAACACAATAGTAGATAAATTGCTCATGATAATATGCTCTTAAAGTATGTTCTGAAAAGTAGCCAATAAGAGATCTACTTTCTCCGGTTAGTTCCATCCTCACAATGACAAAAGTTGAGATATGAGTGCAATGATAAAGGTCCAAATGTGAGTAGAGTACAGAGAAAGAGCATGAACTCATGCTTTTGACATATTGCGTATAAAGCCTAGTTAACAGTACATGTCATGATTCTGCCCTTTGTGGACTTCTGATTAAGTTTATTTTTAAGTTTTAAGTTTTCACTCTTTGTTTTATGTCATTCTGTGTCATTGGTCTGTTTTCTATTTTGTCCCAGTTTCCTTTCCATAATCTCCTTCTAGTTACTTCTGTCTACACCTGCTCCCCATCAGCTAATTAGTCCTTCCATTGATTCTGTCTTCATATATACACCTCCTGTTCAGTTACTCATTGCTGGATCCTTGTCATTCTTTTGGTTTATTCCTCCCTGTTTCCTCTAGTGTTTCCAAGTTTTCTTTTTCTTTAGTTTCCTTGTCGAACAGTTCTGGACAATAGATTTTATATTTTAACTTTTTCATCAAATTTTGCAAGCAATCTACATCCACCAACCCTGACATTACATGTGTGCTTTTAAAATAAACCTACTTATATGAGTATTTGTTACGCCTGTGCACTTTTGGCAGAATTCTGACCTCATAAAAATGGCTTAAAAAAAAAACAAAACATGGTCTAAAGGTTAAAAAATAAAGCCAATGTTGTTCAATTTCAATTTAGATCAAGTTATTGAAGCCAGCTCCTGGTTCTAGTGCATTTTTACTGGGTCAAAGTTCTGGAATTCACAGCATTTAGTAAATGTTGTTATGAAAAGCTTACATATCCAGACTTGCATATTTATAGAGCAAAGTGTTCTATAAATGGAATAAAGGAGTAGGCTTGGTTCACAATTCATTTTCTTTATATAAAAAATAGTTTTCCCACAGTCAAACGTGACATTATGACTAAATGCTCATGTTTAAGAGTAAAACTTTTACTCCTATTCCAGTTTTTTTCTAACACAACAAACAGGCCCAATTCGATGTGTTAAGATGAGCCGAACCATGTTGTAAATATCAGTTGCCTTTGAGCTCAGTCCCTTCATGCAAGAAGACGTTAGAATATGAAAGTCAAGGCAGTATGAAGAGAATACTGTTCACAACATGCTGACATGATAACATAATGCTCACACTGATTAGAGTAATAAGCCTTCTGTGACAAACACAAGATGTTTATCAGTCTGAGATCAACAGTGTTGTAGCTTCAGGGTGTCTCTGACTTTTGGCAATTTGCAAACTTAAAGCAAGGGAAATTTGGAAATGATGGCAGTAAAAACTAAGAGTCCCAAAAATGTAATTAGTTTAATTCAAGCAAAACGGGGAAAAGAGTCCATTAAAAAGTTTCAGATAAATAATCTCTGCTGCTATTATTTTCTCTGACGGCATTTTTTAAGGACAAATCAAAAGTGCTATTGTCAAAAAGGAAATATTAAAAAGTGTTTCTTCTTCTTAGCCACTTTCAGTGTTACCAGTGTTGTACTGAAATGTGCTGGACTGTGCCCTGGGTTAGGAAGCCTGGATGTCACTCAGTGGCAGGCTCATAAAAAGGAGTTGAGTGGCTTGAATTTTTGCACAGCAGGGACTAATACTCTTTCAAAAACCCTGATACATGTTTGTGGTTAAAGCTAAAAGTTAAAAGGCGTTTTTTAGCAGTAATTAATGTTTCACAAATATTTACTGAATAAACCCACCCACCAATTTAACATCTAAAACTTTTCAATTGCTTTACTGTTGTTAGGAATCCAGTTTGTGTGGGTTGTGTTTTTGTGTGAGTTTTCCCTCCACCACCAGGTGGCGCCTGGTTCTCGTTGGCCCTTTCACACACCTGCGGATGGTTGCCTCATTACCTGAGGACTCTTAAGCTGCTGACTGCCACTACCTCGATGCCAGAGTGTTTGCCAGTTTTGGGTACTCAAACAGAGTTTTTGTCTTCCTGAGTCTAAACCTTGTTTGTTTTTTTGTCTTTGCCTCTCGGCAGGAAGTTGTCCTGTTAACTGGATGTTTTGGACCTTCACCCCCTGGAAGGATCGTCTTGAGCTTCAAACTGAGCTGGGGATTCAAACTGGAGGTTTGGATCCACCTTTCCCCAAAGGATTGTTTGAGCTTCACACTGAGCAGGGGATTCATCTCCACAAGAAACCGTTCAAGTACCAAGGGAAATCTAAGAGGCAGTCACTCCGCCACTCCTCAAGAAAACACCTAAACCTGGGTAAACCCTGTCCGCCCCCCAACGAGCAAACCAATAACTGGAACAACCCACACCGACTGGATTCAGAGAAAGACATCTTTTCTGGAAACATGAGTCCTGTTGCCTTTACTCCCTTTTGCAAATCGAAGCTCAAATTTCCCACTGAGCCTTAACTAACCACATTAACTTCCCTTTCACTTTTCAGTCCCGGTTCGCCAGTGTTCAGAGCAGCACTGGACCCATCTCTACCAGTTCTCAATAAACCTGATAAACCTTCCCCTGGTCTCTCTGATTGGTTTTCTGCATGCGGGTCAGATCTTTGAATAGAATCATGACAACTGTATTAAGAATAAAGCATCATACAATTACGCAATGTATAAAACTACCAGCTAAGCATCATAGGGAAGAAAGAAGATTTAAGCTTTAACATCATCTGAGTAATGGGTAATACATTACAATTTTTTAAATACAACCATCTCTTAGGTAAGAGACAATTAACTGAAAAACAGGTAAAATATCTAGTGAGCAGCAGTTGAAGAAAATAGTGTTATAAATGTCTGTAGAGGATGGAGAGGCTGATTTGGGATAAGATGAATAGGAAACATTGGATTAAATGACCAATCAATAATAATAAAATGTATTTATTTATAAAGCACTTTACATATGTAAAATTAGATCTCAAAGTGCTACAAAGAAACAATTAAAGATAAGAGCTCATATGCAGTGAAAAAACAAAAAAAAAAATACTTAAGATCCGACTTTTTAATAATAATAATAATAATTTAACTTTGTTGATCTCACATTTGAGAAATTTACCTCTGCATTTAATCCATCCCCTTGGGGAGCAGTGGGCTGCCATTGTGCGGCGCCCGAGGAGCAGTCTGCATTTAAGGTTCTTGCTCAGGGAGCCAGAGTGGCAGTCTGTGGGAGTGGGGTTCGAACTCAGAATCTCAGAATTCCAAGCTCTATGGCCTAACCACTAGGCTGCCACTCCCCTTTTATGAATAAAAATGATTATAAAAGTTTTATTTTCAGGTTGGGGAGCTCTCATCTGTTTATAATCTATTTGCTGATAATTTCGACAGTAATTTAAGGGCATTCTTTATCATATGCATGATGAGAAAGGTAAAGTTTCTACCACAAATGTCAGATTAAAGATAACTGATTTAACAGATCCTGGTATAAATAATTTATATCGCAGAACTTGAATAACAAAGCAAGCAGAGAAAAACTTTTTTGAAGGAAACAATACTGAAAAACGTATGAAATATTTACTTTCTTTGCTTTATGAAAAATATTTTTTGTGACATTTTTGGCCTTTATTTGAGAGTAGGCTGAAAGGAAATGGGATTGAAAAAGAGGGGAGAAGACATGGACATGGGTCAACAGGCCAGGACTTGAACGGCCACATCGAGGACCAAAGGAAAACCCTATGCTTGTTTCCTGCTCTACAAGCTGCAATGCAATATTATTTTCCTGTCTAACTGGCAGCATACAGGCTCCCACTACACACTTTCACAGGAGAGTTTTTCTCAGGATTTCCCCCAAACAAGCAGGGCTTCGAACTTTAATGTGTGGTTGCTGCTCTAACAAGATCAAAGAAGATTGTTGTTTTACTTTATCTGTTTTCTGTAACACTGAGTTCAGCCATAAATAGTACATTGAAATGTTTTATTGATCGTGTATGTCCAAGTCTTTCCTGCTTGCTACACACAGCGTGTTTCCGGATGAACTTTATACAAGGGCAAACCTGGCTGATTTACCTTCTATTCAGAGATTTACGGTGGCCCTGAAGTGCAAACTGCAACTACAAATCTAAAAGCGCAACTACATTAAGGAAATCGCAACTACATAAAGCAAAGCGCAATTACATTAAGGAAAACAAAACTACATAAAGCAAAGCGCAACTACATTAAGGAAAACAAAACTACATAAAGCAAAGCGCAACTACATTAAGGAAAACAAAACTACATGAAGCAAAGCGCAACTACATTAAGAAAAACACAATTACATGAACCTACCGGAAAAGGTAGGTACCAGTGGGAAACATGAGACATCGCTGATTGGACGACGGCGCCGTTTGACCCTTGAACCGGAAGTTGCGTCGTCTGAACAGTCCAGCTTCTTTTAAGTGTGTCTTCAGTGTACGCAAACTAACTGAAATTTCGTGATTAGTCTTGAGCATATCCAGTATCACCTCGTACGTATGTCCTGATTCAAAATATTCCTGGATAACGGCAGCTATGTTTGGGGCGCCGACAATATCCATGTTTTCAAAAGCCGCAGCAGGTAGAATGACTTCCGGTTCAAGGGTCAAACGGCGCCGTTGTCCAATCAGCGATGTCTCATGTTTCTCACTGGTACCTACCTTTTCTGGTAGGTTAATGTAATTGTGTTTTCCTTAATGTAGTTGCGCTTTGCTTTATGTAGTCTTGTTTTTCTTAATGTAGTTGCGCTTTGCTTTATGTAGTTGCGATTTCCTTAATGTAGTTGCGCTTTGCTTTATGTAGTTTTGTTTTTCTTAATGTAGTTGCGCTTTGCTTTATGTAGTTGCGATTTCCTTAATGTAGTTGCGCTTTGCTTTATGTAGTTTTGTTTTTCTTAATGTAGTTGCGCTTTGCTTTATGTAGTTGCGATTTCCTTAATGTAGTTGCGCTTTTAGATTTGTAGCTGCAGTTTGCACTTCAGGGCCACCGTAGAGATTATACTTTGTATTTTTCACAAAACAAATGTGATTTACTTCAACGCATGGTTGCAAATTTATGTGTTTGTCTGTTTGAAATAAAGAATTGTATGCAGTAGTAGCTTCATCTGGTCTGTTCCTGTTTAGCTGTGACACCACACGGAGAAATATCAGCTGGGCTACTGTTATCAACACCTTACATTATAGATGACAACGTCAGGCCTGTTTTTCAGTGTTTAGTCCTGTTTCTCTCCATGACATAGTTTGGGCTTAGTTTTTACGGTGACTAACTGTATGTGCTGTATTTCTAAAGTAACAGACACAGGAATATGTGTTCTACTTTCTGCTCCTCTTCTAGCCAAAAATTATCTATTTTTTGTATTTTTTTTTTATTATTAATTTTTTTTTTATTGTTTATTTTCACAGATCAAGATAAAAACTCAGAATACACCAATAGAATAAAATAAAAAAAATGTGATGGTGTGACAGAAAACCTTTAGGGCTTATACCAAGGCCACACCCGTAAACCAACAAAATATCAGGCAGCTCACATTATGAAAGTCCTTTCAGAGAAAACAAATAGACATATACAGTAACATTATTTTTACATTTTAGCATTCAGATTTCAGGGGGTCAAATTTTTGTAAAATCATACATCACTGTCTTTTTTGGATAACAGTATTTTTTTCAAAGACTTTCTACCATTTATTTTTTCATTGTACCCCGCCTCTCGCCCATAGACAGCTGGAAATTGGCCCTGGCACCCCTAGTAACCCAGCTTGGGATAATTACGGCGAAAAATGGATGAAGGGATGGATTCTGTCATTGTTTGAATCATTAATACTGCTCTCATATGCCTTTTCTTTGAACGATCTAATGTTTAAAATAGATGCATGAAATAAATATTGAACACCATCTATGCAGACACAACACATGGAACCTAGAATGAAATAAACTATAAAACAGAATGGAACTGAACAAAGAATAACTTTGTTGTCAATTGATGGGGAAATTTCTGTCCCCCAGAAAGAATGTATAACAACATAATACCAGACCAGGTGCCAGTCCTACAATCGAAGGATAGGACATTTTGGCTAAAGATCACACAGGCTGAACAAAACTAGACAAATGATTGGTAAAACGTTTCATGGTCTGGTGAATCTCAATTCAGCTGCAGGATTCAGATGTTGAGGTCAGATTTGCATGAGAGCATAAATTCATCCTTCCTTTTCAAAGGGTGTGGGGCGTGTTGTTGTTGGAGCACTAGTGCCACTGTAGTTCCAGGTGCCTGTCTGACTATCTGTCTGTCTGTGATAAATCAGCATCATCAGTTCTCAATTCATTCTTATGCAGTTGTACAGCTTAAAGGACTTTTGCCAGATGCAAATACTAAAATGTTGCAATGCTTAAAGTGTAACTCAACCCAAATTCAACTTTTTTGTATCTAAACCATATTAATCCAGTCTCTGTGGTGCCATTTCAATATTATTTTGCATATTTTTACAGCTACATGTGATGTTTTTTTAGTTTTGCATTAACAGCACATCAGCCCTGCATACTGTAAGTGATGACTGTTGTGTTTTCTAATTTGTTAAAATGCTGGTACTCTTACCACGCTGTCACTATATCCCCTTGTTTGGGTATAACTACATCTCACTCAGAAAGACATGGATCATTTTTTTTAATGACAACTTAGAAAAATGCTGCATCCATAAAAGTATACATAGCACCAATGCAGACGTTGTGGTACATATGCCGGGCCCTTTGGTGGTGCTGTGAGACCGACACAAAATAACACCCAAACACTGGCTGACCTCAAAAAATCTATCCTTTGCATTGCTACAAGCCTCCCTCTGCTCGCACTCTTCCAATTGATATGGCTGAGCAAAGCTAGCTGCTTACTAATGCCCTCTCACCCCCTCACGTATCCCTGCCCATCAGGTTCTCTAGGCATTGACCACTTTGATGGTATATTTGAAAACAATCTAGTACCATAACCCTAATGTTAATAAATCAGATTGTTGGGAAATGATTTCAGGCTGAAAAATGATATTACACGATTGCCCTTTCCATCCACGCTCTACAACATTAGCAATATTCGCATGCATGTGGACTGAAATGTATTCTGTTTAAAAAAACAATTGTACCATTTATATAGACATACAAGTAATTGGTAAAAAAACTGCCAATCACACCACAATGTGTCATGTAATGGTACATCATGTTAACGTGGGGTGCACATGCATACTCAAGTCAGCTTGTCTCATTCAGAATAACGAAAATTCCAGCGACCTTAAAGCTCCTGTCACACCTTTGATGATTTAGACTAGCGTATGCCTGACGTACGAAAAATCTGGCAAAAACGCGGACATGCGTTGGATAAGTTATGGGTACGTTCTGTAAAAGTTATGAGCACGCTGAAGTACGCGGAAACACACTGGCACCGGTGGCGGCTGGTGAAAAAATTTTTTGGTGGGGCTGATATAGCCTAGTGTATGTCTCCAACTAATCCAGAATAAGAATTCAAATAAACAATTGAAAAATAAATACAATTTAACAGTAATGATTTAATTTACTATATAATAACAGTAAAAGTGAGGATTTTGGTCACAATAACCATGACATGAAATTTTCATATCCTACAACAGGGATGTGCTTCTGGCAAACGGGTAGATAAATAAGGATCTCACCGAATTTGGTGGAAGCTGCACCTCGCTCGTTACGTTCGCCATCGTCCCTCTAATTGTCTGCACCTGCGCATTGGGTGCAGAAGCCTGTTAAAGTGCAGTATTTTCAGCACCCCATGACCATAAAATTCTGAGACGCTGATTGGCCATTAAAGTATTAAATTGACCTAGCAATAGTACATGATTGGCAGATTCTCTGCACATGTGGGGCAGTCTGATCAGCGCCCCAAGACAGAGACGGTAGGAGTCTGTCTGTAGAAATCCACAAATGAATGACAGTAGATAGGGAAATGTAGTTTATATAATTTGTTTTGCTTATAGGTACACACTCTAGAGAGTAAAACTGACATTTATGAGTTAATTTGTAAAAATATATTTTACGTTTCTCTCTTCTTATAAAGGGAGGGCGGTGCCCCAATGCCCCCTATGCGCCGGCCGCCACTGACTGGCACATGTCGACATACAGCAAGTAAGTCTAGAAATTTTTAAGGAATGCTAAAAATTTCCTGACGTATTCCATATGTGGGTCATAAGTTACAGGTAAGTTATTTGATCATTGACATACGTTAAGTGTAAATTACTCATAAGTCGTGGTGTCCAGCTTATCCAAAATCTATGAGTAACTTGTGCTTAACTTATGCGCAGCAATGCAAAAGAAGCAGCTTTAACTGATGCTTTGTAATTCCCATAAGATTATGCTGTTTATCATTTCATGGGCATTACGCTGCCTTGTATTATGTATAAGTTAGACTGTCGATGGACATAAGTTCTGGATTATGAATACGCTATGCATACACCCAAATAAAAAAAAAATACATCGGAAGTTCAGCGTATGCCAGTGTTTTAGGAGATTCCGGAACGTCGGGCATATGCTGTCTAAATCAGCAAGGTGTGACAGTGCCCTAAGATACTACTTGCTGATTTCAGGGCAAGATCTAACTCATTCAAGCCTGTAAAAAAAACTGCAGAAGCTTTGCATTTTTATTTGTTAAGACTTGAGTTGTCAAAATATTAATACTCCAAAAATGTGCAAATTAAAACAATAATACCTCAGACAACTTTAAAATACTGTCAAATTGTGTTATATTTGGGTCATTTATTAGCACAAATATTTAACCCCTATGTTCATTTTGTGAAAGCTTTTCCTTGGGATTTTTCTTATGAATATTTCTTCTGACTTTAAGAACAGTATTTGTCCTTTTTTATTCCAGTGGTACTAAAAAAGGTCTTGAGTGTTTAATATTTCCTGGGTATCGATATTGCAATTGAAATTTTAGAATTGCGTCAAACCCCAGCATGTCAGGGTGGCTGATTAAAGGAGAAGTTCGGTTTTTTACACTTTAAGCCCATTTTCTGTAGTGTCCAGGATGAAATCGAATGATCGACACCAAAAGTTTGACAATTGCTCCTGTCTCTGCTTTTTGGCTCATTTAGAATCCCCACCTGGCTGCTTTAGAATGGCTTCCATTGTGCATGTCCGATAATGTCCTTAAAACAACCTTAAACGTTCTTTTTTTAAAATATGCTACTCACTGTGTCGTCAGCGCTGTTCAATGACGTTCCAAAAAAAGTTTCGTGAAGAAAAAACTTTCCTGTAGTGTTTTATTTAGCATTTTGTAAATCCCATTGAGTTCTGTTGGAATAGTCAATATTCCCCTGCCACCGGAAACGGAAATGGGGCCTGTTTACACAGTTGTAGTCTTTTCGCTTCACTCTGTGTACTCCGACGTCGAGGTGCTAACGTCTCTGTTAAACACTTTAAAAAACTCAGAAAATGGAATACGAAAGGTGGATTCTTGATTCTCGACGTCGGAGTACACAGAGTGAAGCGAAAAGACTACAACTGTGTAAACAGGCCCCATTTCCGTTTCCGGTGGCAGGGGAATATTGACTATTCCAACAGAACTCAATGGGATTTACAAAATGGTGCAGGGAGAATCATCGCGAGTTCTTCACCAGGAAACCAGTAAAAATGGATCTACGTAAGGGCTGTGCAATTAATTACATTTGCAATATAGTCGCAATTGAACAAAACACAAGCTGCAAACACACTCAGTTTTGCTCAGATGACATTTAACAAGAGAAAGACAACATTTGCAGTGCTTTAGGTCACTTAAAGTTGATTTTCAAACAAACAGAAAGCCTACGACAGCTGCAGCTTTCTCGCAGATCCATGCATGCAAGTAGAATTAAGCAGTTTTTCACGAAAAGTATACAGTAGTCCTGCAACAATGGACTAATAATCAAAATGTTAATTTTGGGCAAAATCGTTCAGCCCTAATCTACACTACAGTGTTGTATGCTGGCTACATTGCATTTGAGCAGAACACTCCAAAAACAATCTAGAAAATAAATAAAAATTTCTTAAATTAAATGTATTCACCCTTAATTTGAGTAGGTAAATGAGATAGTTTGCCAATGGAATGAGTAATTTTACACTTAAAATAAGATATTAGATAATTTGCACTTGAAATAAGAAAATGCTATTGTGTTTTCTTATTTTAAGTGTAAATTGTCTTGTTCCATTGGCAAAATGTATCTTTAATCCCCTCAATTCAAGAACAAATGCACTTATTTTAAGAAAAAATGACTTATCTAGAGTTAGATTTTTTGCAGTGAACAACAACAGCACATAAAGACTGCCATGTGGATCATGGGCTCCTTAATCCCTTGCAAAGAGAAAACCTGAGGAGTCACAAAGATCTGGGACGACCCAGCCCACCTTTGGCACTATCTTTTGACGAGCCTTCTTTCTCTGGCAGACTCAGTCATGTAAGTATTATGAAAGCTTATTAAGCAGCATACCAGAATGTTATGAGTGACCAATAGACATTTATCCTGCTGAAGAAATGCTGCAAATAAAATTTAATTGTATTCTTATTTAAATAAAGCTTCCATTTCTAAAAACGCAATGACTGTGAAAATGGGGTTAAAATATTTAAACTTTTTTTTTTTTTTGGCTCCAGTACTTTTTCTGAACACCTAGAGGGCCACTAATAAAGACAAACACCATGTAGGCTGGTTTATCTTCTAAATCTAATAATCTCCTCTGAGCTTCAACAAAAAAACAAGCCCTCACAAGAGAGAAAAGCGCTGCCATTCAAAACTAAGCGCGTCACAGCAACACTTCACTGGAGGCCAGTCTGACAGCTCTGCAGCTCCTCTCAGAGACGAATCAAGATGAATCATCACATTTGTTGGTATCCTAAAGCCCTTTGTTGACTCCTTGTGTCTGTGAAGATTTGTCTTTCTAATCATTTCTCACAGGACAAGAAGGGTTTCTTCTTGTTCACTTAATGTGTAATATGGATTGTCAGGATAGATCCCTCAGTGGTGTGCAAATGTTTTATGTAATTCCAATAATAATGTCAGTCAGTGAATTAGCCAAGACATTAATGCAAGATAACTCAGCATAGCTGACTTGCAGTACAGTCAGCATATGAGCCATTTGTGCAAACAAATTCCTTCAGGCTGACATCAAACGTCCAACCACATGTCTGCCTGCCCTTGTGAGGAAGTCAGAATGGAAATCCCCCTCCTCCCTTCATCCCTCTTAAATACATTTGTGGTTAGCATCTTTTTCTTGCTCTCATTTTTAATCCAAGTGAAAATTCTGCAGATGAAAGAAAAGTGATGGTGCTAATGTGTGTGATAGTCACAGCCGCAAAAAAACCCTCAACAATAAATTAAAGACCACAGGCGTTCAGCTTGGCCTCATGTGACCATACCCCCCAGATACAAACAGACAAACAGTCACACATTGTCCTCCAACGTCCTCCAAACAGAAAACAGCCACCAGGCAGACAGGCGCCCACATTCCCCTCTAAAGACCTATCTGGCTGCAGAGATAAAAACCCTACTGTAAACACACCATTTGTGTCATATCTGTGACGTGACTAAATGATGAGAAAAATCTAATAGCTTTTCTTCACCTGACAGAATGCTCTGATGGACCTGTGGTTTGTGCAACCAGTAAAAACACAACAACTCACATTATAAAAGTGGCATGTGGACCAAGAACTTGTCCTTCCAAATGAGTAACCAGGCACAGATTCAAAGATGGCGTGAGTTGGTGCTAACTTTTACTTTCTGTTTGGATTTGTGACCATCTGAATTCTGCACACATTCAATTCTGCCCATTTGTACGGATGCATTCATATACATCTACGCCCCCAAAGTATCTTCTAAGAGCCAGATTTTGCTTTTGGATGACAATCGCTCCACTTTTGATGAGTAAAACATAAATGCAACAACTACGTCTAGTAATTAACATAAGGCGACTTTAGGAAGCCTATAATTGATCTTTTGTTTTCTTCATCTGTGATGCATTTATAAACCCAATCCATCAGGGTATTGAATGAATGTTGCGATTCTATAAAGAGCAAATATGATTCCACACAAGCTGATGGGAATATCTTTCACCAATGAAGAACTTAGGGTTTAATAAAAAAAAATAAATAAATCCACATTGTAACAGACACGACTGACAGCCCAAAAATGAAGTTTAAACTTGTGGAAGAGCCACAAACCTAGCTGGCTGAAGAAGAAAGCCAGTTTTTTCTTTCAGGGCCTATAAAACTTTGTCAGAGTAACATAAAAAAGTGCAGGGACCTACTGAGGCCAGTGGAAACTAAAAACATGCACTGACTAAACGCGGACCCCATGGGTGAACTTCATTATGCACTTTGCTCTTGACCACAAGGAACACCAGAAGTCAACTAAATTATACCAGAAAATGTTCACATAAGACTACATAGTTTTTGGAAAACAGTTCTGTGGACTAACCTCACCAAACTGGAACTGTTTAGACACCTGGCTTGGTGGTATGTTTGATGTGCAAAGGGCCAAAGACGGTGACCAGAAAAAACACCATCCCCTTGGTCAAGGATGCATGGAAAAAGGGTCAACGATGATGTGAAGCTGTTTAGGTTGGGCCCTCTTGGGTCTTCTTGTTATACTTCTTGGCATAATGGGTTCTCAAAAACATAAGTGCACTTCAAGAAGGAATGTGATGCCTTCTCTTAACAAATAATGGTGTTTATTGAGCTGAAATGTCAGGCAGTAGTTTTAAATTTGATTGGTGGGATTTAAATACAGCAGCTGCAGCATGAAAGCACTCTAACATCATTGAGAAAACGTCTTCTGTACAATAATACTGGGTGACTACAACAAGAGGAGGGACTTGCAGGCATCTCATCTCACAACCTTTTCTATAAGCATCTAAAGGATGCTCCACATCAGACCCAAATATGTATGAGTAGTAAGAATTAATTGTTTTATCATAAGGTTTTCTCCATTATTGTCTGTATGTGTCATTCACATCACTGGGATTTCCTTTAAAGGTATAGAGGATGATCTTTTATTTCCAGGTGAATAATTTAAATAAGTGGCCCTCCTAATTGTCAATCATTCTGGTGATACGTTTACATAAGGATGTTGTACGTGCTCGCCCCGTTAGCTATCTTTTTCTGCGTATGCGTACTTTCAGCAACATATGTCTGGTGAGCTACGGTTTCAGATAGTCATTGAGGCTCACCTTCTCACTGCGGTTCTTTGAAAATGGCTGAGTGTCATTATAAAAAATAAAGAAAATGGCAGAGGGTTGTAAGAGAAAAGTGTCTAGGAAGTGTATGAGAAGAAAAGAAAGGCTTCAAAAGAGGCAGATATATCCCAGAATGCTTTGCGCGGAGAGCTCTCGCAAAGCATTACAGGATTTGCTGTCACGGCGGCCCGCTGTCAGGTACAAAGATGGAGCGCAGTGGTGGCGGAGGAGTTACGTGACCAGCGGAGCAAAAAGTAGTGATCATCTGTCCAAACGGTCAGTTAACTGAGTTCGCTATAAAGTCCACTATATAGTCCCACACAGTAAGCTTGTATGAGCTACAGCACATTTTAAACAGAGCGTGCATGAGGAGAAATGGGCTTGTGCATACTGTTGCACGTGCATTTTTTCTTAAAGTGGAGAGGGTGGGTCTCCACAATACCTTGAAGGTGGAACTGTTCACTCTTTGTTCCTCTGAAAGGCAGTTTATTCTACATCTCTATCATGAACTCACAGCAACCAGTAACGTGGGCTCTTTTTGCACTCCGTCCATCGTAAGACCTTATTGTTCTGGTTATTACCTCAGATATTGTCAAGACCCAGCAGTACAAAGTTGATACTGGCCTGGCAGCATCATTAAGATAGATATCCTGTCACTTTAACACTCAGATAAGCTGATCTAGGACATGTGAATCAGCAGCAAATGGAGTTAGAGAAAGAAAAACTGCTAAAAAGGGGGGAAAAAAAGAGAGCAGGTTCACCTCCCAAGTAGCTCAATTGCTATCTGTCGGGCCACTCGAGCTCAGGAGAGAGGCCAGGAATGCATACCTTTGGTTTTAGGGGACGTCCCCCTTCCTTGTAACCTCACCCTACCAGTCATAAATTACTCTCTCTTCACAGTGGATGCACAGAGGGCCCCTACAGCCTCTCTATGAGCAATTAAGGCCTCAATGGGATAGTATCAAGCCTCTCTGACCCCCTGTAACCTCTCCTGTCATTGTCACCTTCTGAAAGGTCCACTCTGCTTTGTCTCTAGAGTGCCACAGCTCTCAGTGTGCACCATGCACTGACCACAGTTATAGAGTATACACAAGGTCAAAGGTCACCTGGACTGGAAGGGTTTCTTCTGTCATACTGCAGAACAGTGTTTACAGCTGCCCTCTCATGATGTGACTGGCTCAACTTTTTTCATTACATTAGCTGCATGACAAGACCACTGTCTCATTTAGCAGATTATCGTCATTACAGCTTATGGCCTCTCCAGCCACTCCATCATCTGAGCTGCATTCAGTCTGGGCAGCCAAGTGCAAGAAAACTTGTTCTTCATGAGAAAACTCAAGTGGCAAATCCAGCTTGTACAGGTCAGGGAAGATTGCAATGTGTGCATTAACCTGGCAAACTGGCGTGTCTAATTTGCTGCACTGGACAAAACAAAGGCTCTGATTGATATCTTTATATCAAGTCAACCATGGATTCAGTGGAGGGTCGTTTCTTCAGGCCAGAACTAATGATTTATTGCAACTCTGGCTTGCCTGCACACTATCTGATTGGCAAGACTGTGCTCCATTGGGAGGTATATACATTTTTAATCACTGATTGCAACAAATTTTAATCCAGCTTATTCATGTGGTGTACTTTAAAAGTTTAGCCTCTAAGGAAGTTTATTTATTTGTTTGCTTAATGTGTATCTAACAGGGACACATTCAAGGAAACAGATCATTATTACAAAAGTGATTTTATGCTTGTATTGCAGCATTTATGGTTAACGGCTAATCGTAACACCTGTCCCTAGAAACATTTAATCAGAAAAATGTGTTTTAATTGAAGAATAACAATAATATATACATTTATAAGACTGTATCAAATTATTTAAGCAACACTGAAACTATAAGCCACTATGGGGCTATATCTTTCTACTGACAAAGCTGCACTTTTGCAAAATTATTGTTTGTTAATCTGACAGCAAACCACTTTGAACCAGTAGACTGAGAAGCCCTGGAGTTTGTTGCAAAGACAAGAAAACATTCACCCTTCTAAATTAAAAAGAACCAACATTTTGTACGATCAGTTAACGCTCATATTTTTCAATTGGTTGACAAAAACTTCTATCTTGGTTAGCTCTGGATTTTTAATGGGAGCTCACCTGTAAGGCACGGTCTTGGTTATGTGACCTACTCAGCAGCGGATCCGATTCTTGAAGCTACATAGGTGAGTTTTTGAAAAGATCAGCCACCAGGAAGCATTGATGCTCACAGAGAGCTGAAAATTTACATTTAAATCATCTAATCATTTGATATACCTTAAATTCAGCTAAGTCTTAGGTTTAAAGTTAGGCAGTGTTGCTCTGTCTTTGCTCAGAAAGTATGTGGTGACAGTGGAAAGATACAACTTTTTTTTTTCACAAAAAAAAAAGCCCTCAGTGGAAGCAACATGAGCATGCCATATTAAATTAAACACTTTTCTCTATTTCTCTGTCAAGACAAACACCTGTATTTTTGTTTACAATTCCACCTATGGATAAAACAGTGCAACCAGCAGAAATAAGTTCTTCACTATCATGAATCCTTGAAAACAAGGTTTTAAATTCATCCCGAATGGCATTTTTTGTAGAAAATCTTCCTTATGGTCCTCATTTGACCAAAAATGACTGAATTTGTCTTCATATTTAAAAATTTGTATTAAGAAATTAAAAAATATATATATTTGTGGGAGTTAGAACACCATCACCAAATAAACAACCTTGATGATCTTTTAGATATAAGAATCAACTGAACTATAGATATCCAAAAAAAAAAAAAAAAAGTTATAGTAAGAACCACATTCAGGGTTTTTTGCTTAAGGTACTGGTACCAGTGGCAGCACTCTTCATATTGCCTTTCCTTTCTGCTTCTGCAAATGAATCCTCATGTTAATCCTGTTTTCAGCTGGACAACAGCATTCATTCAAAGATATACATTTTCCAATACTAGGGTGACCAAACGTCCGTATTTCCCGGGACATATCCATATTTCACGTCCTGTCTCGGGCGTCCTGGTTTTTTTTTAGAAATTGAGGAAATGTCCTGATTTTTTATATTACCTTAATTGGACCATTAAATTTACAGGCACTAGGGCACTGCGCTTGATGCTGCGTGTGACGTAATCCCTGAGCTGCGTCAGTGCGGGCAGCCCTGTTCTTAATCAGAATATAGATTGCGCGGCTGTCAGTACGCCAACATCATGCAAAAGCGCAAATGTATGTTTACCGACGATTTACAAAAGAGTTTCCCCGCTTTCCGACCGGGTCGAGACAAACGGGAGGCCTTGTGCACAGTGTGCAAAGCAGGCACATATGTCTCGGTGTCCAATGGAGGTGTAAGGAATCTGAAAAGCCACCTGGACTCCGAAAGTAAAGAGAGGTAGAGGTATTATTTGTTAATTAGCTTATTTGTTAATTTATTTTTTCCAATAGCCTACAGAACAGACATTATTTCGTTCATTGCTGAGGCTGAGTATCATCTGTTATTGGGAGTTGAGAGTTATTGTTAACTTTTATTGTTAAGTGAGGGATGTTTAGATGAGACATTATTTCTTTCATTGTGCTTTTCATTCATTACAGGAATTGTTAAGCATTTTTTAATAAATACATTTTGAATAAAATTATCATATGTTATTGGAGTTATTGCTGTTGACTTTTACTGAAAAGTATTTTTAATAAATCAACTGTAAATATCATGTTGAGTGCATGCCACATGGGAACAGAGAACCCCCCCCAAGGTGTCCTGTTTTTCCCAAGTGAAAATATGGTCACCCTATCCAATACATCTTTCAAGGAGGAAATACAGACATGTAAAAGTCCACTTTCAGACAACGAGAGGAAAGACACTTAATGTTCTATAGAGTTACAGTGTAAAAATAGGGGATACTATTATTGTTGTTGGTGCCCTGAGTGAGCAAAAGCTATAAAGGTCCAGGCCACGGAGAGACCAACAGTTGGATGCAGATAAAACGTACGTTACACAGGCTTGGTGGACGAGCAGACGGTAAAACAGGCTGGGAGGCATAAAGGTGTCCTCATGGTTTGATCGCTTTGTTGCATAGATGACATTAAAATCAGAGAATGGGATGATATGACAGGACACTTTACACGTGTGTTCGGTGAAATGTCAAGCTCTGTCGAGCCCGCTGGCCAAAGCAGCGCACACAGAGCAGTATTATGGGAGTGGGGGCAGTTGCAACAGCCCTGTCTGATGGCCTATAGAGTGCTCTCTATATGCACACAGAGTCATTGGACAGATGTGACCTCGGCAGCACACAGAGGCTCTTTGTGTCCGAGGGATTTAGAGTCCCTCGGGCCTCCTGACTCTAAACATTAACAGACCTACTGCAGAAGGGGAGAAAGAGACCCTCACTCTGCTGACATGCAACATTAACTGGGACCAACTCCCTTCATACTTAAAATATTGGGAAAGTAAAAGTGGATATTTGCTGAAACTGTTTTAGCAGCTTGATGCAGAGGTATTACACCAGCGTTAGCAGATAATAGTGAGTAGAGGTAAAAAACTTTGTAAGACTGGGAAGAAGTAGGTATGACAAACAAATTTTAGGATCAGAAAAAAATATAACATGAGAAAATATAAAAAGTTGTATTGAAATGGTTTTATTTATTATCTACGGGAAAAAAAAATTGTATATACGAAACAACTTCATTGCCATGAGCCAACTTTGGCAGCAACTACTAACATCAACTGTTTCTCTAAGTGCCTGTAAGACTTTACACCAATATGAAGGAATTAAGACTCACTCTTTCTTTGAAAATAGTTTCAACTAAGCCACATTGGAGCGTTTTCAAATGTGAATGGCCTGTTTAAAGTCATAGCACCTGATCTCAATCAGATTGAAGACGGGCCCTTGAATAGGCTGCGCCAAAACACAAGTCTGCTTGAGCCTTTGGTTACAAAATGATGGTCAGATGTTTTCAAAAAATTTTCGTTTTTAGGGCTGTCTATTAGACCAGCGGTCCCCAACCTTTTTTGCACCACGGACCGCTATATATTTCAGACAATATTTTCACGGACCGGCCGGGTGGGTGGGGGGTTAAATACGATCAAGTAAAATGATACGACTGGCATAAAATCAAATACAAACAGCATAAAAATAACACAACAATCCGGTCCCATCTAGGCGTAATCGGAGAAAATGACAGACGAAGTGTGCTCCTTATGTCCAGTCTGCTCCGTAGCTTTGTTTTGGTCACTGTAACCGCAGAAAATCCCGCTTTGCAAAGATAGGATGTTATAGATAGGATGAGTCTTGAACTGAATTAACCTGTGTCAAGAGGCACAGATGCACCGTCTGAAGGAATTGGGAGAGAATACCGCAATTTTTTATATTTTTCAAAATAAAACATCACTCAGACTCTGATCCAATAGGCTTAGATCCTCGATCCTCCGCGGTCCGGTGGTTGGGGACCGCTGTATTAGACAACAATTTATGGTTTCACCGATTACAACAAGTCATCCGGTTCTCTGAGACTGTCCCAGACCACTACGGTCCCGATTAGTTTTCCTTTTAGCACACAGAGGGAGCCACTTAAAGATGTTTTTTTTTTATATGTGCTGTAACAGAGGCAGAGGTCAGAATCCATTCTACAGTTTAACTTCTCATTATTTTATGCTGTAGTAACAGTGTGTGTTAAAGATACTGTTATGGTTTTCAGTAAAGGATGGTGTTATCTGTCAGGGTTTGAGACGATCAGTCTGAACCTAAACTTATCTAAATACTTTAAACATTCTTTCCTGTCTGCACCAGTGTGATTATTTACCGCTGTAGTTAATACAGCCTTTCGATTCACCCATAATCCTTTTTGCTAATAATAATGATACACCATTTGCAGAAGGGAAATGAAACAGGTTACATTTACATACATTAAACATTCAAATGTATGCATATCATATGTTTGTTCATTTCAGAAAACCAGGCAAGATAATGGTAGGACTAAGAGAGGAAATAGAAGCAGCAAAAGACCACAGTAAATATTGGCCTTCTTTATCTGCCATCCCCTTAGACAGGAGGCAGTATCATTTTTCAGCAAAGAGCCCCCTGTTCTTGAGGACTAGACCAGGCCTTGCTTTATTGAATTATCTCCCTTGCTCCACAAATACAATTTCCTGCATAAATCACTCAAATGATCCTTTAGGCTGTCAGGTCCAAGACAGCGTTTTTCTATCCTATCTGCTTCAGACCACGATATGTAAATCCTCGCCACCCTGCATTGGATTACTATTTAGATGCTTCAACTGTGGGTGTTTGGACCTAAATACCTGGCTTGTCCCCATATTACTCACCCTGCCTTCATAAACAGGACACTAAACATAAAGTTGTTGCATAAAAGAGGGCATGCTAATTTAACTCTGATAGAAACACTGACCCTACAACCTTGACCTTTCGGTTTTTACAATGGGGGAGGACACTTTGCACATTAGAGATCTTCTAAGTGTAGCACCAGGAGGAGTAGAAATTGGTCTCCATGCTTTGACTGAATTCAATCACACTTGAAATAGTTTGAGCAGAGACATTTTGACAAAGGGTCAGCTTAGTTTAAGACCCCAATACTGAAATACATAACTGAGAAAGTTGGCCAGATAGATGTGGGCATTATCATTCCCTGCAGCTACCTAGCAGGGAGTGTAATTCTGAAGGATAAACATCTGTAATACATTGGTTCAAATGAGAGCCAGCTTAGCTTGACTTCGGATTGATCCCAGACAGCTGTTAAGGGAACAGCTATGTCCTGACCACACTGGGGGTCCTGGTGGGTGCCCTGAAAGGGGACCTCCAAAATCCAAAGGGACAAAGGAATCTCCTGAACAATGTTTTTGCTGATACAATGGTTGTGCTTCGGCAGGAAGGGGCAAAAGAGCACTGCCTATTCTGGGACTTGAATGACCAGTGCATTCCTCTCCAGTCGCCCAGCAGTAAGCAGAGTGACCAGGAGTGACAAGCCTTCACACTGCTTTGTTGATACGCTGTGGGCTTGACCAATACATTCCTCCATTCTTTCTTGCTTTTTGCTTCCTTCCTACTTTAGTTGAATAAATCTTTTTTCTCAACATATTTCATTCTACACAAAGCTAGAGTGTAGTTATATAAAGAGTATTTGCACCCTCAAAGAAAGTTTTTATTAACACCATTAGCGCCACAAAAGTCATTGTCTTTTAAGTGCTTTTGAGATAGTTTATATACCATAGTTGCAACACAATGTTTTTTTTTTCAATTTGCTATTTTTCAGATTTGGGTTGATCAGAAAGTTTATTCCAGATTTTTTTCCTGATATTTACAGTTTGCATTCTTTTAAAATCCATTTCAACTGAACTTTTCAAGCTAAGATGCAATTCCATTGCCGAAAAGTAAAGTAGAATTTCTTTTGATCTCCATCCACCCCTTTAAACAATAGTAATGTGAGTGATAGTTCCATGTCCAGTACAGTACTGTACTCTCACTGTAATTACTATATGTACCTAGAGTTTATAAATACTTCAGAAATACTTCAGTGGGTGCAGACTCAAGGCAGACAACCAGAGACGTCTGTTTAGAGCCACGCAGTAAAACGGCTTAGGAGGCAAATGTTTTAACTTCATTATGCTTTATGTGTGACATAAAGCTGCTTCAAGCAAGCAGTTTTGAGAACATGTAGGACTGGCTTCTCAGTTACTTCCTGGTGGAGAAGAACCGGTGCTAGCCGCTGAACTAGCTCATCATACTTGCTACTATCCTCTTTCCTTCATCTTACTGGGAGAAAGAAGCCATGAATCTGTTGAGACAGTCAAGACTATGGAAACTACGATGGGTGTGCTTTTTTTTGTCTTAGGCCATCAGCCTGGAGAAATTAATTTAATTATCAATTATGTACTTTACTCTATAGCACATCATGTGACTGTGGTGTCACACACAGGAGCCATTGCTTTACGTTGAGTCAGAAGTGCACTTAACAGGTTATTTTCAGTGTTGCCAACTCCTCAGTAAGGAAAGTAGCTATTGGCAGTGCTAAAAGTCGGTAGAAGTCACTAAATGACGTAATCGCCTAATTTGCATAATCTGCCACAGGAAGTGATGTGCATGTTATTGCTGCTGTGGGAGAAATAATGTCGTTACAGAAAGAGAAAAAGTCCAGAAAAGTAATTGAAATTCACAGATATGCCATGGAAAGACTCAGACTTCAACAAACTGTATTGTCATTTTGTACATCGATGCGTACAGCTTTTCAACAGTGAATGATCAGCTTAGCAGTAAAATGAACATTTCCATTTATAAATTGCATCAGTGACCAAATTGTAAACAGTGTAAGAGAGACATGGTGCAAATTGTGCAGCACCCGGGGAGCAGTATGGGGTTAAGGGTCTTTGATCAGAGTGGCAGTCCATGAGAGTGGGTTTTGAACTCACAACCTCAGGATTGCAAGCTCTATGCCCTAACCACTAGGCCACCACTCCACCAATATGCTTAGAACTGCAAAAAAAAACACAAAAAAAAAACAGAAAAAACATAACACTTAACAGGCTAATACTGAAAACATAAACAGAAATGAAAATCACAACAACTAATGATATGACGTTGAATTATTTGGGGGTTTTAATGTGAAGTATACGGAAGAGGATTAGGGCCACTGAAAAAAAAAAAAGTTAACTGATTTTTAAATTTTATTTCAGTTTAGTATGGGAAAAAAGTCAGAATTCAGACTTTAATCTCAGAATTCTGACTTTAATCTCAGAATTCTGACTTTTTCTCAGAATTCTGACTTTTTTCTCAGTCAGAATTCTGATATTAAAGTCAGAATTCTGAGAAAAAAGTTTTTCTCAGAATTCTGACTTTTTTCCATGCTAAACTGAAATAAAATGTATTTTTCCACTGGCCCTAATCCTCTTCCGTAGAAGTAGGTTAAAAATGCACACCAAGGTTTTCAGATTTTATTTGCTAAAAATTACACTACACAATTTTGCACTACATAGTGTTGGTCCTTCACATACAATTATCCTAAATTACACAGATATTTGTTTTGTTTTTTAAGTTACAGTGTTTTCTCCCATCCCTTATTTACAAAATGTGCCAAATAACACCTACCAGTATTTAATGGCACAGATCAATAAATATATGTAAGAGCAAAGTCACCATTTGGACTTCCTGATACACATTTAAAACACGGTTATTCTCCATACAAGCTACACATCAACCCTTTGACAAGTGCCTCAATGGGGTGAATATAACATATGGAACACTTTCCAGGGTTCATGTTGGGGACAGGGTGAAATAAGCTTCCCACTCACACTGTTTCTGTTTCTCATTCACAAACACAGCAGGCATGCCTGGTCCGATCAGATACTCAAAGCATTCCAAACACTAAAAGCGTTAGGTAAAAATACCCATCAGTGATTACCTTTACACAGCTGCACAGAAAATGGGAATCGGTTAAGAAAACCAAAAGAAACTGGAGTTTTAAAAAGCCTGGAAATCAACTGAGCTGTTTTTTTAAGCACTATTCAAGAAGTTGGAGGTGTTCCAGCTCTATCTTCTTATCTACATGCAACTGTTTTAACAAGAAGTAAAAAAGACAGTGACATGGTGAAAACAAAGACTGCTATAGAGCTTGGCTTGCCTCAATAGCTTATATTTCCTAATTGATGGGGTAAAGTTTGTAATAAAGCCCACTGAGCTTCAACATCAGCGAATCCACACCTGTGACAGCAGTGCAAGACTGGCAAGGCTCATTAAAAACTTGACTCAGATCTTCAGCTGGAACCCTGTAGAGTCACTTTAAAGCATACGCACTCACCAGAATGATAGGTAGCAAATATAGTAGATGGAGAAAATTGGACTTGAAAAGGAAAGTCTGTCTCTTCATTTTTGAACCCGTCCTCTTAATAACCTGGTTTCTTTTGTACTCCCAGACAAAATGGCTTCTGTAGTTGAACACGGTCCCTTTGAAGGTTAGCTGTGATAGGCACCCACAGATGTCTTCTTCCTAATTTGATGCCTGAGCACTATCGCGTCTTTCTCATGTGTTTGTTGGCTCCTTTTGAAGTGAGGATAGTTTCATTTGAGCTAAAGTAAACTCCATACATTTTTTATATACTTGTCCAAAAGACAAGCACTGCACTTTCCTTCGTCAAGAGGATAATTTGAAGTCTATTCTGTAAACTGAATACTGGAGCTAAAATCTTATCACAGTCCCAAGGCAGTTAAATAAGATCACAAAATATGATTTACTGATATCTGTTCTTAGATAAAACTTTGTTTCCTCTTTTTATGCAATCTTTAAAAAGGTTAGCAAGGCAATAAGATAGAGGTAATTACACAAAATATTAATGTATTTTACATTCATGCCTATGTCACACAAGTTTTTTTGTTTTTAGACATGAGAAATATCTTTATATCTAACCAAAGGTATCACACGGATTTGTTTTCTTTTATGTATTTTAATGTTTTTATGTGATAAACCAAGGCAGTGTACTGTATAGTTGTGAAGGGTAAGGACAGTAAAATTTAGTTTTCTAGTTTTTCACATGTAAACGTTTTAAAAGAGTTTCAATCACTGGTGTCAGCTTCCCACTAAAAAGTCAATACCTCACAGAATGTATAGCTCTTTATTTCTGTTACAGCTGCAGTTCTCTACTAGGAAAAAAGTCATCATCTTCTGGCTTAAAATATGTTTATGGTTAGAAATCATTGGTTCTTTTCTTCCATTTAACTTAATCCTTAAGAATTTTGCGTTTCAGACCAGCTAATCCTTCTTTTTGCACTTAAAAAGCTTTCAGTGGCTACACATGCAGACAGGCTTGAACATTTTGGTACAACTGGTAATGAACATAATTCTTATTGCATTATTCATAAAATATTTTCCTCTTGTTATATCAGAATAGTATCATAGGAATCAAAGTAAAGAGGTACTGTATATTGTATGTATTAGTTTGATGAACTGATGGCGTCTGACCAAACCATACGTTTCTTGTTTACTTTAAATACTTCAAAATGGAAAACTATCATAAAGTAATAAAAAATTCCAATAATTTAAAGATACGCTGATTGCTACACTTAGACTTGTGTCTTTATTTGAAAATAAAAAATAAATGTCATAATGTGTGGTTCTTGGAAAAGGCAGGGAAGTATAGGCGGCACGGTTCATATAAGGATTAAAAAGTGGCAGAAGTGGACCATAATGTAGAAAACATGACAAAAAAAACTGTCAATAAGGAAATGTAACATTAGAAGCTAAGAAAAATGAAAGTAGACAGGAGCTTAAATACACATAAGCCAAGTTGAAAAGATGATAATAAACTACAAGAGCTAAAGAGATGGGATGATGAGCAGCTGAACCTCAGAGAAGGTAGAGAAGCTGAGGAATAAGGGTAAGTAAAAATGTGCAGAGACCCTGTGAAATTATCTAATAGTGATTAAACACATAATTTCTTTGAATGTACTTGGACACTGGAGAAAGACGCAAAAGAATAAACTAACAAGAAAAACACCTTATGATAGAAGTAAAGGAAGATGAACTAAATAATCAGAGATCTGAAGAAGAAACAAAAACCATAAAATGTTGAAAAATAAACAAATTATTTAAAAATAAATAAATAAAATTAATTTAAGACATTTTTTTTTTATTTCTAGATCGTTTTTGCAGTGTAGGATCAAAATCATCAGCTCCATTAAGCATAACCATTCACCTAAATGTCATGTTTACCGTCTAATTACTGCTTACTCTAACTGTCTAATTAAAATAGTTTTAAATTGATTAAAATAAATTCTGACAAATCCTGATATGTTTGATAACACTGTCTTGTATTAATCTCCTCTTCCCATGTTAATGTGAATCGAATAAATTATCTAAAATACGTGTTATACTTGCATTAGCCACCGCAGTCTTTATATCAAACTAATATGTATTTATGGGTTCCATATGAACAGGCAGTAGCAGCAGATACAGCAGACCACAGCTATATCAGCTGCTATTCAACAGATGATAGGCAGCCATTATTAGCTAGGATAAAGAGTCACATTCCATAAAACTGGACATCTTTGGTTTGAGTTGGTGTCATTAAAGATTGGGATGAAGGCTGAGATGTATTAAAATCTCCTATTGGTAATATGAGGTGGAAATTATTTTTCATTTATATGATACAAAGAGGGCTGCACAATGACGCAGCGAGTAGCGCTGTTGCCTTGTAGCAAGAAGTTTCAGGGTTCTATTCCAATCCCCCTTAAAGTGGAGTGAGGTTTGATCTCGATTACTAATTTAAATTTGTGCTTTCAATAAAAATGATGTTTAATCAATAAGAATATATTGTAAAAATACAATTAATGAATATAATACAAAACACATTTATCAATTTCAACAGTGGTACCTAAACGCACCAAGCCAACCTGTCCAAAAAGGAAATAAAAAAGTTTCAGGAACTGAAGCTTTGGTTTTACAATTTTTTACAATTGAACTTATTACTCTTTAAATTATTATTTATAAAGTCTTTTTTTTATAGAATGTTTAGAAGTTGGATGAAAGTTCTGTATAACAATGGTAAGACATGGCTATGAATAATAGGCTATAACAGTAATTCATAAGTCTTAATAATAATAACTGTTAAAATACAACAATACAAAATCATAAAAAAATCTAACAAACTCGATGAATGTCTTTCAAGAGGATTTTATTAAATAAAAACTTTAGTTTAGCAAAAATATGTAATTGCAAAACAGTAATTGTGCAGCACATGACAATTAAAAGAATTGCCAAAAATGACAGTAAGTTTTTTGCAGGAGTTAGATGAGAAATAAAGGTGTATGAGTTGTTTTCCATATCCAATTTCACGAAAAGGTGTTACCTCTGGTTTTTTTATTAACATGAATGACATTTTTGTTTTTCCAGGATTTGTTGTCAGTGAGAAAATCTAGACGTTATGTCATTTTTGTACTTAGAAGAAAATACATTTTAATATCCCTCAATACACAGTGGAGGGCAAACTATTCGCCCACCTGATGTAACCTGAAGACAATTTACTAATACAAATTGTGGTCTATATGGTGGTGCTTCTGAACTTTTGTTATAAACTTGGACTGAGAAACCAATGCTGGAAAGGTTTATATAACTGCTACAGTTTGGTTTCCTTATGGCCAATTTATGCTTCTGATGCATAGACTCTGCAACCATCAAATCTGTCTCTGTGCGCGACCACGCTCCCCGTTTAGAGGTTCTCCAACCATCGTCGGCCACCTCAAAAAAATCCTGACTACGCGTCGGACGGTCACAAACCTGTGCAGACTTCAAGCGGAAAGTCACAGACAAAAAGCAGCTGTAATTGGTTCTTTGTAGGGGTGGGTATTGCCAAAGAAGTCCTGATTCGTTTCAAATCCCGGTTTACATGCCACAATGCGATTCTATTACGATGCATCATGATACTTGAAATATTGCGATGCATTGTGATATTTTCACTGAACATTGTTAGAAAAAAATACAGCCATTACCAGTGGCTGACTGGCTGGGTATGATCTGAATAGTGTTTTCAATTGGTACATTGATGCTGTATTTATTGAAACAACTTTTGGAGGTACTGCCATGAAAACAAATACTGGACAAAAATATTACTATTACTGGAGTGGACACACTGACAAAAAGTGCTTAGGATTTATGAAACTTGAAATAACAAAATAAGGATAATCAGTGCCTTTTACATGGCCTCAGTGGTCCTTTAAACCAATGAAATGAAAAAATTCAAATGTATGACATTTCCCCTTTTGCAAATTACGTGCGTCATATCAAATCCGTTTTTACCTTCTTTGTCTTTAAAACCAAAATGCATCCAAACATGACTTGAAATGTGATGGAGCTGGGCAAATTTTCTCAGTCTCCTCCGTGTTTTGTCTATGAATGACTCGTCGCAGTATCCCTCGGACGGAAATGCTTGTGACACAAGGCAGTGGGCGTCAACACATCCGCAGCGACATCTACTGACTGGAAGCTGTATTCCACTTGTTTTTGGCCAATGTGCACCAACCGTTCATGTATTTTATTTATTCCTTTTTTAAAATTAAGAATCGATACTTCGCATCAAGAATCGATGCAGTAGATCACAACAATTAGAATCGCGATGCATCGTCATGACGATTATTTTGCACACCCCTAGTTCTTGGTATGCCTTTCTGGCTGTCTGTGTAGTCATCCTTCTCGATTTGGTGCCGGGGGCGCCATTTTTTTTAAACTGAGGAACATCTACAATGGACAACTATGACGAAAGGTTTATCGAGGAGGTTCGGAAGTACAGCCACTTGTACGATGCCTCAGACAAATTATATATAGAAGCCAAGGTCTCTGCCAAAACGAAGTTCTCGTGACCATCCGCCAAAGTTCTCACGAGTTCTCGAATAGGCTCCCCCTTGCGCTTTGGAGGGAAACTGCTCTGCATCCCTACAAATTCCAGACCGACTATGCAGAAGAATACCAGCAAAATTGGTTCGCTACCTAAGCGACATTTGATGTGTGCGGATGCAGAAGTCTAATCTGCCCTTTAAATTCTGTCAAGGCTTTGACAAGTAAAAGTACTTCAACTATAAATACTCTTTTAGGTTACTAATCAAGCAATAAAGATAAAATTGTGAGAAATAGATTTTTTACACCAAAACTATTGTTTTGTGTTGTGACAAAATAATGATGACATGCTTTTTGCAAGATTTACCTCTAACAATATTTTTTTTCTCCGTTGTGTCTCTGTTCAGATGAGTAACATAAAGTATTAAATGAGCCATGACTTCTATCATCTTTCAACGACATGATCATCTCAGCCTCATGTACTTCATTTGTGTCAGTTCAGCTTCTTGCTGTGACCTTCGTTGCTGCATCTCTGACCTCGCTCTCTAACCTATATTAAAGGCATTTGGTGCCAAAACAGTTATTTCTTTTTACTCTAATAAAGTAAAAAGCAGGAAGGCTTGGTGGTAGTATTGGCTCCTATTCTGTAAGTTATTCTGGCTGCTCTGTTTGATGCCTGTGGCCTTCATCTCTGCTGTCTGTCTCACCCATGTCACTGCTGGTACTGCCGCAGGCATCCTCACTACCTTGCTGGCAGAAGAGGCAGCAACACCAAAAAGGAAAGAAAAAAAGTGAAGCTCTTTGATGCACCTGCTTTTAGGGACATTTTTATTCTTTAAGAATTGGTAAAAAAGCCATAGATGTTTAAAAACCTGTGTTCAATCCTAATTTATGCTGTTTGGTAGCTTATGTTAGACTGATTGATTGAAGTACAGAGAAGGGTCAGGGACCAATGAAAATGCTTGATAGTTTGGTTGACCTCGACCAACAGCCCTTTGCCGTGTGGAAGTAAGGCGCTTTCTTACCTCCAGGGTATAGGGGGATAGTTTTTGACAAGTTTTCTCCTACCTGTGACAACCTTTGATTGCACCTGCTTCTGTTTGCCATGCTTTCATCCTTTCCAGAAAGTTGCGGGTGGAGCATAGCCCTAGTCAGAGATTCAGTACACCTGGGCAGGCTGCGCTCAGCAGGTTATAAATTACACCAGCAGGATGCTGTCTCACTCTTTCTTCTCTAGCTGTCATATAGTAGGCTTGACAGCCATTTGGTCAATATACAGTGTGTGCATATAATATGAGGACAAACTGGGATATTTGATCCTTTACTTTTGATTAAAACTCATACTCTAATCTGTTCAATACTCTAAAATAAGCTTTATTGTAATAGGGAAAACAGAGGGGTTTGAAAATGATCAGATGTCTTAGTTTGAATCTTTTGAGATATAATAGTTCATCATTTGGTTAAATGATGCTCTTGATATATTTCGCAGAAAATGATGAAGAGTCCATTTAAAGTTTGGAAAAAAGAAAGTAGATATAACACATGCAGGTTTTGACAAGTTTTTCTTATTGAATAAATGTAATGAATTTCCAAGAAAACTGAAATTAAAAGTAACTGTAATATTTTTAGGTCTATTTCTTTTTATCCCTTGGGCTTGAAAAAGTTTTATATATACATAATATAAATCCAATGATTAAAATATTACATGTTGAAGAAGAAAACAATAAAAAAAAGATCAAGAAAGCAATCCTCCTTTTTTATAAAAAAAAAAAAGTTTAGCTCTTTATTTTTTTTTTTACTTAAAAGGGAAAACAAAATGATTTTTCTTTAAACAAAACGATCCATTTCTTTTATAGTAAATATTAATTAAAAATCATGAGGGGCCGACAGGTGGAAATGTTCAGTAACAAGAAGCAGGCTGCAAAAACATGTGTGCAGCAAACTTCAAAGCACAAAAAACAAATTCAAAAGAAAAATAGTTACAATAACTAAAAATAGAGCAAACCCTACAATCAACAAAACAGATGCAAACAAAAAAAATGCTTTAACCACAAACAAAATGCTACAAACAAAAAGAAATGAGATGTAAACAGGCAACAAATGACGAAATCAGTTGCAAATACACATATGATGCAAATTCCAAAACATGTAAACACAAAAAAAACAAATGGAATAGAAACATGCATCAAACACTAAGAATAGAGGCAAAAACCTACAATCAACTATTAGTAAATATAGCCTTTCTATGTATTAAACCATGACAACATCTTGTGATTAGGATGACGTCACTGCACATGCATACATTTGGTCAACAAGCCGAGGCAGTAAAGATGAGCTAGTGTTGAAATCTCAACATAGTTACAAAAATCAGAAAATAAAAATCCAAGATCCGGTATAAAAAGCTGCAAGAAGATATTTTCCTCCAAAAAGGAATAGACTAGAGTTACGACTAGAGTTACGCCGTAAAAAAGAAATTTATGACTATTGAAGTTCAGAAAAACTGGAGCTAAAGTGTAGAAGGCATTCTTATGTCGCAGCAATGATAGAGTTGATGTGAGTACTTGTCTCAGCTAACAATGCTACTGGTGTTAGCAATGCTTTTAAGCCCTATCCTCTGATTTGTTGGTGTTCTTTGAGGCATTATGCATGCATAATGCCTCATATATACAGAAGAGTTATATGTGTATATATTTTATCTTTTTTTTATTTTTATCTTTATTATCTTGTGTAGTTGGATGTGTGTATATATAAATATATATATATATATATATATATATATATATATATATATATATATATATATATATATATATATATATATATATATATATATATATATATATATATATATATATATATATATATAAAACTGTAACTGGAGCATGTAACAAAAGTAATTTTCCTCTGAGATTATTAAAGTATTTCTGATTCTGGTTATGGCAGCTGCGCCAGTGGCGGCCTTCTGGCTTGCTGGTAGCACTGTGATACTGCCAGTAGATGGCGCTGTTTATGTTAGCTCATTGCGCCCGGTGCTGGGGTTCTATATAGGCTCAAGAAGGGCTATCGAAACGCTATCAGGATGGATGCTTGGAGTATACAGCCTAATTTTACCAATATTAAGGGAAAAGTCCATTCACATTCAGAATCTAAACTTCTGAAAGTCCTTTAAATATGAAATTATTACATCCTGTTCAATAAATGATCAGTGTTTTTAATTCAGAGTCATTTTCATCTGAATGTGCTTTACTGGAGGCATCCATGTTTGTCAAAGAACACTACTGCCACCTACTGGTTTGTGACGTCACGGTGCAGTATCGGCTGTTGATCAAGTCCCAGTGCTGTATCTGGTGTTTGTCACAACGCGCTATTATCCAAGTCATCTTGAAAACATCCTCCCTTGAAATGTTGGCTAGATATTACATTTTTTTTCTCTGGCCAGAAGTTCGATGGCAAATCCTCCCTCTTCAAGTCACTGCCGGAAGATGTCAGGAGTGCGGTGTTACCATATTTGGGCAAAAATGGCCACTCCCACACTCAGTGATGGCTACGAAAATTATTATTATTAGCCAGGATAAAGAGTCACATTCCATAAAACTATTCAATTTTTTGACTGATTAACGCTAAATTCGTTAATCAAGTTTCATAAATAATGATCCATTGATTAATTCTTGCTGACCGTACTTTTCCTTAACCTGGGTTTTGGTGATTTTGGTATAGGTTTATAAGCTGACTACACACCTTTAAAGGCATCTGGTTGGACTATTTTAAGACTTTGATATCTTATCCCAGTTAGAAGAAACATGTTAGTGAAATGGGAAAAAAAATACCTTATATCTAATTTTGCTCAAGGTATGAATAATTCTCGGCTAAATATATTACTAGTTATAAAAATAAAAAAATCCATTTATCATTAAACCGGCAGAATGTTATATTGAAATTGCTGATTTTAGAGATTATGCAGAAGCACATAAATGGCTGTGGATGGTGTAGTATATGAGAAGTAAAATGTAATCCAGTACATCCTATGGATCCTATGGTGAGAGATGTCCAATAGATTATGTCACTAAACATAATTCATGTGTTAAAAAGAGGGAAGCATTGCATATATAGAGCAGATTATCAGACTGAAGGTACATACCTGCAGGCCATGAATATCTGAACTACGGCGAGGAAGAGATAATAAGCACCAAGTTAATGGTTTATGAATCTGATCTGATTTATGGTTATTAACCATGGGAGAATTATAGTGGTGCTTTCCTGATAGACAAGGGGTATATCAGGATGGGGCATATATGGCCGAAAGGATTTTACCTGGAACCTTTTACTGACAAGAGAAGAATAACGGCTGCTCTACACTAAAGTCTGAAGTAACCCATCTGAAAAAAATACATTGTTGTTGTTTTATTTCATTAAAAAAAAAGAACTTTCACCAGCTTAGAAGTAGCTTCAAGCCAATCATCTCCTTTTCTATATTTTTTGTTATGGATGGTAGAAATATAAAAGGCAAGGAGGAGGAAGAAAAGTGGGGGCTATCCACGGGTGGGGGCGACACCATACCCATCCTGCACACGCCTTGGAGCAACCACATCCCCTTGTGGACACCCCCCTCCCTCCCTCCCACCGTCACTACCCCACTCACCACCACCCTTAAAGAAGAAGAAGCATCAATAAAAGAAATGTGGTGCAGACCAGGGAAGGCATGAACAGATTTTCAACGGGATTTCAGGAGAAGGCATAAAGGGGGCAGAAATCTTTTCTTTTGTCTGCTGTTCAAATGGGTCTGATGAGCCTCAAGCTGCGGGCTCTGCTTGTCATAGAGGTCCTGATCTCTTGTGAGAATTGATTTCCATCATTTCAGGGGAGCTGTAAAGACACAGAAAATATTGCTGCCTGGGAGACAAAGATAAGGGCCAAATGAACTAAGTTCAATGCTGGCTTGAAGCTAAAAAAAAATATAGAAATAATGCAATAAAATAAAATAAAACAACAAAAATGGCCAGAAGGGGGCTCTTAGGGGAGGGGGATAAAAGGCAGAACATAATAAGACAAAAGAAAGTGTAAAGTTGCCCTGTTCATTCCCAAATTTTTTGATTAGTTTTCAAAGAGTAGTAAGCCATGTCCTGTTGTGACGTCGTCTCTCTGCCAGGCATTTCATCTGATTATGAGTACTTTGCAATCTGCGACAGCATGATTGATGCTCCACTTTCATGAGGGGAATTTTAACAGCACCTCTTCAGCGCTCAATGCGCACCCAATTATGCGTCTGAGCTGGTAACCTTGAATTTATGTCACCATGGCAACAAAACCCCCGGTCATGCATTATGGATTATCATTGAAATTCTACACCCCTACCTAACATAATGAGAGCCCAGGACTTAATCAAATCAGCCCATTCTGTGTGACACAAAGTGAAGAAGGAGCTCTCATTGTATTGGAGCTGAGGCTGAGAGAAGCCAGCCAGGCAGGGAAGAGAACGGGCGGGCGGGTGGCAGACTGGGCTGTGATGGCCCCAGCAGCTGCAGGGCTAGCAGCCTGATAGATGGCTCCCATATACATCAGTGAGCATATAGACAGATGGCCCTCAATGCCTGGAATTTCCAACCCAGGAAGCAGCTGTTCAGCCTAACCTCTGCTGTCCGTCTCACCTTGTTGTCATGGAACATTGAGCAGCGAAGGAGAATGTGGATGGTGTCGTGGAGTGCGGTGGAGCCGTGTGGGGTAGCGGGGCTGGAAGAGGGGAAAGGCTTTCAGTCTAGTCTGGAGGAGGATTTACTGAATTTACATTAGGTGGCACTATCTCAGCCGGAGTCTCTCCACTGATTCATTTTCTTCGCAGCTTTTGAATGGCGCTCAAGTCTTGTTTTCTGGCATAAACAAAGGAGGAAACCTTGAATTATTTAGCTCCTCTCCGACTCTTCCCCTTTTTATCAGACAGATGACATAATTGTTGTAAATCACTGCCAAAGATTAATGCAATCTATTCTTCACCTCTGCCATTGCTTCTCCTCCTTCACTGCTGCAATCCCAGCCTGAGCTGTTGTATAAAATATTGATTACTCTTGTATTTTTTTTTCTCAATGTATGTAAGCATTTTTATTAGCTAACAGGCACATAAACAGAGTACCTTTCTTTTTTCATCCTGTAAAAAGAAAAAAAGTTTTAATAGCTCAGCGGATTTTTTTGCCTCCATCTGTTTCCTTGCATCATCCCTGTGGAGTACGAGGAAGCCCTTAAGATTTCAGCAAGGGAATTATATATCTGGCATGCAGGAAATAAAGAAAAAGGATATTTTATTTTTCAACTAATGATTAAAAACAAACATACATAAAAATAAACCAGTACAGCATTCTCAATAAAATGATTCATAATAATTACTCCCATTATTGTGTTTCAGTTTGTTGCTTATTTTAGTTTTTTTTTTCATCTGTACATGAAAAGTTATGTAAAAAAAAAAAAAAAAAAAAAAAGAACTATTCCAACCAGCATTGAAGCAGAGATAATTAGAAGTAGGTTTAAAGTGTAAGTTGTCCCCAAATATTTTTTTTTTGGTAGATAATAAATGGGTCTTTGGGGTTGAAACTTTAACGTTGCTTTAATATGTGTTAATTTCCGTGTAAGCTTATTTAGTTCTATAATATTCATCTTAAATTTGCTGCTAACTTAGCATCAAATTTTGGCTTTTGCATGTGCAAAAGAGTACAAAATCAAGTCTCTTCTTCATTTGGCTTTGAAAAATAAGGTTTTGTTACAGCTAGTTTACATTGACCATTATGGTGGATTTAATTTGACATGATCAGTAGTTTTATGCTGGTGAAGATTCTCAGTCATCCAGGTTCATAGTCAAAGCAAACCAATGGACTTTGTTTTCCAAGTTTGAAGACGTTTCTTTTCCCATCCAGGAAGCTTTTTCAGTAAAAAAAAAGAAAAGAGAAATGAAAAAAAATTTATTGAAAAAGCTTCTTGCATTCCATACATCCTTTTAGAAAGGCCTTTTTTATAATCAAGAAATCTGTTTTCAGTTTACAACAACAGACATCACATAGTCTAGTCTGTTTAAAATGTATGTGTTGTATTTCTGTCAGAAAATGATTTTTAAATGTAAAAAAAGAGAATCTTATTTGAATCTATATGCACAAATGTATTGCCAATCTATGTGCAGAAAAAGTTTTATGCATGGTCAAACTGGACCGGTTCTAAATAACAATGCTATTTATTTGCCGGGTTTCTTGTTGGTTCTTTATTTCACTCATTAAATGGAAAGAAAGAAATGTAATTCAAAGCATCAGTTAGATTCACGTAAATCAAATGTGTATCCAGAACTTCATTCACAAGCAAGGTTCACTGCAGCAGACTAATATATCTGTGTATTTTCAATAAACATAACAAGGTAATAAATGTCATTTTCCCAGAGTGCATCACAAGTCAAGGTGTCATCCAAAATGTATTTGTGATGTGCTTGATGAAGCCTGCTCATCCCCCTGTAATGACGCCTCAGCCTCTCTCATGTGTTATGCATCACATCTTGTTACCATCTTCGTCTGAGCATGGCTGTCATCATGTGTCTTCCCAGGTTCCTGCGGAAGCGTTGCATCGGCTAAGGGATACATGACAGAGTGGGTGGGGGAGTGGCGTTATTGGATGCCTCTTCAGCTACTCATACTCCAGAAGATGTCATTCTCATCTATATTTGCTGAGGCCACCTTTTCCTCCTTGCCAGACTATCTCATTACAAAGCAGAAAGGTGATAGAGGAACCAGTGAAGGACTGTAGGTGTGAGTGCAGGTTTTTAGGAGAATATATTTCTGATGCTATTTTATTTTTAGATGCTACCTCCTGTGTTATTCCTTTTAGGTTTTAATACACATCAGAATATAGTGACCTTGACTTATTTCATTCTACATGTAACTTGAAGAGCCTTTGAACCAATTTTCATCTACAAAATAAGTTTTTACTTAAACTCTTTAACTTATAGAAATATGCAGAACGTTGCTTCTGTAATGTGACTAGCCATAGCCAGGAAGAAAACAGTACTGTCAAAAGAGGCAGAATTTCCTGAGAAGTAGCCAATCACAGGCAGTTTACTTAACCTACCCTTTAAAGTGACAAAAGTTGACATGATCACAGGAACATTTCCACCTGCAAGTAATAGAGAATCTCCAGGAGAATAAAAAGCAAGAGAAGGAGCATGAACTTTGACATATTTGATGATATTTGATCTGCACACTACAAACATTAAAAATTGAGATTATTTTAAGTGGTGGTGTTTTAAATAAAGATGCTGTTATCAGTATTTATTATGTGCGCACTTATGGCAGGATTTTCATACTTTACAGCAAGAGACAATTTCTTTCTTATCTGCTTTTCTTTTATGATGCAGGGAGACATACCAGAGGAAAACAAAGCCCTAGTGGCTCCTTATACCTTATCTGACACTGCTGGATCTAAACATTTATTACAACTGTAACCAGGTGCTGAGAGATTATTTAACCATGTTGAATGAGTTCTGCCTCTAACATCCATCCATACATACATATTGTAAATTCATATACTTCCCCATTAATTCAAAAAGCCCAGCTGCATGCCAGTATTAACATTGCTTGACCCAAACTGCCGACAATGATGGAGATTTTCTTCCTGTAACATTAAGGGAAGCTTGACCCTCTTCCAGATCAAATGGTTTAATAAGTTTCAGCCCGTTTGAGGCACTCAAAAAACTCTAACCTGTTTTTCTTAACTGGTGATGTCATAGGTAAAGCACTTTGTTGTGACCATTTATGTCAAATTTTGTCATTTATAAGTTTCATCAGTTTAGATATTTCTTTAAATAGGTAGAATATACTTAAATTCATTTGCAAAAGGTTTAGAAACTTATAGAACGTTTTGGAAAATTGTTTCTGATCAATTTTTGACCAGAACTTGAACTGTTAACATCAGGTTAAGTTAACTTTTATTTCAATCCAGATTGTAAGAGATTTTAGGCTTGATTTACTATATTTTTGCTGTAAAAAATATGTAGTTTACTACATTTGTTTTTGGCCATTATTGGACATTTGTTGTATTTCAACTTAGAAGGTCACAACATACTAGCCTTGTGAGACCACCCTGATCTCGCTAGCTTTCAAGGTTTCACTCACAGATCAGTCTGGAGACTCTCCGTTGAAGAAAATTTGGAGCCGTTCACCAAACGAACGTCCAATCAGCGTTGGCTTTGAGGCGGGTTGAGGTGTGACGCAACGAGAAGCGCGACAGTTCAGTCTAAAGAACATGGCGGCTTCAGCCGATGAAACTAGCGTTAGCGTGGCTATCGAGCAAGTTTTATCGGAATTACAGAGTATTTCTTCACTGAAAGAAGAGCAAAACACTGCTCTGGAGGCTTTTCCCAGAGGAAAACATGTTTTTGCTCTTCTCCAGACTGGTTTCGGCAAGAATTTGATCTATCAATTGGCTCCTCTTCGTCATCGCTCTGTTAGTACGTCATATGCTTCGTTGATCTGATTGGTTTATTTGGCCCGTCTATCACCAACATAGGCCAATCAGCTAACCAGTATTTTCGCCCTTTCCCAAAATTACTTCAACGGAAGGTTACAGGTTAACAACATACTCCATCCAAATGAAGCAGAAGCAGAAGTAGTAATGAAAAGTATTGGGCAGCAAAATTTGGGCCAGTTTAATCCATCATACAATGGATAGAGGAAAGAAGTGAGAGGAACTTGGTCCAAATGGCAGATAATGGTGATCATAATATGATGTGATATAAATGATAGAAAACCCATGTCTCTGAATAAGACTAGTTTGTTTTGTTTCTTTTTCAATGAGAAGAAATGCTGGTTATTGGTTAGAAATATTAGGTTAACCAAATCTGATTAAAGATTTTTTTTGTAATTTGATTTGATTATATTCAAAAATTAACACAAGCAGTAATTTTCTTCCAATTGTCTTTGGCTCTAGGAAATGTAGGTACAGGATTCTAATCTAGAAATGTTATCTGGACCAATAATACAGTTTGAAAGCCTTGGGATTTTACAAAATCCAGTCACAGACTAGGTGACAAATATACAAATTGGTGTACTCTCTAGAATTAATACTGCAAGCTTCATGTAATGACGACCCTATTTTTAAAAAAATGACATGGGACACTTCATCTTTCTTCTGGTAAAATTGTCAGATTTTAATTTGCAATGTCCTTTCATTTTTATTTTTTCTATGGTTTACACTTTAAATTGTCTTACCACTTAACCCTGTAATGCCAAATATATCATATTTGATACGGTTTCTGAAATGTTTTGCGTCTGACACCTTTTGCATAAATTAATGGAAAAAACTTTGCTCAAAATCCTATTGTACACAATCAGATATACCTGATAACAGAGGGCAGAAGACTACACAAAAAATAATCCGGATCGCATAGTAAATTATTAACATCAAAAATGTATTTCTGTTTTTTCTTTTTACATATTTTGTTAAAAGGCCAAGTAAGGACTTCAAACCAAAAAAAAGTTATTTTCTGTTTTGTTTTATTCTTGGATCGGGCTTTAAAGGGTTAAATATCTAATATAAATAAACTTGCCTTGCCTTGAAAGCAATGCTGATAAAATTATTTACATCAGGAACAATCAGTTGTTTCTCTATTTCCATAGAAAAATTGGACAAAACATGCAGGCACTGTAAAACATAATCAAGCTACTGGTTTACTTCACTTTTTGACACCACAGGTGTAAAGATGACTGAACAGCCAGATGAAAATCCATAATGAAACCCGTTTTAATTAGACCAACTAAAGGAGGCAAACCTAAAAGTGCTTCATTGTTCTGCTGGCAAATATTAAACGTTTACCTTAATCTGGTCCTCTAACTGGATCCAACCAACACGCTTCTGCTTATTTTGATTGTGTTGTCCATGCAAAAAGAAAAACGTACAACACATTTCAAAATGCTAAAAAAAAAATCCCTTTTGCACAACAGCTTAATTAATCCTTGACACTGAAGCTATATGGAAGCAAACTAATGACCGTGCCTCTCTTATAACCTTCCCTTGACAGCTATACCATTGGGTTACATAGAAAGTTACACTAGTGTAGTCCCCACTGTCTCATTTGCATAGAATTAATGATGCATGCATATGCAAATGAGCATTTTAAACAACGTTGATTAGTGCCTATGCATTCATAGGGCAACAGTCACACATGTCTGACATGCCACTTCTGCACATAATTTGCATCACAGCAAAGGGCAGCCGCCAGAGTCTCTAATGTTGGGTCATAATGGCTTAGGCAGTGGTGATAAGTGCTTATTTTGCCTCTTGGCTGTTTTACAGCGATCTGTAAATCATTCCAATGTCTTGTGGTCAGATTTCTTGTAATGTCAGCACAATTAGCTGTGTTGTGCAGCAAAATGCATGATTTTCTTTCAGTCTTAAGATTTGAAACAGCAAATCATCACAATCTGAGTCTTTCTCTGTCATTTTAACCCCGTATGTACTGTAAGACATAAATAAACCCTTTTATATTAAGTGACAGGAATAGGATCTATCATGAGAATTTAGATTACCGCAACAGTGTGAGTCTGTGGATACTTCATAGCATGCTTTGATCATGCTTCTGGGCAGCTGAGGCCCAAAGAGTCCTACTGAGGCCTTTCAGAACAGCTCTTGCATATGTTTGAGGGCCCTTCAGTTATAGACCTATAGAGCCTCTGCAGATCAATGTCTCCCTCTTGCCTCTTTTCCCTTGACCCTCAAGTGTCAAACTCATGCTGCATTTTTGTCTAATATGGCTTTTAGCTGTCTGAGAGTAAGAATAAAGGTAAAAAATATATATATCTTTCAAGGAAAAATGAATCTCAGATCATTTTTAGAACATTTTTTTACTGACATAACCCTGTAGATGAAGACAAGTTTTTGAAAGACGGAATAAAGCAGTTGATTTTCACAGTTGATTTTGTAAATAAAACCCATTTTGAGCTTTATGTGATTACCGATATGTTTTTTTTTATCTAAGTGATTTGAGTTGTGGCTGTTTAGAAAATGACTTAAGTGGGGTAGGTGGTTGGTAATGCTTTAGAAGGCAAGGAGACGTTTTTTACAGTGCTTTTTTACTGTGGCAGAGTAAGGTTTCTGTAAAGAAAAAAATGGTAAATGCATCCTGGAACTGAAACGGACAACAGAACTGCCCCCTGACATGATTATAACTGCCGGTTCTTGCCTGGTTAATCCAGACCCTGAAGCTGTTAGCTTTCAGAGTAAAACAAATGCATGTGACCTGCAACAAGTTTTTCAAAAACATTTTAGCCTCCAAACTTATTGCTAGGTTAAAAAATGACAAGACGGGTAACCCTGTCTCATAAGTATCTAATGAAACTAGGGCTTAATTAGGGTCAGTATTTGATGAGTTGGGAGTTAGACTGCATTGGATGTATTTACACTGACTATGTGGGTTCATCAATCCACACTGGATCCGTTCATGTCTTTGGTCAATCATCCATGAAATCTAGACTAATTCCCTATCTTTCTTCATGCAGCAGAGCTACTGAGTGGGAATTACGGCACTGATTATAACAGGTTCTATATGCAAAGCAGAGGAAAACAAAAGGATAACAGAGTTTGTATGAGCAGTAAAGAGTTTAACAATGTTTTGTCTGCCTAACAGAGAATCATCAAACCTTCACTAGGAACAGTTTGGCTTGACAGTTTTTTTAACATGGGCAAACATTGTCATCTAGCTGCAAGAGATTGTTTTGGGGGCAGTATTGCTCCAGTATTGTTCTGAATAAGAATAAAAAAATAAATTAAGATGAAATTGTGTCTCAACAAGGCTTGATCCAAAAAGCCCAAATTGGTAAGGACACTTAAGCCATGGCAGAGATGCATCAACAGTTGCCATGATCAGTACTATCTGAACAGAATACTTCCTAGAGCCAATTCCCTTTGCATAGGGACATCTTGATGTTCTTCGTAGCCACTAATGGGCTAATGGGTTGCCCACAATCCATTGCATGACAGGACATATAGGCACAGCCAAACTCACAAAGTGGAACAAAAATATATAATTTTTTTACTGTACTATGTTTTGGATTTTATTATCGAGTTTCAACTGTTCACTACATTTTTTTTATATCAATATCAGACAGCGAGCTCAACAACAGCCAGATGCATGTCTCCCTCCGCCTAGCTCCTAGCTGGGCGGAGGGAGACATGCATCTGGCTGTTGTCAGGTTAGTAGGCCCTAGCTGTCTGAATGACGGCGCGCACTGATACGAACAGAGAGAAAATAGGACCAAGTGATAACGACGTGTGACTTTTTCCACTACAACGTTTTTGGGATGCAAAAATATCACTCTTTTGAACACATAATGTTTTGGGAAGAGAAACGTTTTATTTCGCTGGGTCTAGCAAACCTGCCGGACTACTTTCGGCTTGACCAAAACTGGACGAGAACTCTGCTCACAGGACGCTGCCAGGGGTAAGTCAGTGTGATTGCATGCCACTGGTGATGGGGATGCCATACAGATTCATGTCAAAAATACTGAACTATCCCTTTAAGACAGCAATACAGAGCTCCTTTCTTACCCTGGATAGTGTTCTTAGAGTGGAGCCCATGAAAGGTAAAGGGATAGGAACGGGAAAAAGGAGCAGAATTTTAAGGTTTTTAGGTCAAGCAGAGGTTTCTCTTGCCTCTTTGATGTTGTTGTTCATTTACATGTCTTCACTACTCTACTTTGACCCACAAGACTGATAGTGTCTATGCCAACAGGCATCTGAACAACAAGAAAACTGCCACAGAGACAATGGGTAAACGTACAGCCATCGTAACTTTGCCAGAATACAGTTCACAATTCAGTTTAAGGGTCCTGGATAGGGTCACATCAGCTGGATCCAATTAAAAAATCAGGCTCAAAAACAGTGCAGAAGTTTGGAGTAAAGCTGTCTTAAAGTACATTTCTGGTGTTTTCAGGTGCAGAGCCTGGATTGTCAACATTTTGAAAGAAAAGCATCTAGATAAAGTTCACAATGTAATTATATTGTTTTTATAATACTGCAAATTGTTGAACCACAAAATACCTGATTGGACATTGGGTTAGGCGGCTTGATTCTGTTAATACATATCTATAACGTGAGGAGCTGTTTTATAATGGATGACGTCACAACATTCTTTTCAGCCCCTGTTTTGTATGTTATAGAAAAAAAAATCAGATATAGATCAATATACTCATTCTTATTTTTTTTCTCCTTTATTTCATTTTATGTCTGTAGCCTGACATAAAATAGTAGTGAATGCTCAGGGGATGTTTACCCCATTTAGATTTCATAGAACCTGGTGTCCCCATTGATTAATGTGTGCCGAACCTACATTTTCATTAAAAGAGGTGGGGTTGGTGTGTGCCTGTGTGCATTTGTGTCAGAACAGAGACCGGTTGGGGGTGATGTTGGAGGTTGGTGTGATTGAAACCTCCATACCTGCATGTGGGAGTAATGAACCTGAAGACAAGCAATGGCAAGCTTGAAATTTCATGCTCTAGAGATCATCAGGGCAGGCGTGAAGCTAGCTCGGTCATTTGGTATCATCAGTCTTTACATTGATAGTAGCAAATATGTTATTAGAAGGTCTGTGCTGATTATTTTACTTTGATTGGTCTGCCCTATTTGATGTATTGATTAGCCAAGTCAAAAAAGTTCCAAGCAAGAGGCCAAAGTCACTGGAAATGTCTGGACAGATGATCGTTCTAGCTTGTTTTCATTGAAAAATTGATCAGAACAGCTTTATTGTAACAGACAACAGTTGCTTGTCTACTCACAGGCAATCAATAATCTGGAATACACAAACGCAAGTTGTATGGGAAGATTATGAGAGCCAAGAAAAATATCACAGCAACTACTGTCCTAGTCCAAATAACTAGTTATTCCACACTTCTTTGTTTGTGGTGCTGCACACGTTTGCTAATTTCTCTCAGACAGCTGCTAAACTAAGGGGTTGTTCACAACTCTTCAAATTTCATCAAATATAGAGAAGTCAGTCTGGTGTACACTTTTTATATGATGACCTTTCCATTGATATCATTGTACATTTGACTTATTCTTTGAATTTAATGTTCTATCAGCTGTTTTCACTTTATGATTTATTAATTTTGAACATTAAAATAGCATGTTTCTATGTAAGCATTTAGCAAGAAAAGTTGTATCTTACAATAGCCCATATTTTCATTAAAAATACTGACACTATATATCCTGGTAAATGATCTCGGGATTGTACAAATATATGTAGGGATGGGAATCGAAAACCGGTTCCTGTTAAGAACCGGTTCCGTATTTTCCGATTCCATGGCATCGTTTGGCAGCTCGCTGAACGATTTTTTTTTTCGATTCCCGCAGCACCAGAGCCGAGAGTGCCGGCTCTGGGGAGCACGACTTACGTCACGTTTTTTACGTACGTTACGCAACTTACGCAAGTTAGGCAAGTTACGCAAGTTGGAAGAACTATTCGAGGTGGAAGACAACGAGCTGCGGTCACTTTGTGAATCAAAGCCCCGTCTTTCCTTAGCCCAGAGGGTAGATCAGGAAATCCAGCTCTGTAAAAGCTTGCCCTCCATCCCCTGCAGGGATAGCGCCACACTGTGGTGGTGGAACAAGCAAGATACGCTGCCCTTGCTATCTGGACTGGCTGAAAACTACCTCTGTGTGCAGGCTTCCTCCACCCCATCTGAGAGGGTGTTCTCCATGGCTGGAGACACCATAAGCCCTGAAAGATCCCGTATCCTTCCAGAAAAAGCAGATATGCTAATCTTTCTGCAAAAGAACTGTTAAGGGAATCGGAATCGTGAAAATCTTTTCAATTCCCAACCCTAACTATATGTAGTGTTGATTTCCCCTTTCATGCCTTTTTTGTAGAGTCTAAGAATATGCAGAAACAAATTAAGCTGTCTGACTGTGACATCACTACAAAGGTCAAAATCGCAGAAAAGTCTTTATTTCATCCACAAAATAACATGAACAAGCTATAATACAGATAAGCAAGCTGCAGTCTAGGCAGTCTGCTGTATCAATATTGCACAACACAAATCGTGGTCATGCATCTCACAGTGGGTGCAGCTCACAAAGACGTAGCTAGACCAAAAACGGGTATGAAAAGTTTCAGTCAGGGACTCTCTATGCAGGTCATTTGAAAATGCCAAGTTGTATCGGTCCAACACCTAGAACTGGACAGGCAAATCCCTTATTTTAGCACTGTATACATTGTGTGTCTACATTTTCATGTGGACCCTCTATTTCAGTCACCATAGTTTCAAGAGTCAAATTTTAACTTATATGTAATTAAACAAAATCGGAAACAGTTTTTTTTTTATTTTATTTGGTTTTCGACATAGGGTACTGTGGCACCAGTGCCAGATTATTCTCAGGCCAGTAGTGAGAGTTTTCTAGCGTACGTTAGTGTTACTGATTGTCTGATCCGGACCTGTTCTGCCTTTGGACCTCTGAGCCTGTCTTTCCCTGTTATGATCTGTTGACTTGACCTGTCTTCGGACTCCTGCTTGATTCTGCCTGTTAACTGAACAAGGAACTGCTTCATGATACCGCTCTGGATATCCCCTCTGAACCTCCTTGGATCTCTGATCTCCTGGTTCTGAATCCTGAGCACGTCCTCGATGCCGGCTTTGGCTTCACCCACTGGATTGTCCTGCCTTCCTTCGTCTGCTTGGTTCTCATGTCCTGCTTGTCCTCCGTCTTCTGGTACTTTAGCGTCTGGGACACTCTGGGCTCTGTCACCGCCGATGAGCTGGAACCAACCTCGTTCTCTGGGCACAGATTTAACTTTAAGACCAGGTTAGTGACTCACACGTTCTTTATCATCCTCCGCCAGATAGACGTGGTCACTAACTTGCGTTCTCTTCCTGCAGAGGTTCCTGTCTTAGACACCCTAGCTGCTCACTGCAGATCAGACATTATCAAAGAAACATTTTTTGATCTGTCTGTCTGCCTTGGATAATAGGTCCTCTGTACAGTGCATTAAAATGACTTCTGAAAGTACACTTTTTAAAGAGTTACTGAAATACAAGCAGCTAGTAACTAGTTTTTACCCACCACTGTATTTTATGTATCTAACCTGTTATGTGAAATTTCAATAAATGTAATTTATGGAAAGGCCAAAATTACTTGCAAAAATTTAAGTGAAAAATGTTGTAAAGCAACCAACATGGTTTATGCAGCTTACTAGCAGACAGAAATGTTATCCAGATAACACAGATATGAAAACATGCAGATCATTATAGATCTGGACTCTTAACCTTCCTCTCTCCTTAGCCACTTGTCTAAAGCTCCTGGTTGTAGATTAGAAGGACGAGTCATGTGCTACAGTCACTGTTTATTGCTCTGTTTAAATTCAGCAGCCATTTAAAATGGAAGCACCTTTTAAAAAGAGAAGGCATTTAATATAAATGATCTGGCGTTGATTGTGATGGATATACTGTGTAGAGACACCTTGCCTTCAAGGGCATCAAGGGATAAGCTATCATTTTCTTCCTCTTACACATGAAGGGAAGAATGACTGAGGGTCCAATGTCATTTACAATAACACACTGCAACTCAAAACCTGATAGGGAATGCTGAAGTGTTTTTACAGCACGTTAAGATTATGGGGTGAATAAAAGAAGAAGAATTTAAAATCATTAGATTAAAGATTTCTTGGAGTAAGACTGAGACCATTTTTGCACAACTTGCTAAAACAACTGCAAGTTGTTAGTCTTACCATTATTTTACCTCATCTAACCTTTGCTGATATTTCTGTAAGAAGAGCCAAAGTGACCCCCCCCCCCCACCTTCCCAATCATAAACCTGCACTCAGCATAATAAGCCTTATGTTACGATTAATGAGATACCCAGGGCATTATTTGTTATCTTACATATCTTATTGATTGGTTTGTCTTTCATCTTTGCAGAGCCTCTCTGTCTCCCTCGAACTCCCTCCACCAACTCATTCCCACCCTCTAGCTGTCTGTTTCTCTCTCTCGATGTCTCACCGTCTAGCTGTTTCATTCTCTCCCCAGGGTCTACTGGTCTCAGTCATGCAGAGATGTTGAAGGTTGAATAGTCATGGTATGCAAAGTGCAAGCTTGTATAACGACGCTTCCATTACCTGCAGCATGTGTGCGCTAAAATGTGATCTTAAACCAATGACCTGTGTATATCAAGCTTCTTAGAGCAGACATCCAGGTTCCCTTAACCATCAGATTTATGAAAAACCTCAAAGGATCAGCTGTTGCTTGATCAGGCCCTCTATGATGGAAGGTAAAATTCAACAGGCTGCAGGTAAATGAAGGACAGTTTGTCATAAGTACGAATAGATTTGAAGAAAATTAGTGGCTGAAGTGTTTATTGACCTTGTTGGTCTCTTAGCATGTGACAGCAGTGTCTGAAGGAAATGGGAAGTTCAGTGTTTTCCCCGGATCACGTCCAGCAGAGAGGCTGCAAACCTCATTTAATGAAGGAAAGCTCCTCTGTTTAAAGAAAGAAGAGGGGATTGAATGTGACATGGCATAAACAGAAACCATCAAACAATTAAACAGTGTAAACAGCACAGATGAGCCAATGATGAATCGGGCTGTCGGAAACCATTTGCTGGGCTAATTGGAGTTGTGAGAAAGGTGCTTCTGTTCTCCTCTCCACCATCAAATGCTGCAATAGATCCTAATCTATCTGTGATATATTTTGATGATTTAGTTGTATGGACCAAAAACACTCTCAGTTATCCTTTTTTATTTTGGTAGATAACTTGATTATATGTATAGGTGATGACAGAGTATTTATAACTCCACCATTTTTTTTTTTCAGTTCTATTTCTATAAGTCCCTGCCAAAGTAAGGACTTTTTTGGGTGATCAGTCTGATAATAAAAACAATAATCAGTATGAAAACATAAACATTTAATCTCATTACAATATAATGGAAGCCCATTTCAACCATGTGAAAGTAAAAAAATGGCTAATGGTATGTGAACATTAAGAAATATAAATTCAAAATTAAAAGTCAAAAGTGAATTTCTACATCATGATTGTGAGTTTTTAAGTCATATTTATGAGATATAAAGCAATAATTGTGGGATACAAAGTCAGAATTTAGTGATAAAATTACATATTAATGAAATATTACGTCAGAATTGTGACATTCAAAGTCACAATTATGAGACATGAATTCATAATTTTCTTACTGACTAGTGATTTCAGGAGATTTGATTTTAAATAAACTTTCGTTACCAGGGCTATATCATGGTTCAAACCAAAACAGCTTACTATAAAAATGTTTTCAGTGCCTTAGTTCTTGGCAGTGGCTAAATAAAATGTCATAGAAGAGGCTCTTCTGGAGTTAAAGACATGTCTGCAACAGGTAGGCTGTAACTTAGAAATCAGGCTAAATGTTTTATGTGAGATCCACATTTTATGCAAAGAAAGCAACGAAAAACAGACCAATCTGTTCTTGACTTTCATCCATGACAATCAATGATGCTTAGCATCAATATTGGTTCGAAGAGATTAAGTTTGAAAGAAGTACAATTCTGCAATATTGGAAAAATCTTGAACACCATCTTGAAGCATGTCACTATTAAGCCGTATACAGAAGATTTTTTGAAAGGTTCTTTTTTAAAAGCCCTGTATCTGACTTTATTTTAATCCCTCTAAGAAAACTGTGTTTTACATTATGTATTGTGAGGCACAATAGGTCTTTTTATTCAAATAAATTACTCATTGATTGCTGGTGTCCATGCATTTTATGTGTAGGCTTTTAACTTTTTTCTATGCCAATGTGGTTGATTCTGTAGAGCTGCTGGTTTCCAATCCGCCACTAAGAGCTTTCCCCACTTTTCCTCTGTTTAACTGCATGTTCAATAGAGGATAAGAAGAGATAGCTGAAATGCAAGAATGACCAAAGTACAAACAAATCAAATCCAACCTTATTAACATGGCACTTTAAAACCAACAGGACCAAAGAGCTGCAGAAAAGTAGAAATACAAACACTATTAAATGCATTAAGGTTCATAAAAAAAACCAATATAGATAAATAACTAAAAACAATATAGAAAACAAAAGAACAGCAATTAAATCAAACAGAACTACATAATTTCGAGTATTAAACACCAGAGAGAAAAGATGATACTGTAAAAGAGATTTGAAATGTTCAAAGAGGTTCCACAGTTTGGGACTGGCCACAGAGAAGGCCCGATCCCCTCTGAGTTTACACCTCGTCTTAGGCACTGGCAGGAGTAATTGATACACTGACCTAACAGAATGAAGCAGTGCATAAGGATGCAGGAGATCAAAAACTTGTGTAAATCTTAGAGCAGCTTGCTTGAGGTGGAGAGCTTGGCTGGACCGCCTGGGACTGAATTCGGCCTCAAAACTGTAGTCCTCCTAGACAGGTAGCTTTTCATTACTTTGTGGGGCGACAGTGGCGTCTGTTGCAGGGGCTTGCCCTGCAAATGGAGAGCTGTTGGTTCAAGCCATGGCTCTGGGATTCAATGTCATTGTGTCCTTGGGCAAAGCACTACACCCTTATTGGCTATTGATGGTGGGCTCGGTGGTCTCTTTGTACAGCACCCTCACATCTGTCAGTGAGCCCCAGGGTGGATTGCGGTGAATGGGTGAATGACTGTATGTAGTGTAAAGTTCTTTGGTCAAGTTTCTTGAATTGAAAAAGCGCGATATAAGTAAAGACCATTTACTTTAACTCTGAGAGGCTTGTGTTATCACTTACACGCAGTTTGGGAGGAAAGTTTCTCAACAAGAGAGGGTTAGGGGTTAAACTTCAAACTAAAGCGTTCTCCTCGCTCATACATCAAAACTTTGCCGAATCAGGTACCTTTAAAGAATGAATGTCACAAAAATTCTGGCCTTTTTTTTAGAGGAACACGGAAAGGCAAAATAAGAAAATGGACATAAAGATATGTCTCTGTTTTGACTGATGAAAGAAAATTGTAAACATTTTGAATGGTGTGGATTCTGTCTCATCTAATTACCAAACTTTGCACAAGAATGAACATCATACAAAAAGTGTTTTTTTGTGGTGATAGTGTGATAATCTGGGGCTATTTTCCTGCTTTGGGTACTGAAAAACAAGGTTTTGGTAAATGTAACCATAAACATTCTTTTACCAAAACAAACTGAAACAGAATTTTTGTGCCTTGATCTTACCATAGGATAATGATACAAAACACATCTGCAAGTCCACCTCTGGCTTTGGAAAGTCATCTCGAAGACTTTAGAGAGGCCTTTTTAAATTTTTGCCTTTAATCAGATATAGATGCTTAGGCATTGCCTCAAAAAGTTTTGTTTATGTAAAAAAAAAAAAAAAACTCTAATGTAGCTGAATTACAGCAATTATGCAAAGTGATGAACCGGACAGTGCTCCTAAAACAAAACCAAAAAACTGTGATAGATCAGGCCTTATTGGGTTGTGTCAGGATATCCGAACCTTGGACCCAAGGTAGTTCCAGACAGATCTGGAAAATTTTAAAACAAGCCTTTATTTAAATCAAAACAGCGAGAGGTTGCTCGTCAGCAGGGGTGGATTATCTGCAGGCACAGTAGACCCAGGTCAGTGACTTTAGAAAAACTGAATGATTACGACTATGAGCAAAAGTCCCTGACCTGGTTCAGAGTTCAGTCCGATCCCAGAGGAAGGAGATAAATCCAAGAGGGAGATTGTCCACCGCTTGTGGCCACTCCAAGAGTTCAGAGTGATGCCAGCCCACACCAAGGAGCAACAGTGTCCATGAGGAAATATCCAGAGATGAAGTCGAAACAGAACCAGGTTTACAGACCAGAAGATCAGAGATCAGAGGAGGAACCAGAGGAAAAACCAAGCCAAAGTCAGAAGCAATTAGACAGGTGACAGCAGTAAAGGATAATGCCAACCATCAGTGCCAGGACCATAACAGGTTCAGAAAAAGTGAAACTTTCTTAAGCAATGCATGGCTATCTGATGTGCTCTGGAACACATCGTGATGAAGAGGAAGATTTGACCATTTGAACATCAACGCTAATCAGAGCACAATTTACAACTTACCTGAATGGTGACAGTGTGTTGTAAGTGTGAATTTTTTTCCCATAAGATGCCATTCGCTATGTTGGTGACTTAAAAATAGTCAGCACACCTCAGACTTTTTCACTTTCTCCATCGAGGCTGCAGAGTAATTTAGCCTATGTCATTTAGACAACTCTCCTACTTCATTCCTTCTCAGAGACTACCGTATTTTCACGACCATAAGGCGCACCGTACTAAAAGGCGCACTCTCAGTTATGTGTCCCATTTCTGTATTTAACACACACATAAGACGCACCGGACTATAGGGCACGTTTTTTATATACAGGTACATGTCCTCTACTACCTTTAAATACCTCTACTGCGTATTTAAAAATACAGCGGGGGCAAAACTGAGTATGATTGTGCTTTATTCATGTATTTATTACAAAGTATTAATCAAACCTGGCAGCTGGCCGTGAGACAGACACATCGCAGATGACACAGCGCTGTGGTCACTCCTAAATTAACTTAAAATCCTGAAACCTGCCAACGGAATATGTTCGCTTTTATTACCGGTATCATGGTGCCTGCAGTTTCAATTATTTAGATGAAAAACACCTGCCAGCCGCCGCGGTGAACGAAAGGATTTCTGCTGTCGGTGCACCGCTGGTATGTGGGGGTCTGAGAGCCTCCGACAGAAATAGATAATCTGGATGAACTGACTGCAATTATGAAGTTTTCAGGTGGACTTTCTCACTTAAAAACATATTAAAACTACTTTATTCCCACTGATCACAGCAAATATAGCTGCAAGATTTAGATTATTTAGATGAAAAAACACCTGCCAGCCACCGCGGTGAAGAGGAGGAGACGCAGAGGCTGCTGTTGAATTAAGTTTTCAGGTAGAAAAATAGAGCGGGAGCAAAACTGAGTATGATTGTGCTTTATTCATGTATTTATTACAAAGTATTAATCAAACCCATCAAAGTCATCATCCTCTGTTTCTGAATTAAACAGCTGCGCTAAATCAGACATGCCAATTTCCCCTTCTGCGCTGTCAGTCACTTTCCGTGCAGCGCAGCTCCTCAGAAATAATGCCGGCTTTTGCAAAAGCTTGAAGAACAGAGCCAGCAGACACGTTAGTCCAAGCATCTGCAATCCATCCGCAAACGGTGGCGTAACTTGCCCGGCGCTGCCTTCAACTTATCCTGAAACTGTGGTCTCTGTCGGCCATCCATCGCTCCCACACCGCTCGCAGCCTTACTTTGAACGGCCGCTTCACACCGATGTTGGGCGATTGAAGTTCCTTTGTCAGACCCCCGGGATAACGGCGAGCACAGCGTTCATTGATTCACCTTTTTTTTCACATCGGCTGTGAGATGGGCACGCAGCGATGGTGATGGGTGAAAAAAAACACCTGTTCTCCTCACATAGGCTACACCTCCCTCAGCCACGCTTTCATCATCTCCTCTTTCATCAGAGCGCTGTGTCTGTCTCGCAGCCAGCTCCCAGATCAGCTTCTCTGATTGGTTGATGCGGCGCGTCCAGCAGCAAAGCTTAAAATTTTCCATCTGGAGCAGCAGCAGCGCGTTGGCGGTGCATCAGATGCTTAAACGATCCCGACGTGCTGCACCTGCGGCTCAAAATGCGCTGCGGGACCTTTTGCTGCGCCTATACGCGCGTCAACCATTGACTTTGCATGTAAACTCGCTGCTTCTGCTGCACCTGCTGGGTCCGGTTCACACCGATGTCGAGTGGTTGAACAGCGAGCACAGGGTTAATTTGTTTCCCCATGTTTTTCACATCAGCTGTGAGATGGGCACGCATGGAGTTACAGATTAATGGTGATGAGTGGAAAAAAAACACCTGGTCTCCTTACATTCAGCCACTCGTTCATCATCTCCTCAATGAGGTGGTCTCAAAAGTCGCAGTTACAACACACATAGGGCGCACCGCACCATAGGGCGCACCGCACATTTTGAGGGGAAAAAAAGACGTTTAAGTGCGCCTTATAGTCGTGAAAATACGGTAACTCAAAATATAAAACCTCAACTTAGCATCTTAATGTTCAAGTTGCAAGGTTTATAATCAAAAAGATGTCCAGCGTGGTATTCAGTATTCTGTCAGCATCCCAACAGTCAGTTGCCTTCTATCTATTTATTTTTTTTTTTTTACATCTTTCTTAAGCTTGGGCATAGGAATGAAAATAACCATCATCAGCTTCAATCCTGAACACAGTTGGGAAAAAAATAGATGGTATGTTCCTTTTGAATAATATGTAGGGCAGTTTTTCGCCTTAAATGGCTTCAGGACTTTCATATTGAATCTTAAAATGATGTATATTTGCATAGATGATACAATCAGAAGAGTGAATGTTCTTCATGCCTGGTAGGGCCTGAGAATCTGAGAACATGCTATGTAAGCGCTATTACCAAGGCTATTAACCTTGACACTAGTAATGCAAAGAAGTGAAAAATGAAACCGTCTAAAAAACCACACTTCTCATGAAAACATACATGAAATGCCTACAGCAAGAGATAGTCATTTGAGGGAAAAGGGTGATGTTAATGGAAATTTATGCAAATGCTGTGGTTCTTTCTGGATGCCTGAATCACTGTTGTCTGTTTATTATAAATGCATACTTTTTCATTCTGAGTCAGAGTCCTTTAAATGACAAAAAACAGCCTGGTAACAATTGCTTATACATGTGATCATGGAGGTCGTCGACATTCTGCTATGAACAACACCTGCACAACTAATGTTCAGACGAACTGTACAAGCATTTTCACATCTAGCCTTAGCTGTGATTTATTTCATAGTTGAACAGATTATTTCATTTTGTTTAAGAATGGACAAAATATTTCTATGCCCCACTTTATGTAAATATTGTGCCAGATGTTTAGCTTCAACATTTCTATTGTAAATCAAATATAGTGTGATCAATAGTTTTTATGCTCAGTTAGGTATACAAAATAAGTTCTAATTAAAGCCTTGGAAAAGTTAAATCAGAAACATTTCAGTTTCTGGGTTAAAGACCTGACATGTTGCAATAAAGCCTGATTTATGCATAATGCTCTGCATGGCCAATTATGTGATTTTAGCGTCAATTGTTTTTCCTTGGCTGCTTTCAAATTGTGTAAATCGGTAAGGACACTTACCTCAAAAAGAAGTGCGGCAGTGGTTGTCATGATAAGTGCCGTCCAGATTTCGATACTAGACTACACCCCGAATTTGGTTGCTAATTGTTCACCCCCGCCAATTTTCTTCACTTTTTATTACTGTTATAATTGGAACACAGTCAAATTTAATAGCACAGATTCTTAACAATGTTTTTTGTATTTTACTATATTTTTTTAAATCTTTGCTCAAAGTAAGCTAAATGTTTCATCTTTCCCTTCATTGCAGTGGTAAAATATTTTTAATGTGTCACTGGCTGAAATTAAATATTCACAAACAAAAAAACAGAACACAAATTTTATTATGGAAAATCTTGGTCTTTATGGAATAATGTGACCAGAAACAAACAAGTACTGCAGCCATCTATGTGATATCAAAGGAAATGTCGTAATCAGACGTTGCTGTTATTCTTGTTCATAAACTATGAGAACAAGAAGTTCACCTACAATGATCAATATATGATAGGTAACGCCCCCTAGCAGTAGTAATAACATCATTACTGGTGGATGTATCTTCACATACAACCTTTCCTACCATCACCTACATCTCTTTCTAAAGTTTGGGTGGAACCAAATTCCTAATTTATCTTATATCTCTCTGAAGTGTTAAATAGCTGTGCTATTCATTGGACTTGTCCTTGCCTATCTGTCCCTGTAGTGCTTTCCCATGACACACCTAAAGGATGAGAGGCAGTCTTAATCACAAAGTGCCTTAAACCAGGGTCAAAGAGAAGATCCTCTATCTGAGCTGGCAGGCCAAGGAAAGAGACAGATAAGACTTGACAAAAGGGACTTTTTTTGTTTCTGAACGGTTTGATGTTCACAGGCTCACAAGCCACTGGACTGGACTTCACTACAGGTGAAGCTGTTGGCAAAGGGACAACACTATATATCCATGAACAACAATGATTCCAGAATCATGGAAACAAATGTTTAACAGAAATAGGTACACCTAATATAGACTGTGTTGTTTGAATGCAGAGTTCTTAAGGGTGAATGCAGCTCAAGGGTGCAGAAGAGAGTAGGGTGGTTTTCACATTGTTCATTAGCAGAGACTAACATCTTCCTGCTCCTCCCCTGAAGGATGCAGCAATGCACTTACAGTGTATGATGGTGCACTAATTCAATAATTAATGGTGATAACCATCATCAGCAGCCCAAATCGATTCTTATCTTTGCCTGTGTTGAGCAATGCTACATTTTTAATGTTCTTGTCATTTTGATTAAGATCATGTCATTGCCTTTGTTCTCACTCATGAGTAAGAGTTCCAAGAAAGGGCATGTTTTTTCTGCAAAGTTAACCAACTCAAGGTACCGTTCCTTTAAATTATGCAAATTTCTCATGAGATGTTATGTGTTATGCTTAAATGCATCTCTGAAAATGAATGACTTATGCTGTTTTTTTTTTTTTTATCAGTCTTACATATGCTTTCATCTTAGAAAAGAATAGAATAGAATATCCCTTTAATTTACCACAATGGCAAAATTCTGGTGTTTACAGCAGCAACAAGATCATATGAAAAATGGTCACACAAATATGGACCTGAATTTTGAACAGGAGTTAAGAACAGGGCTGTTTGCCCCCAGGCCTGAACTGGTGGTGGAGTGGAGATAGAGGAAGTTGGTCAGTCTGTAGACTGCTGGTTAGCAAGACGGTATGAAGAGCTTTATTCGGGGATCCAGTGGACTGTGTGAGCTGATACTAGAGCTTCACTCAGGGACCTGGAAGATGGAAGTCCAGTTGGATAACACAGGTTGAGAGAACCTGTCCATGATGGGCAAGCATGAAGCAAAAGTGGAGAGGAAAAACTCCCCATTGGGAAGAACCCTCTTGCAGTACCAGGCTCAACATGGCGGTCTTCTGACAGACCGGTTGAAATGAGACGCAAAATGTAGGAAGAGTCCGGGAGGAATGACACCATCGTTTTAGCTACGATGGTGGAGGAGGGGCTGGAGGTGAGATTGTATCTAGTGCTGCAAAGTGAATAGCTCCTGGTGGTATTGATAAAGTGGTCTAAGTCCAGAGATGGCAAAAGTACTCACTTTACATACTTGAGTAAAAGTACAGATACTTGTGTTAAAAAATACTCTGGTAAAAGTGGAAGTACTGATTAAACTTCTTTACTCAAATAAAAGTAACAAAGTACAGGCTTGTAAATTTACTTAAAGTATAAAAGTAAAAGTAGAAACCACTTTTTTCATGCCGTTGCCTACATTTTAAATGGATGTCTGCCAATAGCACTAGATCTCCGTTGTGTTCATTTTCAATCATCTCGTCGTCCATGCTACTATGCTAACGCCACCGCCACCAAGCTGCAATGATTTGCCGCCAATGAATACCGCCGAATCTGTCGATTCATCTTGTAGTGGTGCGTCAAATGCAACGTAGATTCCCATCCAATTAGATTGAATTTGGTATTGATGACGTGAAAAATAATTACGGTAACTCCATTGAAATGATTCAAAACTAAAGTAACAAGCCAATTTTTTAAAATGTAAGGAGTAGAAAGTACAGATATTTGTGTAAAAATGTAAGGAGTAGAAGTAAAAAGTCGCCATGAAAATAAGTAGTAAAGTAAAGTAAAAATATCAGAAAAATCTACTTGAGTACAGTAACGAAGTATTTGTACTTCGTTACTTAGTATTTGTACTTCGTTACTTCCCATCTCTGTCTAAGTCTGGGTCCAAGTAGCCGTAATTTATTAAGATAATACTTTTATAAAAGTTAAAAATATCTTTCAATAAAAAGTAGTTTTGTCAACAATGTTACTTAAATATAGGGGAAGTGTTGGCGAATTATGGGGAGTGTCGGATTAGTGATTAGAGCAGCGCGCTTGTGCTCTGAGAAGGCTGCAAGTACCCAGTTCACTCGCCAAAGCCTGCAATCTAGTTCCCTGAGCAAGACCCTTAAACCCCGATTCCCCCCCAGGCGCCACACAGTAGCAGCCCACTGCTCTCCAAGAGGATGCGTTAAGATGCAGAAGTGAATTTCTCTATTGTGAGATCAATAATGTTCAGTTATTATTATTATTATTGTTATTATTATTATTAAATAAATGTAACTGTTACTACCACCCTTTCGTCACTGTATTTAGACTAGTGAGGTTTAATACAATACGATTAATACAAAGAAACGAGAAACGCGGCTGAAGCGTCTTTGCTGCTCTGGCTGCACGGTCGAAAAGTGTGTCTGCTGCGCGTTAGGCTTAGCTTCCCTATCCTTTCTTTGCCTTTAACAATGGCTGCTATATTTTCTGTTATCAGTGGGTAAAAAGTAGTTTTAATATGTTTTTAAGTGAGAACAGCTTGATGTCTGGCCACTTTCGGTAAAAATGTGCAACAACCAAACAGATTGACAAGGAAATGAAAAACCAAACAAACCAAAACAGTGCCCCATAATGCACCTCTTCGTACCGCCGCTACAGTATGTTTACCAATCAGCATCTAGCAGCCAGCTTCATGACCTGCGCCTGCTCCATAGGTTTAGCCTCTCTGGAAGCAACGCATTTTGGCTTGTTATCAAATCAGGGCTGTACTTTTCGCTGCTTAGTTGAATAAACGACGGCTCAAACCTCAGCAGGGCTCATAGAGACGGACTTATTAAGGGCCAATATATGCTTCTGACGCATAGCCTCTGCAACCGTCAAATCTGTCTCTGTGCGCAACCATGTCTCTCGCGCAGAGGTTGTGCCACCATTGTCGTGCACCATAAAAAAATCCTGACTACGCGTCGGACGGTCATTAATCCGCGCAGACCTCAAGCGGAAGTGCGCAGAGAACAAGCAGCTGTGATTAGTCCCTGGTATGCCTTTCCGGCTGTCTGTGTGGTCATCCTTCTCGACTCAGTGCCGGGGTGTGCCATTTTTAAAAACTGAGGAACATCTACAATGGACAACTACAACGAAAGGTTAAAGGAATAGTACACCCAAAACATTATTAGCCTTCATTTTCTACTCACCCCCATGCTGAACAACACTCTGGAGTACTTTTTTGATATCTCAAATGCATCTGGAGATCTGGGAGGCTTCTTGCTGTCTGCTGACATTCAAATAATGGAGGTCTATGGCGCCCGAGACAGAAAGGTCCATAAAAGTCCACAAAAAACGTGTCAATATTCGTCCATACTGCTCGTCCAATGTATTCCAAGTGTCCTGAGTGGGTAGCATCCAGAATTTACTCGAAACAAAGTCATTTAGAATGTTTTTAGAGCATAAACAGTAGTGTATAGGATTTCCTGAAAGCGCGCACATGCGCGTTCACGACGCTACGGAAGCCGGCAGACCAAACCAGATGAAAGTGCGCATTCAGCGTCTGCTCTGCCAATAATGCAAGCGTAGAAGAAGAAATGTGCTGTTTACCTGTGCAAAGAAAGAAACAACGAAAGAAAAATGTCTGAGGACTTCAGTGTTGAGGAAGAGCATGAGTTCTTTGCCGAGCTGAATGCGCTGGTTTGGTCTGCCGGCTTCCGTAGCGTGGTGAACGCGCATGTGCGCGCTTTCAGGAAATCCTATACACTACTGTTTAGGCTCCAAAAACATTCTAAATGACTTTGTTTCGAGTAAATTCTGGAGGCTACCCACTCAGGACACTTGGAATACATTGGACGAGCAGTATGGAGGAATATTGAAACGTTTTTTGTGGACTTTTATGGACCTTTCTGCCTCGGGCACCATAGACCTCCATTATTTGAATGTCAGCAGACAGCAAGAAGCCTCCCAGATCTCCAGGTGCATTTGAGATATCAAAAAAGTACTCCAGAGTGTTGTTCAGCATGAGGGTAAGTAGAAAATTAAGGCTAATCATGTTTTGGGTGTACTATTCCTTTAATCAAGGATGTTCGGAAATACAATCCACCAAAGTTCTTGCGAGTTCTCTAATAGGCCCCCCCCTTGCGCTTTGGCAGGAGACTGCTGTGCGTCCCTAAAAATTCTAGACAGATGGTGCAGAAGCATACCAGCAGAACTGGTTCCCGACCCAGGCGACAATTGATGTGTGCGGTTGCAGAAGTATAATGTTCCCTTACTTCTCAACATACTGCACAATTAGCTCACATTTAATGCAGTTTAATGACTACATTTATGAAGTCAGATGATGCATATTTTACCGATAATTTTACAAGATTTACAGGGGAGGTTTAGCCTCCCTATTTAATGAGAAATTTTCCCTGTAATCAACCTATGACAGCTATATATCATCTAAAGGGCATTCCTTTTACATGTTCTACTCAGAAATAGGTCTTTGTCCATCAGTGGTATGTAGCCAGGTAGGTATGTGATGCCAGCATGTGCAGCCCTGCTATAAATGGGCTGGTAATTCTTTTTATTTAAATGTAGCGCTTTATATTTGTTTCTCATATTGTCATGATTTGGCATTAATTGGCTATTTCGGTGCACACGTTTGGTTTACTCATTTTGCCACATTTTTCTTGTATGGTTTACTTTGAACTAATACTTTTCTTTTGAATTGCCAGTTCCTGTAAGACTGCCATGTGGGCTTGGCTGGGCCAGAGAAGTGGGAGTCCCAGCTGCAAAGAATCTCAGCGGCACTGAGACTTAATTGGACTCTTCCACTTATTTTTAGAAGAGGTGTGGGGAAGTTTAAGTTTTTTCATTTTGTTAGGTTTTTGTTTTAATTAAAGTTGGAATTTTTATTTACTTAAATTATTTTCTGTCAATACCTTGATTTTTGTATAATATAGGTTAGTTTGCTCTTCTTGTTGCAGTTTTTCTTAGGTAAATGTATGTAAATTTCCCTCTTGTGTGAAAATGGCCTGATCAGTCAGTATATATGTTCCCACTGTGTGTCAGTTTGTTAGCTCAAATAATGTTTGGGGGTTAAGTTTGGTTTTCTTGACCTCATTTTCATTTTTGGGCCCAGATTTGTGTTTAAAGTTCACAATTTTGTAGCAAATTATATACATTTGTTATATAAAAAAAATAAATCTGTTTCCATTTTTTTTTCTTCAAACTTTCCTTTGTCTTTCAGTTTTTTTTTTCTTAAACTATTACAGTAAAGCAATCTTATGGTATTAGAAAAAGTCAGCACCAAGATTTTGTTTTCTTTTTTTTATATGGTTTCTTGGCCATACTACTTCTACAACAGCATCTGCTTCTGTATCCCATATTTATTCAAACATGAATTTCTCTACAAGCAGCCAAGTTATATGATGGTGTTAAATTCTGTGTCTCAATTTTCAAGCCGTTTCATATTCATAAACTCTCCACCTGACATTTTTGGAACTCTTGTGTGAGATTCTGTGACCAGGCAGCATTCCTGTTTAGAGTGCTTTTTCATCCAAGCTCTAATTCCAAGCCTGAAATGATGGTTGAGTTAAATGTTCTGTTCCTAATGCACTGAAATAATGCTAAATTACAGATGGCTGCTTTTATTTGTGTGAATACATTTGTGAGCTTAATGGTTTGTAAAACATGTTTTTCGTGAATATTTTACAAACAGGAACAGCTGATTAAAATACATTGACTAATAATAATGAAAACTGGATATTTTGGATAAATATGCATTCATTATTTAAGATGATGATTGCAAATGTGTCTCAATCTGATATCTTTGTCTGAAATAGTATTTCTAGTTGTAACAGATGGTAAAACACTGCCTACATTTACTTTCCATTTCTGGAAAGTAAAGCTGACATATTTTCCTGCTATCTGCCAGAATCTGACATTAATCCGGCAAAGGAAAAAAGCATTTGGCACAGCCCTCAGTGTCCGTGGCAGGGTGAGCTTCCTGTCCGTCTTCTATCAGAAACAATCTTTGATTACAGATTCAGAGCTTAATTTTCAGGCGATTTTTGATTATTTGATTATTTACATTAAAAAGAGATGGATAAGTGACATTAAAAAATTTAATGTGTACTGGATACAAAAATGTTTACACATCCTGCTATAATGCCAGGTTTTACGTAATGTAAAATGTAATGTAACAATGTTTACGTAATGTAAAAGACAAGAAAATTACACGACAAGAGCTTTCTTCATCTTTTTATCTTAAAACTGTTGATGCAGTTCAGCATTCTGAGAAAGAAGTCTCCAACATTTTCATCACTTAGAAAAAGCTATAGTAATATTAAGATGATTTCCTTTCTGGGGAAGTACAAAAAATATCCACATTTTCTATGATTTTACCATAAAACAGTGGAGTCAGTCATCAGTGTTTGCAAAATAAAATGTGAAATTAGTAAAACAGGCCAGAGAGGTTGCAGAAGAAAGAATCCAAATAACTTTTCACATAATAATTCCTAAAAAATTTGAAACATCTGATGTTTCTTCTGGGTTGTTTAGATCTACTTTAATTCAACCACCTTCCTGAACTGGTACATAAAATAGAGGCTGGATTCATTCTTTTACATTTACTCTAACTTCTGATCTTACCTTCAGCATGTGTTGCTAACATTGGGCCGGATTTATCAAGATCCAATTTTGCGTGCAGTAATTTGCGCTCGCAAACTGGAATTTTGCGCGAGGGGCTGAACCATGGTTTGCGGGTGATTTAACAAGAGTGATTGCGTAACTGGTGGCAGGTGCAAAACTGTTGGAGACGCCCTATTTAAATGATGGTTTTGCGCGTTTTGTGGTTTGCGGCAAAGTAGTTTGTAGTTTGTGCAAACTAGTGAATTAAGAAATTTAAATCTTACAGTGACCCCCAACAAAAAAAATAAATAAGTAAATATATATATATATATATATATATATATATATATATATATATATATATATATATATATATATTTATAAATTGGCAACCTTTATTCCCTAAGGTGGTATGTGCTGCAGTAAAAAAAAAACAAAAAAACAAAACAGGTGTTTTGTATTGGCCTGTGACTGTGGATGAGATCCCCGCAGCATTTGGCACGTTGCTCCAAAGGCGCAGGGGGAGAACCCCGACCCCGTCGGACAGCACTTCTGAAAAAACGAGATTGGGAGATCCCAGCTCTCGCTGCAACCGTACGCTGGAATGACCCAGATGCAAAAAAGTGCCATGTTGCAAGGAGTTTTGTGATATCTGGTATTGCGTGGGTCCTCCTTGTGGCTGGCTCCAAATCCCTTCGGAGTTCCCCCAACAGCTCCAAAATGGCAATGCTGGATAAACGACATGTTTTGATGATCGTTTCCCCGTTCATTCCAAAAATATTCACACGGAGTGAAAAAATGCGTTCTCTGCGTCTCCTTGCTTCATTTCGATGTCCCCTTCTTGCGACAATAACCGCTGCCATGTGTGCGCAATTACGCATACAGACCATTTGCACCTTCTTTTGAAACGTGTTAAATATAGAGTCAGATACCGTTAGCAAAATTGCTTTCAGGTTTGATAAATCACTTTGCGAGTGCTAAATTAATATATTTACATGTTCTCCTCCCACAAGACGCACTTTAGCGTGTAAACGTCCCATATTGCATATTCATTGCAGAAAAAGTACTAAATGGATCAGAGGCGCTATTTAGCACGTTTTAAAGACCAAATCCTTTTAGCACGCTGTTGATAGATCAGTTTGTACATTTTTTAGCGTGCGCAGTGAAACAGCTCACGTTTTAATACACGCAAACGTTTGATAGATCCGGCCCATTGAGGCTTATTCTCTTATTGTCCACTTTTAGTCAGTCTGTGTAAACTGTAGCATCAGTTTACTCTTGTTTTTCGCTGACAGATCCTTTTCTGCTAGTGTAGCCCACCTACTTCAAAATTCTACATATTCAGAGATGACATTCTGCATAATTAGTTTGTAACAAGTGGGATTTAGTTTAATTTTTAATTTTAGTTACTACTGTCTTTCTATAATCCAGAACAAGTCTGTTCATCTATATTCTAACATCCACAAGGCAATTTCATACACAGAATATTTTTTTTCTTCTCTTTTTTGAGATTATTACCTGAAAAGTAGGAAACCAACAACCCTGTGCTAAATATATTTCTTCTCAATCTGATCTAGTTTTGAACTTCAGCAGGTCAAATTCAGCATGTCTAAATGAAAAGAGTTGCCTGACATGACTCGTTAATATATATAGACAGGTATTCAGCAAATAATTAAAATTACTTTTTCTTGAACAAAACACATAAGAAGTCCTAAAAACATAACCTTGTGACATAAATCCCATGAAGCTCCCTGAATAGGAAAAAGGTGATCATGACTAGACGAATGTTCATTACATTATTTTGAAGAACATTTGGAGAAAAGATGTTAAAGTAGGTGAGAAGCCAAATCTAATATGTTTGGAGCACTTTAACAGCTGTTCCCTAAGAGTTCTCCACTTTATTTTCTGTTTTATTTTTTCCAGTACACTCTCATAACCCTCGTATCAGAGCTGTCAATTTACATGAATTTGCATGAAAGATAACCTGCGTTTTATCTGGAAGCACTGGGCTCTCTGGCATGCTAAATGGGCAAAGTTCTGGATGGTAATAGTTCAGAACATGGGGACGCGTTTTGAGGGGGCTTCATAAACATTGAGGACAGCAATAATCAAACACCATCCGACGCAACACCTGCTAACACATCTCAATTGTTGCTGCTCGACAGAAAGAGGGGTACCATCTAATCAACAGAGGAGGGGGGGGTGAGGCTGTGCACCACCTCCAGCCTTCTCCGCCTCCCGCCGTTGTTGACACTGGGCACCTCACACTTTTCATCCTGAACAACACAGGAAAAGGGGGCGGATTCGAACAACCGCGAAGAGTCTTTTATTTTTAGTTAATGATTGAGCAAACAATCCTTGCCCCTGAGCCGGGCCCTCTGGTGGGTGTAGTCATCCCTGAGGTCACAGAGCTGCTGTCTAATAAGCAACCCATCACAAAAAAACCCAATATTTGCACAGCAACTGAGGGGAGAGATAGAGGAGTCTTTAGGGTATAGAATACTATGACAACGTGCTTTTAAACAGGGTGTATGTGTGGGAGACTGGTGAGGGGACTAAAGGGGAGGGTTTATTCAGAGAAAAGGAGGAAGGGGATGACGTAGCAAAGAGCACTGATGGTCGAGCAGGGGGCCTTTTCTGCTACATATAGCACTATAAGGAACAGATGGGGCCTGATAAATCCTGAAAGGGAAGCATTACCTGCCCAAGTCACCAAGCAGCCACAATTATCACAGGGCTCTGGGTTCATTGTCAATTAGAGTGGCAGTTAAAGCCAGGCAGCAGCTGTGGCAGATGGCTGGGATCCAGAGAGGCTGGGGAGCCGGGACAGAGGCCAGCCCCCGGGCTCTTCTTATCTCCGCCTACTTTTCTTCCCCATCTTAATTTATATTCTCTAAAAAAGCCCAGTTTGCTGTGAAACAGGATGAGATTTTTATAATTTGATTTAACAGAAAAAGAAAATGGTTGAGTTCAAGAAAGACATTTTTAACTGGAAACTTTATGTCAAGCTCTTAAGGATACAGTCCCTTGCAAAGGCTTCCATCCTGTTGGACTTCTCTATTTTATTTTAGCCTTAAACCCAATGAGCTTTAAAATTAGATAGTGACGTGACAGACTAAAAAAAGAGTTGCAGAATTCTGAAGAAAAAAAAAGCAAACTGAAATATGATTTGAAAACGTTTCCCAAGCAATAATTTGAGAAGCAAACCTCTCCAAGTAAAAACCTTCTTAATATCTACAGCATGAAACCCTTTGATGAAAATCCTTACCAGCTCTTCAATCCAGGGATTTATTTATTTTTTATTTGTTTTTTTGCCATTCTTCTTTGGAAAATAGCTCAAGCTCATTCATATTGGATGGAGAGCATCTTAACATAAATGTTTAATTTTTGCCACAGGTTCTCAATTTTAAGGATTTAACACATGAATAGCTTTGATCTAAACAATTTCCTTGTAACCCTGGCTGTATGTTTATGTGGACTGGACAGATACCCGAATTTCCATCCAAGGATCTAGGGTTTTTCTCCAGGAATTTTTTTTTATTAGCTCCATCAGTCCTTCTATAAAGTATGAAAGGCCTTATATTCTGCTGAAGGGAAGCATGTCCACATCATGATGCTGCGACCATCAGATTTCACTACAGGGATGACTCATTTAAGGTGATGGAGAATAGCCCCTTTTTCATTGAAAGCCCCATGATTTAAAGCCTCAGGATTTGTATTACCCAGGTTATATGAATCCCTGCTAATTTGTGTTTGTGCTTTCCAGCACATTCACTCCATTAATATTTTTCTTTAAACCTGTAACTGTTTTATATCTACATCAACCTGAAACAGCAACACATTCTGGCAAAATATATTGTATTTTATATTCTGGCACTTATGTGAGTTTTTTAACACATTCCTCACGAATGCTCCACCCCTGAAAGCCTATTTAAAGGTGAGATCATAATCTTGATGAACTCACTACACAGATGAAGCTTCGAGGTGTAAATTTTTTCTTAAAAGCATTTTCTCTTAAAAGCGTTTTCTGTTAAAATAATTAGTGAGTAGGTTTTACCTTACTTGCCAGCATGCCTGCACTTAGCCGGAAACAGGCTCGGACTAGTAATCTATGATACCGGGCATTTGCCCGGTGGGTCGGTCCTAATTTCAGCGTGCGAAGGCCAGCCTTCCTTGAATCATACTGGCTCCAACACTTACACTTCATCCGAAGCACCTGTGACAGTAAATAACTCTCGGAGCTTAAGAAGTAATACAACTTTACCTATCTAGACCAGGGGTCACCAACCATTTCAAGGCTGAGGGCTACTTCATGGCTATTGAATCATAGGAAGGGCTACCAATACTGACCTATGAACAAGAGGGGTCAGCGTTCACCTAAACTTCATCCAAATTAAACAAATTTTTATTAACTTTTAATTTCTAATTTTTCTTTAAAGCTACAGTGTGTAATTTTTAGCGACATCTAATGTCCAGACTGCAGACCGCAGCAACATGAACATCTCCCCCCCACCAGCTTCTCCCCCCCAACAGTACGGCGAGCGTTAAGGGACAAAATGTCTTCCACGACGTCCGCATCACCTACCTTCTCAAGTGATGAGGTTTGTTTACATAGATCATTTTACAGATAGTATTTCATTAGTCTGTGTAGGGTATAGATTTCAGTACCGTCTCAGTTCATCTCTCTCAACTTGCCGTAGTTACTTTCGAGCGTAATGGGCGATCTCGCTATCGCTAGTTTGTTGGCTCTGCGCTGCCGTAGTGCAAAGATGTCTGCCTCCATGGCTGCGAGACCCGCTCCTATGTAATTATAAATAACGAATTCTAAGGCAACGCAAATATTAAGGTTAAGAGGCTGAGCTCGTAGATGATGATAAATAACATAGTTATGTATAATATATTACATTTCTGACTGTATATCCCTGTAATTATTACACACTGGGCCGGATTTATCAAGATCCAATTTTGCGTGCAGTAATTTGCGCTCGCAAACTGGAATTTTGCGCGAGGGGCTGAACCATGGTTTGCGGGTGATTTAACAAGAGCGATTGCGTAACTGGTGGAAGGTGCAAAACTGTTGGAGACGCCCTATTTAAATGATGGTTTTGCGCGTTTTGTGGTTTGCGGCAAAGTAGTTTGTAGTCTGTACAAACTAGTGCATTAAGAAATTTAAATCTTACAGTGACCCCCAACAAAAAAAAAAAAAAATATATATATATATATATATATATATATATATATATATATATATATATATATATATATATATATATATATATATATAAATTGGCAACCTTTATTCCCTAAGGTGGTATGTGCTGCAGTAAAATAAAAAAAAACAAAAAAAAAAACAGGTGTTTTGTATTGGCCTGTGACTGTGGATGAGATCCCCGCAGCATTTGGCACGTTGCTCCACAGGCGCAGGGGGAGAACCCCGACCCCGTCGGACAGCACTTCTGAAAAAACGAGATTGGGAGATCCCAGCTCTCGCTGCAACCGTACCCTGGAATGACCCAGATGCAAAAAAGTGCAATGTTGCAAGGAGTTTTGTGATATCTGGTATTGCGTGGATCCTCCTTGTGGCTGGCTCCAAATCCATTCGGAGTTCCCCCAACAGCTCCAAAATGGCAATGCTGGATAAACGATATGTTTTGATGATCGTTTCCTCGTTCATTCCAAAAATATTCAAACGGAGTGAAAAAATGCGTTCTCTGCGTCTCCTTGCTTCATTTCCATGTCTCCTTCTTGCGACAATAACCGCTGCCATGTGTGCGCAATTACGCATACAGACCATTTGCACCTTCTTTTGAAACGTGTTAAATATAGAGTCAGATACCGTTAGCAAAATTACGTTCAGGTTTGATAAATCACTTTGCGAGTGCTAAATTAATATATTTACATGTTCTCCTCCCACAAGACGCACTTTTGCGTGTAAACGCCCCATATTGCATATTCATTGCAGAAAAAGTACTAAATGGATAAGAGGCGCTATTTAGCACGTTTTAAAGACCAAATCCTTTTAGCACGCTGTTGATAGATCAGTTTGTAAATTTTTTAGCGTGCGCAGTGAAATAGCTCACGTTTTTATACACGCAAACCTTTGATAGATCCGGCCCACTGTAGCTTTAAACATTATAATTTTAAAATCTCTATAAATGCTAAAATGCCCTATTTGATTACTATGATGAAATGCTCTATAAATGATTAAAAAGAAGAGTCACAGAATAAAATAAAATTTCAAACTTAGACCACTGCTGAGTTGCTGTTTTCAGAAGGCATTGAGGGCACCCCATATGGTCCTTGAGGGCCCCTTGTTGCCCGCGGGCACCGTGTTGGTGACCCCTGATCTAGACAATGCATGCAGTATATATAGCCCTTCCTTCTCATGCACATCCTTGTGATGGTTGGCATAGGCTGTAAAATCCTTGCAAAAAAACTAAATTATAAAACTCAAATGCTTTCTTTAAACCAAACTACGATGTTCGTTTTATATTTGGCGGATTTATGTTTAAATATTTTGCAACAATATGTTGCTGTGCATGGCGGGGCTTTGCGTCTGTTTACATTATTCCGTTTCATTGACCACATGCCAGCTAGACTGGCAGTGAATGCTTACACACTGCAGAGCTTCATGTATTCAATCTTGAAGAACTGCCTGTCTGCCTTGTTTTATGTTGGTGTTTTTACAAACACCAACATAGACCTAGTATGTGGGAGTGGGTTTCTGGCTGGCTTCGTGCAAGTGTGGACGTTACGCAGCAGCAGTCACTGTCGCGCCTGTGTTAATAACCAAAGCCAGTCAAACTGCATTATAGAAGTCTTGGTGATGGTTGTCGTGTGATGATCGGTTAATCCACAATGTGTAATCGTATTGTGTTTCATATTTGAGACGCAGTTTGACTGCATGACAGTCAGGGGGGGTGCACGGTAGTGGGCCGGTGCAGATGGAAAAATACCAGGGCCGAAAATCGTTCCCAGTCCGACACTGGCCGGGGATCCAACTCCACATCCCCAGCTCGGGAAGACCCGAATTTCTTCCATGTTGACACAGATTTAGAAGAAGGCTTTTTCTTGTCATTGAAGTTTTAAGTTGTACTGCCTTACATAAAAAACATTTAAAAACAAATGTTGTGACAAGCCTTAGGTATGAAGACAACATCCTGCCGCTGGTGGAACAGCTCTATACAACCCACCCCTCAAAAAGCCCCAAGAAAGCTAGAATGTACTTGGTCTGTAGTGGGACGAAAGCCAGGGAAAGTTGTTTTTAGTAAATGTGTATGGAAATACTACCTAGGCTTTAAAAATCTCCAGATTTTTAGTAAGCATGGAAAAGGGGATTATGTTTGTAATATAAAACAGTTTCCATGGAGGCACAGTACAGCCCTGGATCTTAGCTCATTAGATTCAAGCTAAATCACTTTACCCAAAAAACCTTCCACTACACATCAGTGAATACACTGCAATAAATATGAGCAAAACCCTCTTGAAATAAATTTATTTGGCGTTCATTTGTGTAGGTATTTAAAATGTCCAGAAAATGGAATGTGAATTTTGTCCCCTGAAAATAACATAATTATATATTGCACTTGAAATCAGATAACTGGGATGTTGTTTTTTTTGTAGTTGTTTGTTATTTCTGTTCCATTTTCAGATCCTTTTACTTCCAAATATTTATCAAACAAACAAACAAAAACTTACATTTGGTTCAGTTTGCAGGGTAGAATAAAGGTGGGTACAACTGAAGGAGAAATGTAAATTAAAACAGAAAAACATAAATGATTAAACTACAAATGAAAGCTGGTTTGCTATGATAAAGTAGAAAAAGTTTTCGGTTTGCAGCAGAATAGCAACACAAATGTATAAAATGTGCCTTTTAGAGCAAATTAAAGGATAAATAGAATCTCACTTTAGCCCTAGTGCTTTAAAAGAACCAGCCGGTAAGTTTGAATGGATTTTCCCTATAATCCAGGGCTGTGGTGATGTGCCAACAATTGGCCTCCCATCTTATTGTAGTCTATGAGTGACTGAAGGGCAACCTTTCGCTGAGTTTGTCCCCATGATCCTCCAAGCAATCTCCCTTTGCCTCCAAGCCTAAGCCAAGTCCCCCCACCAGGCTTCACTTTCAGCGAGTACCACTATTCATCATCACACAGGGGTGCTGAAGCAGGATGTGGGGGGGGTCGGCAGGGGGCCAGGAACAGGCCAGTGTGTACCCCCTCATCCTTTCCTTGTTGTCTCTGAGAATTCAGGCCTCTGCCACAGACAGCAGCCACACTCCTACTTTACAAGCTTTACAATGCAGCTCGAAATTTATTCAGGGGTGGACAGACCTGCTCCCTTCTATTGCTCCTCTGCTCCATCACCCTTGTCGCTTGCCCCTCCTATTCAGTTTTTTTGTCTTTGACACCCTCTTCCCTTGACTCAACTCCCTCATCCCTTTTTCCTTTCCCTCCCACTAAGCCTTTCTGCTCTCTCTCACCCTTTTACTCCCCCATCGGAGCGCCATTCCTCCTACTTTGTTCCGCCAGTCTTGGACCCAGTGTCTGGGCTGTCCTGATAGCAGAGAAGAAGTAGCAGTCATCCATCTGCCTGCCCCAAGCCTGCCAATGAAGAATCAGGAGCAGAGGTCCTCATTCATAACAATAGCCATTAACAATGCTAACAGCACTGCTGATGCCATGGAAGCCGGGGATCTAGAGGTTGCTGGGCTGGGACTGCAGGAGCCAGACTGAGAGGAGAAGCAAGTGCGGGGGGCCGAGAGGGCCTGTCGCCAGGCAGAGTATGAGATCTCTGTGATCCAATAGGTCTGTAAGACAGAAAAGAGTAGAGCATGTTGTTAGGGCAGGCAAGGCCTCAGAGTCTCCCAGGCCTGGGAAGAAATATTGATTTCTCCTTTTTTCTGCCAGTGGTCAGACAGCATTTGAAGTCCTGTCCATGTGAGGCCAGACACTCTCTCGCATTACTTTATGGCTTCATGCCCACTTAGGAGTCTGCAGTTCAGCAATGGTTATTTCAGGTGATATTTTGTGATGTTATTTGTAAAAGAAGAGGTCGAATACCTGACATAAAGGAAGGTCCTTCTGTAGTCTGGAAATGTAGGAGTAGGTAGAATGGGGCAATGAAAGATAAGGGTTTTAGACAGTGATTTATAAGTGGTTGTTTTCCTTTTTTTTATACAGTTCATTACTTGTTTTAAATTCTAAATCAGAAAGGCAACAGGGAGATGCACCTTCTTACTTTGGGTTTTAGCCTGGATCTTTGTTCTATCTAATCTATGAACCCTTCTTTCACAACAAATCGTTTTAATTTCACCTATATATTTTTTTCACATTTTTCCCAGTCATACTTTCCAAATTTGCTTAGAATTCTGACACACACAAGCTTTAACGTCAATGTAAGAAATTCAGAAATAAGTAAAAAAAAAAACTGAAAAAAGGATATAAAAAAGTAACCACAGAGACATTCAATTTTTATTATGTTGAAAATTTAACCCTAGACAAAAGTTGTGATGCAAATGTTTAGAAATCCTGCCAGCACTTTCAGGTTTCAGTTGATAGCAGGTAAAAACCTTTTTTTCCATGTGTGACTTCATCAACATGTGAAATGAAATGGTGCAGATTCATATAGAAATATAGACATTTACTACATGCAAAGCAATGTAAAATCTGAAACTCAGTTGTAGTTTTCGTGTCTTTTTTAGTAGTTCAGAAAGTCATTTGAAAATTGATATGAAAGTTTTGCAATATATTGCAAGTTAAGAGGGGCTGGTGGAGATAACTCCGGCTGTTTAGAATCAAACCTGCTGCAAATCTTACTGACCCTCCCCCTAAGCCTTTCTGCTTCTGCTTGTCAGGGGTGGTGGGGGTTAATCAGCAGACAAAGACAACTTTCTAATGTTATATATTTTCTATTTTTTATATTTAACTTAAGCTTTTGTTAGTTTTATCATTTTAATTTTTGAATTTGTTCTCAAGATTATAGGATAGACCACCTATGTTAATTGCAGAACAAAAAATAATGTACTATCATTGTTATTTTCTAAATAATTATCATTATTACCTGCTCCTCCATGGTTCTGAGCCTCATAGAAACCAAACCAGCATCAAATGAATACATTTTTCAACACTATTGTCTGAAGTACATTGACCAGTATACGAATTAGGAGATGAGAAAGTATCATGAACTGATCACTGTTTTAATGAAGAAGGCCGCAGAGACAAGCTTTTTTAAATACAATTGGAAGACAGAAAATTATGTTGACAAAGGATAAGGTGGGGAATGAGAAGAGATTTGTGAGCGGCCATTCGTCTAACTCCACTAGTTAGCATATAGATGCTAGCCTTGGCCTGCCGTCATCTCTTCCTACTCTGTCTCCCTGGAGCACTCCTTCCATGTCACTCTGTCCTCCTCACAGTAAAGGACAGATTATACTTCTGCAACCGCACACATCAAATGTCGCTTGAGTTAAGTCGCAAACCAGTTTTGCTGTTATGCTTCTGCCCCGTCGGTCTGGAATTTCCAGGGACGCACAGCAGTTTCCCGTCAAAGCACAAGGGGGAGCCTATTCAAGATCTTGTGAGAACTCCGGTAGCGCCGGCAGGAGTGTTTGTCTTCCAAAACAACAATGGTGCGTCTGCAAGATTTCACAGTCACGGAGATGGATCTAGTGTTGCTAGACCTCGAAGAGGATGTATTTATTTGTATAATTTGTCTGAGGCGTACAAGTGGTTGTACTTCTGAACCTCCTTGATTAACCTTTCGTCGTAGTTGTCCGTTGTTCCTCGGTTTTTAAAAATGGGATGCCCCAGCACTGAATTGAGAGGGACAACCATACAGACAGCTAGAAAGGCATACCAAGAACCAATCACAGCTGCTTCTTGTCTGCGCACTTCCGCTTGAGGTCTGAGCGAGTTTGCAACCGTCCGACGCATAGTCACAATTCTTTTGAGATGCGCCTTCGGAACCTTTCTCTGCCCGGCGACTAATTCGATGTTCTGTTGTTCTGCTTCAATCCTCCAAAGTTTGCCTTTAGTTAGCCTGGGCCAGCTGTTGCCTCTTTAGGGCCATCAGTGCTCTGTTTCCCAGCAGGCCTCTCCGAGCTACCATTGTGGTCCTCAAATCTCTTCCTGAGCTAGCAGCAGCAAACTGCCACCTCTGCTGCTGTGTTCCCTTTGCTCCGGAGGACTACATAGGTTACTGGCTCATCACGGTTCTGAAGCACGCTCTCCCTCCCTGAGCTCAGACATGCTGTCTCCCCTTACTTCTGTTGACCAAGTGATTTGTCTCACTGTTTTGGGCACTCGTTGACCGTGGATCATGTAAGTCTAGTTTACATATATTTAGCATTTACATTATTATATAAATGATATTTTATTAGTCTATGTAGGAGTAGCCTAACTTGCCACAGTCACTTTGTTATGGTTTGTCAGCTCTGCACTGCTGTAGTGCAAAACATGTCTGCCTCTACAAATAGGAACTGACTCCTGTGTAATTATAAATAGCAAATTTTAAAGCACGGCAAACATAAAGATTGAGACTTTCAGGTTAATGGGAATAATAAACAACACACATAGAGATAATATAATACATTTATGGCAGTAAATCCCTGTAATTATTACACACTGTACCTTTATGGTGAAATATACTAGAAATGTTAAGACATTTCTTTAAAATTGATTAAACTTAAAATGCATTTCATAGGCTGTCAAAAATCATTAAAAGTAATATAAAAGGATAATCAGAATTCATTATGGTATATTTTTTATGTAATAAAATAACTTTTTGGTGAACTTAGTCAAGTAGTCAAGGCTGTTTTGTAGTTTTTGCAAAATAAATATGTTGCACTGGAGATGAGTTTGCTCCTCATTTTCAAAAGTGCAACATATTCCCAACTAAATGCACGCAAAGGACCAAAAAATAAATAAATAAATAAATAAATAAATAAAATAATGCACTTGCACTATAGTGCCACTTATTTGGTTCTTCAAAGATCAGGCCCATAGTGTTTTGAAATCGGATTACACATTGGAAGATCTTTGCAGTAAAAGTGCTCACCTAATCCTTTTTGTGTCTAGTATACTAAAAAAAAAAAAAAAATCATTAATTCAGTAGAAAGGTTTTTTGTCGCGATAAAACTCATTCTTTCATAACAATTAAGATTACCAGACTTTTTCTTTACAGGAGTTAAACCGACACCCATATATGGAAGTGCATCATGGGTTTATTTTTATGTAATAAAAGTGTTTTAAAATTGGCTGTTTGTTTTCAAAACAAGAAAAGGGCCATTTAATTTTTCAGGATTCAAAAATTGCAAATTATTTTTAAAATTTTCATTAATTGAAAGATATTTGACCTCAAAAGAATCTCTTTCATAGCAGGAGCAGCAGCAAGGTTTGACAGATTCAAGTATTATAGATTTAATCCTTCTATTTAAATCTTATACACTTAAATGTTAAGAATTTTATACAAATAAAGCAGGTAAAAATATTACTATTTGAGATTAGAACAGTATGGAGTATCAGAGTTGAAAACCTGAATGAGTGATATAGAAAAAGGTAAAAGTTTGACTAAATAATAAAATTTACTCTCAACATTTGATAGAAGATAATTAACTAAGAAAAGACCAAATAAGCTAAGATCTGAAACATGCCCACTTTGAGAAAACCTGTCAATAGCTGTAATGATGCCCAAGTAGGCCACATTTACCTCCAGTTCTCCCTCAGCTTCCCTCCTGAGTTTTGACACATTTCCACATTTATCAGGGATGCCTATCTGTCTCCAGTAACAACAAAAGGAACGCCCTCCTAGGAACAACACTGCATGGCGTCTCCTGTGAAAATGGTTACAGTAGACCCTCCCTCACCGAGCTTCTCATCTCTCCAATCAAACTGTCAAAAAAGCACAGCCCTTTTGTATTGAGAGTTTTAATTAGATTTGGATGGATTTCAAATCTTCTCTTGTTTCCTGGAATGAATCCGAGTGAAAGAAGAAAGCCTACAACAAGATAAGATTAAGCACTAATCTACCCTTTTGTCACATCTACTATGTGTGTCCATCTGGCCACACATATAAAGAAGAAAATAAAGTAGATTCGTTTTTAGATATTTATTAAACTCCTTTGCAATCTTTCAACATTTGAAAAAAGTACAAGAAAGGAAGACATAAGAAATTTAGAAGAGCAGTAGTGGTTGGTTTTAAATAGCTAAGAAAAGTTTTTCTATTTCCAGAATTGTCCTACTATGGGAATATCAGTGATCTATTCTGTTATGTTTCAGTTAAAACAATTACATTCATCCTTCAAAGCTTCAATACACTCGGAGAATTACATATTTTAAGAATTCATTACTGTTTACTTTGACTTTTATGACCTAAAATCAAAACCTTACATTTTGTTTTTCAAATCATTGATATATTTCAAAGCATATTACCGTAAGCAAAAATCCAAGGGAATTAATACCATAACTTTTGAAGTTTTTTCATTAACTTTTTTGTTCCACTCAACTTTTCACTTCAATACTAGAAAACTGCACTTTGAACAGACATGCCTGTGTAAATTCTCAGTATTTAAACAGACAACTTTGATGTGGATTTCCCTCCTTGTGGAGGATCTCAGTGACTGTCTGCCAGGAAATTTTGGGGCCCTAAGTACCAAAATAGCAAAAGTGAAATACCACACTCTTCCTGAATACTGTTGCTGACCATGTTCCCCCTTTTTGAACACTGCATACCTGTTTTCTCTTGTTTACTTCTAGTGGTAGCTCCCGGTCAAAAGGTTCAACCTATTCCAAACTGGTTTCTTGAACGTAACGTTAACTGTTTCCCACTTGTCTTGACAGCCACCAGACCTTAATGTGCTGATCGTTGCATTGATGACTGGATTATCGGTTCATTTCATTCACCTGTCTAACTCTGCCCAGTTTCTCATCACTGCTCATCTGTTTCACCCGATCCTGTCTCTATTTAAGGTGCTTGCATCCTGTCATCATCACAAGATTACTCTTGTTATCTCGCGCCAGTGGTGAGAGGGTTTTAGAATTCCTCTGTGTTTCTGATTTCCTGATCCTGACCTGTTCTGCCTCTCAACCACTGGACCTGCCTGTTTCCGTCTTAATGGCTGCCGGAACTGTCCTCGGACTCCTGTACCTCTGAGCTTTCGTGTTGTAATCTGTTTGCCTGACCTGACTTCGGACTCCTGCTGGTTCTCGGTTCTCTGGGGCTGCAGCGTCTGGGACACTCCGTGCGGTGCCTGCCTGGTCTTAACCGTTAGACCAGAGTTTCCTGTGGCTAGTCCGATCATCCCTGTTTTTTTAATAAACGCTTTTGAATTATCCCACTGTCTGTCTTGCCTCGAATACTGGGTCCTCTGTTCCGAGTCTTGACACATAATAAAAACAGAACACCATTGTGATATGGTGGAACAGAAGATTCTTGAAATGGATGTTTAAATGTCAAATTAATATAAAATCTCTGTCATTATGTAACCAAAATAGAGTCTCATTGAGATTATCTGGCCATATCTAAATTTATTCACCTGTCGCACTGCCAACAGTAAGAAGACTATACAGGGAAGTTAAAGAGCTCTGCACTGCTGTGCTGATTCTAGACAGCATTTAACCTTATATATGTCATTATAGGACAGACATGCATGTGAATGGCACTGGTCCAGTTAGGAATACTGCCTTCCAAAAAGGAGTGATGGAAAATAAAAACTAAATGTAGCAAACAGATGAAATGCTTTGTAGTACAGCCAAAAACATATGAAGGTAAGTCAGAAAGAGTGCATGTATGAAAATAATGTATTTTTGTTAAATGCCGTGAGACGGGCTATGCCTATACGGTGTGTCACACAAAGGATTGTGGGAAACCATATAGCTCAGGCCGTCCCTATGCTAACTATATTGGGGCTATAGAGCATCCTTCTTCCCTATCCTTGCTTCTTTCTAACTGCTAGCTCTATCTGGATACCAGTTATAAAGGATTCACAGATGCACCTCTGCCATGGGGGATTGCTGATTTAGTGTGTGTGAAGTATGTGGATCAAGTCCTTGTTTAGAATGCACACATGATAACCAAATTAAAATAGTAATAGTAATAATAATAATAATGGTAATAAAAAAAAGAGGCAAGAAGACATCTAAGAAAATGAGGCATCCTTAGAAGAAAAAAAGGCATCTTCAGCCTCTTCCTCCAGAAGAAAGGCTGAAGATGTGCATAAACTGGTTAACATCAACATTTCGTCACATTTATCTGATCAATAAATAAAGGCAGATCCGAAGTTCACATGGAATCAGAGGTAAACATCACCTTCCGTCTAATCTATAACTGCAAAGAATACCTTAAATAAATCAGTTTTAATGACATTGTGTTTTTCTGCATGTTTTCTGTTTAAAAAAAAATGGTCCTAAGTCACAATCTGTTTCCAATTAGTTAAATGCAACTTAACAGCAACATACACTATGCATCTGGATTACTCCCTTATTCCTCCTGCATGTGTGATATAGGTGTACAGTCAGTTCTTTCAACATACTTCTTTCAAAGGAATTGAATGTGTCCAGCGGGCGGTGAAACACTGTATTACATCAATGATTCTGATCAATATGATCCCGTTATGACAACTTATTCCAGGTGGCATAATCTATACCACACATTCTGAGCTGTGTTCTTTCAAAAAAAACCTCAGTCTTCAATATCCAGTGAACTTTAGCTATTTGTAGCCGAGACCTTTAGGAAATGAGCAATATGGTGTTTGAGTTCACAAAAAACTGCGAAGGGATCTGTGTAATGCACCAAACGGCCAATAAAGATTTTTCTTCTCACAGTGTGATGTAGCTGGTAAACAACCTAATGAGGACAACATGAGCAAATTGCCTGGAAACATGAAGCAGACTACGCATAAATTGCCTACAAAATTGTCAGTGAGTTAATTATCATGAAAAAAATTGGCAGAGAACTGCAGCTTTTCAATTTATCCGTGATGTATTTGTTGCTATTGGCAGACACTGATCTATTCTGCTCCTGGTGACGACTAGGCTGCACACACAAACGAATACACAAATGGAGAAATGATATCTCAAATAAGCTTTTTCTTCTTTAAACTTTGAAGAGTGGAAATTTCAGCCAGCATTTAGAAGGTATTCAGAATGAAAACAGCCATGAATGAGGTTTGGACAGGCTGTTAATGTTCCTAGGAGACAATGAAACCCTATCCAGGAAGTTTAGCTGGAGCAGCCAATGAACATGTTTAAAGGCTTATTATAAGTCCAAACTCTGCAGAGGTTTGTAACATTGAAAGAGAGTTGATTTTCTTTTTTGACCAATTTATCTTTTAAAATAAAGTTTTATGACCACAAGAGCTCCCATGATTAAATAACAAAGTTTCCATCTGTTTAATGCTGAACTTCAAAACCCCTTTGGTTTTGGTTGGTGCAAAATGCACCAGTGGCTTGTTTTTGTCTTGCACCTGCTTTTTCAGAGCTCATAGTCCCAACAGCAACTTGTGGGATTTATTATTTAAATGTTCAGAAGCTAATTCTTTTTATTACTTTTTTTTATTATTTCCAATAGATCAATGTATTATTACAACTTTCCTCAGCTCATTCAAAATCAGAGGTAGAGACCTTGGATGTGGAGAGCTAAATAGAGTAAGTATTGTGCCATTATTGATGCAGGCAAAGAAAACATGTTTTGTAATTGGAAATTTGAAAAAAGAAAAGAAATATCATACTTAATAAACTGTAATAAAAAAGCAATCCAGAAATAAAACTTTGAAAAATGTTTTTATAAAACCAAAATAATTAGTACAATTCTTGCTTTCTCAGATGTTGTTTGTTTAATATCGTTTTGATTTTTTTTTTATTGAATTCTTTCCAAAAATGTAAAAGGATTGGTGTTGTTAATTTTTTTTATTGATTTTCACAACTTTATGTAAACATATACACATAAAAAAAAAAAAAAAAAAAAAAAAAAAAAAAAAGCCTACATACAGCCTACACACCCAAAATAGAAACAGACATTCCCAGTCATGGTTTACCATAGTTGAAACAGTTGGACAGCACCATGATTAATAGACTGAATGTAAAAAGGAGAACGGAAAATGATTTAAAAATAATAATAATAATTACATTATCTGTAAGAAAAAATGCAGTGGGTTCCAGATCGTCCGGAATTTGTCAGACTTTTGATGAAGATCATTGGTCAATTTTTCAACTGTGATATTATCTGTGATATCCACATATCAACTGTGGGGGCCTAAAAAATTTCGTTTTTGCAGAATTTACATTTTTATTTTTTTATTTTTTTTATTTCAGGTTAAGTTTTGGGAATTTTTGAAATTCCAGTTTCTCAGCCTGTAGTGCTTTCCTCTAGCGCAAGGAACAATGCATTTCTATTGTTCTGCATGGATGTTGGGAAAAACAGTCTAATGATTATTTGTGTGCCAAGAGTAGGGCTGGGTACCGAACGTCAGTTCTTTTATGGTGCCGACCGAAATGCTTCGGTTCTACAGAGTATCGAAACATGCCTCGTCTTTCGGTACCAAGTTTCGGTGATTGGCTGTAACACTTAACGTGATTGCGTCATCCAGGAAAAATACATAGGTGGTCACGCCTACAGCCAGGGTTCATGTGTATCTGTTGTGAACTGGTTACGAGCGTCGTGGAACCCCTTTAAAATGCTCCCCAGGTCAAAAGTGTGGCTTCACTTTATTAACACTGATGCCAATAGTGCGCAATGCAATATATCGTGCACGTAAACAATTTAAGAGCAGAAAGTTGCTTGGTGTTTGACTGCAAGAAGAGCGGACCGCAGCCGGCGTGACCATCCTCCTCTCAGCAGCCCGTGGGCGGAGCAAAGCCAGAGCGGAGTGAATCATGCTGCGTTCTCACCGGACGCAGCAGGAGCAGCAAAATCGTGTCTGCTGCTTACTTTTTGCTGCTTTTACCAGCGTCTGCACAGTCGAAAAGTGGCTCTGACGCACGTTGGACGGAGCTACTCTATCCTTTATTTGCCTTGCAGATATATTTGCTGTGATCAGTGGAAATAAAGTAGTTTTATTATGTTTTTAAGTGGGAAAATCCACCTGAAAACTTAATCATTGCAGTCAGTTCATCCAGATTACCATCCTGTCTTCCAATATTATTTCTGTCGGAGGCGCTCAGACCCCCACATACCAGCGGTGCGCTGACAGTAGGATCCCATTCAACGGGCTTGTTTGTCTCCTGAGAAAGCAGACATGTTAATTTTTCTAAAGAAAAACTGCTAAGTAAAAAGGTCCTCACAATGTAACAGTGAATATTAAAAACTGACTTGTTTGCAACTGTTCTTCTTCACTGATTTTTTTTTTTTATGTAAGAGGAAAAATGTAAATGGGAAAATCAGAGCTTAAAATAAAACTCAAGATTTGTACTTTATTATGTTGTGTAATTTTCTTTTTCTTCGAATTGATATTATAAAACTGGTATCGAAAAAAAGTATCGTTCAGGAACCGGTATCGAAGTAAAGGTATCGGTATCGGTACCGGCACCGAAAATTTTTGAACAATACCCAGCCCTAGCCAAGAGTGAATATTTATATCAGACTTGAAGCAATTTGAAAAGAATGCAATTTAGAAAACTCGATCTAAAAATACATACATTTGAAGAAAAAAAAATGTTGTTTGAAAAATACATATTAAACAATAAAATAGTTAATAGTTTCTGGATTTCTGTTTTATTTCAGTTTAAAAAAATATGTTCTTTGCCAGCAGCAAAATTCACTCCATGGTGGAACAGGCTTTAACAGGAACTGAAGCTGCACTTTGGTCTCTTGCTGTACAGCTGGCCAAGGATTAACTAAAGAGATTCTAGAGCTGAAAAAAAATAAATAAATCTGGCACAAAGAACTGCAGAATTGGCATCCCATCGGTTGAAGATTGGAATAAATCTTCACAAAGTATTTCCAGTTTATGCCTACTTCAAAACACCTGACAAGTTTTTGCTAACAATTGAAAAGAGTATGTTTATTCCATATACATTTATGACATTTCAAATGTGTAAGCTGATTTTTTTACGGTGACTATTTGCTTTGAATTTAATGTCAGGAAGAAACCTAAAAAAGTTTGGAAAAGGGCAAAAACTGTCTTGAAAAGGTTTGGGAAGCTAAAAATACCTGATTAGGTTTACAGTGAAAAGGTCAGCATCATGAATCTCGGAGAAGCTAAGATAGTGATAGTTTTATACCTCGTGAAAGACCATGTGAACACAGAATTTGATGGAGTGCATGATAATATGAAATAAAAAAGACCTTTAAGACCTGTCCATCGCTGACAAGATTTTGGGAGTAACATCGCTGTGTAAAAGAACTGTTTAGCCGTGGCATTTACCGTACCTCCTTTAAAATGACTGTTAACATGACATTTTTGAAGTACAATTTATTTATTTTTTCCACACCCGTCTTGTTTGTTTAGGGATGCGGAGATATTCCAGTGCTTTCTGCAACCTAATGGAAATGTGAAGGTGTTCTGGTCTTTGGCTCTTCAACTGATTCATATTTAATCATACATGTTTCCAGGAGTCGAGTACCTGCTTGTAAATGCAATCATAAAATATAATTTTTTTTATTTTAAAACAACAAATAAGATGCTTTAACATTCTCTTTGGCACACCTGTGAAAACATAATAAAGATGATAAATAAATTAGCTTTTCAAGGTCCTGGTGAGATATTAGTACTTTAATCCCGGAAATAATCTCTAGGTGAAGGAAGGCCAGTTTTACTGTCTAAATACATCTTTAAAGGTTTAGGTTTGAGCCCATCACTTTTTGCTGGTTTCCGGCTGCATTAACTGAAACTGTGTGCTAACTTTAAAAAGATCTTCTTTTGGTCCAAAAATTATTACTTCAGTTTTATTTTTATTCAGCTAAATAAAATGTTAGAACTTCAACGTCTTGATTTCTTCTATTCATTTATACAGCACTTCAATGGTTTCATATAGTATAAACTGTTTTGCCTTTATTTGTTAGTGGTTTTGCAGAGCTCTCAAAGCAAACAATGAATGTGCTTCAAGAATAAAAGAAAAAAAGTGAGTCATTTTTGATGTCATTTTTCTACCAAATCAATCCCTGTATTGGGTTTTGCACAGCAGCTGACAATACCCAATAGTAGTAAGCTCTTGATACATGTCAAAAAGCATGAACTCTGCCTGCTGATAATGAAGCAGGTGACTGCTGTATGCTTCCAGAATGGTCTCAAATGCACGGTTTAATGACTGTGTATGTGTCTGGACATGTGTGCGTGTCATCCATGTGTGGCTCCTTCACAAGGCTCCTGTCAGGTCTGTAATTGACAGTCTAAGTGGGGCAGCAGAGAGGCCAGGCCCTGTTAATTTATTTTCTCAGACTCTCTATCCATATCTATGAGCTCCCGCTGTTTTGTCTATCACAGCCGATCAAACTTTCCGATGTAATTGTGCTCACCAAAGCAAGAAACCCACATGCGAGTGGTCACTTGTCCTGAAACATTGATATTAGTCTCTATTATTTTATTATTTCCTGCCCCCAGTCCAGAAGGGAGAGGCAGAGGGGAGTGGGAGGGATAAGGGAAAGATTCCATTGGAGAGCATGATTAGAATAACCTGCCAGAATTGGGTCATTATGCCAGCACCCTCTGATCTGGCTCAAACTAATTGGTGTGGCTCCTGTGGGTGTTGGTTCCCTCTCCTGATAGCCATGTCCATCATCTTACAGTAAAAAGCAAATAATCATAAACCATCATTAGAGCAATAAAATTCTAAACATAACATAACTAAGCTTCAGGAAAACACTGATTTAAATGAGAGATAATAAGTATTATTCTAGTTTATGTTATAAACACCAAACATTAAGTGACATAGAAGAAGGCTGTTTAAAATTAAAAAAAGCCCCTGATACAGAACTTAAACATTGGAAAACTGCACAATCTATCAAAGTCCAAAAGGGAATATTTGTCAAATTTGTTCTGATTCCACAGATAGTAAATGAAAAAATAGTTTAAGGCTGTTCAAAACACAGCAGTTTGTTGCAAACTCAAATCTTATTTGTGAAAGGTGATAGAAAATGCATTAAGCAATTTTTATATTTTTCAGCACCTGTGAACATGATCTCTAACCAACGTTATCATGTGTACTAAAGTAAAATTTTTTCAGTATCTGTACTGGACTTAAATGAGGACCACTTCCATTTACTCACTAGATTTGAACCCAAACTCTGTGTCTGTATTTTCTACTCCTTTCTTTCTCTAAACTGGCTTGTTGCTTCTATACATGTTGATAATGACATGACTTAACAGCCACAACAAAACTGGGAAAATAAATCAAGAAGAAGAGAATCTGTCCAGATGGAGTAAAGTTTGTTTATGGAAAAACACTTGATGTGTTTCCATAATTTTTTTATCAGTATTTTAAAGTGTAGCATTAGACAGATTGATAGAAACCATAAAATGTAACTTATTCAATTTTTAAACAAATGTTTTTTTTTTTTTTATGATTGCTAGAGGTGGTTATTGACATTTTTCCCAAAAAGGAAATGCCCATAACCTAAACAAATTTGTTGAATAAGTTCTGATGTAGCAAATATTTACCTCACATGACTGATCTGCTACATTATATTAATGTGACGTTCAGCTGCTGCTACTACATCAGATCACAGGATTATTGTCAGCATCTCTGACAGGAACCTCTGGAAGCGGTGACAGCAGGTGAGTGACCAAAGTAGCAATAGATAGTAGTGGTGGTCACTAACGTTCTCACAGTCTGGTGGGAACAGTGAGCGCCGGCTCTAGATGGTTGATAGGCACGCTAAAGATCCCCGCTCTGATCACGGGAACCCTGAAATAGGCTCTGACTGGCGGTCAGGGAACAGATAGTTGATCAGAACCCTGAAGACAATGACTGGCTAGAGGTCCATCCCATGAACTATATAAAGGCAAAGACTAAGAAGAATATGAATTTATTTTCTAAACTTAGATTCTGAGGTAACAGAAGTTTTATGAGGCAAAAGCAATAAGGAAAGAAGACAGGATTTAGTGCCTAAATAAAAAATATCCAACAGCAGCTCAGAAAGTTATGCAACTGTATATCTTCTAACAATTTAGAAATGATACGACTAACTGTTGCTCAGTGGCACAGTGGGTAGCACTGCTTCCTTGCAGCAAGAACGTTATGGGTTCGTATTCTGGCCTGGGGTCTTTCTGCATGGATTTTGCATGTTCTCCCTGAGCATGCACAGGTTCTCTCCAGGTACCCTGGCTTCCTCCCGCCGTCCAAAAACATGACTGTTTTGTTAAATGGCTTTTCTAAATTCTCCTTAGGTGTGTGTGTGAATGGTTGTTTGTCTCAGTGCTGCCCTGCAATATACTGGCATTTGCCCTTCTTTACAGCTTTAATAGATTTGAAATGTACTCGTTATTTATGTTTCAAAATTTAAGTTTTAATTCTATTTGCAGCTTTCATACTGTAAATCCCAGAGCTCTAAATTTTACTCCGCTGGTCACACAGGACTGCGGTTTTGTCTAGTCTATATTTCTCTGTCTATAATTTTTATTTAGAACAAATCTGGACAGTATATCAGAATGTTTTTTTGACTAAAACAGTGAGCAAATGAGAAAATGAACCCATTCCAAAAATAATTATTATATTTTAAAAAGTTCTTTGTGCCACTAAAAAGTTCCTTTTACTTTTGTACTTAAGGACAGCGTAGAATATGTACTAATTTGAAAGACTTCATTCTGCATATATATATATTTTTTACTTGCTTGAGTAAAGAATGCAAGTACTTTCAACACCTCCGACTCCAACATCAGACGGCAGCTCATAATAAGCTCTCATTTTGGGCTTTAAATCAAACAGAGCATTTTCTATTGTTACAGTCAGCAGATAATGCAGTGCAACTCTTCACAGTTAGTTTTTATTCAGCCTTTCAGGGAGAAGTGCAATTTAACTTGCATTTTTAACATTTGATGCAGCCAAAGGTTTTCCTAGTCAGGAATATTTATTCTAGTAAAAACAATGATTAATCTGGTTTGTAAAGCTTGACTGCCATGGGTTGCTGTTTACCTCAACTCATTCCCCCTTTAATGCATTTAATTTGTTTACAAGCCAACCTCAAGGAAATATTTGCTGCTGGGACCCCGGTGTTTGTGGTGCGAGACGATGGTTTACCTGTATCATCTGGGGTAGAATAGTAATTATGTGTTATTTTGATCCCGCAAACATACACTCATTTCCATTCATTAAGACTTGTTAGGCTTTCATCAAAACAACATCGCAGCCTGATGTAAGCATGCATAATGGAGATTACAGTAAGTGGCCCGGTGCCAGTCGGCTCCGGTTTCTGCTTCGGCAGACTTTAAGAAAAACTTTGTGGGATTAAGTTATGCTTTTCAGATTCCTCTCGGATTAATCATATTTTTTGGTCTAAAGGCGCTGTTATCACAATAAGTGTGGATTTGTGATGTTTTAGAAACTCAACAAAAATCCTTGAAAAAGCACATGCTTAATAACCACTGGATGAATAATTTAACTGTTCATTTACTTGTTCTAAAAGCTTTATTTGCATTTTGTTTCATATTTTTTCCTTTTTTGTAATTCTCTGATTGATTAAAGTTACTAATGGCTGCATTGTGACTCGTAAAGAACAAATGACTTCCCCTCAGTCCAGCTGAAAACCCACTCTAATAGAGTCTCCCAGCATGCATTGATGATTATAGAAACCCTCCCAGTGAAATCGCCTCAGTAATTTTCTCGCTGCTACATAGAAAGTCAGCTACAGTACTTCCTTAATAAACCATGCTGAGAAGAAACAAAAGGTATTCGATTATGGAGTTATTTTTGTAATTTTAATAAATTCAAGAAAAAAAGCGACTTGAAAGGGGAAATAATTGGAAATTAAATAAATATATTAGAGAAAAAAATATTGATAAGAAAATTTTGAGAGAAAATATTTTGTCAGAATAAATCAAAGATAAATTGAAATTTGGAAAAGGATTTGCCAGGATAAAAAGCTCTCTCCAAATTAATTTTTACTCTCAAATATTAGTAATAGATTTTTCTCAAAACAAAAAAGACTTTGCTCTGAATAATGGGTCAAAATAAAATTTTTTTCTGTTTTTCTGCTTTATATAAATGTGTATATACTTGTGTATTTTTAAATTTACTTAATTTCCTTGTTTTAATATTGAAATTTGTATTACTGTTTTTTCTTTTGTTTATTTCATTGATGTTTTAAACAGTTTTAGCAGCTCTATGAGTTCCCTGTGCCCCAGTTATTTATTGTTTTTATTAGTTTGTATGTGTAGGCTAAAATGCCTTATGATCACCCAATTTCTTTCAGTTATGGATTTTATTTTACAGTACAGTTTTTATTTGTAAATATCACCCCATAGCCTTGAATTTTTTAATTTTAATTATTTTATTTATTGAAATGGGTTAAATCTGTACATTTTACTCACACATTCATCATCTGTGGACCAAATTAAAATGGATCCAAATAAAGATCACATTAGGAGCAAAGCTGCGGAGCGTTTTCCAGGCATCAGTCTGATTATTTTGCAGAAAAGAAAATCTTCCTTTTAATACGAGGATGCCCCAATCATGTTTTTTTGTTGCCAATGTCGATTAGTCATTTAGGATCTGATTTTGTGCTGTATCAAAGATTTAAACTAACACTCTATGTCAATGACATCATTGGCAGTAGCTTGTTAAAAAGTTTTAACTTTAAAGTGAATATTACACTGAACTTAAAGCAAGTGTGAAAAAATCCAACCAGTGAGAAAAATACTAGCTTTAAATTATATCTCATTCACTTCGTTGATGCTCCAGGAACTGTTTAAATTGATGGGAAAAGAGAATCGGCTCCTATCCCTTCACCCTTTTTGGGGTCAGCTTTTAGAACACTATTCAGGAGTTCTGGACTGCTGTCCTGAATCCATTAACCCTTTAGTCTTACAGATATCATTAAGCAGTGGGCAAATGCATAAATGATGCCGGTCAAATTGGGAATACAGACTTCTTGAAAAGAACTATGAAAAACAAAAGTTACACAAATGAAGCAATTGGCTGAATCTCTCAGATAAAACACACAGTTGTGTGTACGTTAGCATGTGTTGCGCAGAGTATGCGTGAAGAAATAATGGATTTTTCTTAAAATCCATTATTTCTTCATGCATACACTGGGGGCTGTGGACTGTGCCATGGACGTCTGGCATGCAAAGGATTGTGGGAAACTGTATAGCTTCTAGTTGTGGCTAATGACTTCATGAGGCCCCTATGCTAACTGCATTGGCACTAGGAAGTATTTTAAAACACTGCAGACAAATGGCATAAATCCAATTTTTTGGATGTGGTGGTGGTGGTGGGGTGGTGGTACTTACAAATTCAATTTTTCAATTCAATTCAGTTGATTTATATAGCACCAAATTCACAACACATGTCATCTCAAGGCACTTTACAGTTTAACCAGATCATACAGTCAAATTGATACAAAGTTTTCTATCTAAGGAAAACTAGATGATTGCATCGACTCACTGACTCAAATACAATCCCTCACACTAAGCATTCTTGTAGCGACAGTGGAGAGGAAAAACTCCCTTTTAACAGGAAGAAACCTCCAGCAGAACCAGGCTCAGTGTGAGCGGCCATCTGCTGAGGCCCACTGGGGTTCAAGGAGACAGAAGCAGAGACACAAAAAGCAGCTGTAAAGGTGGCCCCGTCCAGGAAACACACAGCCAGGCAGACGAGCTCCGAGCCAGCTCCCATGTCAGAGGATGAAGAGAGCACATCCAGTTAGTCACAGTCAGAGAAACAGGACTACACTGGAAAACAGGCCGATCTCCAGCATCTACTGTATAAACAATCCACTGCAGCTACCATTGCTGCAGAGATACGTATCACTGGAGCAACGGTCTTGGTTGAAGAGGAAGATGACAACAACCAAACAGTTGATAACATAACTAAATGCATGAACATAGAATAGAATAGAATATAACTTTATTGATCTCACCATGGAGAAATCCACTTGTGACATTGGCTCTTATAAACCAACAGAAGGTGCACAAAGGAGGAGAAGGTGCATGATGTATATACGGAGCATTCAGATATATACAGTGGATAGTAAAAAAAGGTGACTTATGTATACAGTATCAAACATACTGTACAAAGTTACATTTATAGATGTTTTTACTCATATTTACATATTCAAACCCCTATAAATAGGAACAGAAAGGATAGACAAAGTTGGAGTGAAATAAAAGTGAGAATTTGATTTAAAAATTAAGACAAAAAAAAATGCAAATCAATTAAATAACTAAGTCCATTCACAAACAATAACCCCCCCAAAATATTTTCACATAATATATTTATACATTGAATAGTTTTATGCTTTGAGGAAACAACCAAGTGTGTCTGTGTCCACCTCATACTGTACATCCTGTCCTCTTATGAAAGAAAATTAAATACGCTGCATTACCAAATTATGTGCCGCATAATGAAGTCTTTAGATTTTTATCAACTCCTTTAGATAAAACGGGGATGAGATGGAGATTGAGGGATGATATAAAGGAATTAATTAAGGAGAGGAAGCAGCTTCCGTCTCCTGGAATGTGTCCCGGGTGGAAACGTGTCATTGAACTGACTCCTCTGCGAACAGAGGTTGAGCCTGCACGCCTTGATTAATCAATGCGTTGTGTTTTCTCCCCACTTGAACCCAAGGCCGAGCCCTATTTCACTGGAACAAACTGTGCAAGGTAGTGACACAGGTCTGACCATAAAACCAAAGATAATTAGGAACCACTGGAAGATGCCCAATAAAAGCCTGTAGGTCAGACAGATTCAGTGTACCCTTTGGAAGTTGAACACAGACAAACAGGCTTGTAGAAAGAACCAGCTGGAGCCCCTGGAGATATTATGGATTTTACTATCATGCAAGTGTGCAGAATTTGACAAATAATACTTTCATATTACTGCATACATTTGATTTTCTATAAATAATCTCCAGAAATTGACAGAAGAACTGAGCGATCTGCAGAACGATGGTGAATCTTTCTGGCACCATGTTTGGAAGTGAGTTGTCTTTAACTTGTCACAGAGTAATGAATCCATCTCCTCAGGTCCTGAGACTTGCCTGTCTGCTTAGATGAGAGTTTTCAGCATATTACAATCCCCTCTGTCTTCACAAATGCTTTTCATGAGTGCAGCATTAAATAGTGTGTAGAACAAAGATGGGCAAGGAGGAGAAAGGCAAAAAGAAAAATCTGTAACTGCCACAAAATGAAGCATGAGATGCAGGAGAATAGCAGAGAGGCCAAGAAACCAAGGGGCTTATTAGTTTAGTCATTTTGGCTAAGTGCCGTGGTTGCAGTGCACCACTGGTTGGAGGTCCCTTCTTTATAATACTGCTGTTATGAAATCTGCCAAGGAGCGTCTCTTTTGGCTCTGTGCTTAATGTAGCTCAAACAGCAAATGGCCACGCATTTCTTCTTCTCTGCTCTCCTCATTACAGCCAGAGACAGAGGCAGATAGAGACGGAGCTTTCATTCCAACTATTTGGATGTTTATATGCACAGTGTGGGAGGAAAGAAGGAAGAGCAGCAGATTGCACTGTAAGCATTTCAGGGCACTGTTATTAAATCTTTATTTAGATGTATGTATATGACAGCCCAGGCTCTGTTGCGTGGGACCGGCTTGAAATATTAATGTTGGTGATTTGATCAACTCCAGATTTGGAGCATTTGAGTGAGTCAACATCAGAGGGATATAGCAATAAGGTATTTTAGGACAGACTTTGAACCAGAAGGGGTTCATATCCTTTAAGATCACATTTGTACCACATGTTATTATAAATTTTAATGCTGATTACAACCTCAGCAAACTAACCTCATCATATGGAGATCTGGTTGCAATCTTCCAATTGGTGTGATTACAGCACTAAGAGAACTGCTTGTATTATTGCAAAAAAATATCATATAATAAAAATTATTTATATATATATATATATATATATATATATATATATATATATATATATATATATATATATATATATATATATATGTGTGTGTGTGTATATATGATGGAGTATGGTGGCCATATTTATTTTTCCATTAAGAAAAATAAAACAATTATATTATGAAAATCAACTCATAACATTAGCTTTGCTGACATTACACTTGTTTCATTAGCTGAATAGAGTTTTAACATTACGAGAATAAAGCCATAATAAGCCTACAAATTGAAAGTCATAAAATGACAAGATTAAAATTGGAAAATTATGAAAATGAAGTCATGATCCTAATCTGAAGAAATAAAATCGCAACAAAATTAGATGAAATAATGCTTAAAGTTTGAACCATTTTTTTTATATTAAATTCTCGCCCTAGAGGTAAATTTGTTCAGATCAGGCAGCAGGTTAGGTTTTTCCTATTAAAATAACACTTTTCACATAAAATGGCAAAGTAAAGGAGCTGAGCAGCTCCATTACACCCTGTTTGGAAAAAGGAGTACAGCGGGTCATTCATTCTTGTTGCAACCAGACTCTACAATGCAACACTGCAATGGCAATAACTTGTGCAATGTATAATGTCCACTTTCTATTTGATAGCCTGTGCAATAACCTGTGCATATTTGACATCCAGTGCAATAACTATAAATATAAATACAAATATCTGCCTATATAAATACCCATGTAAACACCCTGTGCAATAACCCTGTATAATGATCCTACTATATACATACAGTATGTGGACGCACTGTATATACCATATATATCCCATGCACCTTTTTCTCCCTGCACATTCTTCTCCTTTGACTATTTGAGCTGATGTAATGGGTAAATTTCTCCACTGTGAGATCAATAAAGTCAATCAATCAATTAACCAATTATCACAAGTTTACTCTGTTATTATTATAATTAGTTTAATTTGGTAATGTCAAAACTCTTAATATTTTCAAAATCGTTTCAGTATGTGTGTGTATATGTCTTTATTGTAAAAATGCTTCATGGTAATAAATACAATTTTGAAAATTCATCTATTTCTCCAAATAGTGTCACATTTCCAGGGTAGATATTTGTAGATAGAGCAGCAAAGTTAATTCTGTGGTCTGATACATTCTGCAAATGCAATTAAAGGAACAGACACAGCCTATTGCCCCACCTCTAATGCTGATTTAGACACTTTTATGTATTATTATTAGAATAAAAGCTGTTTTTAAAGTAGAAATATTAAATTTTATGATATACTTTGATAAAGTTTCATTTCACTTATTATTTTCATGTTTTCACTGTTTTTTTTGGTTGTATGTTGATGTTGCTATAGAAATATTACGAGGTGCTGAGTTTAATAATCATTACTTTTGGAGGTAGACATGAATGAAATCAAACTAAAAGAAACCAACAAGCCTGATGCAAAACGAACATTGGCAGCAAGTTACATCATCCATCCTTGGTGGCACATCCAGTTAAAGATGCAGACAAGCAGACCTTCCAGATGGCATCTGCAGCATACATGGCATGACCTTCTGCGGCGCGGGTACTCGGGGGCAGAGAGTGGCCGTGCTAACAGCGGGCAGGATCCTCAGATGTGTGAGGTTCCCCTGGGAAATGCAGCAGAATGAGAAGCCCATCACTCTCTGGATCTGCAGATGCGCCTTACAACTGCCAGGCTTTCTGCTTCATTACGCCTGGATCTGATAGGTACCGAGGAGTGCAGCCTCAGGCTATCCGTGCAGCCTCCCTACCTCGTCGGCACGCACACATAAATGGGAGCGCACATTAGGAATCATCTCTAAAAGAAGGCAATTTAATCAACAGAAGGATATGATGGAGAAGAATTTTTATTTTTTCTGAGATGCATTTTAAATATTAGCAGGAAAGAAACAGATAAAATCCTTCCAACACAGAAGAATAGGGGACCTTGTAAAAAAAACCTTTTCAATGAACCCACAGAGATTTCAACAAATTATGATTATGCTGATTGATTAAGTGATGCTATTCTGTATTTCAGAATCTTAAAAAGTCTTGGATTCATATTTTTTTCTTCCACCAGAGAGAAGTAGTTACACAAGATAGTGACAAATAAACAGATATCAGCTGAAGAGGTGTTACTCAAAGTCATTATTCTTTCTGCTGTGGAACCAACATGATTTAGTATTAGTGAGTATTCACCCTTAATGAAACAGGAACGGTTTACTGTGAGCAGCTGGACTTTTATTCATCAGTAGCGGAGATGTTCCCCACCATGCGATATGTAATTAGTGTGTAATCCCCTGCCTTTTGGAATTGAGACCAAAAAGTGATGATGCAGAACCAAAATGAGAAATTAATTCAGCAATGCTACAGATAATCATTTATTTTCTTCTCTCATTCTCAATAAGCCAACAATGTATAAGTTATTACAAAAGCTTTAATGTAGAAATGGTTATTACAGCAATTTGTTTGTGCAACCGGTGTTTCATTTCCCCCACTGTCTGTCACGTTTTTCATTAAAACCTCAATCCCTGTCCATCATTACTCTGTACAGAACCCATACAGGTGGATATTGGAAGAAAGCTGTGTACAATGCAGTTTTAACCTCTGCTCTTGACTTTTGATTCTACTGACATAGTTGATATCATGATAAAAGTTTACTACCACATAAAAGTAGTTTAAATTAGTTAAGAATTTTTGCAAATTTGGTGCACTTCAATTTCACCCATTAGATAGAATGGGGTAGGCTAAAGGGCAAAAAGCACATTAAGGCGCGAGTTCACAATGAAAGATGATTATGCTGATTTATTTTCCCCTTCTCAGGGCTTCAGATATTAGGAGCCTTTAGCAACTAATAATCAAGGGGACAATCCTGCTTCATGTGGTGTCCTCAGAGTAAAGAGGTCTAAATGATGTCCTGTAGTTCATCATGTCTGCCGAACCACACCTGTTCACTGGAAAAAAATATAAATCTAGATAATTTTTTTAAATAAAATAAGTGCATTTGTTCTTGAATTGAGGAGGTAAAAGAGACACTTTACATTTTACAATTTACATTTAAACTAAGAAAACACAATTTCATTGTCTTATTACAAGCGCACTTTATCTTTAAGAGTAAAAATACTACATTGGCAGATCATCTCATTTACCTAATCAGATTAAGGGTAAATACACTTAATTTAAGAAATTTCTACTTATTTCTAGATCGTTTTTCCAGTGTTAAAATCAGATGCTGAGCAAAAGCCATCAAGAAATGCATCAAAATGTCTTAATTCAAGAGTATTTTCCCTTAATTTCATCAGGTAAATAGGACCATCTGCCAGTAGAATGAGTATAATATAAGATGATTAAATAATATGCACTTGAAATAAGACAATGCAATTTCTTTTTCTTTTTTTAAATGTAAATGATCTTAATACATTGGCAAAGTGTCTCTCTCACCTCCTCAATTCAAGAACAAATGCACTAATACAAAAATGGTTTATTTAGATTTCTATTTATTCCAGTGAGTTTGAAATTCTAACCTTCTGCAGCTCTACACTATGCGACAACAAAAGGTTTTCTTAGGTCCTGGGACACCAGAACTTAACAATAGTCATGATCCACACATTTAGATCACAAGGAAAAGTGGAAAACCTTTACAGAAGTGGTCTTTCAAAACACATACTTCAAGAAAGCATCAGCGACTCATCCCAGAGAACTGCAGACGACATTTAAAGCTCTTAATGTCTCGCCGGTAAAATATCTGGCCATCAGTATGTGGCCCTAAGTTTGGTCACACTTGGGTTATGCGGTAGGAAAACGATCCAAAGTACCCCAACAAGTCCTCCTCTGAATGGTTTAAAAAATAAAACAAAACAAAAGATGGCTCTGGGGGGCTTGGTCAATGTTTAAATTTAATTCAAAGATATTCTGAGGCAGAACACACACTGAAAGAAGAGTTGGACAAAACTCACCTGCAGTGCTTTATAGCAGGTGTTTGTAGTGATTCTAGTCTAATATAGATTATTATTGAATGACGTAAAAGATTTAAGTCTGACAAAAAAAGCTTAAACAAACAATCTGCAAGGCTTTAAATAACTTCATAGCAATGCAGATATTGTATGCTATGTTGTTATACAGTATCTATGTTTCATGCAACATTTGCTTCACTATTTAAATGCTGTCTTAGATATCCCTCCAAGATACCAGCCTCTACATTGTGCATCACAGACTGAATACTTTAATTATACAGAATTCACATAAAAGCGTTCAGACTGTTGCCTGAAAGGGTTCAAGCGGTGATGAATGAGAAATGAGAGCAGAGAACAGAGAAGTATTGTCAAAATGTGATTAATATGAAGAATTGTATTTGACTAATTGCATTTAAAAATCTGTCCAATCTATCAAAAAGCCAGCAACAATACGTCTTAGTTTGATCCATTATCAAGAATTCGGTTTGACAGTCATCGTTTTGAATTTGAAACGCAATATTTAACTGCATGGCCTAAAGCACAGCAGCAACAGTATTAAACTGTTATGCACAGAAAGCCATTTCTAATGGAAAACGCCCCATTATTCCCTTCATCCACAGAGCGGCCTCAAAGAAAATCATCTTTTTACAAATATATGAATTTTCAGCGACTAATTTCAAGTAATTCTATATCTTCAATAAAAACAATTTTGTCACCAGCAGAGATCCACAACACACATTAGAGGAAAAAAGCTTCCCTCAAATTGCATTTTTTTGGCACTGTATCAGGTGTGTAATTACACATGTGTGTTGTTGTGTGAATGTGGTTGGGGGTATTAGGGCTTGACTATTAGAGTGGTGGAGGTGGAGGTGATGGGGGCGTTTAAGGGGCTTCAGTTGAGTTGGGTCATCTTGTTGCCTGGTAACAAGCTTCAGATTGACAAAGGAAGAGCAATTTAGGGCTACTTTCTCCAGAAAATCAATACAACAGCCCAATGTGATGATGTGAGATTAGCCAAGGGAGAGAAGGGAACATATTTGGTACTTCAGAACCTGGAGAAGAAAGTGAATATAAAGATATAAGGCATACGTACCTTGCCTCTGAAATCTTGCTAAAGTAAGAACTTCTCCCACAGGTAATGATGACTTTAGCAAACTGAAAACTCTCAGAGGGATGGAAAATCTGATTTTCGCTGGGTTGTTTAATACCATCTGTCAGACTGCCGTTAATATTGCCCTGGGCGAGGGGACACTGGGCAAGGCTGGGATATAAGAAGATTTTTTTAAATGCAGTAAGATAGAAATGTAAGCAGAAGGAAAACTTTAGGACAGCTGTAGACATGTAGACTCATCCATAAAACATTTCCACTGGCAACAGATGAAAGTCAAAGATTCAAAGTCACTGAAGTTGGAAAGCATTATTCTGAAGGTTTAAATCATGTTGAAATGGATGACTACACAAGTAAAAGGAAGATATATCTAAAAGTATAAAGGGCCAGGGTCATGTAAAATCAACTTTTTAGAGCTTTATATAGAGTGATGACACAATCCTGTCATCAGAAACATATCAAAAGTTTTGCTGTGACTCATCAGTGCTTTCTGTAACGGCCTGTGGTAGCCAGTCAGCAGAACAAAATCAGCTGGTTGAACCTACCTCCACCTTTTAAGGGCTGGTTATACTCCCGCAGCAGTGTGTCGCAGTGAGCTTGTCGCAGCTATGATGCCAATATTTTTGGTTTATGCCCAATTTTCCTTTTTAGAAATGCTTACAATTGCTGATTTTTTTTATTATTTTTTTTATAGGCTACGTATGCCTTTGAATGTTTTGATTTTAATGATTGTCTTTTTACTCTGTTTTTAATGTTATGGTCTTTTAACCTTGTTTTAATTTTCCCTTTTTGAACTGTAGCACTTTGAGGTTTGAATTAAAATTTAAGTGCGTTACAAATAAAATTCTTTATTATTATTATTATTATTAATTTTGAAGATCTGCGCTGTTATTTCACGCCAAAATGCAAGAGGAACAATCACAAACTAGCTGTGGGTCTAGAAAGGGCCAAGGTGGTGAGGAAAGTGGGGGCGAGTTTGTACGAGAATGTAGTGACATGAGGGTGAAAAAGAGCTGGAATCCAGGTGGACAAAGGTTCCCAGCTTTCTCGCCGTTTTCCACAATAGCGGTCATAAAAAAACAAAAAAGCTGGTAAGGTACCAAAAAGGAAATACGCATAGTGTAGAGCTGATGTAGATTTGACCAATCAGAGGCCAATCAGAGGCCTCCTCACTGCGGCACTGTCTGTGGTCATCGTGGGGTGCCCAAGAAGCAGTATGGACTTAAGGGTCTTGCTCAGAGATCCAGAGTGGCAGTCTCTGGGAATGGGTGTCAAACTTACAATCTAAGGATTCCAAGCCCTGTGCCCTAACAACTAGGCCGCCACTCCCCTTGAGTTTGTAACAATAGTTGCTTCCATCAAACTTAAATTCAAATTTTAGGCAAACTTAAAAGTTAAAAAAGGAAGTCCAAGACTTCTTTGTTTCCATTTCATTTGAATCATATTATACATCGTTTACATCTTCCACCAAATGACCTTGTTATGCAAGGCTGTAGTAAACAGGAAGTAGAAGCTGCATTCTGGCACTGACCACAGATCAGTAATGGAAGAAAGTTTTAATGAATGCGTTGCAATCTGGGAAGTTGTTCTTACGTTTTAGATGTCAGCTAGTGATGGCCAAGTGTCTACACGCATTAAAGAAACATCCGGGTAGATGCAAACAACAGCAACAGCCGATCAGCAATTTGGGGTAAAAGTTTACCACTTTAGAGCTGAAATGAAAGAAGTGTTTCCATCTCCTGTTTTGCACATGAACCCTTTTTCGCAAAACCTAAAAACGACCTCGAGCGAGTGTGAAACCCTTTTTTGTGAATTTACGGGACTTTATTCCATCTATTTTCATCAAGCTTTTCTGATGTGACACTTCAAAATGCACATTTAAAAACAGCTGATTAATAAATAAATAGTTATAATCTCAAGTCCAATTTCTTAAGATATAGACAGTATTTTCTTAACGCAACTAAACTTAAGTTGATTTTGGTATAGAAGTGATAAGTTCCTGAGAAACGCATAATACTGGCTCTTTAAGCACTTTTATTTTTTTTTTTACATAATTACTCATGTCTATTGGAACGTTTGTATATCTAAATGTGAAATAAACACCCTGTTGAGACAAGGAAAGGACACTTTTTTTGGCTATATGTAGTTGTCTCAGCAAACCTTTATTTGACAAAATGTTAGTGTTCCAGCCCCAATATTATCAATATTATTAAACTGTTAAATATTCTATGCATGCCTCCTGATAAATGCATGTCAGCTGCACTATTCTTTATTTGCCTTCATCTCAGATTAGCCCATCCTGGACTGATTACCTTCCAAATGTTTGGCTACGATTGATAATTGTAAAAACAGTGTGCTGCCTCTCCGGAAATGTCAGTTTGATAAGCAGGACTCAACCTGCAGAGCAAACCCAATTCCAGGGAAACTTATCATTCTGAGGATGACTTTGTGTATTACAAAGATAATGATTAATGCCTGTGCATGAAATTAAAGAAATCCTCTAGCTTGGCTGAATTTCAACATTTAAATAATCAGATCATTTGTCATGAGCCAGTGACATTAACTATGCTTATTTAAATTTTATTGCTTTCGTAACAATGTTTCCTCAGAGATATGGTCGTTTTATTTAAATTTAAGAATGGAAAAGATGTGCAGTAGAATGAATCAGATAATTAATATTACCAGTTTTGTTTTGATTTCCACTGAAAATCTTTAAATGTTGATTATTGGTAATCAAACCTTTTTGTCTGAATGAACATAGTTTTTTCTTTTTTTTCTGGCTGCTGAAGGCTTCTTTGGTCCTTTATTTGCTGCTTGTTGCTGAGTCAGTGGAACACAAACCAATTTTATGCACAAAAAAAAAACAAACCAAACATCTGGCTATTAAGCCTCTTCAAGACTTTTCTGTTCCATAATCAAACAACAAATATGTGGTAATAAAACCAGTACAGTTTATAAGCTTTTAAATAAAACCTTTATTATAATAGCCATTTTTGAGTATAATCTTTTTCAGTGTTACTGTAGATGTAAAATGTAACACTTAATAAACTTTATTTTAGGATCTTAATTTTGAAAGAAAGGATAAAAAGAATCTAATCATAAATAATCTAAAATATTGATAAATAAATCGTGCATTGTTTTCTAGTGGACCATTATATAAAAAGAGCTCCATAAAATCCACTGGAAGCTGCAGAACCTTGTAAAGATTTTTTCCTCATTTGTTAACATGGCAACCAAAAGCTACTATCCATTTCATTTGTATTCATGAGATAATAAAACTCATGGTTTTGTTTTTAACAAAAAAATAAGTAAAACAAAGGCTATGGAGTTTTATTTAGCCAAGTCTAATTGGAGAACAGTAGTGAACAGCTTCATATAGGACAAGAAACAAAATCACACAGAAGGTTGTGGAGAACTTTAACTTCTATCACCAACATAGGCCAATCAGCTAACCAGTTTTTTCGCCCCTTCCCAAAATTACTTCAACGGAAGGTTTCCAGATGGATATGCGGAGCAAATCCATCTGGCGGAGTCAGGTTACTCTGATGCTGGAACAACTGTAGAATTATTAAGACATTGACATTCACTTCATCTGACAGGTCAGGCAAGGACAGCATTGATCAGAGAAGCAATCGAGACGACCATCGCTGATTTGGTAGAGCTGTAGCTCCATGGGGAGGATCTGAAAAGAAGGGAATATATTAAACATGCACTTTGCAAATCTGACCCTAGAATTGGCAAAAAGTGGGTGGGGGCAGAGAATTAAAAAAATAGATGTGAGAAAATTAGGCTAAATTTTGATCTTTTTGGCCCAAATAGAACAGAATAGAATAGAAAATCCCTTTATTGTCCCATACTGGAGAAATCCTGGTGTTTACAGCAGCAAAAAAGATTATAGAAAAATTATCACACTATTTTCACACAAAAAATACAGCAAAATGTATAAGAATAACATAGAAAAATATATATACAAATCGCTATGGCCATGGTAAAATATTCCAAAAGATCTGAAAACATCATTGTAGGCCGACACAAATTAATTCAGCAGTAAAGAAGACGGTCTTGAGGCTACAAATAAACAAAAATAAAAGATTTAATATTGAGACATCTTTATAAAAAGAATATATAAAAATAACATCCATCACAAAGTTGGTAAGGTGGCATTGTATGGATAAATCAGCAGACAAAGGCAACTTTATCATGTTTTATATGTTACTTTTTTATATATAACTTCAACTTTAGTCATTTTTTAAATTGGTTTTGTTTTAATAACCTACCTACAGTGTGTGAACTGCAAAATAAATGATACTTAGTATTACTTTATGTTTTAAAAACAATCTAAATGGCTTACAGCCTTTATATAGTCTCTTTCAAACTGCAGTAGAACAAACAATTTGCTAATTTTAACAAAGGGAAAACAAACTGGTTAGCCTGTATTAACATTTTAGTAGCCATCTTTGGCTTAGTCCAGACAAAACTGGTTTGTGTGTATACAGCAAGCTTCTTGGTCAAACATGGATTACATCATGACAAAACAAATGCGTTCAAAACCAATTCCCAGAGTGCATAAATTTGAAGCAGTTCAAGCTCCATCATGACACTCTTATATGCATAACCAGCTAGACACCGGCATGTTTCCGCATGTCACCCAATACAGACCTCTCCATCTTTAACACACATACGTTGACACAAGCAACAACAGCTGCAGCCTACTGTGTTGTAGTTCTGTTTAAAAATCTATACTTTAAAAGCTTTTACATTTTTTTGTGGATTATAAAGTTTGTACTTGCTGCATCGTCATACACACCAACAACAACTTCTTCTCTTTCTGCACGTGATGTTTACATCCTACTTTCCCTTCCTATCTTTACCTTTTTTACATTTAAGACATCAGTAGTGCGCCACTAATGGCTTGACATGAATATTACACCAATTACAGCTTTGGTTTCATCTATACAAATACGTTTTTCTGTGGGGATACCTTATGTAACTTTTTGTGGATGAAGCATTTGTAGATCGCCTTTAACAAGCACATTTATTTTTGTTTTTTTTGTTTTTTTTTAAAGGATGAATTCCAAGTTTATTTTCACTGTAACAAAAAAAAAATGGCAAGATTGAGAAAGTATTAAACATATTTACAGGTTTAACAACAACTACAAACAATTACAATGGTTCATTACTATTGATAGGACAGTTAGACATTTGAGGCAGTGGGTAAATCATAATTGTTTGCTTCCAAAGAAGCTACTTATTCCCATTAGGTGCAAGGAATAAGGGGAGGTTGTTTGACCAGTGCTTTTAAAGATACAATTGTCAAAAAATAAATAGGATTGACAAATAACTAGTATAGCAATGCTTACTTACTGGGTCAGAACTTCCTTATCTGTCTTCATTCACAATAATATAAAAATGCTAAATTTACACCTAAAAGGCTCATCAAATCATTCTGTAATTCTGTAATCATTTTCTGGTAAAAAATAAAATAAAAGGTGGGTTACTTCATTGGGAAAAAATCTCAAACCCAGCACTGTAAAAACATCCATACATGTAAAAATAAAAGAATATGTGAAGCCACTCACACTAGCTTGTCCTGACAAAAACTGTTAGGGTTATTTAGAAAAAAGCTAAAACATCTATTACAACCTCTTGCACCCTTAAATTGGCAACAAACTTCTAAACATGATCCCTGAGAAACATATAGGAAATGGCCTAATCTTTGGAAATAAATGTGTCTGCATGCATTTTCATGTTGTAAAACATGGCTGGTTTTACTGAGTTATGCATATTTAATTCTCTTTTTGTTAAAAAAAAAAAAAAAAGCTAAATTCCATGAGGTAAATTTATAATTTGCTTAGCTTTAATTTCACGTTAAAAGAGAACAAGAACCAGTAACCATATGTTTGTGATGAAAAAAGTGGATGATAATCTGATTTCCATGAAACATATGTATAATATAACTATATAGTGGCAGATCTGGAAGCAATAGAGAGATAAAACAATTCAGACCCCATCACAAGAAAGGGAAAAGCGATATGCAGGTAAAGGAGGAGAATAAAGAAAAGAGAGATGGATACACAGGTCTAATCTGGTTGAGAAAGTTTCACACAGGCTTTTCTTCCAAAACATTTCGGCGTAACAAGACCCTCTAATGCTAGACACTGAGAGCTCTTGATAGGCAGGAATGTGGATCCTGAGAACACCAGGAGAAGACTGGAGGGGAATGAGAAAAGGGAGGAATGCAGCAGCTCCTGAGCCAGTGGGAACAGGGCAGCCGGAGAGGATCTACGTGACCTGTGTTGACACCTCTGTCATCGCACGTCCTTGCTCTCAGGCCAGAGGGAAAGAAGGTAATGGGGAGATGGTGAGTCTGGAGGTTGGAGGCTGGAAATGAATGAATGGTGGCCCTCTTCACCACTGACAGCAGGAGGCAGAGTGTGCTCAGAATCTGGAAAGGAAAAGAAGCAGTGCAGGTTGCCTTAGAGGCAAAGTAAACCAGAGTCTCTTTTTATAGCTGCAAACCTGTTTGCTTTGAAGGTTTTTCAAAATGAAGGCAGATAATAACCTCTAGATAGTTTTTCTGCAAGCACTGCTTTTGTTGACTGCATAAATAAAGATGTAAATTGCAGGAAAAAGGTTGAATTTTGTCAGTTTCTAAATCAGTTCTCAAAACCCTAATTCTAACCATTCAATTGTCCAAATACGTGGTAGGCAGTAAGAATTACTGTAAAGTTAATTCACTAGGCCTGTCCTGATTGCTATTTTTTATCAACTGGGGTTATAACGGATTTCTATTGCTTTGGGGTGTAAAGTCATAATAAGAATAGTGCATACTATGTAACTATGTTTTTTTTTCCTGCAACAAAATATGTCTTCTATTTTAAATTGAATTAATACTTATGAATTTGAAAAAAATAAATTAATTTAAGGAACGTATAGATGCAATAGAAAGCTCAAGAAAAGAGCTTGGACACAAGAAATTGTAGAATAGCTTTATATTTATTACTCAGACAGAGGACTCATATAAGGTGCTTATTAGAATAATATCATTACACTTTATTTTGAAGAAGACTTCTCCTGTTTGGACCTTCAGACATTTAGTTTGACTTTGGTGTGCTTCTAACTGCTGAGGTAAAAGTGAACCCCATGGTGATTCAAACAGAGATGTCCGCGGCCTTCAGAAAAAAGATTGTATCAGCAGGATGTTTATTTAAGATTTAAAGTGGTCTTGAAAGAGTTGGAGATAAGACATTTTACTGAACAGGAAAATAAAAAAATCTACTGGCAAGGACACATAAAGCATCATGTCTAAGTTTGGCCTTCCAAGAAACTTAACCCTGAGAGCAGAATGTAAGTGTTTTTATAGCAATTGAAGTGAAAAGGGGAAATCTATCTCTAAAAAAACACAAAAAGTAAGTGCAATTGTACTAATAATCTATATTTTAACCAGATAACCGTAGTTTTTTTTTCAAAGTGAAAAACATCCTTTTGGATTGATCACTCTATCATGGAATTGTTACTTATCATTCATAATTTTGATCTCACACTGGAGAAATTTACCTCTGCATTTAACCCATCCCTTTGGTGAGCAGTGGGCTGCCATTGTGTGGTGCCCAGGGAACAGTGTGGGGTTAAGGGTCTTTCTCAGGGACTTGCTCATGGTCCACTGCATGAAAAGTGGGATTTTCGTCAATATGCGGCACTGTAGATTGTCGTGGAACTTCAGGTTAGCGGCAGTTTACGGCAATTTGCAGGCTTCGCCGAAAACTCCCGTAAATTGTCAGAAATTGACGTGGACTTTCTTAGGCAGTGTTCCCCCCATGGAATTCTAGGGGAGGCTTTAACATGTAAATGAACATGCTGTGAGCTATACAAATGCAAATCAGGGTTGCAGGGGAGGTTTTACTCCAAGTGACATTTTTCTAAAAGGTAAGAAAATCTCTGATACAAACACTGCATGAAAAGTGGGATTTTCGTCAATATGCGGCACTGTAGATTGTCGTGGAACTTCAGGTTAGCGGCAGTTTACGGCAATTTGCAGGTTTCGCCGAAGACTCCCGTAAATTGTCTGAAATTGACGTGGACTTTCTTAGGCAGTGTTCCCCCCATGCTTCCCCCCCATGGAATTCTAGGGGAGGCTTTAACATGTAAATCAACATGCTGTGAGCTATACAAATGCAAATCAGGGTTACAGGGGGGGTTTTACTCCAAGTGACATTTTTCTAAAAGGTAAGAAAATCTCTGATACAAAGAGATCAGGCTCAGTATAGCCTCTTACATTTTAGCTTGAATTGATTTATTTAATTAAAGTATAGAGACCAAAACAGATCTTTAGCTGACAGAGCAATACATTTAGAGCAGTAATTATAAAAAAAAAAAAATTGCATTTAAGATAAAAAATAAAATGTTGTCTGTCAATATGCTCAATTCACAATTACTTAAGTGGAAAAGTTTCAAGAAATTAGTCTGAGATGATTCACTTTATAACATGGTGCATTATCCTGTTGGAAGTAGCCATCAGAAGATTGGTGCACTGTGGTCATAAGGTCCGGCCAGGTCAAGATCCGCAATTGCAAACGCACCAAACAGGAAAAAGAACATCGACAAATTCCGGTTCGTCAAATTAAAATATAGCAGCAACAGATCGGTGACTAGAAATTATAGCACAATTCTTATATATATAAAAAAAAAAAACTAGCACCGTTTATTTAAATGATTGGATCCAAACTATTGGTTATTCACCAACGAGGAAGCAGATTTCTCATCTCCATCAAAATATTTATTTTATACCGAGGGACTTAAACTTTAATCAAATCCATTCAAAAGAAATTTCTTATTACAGGAATGAAAAGAGATGCTGAGTTTGGGAGTAGAGAACAAGTTCATTCAAAAAAAGCAGTTTTGAATTATCCTTATCCCCGTTACAAAAATCTACAAAAATATATATATATATATTTGGGCAGAAACTGAACATATGCTGGATATGGTGGGATTTTTTTAATATGTCATATTAAATTAGGCGCTCACAGGGTTCATACAGGAATGAGAGACTCTAATTTAATGCTATTTTAATGCTATTAGAAATGATTTTAATGCCATCAACAAGAATCATGTACACAAGTTATTAGTGTACATGAAACATGAAGGAGCTGTAAGCAGAGTTCCATGACTCCTGTATGTATGTAAACACACACACACATAAATACGTATATATATATCCTCTAGCTTTTTCTCCGCCTGGAGCGGTATAATATATCTGACGAAATTGTTTTTATAAGCATTTTTTATTAAAGAATTATAAATATTTCGATAAACATATTTAAATAATTTTAGTGCCAATTAAGGCCTTGATTTTAAAAAAAAAATGAATGAATTTTTAATTATTTTTATTGATCCGCGGAAACCCTGGTTCATCTCACGCATGCTCTCTACAGCGGAGGATGTATGCAATATGCTTTTCAAATAAAAAACAAAATCCTACTTTAAATATCAAAATGTACGGTTACCTGCTGGAACAAGTGAAAGTAGTGAGATACACTATATTGCCAAAAGTATTTGCTCACCCATCCAAATTATTGGAATCAGGTGTTCCAATCACTTCCATGGCCACAGGTGTATAAATTCAAGCACCTAGGCATGCAGACTGTTTTTACAAACATTTGTGAAAGAATGGGTCGCTCTCAGGAGCTCAGTGAATTCCAGCGTGGAACTGTGATAGGATGCCACCTGTGCAACAAATCCAGTCGTGAAATTTCCTCGCTCCTAAATATTCCACAGTCAACTGTCAGCTGTATTATAAGAAAATGGAAGTGTTTGGGAACGACAGCAACTCAGCCACGAAGTGGTAGGCCACGTAAACTGACGGAGCGGGGTCAGCGGATGCTGACGCGCATAGTGCGAAGAGGTCGCCAACTTTCTGCAGAGTCAATCACTACAGACCTCCAAACTTCATGTGGCCTTCAGATTAGCTCAAGAACAGTGCGCAGAGAGCTTCATGGAATGGGTTTCCATGGTCGAGCAGCTGCATCCAAGCCATACATCACCAAGTGCAATGCAAAGCGTCGGATGCGGTGGTGTAAAGCACGCCGCCACTGGACTCTAGAGCAGTGGAGACGCGTTCTCTGGAGTGACGAATCGCGCTTCTCCATCTGGCAATCTGATGGACGGGTCTGGGTTTGGCGGTTGCCAGGAGAACGGTACTTGTCTGACTGCATTGTGCCAAGTGTAAAGTTTGGTGGAGGGGGGATTATGGTGTGAGGTTGTTTTTCAGGAGCTGGGCTTGGCCCCTTAGTTCCAGTGAAAGGAACTCTGAATGCTTCAGCATACCAAGACATTTTGGACAATTCCATGCTCCCAACTTTGTGGGAACAGTTTGGAGCTGGCCCCTTCCTCTTCCAACATGACTGTGCACCAGTGCACAAAGCAAGGTCCATAAAGACATGGATGACAGAGTCTGGTGTGGATGAACTTGACTGGCCTGCACAGAGTCCTGACCTCAACCCGATAGAACACCTTTGGGATGAATTAGAGCGGAGACTGAGAGCCAGGCCTTCTCGTCCAACATCAGTGTGCGACCTCACAAATGCGCTTCTGGAAGAATGGTCAAAAATTCCCATAAACACACTCCTAAACCTTGTGGACAGCCTTCCCAGAAGAGTTGAAGCTGTTCTAGCTGCAAAGGGTGGACCGACGTCATATTGAACCCTATGGATTAGGAACGGGATGTCACTTAAGCTCATATGTGAGTCAAGGCAGGTGAGCAAATACTTTTGGCAATATAGTGTATTTAGGTGTGTGGATGGACTATAAATTAAGTTTTGGAGTTCATATTCAGAAATTAATAGAAAAATGCAAAAAAGGAATAAATGTGTTAAGATGCTTGTCAGGAGCTGATTGGGGAGCAAGCTGTCAGTCTTTGAAGAGAATTTATAATGCAGTGATTAGGTCAAACATAGATTATGGTAGTATAGTTTATAGCTCTGCGAATAAAACCTTACTTAATAAGATAGAAGTTATACAAAACCAGGCTTTACGTATTTGTTGTGGAGCATTTAGATCATCTCCAGTAGTATCATTACTAGTTGAATTGGGAGAAATGCCACTTGAACAACGAAGGACTCAAATGAGAATGAGATATTGGGCTAGTGTAAAAGGACATGAAGAAAATCATCCAGGCAGACTTCTTCTGAAAGATTGTTGGGAATATGAATATAACGAAATAAAAAGCTTTGGATGGGTAGTAAAGAAAGAGGCAAGCAGTTTGAATTTGAAAGATTATGTAATAACCCCAACTGTTCCAATACCGGCAATTCCCCCTTGGATGTTTTCTACACCAGTGATCGATTTACAAATACAAAAAATAATGAATAAACGGGGGGAAAATACACCCACTGATATCATAGTACAACAACATTTAAGTAAAGAATATTATTCAGTTCTACAGGTATATACAGATGGGTCTAAGGAGCCAGAGTCTGGAAGAACAGCAGCAGCAGTATACATTCCGACATTCAAAATGAAAATTGCAAAAAGAATATCTGATCATGTGTCAGTATTTACAACTGAAGTATTAGCTATCATATTAGCACTACAGTGGATCGAAGAAGTTCAACCACTAAGAACTGTAATATGTACAGACTCAATGGCTACACTAAATAGTCTTCTAAGTGGAAAATCTGAAACTAGGCAAGATTTAATATTTGAAGTATTGCAAAGTCTATTTAGAATAAGGCAATTAAGAATACTAGTATACTTTCTCTGGGTGCCAGCACATGTGGGTGTAGATGGAAATGAGAAAGCAGACAAGCTAGCAAAGAAAGCATTAAATCATCAGCAAATAGAAATGAATGTATTTTTAAGTAAATCAGAAATGAAAACATTGATTACAATTGAAACTCGAAAGAAATGGCAAACGATATGGAATAATGAGTCAAAAGGAAGACATTTGTATCAGATTCAAAAGTTTATTGGAAAGGAGAGGAAAATATATGGAAATAGGAAAAAAGATATAATTATTTCAAGGCTAAAAATAGGTCACACAGCATTAAACTACAGTCTTTTTAAAATAGGGAAACATGAAACAGGAAATTGTGACAAATGCGGAGATCCAGAAACAGTACAACATATTATTTTTGAGTGTACTGCGTATGTAAGGGAGAGAATGAAGTTCATACAAGAGTTGAGAAAAATAGGGATTAATGGGAATTCAATAAAAGCACTGTTAGGAAACGAGATAAGACAAACAAGAGTTAATGAAATATTATTCAAATATCTAAAAGATACAGGAACAATTAATAGGATTTAGTTATAGGATTCTTTTTTTTTTTTTTTTTGGGTATAGCGCAGTCTTCCAAAATTGTGCACTCCACACTCCAGATCAGTAGGTGGCGGAAATGCACCTTTTACGTTGGGCTGCCAATCCGCCATAAAACAACAGAAGAAGAAGAAGAAGAAGAAGATTTTTTGATTTTTAACAAAACATTTATTAAACAATGATTCATCAAACAAACAGTTAAAAAACTCAGGTCATCAGGACATCATTATAAAAGCAGGCTGTTATATTTCAGCTCTCCTGACTCAGAAATGGTGCACAACACATTGTTAAAACCCCACAGTTGTATAAAACCCTTCAAATCCCCAGTGGCTCTGTGGAAGCAGAACTCCAGCCTCAACCTGGCTTTGATGTTACACTTCCACAGAACCACCGCATCAAGCTGAGGTCCTTCCTGCAGTTTGTCTCGTCGTGTTAGGTAAATGGCCATTTTGGCTTCAGAGATTAAATAATTTAAAATTCTGGATTTGAAGGCAGTGGCTTGGTTATAATGTACACCATTGATAAAAACGGAATGGGTAAAAACCACACTAAAAAGGCTAAAAACATTCATTAAAAAATTGAAAAAACCAGTCAGTCGTACACAATCCATAAAAACGTGAAACACACTCTCGGGCAAACTGCAAAAAGGACATTTGTTTAAAACCTCAGGACTGATGACAGATAAAAACGCGTTTGTAGCAATGGCGCCGTGAAGTATCCTCCATTGAAGGTCACCAGTCCGTTTCTTGATGGGAGGCTTGTACAAAGTCCTCCACTGAGGGTTTTGTCCTCCAAATTTGTCTGCCCAGACGTTTGTTGCCCTTTTGTAGAGAGTTCTCCTGTTTAGGACTTTAGTGCAAGTTCTGTATATTGTTTTTGGGTCCGTCTTGCACAGATCCATCCTCTGATTTTGTAGTAGGGGTCCGCTGTCCTCCCCAAAGTCTGGATCCATGCACACGTCCGGGAACGGGTCACTCGTGTCAGGCGGGCGCTTTCCGGTGGCGTGCATCTGTAGGAGCCGTCTCTCCCCAGCAGTCATCCGCTCTTTCAGGCGCTCCAGAAAGCGCCGCACCAATCTGGCGGACCGGACCCCCAGCAGCGAGCGGACCTCCTCGACGCCCGAGAAATCCGGCCCGGCGACCCGCACCAGATGCCTCAGGGTCACCGTTCCCGACCTGGACAGCGTCTCGGGAAGGCCAGGCACGGAGCTGTCGTGGACGTCCAGCCTCGCTCCACACACCAGCGGTTCTTCTAAAAGCCAATGCAGAGAGTTATGCGTTTTGGACCTGTGCAATTTAAAAAAAGCACATGATTTAAAAACACTTTGATAAAACTGAGGTAACCCTTTTATCTTTAAGAGACTTAAGTCTGTTAAAAACAGAGCAGCATCCAGCCCCAGAGAGTTTACACGTCTCAGAATGCAGCTGGCCACGTCTTTCCACACGGGGTTTTCTGTGAGGAACTTCTGAAGGAACTGTAAACGAAAAGTGGCTGTTCTGGCGGCCAGGTGGACAAGGCCCTGGCCCCCCTCCTCTCTTGGTAAAAACAAAACAGACTGTGGCACCCAATGTCGACCGCTCCAGAAAAAATTCACCATCTCTGACTGTATTTTTACGAGAAGGTCAGAGGGTGGGTCTAAAACAGAGAGTTTGTGCCACAGCTGTGAAGCGATAAGATTATTTAAAACCAGTACTCTGCCCCTATAGGACATCTAGGAGTGCAACCACTTCCATTTTCCCAACCTGGTTTTTATTTTTCCTTCTACTTCCTCCCAGTTTTTCTTTAAAAAAGCTTCACTGCCTAAAAACACACCAAGGTACTTAAAACCATCTTTCCTCCACACCAGACCTCGAGGGAGAACTGGGAGCCTGACGGACCACTGTCCGATGGCCAGGGCTTCGCTCTTTGCCCAGTTCACCCTCGCGGCGGACAAGACTGAAAACTTTTCAGTTACCTCGGTTAAAAGACTGACATCCCGTTGATCCTTCATAAAAACAACAACGTCGTCAGCGTAGGCAGATAAAACCATATGATTAGTAAAACCGGGTAAAACCAGACCGTAAACACTCGAACGTATTTTCTGAAGGAGGGGTTCCAGGGAGAGCGCGTAGAGCATCCCCGAGAGCGCGCAGCCCTGTCGGACGCCTCTACACACCCTAAAAGGAGCACACAGGCTACCGTTGATCTTCAGCACACTCTCTATGCCACTGTACAGTACCTGGATCTTGGCGATGAGACCCTCGCTGAACCCAAACCCCTCCATGGTTTTCCAGAGGAAGCCGTGTTCAACGCGGTCAAACGCCTTTTCTTGATCTAATGAAATCAAGCCGACTTGTAAACCCAATGAACCGGAGACCTCCAAAACATCCCGAATCAGGTAGACGTTGTCTACCATGGACCTTCCGGGGACGCAGTAGGTCTGATCTCGGTGGATGACCTGCTCCATAGCTTTTCTCAGCCTCACCGCCAGAGCCTTGGAGAGGATCTTGTAATCGGTACAAAGGAGGGACACGGGGCGCCAGTTCTTGACGTCTTGCAGGTTGCCCTTTTTGGGGAGCAGGGTGATGACCGCCCTGCGGCAAGACAAGGGGAGCGAACCGGCGACCAGACTCTCCCTGCAGACGTCTAGCAGGTCTTTTCCCAGAAGGTCCCAATAGGCCTTGAAGAACTCGACGGTGAGTCCATCAATGCCAGGGGACCTCTGGCCCTGCATGCCGAGGAGGGCTGTGTGGAGTTCCTGGAGCTCCAGGGGACGCTCCAGCTCGGTGTTGGTCTCCATAGAGACCTGGGGTAGTTCTGCGCAGAACTCCCGGAACAGATCCTCGTTCTCTTTGTATTCGCTCCGGAACAGAGAACGGTAAAAACCCACAGCCCTCTCCCTGATCTGACCCGGTTCGCTCAGTTGTTGCCCCGTGTCCGACAGCAAAGAGTGGATCAGCTTCCTCTGACCGTGCTTCCTCTCCAGGCTGAAAAAAAAGCTAGAGGGAGTATCCATCTCTGTGATGTTCTGGACCCGAGATCGGACCAATGCGCCTTGGACTTTTGACTCCAGCAGGTTGGCTAACGCTAGCTGTTTAGTTTTGAGAGCTTCAATGTGCTCTCGATTTCCTGTGGATCCGCTGAGTTGCTCTAAGTCCACGATGTTCATCTCCAGATCTCTGATAGATCTGGTAATGTCACGAGTGACGTTGAGAGTATGCTGTTGACTCAGCAGTTTTATCTGAACTTTCCCATAGTCCCACCACTGTCTAAGAGAGGTAAAATCTGACTTTCTCTGTCTAAAACCAGTCCAAAAATAACTTAAAATCTCCTTAAAACCTCGATCGTGAGTTAAAGCAGAGTTAAAATGCCAGTAAGCGCTTCTTGGTAAAATGTTTCTAATAAAAACACTACCTAAAAGCAACGAGTGATCCGTAAAAGCCACCGGTAAAATCTGGCATGCCTTAAACACGTTAAAATGGTGTTTAAAACAATAAATACGATCAAGCCGAGCTAAAGAGATTCTGTTTTCATTGATGTGGGACCATGTGTACTGCCTGGAGCCAGCGTGCATCCTCCTCCATACATCCACCAGGCCGTGAGACAAGACCAGCTGCCGCAGAGCGTGTTGGGCCGCTGGATGCGGCTCTGGATGATTGCGGTCTAAAAGCTCATTTTCGGTACAGTTAAAATCCCCACCTAAAAAAACATAATCATCACACCCACAATCACCCAACCTTTCCCCAATTTTTTCAAAAAAACGCTTTTTCTCTGCATTGGTGATAGGTGAATAAATATTGATAAAAACAATGCTAAAAAGATCAAACTTTGCTTTGATTAAAAGACACCTCCCCTGAATGACGTGCTCAACTTCTGTAGAAAGTGGGGTGAATGTTCTGGAGAAAAGAAACCCCACCCCAGCACTCTGGGAGGTGCCGTGGCTTAAGATGACCTCCCCCCTCCACTCTCTACCCCAGTCTGCTTCAGTTAAAAGATCACTATGGGTTTCTTGTAAAAACACAACATCGATTCTTTTTTGTTTTAAGGTTTGATAAATTAAAGCACGTTTTTCAGCCTCCCTCGCCCCGTTAAGATTCAAAGATGCTATTTTAAAAGAATCCATAATGGGTAAGAAGCTAAAACCAACACACCAAAAAACTAAAGAAAGTAATAAAAAGCTGTTGTGCATCATTAAAGCTGTTTTCTGACTTTGGACATTATTTTCCTTAATCTAAAGATCTGTCTATCAGTTAAACCTGATGACCCCTTGTTACTGATGTGATGTCTTGCAGATGAATAAAATAATCTTAAATTAGGAAAATATGCCTCTATTTTTAATCCCTTAAAACCTTTTGTATTCACTAAAAAATCCCTAAAAGATTCTGCGGGGTATAAAGGCTCTTTATCGCTCGACTGTGACAGAGAGAGCTCACTGGTGTCAGAGACCCAGCTCTCAGCATCGCTGCTGTCTGACTCTTCCTCTTTCTCTGCAGCCTGCTGGCTGGCCTGTTTGCTGGCCAGCTTGCTGGCTTGTGCAGCAGCTACCACATTCTTTCGTTTACTTTTTCTTTTAGGTGCTGAAGCCTCCAGCTCCATCACCTCCTCTGCTTCACCCCTCTCTCCCTCCACACCACCTCCACAAAACAACTCCACGCTGTTTTCAGTCGATCCCTCAACCTGTCCTCTAACCTCCCCCTCACCTTTCTCTCCCTGAACTCCACACGCCAAATAGCCCTCATCACCCTTCACCTCCTCCTGCTCTCCCTGCACACCGTCTCTCTCTCCACCTGCGCTCTCACCCTCACCACCATTCACCCCATCACCACTCAGCACCGTGCTCCCATCCTTCCTCACACACACAATCATCTTAACAGATTTTACTGTCTTAATGACTGACGCCTCAATAATACCTGGAGCAGGCTCCTCCACCATTGGCTCCTCCTCAGCCGCCGCACGTCCCTCCGACACCACCGCGGCAACCCCCACCGCAGCAGGAGCAGCGGGCTCCTCCACCGCAGCAGGGGCGGGTTCCCCCTCCGCAGCAGCGGGCTCCTCCACCGCAGCAGCGGCGGGTTCCCCCTCCGCAGCAGCGGCGGGCTCCTCCACCGCAGCAGCGGCGGGTTCCCCCTCCGCAGCAGCGGCGGGCTCCTCCACCGCAGCAGCGGCGGGTTCCTCCACCGCAGCAGCGGCGGGTTCCCCCGCCGCAGCAGCAGCTGCCACAATAGGCGGAGGCCCCATCTGCTCAGCAGCAGCGGGCCTCCGCCCGGCCCCATCAGGGCACACTTTAATAACATGTCCCTCCTGTCCACAACCGAAGCACCTCATGTTAGAGGAGGTTGCAAAAAGCATGTAATCAAATCCATCCAGTCTAACATGAAAGCGCAGGTTTAATTCCTCATCACGCTTGTTTAGTATCATAAACAGTTGTCTCCTATGGGAGACAACATGTTTCAACAGAGGTGATTTACACCCCGACATCACCTTTTTAATGGGTGAAACCACCTTACCGTGCCGAGACAGTTCTTTAACAAGGAACTCGTCGCTGATGAACGGAGGGACGTTTGACAGAGTGACTCTGGTTGCAGGCAGTGTCAATGGGGAAACTTGCAGAAACAACCCATTGACAGAGATGCCTGCTTCCACCAGCCGCTGAGCCTGCTCCACTTTCTCCACAAACAGAACGACAGCTCCACTCATGCGAGCTGCCGACTTAATGGACCCATGTCCAACAACCTCCCCCACAGCCAGACACACGTCCTCCACGCTGCACGGAGAACCGGCGCCCACCTTGATGCCGTTCTTCCGTGTCAGCGTGGAGAAACCTCCCGCACTCCCCACCACCACCATGGCGTGCAGAGACGCCGACTGCCGCCGGGCAGAACCCGACGGCCCCACAACCCACAAAAAAAAAACACCAACAACTATTAAACAACAAAAAACACAATTAAATGCACAATACTTACATACACCCAGTGAAAAAAGGATAGAAAAAAAGTAAGAAAAACCACTCAAACAGTTTTCTCACGCTCTCTCTTCCGCTTCTCCACTCACACTCCTCCCACACGAAGAAGAAGAAGAAGAAGAAGAAGAAGAAGAAGAAGAAGAAGAAGAAGAAGAAGAAGAAGAAGAAGAAGAAGAAGAAGAAGAAGAAGAAGAAGAAGAAGAAGAAGAAGAAGAAGAAGAAGAAGAAGAAGAAGAAGAAGAAGAAGAAGAAGAAGGATGTATGCTTTGCTTTGTGCAGGCGGTCTGAAGTGGAGTATGTGGGATTTCGGGGTAAAACTCCTCTTGGACGTGATGGCGACTCTGCATCAAACAAGACGAACTCAAAGAAGAGATGCTAGCGGTAAATATATGTTCGATTACTGCCTGCTAAGCTAAAAGCAGCCTAGCCTAAGCTACGGCTAATAGCAGCCTAGCCTAAAGCTACGGCTAATAACAGCCTAGCCTAAAGCTACGGCTAATAGTAGCCTTGCAAGAACAAGCTTTATTAAAGTGCATTTTTTGTGATTCACAGGAAGCAGTACGCCGTCTTCACAACTCGGAGACTAATTGCAGGCGCTATGAACCAGACCAAGGGTAAGATTTAAAGAATATGCTTTCATTCTGCGGTAAAAGGAAATGGATACCGATCATAGCTGTACATTTTGTTTTCACAGACTACTGTCGCCTCACAATGAGGCGGTGACCTATTTGCTCGGAGCCATATCAGCAAGTCCAGATTTGCACGATGTTGATAAAGACGACGTTGTGTGTAAGTGACTTGTTTTAATGTTTTCTCCTTCCTTGTTACTGTGACTTGCGTTTGATTTTTTTATTCATATCACTCATTTAATTGTTTTCCAGCTGCCTGTAAGACGTATTTTCAGACGGTACGCAGGAGCTTCAGATATACGCTGCCAGCCAACACGCTGCGTGCGGAGGCAATCTGCTCGGAGTCGGGCCAGAAGAAAGAGGGTAAGACTTTATTTGGTGACTATTTTTCAGGTGCATTGATAGATGTGTTGTGTCCATACGCAGTGCGCTGATTCATTGGTTTTTTTTCAGCTGCTGAAAGCGAGGCAGAGTGTGCTAGCAGATGAGGAAGTGGAACTCTGGAAGTCCGCCACCATCGGCCTCATGTCCGACGAAGAAGATGGCGTCGTTGGCGGTGTCTCTGGATGGATTGTACAGTCGCCGCCATTCCGTAGGCCGGATCTCACTGAACTCTGTGTTAAGCTGCAGCCCCGGTTAGAAGCGATGCCGAAGTACAGGGCCATGCACAGTAGGCGTCTGCACATCGGACCTGCCTCGGAGGGAATGCTGCCAGTTACCTCCAACCCCGAGGAAGCAAACGGACCGTTCACGGACTTGTAATTTTTAGATACGCATGTGTTTGGATACGCGTTGTATATAGTTGTGTGTGTTTTAATAAAGCTCTTTCTTTGCATAAACAGCTTCCTGGCAAATGTTCATTTCCTGTATAAATTCATTCATGTCCTTGATGGTAGCCTAATAATTGTGTAGTAGTGTAGGATAACATAAATACACAGCATATGAATATATGAATAAATAAATATATATTCATATATATGTAAATTTATATGTAAATATATATATATGCCAACCAATCACGAGCGACTTTACTTGTTTAAAAAGAAGTGGTTCCGTCCAATACTCAGTAAGAAAATTAAAGCCTGGCATGGCCACGTGTGGTTTTGCTGCAAATCACGAGCGATTTCACTTGTTTGAGAATAGTGGTTTCAGCCAATACTGAGTAGGTTATTCAAGCCAGACCTGGCCAGCCGCGCGGGTTTGCTGCATTCATATGCTAATTAGGGCCATTAGTACAGCTGATCGCTCTCCACATACGTCAGAGTCTGTTTCCGACAATTTGTGGCACGACAAACGCGGACAAGCACGGGTTGCAAATTGTCGGAAACTGACGAAAATCAGGGAGATCTGCGGGAGTTTACGGGGACGAAAATCTCACTTTTCATGCAGTGTACTATGCAACCGGTTTTGATTTTCCAGCGAGGCTCCCCCCAGATGGCGAAAGTAAGAGTGCACTGTCATAAATATGCTCAGCTGTTCTCCTGGTTTCTCCGTCAAGCCAGGCGCGGTTGTTTTAAACTTAGCAGACAGGCGAACGCAACGAATCACCATGTCTACTGCAGTAAGCGACTATTTTGTTCCAATTTTCCAGCTTGAAAATTCTCGCTGGTTCCGCCATGATAACTGCACAAATATCGCCATTGCGCTAGCAACGACCATGCCTTTCACTGGGGGCGTGTAGCAGTTCTCGCCATAAAGCAAGACTGACTCTCGCGATCCATGAGACTTCTGAGCCTGTGGTTGCGGGCCGAGGGCTCCTGCAATTGCAAGTAGGGTATTTCCCCTACAGACCACCAGGGCGGCCGAGGAAACCTTTGTTCAACCTGAAATGACTCATTTAATCATCCAAAACGTTATGGAACACATGAATTAACTGAAAAATTTTGCATAGTATGCCTTTAACCAGATAACCACAGTTTTTTCAAAGTGAAAAACATTCTTTTGGATGTATGACTCTATCATTCATAATTTTGATCTCACACTGGAGAAATTTACCTCTGCATTTAACCCATCCCTTTGGTGAGCGGTGGGCTGCCACTGTGCGGCACCCGGGGAGCAGTGTGGGGTTAAGGGTCTTTCTCAGGGACTTGCTCAGGGTCTGCACTCATGGTGCAGTGCAGGCTGAGGGGATCAAACCGGGAACTTGCAACCTATTCAGAGCCCAAGCGCACTGCCCTAACAACTAGGCCAACACTCCCCAATGAAGTCTAATGTTCAGTATTATGTTGTACCCAGAGCTGGAGAAGAGTCCCGAGAGGATGTGACTAATGAAACCGAGATCACAGAAAAAACTGATAAAATACCTTACTTATGCTGCGTTCACACCGGACGCAGCTGGCGCGACAGAAGCAGCGAATTTACATGCAAAGTCAATGGTTGACGCGCGTCAAGGCGCGGCAAAAGGTCCAGCAAACGCGTTGCTGCTCGAGATGGAAAAATTTAATTTTTGCTGCTCGACGCGCCGCGTCAACCAATCAGAGAAGCTTGTCTGGGAGCTGGCTGGGAGAGAGACACAGCGCTGATGACACAGACCGCTCTGATCACTCCTCTGAAACCGTTTATTAACGCATAATTAACTTAAAATGCATACATCTGCCGGCAGAATATGTTCGCTTTTATTATTCTGGTGCCTGCAGATCGGATTATTTAGATGGAAAACACCTACCAGCCGCCGCGGTGAACCGCGAGGAGGCGACCCGGCCAGAGGCTGCTGTTGAAGGGAATCCTACTGTCGGCGCACCGCCGGTATGTGGGGGTCTGAGCGGCTCCGACAGAAATAACATTGGGAGGCAGGATTGTAATCTGGATGAACTGACTGCACTGATGACGTTTTCAGGTGGATTTTCTCACTTAAAAACATATTAAAACTACTTTATTCCCACTGATCACAGCAAATATAGCTGCAAGGCAGAGAAAGGATAGAGTAGCTCCGCCCAACGCGCGTCAGAGCCACTTATGCACCGCGCAGCTAGAGCAGCAAAGCTGCTTCAGCCGCGTATCAGAACTAACAGGTACAAGCAGCAAAAAGGAAGCAGCAGACGCGATTTTGCTGCTTTTGCTGCGTCCGGTCTGAACGTAGCATTAGAAAATAAACAACCCAGAAACCTTAAAGGAAAAGCAAACAAAACTAAAGAAAACAAAATCTAACACCCATGGATTATCCCAGTTAGCAGCTGTGAGGTATATCAGTCTTGCCAAGAACATCTTTATACTCTTCTTGAACAGGGCAGGGTATATTCAGAAGAATGTAGTGTTCGGCTGATTTGGTTCGGGGTCAGAATGTCTCTGAGGTAAGATGGAGCGGGGCCAAGGATTGAGCTGAAAACAAAACAAAAGGATTCTGAACTGAATTCTGAACTGAACAGGAAGCCAGTGGAGGAAGTAAACTGATGTGTCAATTATTTTGGCTGAATTAAAGGAGGAATAGGTTAAAGTTCAGCACAAGGACACTGCATGAAAAGTGGGATTTTCGTCAATATACGGCACTGTAGATTGTCGTGGAACTTCAGGTTAGCGGCAGTTTACGGCAATTTGCAGGCTTCGTCGAAAACTCCCGTAAATTGTCAGAAATTGACGTGGAATTTCTTAGGCAGTGTTCCCCCCATGCCTCCCCCCCATGGAATTCTAGGGGAGGCTTTAACATGTAAATGAACATGCTGTGAGCTATACAAATGCAAACCAGGGTTGCAGGGGGGGTTTTACCCCAAGTGACATCTTTCTGAGGAAGAAAATCTCTGATACAAAGGGATCAGGCTTAGTATAGCCTCTCACATTTTAGCTTGAATTGATTTATTTAATTAAAGTATAGAGACCAAAACAGATCTTTAGCTGACAGAGCAATACATTTAGAGCAGTAATTATTTTTAAAAAAATTTGCATTTAAGATAAAAAATAAAATATTGTCTGTCAATATGCTCAATTCACAATTACTTAAGTGGAAAAGTTTCAAGAAATGAGTCTGAGATGATTCACTTTATAACATGGCGCATTATCCTGTTGGAAGTAGCCATCAGAAGATTGGTACACTGTGGTCATACGGTCTGGCCAGGTCAAGATCCGCAATTGCAATTGCACCAAACAGGAAAAAGAACATCGACAAATTCCGGTTCGTCAAATTAAAATATAGCAGCAACAGATCGGTGACTAGAAATTATAGCACAATTCTTATATATATATATAAAAAAAAAAACTAACACCGTTTATTTAAATGATTGGATCCAAACTATTGGTTATTCACCAACGAGGAAGCAGATTTCTCATCTCCATCAAAATATTTATTTTATACCGAGGGACTTAAACTTTAATAAAATCCATTCAAAAGAAACTTCTTATTACAGGAATGAAAAGAGATGCTGAGTTTGGAAGTAGTGAACAAGTTCATTAAAAAAAAAAGCAGTTTTGAATTATCCTTATCCCCATTACAAAAATCTACAAAAATATATATATATATATTTGGGCAGAAACTGAACATATGCTGGATGATGGTGGGATTTTTTTAATATGTCATATTAAATTAAGCGCTCACAGGGTTCATACAGGAATGAGTGACTCTAATTTAATGCTATTTAAATGCTATTAGAAATGATTTTAATACCATCAACAAGAATCATGTACACAAGTTATTAGTGTACATGAAATATGAAGGAGCTGTAAGCAGAGTTCCATGACTCCTGTATGTATGTAAACACACACACACATATATACGTATATATATATCCTCTAGCTTTTTCTCCGCCTGGAGCGATATAATATATCTGACGAAATTGTTTTTATAAGCATTTTTTATTAAAGAATTATAAATACTTCGATAAACATATTTAAATAATTTTAGTGCCAATTAAGGCCTTGATAAAAAAAATAAAAAAGAATGATTTTTTAATTATTTTTATTGATCCGCGGAAACTCTGGTTCATCTCGCGCATGCTCTGTACGGTCTCCAAGAAACTTAGAGCGGCGGGGTGTGCAGCCACAGTGGAGGATGCATGCTTTGCTTTGTGCAGGCGGTCTGGAGCGTCTGGATTTCGGGGTAAAACTCCTCTTGGACGCGATGGCGACTCTGCATCGAACAAGACGAACTCAAAGAAGAGATGCTAGCGGTAAATATATGTTCGATTACTGCCTGCTAAGCTAAAAGCGGCCTAGCCTAAGCTACCGGCTAATAGCAGCCTAGCTATTAGCCTATCTAGCCTAGCCTTGCAAGAACAAGCTTTATTAAAGTGTATTTTTTGTGATTACAGGAAGCAGTACGCCGTCTTAACAACTCGGAGACTAATTGCAGGCGCTATGAACCGGAGCAAGGGTAAGATTTAAAGAATATGCTTTCATTCTGCGGTAAAAGGCAATGGATACGGATAGATACCGATCATAGCTTTTACATTGTTTTCACAGACTACTGTCGCCTCACAATGAGGCGGTGACCTCCTATTTGCTCGGAGCCATAATCAGCAAGTCCAGATTTGCACGATGTTGATAAAGACGACATTGTGTGTAAGTGACTTGTTTTAATGTTTTCTCCTTCCTTGTTACTGTGACTTGCGTTTGATTTTTATTTATACCACTCTCATTTAATTGTTTTCCAGCTGCCTGTAAGACGTATTTTCAGACGGTACGCAGGAGCTTCAGATATAGGCTGCCAGCCACACGCTGCGTGCGGAGGCAATCTGCTCGGAGTCGGGCCAGAAGAAAGAGGGTAAGACTTTATTTGGTGACTATTTTTCAGGTGCATTGATAGATGTGTTGTGTCCATACGCAGTGCGCTGATTCATTGTTTTTTTCAGCTGCTGAAAGCGAGGCAGAGTGTGCTAGCAGATGAGGAAGTGGAACTCTGGAAGTCCGCCGTCGTCGCGGTGTCTGTGGATGGATTGTACGGTCGCCGCCATTTCGTAGGCCGGATCTCACTGAACTCTGTGTTAAGCTGCAGTCCCGGTTAGAAGCGATGCCGAAGTACAGGGCCACGCACAGTAGGCGTCTGCACATCGGACCTGCCTCGGAGGGAATGCTGCCAGTTACCTCCAACCCCGAGGAAGCAAACGGACCGTTCACGGAGTTTTAATGTTTAGAAACGCATGTGTTTGGATACGCGTTGTATATAGTTGTGTGTGTTTCAATAAAGCTCTTTCTTTGCATAAACAGCTTGGCAAATGTTCATTTCCTGTATAAATTCATTCATGTCCTTGATGGTAGCCTAATAATTGTGTAGTAGTGTAGGATAACATAAATACACACCATATGAATGAATAAATATATGAATGAATAAATATATGAATGAATAAATAAATATATATATATATATGAATAAATATATATATGTAAATATATATATATATGCCAACCAATCACGAGCGACTTTACTTGTTTAAAAAGAAGTGGTTCCGTCCAATACTCAGTAAGAAAATTAAAGCCTGGCGTGGCCACGTGTGGTTTTGCTGCCAATCACGAGCGATTTCATTTGTTTGAGAATAGTGGTTTCAGCCAATACTGAGAAGGTTATTCAAGCCAGACCTGGCCAGCTGCGCGGGTTTGCTGTATTCATATGCTAATTAGGGCCATTAGTACAGCTGATCGCTCTCCACATACGTCACGGTACGTTTCCGACAATTTGTGGCACGACAAACGCAGACAAGCACGGGTTGCAAATTGTCGGAAACAGACGAAAATCAGGCAGATCTGCGGGAGTTTACGGGGGTTTACGGGGACGAAAATCTCACTTTTCATGCAGTGAGGATGTGCTGTTGGTTACTGCAAACCAAATCAAGATGTGTGACAAGCGATGCCTTTCTCTACCTCCACTCCAGCTATAAACCCAAAAAAAACTTTCTCTTCATTTTGATATGTTTTATTTCTTTTTTTCCCCTCAAAAATATTAAATTATTGCTTATTGCTTATTTAAGTATCTCATAGGTGTCATTTTGTTTTCATACGACTGTTAGTAATTATGATTTTTTCTGAATGACTGGACTGGTCTAATCATACATTTCTATGGTGTATATCATTGAATCTATTCAATTACATTTTGTTGTGAACTGGAGATATAAAAATAAAGTGATATTGCTCTCAAATAAATCAGAATTGCCTATGGTCTATTCAACCATAAAGCTGATTCACCGGGTAGAATTACCTTCATGGGATTCCCTGGATGTACAGTAATAAGGTGATCAGTCTCTCTCTTTCCACATGTCTGTCACTTTTTCACACTAACATTTGCCATCATTTAACATTGTCTGAATCATTAGTGAGCCTGGACTGGCCCCTCTGGACTGATTTCACAGTGTATGGACCTGCCGCATTAGACAAGGGGTCAATTGAGAAATGAGGCCCACAGACTATTAGCTACTCAGGCAAAGACAGTAAGGTGGTGTCGGGGTCACTAAGGGTCATTGCTGTTAAGTGAGGTTCTGCAGAGGAGAGAGACGACAGAAAAATGTTCAGGTGTTAAAATAAAATCATTCAAGCAGAGACTGATAGAAAGGGCTCACTGCAAAAGAAGAGAGGGTAAATGCTTAAAACTGTACAGTTTGAAAATATCTTAAATGGCCTTCCTCATCTGCACACTTTAACATTAACACATCTCTCTCTCACTTATTGGAACATTGGGTATAGATGTTAAAAATACTATGAAATCGACTTTCCTTTAGTGCAGCAGCACAATCTCACACCAAGAAATGTAGAAAAATTAACCTTTATTCTAAAGGACATTGAAAGGTGGGAAAAATGAAATTGAAGGTTCATGGGTAACTTCCTGAGTTATTCTATCAAATGCAAAGGTCTTCTGGCTTAACAATAAGGGTAATTCATCACCCCTCCGCCTCAATTCCTCATGGTCGGCAGATGTTTTGGTCAATATAGTGTTTGCTTTTCTAGAGACTAACCTCTCCAAAGCAGCGGTCCCCAACCACTGGGCTGCGGACCGGTACCGGTCCGTGGGTCATTTGGTACCGGGCCGCACAGAAAAAAGTGTATATATATATATCATTTATCGACGATCAGAGTCTGAGTGATGTTTTATTTTGAAAAATATAAAAAATTGCAATATTCTCTCCCAATTCCATCAGTCGGTGCATCTGTGCCTCTTGACACATGTTAATTCAGTTCAAGACTCATCCTATTTATAACATCCTTTCTTTGTGAAGCGGGATTTTCTGCAGTTACAGCCACTAAAACAAAGCTAAGGAGCACACATAGGATCACACCTCGTCTGTCATTTTCTCCGATTACGCCTAGATGGGACTGGCTTGTTGTTTTTTTTATGCTGTACGTATTTGATTTTATGCCAGTCGTATCATTTTACTTGATCGTAAAATGACTGCAGAGCGATCTTCCACAAAGAAAACTGAATTAAACAGGTTGAAACATTTAGTGGCTGAGACCTTTATATTAATGTGGCCATGAGGCTTTTAGATGGTTTCCTGGTTTTTGGTATTAACCTAAATGTTTCAGTAGCTGCTCTAGAACCAGGACATTCAAAGTGTTCCTTGAAACTTGGAATCCTAGGAATGACACAATAGTTTGTCCTTGTAACCTTTTTTAGAGTGGTGGGCTACAGCTCTTATTTAATTTTAGGCTGTATTTGATGTCTTGTTGTCTATTAAAATAGTTTTAATTGATTTTATGTATATCAATTTCATTTTCTGTTCAGGTTATTATTATCTGTTGTGTATGCTACTTGTAATCTGTACAGTTCTTTTTACTTCCCCTTCGCCCGTCTCACCACCATGGGGAGCAGAGCATTCAGCCGCTCTGCCCCCCGCCTCTGGAACTCTCTACCATCCCAACTTAGAAACACGGACTCAATTCTCCATTTTAAAATGCAACTCAAAACCCATCTGTTCAAGATTGCCTATTCTCTTTAAATATCAATTTCACTGTCAAAGCCTCTGTATGTTTTTAAATGTTTTTATCTTTATTTTTTCTGACACTGTTTTTATGCTTTTGTATGGTGACCTTGAGTGTCCAGAAAGGCGCCTTTTTAAATAAAATGTATTATTATTATTACTTTTTTTTGTTTTTTTTAAAGTGGTTTAAAAGTAAAGATGGTATGGTATGTCTAATTTTGCCATGATTCTGTTTACACACCTCTATTCTTTCTGAATGTTGGTCCATATGTACCAGTGATCAATAAATCAAATGCAATCGGTTAGCTTCAAGCTTGATGCAGTTTTTCCCTTTGAAATCCAATGTTTTTTTTTTATTTTATCCCAGCAGGGAAATCCATACCTCTATCGTAGCAAATGAACCTTTTTTTTCAATAGCACAGGATAATAAAACAGTATGAAACTACCACAGGTATGGTGCTGTAGATTACACAATTAAAACCACCACAATTTTTTGGAGACAATAAAAAAAAAAAAGCATCTGCCACACAAACACTCTTGCTTCCATTTGTACTGCCTGGGTAAATACTCAATTCTGATTGGCTGCAAGTTAAAAGGTGTTCTGGGACATCATAAAAGATATTACAATATTTTGTATCACATATATAATGTTAAAATGCGGCCAATCTGCAGGTGCAGTGGCAAGAGTCAGTTACCCTGGCAACATGTCAGAACAGGAGCTATTGAATATTCCACTCAGAATTTTCTTGTGAAAAACATATGATTATATGTAACAGTTAAACACAAGAATTTAAAATATGGATGAGGTAGTTAATATACATCTATTTTGCAAGTGATCATGGTATAAATGGGATAATGCCCTTCGAGGTGTCTATTATCAGAAAGGAATGGACTTTGCCAAAGCATTCATTTGAGATGAATGACAGCCTGTTAGGTATTATCCATTTTCCATCACACTTATCCCTTCTGGGGTCGCAAGGGGTGCTGGTGCCTATCTCCAGCTGTCTACTGGCGAGAGAGTACAACCTGGACAGGACCCCAGTCCATCACAGGGCAACACAGAGACAAACAACCATTCACGCACATACTCGCACCTAATGACAATTTAGAGATGCCAATTAAGCTAGTCATGTTTTTGGACTTTGGGAGGAAGCTGGAGAACACGAACGCATGCACAGGGAGAACATGCAAACTTCATGCAGAAAGACCCCGGGCCAGGAATAGAACCAGGATTCATTTCTTACTGCAAGGCAGCAGTGCTACCCACTGCGACACTGTGCAGCCATCGTTAGGTATTATCATTTTTGAGTCATGGCATTGCATTAGATTATGCAAGGGATAATATCATTAGGTATTATTTCTTGCATCATCTTATGCAATGCCATTACTCAACCCAGCATGCGGGATGCTTGAAGCTGTAAATGAAACTGAGGGAATGGTACTTACTAGGTAATACCTTTAATATCTGTAAGGTAAGAGCTCCTATTCTAGATATTGTGTTTATCCTTAAATAAATCAAGATGCTTTTCATAAACAAAGTAACATATTAGATTTAAAAAAAATGAACCTTGCATCTTATATAACAGGAACATGCAACATTCATATTTGGAACATAACGTAAGCAACAAACATACTTCAAATTTGACAGTAATTGATCTTCCTAAAACTCTCCTCCATTTCCTGATGTTTAGATCCTCAAAGTCAGCTTTGTTTAATAAAGAAACAATATAACCAGAGTTTTAGCTGGATCATTTTCTCTAAATCTACTGACAATCACAGAAACTTCATTATTACCTTAAAATGCATTGGTGTTCAAGAACATATTGTTGCTACACATCCATAAAACTGCAATCCTAACCAGCCGATTGCAATGTATAAATTACCCTTTTAATGATTGTGTACATAACAATAAACTTTAGAGCAAAGCAAACAATCTTCATAATGTTTTAGTAAAGTACTTGCAAGAAGACAATTATACATTAGTCGATAAACAATATTACATAATGGTTGCTCTAAACTATTATGTCCCCTTAGAGAATGGATTCCACCACAAACACACTGAAGGCTGCTCTAAAATGTACTTCTTTCCATTTTTTATGTTTTAAATGTTTTTGCTGCAGACTTTAAGCAAACCACTGCTTCTATTGTTAGATATATATGAGAAATAGGAGAGCATGGAAGCAATTTGAATGACAGAGTTTTTACTTTTATGCTTTACTTTTTGCATCTAAGCATATTATATTATATTACTATTAAATAACTGAAAGGCTCATTGTGGGCTGACAGTTGCTATGACTCAGATACAGTATCTGTTAACAAACTGTTTCCTGTCAGAGATGTCAGAATAAGATCTGGTCTGGCATCAGACAGGGACACCGAGGGACATATTAGTCACCAATTTATTTTTTCCTCCATAGCTACTGCAGTGCAACCTGCTGGAAGTTTGCAGATCCTCTAATAAGTAATAGTTAATGTTTATTGTAAAGTAGGTTGCTTGCAAAAATTTAGGCTTTATAGTTAGGAAGCTAAACTGACTGAGAGGCTGTTAAAAGTTTACGAAATATACCACATTTTTCTTGAACATATATGGAATCTGTCTGTGTAAATTCATCTTAAAGTTATTCACATGCAAACATTTCCTACGTAGCTGCAACACGGCTGCTACATGAAGCCCTCTGTTTGCAGATGGGGCGGTTTCCTCGATAGAGGCCATCATTCTGTTGCAAATTGCTAAAAGCTAGCACTGTGGGTGAAGTGACAAGGAGAATGTAGAGAATGAATCCTCTAGTGGTAATCTGAGGCTGGATGAGTCACGCTCTGGAGTTTTATCAGCACCTCAGCATGGGATGAATTCCACCATTTTCTCTCCACAGGGCCATGACAGAGCACTTCTTTCTAATAGGCCCTGCAGCAAAAGGCACAAGGGAAGGGGACCCAGAGAAAAACAAGTGTAAAGAAGGAGACTGGACAGAGTAGGAGCTTGTAGAATAGTTCTCTGTTGGAAACAGCTCAGCGGAATAATTGTGAAAGTAAGAAGTGAAAAAGAGGAGACTGAGAATGAGATTAAATAATAATAATAATAGAAATCTATTGAGCTCAAATTGGTGAAATTTACCTCTGCATTTAAACTAGCCCCTTGGGGAGCAGTGGGCTGCCATTGTGTGGCGCCTGGGGAGAAATCAGGGGTTAAGGGTCTTGCTCAGAGACCCAGAGTGGCAGTCTGTGGGAGTGGGTCTCGGACCCAGAACCTCAGGATTCCAATCTCTATGCCCTAACCATCAGGCGGCCACTGAATATAAAGTGTTTATATTCTCGATCAGAAGCAGCTAAATAAAAGGGGCAACACTTAAGAGACAAATGGGCCGAAAATATTTTGTAGCAAATTCCTATACAATGCCTTACAACAGTATTTATATCTGATGAACCTTTTAATCTTTCAACTATGAACTAATTTCTTTTACTTAGTTCTCATGTATCTGCACTGTGTACTATACATTTATATTCGGCCACCCTGAGTCAATGTCTCATTAAACTTGCTTTTGCTGCAAACACAGATGCAAGTTTTTGGAGTACAGTATGTCTGCACCTGCTTTGCACATTTAGAGTTTGATGCTTTTGCAAAAAGCTTTTGGTAAAATCGCCTGAACTCAGATAAACCGATGGAGAAATTGTATGAGTTTTTTCTAGGTTCTGAAGAGGATTAATGTTTGAAAACTGATTGGGAGTCAAACACATGGATCTACTTGAACCCAAACTACTTCAGTACAGCTCTGGCTGTGTGATTAAATATGTTGCTAGAAGATGAACCTCTTCCCCAGCCTCTAGTCTCTTTCAGCCTCAAAGTGATTTTCTTCAAGGATTGTTCTGAGTTCAGCTTCTGTCTTCTTCACACCGACTCCCTACCAGCTTCTTCTCTGTCCCAGCAGAGGAGAATAACTCCCACAGTGTGATGCTGCAAGCCTTATATTTCACTTCATGGAGGCTCTGTTCATGGTAATGCACAGAGTTAGTTTTTCATATAGAGCTTTCAGTGTGGTCTAAAAATGTAAGTATTTCTCTTCTTAAAAATTGTCATTTTGTTCTGTACTTTGATTTGGCAAACTTTATGTATGTGGGAAATCAGAAATACATGATTAATATTCTCCCTGACAATAGATCTTCAAAGATGAGCTGTTGATCTTTGTAGCTTCTTAAGAGGTCCCATTGGCCTCTTGGTTACTTGCAGTGTTGGGCACGTTACTTTGAAAAAGTAATTAGTTATAGTTACTTCTCCCAAAAAGTAACTGAGTTACTAACTGAGTTACTCCACAATAAAAGTAACTAGTTACTAGTAAAAGTAACTATTGCGTTACTTTTGCGTTTCTCATCCCCGTAACCCTCACCACCCGGCCCCCACCTTCTCGCCGTGTGTTTCAAAGCCAGCTGAATAGAGCGGACGACAAAGACAAGAACCTGCAGAGAGTTTAGCATTTATTGTAACTCAACGTAAATGACATCATTGGGGAACGCGATGTGAAGTTTTTTAACAGGGCATTCAGATCTGGTGAGTATATGAAATTAATAACTGGGGATGTCTAATTCTGAAATCCTGTGTGTTTGGGTTGTTATAGATGCTGCAACATCTATCTATCTATCTATCTATCTATCTAGATCTATACTTTGTGTGTGACATAAAATATGGATCTCCATCCCTGCCACAAAGGCCATCAAATAATGTTTAAAATAAAAAAATACAGTAGGTTGAAAAGGCAGGAGGAGTTGAAAAGGAGAGTATCCATCCATCCATCCATCCATCCATCCATCACTCCATCCATCCATCCATCCATCCATCCATCCATCCATCCATCCATCCATCCATCCATCCATCCATCCATCCATCCAGATTTCTCTCTTTCTCCATATAGGCCATCATTTGATCGTTCACGCTCTCCATAGTTCTCCTGTGGCGCGAGCACAGGACGACTGTTGCGTGCCTTTAGCGAGCATGCACGTTTCCTGTCGTTTGCGCGGTGAATTGTGCCGCCTGCGCTGTGCGAAGATGCAGGGGAAACCGTTATGTGGTGGGGAAACGCAGCTCGACGTAACACCGGTATTTCCATCTGGAAAACGTTGTTTTTTTCTGCTGCAGTCCTCCTCACTCTCCATCTCTCTGCGTGTGCTGTACGTTAACACCCACCAGCAGAAACACCCACCTACCCAACTGACAGACGGAATCTCACTATACATCAGCCAATCTCATCCTCCCCTCTCTCATGACAAGGCGCGCACGAGTCCTATCACGAAAAAAGGTTCATTGTGCGACCTGAGTAACGCGCATTAACGGGGTGTCTGCAATGGTAACTGCGTTATAGTTACAGTCAAAGTAATTAGTTAGATTACTCGTTACTAAAACAAGGTAACGGCGTTAGTAACGCTGTTACTCCCATCACTGGTTACTTGTCTGATCAATGCTCTCTATGTCACTATGTCACTGCAGCATTTTAAAAGCTTGGGATGTTGTTTCATAACCAAAACAGTTTTACATTTCTCCAAAACTTTCCTCTCGATACTTTGGCAATTCTACTAGACTTTTAATGTGGTCAAAAATACACAAAGATGGACTTGTATTGTTTGGCATCTGAAGGCACTTCTTTAGGGCTAAGGGGTCAAATACAAATGCATTTGACCCTTTTCACATTTTTATGTGTTAACAGTGTTAAAAAATATATACATTGTTTACTTTCTGTTGGTCTATTATGTTGAAACTTTTGCCTACAATGCAGAAAAGCAAAAAACCTAATCCTACTTCGCCTTAATGTCATTTTTAAGAATTGTCAATCAGAAATTAAAAGCTCCCTTAGATTCAAGTTCATTAAAGTGACTCATCAACACTGCTGCCATCAGTCAAACACAATTTGGAGCTTTGGTCATTCACAGAAACTATGGCAGGTCTAATAACTCAACTTCACATTGTAATACTTAAATAATGACTTATTCTAATTATGATGGCTGGGGACTGTTTTGCTTTTTTATAGGAATTCTCTAATTAGCATATTTCCATTGTCCTGGCAAATGAATAATTTAGAGGGTCTGTAACAGACATGAGTTATTAGACTCTGGCACAGTGATGGATTTCAAATGTCACCATACCCAATTGGTGTTTCAATCTTTTCCAAGACGACATAAATAATTTGTTAAAAAAAAGTAGATCTTCTTTTAATCTTGATAAAGTCTTGTCCCATCCTGTTCACTCTATTGTTTAATTGATCATATATGAGTTTGTTTGTTTTCTTTCTTTCACTCAATGGGAAACCAATGTCTTCTTGATATCTAATATTTATCTTGCCATCTTTATGCACTGAATCTACACTGGAAAAACGATCTAGAAATAAGTAAAAATGTCTTAAATTAAGTGTATTTCCCCTTAATTTGAGTAGATAAATGAGATAGTTTGCCAACTGAATGAGTATTTTTACTCTGATAAATAAGATAATTAGATAATATGCACTTGAAATTAAACAATGCTATTCTGTTTTCCTATTCTAAGTGTAAATTACCTTGTTCCATTGGCAAGATGTCTCTTTTGCTACCTTAATCCAAAGGCAAATGCACTTATTTTAAGAAAAAAAATGATTCGTCTAGATTTTGATTTTTTCAAGTGTATCTGATTTTACATTTTCCTGTTTTAAACTAGATTAAAAAAAAAGTCACTTTCATATGTCACTTAAAATTCTCATTTTCACCTCCCATTCCAAATTTCTGCTCCATCTTTCTCAGGTCCAGTTCAAAACAAAACGTTGGAATAAGCTGAAAATAAGGTGATTTATGCTACACCCCCACCCTCCCCACTTGTTCAAAGTAATGAGATTTCATACTTCAACTGGGCTGACAGATGGATTGGAAATTAAAAACCTTAGATAAGTAATGCCTTTTTGATTTTGGACTGGGAATAACTCACAGGGTCTGATTGATTACAAAACTCTTGTGACAAAATGCACATGCTGTATGTGCGACAGCATGCCCATAGCACTGTATGTCACACGTAAGTTAATGTGGCGGGCCCGTCTGTGAGAATTCACTTTCCAGGAAGCCTTATTTTCATTCCTTGTAGCACATCAGAACATGATGGGGTCGATTTCTACTGGACTGATTGTTGTCAAACGGAGGTAGAGGCAATGCATTATGCAGCAGTAGACATTTCACCTTGAAAAAGGCAGAAGTGCAGCTGTATGTATTGTGTCTCCAATTGTAGGAGTGCAAAGAGTTGATTTTCAACTTATTTTACTGCTGTGTAAAAGCTTGATGTTGCACAAATAAAACATCTGAAAAGATAATCTTCTGACTAAATTTGAATTAAGATATAATGTTTAATCTGCTATGGTAAATTTTTGGCATGCCCAGGTTTGTGTCAATATCTGGTAAGAAAAATACTAAAATACTGAGGAAATACCTTAGTAGAAAAGTACGTTATTTGTAAAGAGTTGTTTAAAGTATTTGCTCTAAGTACGTTGTTGGACTTAAGTGGACAAAATAGTAACTTAAAATGAGATATATAATTTAAACCACTAAAATTATGTTCAATATAATGAAATTAATTAAGATTAATTGCAAAAATCTCCAGCGAATAATTGCAATAAACATGTTTAAATGCTGCCAAGCTAGGGGACTGGAGCGAGTGGAATAAATCTGGGTTCACTGGAACAGAAGCGTACGAAGCCTTTTATGCAAATTAAAACTGATTTTAATCCTTGGGCAAACGTTGCGTCGATGGAGTTGCCCTGCAAATAGAGGGTTGTAGGTTCAAGCCTCAGCTCCACCGTTCAGTGTTGTTGTGTCCTTGGGCAACACACTTCCCCTGCATTGCCTACTGATGGTGGTCAGAGGTGGCGCCAGTGTACGGCTTCTGTCAGCAGCAGGGCAGCTCTGGCTACAATGTAGCTTGCCCCCATAAGCGTGCGAACGGGTGAATGACTGAATCCATTGTAAAACGCATCAACATATTCTCATTATCAGTTCGTATGAAATCGTACGAAAAGTTATGCACACTATTTTGTACGTTTTGGACGTTTTCTCCTCAAAAAACCACATCAGTGCGCATGCGCTGGCAGACAGAAAAAAAAAGCAGATCCGTGGACGTAAAACTGGGAAAAACAGCGCAATGATCACTTATTCATGTCTCTAACTACGTTGCTTGCTGTTTTATATCTTAGGGTTAGGGTCAGGGTTAGGGCTAATTGTAATTTATATTCTATATTCGTCAGATGCGCATGCGCATACGACGAAAAAAACGTCCAAAACGTACAAAATTACGGTGCATAACTTTTCGTACGATTTCATATGAACTCATAATGAGAATACACTGAACGCATTGGTAATGTCTCCTGACTTGAAAAAGTTCTAATAGGTTCAAGCTGTTTTCCATTTGACATGAACTGCAAAGCATCTAGAAAAAAAAAAAATCTCGAATACATACTTCTCTTTTTATCGACAGACTTTAAATATTCTGATAATATTTAAAGAATATTATTCAGACAAGTAGATAAATATTTATTTCATTTTAAACTGACCACAGCAGTTATTTTTCATGCATATGACCTCTTCATTTGGGCTCTTGTTCTCCCTTATGCTAGATGACTTTCATCACATCAGCACATGGGGCCAATTTTGGGAATGGACAGCTGTCTATTGCTCCGAAGGACAAAGAATGAAAATATTGAACCGGCTCATTGAGGGAGAACACAATAACATCATAGCAGCGATTCATCAGAAAAAGTGCTTGATGAGGAGAGACTTCACTCCGCTTTCAGTTTTTCATCTCATATGTAGTACATTGTGGTAATTCTCTCTGTGAGGCAGAGGGGCACAGTCTTCTGTATAAAAAGTGTTTATAGCCGTCCAAAATGTCACATGGTGTTGAAAGACAACCTTTAAACACAAGACCTGGTGATTGGTTATGCCAACATAAGCACAATTACTCTTCTAAATCCAATTTGCCCTGTGCCCTTAGTAGGCCACATGGTTAAAAAGTATACTAAAAGAAAGTACAATCTTCTGGAATTTATTGTAATTAACCCAATTTGAGTTGGTAATTAAAATAGTCAGCTAGTGAAAGTAGATTTCTGCAATAAGACATTTAATTTCAAGTGAAATATATACATATATGATCTCATTTTTGGGCCCAAACTACTTATTCTATTGGCAGATAATTTAATTTACCTGATAAGATGAAGGGCAAATACAAAGATTTCTTTTTTATTCTTAAATAGATTTTTGCTGTATAAATGAGCTACTAGATTACCATTGCTCTCATATTGTGGACATCATTAAATTGCCCACAGGATGACACTTTATTCTTCCTTAATTGGTGGTTTTTGGTGCTAAAAGCTCAAAGGTCCAAAGAGTTTTAAAATGTTCAACTCCTCCTCTTTCTATTCTCCGGTAATTTCTGAGTTTTGATGTAAAATATTATTGCTTTTGCTAATATTTTATTTTTCTTTCCAATTTCTGGAAATTAAATACTAAAATTTTCAGGAAAAATACATGCGATTTCGCAAACATTTTTCCGATTCCCTATGAATAAGACTGTGAATTAATCACACAAGCAAATAAGTACAAATAAATAAATAGACAGATTCCAGGAGCTGCTTGTGCTGCTTATTTCTTCCCAGTGTCTCCGAGAAACAGTGGGAGCTCTCATTAGGCACAGGGACATCAAGTGATTCATTACCCGATTCATGCAAAACCATGCTATTAAAACTCCAAAAGCCATTAGAGAAATCCATAATGAACCCCACCAGCAGCAGGTGCACATGGGGGCTGGCTTTTGGAGATGACACAAACAGCCCTGTAACATGACAGTGTGGAGTTCTGTAGGCCATTAGGATCGCTCTGCAGCTGCGGTAGATGGTATAAAGAACCTGTCCGCTGGTTTCTCAGTTAAGTCCAGATTCACTTAATTTCATTTATAATCCTCTTCTTGTTGGTGGGGCATCGAGGTATAAGTCAAATATGGCCTAACAGTATTGACAGCAGCCTGTATACTGAAAGGAGTTCAGAACAGGATCAGCTAAACATACATAATGATGGATCAATACTGGCTGAAGAACAGAGCAATGTGCTTGATATTAGTCTGGATTTGCTGCCAACCTGTGTTTTGCCGCTCAGAGCTTCCTCTCCTCCTGCCTCAGAGACCATTAACAGCTGGAGGGGAGTTACCCTTCTGCAGAAAAACAGATTGATCTGGTGTGAATTTGGTCCGAGGCTAAATAAATAAATATCTTGAGACCTAAAAGGGGACAAAAAAAAAATTAAAAATCTGTAAATCTAAAACAGAGAGTACAGGAGAGATGGAAGGAAAATGCGCATTTGGTCTTCTCATCATTATAACCTTAGTCATACTTCATGCTTCCTTTCCTTTTATCTTTGACAAACTCCATCTGTTTCTCATCATATGAAACCCCAGTATAAATACAGTACCAGGCCTCTGTGGTTTATAAGGTTTTACACACAACCAAACTGCATGATGCCTCTACGTCTGCTTAGAAACATGCGCTCTGATATTGTTGGCCTTCAAGCTTATAATGACATATGAGGCCAAAAACTCACACATGATTGTGGACTAAGCTAATGTTTTTAAACCACCAGAGGGAATCACATACAGGTGCTTTTCAAAAGAATGACAGATAATGTTATTTTAATACTCATTTATTCCAGTAAGTCAAAACAAACAGCATAAATAAAATTGGTTATATATTCACAGAGTCATATATTTTCAACCTTGTTTCGTTAAAATTGATAATTATGTTAAATAGTAAAGAAAAACTAAATATATATATACTGTATATATATATATATATATATATATATATATATATATATATATATATATATATATATATATATATATATATATATATGCATTTTCTGACTCGGGCTACCTGTGCTTAAGTTTGTAAGTATTAATATTGCACCTTTAAGATAGTAAATTCACAGTAGATTAGCCTCGTGAGACCATCCTGACCTCGCGAGCTTTCAAGGTTTCACTCGCAGATCAGTCTGGCTACTTTCCGTTAAAGAAAATTTGGAGCAGTTCACCAAAACGAACGTCCAATCAGCGTTGGCTTTGAGGCGGGTTGAGGTGTGACGCAAAGAGAAGCACGACAGTTCAGTCTAAAGAACATGGCGGCTTCAGCCGATAAAACTAGCGTTAGCGTGGCTATCGAGCAAGTTTTATCGAAATTACAGAGTATTTTGTCATTGAAAGGAGAGCAAAACACTGCTCTGGAGGCTTTTCTCAGAGGAAAAGATGTTTTTACTCTTCTCCTGTCTGGTTTCAGCTTGTGGTTGTGTTTTCGTCGTCGCTCTGTTAGTACATCATATGCTTCGTTGATCTGATTGGTTTATTTGGCCCGTCTATCACCAGCATAGGCCAATCAGCTAACCAGTATTTTCGCCCCTTCCCAAAATTACTTCAACAGAAGGTTTTGTTGGGATCTGGAGATCTGCCACCTGTCTCCAGCAGGGTGCGCTGTGGATCTCCTGGGCTGGAGCCCTCCAGCACAGCTGACGTTCATCAGCTCATCAGAAGACCTGCCTTTATAAGCAGCTGCCAGACCTTCCTTCGACACAGCAGTGTTGACCTTAGTTTGGTTTGCAACCTGAGCCTCAGTTACCAGAAAGAATCTTAGTCATCTCAAGTGAGAAACTGATTCAAATCCACCTCTGTCTTTGCTCACAGGAAACCTGTCTCAAGTCTGAAGCTCTGGATGAGCTTAACCTGCCTTCCAGCCCTGGTGAGCCAAACCTGAAGATTCCAGTCTGGATTCCTCCTGCTGCTCTCAGAGAAGAGCTGGAAACTCTGATCAAGGTCTGCCTTTCAAAGTCAGAAGCTAGACGCTGCTGCTGCTGAGCACTCTGCTGAACCAACAGTCTCTGGACCCAACCGGTTCCCTCTCTCAGACAAGTAAACCTGGACCTCTTCAGACGCCAGAGAATCCTGCCCGGTCCAGTTCCTGAATCCAGTCATGGCATTGTTGTGAAAACCTTTAAATAAACCTGTTGAACCTGTCTCTAGTGGTGTTCTGCATGTGGGTTTAATCCCAAGACCAATCATGACAGGTTTCCAGATGGATATGCGGAGCAAATCCAGCAAATCCATCTGGCGGAGTCAGGTTAGTGATCAGCCTGTTGCCCTGTTAATGTGCTCAGTAAGCCTACCTATCGGTTTGCTTTACATTGCTTCACACCAAACCATTAAGGTGAGCATACACTGCTCGAGTTTTTGCCTTTTCTGGGGAAAGTCTCCACTCATGCGAGAATTTTTATGCATTGGGCCAATTTTCCGCCTGATCGTGCATCCTGCGTCATATAGTATACAGGGGGTGACGAGGGGCGATCAACCTATCACGACCAACTCCCGATCGGGAATCGTAAGGTTGGGAAAAAAAATGAAACATGATGGAAATTCAGTCGACCCTCATGAGGTGTTCGTGGGCAAATCCTGCTGTTGAAGTTGAGCCACGAGCCGATTTACCAGAACCTCGAACGCTACGCATGTGCAAACAAGGGAGTTCTTTTTCTTTTTCCAGACTGACGAGTCCGACATGTGGTTTTTGGACGTGTAGTTTGAGCAGATACATCGCATCGGGTGCTGCAGTGTAAGAACATACATCCTGGGCTGTGAACCTTTAAACCCTGTGGATTTGTCGTACAGTTTAAGCTGTAGCCAAGTACAGCTACTGAAAATATCATACAGTGTACGGCTGCTTTTGTGCATTTAAAGGCACACTATGCAACATTTTCCAGTTAATTAATGTGTTCCATAACGTTTTGGATGATTAAATGAGTCATTTCAGATCGAACAAAGGTTTTCTCGGCCGCCCTGGTGGTCTGTAGGGGAAATACCGTACTTGCAATTGCAGGAGCCCTCGGCCCGTACCCACAGGCTCAGAAGTCTCGTGCATCGCGAGAGTCGGTCTTGCTTTATGGCGAGAACTGCTACACGCCCCCAGTGAAAGGCATGCTCGTTGCTAGCGCAGTGGCGATATTTGTGCAGTTATCATGGCGGAACCAGCGAGAAAACAGCGAAATTGGAACAAAATAGTCACTTACCGCAGTAGACATGGTGATTTGTTGCGTTCGCCTCTCTGCTAAGCTCAAAACAACCGCGCCTGGCTTGACGGAGAAACCAGGAGAACAGCTGAGCATATTTACGAGAGTGCACGAGAGTGCACTTTTACTTTCACCCTCTGGGGGGAGCATAGTATACCTTTAACTGTGCCATGGTCCACTGAAGAAGACCAGCACTGTGTAAATCCAGTTCTTGGACGTTTTTTTTAATTCTGTCTTGGACGGAATAAAACAAGCCTGCACATAAAACAAAAAAAATATGCAGTGCAATGATTAACCCCAAAGTTGGGATGTATAAAACATTTATAAGTCTTTATGCCAAGGAGCATAAAATCACAAAATATAGATGTCAAATCGGTGTATTGATGCTAAACATTTCAGGTGTGATGATTAATCAAATGCTCAATGTTAAGACAGTCAAACATGTCAATAAGTAGCTGTATCAAAGCATGCGTAATTGTGCAAGTATGGAAGCCTTGGCACTGCTGGAGGACATTGTCAGTGGAAGAAGGCAGAGGTGACATTGTGCTGCCCTGCTGGCTAATTAGTTTGTTTTAAATGTCCAGCAAAAAGTGTGGTCAAAAGAACCATGTGTCTTTGTGCTAGTTCAAGATCTAACTGCCCATCTGTGCAACAGAGTTTTTTTTTTTTTTTAGAAGTTTTTGGAAACAAAGTAAATATTAAGGTCCTGATCTTAAGGTTTGTGTGTCTTCAAAAATATGCTAACATCTTTATACGAGCCAAGCAGGTCTTCTTGTAGGTTCAGAGTCATTTGCGGTTCAGTTCATCAGAAAAAACTTTTTTGTTTGTTTGCCTTCCTTAATATGCACATAATATTCCAATGGGCAAAGCCACAAGTGAGAGATATACAAATGTAAACATTTTCTAAGACAAAACGATTTTCCAAATTTGAAACTCAGCTTTAGCAACAGTTTTTTTTCTTAGTATCTTAGTATCTCTAAAAACTGACAGACAAAAATATCTGTAGTGATTGTTGCCACAAATTAGATGGAGAGAGATTCTGTCTGCATGCAAATATAGTTGGAGTATTACAAAGAACAATAGTAGCATAATATTAAGAAAGAAAGGAAAAACCAGTGGGCATGGATTAATGCAGCGGGACAGCAAATAATCTTCATACAATTAAAGTCGAAATGAGAAAAAAAAATAGCAGTATGGGAGGATGTGAGAGGACAGCAACACATCTATATAGAAGAGATGAAAAATGAATCAAGATTTTAAACATGATAATAATTTGCCTTGTGATTGTTAGTCTTATCTAATTGTTGACTTTATAATTAACAAGATCAATATTAATAAATAAACTGCATTAAAATCATCATTTATTTACATTATACAACTTTACAAGGATGTTCTGATATATAAAGCTTCCCCTGTTCATATACCACACCCAGATTCTTAGATTCTACTTAATTAAATTATAAAAACAACCAAATTTTTTTACTTTAAGTGAAAAAGAGATTAATTTAACACCAGCTGACCTCTATAACTTCAACACGCCTCTTGGTGAGAGTTTCACTGCATTCTGACAACCTAACCTGCATGGTGTTCAGGTAGTTAGAGGACCGATCCATGGGGAGACGGACCTAGAAATGGAGTATGTCCTGGGTGGCAGTGATTGCCCTTCCACTGTGTACCTCTTCCCTTCTTCCAGGGTATGCAACCATGAAGTCAATCAGCATGACACCAGGACATCAATCATTCAAACTCCCTTTGGGGTGACCTGCTTGCTTCTGGAAAGCATACAAGAAACAGCAGAAAAAAGCTGAATATATTTCAAAGAATGGTGATGGCAATGAGGTAGATTGTTCCAGTCCATTTCTGCTATAGGCTGCACAGTCATAAAGGCATTTATCATTTCTAGTGTGGTTTTTAATCTCACGGCTTTCTGTGCTGTATTCAGTGATTTAAATGATACATTCTTTTTAGTTCCTCGTATCTTCCATTTCTACTTCCTGCCAAAGGGGAGAAAATAAAATTTTTCCCGGTCGATTATCCCACATCCAGTTTTGCATCCTCCTCCAAACAAATCTCCTGCTCCAAAGGGCCCCAGCCCCCATTAATAATTCCCTCTCTAATCTTCTCTTTCCATCTGATCAGGTCTTTTCTTCACAACCCCTCTCCATTTCTCACCTGCCCAGAAACTCCATCAACACCTCCTCCCCTCCCTCTGTGCAAGGTTCACTGCTTTTGATGTCCTGTTGTTAGCTTAAAATTAGTTTTAACAACTGTATAATCTGAAATAACATTGCCCTAGCCAATTCCTGAAAGAGTGGGGAGAGAGTAAGAGGAGGCAAAAGAGAAGAAAGAGCATGTTCTGTGCTAATGCATGTTCCCTGGATACATAATGTAATCATTTTTATTATTTATTTATTTTTTTCGCAGAAAAGGAGAAGCAGGGTGCACAGGGGGAATAGAGGGAAGGACAAAATGGATGGATGAGCAGGGGAAGACATGATAAGGTGGGTAGGGTGGGATGAGAAAAGGGGCTAGGAGGCAGATGAAGTCAGGGTGAGGTTTGACTGAGTTAATCCATTCCAAGTACCCTGTGTTTGCCTCTCTTTAAACCACAGATTTGGTCTGCAGATCAAAACTATATTCTCATATGATCCTTACATTTCCTTAGTAGATGGCAGGCAGGAATTCACTCATGCTAAGGATGTTAGTTGAATATGTAATATGTAAATGCTCTGTTCAGGGTAAATTCATCAATTGATCTGAGTGCATATGCTGTGAAACTTTATAGCCTCACAGGGTGAAAAAGTCGACTTTAAAGTATTCTTTTCTATATAAATTGTTGATGTGCTAGGAGTTTAAAGGTATATCTGTGAACTTGCATGTTTGGCTGGAAGTTCCTCTAATATTAAATTCATAATCATTCTGCAACTCAGCACTGAGCTAGCCTTTGGTCGACCTCAATATTCTTTGAAGATTTCATTATTAGAGATAGCAATCTGCTATGCTGCAGAGGAAAGAGGACCAGCGTCTAATTCACTCTTCCATGACTCATCATTACACTCCAGAGGTTCAGAAAGTAGCTGCACCACCTCCTTACTGTCTTCATCATTACTAATCCCCATTTCCTTCTTCCCCTTCACCTAGCATTAAATAGCAAGCCCTCCTCCCTCGCTCCATTCAAACAGTTGGTATTGGATGTCACTAACAGCCCTTATTCGGCCTACAACATTGCTAAGAAGCCCACGCTCCCTTGCTGGCAGTCCCTGGTGTGGACAGAGTAGGAGGCCAATTGTGGCCAAGTCATTGATCGCAAGAAATAATGGATCTGGCTTTGGCTGATAATGCATGATGTAATTGTCAAAGGAGTTTAATTATATGCTTATTACATGGCACAGTGAGCATTCACTCTCTCTTCCCATTTACGTCACACTCCATATGTAGGTCTAAGAAACTTAAGAGGGGAAAATGTCATGTAAGAAAGTGAGTTAAACTCTGCTTATACTATGCACATCTAGAAAAAAAAATCAAACATGTAACAATTATAGTTTTACCTCATTCATATTTATCACATTGTAGAGGCATATCATTCATAATTCATGATTTCTTGTTAGTCAAAAATCGCAGTTAATTCAGTTATGATGTTGATAACCATCCTTTTTTCAACTAGCCTGATAAACTAGACTAAATGTGAGATTAAATGTATAATTTAGTCTGGCCCCGATGAATGAAACCTCGGAAGATTGTTGATGAGAACAACCTGTTGTTTTTCAAACCATCTCTGTGTCTATTGGCCAACGCTCTGACCAATGAGCGCAGCTGACTGTGACGTAGAAAGCTGGTGGGGGAGTGTAAACACAACGCTTGTCGGTAAAACGGAGAATACGTCTTTCTTCAAAATGAATGAGCGCAGAGCCTCTGCCTGCTCACGTTGAAACGAAAACCCCAAGTCTAATCCTTCCAAAACTGATTCCAAAGCTGAGTCAAATGAGAACTGTTGAACAGTTGTTGTCATCTTCCTTGTTGTGCTTTCTCCAGCGTCGCGCAGCTTTGTCGTCACGCCCCCAAGACCCCGCCTGCTTTGCATCCAGAAACTCAAAACACATCTCTGCGTTGTGATTGGCCCGCCAGTTCTAAGGCCTGGGGCATTGATCAAGGCTAGACCACTCGCAGGCAGAAATGATTTTGGCCGCTGGTGGGTGGGTTAGTTTACTAGGCTATTTTTCAACCACAAATAAAGGGAAAGAATGTAAGATTTACCTCAATCTAGTGTTTCACTAGATTAATTACAAATGATAAACTGCTGCCTCACTGTCAAGCGTAGTGACATTCTATTCTGTGAATGGAGGGTACACATCTTGCTCAGTCATTTAAGTTGGCCCCCCCACCTTCTTCAAATCAGACAAAATTAGTGTTAAACGTGTTTGTGCTACGTTTGTGCTGGTTTGTGTAGCAAACATTTTTCGTTTGTGCTGCTTTGGCTTTGAAGATATTAATGAAAGTGTAAAGGTCAAAAGGTCAACCAGCCCTCCCACCTTATTCAAATTAGACAAAATTGGTGTCAAACGTTTGTGCTACGTTTGTGCAGCAAAAATTTTCGTTTGTGCCGCTATCGTTTTAAAGATATAAAGAAATATATCTAGAGGTCATCAAAGGTCAAACAGCCCCCCCACCTTATTCAAATCAGACGAAATAGGTGTCAATTAACTCAGCTCCGTTTGTGCTGGTTTGTGCAGCAAAAATTTTCGTTTGTGCTGCTTTGGATTTGAAGAAAGTGGGGTGGGGGCTGGTTGACCTTTGATGACCTCTAGAAACATCTCTTTATATCTTTAAAATGAAAGCAGCACAAACGAAAATTTTTGTTGCACAAACCAGCACAAACGTTTGACACTAATTTTGTCTGATTTGAAGAAGGTGGGGGGGCTAACTTCACTCAGGTCTCCTTTGCTGGTATAACTTCTCAGAAAAAACAACAACTGATTACAGTTGCAACCAAGTTCGTCCACTGTAGGGTAACAAAGAAACTACCTGTTTCTGCCAGAGGGCAGAGTAGTTACAGGACCACACTGCCCTGTTTTTAAAAGAAAAATTAAACAAACTTCAACATTATATTAAATAATCTTGCCTGTCTAGCAGAGAGCCTGCAACCTCCACATCCCTTTTGAAGTCCTGTTCCTTAATAAACTGTCTCCAACCTGATAAAAGCTGCGCAAACATGGACTGCTTTTGTAAAGTTATTATTTGTCGTTCAGTTTTTTATTTTTTTTTTCTCTTCCCTCTCACTGTACAAATAGTGGGTGGTCCTCCTCTGCGACAGAAAGTGGAAGGTAGAATGATCAACAGACATTTTTGCTTGATATAAACCCCTAAGCATTAACAACGACACCTCTTCAGAAACAGGTAAAACAAATAAGGCTGACAAATTCTGGCTCATCTGATCAAAATGGTCATGCGACATGGCCACCCCCTGTGTATTCATAAACTACTAGTTCTGGACTATAACAACGCTTTAATTTTTTTATGCTATTGTCGGGAAATGGGGTTGTGTTTGTTTTTTTCCTGTTGCACACTTCTTTTTTTTTGATACAGCAGACTCTCCACCACAGGTCCTCCTTCAGGCTGGTTGCTGGGTTGGGTGTGCCATCTCTTGATGCACCTTGCCATATTTTCAGCTTATCTGCTTATCAGTTTCACTCATCCAGCAGCATAAGAGAAGCACCAGAGCAGTCACTCTTTGCCTGATTGTTAAACATCACTGATACCATCAAGCCCCCTGAGAACTTCCTTGACAACTTTTATGAGACCTAGGAACCAACCCTGAGCCTTCCCTTTTCCTTCTTTCACTCCAGTAATATTTGAATCCCTCCCTCTTTGAAAGTAACCACCTGCGTTCCAGTTTGCCCTGTTTATGTTCCATAGTGACTTTACCTAAGCGGTTCCAAGAACCTCCTCTCATACCTAGAAAGAATTCCCATGACTGGTCTCTGCTCCACTGGCTACTCCATCAAACTGTGATATTGTCTGCTGCACTACCTTTCCATCCAGAATGATTGCTCTTTGGACTCCTCGCCTTCTGTGAACCAAACCGACTATTGATCACTCACCGGATTACTTGCCGTGCAAACCCACTGAACACTCCCCACCCCCCCAACCCTGTCAGACTTTCAAACCTCATCCGAGTAAGATCTGTTCATCTCCCCCCAATAGATTTATCACTCACCTCATCATCTAGAACTCCCACTTTTCCAATCTACCATTTCCAGCGATTAACTGCTGCTCCAAAGTCATCGGAACAGATTCACTGTTGCACATTCGAAAAATGTGCTCAATAAGCTTCATCATTCCTTTCTCTTGCTTTTTGATAAGAAGCAAAACCATGACAGATGTTATTAGACTTTCATAGAAATTGATATAACGTAGGGTCAAAAGAGAAAACCCAACACTTAAAAGAGGGGGGTTATTGAGGTTTCTGCTCCTAAGCATGATCAAACATTTTTTTTAAACTCATTATAAAATATAACATAATCAGTCTTGTCAAGATTCATATGGCTGACACAAAGCACAGCAAACAACAGATTTTAACTACCCAGGAAAGGCAGGTGGGTCATTAATTTGCATTCCTCTCTAGAAGGATTGGCCTCCATGTGTTTAAAAAAAGGCAGCGTTCCAACTACAATTGCTCTTGTGCAAGCCACCAGAATTGACAAAGAATCCTGGATAAGTGTGGAAACCTTCTCAGAAAATCTGAGGTTGGAAAAATCCAACCGTGTCCATTTTAAGCCCCCTTTGTAGTTCAGGGTAGAACACAGTTTGAAAAAGCATCAATTTCACCAAATTGCTAAAAAAAAAAACATTTAAATTAATTGGAATTTTTGATTGTCTAAGATAATTTTACAGTTAATCTATACAATAATCGTCTAATAATCTTCAATCCAATAGAGGAAGCATTGATCAAGAAGTTCAACAGTGGTCACTTCTTTTACAATTTTATCCATAAATGCTTTAATTTGGTCCAGGCACTGGACACCACATCATCTCATCACTCTTTTAACTTTATAAACTTATTTTTTTAACAGGAAAAGATTAAAAGACTCGGCATAATTGCTGTTTTAAAGTAGTTTCCTGTACAGTAGAACATAGAAAAAAAAAAAAAAACATAATATTACACTAATGTATGTATACAGGAAAAAACACACGCATACCAAAGCAAACACATTAGTTTGGAGAAAAAACTTTCACTATGCTGACAATATAGTCATAAATAATTATTTTTGATAGCTAGTTTAGGATTGTAGAAAACATAACCTTTTTCTTTGCCTGAGTACAACAGGCTCGTAGGGGTCTTTTGAAGGCTGCAATTCATTCTTCTTCTTAAAGGAATAATGATAAAGTTTAGGTGGGGTCTGCTGGAGCCAAAAATATTTAGGAAATTGCATGATCTTGTTGTGTCACATTGAAGAACATTTTAGTTGTTGAAAATATATCACTTCTTCCAAATATATGAAACTGTCTACAACTTAAATTAGGAGGGTATTTTTTGGCTATTGATGAATAACTTTGTACAAAATACACAGCTATATTAATATCAGCAACTGACATTGAAGTAAGACTTAGGGTCCTGTTAATCTAAAATTTCAGTCATAACCAGTGTTGGGCACGTTACTTTGAAAAAGTAATTAGTTATAGTTACTAGTTACTTCTCCCAAAAAGTAACTGAGTTACTAACTGAGTTACTCCACAATAAAAGTAACTAGTTACTAGTAAAAGTAACTATTGCGTTACTTTTGCGTTTCTCGCCCCCGTAAACCTCACCACCCAGCCCCCACCTTCTCGCCGTGTGTTTCCAAAGCCAGCTGAATAGAGAGGACGACAAAGACAAGAACCTGCAGACAGTTTAGCATTTATTGCAACTCAACGTAAATGACATCAGGGGGAACGCGATGTGAAGTTTTATAACAGGACATTCAGATCTGGTGAGTATATGAAATTAATAACTGGGGATGTCTAATTCTGAAATCCTGTGTGTTTGGGTTGTTATAGATACTGCAACATCTATCTATCTATCTATCTATCTATCTATCTATCTATCTATCTATCTATCTATCTATCTATCTATCTATCTATCTATCTATCTATCTATCTATCTATCTATCTATCTATCTATCTATCTATCTATCTATCTATCTATCTATCTATCTATCTATCTATCTATCTAGATGTATACTCTGTGTGTGACATAAAATATGGATCTCCATCCCTGCCACAAAGGCCATCAAATAATGTTTAAAATAAAAAATACAGTAGGTTGAGAAGGCAGAGCATCCATCCATCCATCCATCCATCCATCCATTCATCCATCCATCCATCCATCCATCCATCCATCCATCCATCCATCCATCCATCCATCCATCCATCCATCCATCCATCCATCCAGATTTCTCCCTTTCTCCATATAGGCTATCATTTCTGGCTGTTGTCAGGTTCATTTGATCGTTCACGCTCTCCATACTTCTCCTGTGGCGCGAGCACAGAGCGACTGTTGCGCGCCTTTAGCGAGCATGCGCGTTTCCTGTCGCTTGCGCGGTGACTCGTGCCGCCTGCGCTGTGTGGAGATGCAGAGGAAACCGTTATGTGATGGGGAAACGCAGCTCTACGTAACACCGGTATTTCCATGTGGAAAACGCTGTTTTGCTGCTGGAGTCATCCTCACTCTCCATCTCTCTGTGTGTGCTGTACGTTAACACCCGCCAGCAGAAACACCCACCTATTCAACTGACAGACGGAATCTTATCCTCCCCTCTCTCATGACAAGGCGCGCACCTCTGGATGACCTAAAAAAATAATCTTTAATATCTCTTAAACAAAAGTAGCACAAACAATATTTTTTTCTGCACAAATCTGCACTAACGTTGCACTAACCATTCAGTCTATTTGCAGAGTTTTTTGACGTGGGTGGGGTGTCAGCTTCACGCAGCTGCGCACGAGTCCTATCATGAAAAAAGGTTCATTGCGCGACCTAAGTAACGCGCAGTAACGGGGTGCCTGCAATGGTAACTGCGTTATAGTTACAGTCAAAGTAATTAGTTAGATTACTCGTTACTAAAACAAGGTAACGGCGTTAGTAACGCCGTTACTTTCAACGCCGTTAGTCCCATCACTGGTCATAACACACAGTCCTTCTTATCCCTCCAGGCCATGTTGAACCATAATGGTGGCCTCATCACATGTCTGAGTGCATACGCTACACTGAGCAATGCTTTTCAATTACCTGCGCTGGAGCCCCAGATGAAAATATGCTGCGCATATTTTTGAGGCAAAATGCTTAGGTCAGAGGCATTGAGAAATGAAATATACCTCATGTCATTTGATTTGACAGTTGTCCTTTCCCAACTGCTGAATAGAGGTCGTCAAATGTACAGTAGTGTGGTTGTGTACAACTCAGTTCACATGCAAATTTAATACAGACATGTTTATTGATCAAGACTTTATACAGTTTACATTCATAAACAATAATATCCTGTATATATTATTTATGCTTGCAGGAAAATGGAACAATATGTTTTATTATCAAATCATATGAGCCTTTGCAGTTTCTCAGCAACATATGCAGCCTTATAATAATCCCAAACCTAAACAGGAATCAAATCATTCATCACTTAGACATTTAAAGTTCTAAGTATTTATAGATTAATTTCTAATATATGAATGAATTTATTCTGAGCAAAGAAATGAATATTTTCACACAGATATATTAAGTAATGATAATCAATACTTAGAATGGGAAAAGAGTTATAAAAAAAATAAAGAGCACAAAGCACATTGTTATTTTCCCGCAAGCCTGAAAAACTGGAGGTCATTTTAGCTCAGTATCAATTCCATTTTGGACATATGAAGAAACAAAAATCCAAACTCTCCTCAAAATGTTATTTGACAACACCTCACATCAATATTCATGACCTCATCTATATTTTTTTCACGGCTTATTAATTATGTTTTAGATTCAGGCATGTATCTGCTGTCTGGCATTCTGACACCAGCGTCTTCTAGTTGTCAGATTGCTAAATAAATTTCATTAATCATGTTTTTGGGGTTGAAATCAAGAAAAGGAAAGAGTGGGGTTGGAGGTGTTAGTAGGAGAGGTGTTGTAAATCTCCCTGTGTCCGACCCTGTTGGGGGCTGCATTAATGAGTGGAGAACAGAGGCTCTGCTCTGATGCGTAATGGTGTCCTCCTGGAATAGATGGGAGTGTGTCTGTGTGTATGTCAGTGTGTGTTTGCTAAAGAGAAAAGAAGAGCTGGAATACATGGCAATGTTTTTTTAAAGGATGAAACAGGATACCTCCTATCATTTACTCTGAATTTTGCAGTCAGCTTAATGCATTCGCTCACCTACATAACATGGAGCTGGTGGGACACTGCACTTTATGAGGCTGGGAGACACAAACAGATGCTACATCGAAACAATCTCTGTTCTTAAAGAGGCTCAGTTAATGAGAGTGTCATTGAAAAGTTTATATATTTGTTGAGACCAAGTAATAACTAAAACCATATATATATATATATATATATATATATATATATATATATATATATATATATATATATATATATTACATACAGATTACACATGTATATCTAAAGAGTGGAGGATTATGGCTTAAAGTTAATAAAACCTAAACTCAATTTTTAACAGTTCTTAATTATGACATGAGGGTAACAGAAAATGTAACAGGGAGTTATTTACAGCACACAGAGAAATGGGGAAGAACGCTTATCTGAAAGTTGTCCCCTTGAAAATCATTTACACCCTGAGCTTGGATATCATGCCAAGGGTAACTTGTAATGAATATTAATGGTTGAGTGGAAGAAAAAACATTGACACTTAAAGCAATGGCGGCCGGCCCATAGGGGGCGCTGGGGCACCGCCCTCCCTGATAAGAAGAGAGAAACGTAAAATATATTTTTAGAAATTAACTCATAAATGTCAGTTTTAATCTCTAGACTGTGTACCTATAAGCAAAACAAATTATATAAACTACATTTCCCTACCTACTGTCATTAATTTGTGGATTTCCACAGACAGACTCCTACCGTCTCTGTTCTGGGGGCGCTGATCAGACAGCCCCACATTTGCAGAGAATCTGTCAATCATGTACTATTGCTAGGTGAATTTAATGGCCAATCAGCGTCTCGGAACTTTATGGTCTTGGGGCGCTGAAAATACTGCCCTTTAACAGGCTTCTGAACCCAAGCGCAGTTGCAGACAATTAGAGGGAAGATGGCGAATGTAACGAACGAGATGCAGCTTCCACCAAATTCGGTGAGATCCTTATTTATCTACCCGTTTGCCAGAAGAACATCCCTGTTGTAGGATATGAACATTTCATGTCATGGTTATTGTAACTGTGACGAATCCACCTCGTCGCTTAAAACAACCTCTCTAACTTTGCGCGCCACACACACATTCCTGTTATACTGTGCTTGTGAGGACCAATACACTCGCGCAGAGCCAAGTAGCTCCATGAACTTAAAACACACAAGCTGTTCCTGGTTACCTGCTGGCGTATTGAGGGTGCACACTTAATATTTCAGTGGGGTTAGCCGTGTGTGTGTGTGTGTGTGTGTGTGTGTGTGTCTGTGTGTGTGGGTGTGTGGGGGGTGTGGGTGTGTACGTGTTTATGCTACGGGGACTTGTCATCTTCAGTCTGGCTGCGTCTTTGCTGGGTTCAAACCCAGTTTGGTGTAATTGAATAAGTCAATGAATCTGTGTAAAAGAATTAAGTTGTAAAAATTATTTGTTTTTGTACATCAATTGTTTGTGGAGGTAATATATGGACAAAACTGATTAATGAGAAGAAATCAGAAATAAGAGAGCCTGTAGGGGCTTAAACTATTTAATGAGGGCTGTGGGAAGAAAAGCTGCAATTTTTGTTTTCTGTTTCTTCGTTACATTGCTGGTAACTGGAGTATCTTGTATATGTTTAGTTTGTTTTGCACCCTGTTTTGAGTTTTTGAGCACAATAAATCACCAACACCGGTAACCGGACTGAGCCTGGATTCTTGGAGGCCAAAGAACCCCGTCACAGTGACCCAAATCATCACTGTTACTGTTATTATATAGTAAATTAAATCATTACTGTTAAATTGTATGTATTGTCCAATTGTTTATTTGAATTCTTATTCCGGATTAGTTGGAGACATACACTAGGCTATATCAGCCCCACCAAAAACATTTTTCACCAGCCGCCACTGACTTAAAGGTGTACAACCGCGATTGTGAAACTATCATGGCTTAGAACAGAGGACCCAGTATTCTGGCCAGACAGACAGTGGGATAACTTCAGAAAGCATTTATTAAAACACTGACAGTTTTTGGATCTGTAGCAGCAGAGGCATCTGAGGCAGGTTAATTCTAGCGAGAGGAAACACAGGTTAGTGACCACAGTGCTGCACAGAGAATTGCCGAAGGCAATTCCTTCAAGCACACAGAACTGACAGGAAATCCGATCTTAACAGATGATAGGTAGGCAGGATAATCCAGAGGACGAAATTAAAGAGGCAGATTCAGGTCCACAATAAAATCCATCAGAATCCAAAGACAGGTCAGGCAATCAGTTTAGAACAGGGGCAGGCAGGCTCAATGGTCTGAAGACAGTAACCGGTCAGGATCAGCCAATTAGAACACTATAATCATAGCAAGAAAAACTCTCACCAAGGGCTTGAAAATAATCTGGCACTGACAACTTGAGCAAGCACCTTAAATAGAGGCAGGAGCAGGTGGATCAGATGAGCAATGATGAGAACACTGGGCAAAATTGGACAGGTGAATGAAATAAGCAATTAAGCCAGTCATCAACACCAAGATCATGACAGAAACAAAGCCAAGATTCACAAAAACTGTCTCTACCAAGGTGATCAGAGCAGGTAATGGTACTTTTGGCTCTGTGGGCAGGAGGTGGAAAAGCGTATCAGAACTTTCAGAAATCTTAAAGCTATGGGGAATGCTTTAGAACTGGTAAAGAGTCAAGTTCAACAGCTGTGCTCACTTTGGATTGTATAAAGCCCAGAGGAAAAACGGTAGCAGAAAAGATGGCTTTCCAAATCATCACTGACACTTAAGGCTAGGATATACTTGCATGTTTGGTTGTCGTGCCAGTCTGTGCATGTTTTGTGCAAGCCCAAAGAAGCTCTGTACATGTTTATAGATGATGTGGATGTAGGTGCAGTACTCTCAAAAACCACATGGGGCAATGATCAACATAACAAGCGAAAATGTAGGAAAAGAGAGAAGAAACAGTGGATGTCGCACTTCCAAATTGGCAGACAGCAAGTATTTATGATTAATTAAAATTAATTATAAGAATATGATTAATTAAGAGTAATAGGTGTGTTTATTGAAGCCACAAAGAAATATACGGTGGAATAAAACGGTAGGTTTTCCTGCTGCACACAGACAGACATGACGATGGAGAACCAGACTGCCTGTGAAGCCCATATGGACCTTTTTGTTTTTTAAATTACAGATATAAAAAGAAATGTTATTTTACTAAATAAATGCTGAATGCATTATATACTATGGGTAGTTGTTTCAGACTTTATGCTGTATGTTATTGAAACGGAAACTTAAACCCTTGTTTGTACCACAAGCTTGGCCAATAAAGTCATCCCTGTATGCCATTTTCAGTCACTGAATAAACAGTAACAACACTGCATCTCTGTTCCCCTGCATAGAGATGTCTGTGGCATGCACTCACTTAACATAGGCCTACGTAATCCTACAATAACATGATATTTACAGTTGGTTTATTAAAAATGCTTTTCAGTAAAAGTCAACAGCAATAACTCCAATAACAAATGATAATTTTATTCAAAATGTATTTATTAAAAAATGCTTAACAATTCCTGTAATGAAGGAATAGCACAATGAAAGAAATAATGTCTCATCTAAACATCCCTCACTTAACAATAAAAGTTAACAATAACTCTCAACTCCCAATAACAGATGATACTCAGCCTCAGCAATGAACAAAATAATGTCTGTTCTGTAGGCTATTGGTAAAAATAAATTAACAAATGAGCTAATTAACAAAAAATACCTCTTGTGTAGCAAAAACTATTCAAAAGGTACCAAAAACGAACAAACATATCAATAGACTATCTTTACTTTCGGAGTCCACGCTATCTATCTTCTGATTAAAAACAGGGCTGCCCGCACTGACGCCGCTCAGGGATTACGTCACACGCAGCGCCGTGCGCAGTGCCCTAGTGCCTGTAAATGTAATGGTCCAATGAAGGTAATTTAAAAAACAGAACATTTCCTCACTTTCTAAAAAAAACCCGGGACGCCCGGGACAGGACGTGAAATACAGACATGTCACGGGAAATACGAACGTTTGGTCACCCTAGCCAATACCATCTTATATGCTGCTGGTCCTTCCTCGAAAAACTGAGTCTACAGAAGATATTATTGAGAAGCTTTCTGCTTTTAGCCCAATAAAAGTAGAAATGAATTGTATTTGGCTAGCTTGCCATGTGCTCAATGCTGCCATGCACCGCCTTGTGTACACGATGTCTATGCTACGGCTAATTATAATGGATATGTATTTACTTTATGAAGATGGCAGGTAAGTGGAACAGATTTAGATGCACTATAAATTTGAGGACAGTTTCTTTTGGTCAGACTGTCACTCCAATGAACATTTAACAGCCAGAGCGCTGAGATTGAATATTTGATGCATATCTGCACTAATCCGATCTGATCTGAATTCCTTTGTTAGAAAATTGTATATATAAATTTTTACACAAATGTATTTTACTGTAATTGCTCTTGTTTATAATATTTTGCTACAGATGTTGCCTGTGGTTCAGAAATGACCTTACATGAGGCAAACAACAGCTGTAGATCATGTTCGGGATGTGTTTTTCAGTGTGTGAACTCTTTAATCCCACAGTCCATACATTGTCATTGTCCCTCCTACTATTTAATAGTCTTTCACAATCCTTCAAAGATTTTGTCTTGCACACATTTTTCTGCAAACCTTTCCTTAAAATCAGTTTTCAAAAATATTTTTCTAAGCATCTGTTTGTAACCAGCCAAGTTCTTCGAAAATGACCTTTTCCTGGAGGTCAAAAATATTTTTAGTTTTGATTTGCTATTGGACATGATTTTTCAAAATAACAGAAATAAACCCTTGGAAAATGTCATCTTATGTGTGCACATGTATGATATGACTCTGATGTTCCTCTTAACACAAATTTGAACACCTCCGTCTGACAACCTATCAAAGCGTCTTTAAGCTGACAGCACTGTGGGGCATCTGAAGCAAAACAAAACATCTCATTGCCTTGTGAACGCTAGTTTTTAGGTTACCATAGTCTTATTTTGCAGCATTTAGTAATTAGATGAAAATGCTCAGATCAAATATGGAACAACAAACACCAGCAGTTATCTTTTATAATCTCCGGTATGGAAATGAGTGTTTGATTTTCTCCTTATGCAAATGAGATTTTCAATTAACTAGAGAAGAAAAATCTGGGGCTTGGCAGAGCGTTCAGTGCCTGTCTATTGTGTCCTCACCCCACATAGAAAAAAAATTATGAATACCTAAATAGCATTTCACATTTGAGATAATTATAGTTAGACGAGAGAGAGTAAAGGAGAGACCAAGAGGATCTTTTAACATGCAAATAAAACACACCACTTTGTTTTTCCTCACAAAGATCAATCATAATTGGGCAGGTACACACAATCACTGGGGTAATTTGATGACCTATTTTATTTTTGGATCACGCACCCCAAATCTTTCTACTCCACTCCCATGTGTACTGTTTTGCATGTGCACGACAAACACTAACTTCAGGAAAAGAAGAAAAAAGCTCATTATCAAAGGTTTCCCATGCTTGCAGCATACAGCCACATTTCATTTTCCTGCTCACTACTTCAGTAAGATATTCCATACCTTATTTCCTGCTTATATTGAACAGAATGTCATCTCGTATTTTGCTTTCCCTGGCTGCTTTTCAAAGTCTACATGCTTTTATAATGACAAATAACTGCACTCTGAACTCTAGCTGTTCTGAAATCCTGACTTCAGAGTCAGAGTTAAAAAGATAAGGACTTAGGAGCAACTTCTTATGAAAGTTCTGGTAGTGGATCCTTCAATAATGCATCACAGAAGAAGGCTTTATCAGTCAACCGTGAACATATAAAGAGAACACTTGTAAATGCAGAAAGTGGACATCAAAATAGCAACAGCAACTAAACATTATAGACTAACGGCCTGATGTAAGTTGGCTCCTTTGCTTTCTGCACACACCCCTTGAGGTTTATGAAGACGAGCAAGATTCTGCCCCTGGTGTAAACATACTGTAGGTTAAGATTTGGCAAATGGGAGATGTTTGAGGAGAACATCATAATGTTGCATAATGGGCAAAAGATTACAAAGAGGTTGTGGGTTCAAATTTGTTTTGTGCAAAAGGCACAACTGTCTGTCACACATCTCAGGCATGCAAAGGAAGCATCTCTATGGTATTAAGAGTACTAAAGAATAATCACTGAAAGGGGAATAGCACTGCCGTAAGAGTCAGCATTGTTTGAACTGACTTCAGTGGGTATAATGCTTACAGTTATCAGTGTGTCTGAGTAGGTGGGTGTGTTGTGTGTCCATGTCTACAGGATACACAACAAAATAAGTGAGCTGGGATTGATGTGAGCATATCTGAGTTGCTGGATGTGTTTACTAGTGGATTTCCACTGTATAGGGGACTAATTCTGTAGGCTTTTACACACAAGTATCAATCTTCTCTGACCTGGCCCAGAGCTACTTCCTCCCAGAGGAGCTACTCTCTACCTCTTCCTCACTCTATCCCTTATATGTTACCCTCCACTCTTTATTTCACCTTCTCAATTTTTTTCATTCCCACATACTCCCTTTTTGACTCACCCTCCCTTTTCTGCTCTCTCCTTCCATCTCTCTTCCTCTATCTGACCTCATCCCTCCTCTAAATCTCTGTCCTGTCAAGTCAAGCACCAGGAACGTGGAAGTTGTGAACTTGTGAGGAGTAAGATCAATAAAGCAAGGACAGGCTGAACGATCCGCCCAGAGACAATGCGTTTTCTGCAGAGGAGGGCCACGTCGGGGCCATAAATCCCACCATCTAGGATGTCTGCTGGTCAAAGAGTGCTGCTCGTCATCATCGTCATCTGGAGGGAGCGCAGGAGTTATTGTAAACAGTTGCGTCAGACCTCCCATCAATGCCAGTGAGATAAATAAATCCACATTAACTGGAGTGATGAAAGAGACTTTGATGCATGTTCATAACTAAGTTGCATCAATAAAAATATATGAGTGGGCCGGGCCAAATACATAGTGACAGCATAGCGAGGATTGGTTTTCATTGTGAAGCAGGCTTATATGCTGCCTGAGCTGATCTTTGAATGAGCTGCTGATAATAAGAAGGACTTACGACTCAGCAGAAACATAATCAGCAAGCTCTTAGAGCACAAATTGTGCATCTGTGACCAATATGATGACGCTACCAGTTGACTTTAGCTGAAGTGGACCTAATTTGTCGAATTAAAATGGAATATATTTTAGTTCTGGGCTCAGATCAGTAGCTTACATATTTTATTAAAGTAAAGTAAAATAATATGGAGCACATCATCCCAGACCTAACCTCTGTACACAAAAAATACATGACTAAAAACATAAAGGGAATTTTTGAATGTTGGTGGTGCATTCACACTCATGGTAGAGACTACGACCCACATAAGTGGCTCAGGTAGTGCAGTTCATCCAGGATGGCACATTAATGTGATTTGTGGCAAGGTTTGCTGTGTCTGTCAGCAAAATGTCCTGAGGCTGGAGGTGCTACCAGAAGACAAGCCAGTACAGCAGGACAGATAGAATAGGCAGTAGGAGGGCCAAAATAAAGCTACAGGACCACTACCTCTGCCTTTATGCAAGGAGGAACAGGAGTGGCACTGGCAGAGCCCTGCAAATTACCTCCTGCAGTCCACCAGGAGACATGGAGGAGGCAGTTGGAGGGCCACAAAACAGCAGCAGGACCACCACCTCTGCCTTTGTGCAGGGAGGAACAGGAAGAGCCCTGGCAGAGCCCTGCAAAATTACCTCATGCAGGCCACCTATGTGCATGTTTCTGCGCAGATTAGACTCCATGAGGATGGTATGAGGGCCTGACATCCACAGTTGGGGTTGTGCTCACAGCCAACCCCAAAAGGCAAATGCCAAGCAGGAAACTTGGAATCTGCCTGAGAACATTAGGGTTGGCAAATTCACCACTGGCGCCCTGTCCCCTTCACAGATGAAAGCAGGTTCATACAGAGCACATCTGATAGAAATGGCAGAGTCTGGAAATACCGTGGAGAGTGATCTGCTGCCTGCAACATCCTTCAGCATGACCGGTTTGTTTTTTTCAGTAATGGTGTTGGGTGGTATTTCTTCGGAGGGCCGCACAGCCCTCCATGTGTTCGACAGAGGTAGTATGACTCCCATTAGGTACAGAGATGAGATCCTCAGACCCCTTGTGAAACCCTATGCTGGTGCAGTGGGCCCTGGGTTCCTCCTCATGCAGGACAAAGCTAGATAAAGCTGTGATGTGTCAGCACTTCCTTCAAGATTATGATATTAAAACTATGGACTGGCCCGCCCGTTCCCCAAACGTGAATCTGAGCAAATCTGGGACGTTATTTCTCCATCCTTCCACCAGTTTAAAGTTGCACCACAGCCTCTCCAGGAGTTGGTGGATGCTTTAGTCCAGGTCTGGGAGGAGATCCCTCTGGAGATCACCTACCATCTCATCAAGAACATGCCCAGGCATAATTTTGACCAGTTTTAATGGCATTACATCAAAGTTGGTTCAGCCTGTAGTGTTTTTCCACCTTAATTTTGTGTGCGACTCCAATTCCAGGCCTCCATTGGTTAATAAATTTGATTTTCATTGATGATATGTATGTGATTTTATTTTCAGTAGATTCAACTTTGTACAGGACAAAATATTCAATGAGAATATTTTATGTATTTAGATTCAGGATGTGTTTGTGTGTTCCGTTTTATTTTTTTTTTTTTTTTTTTTAGCAGTGTAGTGTAAATTAAAGGTACACTATGCAACCGGTGTTGATTTTCCAGCGAGGCTCCCCCCAGAGGGCGAAAGTGCACTGTCGTAAATATGCTCAGCTGTTCTCCTGGTTTCTCCGTCAAGCCAGGCGCGGTTGTTTTGAGCTTAGCAGACAGGCGAACGCAGCTGGCGCGACAGAAGCAGCGAGTTTACATGCAAAGTCAATGGTTGACGCGCGTCAAGGCGCAGCAAAAGGTCCCGCGGCGCGTTTTGAGCAGGCGCAGCGCGTCGGGCGCGTTTTGAGCAGGCGCAGCGCGTCGGGCGCGTTTAAGCATCTGACGCGTGTGACGCGCCGCAAACGCGCTGCTGCTCGAGATGGAAAAATTTGATTTTTGCTGCTCGACGCGCCGCCTCAACCAATCAGAGAAGCTGATCTGGGAGCTGGCAGGGAGAGAGACACAGCGCTGATGATCAGAGTGCTATTATCACTCCTCTTAAACAGTTTATCGACGCCTAAATTAACTTAAAATGCAGAAATCTGCCGGCAGAATATGTTCGCTTTTATTATCCTGCTGCCTGCAGTTTGGATTATTTAGATGAAAAACACCTACCAGCTGCTGCCGTGAACCGCGAGGAGGTGACCCAGCCAGAGGCTGCTGATGAAGGGATTCCAACTGTCGGCGCACCGCTGCTATGTGGGGGTCTGAGCGACTCCGACAGAAAAAATATTGGAAGGCAGGATTGTAATCTGAATGAACTGACTGCACTGATTACGTTTTCAGGTGTATTTTCTCACTTAAAAACATATTAAAACTACTTTATTCCCACTGATCACAGCAAATATAGCTGCAAGGCAGAGAAAGGATAGTGAAGCTCCGCCCAACGCGCGCCAGACACACTTTTGCACCGCGCAGCCAGAGCAGCAAAGCTGCTTCAGCCGTGCGTCAGAACTAACTGGTACAAGCAGTAAAAATGAAGCAGCAGACGCGATTTTGCTGTGTCCGGTGTGAAAGCAGCACTGCACAAAGATCGCCACTGTGCTAGCAACGAGCATGCTTTTAACTGGGGGCGTGTAGCAGTTCTCGCCGTAAAGCAAGACCGACTCTCGCGAGACTTTTGAGCCTGTGGGTGCGGGTCGGTGCTCCTGCAATTGCAAGTGCGGTTTTTCCCCCACAGACCACCAGGGCGGCCGAGAATACCTTCGTTCAACCTGAAATGACTCATTTAATCATCCAAAACGTTATGGAACACATTAATTAACTGAAAAATGTTGCATAGTGTACCTTTAAATATGTCAGTCAATAAATTACTGAATGCTTGGCTCCAAAATATACTGCAGACTTGTTGTCACTGAAATGTGCCATATACATGAACCAGCTTTCCCTTGTCTTGATTCATTTTTACTTTTTTTTCTGGAAATGGGTGTTGTTTGACTGACTGGAATTTGGAACAGTTATTTTTATCAACCTGAACTAAAACCCAGTTCTATCTTAATTAAACAGTTTAATAAATCTAGACTTAAATTGGTTTGAGATGCCTTTGGTACGACCTCAAACAAATAATTGGTCTTTAAAAATGTCCATAGTCTCCAAACAAGAGTTGGTCAAAACACTTCCTCCTCCAATGTTATGATCAATAAATAATGCAACCGTTTTTGGCATTTACTTAATCATATTTAGTTACTTTAACACAATTATTTTATGTCCTACCCTGCTAACACGAAACAATTGTGCTTAAGTAACTAAATGTGATTAAGTAAATGCCAAAAACGGTTGCATTACTTTTTTAACAGGGTACACATGTAGCTGCCAATGGTAATACAAGAGTTTATTAGGTTAAGAGCAGGGGTCTTCAATATTTGCTCTCCAAAATAACAATTTCTGCATTCGGTCAATCTAATTAATGTTTAGAATTGCAAAGGACAACCATTTTATTTATATTTTAAGTTTTAGAGGTAAACAGAAAACTAAACTTTGGCCAAAAGAGGACCAATAGACTTTCTTCAGTTATATGATGTTGATATATTTGGACAATTATTAAAAACAAAAACTGTTCCTCACTTCATGAAAAGTAAAATATATCTAAATAATAAATAAATTTTAGCATTTTTTATCTACTTTATTTTTCAAATGAGAAAATTGGACTAGAAATCACCAGTGATTGCTCCCTCAAACCGACAATTTGCTTGGGGATGTCTGGCTGCTGACTTGAAGTGAAACTTAGGTTTTTTTTTTTAGGTAGAAAAAGCTGCAAGTACCAGAAGATTGACACAGTTTTTTTTTTTTGCCAGCAATTTTTAACATTTCAAGTTTATGTAAGTATTAACTACAAACATTTCTTTGCCACAGATTTTTCTTGCACATGAAAAACTAAATTCCTGTGGCTTTTTATACAGGTGCTGGTCATAAAATTAGAATATCATGAAAAAGTAGATTGATTTCAGTAATTCCATTTAAAAAGTGAAACTTGTATATTATATTCATACATTACATACAAACTCATATATTTCAGATGTTTATTTTGTTTAATTTTGATGATTACAAATGACAACAAATGAAAATCTCAAATTCATCATATCAGAAAATTAGAATATTACTGAAGACCAATAAAAACAAAGGATTTATAGAAATGTTGGCCAACTGAAAAGTATGAACATGAAAAGTATGAGCATGTACAGCACTCAGTATTTAGTTGGGCCTCCTTTGGCCTGTATTACTGCAGCAATGCGGCGTGGCATGGAGTCGATCAGTCTGTGGCACTGCTCAGGTGTTATGATAGCCCAGGTTGCTCTAATAGTGGCTTTTAGCTCTTCTGAATTGTTGGGTCTGGTGTATTGCATCTTCTTCTTCACAATACCCCATAGATTTTCTATGGGGTTAAGGTCAGGAGAGTTTGCTGGCCAATTAAGAACAGGGATACCATGGTCCTTCAACCAGGTACTGGTAGCTTTGGCACTGTGTGCAGGTGCCAAGTCCTGTTGGAAAATGAAATCTGCATCTCCAAAAAGTTGGTCAGCTGCAGGAAGCATGAAGTGCTCTAAAACTTCCTGGTATGTGGCTGCGTTGACCCTGGACCTCAGAAAACACAATGGACCAACACCAGCAGATGACATGGCACCCCAAACCATCACTGACTGTGGAAACTTTACACTGGACTTCAAGCAACGTGGATGAAGTGCCTCTCTTCTTTTCCTCCAGACTCTGGGACCTTGATTTCCAAAGGAAATGCAAAATTTACTTTCATCAGAGAACATGACTTTGGACCACTCACCAGCAGTCCAGTCCTGTTTCTCTTTAGCCCAGGCAAGACGCTTCTGACGCTGTCTGTGGTTCAAGAGTGGCTTGACACAAGGAATGCGACAGCAGAAACCCATGTCTTTCATACGTCTGTGTGTGGTGGTTCTTGAAGCACTCACTCCAGCTGCAGTCCACTCTTTGTGAATCTCCCCCACATTTTTGAATGGGTTTTGTTTCACAATCCTCTCCAGGGTGCGGTTATCTCTCTTGCTTGTACACTTTTTTCGACCACATCTTTTCCTTTCCTTCGCCTCTCTATTAATGTGCTTGGACACTGAGCTCTGTGAACAGCCAGCCTCTTTAGCGATGACCTTTTGTGTCTTGCCCTCCTTGTGCAAGGTGTCGATGGTCGTCTTTTGGACAACTGTCAAGTCAGCAGTCTTCCCCATGATTGTGTAGCCTATAGAACTAGACTGAAAGACCATTTAAAGGCTTTTGCAGGTGGTTTGAGTTAATTAGCTGATTAGAGTGTGGCACCAGGGGCCATCAATTTTGAACCTTTTCACAATATTCTAATTTTCTGATATGATGAATTTGAGATTTTTATTTGTTGTCATTTGTAATCATCAAAATTAAACAAAATAAACATCTGAAATATATGAGTTTGTATGTAATGTATGAATATAATATACAAGTTTCACTTTTTAAATGGAATTACTGAAATCAATCTACTTTTTCATGATATTCTAATTTTATGACCAGCACCTGTATAATCCTAATATTATATTAAACCCTCTATTTGTATATTCTTGTTTCTTTTTGATGGTTTTATGCTAATAGCTCCACAAGGGGAGAGATCATAGCATGGATCTAGTGTTTGTCTCCCAGCCAGCTCGAGAATCATTCTCTGATCGGCTGACAAACTGTGTACGATGCTCAAAACGCCTTAAGAGTCACAGCACGATTCGATTTAAATGCCCTACAAGACACATTGACACTCATCTACCATGGACTTTATATGTAAACAGGACACCCCTGATACTCAAACCTTTTCTTCACATTTATCAAAACCCATTGTAGAAGTTCCGAATAGCTACTTGAGGCTATTGAGCCACAGGTTGCAGACCCCTGCTTTTTAGATTAACATTTCTAACTTTTACAAATATGTCTAGTTGTTTTTTCTCTAATTGTTCAAATACTGAAAACATGTATTTTTTCTGATTATGATTATTTTCTTTTTTCTGGTTGTGAAATTAGAGGATTTCATTTCTGTCATTGTAGACTCTGAAAGTGTTCACAATTTACAGAACAATATATATATATATATATATATATATATATATATATATATATATATATATATATATATATATATATATATATATATATATATATATATATATATATATATATATGTGTGTGTGTGTGTGTGTGTGTTTGTGTGTGTGTTTTCCTCACATCTACAACCTCTCAGAGCCTCAGCACATCTTTGACCTTTAATCTGACTCCTTATAATAATCCATTGTATCAGGGATTCTTACCCCTCTACTGAGAGATGACATACAAGGTTGTCAATTCAGAATACATAGAAATACACGGCTAGTGTTAATAATCAATAACAGAAGAGGAAACTTTTTGGTGGGAGTGTTTAATATGTATGTGTAGGTTAGCAGCAAAAAGAAAAAAATCGTTTGTATTCCACACATAAATATCCGGCTGCTTGGTCCCATCCCAGCAGTCTTCATATTTCCTGGTGACATTATCAGCTGTCTCCATTGTGTGCCGTGCGGGAAATAAATTGCATTTCTGCCGGTGGTTCTGTGGCTGCAGTCGGCAGGAGGAGCATTATAATATAAAACATGAATAAACAAAATCACTCATGAGCAAATGTGCAGGAGCATGGGGAGGTAATCTCCTTTAGGCATGGCCCTTGAAATTAACTCAAAGAATCTGCACATGAAACGTGTTAAGAAGATTAATCAAATATTTCTCCTCTTCTGAACACTCTCTACCCCCAAAACTCTTGCTTCCATTCAATTTTTTTCTATATTTTATTTAAACATTGTGATATTGACTTATTATTTTGCTTATTTGAAGAAGACTGCTTGGCTACAGGTGACTCGGAGTGAGGTAAAGCATAATGCTGTGTGTGCGAAATTGTCATTTCGAGTTTGTAATGTGACTTAGGCAGGGCATGGGTGTCTCTGAAAGGAAAAGTTGTGAGTGGCAGAGAAAGAGCTGAACTGCGGCAGTGGGCTTGAATGACCTAAAGTGTGGGCAAAGTGGGCAGATAATACTTTTAAACTTTAAAAACTGTAATTGGAAAACTGGATGCAGAAGGAAAGGCAGGGGAGCCTCATGTTGATACATTATCATCAGAATGTTTTATTTGTGCATGTTGAAGCTTTAGTGCAAAACATGGTACAATGAGCTCAAATTGTAAGTTCTTCCAAAAACTCTACACCTGCTTTTTATATCCTTAAGGTTTTTTTTATTACATAAATAACTTTTAAATTGTATTTTTTTCCAAAAATGTGACTTACATCCTGCAAGATTCAATAGCAATGGAAACAAATCAAAAATTTGTATTATTGTGGTTATGTAAGTGTGAACACACAATGCAATTATAAATGAATTATACCATGGGTTTTATCTGGTACCTGTTTTTTGGGGGATGTTAATTCTTTATTTGGCAATAATAGCCATCTATGCCTTCTAACAGTACAACAAATAAATGTGTTTTCCTTCAGTGAGTCCATCCTTCTATGGGTTATATTTGGGCTTGGCCTCACTATGATGAAAGAAATTATAAAATGTATTTCCTTTTTGGCTTTCTAGCAGTTGGTTTTTTAAAAATAAAACTAACTTGTCATTGTAACATTTCATAATGTTAGTGCATAAGGTACATTGAAAAGAGGTTATAAAAATCTAACACCAAAAGAATGACACTTTCACCACTATCAGTCAGACTGGTTATGGTGCAACAAAATACATTGCAATAAAATTCTACAGCAGATAATCTAGGGGAAAATGAAGATTGTTAGGTAATCTAAAATAGCGTTTTTTAGTTTGGTCCTTAGGGCCCGTTGTCCTTCCAGTTTTAGATCATTCTCTGCTCCAGCACACCCGAATCAATTGACTGCTTCTCCTCCTAAAGTGCAGCAAAGTGTTCCAGAAGCCTGTTAATCACCCATTTATTTGAATCAGATGTGTGGAGGGAGGAGGAAAACATCTAAAACATGCTGGAAAAAGGGTCATAAAGACAAAGATTTAGGAGCACTGATCTACAACCCGGATATTTCTTGCCAGAAATCCTTATGACCCATTCAGAGTAATTGTTGGCCCATATTCAGCCTCCCTACCTAATATTTTATTTATTTACTTTTTCCAGCTCAACATCCAGTTCTATGTTTTTCCAAGAGTTTCTTTGGTTAAGTTTTTTGTTTTTTGTTTTTTTTTTTTCAGTCAAAACCTCAAATAAGGCATAATAAGCACATAGAAGAACAATCAATAAATCCAGCTCCTTGAATTGTTGATTATTTTAGATAGATTATGAAAAATGACCAAATCTAAGAATTATCAAAGGACTTTCAGAGAACCTTCTTTAATTTATGGCTGATGCAAAACTTGATGCTAAAACTAAATCAAATGCACCTCAATTAAGTTTTAAATAAGGTCGTTATCAATAATGATGTACACAGATTATTGCAGCTTTCACAATGGTCATGTTCTAAAAGTCTGTTTTTCACTTTGATAGCATAGAATATATACTATAAATACAAAAGATGGAAAAGTTTGGAAAACAATCACCATGATTACAATTTAAACACCAGTGTGTAAATCTTTGAGATCCACCCAAAAACTTTGAAACATGCGTTTTACTGTTCTGAATCAAAAGGTACTCTTGCTTTGACAAACCCTGGATCAGTCATTCTTGGCATATGCTAATGCATCCTTGTCCCTGCTGTAAGAATTGTTAGATAAACATCCATCCCTGCACCTTGCACCCTGTCACTGTCATGCATGAATTACAGGGCATGATGAAGGCTCCCGTTAAGAATGCAAGATCAGATGCCACTAACATGTCCTTTATCAAAAAAGGCTGTCAAACATAAACTGAGCTAAATCACTCATCTGTCTATGTAATCATGCAAATTAGTGTTATAGCTAATGTCCCGCACACCTCTTGTCATTAAAATATCCATGTAAGCTCCATGCTTTGTCCCCATGTCATGTTTTGCAAATGCAATTTCTGCACCATATTGCACAAAAATGTGTAGATAATGTGAGTCCTCATTTCAGCCAACATATTTGAAAAGCCAGAGAAAGACCAACCACTGTGACAAAGCACATCACCAAAGGATTCAGCTTCATATACAGTGGAGGCTGAGTGACAGAACTTTGTGACTTAAAGTTGCACTCAGTCCTTGGAATATGTCATGCAGTTTGAGCAGAGAGTATAGATATGGGTATGGATGCGGCACACGCAGAGGGAGGGGCTGAGCTTCTGAAAGTCCCCAGAGACCAGAGTGTGTGTACTGCTGATCGCTCTGTGCCCTGGTCTGCTGTACATTGACTGATGAGTTGGCAGTGGACCTTGGAGGTTTGGGTGATAGCCTTTCGGTATGTGATTCACGGGAAGCGCCCTGTGCACTGACACCTTCTCATGCTGTGATTGAGTTCAAAATCCTGCACCATCCCTCTAAAGTGTACAGAGCACCCAAATAGCTAAGAGACAGAATCTTTGAGTTACAAAAATGATGCTGCAGCTATAACAGACATTAGATTTTCTATGATGTTCCTTAACATTGATTATAGAAATGTTATTTCCATTTTGTCTTGCCATGTTTTAGGATAGTTATATTTGTAGGGTAGATCCATATGCATCAACAAAAAGCGGGATATACACATAGCTGATTGGCATGGAGGGAAAATCTTCTCCAAGGCATTTTATTCCAAGTGGAGGCAAGACATGCAATGCTCAAAGCGGCACACTATATCCAGCATTATATAGAACACTATATCCAGAAATTCTGTAAATATTGTAAGAATAAATATATATTTTATCCTTTACACATTCCTTCTAGTGACCCTCTGAAGGGGTGTGTATACCCACCACAGCAGTGTGACGCAGTTAGCTTGTCACAGGTATGACACAGATATTTTTGATTTATACCCAATTTTGAAGTGTGGTCTGCACTTTTATTCCACGCCACAACATAAGAGGGACAATCACAAACTAGCTAGGACTGTGGGTGTCTGTGTGTCGGTTTGATGAGCTTGTTCGCCATTTATAACCCCTCATCAAATGCCAGATGAGGGGTTCAAACGTGAGTGTTCCTAAAAGACTGGCCGTGGCGCTGCGTGTTTGGCTTTGGGTGCAAACCAACAGACCCTCAAACAGAGCTACAAACTAGCGTCCTGTATGGTGTCTGGGATAGTGTCCGGGGTGGGCCAGGCATTGTGGACGGCACTACAGCCGGAGTTTCTGCAATTAGGTGCCAAACAGGAAATACACATAGTGTAGAGTGGATGTAGAATTGACCATTCAGAGGCCTCCTTTCTCTCCTCCCTGCAACGCTATCTGTGGCACTGTGTGCGGTCACCTTCAAGGTGTACCACAGTGTCTGTGGACACACAGACGCAGACGACCTGGTTTCTGTGTATAAACCATAGTTGAGTTTATCTGATTCTTAATTGCTCAAACAAAATATATGCCATACTTCAAACTCACATACAGGTGCTGGTCATAAAATTAGAATATCATGAAAAAGTAGATTGATTTCAGTAATTCCATTTAAAAAGTGAAACTTGTATATTATATTCATACATTACATACAAACTCATATATTTCAGATGTTTATTTTGTTTAATTTTGATGATTACAAATGACAACAAATGAAAATCTCAAATTCATCATATCAGAAAATTAGAATATTGTGAAAAGGTTCAAAATTGATGGCCCCTGGTGCCACACTCTAATCAGCTAATTAACTCAAACCACCTGCAAAAGCCTTTAAATGGTCTTTCAGTCTAGTTCTATAGGCTACACAATCATGGGGAAGACTGCTGACTTGACAGTTGTCCAAAAGACGACCATCGACACCTTGCACAAGGAGGGCAAGACACAAAAGGTCATCGCTAAAGAGGCTGGCTGTTCACAGAGCTCAGTGTCCAAGCACATTAATAGAGAGGCGAAGGGAAGGAAAAGATGTGGTCGAAAAAAGTGTACAAGCAAGAGAGATAACCGCACCCTGGAGAGGATTGTGAAACAAAACCCATTCAAAAATGTGGGGGAGATTCACAAAGAGTGGACTGCAGCTGGAGTGAGTGCTTCAAGAACCACCACACACAGACGTATGAAAGACATGGGTTTCTGCTGTCGCATTCCTTGTGTCAAGCCACTCTTGAACCACAGACAGCGTCAGAAGCGTCTTGCCTGGGCTAAAGAGAAACAGGACTGGACTGCTGGTGAGTGGTCCAAAGTCATGTTCTCTGATGAAAGTAAATTTTGCATTTCCTTTGGAAATCAAGGTCCCAGAGTCTGGAGGAAAAGAAGAGAGGCACTTCATCCACGTTGCTTGAAGTCCAGTGTAAAGTTTCCACAGTCAGTGATGGTTTGGGGTGCCATGTCATCTGCTGGTGTTGGTCCATTGTGTTTTCTGAGGTCCAGGGTCAACGCAGCCACATACCAGGAAGTTTTAGAGCACTTCATGCTTCCTGCAGCTGACCAACTTTTTGGAGATGCAGATTTCATTTTCCAACAGGACTTGGCACCTGCACACAGTGCCAAAGCTACCAGTACCTGTTTGAAGGACCATGGTATCCCTGTTCTTAATTGGCCAGCAAACTCTCCTGACCTTAACCCCATAGAAAATCTATGGGGTATTGTGAAGAAGAAGATGCAATACACCAGACCCAACAATTCAGAAGAGCTAAAAGCCACTATTAGAGCAACCTGGGCTATCATAACACCTGAGCAGTGCCACAGACTGATCGACTCCATGCCACGCCGCATTGCTGCAGTAATACAGGCCAAAGGAGGCCCAACTAAATACTGAGTGCTGTACATGCTCATACTTTTCATGTTCATACTTTTCAGTTGGCCAACATTTCTATAAATCCTTTGTTTTTATTGGTCTTCAGTAATATTCTAATTTTCTGATATGATGAATTTGAGATTTTCATTTGTTGTCATTTGTAATCATCAAAATTAAACAAAATAAACATCTGAAATATGAGTTTGTATGTAATGTATGAATATAATATACAAGTTTCACTTTTTAAATGGAATTACTGAAATCAATCTACTTTTTCATGATATTCTAATTTTATGACCAGCACCTGTAGACTGTGAACACCACCTCACTGGTTTGGACCAGCTGTCTCACTGTGTGGTGTGGGGGCTGCAGTTCCGCACTCTGGAAGAAGGTGAAGAGAATAGTGGGAACTGCTGTGTGTCCTGATCCCGTAATATTATCAATGACCCCCTCACACCCCCACCATGGACTGTTCTCCCTGCTGCTCTCTGGGAAGAGGCTTTGCAGCATTCAATGCAGGTCCAGCAGATTCCAAAACCGCTTCTTCCCCACTACCATCAGACTACTAGCCTCGTGAGACTATCCTGATCTTGCAAGCTTTCAAGGTTTCACTCGCAGATCAGTCTGGAGACTCTCAGTTAAAGAAAATTTGGAGTGACGCAACGAGAAGCACGACAGTTCAGTCTAAAGAACATGGCAGCTTCAGCCGATGAAACTAGCGTTAGCGTGGCTATCGAGCAAGTTTTATCGGAATTACAGAGTATTTCTTCACTGAAAGAAGAGCAAAACACTGCTCTGGAGGCTTTTCTCAGAGGAAAAGATGTTTTTGCTCTTCTCCAGGCTGGTTTCGGCAAGAGTTTGATCTATCAATTGGCTCCTCTTCGTCGTCGCTCTGTTTGTACGTCATATGCTTCGTTGATCTGATTGGTTTATTTGGCTCGTCTATCACCAACATAGGCCAATCAGCTAACCAGTATTTTCACCCCTTCCCAAAATTACTTCAACGGAACGTTTCCAGATGGATATGCGGAGCAAATCCATCTGGCGGAGTCAGGTTATCAGACTACTGAATGCCGAAAAAACTCAAAATCATGTCACTGACTTTGCATCAAACTGACCATATCAATGCATTTTTTGCACCATGTTTTTGTTGACATTATGATCACTGCTACACTTTAAAAAAAAAGAAATGTCATGAGAGCTGTACAAAATGAAATTTAATTTCTTATACACTCTGTGTATACAAAATGACAATAAAAATCTAAATAAGATCATGAAAAAAATACAACTTTAACTGCAAGGCTATTGATAAAAAGCAAGAAAATAGAAAAGGAATAAACAACCTGAAAGCAAACGGTTAAAATAAACTGTTTTGATACCTTGAGCTTTTGTAATAAAAACGTAAAGTAAGGTTGTTGCAAGAAATCTTTAAAATTATGAAGATAAAGGCAAGTCCTTAAGAGCCAGCTTAAGAAGAAAGTCTGAGGTGTCAACCCCATTATCAAATACCATGATGGAGAAGATCTACAGGTGGGCAGTACTGACAATTTTGATGTTGCTATGATACCAAATAAATATAGAGTCAGTATCACCAATATTGATGCCCATACTTTTTTAAATTTAAGCAATCATGAAACTGTTGACCTTTTGATGTTTATGTTATTTTAAATTTATAATAACAACTGAACATTAACAAAAGAAAGTTTCAAAGCAATTTAAAACAAGATCTTAAGACAACACAACAAAATTAGCACACCACAAAAAAAGTTGCTTTTTTTAATCCATGAATCTATTCTTGGACTGTTTCAGGTCTACTTGTCGTCACATCTCTCACTTAGACAATCTCCCTGGTGCTCACAGGAATTAATCTCCTTCACATTTCCATTAGCGCAGATAGAACTTGGAAAAACTGCATTCTCCTACTCGGCTCCATCAACATGGAATACTCTTTACCTTGATTTCTTTGGGACAATTTAAGCCTCTGTTAAAACAAAAAGAGAAATTTGATATTTCCTTTTAAATAATTGAACTTAATTAATCTCACACTGGAGAAAATCCCCTCTGCATTTAACCCATCCCCTTGGGGAGCAGTGGGCTGTGACTATGTGGCACCTGGGGAGCAGTGTGGGGTTAAGGGTCTTGCCCAGGGACCCAGAATGCAGGCTGTGGCGATCGAATCAGGTTCTTACAACCTTCTCAGAGCACAAGCACACTGCTCTAACCACTAGGCCATCACCCCTCCTAGGCTGTTAACTTATTAAACTGTGTCAAACCAAGTCAAACTGAGTCAAAACTGAGTCAAGTGCTTGGTTTATTGTTGCGTTTACAATTTTGTTTGTTTTATCCAAACTGGTATCCTAAATGATATATTGGATTTTAATGAGACGGCATATATAAAGATAAAATGAAAAAATAAATGCTTGTTTGGATGGCAATGCTGACCCACATGATGGAGCAAGATGGTGACCAGAGGGGAAAGGCAGCAAACTGCTGTGACATAAACAGGGACACTTTGGTGAATCTATGGCAATCAGTGCATGTGAGATTTAAAGGAAAAGAGTTTATCTTTGTAGACTAGTATTGTTCAATACCAAAACCAGCATTGGTATCAATATTATCGATACCAGGATCTATCCACCAAGCTCTACCAAAATAAAGCTTCTCATCATTTGAAGTTGGTTTCAAAGCACATTTGTGACCCTTAAAACCATAGAATAGGAAGGTGATGGGAAGCAGGGGACTAGTTAGTTGAAGCAATATGGTCATGCAGTGGCAAAAGTAATAAAAAGCACTTTGAAAACAAAAGATAAAATCTAAAAAAAAGGAAAGTTAATTTCAGAATCTGTTTTAGATTAAAACATTTTTCAAAAATGTATTACTTAGACAACTTTTATTGTCATTTCTGGATTGCATTTTTCATTTTCCATTTACAACAGATGTTATTAGCTTGCAACAATAATCCATAGCAACCTAAGATGATGGACATGGAAATCCAGACTGATTGTGAAATAATAAACAAAGAGTGGTTGACATTCGAAATAATCAATCCACCAACTAATGTGATCTTAAAAGTTAAGGCTACAGTAGGCAAGATGTTGTTAGAGGGTAGTCAAATCCATTATCATTCTTTTCATGCAAGTATTTGTCTGTTACGAGAAGAAGCAATGAACTGATTGCACTGCTCTCTGAACACTTCTATAAAGTTGTGAAAGGCTGTGCCATCTCCATCTTGCCAGAACTCCAACAGAGCATTTGATATCATGAAAAAAGCTGATTTTCACAAATAGCTCTATAATCTCTCACAGCCAGAGACAGGGTGACGTAACTGTTGCTGTTTGAGATCAACGAGGCAATATCGAGGTGAGTCATCCCTTAGTGAGAATAGAGCCTTTGCCGAAGACTTTAAGTAGATAAGCTTGTTTGGGCTAATGAATGGGCAGTTCCTGAGATGTCATCTGAGATTTCTCTCCCTCTCATCAATGGCAAAGGGAAAAGCTGAGGAATGGCTTACAAATGCAGCAACATAAAGCCATTAGTCAGTAAAGAAATTAAGTGGCAATTATTCTGATATCATTTGTTGTTCTCATTCACTTGCAACTTTATTATGAACATATTAAGCATGGAAAAATGACACCTTTGTGTTTGTTGTGCAGGGTAAAGGGATCTAGCTTGCATGACCATCCAGTTACTGTTGTATTATATCAAAGCATCACTATCAGCAAATAACAGTTTTTCACTATAGTTGCGCTTATTAAGGGTGAAATTAGATGTCCTCGGAATGAATGAGGGCTGCATATTGAGCTGCTCTTATTGCTGGATCTGCAGACAGAGATAGCAATCAGAGAGAAAACAGCACGCTGTCTGTACAATCCTCAGATGTTTAATATGAGAGCCTATATGTCCCTTTAGTCATCCTGAAATGGTCCTCTAATTGGCGACATACCTTTATGAGATCTGTATAAACTGAGTGTAATTGCTTCTGTATGCATGGAGATGTTTGTTTCTGTCCATAATGGCTTTCAAAAGATACATGCAAACTTTCTGTGGGTTGATGTAGTATGGCTGAAGAAGCAATACATGACTGTAGTGCATACACATAGCTCTGATGTAAACCAAATGCAAATATGAGATGAAACTGCTAAATCTCATCCCTTTGAGCGACGCTACGGTAATCAAATACTCAGGCCTTCTGTAACCGCTTCATCTTATGTCTCCTCTCCAGAGAGTAGAAAGCGGACATAAAATGCCACATCAGAATACTTTTCTGAAGCAATGCACCCACTTGAGATGCTGACTGCTTGTGATAACTCCTGGGTTCAATGTCCCATAGGCAGAGCTTTGTGATAATCCATTCTCCATACAGACTTCTCCCACAGAAGCTGCTTTATCCCATTATCACAGGCATTATACAAATGTATACTGCTGTAATCCACACACTTAGAGCCAGATGCTTTTGGAGACAGTCATGTTTTCAATGACAAACAGCCACAGATAAAGCAGAACACAAACTGAAACGAGTCAGTACACGAGTATTCGAAATGTTCTAATGTTCAAATCATGGTTTGCTTTTCTTTCGATATTTGCATGCGTGTTCGCTAGCAGATATGTATTATAAGGGGACTTTTTTTCAGTTAAAGATGCTCCACACCGAAAGCTTGTGTAGGCTGTATATGGCAGACGTTTAACATATCGAAAGTCTCCAGCAGAGACAAACATAGAAACAAGCGGGTCATGGGGGATGGTTATACCTCTGTGAACTCAGCAGGGGGCTGAGCTCCAGATGTGATAACTAGATGTTCTGGGTGACAACAGTGGTGAAGCATGTTTGTCCTCTACAGTACAGCACGTGGTTAAAACAACGCAACAGGCAATACTGACTGGATGTGATAAATAGATACAAAGCTATAAGTGGCAGTCCTGTCTTGTCTAAGATCATTAAAGGACAATGAAAGATATAACATTTACAAATTAAAAAAAAAACATTTGTTTCATAGTTTGATTGCTTGTTGTAGGCTGTTGTATTGACGTATCCTGCATGAGTTTCAACTGGAAGAAATGAAGTTCCATCCATAGTAGCTCAGTCTGGCCTGATGTTCTGTCAGCTGTGATACCGTCCAGGAGGGAGGTATCAGCTGGGCTGTTTCTAAAGGTGATCCACTCGGTCTTTCTCCTAGACCTAGCCAACGGTATAGCTTTTACTGTGACAAATTGGCTCATACTGGCTTAAGGCTGGTTCATGCTTAGAAACAAGGTCGTATGCATGCGTGTCAAGTTAACGCAGATTTGCTATCCCATCCCCCACCTCCCCTACCGCATACACTCTGGTGCAACTCCTCAAAATTGCAGGTGACCGCAGACAGTGCCGCAGACTGGAGGCCTTTGATTTGTCAAACCTACATCTGCTCTACACTATGCATATTTCCTGTTTGGTACCTTACCGGCTTGTTTTGTTTATATGACTGCCATTGTGGAAAATGACTCGTGAAGATGGAGCGGGCTAGAACCACCTAAATCCCGGCTTTTTCGCTCTCATGTCCCTTCGTTGTCGCACAAAGTTGCCCGTTACGTATTTTCCACTTCCTCACTGCCTTGGCCGTATCTAAACCCACAGCTAGTTTGTGATTGTCCCTCTTGCGTTGTGGCGTGGAACAAAATTGGGCATAAATCAAAAATATCTGCGTCATACCTGTGCCAAGCGCACTGCGACACACTGCTGCGGGAGTACAGTATAACCTCCCCTTTAGAGCTCGTCTTAGCTGTGATTCTCTCCAAGAAGAAGCTACTATGGGAGCTACTAAATGTTTGTATTTCTCCAACATAAATAGCACTCCTGGAACAAAGCTTCTGTGTTCCTCTTCGTGTGTCTGCCTCTGTCTTCTCAAACTGCCTTGGCAGTCACTTCACCTGGTACTGCTGGAAGTTTTTTTTTTTTTTTTTTTTTACTGTAAATGAGAGTTTTTCTCTCGACTGTCGCCAAATGCATGTTCAGTATGAGGAATTTCTGCAAACTCGGGGGCAATGCAAGTCACTGTCCATTGTTGCTACATTCTTATGCTGGAGGAGAAAATGTGATACAGTAAGTCAATAACTCAATGCAATGTAGAAGGTTCCCATAGATTAAAGCATTTATAACCAATCTGTCTGTATATTTCTACTGAATTGACTCTGGAAACTACTTTCAGATAAATGAATAGATTTGTATTTCTTATTTAACAATTTGATAGTGTGTTCAAGAGGTCAGACATTTACTGCATAATTAGACAGTAGTAAGACTGTTAATTTTACTTTTAGTTGTTAAATATCTGGCAGACCAAGAAAGTTTGGGAGGGGCATTAAATGTAGCCATGAAACTAGACTAGATTTTTACCTTATGGAATTTGAGGTTGACTAGTAAAATTTTTTGTGGATTTGTTGAAGACATAGGCTGCTTTGCCAGTGAAATTAGCCAGTTAACATGGCTTTTTAAAATGCAGGTTAACCCACTAACAATCGGCACTGGCTCCCTTCCCATTGGTAAAAAAGTCGTGTCTGACGCCCCTGTAGTGAGCTGCTTGGCTTCTGTCAGTCCATTGCTGCATATCTGGTGACAGCTTTACACTGGGTTATTGCTGTTGATGAAATCAGTGAGACAGAAATCAGGAAAGTAAACAATGGAAAGCAACATGGAAGGGAGCCAGGGTGTAGACAGTGTGCTTTATTGTTTCACTCTACTGTCTGTCCGAATCTCTCTTGCCCATGCTGTGCCATGTTTATCAAATTCAAGCATAGTTGTTTGGGTTTGTTATATCAGAAGCAACTGGCACAATGTTTTGTTGTTTGTCGTTGTGTTTAAAGTAGTGTTAATTTCGTTAACGAAAACTAAACGAAAATATTTTCGTCCACGCACATTTTTCACCAAACGAAAACTAGACGAGACGAGACGAAAATCCCCACTAATAAACAATAACTGGGAGTAAATCAGAAATCATTTTCGTGGACTAATAAAGACGAGACGAAAATGCAGTTCGGTAAATAAAGACTGGACTAAAATCTATGGACATTTTAGTTCACGAACAAAGACGAGACGAAAATTATATATTATTATTTTCTGTTTTTTTCAAATCCTGTCTCGTCTCCTCCTCCTCCTCCTCCTCCTCGTCAGCTCCCACACACCCACTTTCAAACCTGGAGCGGGCGGCACAGAGTAGCCTACTCTGGGGCTCGGGAGAAAGAGGAGACGTGATCTATGGACACATTTTCACTTTTAAGTGGAGAACAAACCCAAATGCTTGATTTTAGTGGAAGGGAAGGAATATGGCCACATGATAGCTGGAAAAAACACAACAAACCTGAAGAGACACGTCGCAGTTCACCACAAAGACATTACGGTAAGTTAACAGAAAGATTGGTGGTGGTTGTTTATAATGTAACATTAAATCAACGGCTATAATATCCCAATGATAAACTAACTGATGTTGGCTAACTTTCATAGCATTTAGTATCCAGGCTGGCTACGTTACGTTAGCTTGTTAGCACGTAGCGACGGTAGCCACTTGTTGATAGCATTGTATGTAAAGTTAAATTTATGCTAACTTGGATATGTTATACTGGGCGGGCAACTATAGTTTCAGTTAAATTGCAAGTTTGATTAAAGCAGACAGACGTTTTAGGTTATCTAGGAGCAGCAAGTGAGCTATAGTTAACAGAAAACACCTCGGCAGCTACACATGTATGCTAAATGCTAAAAGGAACTGACACTATTTATCAGGATAAGACAAAATAAAAATAATATGCCACACATAATTCAGAGCAACTTTAACCTAGATTTTCATATACAAAATAGTAGGGGAACCACTGCAGGGATGTCTTTATTTGGTGACTTAAAATGCTGCTATGTTTATCTGCACATTACTATTACAAGGACATTTGAATTGAATTGGCATCAATATTAATACAACCAAAATGCTTGCACACCTAAAAATGTCTGAAATTTATTCCTGCATTAAATGATAGTTAGGTTGTTTGTATGAGTTTGAAATGGATGGTCAAATGTAGTTTTTATAGAGACTTAGTTTTTGTTAAGAAAAAAAAGAGACCTATATGCTACTTATACATTTGGAATTCCTGTTATGCTGTGCATCTATCCTGACATTGTATTCATTTCTGTTCCAGATTAAAGATACACCACCACCAACAACAACCTACCAGCCACCCAGAAACAATGACAGGCCAGCTAAAGCTGGAAGGAAAGCACTTTTGTTCTATCAGTTGGAGTTTTTTTTTTTTTTTTTTTAACAACATTGACCTCAAATCTATTTATTTTATTATTCAATGTGAACTAGCTTTAAACAGCCAGCACTTGTGTAAAGTTCATAAGACACTTTATTTTATTTATTTGTTTCCTTTGCCAGGTGTGTTTCATTTGTTTTAATGCAAGCATTTGTGTTTGTGTTCAAAATAAATATGCAAATATTGTCAGAACATCTTCCATGTCTGCATCTGTTCCTTAAAATTGTGTTTTTTATTAAAAAGATGAGAGAAAATGTTGAAATAATTTTAGGAAATCTTAAACGTTATCTGCTGACAAAAAAGTAAAAGGTTAAAATTATGTCCTGACTAAAACTAGACTAAAATGTTGACAGTTTTTGGTGACTAAAACTAAACTAATAAAATTATGTTTTCTTGGACTAAAATAAAGACTAAAATGCTCTGACTTAAGTCGACTAAAACTAGACTAAATAAAAATGCGATGATGTCGACTAAATGTGATAAAAACTAACAAACGATGCTGAAACTGGACTAAGACTAAAACTAAATTTAAAAATGGCTGCTAAAATTAACACTAGTTTAAAGGTATCACGTAAATAAGTGGGTCGACCCACGTATGATGTTCCCACTGTATATGAACCGGAGCCGAGCAGTTTAAAAGTGATTTTAACCTGAGTCACTTGCTGATTCATTATACCCAGGTCAGTTGGAATGGTGCATTGACCTGTGTCAGTTTGTGGGTTTGAACAGTTTTGTGTGTGAGAATGTGTTGACTCCTCAGTCCATACTATGGACCACGACCCCCATTCCAAAGGTGTGGACCCGATCGTCCATTTCAATTTGCATGTTTTCTGAACAAAATCAAGGCTTTGTTGGGCTACTGTATAAAGCCTCGAACTCAACCCTATTTCTGACATTTTGAATTGAAAAAGCTTCCTGACGATGATTTCAAATTATGATATTCTCATATATATATATATATATATATATATATAATCAGTAAAAACTCTTGACTAAAAACTAGTGAAACTCAACTAAACTAAAATACTTTCTACAAAGAGGAAGGGTAAAAATGGTTGAAAACCATATTGCAGTTTAGCATGCATCTCGTGTTTGAGAGCCAAAGTTTACGCAAATGCAAAGTAAGACAATACTCTAGTGTAATTTTCAAATAGAACCTGTTCTTAGTATATTATTTGAAAAAAATAACTGACACTTAATAGTGTGGCAGTACAAAGAAATACAATTTAACAATACATAATTTTTAAAGCTCCTAATTATAAATAACGATGCACCGCTGTTCTGTTTGGATGTTTGGCATTTTTTTTGCAGCCATTATTGGGGAGGTAAAGCTTGCCAAGTGATTTTTGAGATTTATGCTTCATTGGATTCTACTGTGCTGGGGAGACATCATCCGCTGGCAGATGTGCACAGCTCACCACTCTCTGCCACCTTTGTAATTGACATCTGCATGTAGGAGAATGGCAGCAGCACCAGCCTGTGCCATGTTTTGGGGAAATAAGGCATAGAATAAGCAGAGCACATCCGGAGAGGTTTACATGAGCTGTCTCTCTAATGCCTGAGAGTGTGCTGGCATTAATGGAACATATTATGCTGCAAATTATGGAATCATATACAGCAGCTGTTGATCCAATTTAGGATGTGGCATTACAGCTAAAACGAGTCCCTTCAGGGGGGAAATGTCTAGTTTTGGTTGAAATGGTAAGATTGCGATCTTTTCAGATTATGTCTGTGACTGATTTCATGACTTTAAGTAGAAATCTTTCATTATTTTACGAAGCATCAAGGCAAGCCTCAGAGGATTGTAGGGCAGAACTAATATATGACGGAAGGATCAATAGAACAAAGCAATCTGGAAAGGCTTACAGGACACTGCAAGCCAGTGATTGGATCTACTGTATACATGAAGATGATATGAGATCAAATCTAGGGGGGATGGATTCACTGAGAAATGAGAAAATATGTATCCAATGATCTTATTAACTCGAAGTCTTGTATGGTCTTATCTTTGAAAAAAAATTTTTTATTTTTTATTCTATTAAAATCATAATTTTGTATCATGATGACTAAATGTTTCGACTATATAATTTACACTAAATGCGTGATATTTTTGTTAATATTAACACATTTTATCGAACATCATACTTTAAGTATGGCTAAAAGACATTGATGTTGCTAAAAGGAGATGCTGCTAAACAATTTTTGTTTTTATCTATCCTGTATAATGACAATAAAAGCCTTTTATTCTTATTTTCAAAAGGTTTGGGACATTTATTAATATTTTTCCCTCTGAAAGAGAAAATAGGAACCTTGATTTGGTTTTACTGTGTGTGCATGTGTATGGGGTAAGTGTGTGTATGTGTGAAATGTTATTTTTTTTTCTCTGCACACCAGATCTCCACCAGTGGGTGTGGCGAGAACCTTTCAGCTCTCACGCCTGACTGCTGTCCTCTCATTAAGATCCTTGTGGATAAAAGGACCTTCCGGACATCCACTCTTCACCCGATAACCAGCCTATGCGGTAGCATCAAGCTCCTGTATACATCCTTGCCAGGCCTTAGTGCCGGGCATCTCTTGTCTTGGTTCAAACACTGTTAGTACATTTATCTGCTTGTTTACATATTTAAATAAAAAGTAACTAGAAGTAACTTTTTTTGCAAGCACAGGAAGAAAAAAAATCTGGCTGCTTGTCTATCTTAGAATCAGGTGTTTCTGCACTTGTTTATATCTATGATAATACAAAAAAGGGATATGGATCTTTATAAAAGATTCATCGCTCTTTGTGACATCTCACATGATGAGCTTGTTAATGGTACACTGAGTGGAGAGGCCATTTAAAAACCATTGCTCCTACTTTGCAAAAAAGAAAATGTTCCACAGAGACTGACTTTACCTTAATGATGTTGATTTTAAAGATTTTTAAAAAATTTTGTTTGTACAGAGTTTTTATTAAGGGTTTTTATATTTCTATTTTCCGTTTGTCTTTAGCATTTTTTGATTCTTTGAAGCTCTTTATAGTCTTTTGTGTTATGAGAACACATTTTTTAGCTTAATTTTCTTCAGTTTCCCAATAGAAAAACATATCTGTTTCTAAACTGTAAAGAGGTATGCAATTCAAATCAAAATACGTTATTAATCCCAAAGGGACATTAAAATAGTTCCAGAGCTGGTCAGGATGAGGAAATCAGAACACAATCAGTAACACTAAAAAACTCACTAAAGGCTCAAGAGAAATCGGGGCTTGATGACTGGGAGCAAGCAGTTTAAATAGAAGCTGGAACAGGTGTCTAAAAGGAGTGATAATGAGAAACTGGGCAAAGCTAGGCAGGAGAATGAAATGAGCAATCAAGCCAATCATCAGTGCCAAGATGATGACATTACAACTTGTTTCAGCTGCACACGATAATATTTTCAAATCTAAATTAGATAATACAGGTACAGTTTTTTCTTTTCTTTATCTATAGTGTATATAAACCTTTGCTTAAAACAATAGGCCATTGTGCTGACTAACTCTCGTCATAAAAAAGAGAAAATGTTGTTAAGAAGATGAGATATTTTTGAACAAAGAAATCTTCCTTTTATTATTCACCAACATATATATATATATATATAATAAACAAATAATATAAAATAAGCACATTTCTATGGGTCTTTGTTTGCATTTTTCCTAAAACCAGTTAAATAGGACACTGAAAATGTTCTCATATCATGAATTCTTCCACACACACTAGACGAAATTAACTTCTACCTTTAACTGGGTTTAAGTACAGCCACCGTAACTAATCAGAGTTCTGCGACGGAGGGAATCCATGGAGGTTTACAGTGGCATTTGGGGTTAATGAGAGTCTTGCACAGCCTCCTCATTGCTATTTCATACCTTGGGGATTTGAATAATTCCCATTGATAGTTTCTAAATCTCAAATGAGAGGATTAATCAAAAGCAGAGAAACTAAAGCTGATGGGGGTGAGACAGTGAGGGGATAGCAAAGACCAATTCAGGGGGAAAGGACTGGTTACATGCAGCGGCATGACAGACGCTGCTCGTTTTATGGGCAGGTAGGGGACTGCAATTAAAACAGCATAAGTAGTTTTACTGATAAGGAGAACTTGCTTTCTTATACCCTTATTTGCCCTTTTTACTCAAACTATATGCTTTAACTGTATTTTTTTCCAAAAAATAAAATAAAGGCTCTATAGCAAGGGTCACCTACCATTTTTCAATAAATATTCAATTAAATAAAACCAAATATCCCCATGAAATAAAAAATATGTTGAAATTATTTTTATCTAATTTTATTTCATAATATTTCCAGATTTTTTTATTGATTCAAATATTTATTTATAAGTGGGGAATGTTTGTCTAGTGGTAAGAGCAGTGCGCTTGTGCCCTGAGAAGATTCCAAGTACCCGGTTCGATCCCCATAGCCTCCACTCTAGGTTCCTGAGCAAAACCCTTAACCCCACACTGCTCCCCTGGCACAGCAGTATTTGTTTGTGTATTTAATTTAGAATGAAACTGCTCTCCATAGATAGGTGTTGTCAACTTGACAAAGATTTTGCCCAGTTATTTTTGCAGGACTGCTGTTTAGAGGGAACAATTTATGAGGATTACTCAGACATGCATAAATCAACCGACATACTGCTTTAAGTGTAATTTTGATTAAGGAATAAAATGTATAACATACTGTATTTGTATAAAAACAAGTTGATTTTGTACAGTAATTTCAGTCAAGCACAGCCTATTTTGTCATATGATGTTTTAATTACACCCGAATGAGGGTCAGTTATAGAATATTCTGTGTTTTATTCCAAGTATAATTTCTGTTTTAAAAGTTCTTTTTCAAAAAAAAAAAAACGTGCGGAAATTTGATTGTAGGTTTGGGTTTTCAAGTCTTGTCGCAGTTTTCTGTTAGATTTAGTTTGGGACTTATATAGACTTGTAAAGAGGGATCGCCCCACAGCATGATGCTACCACCTCTGTGTTTTACTATACTTGTTTTTTTTAATCTGCATTCTGAAGTAGTATTAGAGGAGCTTGATGGAAACGGCAAAATTCCAATCAACTTACTTTATTTCACTAAACTATTTTCATGCTACCTTGAGGTAGTTTTTGACTTTTAAAATCAAATCCGCTAAAAAGAAGGTGGGAAAGAAATTGTCAAATAAGTTTTAGCCTAGTGCATATTTACCACATATGAGTTATAAAAAGTTTCTGCTACCAGTGTCCTATTAGAAATATATTTCTGTGTAACATCCCTAATATTAGCTGATATGATAAAGTTAATAATTTCATGATTTGATTAAAACCTTATTCTATTGCTGAGCTGTGCTAGTTTGCTAGCTCTACTTTGTATTTGTTTGTAACACCTAAGCGTAACATAGAAATATGACCAGATTAAGCTTTGCCTCATCTAGTTAAGTTGCCCCAATGGTTGAAAACACATAGTTTTAAAACATATGCAGAGATATTTTTCGACCACACATGGTGTTAAAAAGAAATGGTTTTGTCTCTTCTTACCAGAGTCCCTTCTTTCATGTTTGCTGTTTTGACCACATACCTTTTGGCAAGTCAAAGAGTTTTGAAAAACTACAAATATTTCTGGAACTAAGAAATGGTGGAACCATCATTTAAGAATAGTTTATTGGCTTCCCTTCATCTACTCATTCACATCAATTTTATTTATAATTCATATATGGATTAATTTTTTTCAATTAGTATGACTACCAAAGCACACATTTTGTAAATTAAAAGAAAAATTAAAAATCCAGAAGTGAACCAGAAAAATTTCATTATTAAAAAGGAATTTTTTAGAGTAACTTTGCTGTTTTCGTATATTTTATCTTCATTTTTTTATCAAATGTTATTTTTTTAAACTTTTTATTTCAAAATTATATTTTAAATTTCTCTTTTCAAAATTCGTTTTAGAAATAAAAAATTTTTATCGTCTTTTAAAGATCACATTTTCTTTGCTTAAAGCCCAATAGAAACTTGTTTGTAACGTTCAGCACTGACAGAAATGCGGATTAGCTCCTCACTCCAGAGGAAAACCTACCCCCTAGAGTGAAGAGAATGTGATCTATATGTTGGAATTTACAAAAAGAAAATAAGATTTCATAAATTCCAAAAATCTCAAAACCTTTGAAATTCCCTCCATATTCTCACAGCAGGGCTGCTAAGAACCATGAAGAACCCAAACGACTGCAGAGGGTAGCTGGCTGTGCGCTATAGCCACAGCTATTTAAGTTTTCTTCAGATAAATCTTTTACATCAGTTCCTAACTGATGAGGCATGAATGCATATGGAGGAATCTGTTCAGACATGATTTATTTTAATATTCACAATGGGGCCAGCTATTGCACTCCCAAAGCACGGGTCACTGAATTAGAAAATGAATACAAAGGAACCAATTCCAAATCTATTTGTAAATTTGGGCCTGTGGGATAAAGAGGTGCTAAGCACATGTAGATGCCCTTCCAGTGTGACTGGACTGGTTTTATCGCTGTCTCCTTTTTCCTCTCTGAGGAACACTTTGCTGCTATGTTCACTCTAAGTAAAGTCAGATTAAGCTGTGGCAAATGCACATGCCTTCTATAAATGTGGAAACACACGGTTAGGGGGTGGGGGGGAGAGAATGGCTCTAGTATGCCCAAGGCTCCTTACAGAATGTTCTGGATTTCCTGGGCTTTATTTCCATGGATCATTTAATACTTTACCTCATCTGCATCTGGGAATGAATCACTGGAAGGTATTCCTAGCAGTAGCTGTTTGCAGTGACCCCTATTCAGACTGGGAGTTTCTCAATTAAATTTGCCCTAATAGTACTTGTAATCAAACCAGGGTTTTAAACTGTTCTTTTGTAATATAAAAAGAGTATTGCAGTTAACACGAGACCAGTCGTCATACAAACAGCTCCTTGACTTGTAGTATTTGAGGAGTAAGAAATTATGACAGATCCTCAACTCTTTTGTTTGAGGCTGTTCCCAAAAGATGTGCTCTCTGGCGATATGTCATATCTGCTGGCAGACAGGCCAAGACCTTACAACCTTGTCTGAGAGGTTAGATCTATAACGCTGCTCTTTCACATGGCCTTTTGTCTCCAGTTGTCATCAGTGTCTTCTCCACTTTGATGGTTCATACAGTTTGGGACTGTGGTGTTTTCAAGCCAGAGGTTTGCCCACTATTCTTACTTTAAGCAAAAGGCACAGGTTAAATTTTAGCAATCTGAAAAGAAAAAAAATACATGTCAAGTTTTAATGCAGTTTTGAAGATTTTAATCTGAATGCTACTATGATTATTCTCTATTCTTAATTCTGGTTAGGGCTTTGATATAGGGCAGGATAATTTGTTTTATATTGACTCATTCATTCTGCATGCAGGAACTTTAAGGTGCCCATCTGGAGCAAAAAGCCGGTGAGTTTAGTCCGAAAAATTTTTTTTTGAGTCTGTCAGTTTATATTTTCTGTATAGATGTTTTGAAATGAGGGACCATTGACTCCCATTAACATCATTGCTCTATGAATGAGCCATTTTTAGCCAATTTGGACAGAAAGTAGGCTGAGATGCTGTATCGGATGATGCTCTGTGTTGCAGTATGGTACACTGCAAAATAATGTAATCCCAATAAGTCATTTTCTTCTTAAAATAAGTGATTTTTTTCTTGAATTAAGGAAGTAAGTGAGAAACTTTGCCAATGGAACAAGAGAATCTACATTTAAAATAAGAAAAAATTATTATATTGTCTTACATCAAGTGCGTATTATCTAATTATCTTATTTTAAGAGTAAAAATATTCATTCCATTGGCAAATCATCTTATTTACCTGCTCAAATTAAGGGTAAATATACTTAATTTAAGACATTTTTACTAATTTTTAGATCATTTTTGCAGTGTAAAAGTCTCTGCTGCTGGTTCAGACATAGCCAACCTGAGCAGCCCATCTTAAACTATTGTCTTTTTCAAATCTGGAAGTGTTAATTCAACTCCTAGGGAGTTAAATACATCACTTTTAAAGTGTCTCAATTTAAAATAATACTTTTCTAAGTGTTAAATCATTAACTTTCTGAGAATTGGAAAAGTACTCTTATTAGTATAAAGTCAACACTTATTAGAGTTGAGTTGATCTAACTCTAGTGTAAAGTGTCAATAAACACTTATCAGAATTTATTGGCTAATAGAGCTAAGGATCATCTGCAGCTATAATCTATGCTGTCTGATACACTGTAGCCACAGCTGCTTTGGGGCACAGTGACAGAAGTAAAGTTTCCATACACCAGAATTACTGGGTTCTCTACACATCATCAACGCTTTACCGAACTCACAACTAGTGATGTTATAAGATGAGCCGAGGCTTCGAGGCGTGTGTCAAGTACTGAAGGGGTCGTTTCCGTGAGGCGCATATTGAGGCTTACTTAATTTGGCGTAGGAGCCAAAATAGATAATATCCAAAGCCTCGCTACCACGTGATTGCGTCAGGAAGTGGCTCAGCTTACCCGTAACGTCAGCTGGCATTTAAACAGGCTCTTTGTTCAGTCAAGATATTGGAATTTGTAGGAGAGTTGGATAGAGTTTGCATAGATTCTAATAATAGATTGATTGGAAAAACAACCAATCTAGTTGGTTAAAGTGTGGTTAGATTAAACAATGTAATGATCAAATCTGAGCAAGCCACTGGTGGAATGGGTTTTAAGTAGTATTGTTTTCTGAAAGGTGGTCACCCTGCTAGTGGCGTCAGGTGTCCAAGATGGACTTCCACTGCTGAGGTTGTTGGTTGAAGACCCACCTTAGACTTTTGAAAGTTGTGATAATATTTAACAAGTACTTTGACTAATTTGTATTGGTTTGCTTTTGTAGAAATATAGATTGGGTAAAAACACAGCCAAATTAGATTGGTTTGTGTAACCAAAAGATTGGTTGAACACATAACTTCCAACCCAATTAAAACCAAAAACTGTGGAAAAACTATTATGATGAATAAAATGACTAACACTTTTCATTTTGCTTATCATTGCTCAATTTGCACAGGCACTTTCACCACCTGCTTGAGCTTATATCACTAAAATGGTAGTAAAACAGTGTACCTAAATGATTTTTCTCTTTTAGACTTTTTACACACAGAAAACTTACAAATGATTTTATTATACACACCAAACATTTAATTCAATTCAATTCAGTTTATTTATATAGCGCCAAATTCACAACACATGTCATCTCAAGGCACTTTACAGTTCAACCAGATCATACAGTCAAATTGATACAAAGTTTTCTATCTAAGGAAAACCAGTTGATTGCATTGACTCATTGACTCAAATACAATCCCCCACACTAAGCATGCTTGTAGCGACAGTGGAGAGGAAAAACTCCCTTTTAACAGGAAGAAACCTCCAGCAGAACCAGGCTCAGTGTGAGCAGTGTGAAATTTACAATTTCAAAGGAACTTAAACGGGGGGGAAAAAAATTGTAAAAAATCAAAGATTATATTACTAACTGTAGTTCTGCACTCCACCAGTAGGTGGGGACATGTTCACATGAAGCTTTGTGAACTGTGGGGATCATTGAAGCAATATGGCCAAATGGTTCAAATGCCTCATGAGGCTTCATCTCACCATCACTATTCACAACGACTGAGCTGGGACTTGAACTAGCAACCCTCAATTTGCAGGACGAACCTCTGTAGCCTAAATTTCAAACTTCAAAGATGTTTTTATTCACAAATCTTTTTTTCTTTAAAAAGTTCACAGATAAGTTGGCATTTTGGGAGAAATTTTGCTAACTTTTTATTTTAAAATCAACACTTAACAGAGTTGCTCTATTATAACTTATATCTCCCTGGAATAACACAAACGCTTTGAAGGAACTAATTCTTGCATAGTTAAATTAATAATGTTGCATTAACACTGTACTTACAAAATACAACACATATACTAGACCTTAAACACATTTGGTTTTGCTGTTTGTTATTGTGAATAAATGAAGAAGAAGACAACTTCCACTCAAAAACAAATGAATATAAACAAAAACACAAGGTCATATTAATGCTTTTAATTTAGGTCAAATGTTGGTATATTTAATTTTAAAGCCAGCTAAGTAAAATCCTTACACAGGTATAAGTTGATCATGTTTAATTTAGAGGGAAATGTCTGAAAATGTATCAAAACAGAATTTTAAGAAATATATTTTTCTAAACCAAGTTGTATAGATTTCATTTATTTTAACCAAGATTTAAATCAGAATCTAAACTGTTTTTTTGTATATGTATTTTAGTTAAATGCGTATTCTAAGGCCAAAAGCAATGACAAATCAATATTTAATCATTACCCAGAACAAAAAGCCTATTTTACACATTAAATATTTACCCAACTCAACCTCACAGATACATCTTTTTCACCCAGAATATAACAGTTCAACAGAGTGCATTTAAGAGTTCGAAAATGTGGTGAGCTTAAGGTCAAAGTCCTTTTCCTCACAGTTTCAGTGCTTTTGTGCAGCTGCCATCTGCTCAGCTTGTTGTGCACCAGTTGAATGCTTTTCTTTTTTCTGATTCTGATTGCCCTATTTCAGCTCACCTGGTGACCACTTTGACACATGATGGAGCAAAACACATACATTTCTTAAAACTAAAAGAGTTTTAAAACTCCAACATTGTCATGATTCTGCACTTTTTGGTTCTGTTTAAGTTTTCTTTTTGAGTTTTCAGTTAGACTTTGATTCATGTCTTTCTGGGTTTTCTAGGTCATTGGTTTCATTTTGTGTCATTCTAGTTGTTTTCTGGTTGCATTTGAGTTTTTATGTGTCTCTTGTTTACCCTTTTTGATCCCCCTTGCATGATTCTCTTTCCCATAGCTGCCTTCTAGTTCCTTCAGTCCACACCTGCTCCCAAGTACTCAATTCTTTGTTCTTAATGCTGGTTGAACAGTTTGGATGAAAAAAAAAAAACCCCAATAATAACATGAAAGGGTAAAGACAGCTACATTGAGTACCATGGATGCAGGATGCTAATATTGTTGAGTTGTTAGGTGAATGAGCGACAAAACCAGGAGGACTGAGCTGACTGATCAGTAAAATAAGCAGCTGTATGTAGCCTGACAACCCAAACTGGCATGTTGTAATTTAAAGTAAATTGGGTTATTATGTAAGATGAAATTACCATTTTGTAGGAAACATAAATTGACTGAAATGGATTATTGAATTACAGTAAGGCTGATTAAAGCTACTGTAAACAAATTTACTGACATAATCTCCACCCAGGGCTGTCAGGAGCACAGCATTACTTTTTCCTGATTAGCTACATGGCATCGTGTTTTTTTGTCTACTATGTTCTTATGGTTAAAAATAACAAAAAAATGTTTTTTATTTCCACATCTGCTGCTAGAGTATTTTTATTGCTTGGACACTGGAAGTGGAGAGTTTCTGGTTTGGGATAATGAGATTTCACCAGTAATATTTTTTCTGTGTACAATTTATCTCATATGTCCACAAAACTGCAAAGCATACCTTTTTTTTATTTTTTTGCTATTTTCAATCAAAACAACAACAATTAAAAAAAAATAAATAAGCAGAAAAAAAATATGTTTTTCATAGATGCTATTGAAACAGATCCTGATTCTTTATATTTCTCACTGCAACAACATAGTTATGTTTTTTTCTATCCTTTTTCTGGTGAGGAAAATATGAGGAGTTTGACTATTTAGCTCTAAGTCATTTAAAAACTGTTATTTTTCAAATCTCCTTCATACATTTTTTTCCACATATTTACTTCCTTTGGTCCTCTTCATCTGTTTTTGTTTGTAGTAAAGAGACTATTATAACTCAAAGAGCAGGTTAAGATGAAAACTACACTGAGCATTAATAGCAATAACTATTTTATCATGAATACAAGCAGTACATGTAAAATCATGTCAGGTTCTCACAGACAAACACAATTCATCTTTTTGTTTGCAACCACTTTTCACCTCTCTAAGACAAGAATTGTTGCTGATAACTATTAGTCAAAAGCAATATCTGGGTCTGAAATAATGTGATTTTGTTTGCTGTCCTTTCAACCTTTGACTTTCAATGTAAATTCAAACCAGAGAGATGGAATGGAGAATTAGTTTATAAAAAAAAGAGAAATGGAGGGAAAGAAACCAATAAACAACAGCTGTTCCTTTAATCATAGTCAGAAATGCTGTGTAATGTGCCGTCTTTTAAAGCGGTATGGGGAGCCTACATCCCCCACTGGCATCTTTGCATTCGGAAAGATGTAAAATGAGGGTTGGACCCATTGAAAAAATTATTTGGAATGTCATTCAAATTTAAAAATAAAAGGCGGAGCAACCCATTTATCAAGTTTGTTTCCCAGAAAATACGGTAATAAACTAAACAATTCCAAGAAATGAAATACTGATGTGAGTATATTTACACTTCTATAGAACAGCATAAATTGTTAAAAAATGAATAATCAATATTCAGATACTGACTGACACTTCACCTCAGAAACTTGTAAGTTGGTAAATAAATGCCATCATTAACTAACCTGACTCCGCCAGATGGATTTGCTCCGCATATCCATCTGGAAACCTTCCGTGGAAATAATTTTGGGAAGGGGCGAAAATACTGGTTAGCTGATTGGCCTATGTTGGTGATAGACGGGCCAAATAAACCAATCAGATCAATGAAGCATATGACGTACTAACAGAGCGACGACGAAGAGGAGCCAATTGATAGATCAAACTCTTGCCGAAACCAGTCGGGAGAAGAGCAAAAACATCTTTTCCTCTGATAAAGCCTCCAGAGCAGTGTTTTGCTCTTCTTTCAGTGAAGAAATACTCTGTAATTCCGATAAAACTTGCTCAATAGCCACGCTAACGCTAGTTTAATCGGCTGAAGCCGCCATGTTCTTTAGACTGAACTGTCACGCTTCTCGTTGCGTCACACCTCAACCCGCCTCAAAGCCAACGCTGATTGGACGTTCATTTGGTGAATTTTCTTCAACGGAGAGTCTCCAGACTGATTAGCGAGTGAAACCTTGAAAGCTCGCGAGATCAGGATGGTCTCACGAGGCTAATCATTAACAGCTGCATACACACCTAATGTTGAGTCATGGACTGCTTTAAGTCAAAGGGTGCATCATCCACTCAAGTCTCTTTAATCATACAAGTAATTTTGGGACAATGAATAAGAAAGTCCAGTGAGGGGATGAAATATTTATGCAGTTAGACCCAATAAAAGTGTATTATCTCTTCCTCATGTTTGAACCAAAATGCTGATTTTTCACATAACTGACATTCATGAAAAATTTGGTGTTTCCAAATTGTTTCTTTCATTAGATTTAGTATCAGAAAATAAAATTTAAAGATATACTAGAGGATTTTTTTGGGTGGATCGTCAAAATAAATGCTCCTCCTAATTGTAAATCATTCTGGTGATATGTTTATGTAAGACCGTCTTACGTCCTCTTCCCCTTTTTCACTTACCTGTGGTGAGTCTGACATAGTGGAAAAATAGTAAATCTTATTTTGGAGAGAAGCTTGTATGAATGCTGCAAACAGCAACTTTTAAACAGAGTGTGTGTGAGGAGAAAAGGGCTCTGCATGTTCTTGCATGTATTTCATAGGCGTTCCCTCTCGGGAGCGGGTACAGGGTTGTGCATGTGCATTTTTTTTTTTTTACTTGGAGAGGGCGGGTCTTTTAAAAATTGTAAAAAAAAATCCTCCGGTATGCCTTTAAAGTTTGAACTTCTGGAAATTCCAATAACACCAGTTTTGTGGACTGATATAATGTTTAAAATAAATAATTTGTTTTTATTTTCTGTGCTGCTTTTCCTGCTGTTCCACACCCCAAATCTTAACTTTGTCCTCTGAGACTGTGCATATTAATGATGTGATATCTGGGTCAAACCTGTCCCAATATGGAACACAAGTCGGACGCATGATAGCCAATAATCCACTTTGCTCTGGCTCCGGCCTGACCGCTGACCCCTGCAGACCTCCGAATTGATTTTGTGCATGAACTGAAAGCTGTTTCAGATTAAGCCAAAATATTGGAGGAGAACAGCAGAAGATGGGATTGAGAGTGGAAAAAGGAGACAGAAGTGTAGAGGATAAGAAGCTAAGTGATATTGGGAATTTCTAAAAGGCTGTATTTAGCTAGAGGAAAGATAGATGGCTACAATGGCTTACTGTGATGGAACATCTGTAGTCTAGCAGGACAAAATGTGAAAATCTGTAATTTAATAGCCTAATTTCCTGCCCGGCTTGGCAAAAATAGCTGTCTGACACTGACAGCTGATGAAAATGCAAAAGGATTTGATTTTTCTCTCAAGTGATGAACATGTTCAGACCGATCTCTTCCTACATAAAATCCCGGTGCCAATAGACTCTGTATGTGTGTCTGTGAAGGTGGAAAAGATCCACATATCCGAGCTGCGGTCGCTCCCGCCGTAGGGCTAATGACAATTTTAGTGATAATTGTCATGTTTTAATTGATGTTTCTGCACCACTGAATTTAACCACCAGTGGATTACATCAGGGGGTGAAAGATATGAGTTTTGCATCTGTGTAGATTCAGTTTTCTCTTCTCTTTCCTTTTTCTTCTTTTATTGTTTTAGCTTAGATCTGTAGAGTCACTAAGCCTATGATGAGCTCTGCTGGTCGCATACTTTCTGAAATCCTCCTTCTGACAACATAAAATTTAAGGCTATGTTGAGACCCTTTGTATCAACTTTTAAACAAAATAAAAATAAGCACTGAAGAGATAGGTAGCTGGTTGAATGGTACAGGTTTTCTTTGTCTGATTTGACCCCCTCCACTTGTTTCTAATCTACAGTCTTGTCTATTTTAACCCTTCTAATATGTGCCTTGTGGACAAATTAGAGACAAATGAGGTAGGATTCCTTCATTGCCCTGAAACTAGAGCATTCTTATCAACATGCACTAGATAAACAAAAATAAACATGTGTAATTTAAAGCATATTTAGAGGGATGTCCATTAAGCATACAGCATTGGGAAAAATCTAAGCATTGCTTCCTTAATTATCTTATATTATAGGATAATTATGTTATATTATGAGGTAATTAAGGGAAAAAGATTCACTTAGCTCAAGGGTTAAACAAAAACAAAAATGCACTTCATATTGTTTATGGTGAATTCTTATAAAATTCAAACAACAACAAAAACATCAGGATAAAAGTGAAATGAAAAAAAAAAGGTTATCAAATTTTTCTCTATATCTATTTGTCAGAATCCATTAAGTTACAGATGTTATAACTCTGCGAAGGATGTCAATGTGGAATTATATTAAAAGACAAATTAACCAACGTTACTTGGTAAAACCTCAGATGTTAACATCTCAGATAATTTGATAACTTTTAGTGTCACCTTTGAAATGCCATAATGGGTTAGAAAAAGGGCCACCAACAATAATAAATGATTACAGCGGACAGCAAAAATGGGAATGTGAACAACATAATTTCAGTACTCTGCCATAATGAAACTCTTAAAGCATTATTCTGAGAACAACTACTGTAGCTGCTCATTTAAACCCCTCACAGTTAGTGTAGTTTCTCATTGGACATTTGGCTCTAAAAGGTCTGTCCAGGCTACAGCCAAAGATGTGAATAGAAATAAAGAAACAAACACACATTAGTAGGAAAACACTGTTTTCTTCATTTGGCTCAAACAGAGAAAAAAACAAAATGCTTCTATAGCTAATTATCGGTTATAAAAAGTTGTGTCTTAGCAATAAACTCTACGTATGCTAACAAAATAAACACACAAGTTCACTTTAATGATTTAGCTCCTGACTCAAATCAAGCTAGCTGTTATTTTGGAGTATCCAATATAAATACTATGTCGTTATAACTATCGATGGTATTAGTTTTTAGGAATTAAAGTACAGTAAAAATAAAATGAAATAAATAAATTGAACTTTATTGTGTTAGGGATCCAGTTTGTGTGGGTTGTTTGTCTGTTTCTTCTCTCTCCACCACCAGGTGGTGCCCTGTCCTTGGGCCTACCGGCACACCTGTGGCTCATTGGATCTTTACTGGAGGAGTATTTGAGCAGTGGTCTGTCACTACCTCGACGCCAGAGTGTTTGCCAATTTTGGGTACTCTAGCCAAGCTGAGATTAGCTGAGTCTAACCTAAGCTTTGTCTCTCTGAGTCTTATCTAGTCTTTTGTCTTTGCTCTTTGGCAGGAAGCCTTCCTAAGTAACTCGATACCTGGACCTTCTCCCCTTGGAAGGATTAACTGAGAACACAATGAGCAGGGGAAAACCTCCACATGATCCGTTGAAGTCCTCTTCAGAAATCCTAGTGACAGTCTGCTCCTTTACTCCTCAGGGTCCAACGCTTGTCTATCTGTCCGCCTTCCAACGAGTTCCCTCTTCCCTGGATTAACACCCACAAGCTGGATTCAAGGATTGACAAGAGCCCACTCAAACGTGAGTCCCTCTCCAGTAATATACTAACCTCAGTCAAGTTTCTTACAGTCCCCGAACTGATCACTGTGATCTCCCCTTCAGACTTTCTGGTTCTGGTTCACCAGTCCACTGAGTTCCAGATCCAACACCTGTTATTCAGCTACATTTAATAAACCTGTTAACCTTTTCCCCCTGGTCTCTGAGTGGTTCTCTGCATGTGGGTGAGATCGCTTATACCAATCATGACATATTGATCTCACAATGGAGAAATTAACTCTCTGAGTTCAGAGGTGTCAAGTAACAAAGTACAAATACTTTATTACTGTACTTAAGTACACTTTTTAGGTATCTATACTTTACTCCATTACTTATTTTTCCTTCTACTTCTGACTTCTACTCATTACATTTTCACACAAGTATCTGTACTTTCAATTCCTTACATTTTTAAAACAAACGTTACTCATTACTCTTGGCTTTGGTTCAGTGTTTATAAATATTTATTTCACATCATGTGCGCCATCCAATGCAGATCATTGGCGCAATCCACAACTAGTGAAGCCCAGTGTAATTGGATGAGTCATATAACGCAAACACTCATTGGTAAGCTAAAGGAAATCATCAGAAGCAAGCAGGTGATCTTCAAACTGCAAACGCGAATCTCTCCCTTTTGGAGAGAAGTGGGCTGCCACTGTGCAGCACCCGGGGAGCAATCAAGGGTTAAGGGTCTTGCTCAGAGACCCAGAGTGGCAGTCTGTGGGAGTGGATTTCAAACTCATAACCTCAGGATTCCAAGCTCTATGCCCTAACCCTTAGGCCACCACTCCCACTTTAATGTTTTTTTCCTATGTGAGAATGATGACTTTGAAACCTTTGTCTTATTTTTATGTTTTAAAACAATGCCTTATTTCATAAGCCAAAATTTTTTAGAACTCTTACTATTTCAATGTGAATTTGCACTTTTGAAAAAAAAAATGTACAGGAACCCCATTGTTCTTATAAAGCTAAACATAGTTCCAAGTAATACCTTAAATTAGACAAATCATTTATTTTCCGGATACATTTTTTTATATTATGAACCCAATTGAGACTAAGCTTTTGTCGGATGTTGTATATATATATGTAGGAAAAAACTCTTTAAAGTGACAAAGAATGTTATCCAAACACATTGTCTGCTCAGCAACAAACAGTAAACTCTCTATGTATGTAAATCAGATCAATAGGATATCCATACAAACGGCCTGCAGCTGTGTGTTGCCATCAAGCAGCTCACCTAATGTAATAAGGAACATCAATAGTTGATTTTCAAACCTAGTGGTGCGGAGAAAGAAAACGAAGATGATGAGATTAGCACAGCTTGCCGTCAACGCTCAGCTCCATTTTATAAACAGGGACAATTAACACAGACTGTCATTATACAGAGGACAATGACATGCAGTTGGAAAAAATAGACTAATAACTGCATGACTCCAATGATGTGGCATTAAACAGAAAGATTCCTATTTGTGTCTCAGAGACGATACTGACATTTGGACATTTGGATGTGATAATTAATGATGATAAACTGAAACGCTCTGGTGTGCGGACAGAAAGCTTGTGTATCCGCTGTATGTAATTTATCAGACAGCCATAATAATGCAGTTTGACATTTGCCGGCAAAATATGATAGTACAATATTAGCAGGTGTGCTGTCTGGTGAAAACACCTCCATTAATGCTACATCCTGAGATATGTTCCCTGAGGTGGATTAAGCTCTGTATTAACTAATGAGTTTTTTTCTGGGAAGCGACACAATTTTCACACAACCGAAACAGAAGACAAATGACTTTCACAATCAGAAGCTGATACTTTGACACAAGCACATAAATTTTATCATTTAGCATAGTTGCAATCATTAGATTATTTATTCTTGAGCTGTTTTAGCTGAAGAATGCTGAACATGTCTGTGTTTTTCAGGGTTCATCTCTAATTTTTAAGTCCTAATTACAGCATACAGCTGTCACTTCCATTAGTGCATGGCGTACATACAATTACCATGCAGGTGTTTATATTTCTCATTATGCAAAATTTGCAGAAAAAAAGTGCAGGCAGCTTTTCAACACTACACTTTATCAAAGAATCCACTAACTCCTAACTATGTTAAAAAGAATGGCGATGGATACTATCTGCTGCTATGTAGAAAGATACATCTTCTAAGGTCCTAAAACAGGTGCCCCTGGCCATTACATTGTTCAGATTAGGTCACCTTAGAGCAGGGGTCACCAACAGGGTGCCCGCAGGTACCAAGGGGCCCTTAGGGGCCACATGGTGTGCCCTCAGCATCTTCTGAAAACAGAAGATGCGGAGGGTATCTTTTATTCTGTTCTCTATCATTCATAGAGCATTTCATAATTTTAATCATACAGACCATCTAAGCATTTATAGAGATTTCAATAAAAATATAATTATCATATATGAAGTTAAGGTAAGTGCTGATCCCTCCAGTTTAAAGGTCAGTATTGGTAGCCCTTCTTATGACTCATTTAGCCTGAAGTAGCCCTCAGAGTATAGAGAACCACAGAACCAATTCATATCTGGACATACATGCCCTAAAGGGTTGTGCCTCATAGCCATTAGAGGGAGACTGACATGGGAGGAAATGTTAAATACTGATGGAGAGAGTAATAAAGCCTTGGCGTTTTTTAAGACTTAAGATAAATAAGCCTCTTCAGGACATCCCCCAAATCAGAAGCATGAAAATTAATGAAGTAATGGGAATTCCTGTTTTGAGTTCAGCCTCTAGTCATCTTATCACAGAAACAGACGAAGCAACAAAGGCCTACCTGCTTACTTCACTGTAACCTACCTGTAACCTGGATTTATACACTGCAAAATAAATAAAGGGAACATTCAAATAACCCATCCTAGATCTGAATGAAGGAAATATTCTCAATGAATACTTGTTCTGTACAAACTTCCATGTGCTTAAAACTAAATCACAAACAAATCATCAATCTGACGTAGAAGTTTTGAGTCAGGGGCTTATGCATTTTTTTGCATGTGTTTATAAGGTTCATTTATAGTTATGGTATACTTTATTTCAATAAAGTACTCCATAATAATGATCAGGCATTTACATTTTAAGTGTGTTTTTTGGTTAACTTCTTACAGTAAACTGATAAAGTAACATTGCATATTCCTTTAAATACTTTTTTTCTAGAGCTCCATTAGCTGTTACTGCCATTAAAAACTGAATAAGTAAGTGCTTACAACATAGCTTACAGTTTGATTCATATTAGCCTTGAAATGCACCCTACCATTCTTATATCAATGATATTGAATAGTATATCACAGTTAAAACCGGTCCCCTGTACATGCTATAAAACATTCCTATTTTAAGAGTACATAACTGCCATTTCCTGAAGAATCATTGAAAAGATTAAAAATATTTTGAAATATTATCCTATGAAAACACTATTATATCTACCTCTTTAAGTTGCATACAATGGTTTGAACATGTATCAGTTGTTGTTCTAAATTAGTGTTAAAGCCAATTTTTAACTTTGGTTCACAAACATAAACATTCACACTCAACCATGATGGAGAACAGCAGCAGTTAGAGTTTTATTGACATGAACAAACATACATAAACAGACATTAGTCAGAGCCTAGTGGAAGACAGTGGTTCTGAATGCATTAAATCTAAGCAGGTAGCTCTAGGTTACTAATATTTTTCACCCAGAGTCTGACACTGGTGGTGGAGCAGAGGCGGAAGAATGAGGGAAGCCATTGCCAGGCTGGTGGCATGAGTTTAGTTGTATTGCACAATTCAGCACAAGGACAAATCAAAGTGCTTTACATGAATTTATCAATAATATAGAGGAAAGATAAAAGCAGGATAAAAGCAAATACAGAGTAGGGTTGAACTAGAAGACCTGAGTGGTCTGGGAGGTTGATACACTGACAACAAATCTGTTAGGTATTGAGGTGCTGATCCAGTGATTTATAGACTAACAGAAGGATTTTAAAGTCTATTCTGTGACCTACACAGAGCCAGTGGAAAGACTTCAGATCTGGACTGATGTGTTCTACTTTCTAGTTCTAGTGAGAACAGCTGCAGCTGTTTTAGGGATTTTTTTGGCAAATCTCTGAAGACACTGTTGCAGCAGTTAATTCTACTAAAGATAAATGCTTAAATTAGTTTTTCTAGATTCTTGGTCATTAGACCGTTAATGGAAATGTTCTTCAGAGTTCATCATGACACAAAGATTTGGGCCATGATCAGTAGTTTCTAACTGGTCTATTACCTCAGTTTTGTTTTTATTCAGTTGGGGAATGCTATGGCCCATCTAGCCAAAGATCTGAGTCGTGGTCATAGTCACCTGGTGGCATTATGATGTGAAGCTGTGAGTCACCAGCATAGTTATGGTAACTGATGTTATGTTTGCTATAATCTGAGCTAAAGGGGGCATATAGATATTGAAAAAGGAGTGGCCCCATAATGGAGTCTTTTTCTGGTCTCTCATTTAAAGTTCTTGACCTTCAGGTAGGATTTAAACCACTCCTGTGCTGTACCAGAAAGACAGATACAGTTTTCCATACTCTAAAAAAAATCAAGTGAGGAACAGTATCAAACTGTGAACTGAGGTCCAATAATACCAGCACTGTGGTTCTTCAAGAGTCTAAATTTATACAAATGTCATTGAACACCTTAATGAGGGCAGTCCCTGTGCCGTGGTTGGCACAGAAACCTGGTAGACATCAAAGCAGTTGGTCATTGTTAAGAAGGCATTTGACTGGAAAAACACATTTTTTAATTTACTGATGAATGGGGAGGTTTGAGACGGGCCTGTAGTTCTGCAGGGTTAAATTGTCCATTTATTTGCTATTTTTTTTCAACGATATTTAGATAATTGCTGTTTTCAATGCCTAGTGAAAAACACCCAACATAAGGTATGTGTGTAAGATTTGAATCACACTAAAATCTGCACTACAAATGTTTTTAATAAAACCTGTGGCTAAAACATTAAGAAAACATTGAAGAATAGGAGCTTAGGTAATGAACAGTTTATTTTAAACCCTTGCAGTTTATTTGGCAGAATTTGGTCATTTTAACAGTTTACTCCAACTGGAGACAGTATTGGTACTGGAGTTGACTTTGTGATGGAGTTGACGTTTGGACGTGATTTCTAAACAGATAAGAGTTTTCATGTGTATTAACACCCAGACTTCATTTGTCCCCATTTATTTTTATAAGAACTGTTTAGAGTTCCTTAGTTTTCTTTAATCGTAAATATTTGACTTAGTTGAGAAGTTGAGAAGAAAAGTTGAGAAGAAAAGAATAGCAAGAAATATGCAAAGTTAGTGTAAATGTATTCCTTATATGTGAGAAGTTTGTTTTTTGGAAAAGTTGTGCCCATGTCACTATTAATCTATTGTCATAATGCCATTGCCAAATAGGAGTTGCAGAAAGCAATGCATGACAGACAAAAGACTGTTTCATTAAATATTAAATAGCATAAATGCATTTATTATATTACAAAGACGGAAGACAGATTCAAAGTTAGCACTCACTAACACTTTCAAAGTTGCAGACTACCAATATTTTTGCCTTTTCTACTCAGTGGAACTTTTTTACCATATCTTCCGCACTTATAAATGTGCAGCAGTTTAAAAGATGGCTGGATTTTATTTTTGATTGATGGACAGTTCTGTCCCTATTGTTACTTCAATCAAAAAGCTTTTGTTATAGCACTTGTGTGTGGTTGTTTTAAAAGTTCTTAATACATAAAATTGGATTGGTTACATTGATAGTTTAGTTTTTGTTCTCTGCTGCCGACTGCTTGAACCGCCATCTTCAACTTCCATTTCTCTTCTGTGCATCACTGGTATTAAGTCAGACCTGTTCGCAGTGCATGTTGGACTGACAGGGCTGCTCTCTTTCACCAGTCTTGTTCATATTTTTTATGGACATAATTATTAGGTGCAGCCAAGGGCCAGAGGGGGTCTGGTTTGGGGATCAGCGGATTTTGTCTCTGCTTTGTGCAGATTATGCAGTTTTGTTGCCTCCCTTTTGTCAAGACCTCCAGCATGCACTAGAATGGTTTGCAGCCAAGTGTGAAGTGGCCGGAATGAGAATAAGCTCCACCACGTCCAAACGCATGGTTCTCGACCACAAAAAGGTGGGTTGTCCCCTTGAGGCTTTGGAAGAGAGTTCCTGCATCAAGTGGAGAAGTTCATGTATCTTGGGGTCCTGTTCATGTGTGAGGGGAGAATGGAGGGGGAGACAGACTTGTTAGGTGCCTCCTGGACGCCTCCCTTGCTAGGTCTTCTAGGCACGTCCCCCTGGGTGGAGGCCCAGGGGACAACCCCGGCTCGTCTATGTCTCTCGGTTGGCCTGTGAGTGCCTCAGGCGTCCCGGAGCAGAGCTGGAGAAGGTATCTGGGGAGAGGGAAGCTTGGCAGCCTCTGCTGAGACTGCCGACACCGCGACCCCATCCTGGATAAAGTGGAAGATGAGTATTAAAACTGCTTCTGAGCCGTTTGTTAAATTTTCAACTTGTATTTACTTGTACTTCCACTAGTAGAACATAATATAATAAACAAGGCTGTCTGATTTTGTTTTTGTTTTCATTTTATGGGGACAAACAAAGAAATAAAATTAGAATTTTGTGGATCCAGAAATGATCAATTATTATAAAGTTTTATAAGTTTTCCCTTCTTAATTATGCATGTATTCATGTGGCTATTAACTTGAGATGCAGTGTCTCATTCCTAAACCAAAATGTATCTTTTTAAATGGACATTTTGTAGTTCTACTCATGCCTCTACTCTCGGGTAGAGGCATGAGTTGATATGGCAAAGTGTTTTGAACAAAAAGACTGACACTGCTTGTTCACTCTTCAGAATGAAAATACTTTTATTATATCTTTGAAACAAAAAAAATGCAATAAGATTAGGATGCATTATAAATTCCTCACAACAAGTCTGAGACTAAATCTACATATTGCTGTAATACTACAAATTCATGATCATTTTCCTCTCCATTCCAGTTAAGCTTTTCCACACAGTCAGACAGCCAGAGTACAATCTGGGTGTGTACTCATAAGCCTCACTTCCTGCACAGCCGGGGGCAGTGTTTGGACTCTTTTTACGAGAGGAAGGTGTCTGAAGGAGATGAAGCTCTCAGACCTACTCTCACTATCTCTCTCTTGGTTGCATTTAGATTAGTCAGAGCATGATGACTCAGCCATTTGTCACTGACACAGTAACAACCTACCATAGGCTTTTCTAGGCACCAGGTGAACAAATAAAATCTCAGCTTTGGTGTCCTCAGGCCAACAGAAACGCAATTTATCTACAAACAGCAGTGCATGAAAAAAAGAGCCTCTGTAAAACATCCCACCAGAGGGGTGTATCAGGTTCTGTATCTTATTTAATAAATCTGCCACCTCTACTGCAGCCAGTTACATATATTTAAAATGACCCTTTAAGGAAAAACACATACATTTTATGATCTTGAAAGAACCCCAGCAGCAGTGATGGAGACTAAACTTAGTTTAAAACTAAATATGTGTTTATACAACTGCGAGTTGTCAGCCTTGCATGTTAAAGTAGCAGTGTCTGCCTTTATTGTGTTTAGTCATTTGTTTTTGAAGCGCTGTTATTGCTATTCATGGTTTTCAGGCAGCAAATGGCTCCCCCTGCCCATCTATAATAATTGAGGGGCCTGAGGAAGATTACTCCAGCCTAGAAATAAAACAGATCTTGAAGGAAATGGCAAGAAAGGAGAAGGATGGGGGAGAGAGAGCAGGAAGGAATATATTTGGAATAGCATTAGCCCACATGTCTGCAATTCATGATTAACATTTTAAGAGCCTTTAGAAAGCTACAAATGTGGTTCATGCCAGAAAAATTATTCCTTTTTTACAAGCAGATGTGACTATTTAGTGTTCTATTATGTTTATTTACATGTTTTCTTCTGTGTGAGCCATGTATGAGCCTGGCTAAGGAGGCAAATGTGATTGAACAAGCACACGCTGAGCTTGCAGGGGGTATTCATTAAGTCATAGATACATGGATGTTAAACACTTATCAGGCTGCTTGGACAAGTCCAGACAAGTTATTAAAATTAGATTTATCTATCAGTTTTGTTTTTTATGCCTTTGAATATAAAGTCTTCAGTTAAAGATGGGGGGAGAGCATAAATAAACATATTATGTCATTATTTGAATATGATATCTCCATAACAACTCAATTGGATTTATTTTCTGACTTTTAGTAGGCCATTCTATAACCTATAGTTTTATTTGTGTTTGTTTTTAACCATTCAGTGTGCTGAGTTCTGTAAGTGTGTTCACATTTCTCTTCCTCAGGGTGTGTCTGGCAGGGTAAACCTCCAGCTGGTGCCACTTAGTTGCAATCAGGAGTCAGTTTTTAGGGGAGCACATTCCCTGGGACAGATGCAAGTTGGTTAACTTCTTTACCTGTGGAGACCTACTTACTAGCTCTGCTGTGTATGCAATATCCCTGTTCAGAAAACCTACCTTCCTTGTCCCCCTTTATTGCTACAGTTGGTAATCTCCCAGTCTGTCCCTGTCATGATTTTATCTAAAGCTCGGAACCACATGCAGTGAAGCCAAACAGAGAGACACAGAGTAAAGGTTTGAACGGGTTTTACTGAAAGGTATTTAGAGTTCGGTGCAGAGTTCCTCCGGACTCTGCTCGGCCGGAAAACTGAAAGACGAGGGGAAGACAGACTGTTAGATTCAGGCTCAGTGGGGAATTGGAGTTGTTAATCTTGAAGGAGAGGATTTGTTGCCACTCACGTTTCCAGAGAAGAAGAGAGGTTGAACAGGGTTTACCCAGAACTCGGACGGCGTGGAACGATGCAGCCGCTGGTTGCAACTCAGTTTTCCTGTGGTACTTGAACGGGTCGTGGTTAAGATGACTTCCTTACTCAGAGAGAGATCTCAGCGTGCTCAAAGGTGGCTGGATCCAAACCTCCTGTTTGGAATCCGTCGCTCAGTGTAAGATCCCACTTGGGAGAAGGTGGTCCGAAAAGGTCCAGTTTGCAGGAAGGCTTCCTGCCGAAAGGCAAAGAAAAAACAAAGTTAAGACTCAGGGAGAAACAAGCGCTCAGTTAAACTCAGCTTGGCTAGAGAACAAAAACTCAAAATGCAAAAACTCAGATTTGACTCAGCATAAACAAGGCTTGGCTAGAGTACCCCAAACTGGCAAACACTCTGCCGTTGAAGTAGTGGCAACCAGCAGCTTAAGAGCAGTCCGGTGATGAGGCAACAGCTTGCAGGTGTGTGAGGAGGTGAACTGGAGCCAGGCGCCTCCTGGTGGTAGAAGGGAGAAACACAAAAGACAAGACGAACAGACAAACACAAAAACTGGGATCCTGACAGTCCCCTTGCTTCCTATTGGAGCCCTACACCTACCTGTCCAGACTGCCTTGTATCATTAAAGAAAGTAACAGTTATCCAAACCACTGACCCTATAACCTTCACTTGGCCAAATCATATTACAGAGGATCCATCTACTTCCTCCGTCTGCTCCTCCTTTTGAGAACACACCTGTCCACCCCTATCACTGAAAATTCATAACTTATCTAGGACCAGGTTGATTTTAAAATATTGTTTTAATTCATTGAGTAATGTCATATATTGAAAAAGATAGTGTATACTGCACTGTTAAACCATAGGTGCTAAATGTGCAGATTAGACATTCCCCTAAATGCTGTCAGCTGCTAGTGGCTCCCAGTTATTGGTTAATTGTCTTGACTCATTCTAGTTTAGATAATTTTACATCACCTCTCTGCTTTTGAAAGATGAGCAAAAAAATAATTTTTTGTTGTTATTATATAGCTTTTAATACACGTCAATAACACAATATAACTAATTAAATCAAACTTCTGTGAAATCAAGCTGTCCACTTAGGAAGCAACAATGATTAACAATCATTTTCACAACGTTGTTGCGGCAATACATTAGACAACAAGTGAAAATGAATGGCAATTAGCAAGACACACTCGTTAAAGGAGTGGTTCTGATGGTGGGGACCATGCACCACTTCTCAGTACCTATGCTTTCTAGCTGATAGCCACTTTTGAATTTTGATGGTGCTTTTACCCCCGCTGTAGCATGAGATGGACATTACAACTAGGTGGACTATTTCTATTGCACCAAAAAGGACATTATGCAGCATATCAATACTTTACTAAGGTGTACATAAGAATCTTATATGCTCTCAGTTATAGTACAATTTTGATGGGTTTAAAGAGGATGCTATAAATTCAAAATGGACGTATACCAAAAACCAATCAAACATATACTAAGTTATCACACCAGTATATTTATATGAATGCCAACAACAACAATCATTATAAACACTTTATAAAAACAAAACATAATTTCATGTACAGGTTTACTTTTTATACATACATTTTGCCCTTCTGTGGCTTTGTATAGGCAAATCTGTTTTGATTAGTTGAATATTGTGTCACAAATCTAAAAAAATTATGTATCAGTTTCATAATGGAGAAGTTATTAGCCAGCCTTATTTTGTATATATATAAAAACTATTTCGTTCCTGGGAATGTGTTTATTTAAGAGCAAACATCTAGAAAAAGTACACTATATTATATTATTTTCCATGTGAATCCCAGATTGTTCATTCTGCTTTGCCTTTTCTAAAAACTACTTTAAATCATTGCTACTTGTCTTTATCCATGCTGAGCCAGATCCTGAAGTTTGAAAAAGGAGAGAGGAAAGCAGAATAAAGCCTTAGCCTTGATGCATGCATTTAGCCAAGACTTTTTGCTAAACCAGCGCCCTCTATTGGCCAGCCACCACTGTTGTATGTAGTCAATACATTTTGGTGCCACAGAGCATAACATGTGGATTTAAATGCCAAAGAAAATATTTGAACAGGTAACATACGTAATAAAAAAGTCAAATCTTTAAACAACAAATGAGAGAGTAAAAAAAAAAAAAAATCAACTGCTCAAAAAGTATTGCTTTTTTAAAGTGGGAAAGTTTGGAACTTGTCTTCAGTGTCTGTGAGTGTGCAGCAGATCTGGGTCATCCCTTTAGCTGTCGGTGAGTCACTGAAAATCTCCCGGTCCACTTTCATGCTACAGTCTATACTTCTTTAGGACTGGTGATGTTTTGCAGTATGGTCCACCTTGCACAGCCATCTCTGAAAGGGTACGTGCCGCATGTTTATTACTTTTATGTTAATTGGTCCAAGCATTCCATTTAATTGCAGCTTTCCTTCGACTGCTTACGTCCAAATCAGATTGACAAAATGTGCAGATGTCATGGAATGAGTCTCTACTATTTTTCATTGTAAATTCAGGATATTTTATCCATTCAGAGTTAAACAAGGTCTTGCCTTTTTGGCATGATGCTTACTTTCTGTCAATGTATAAATTAGCAGCGCTCTGGTCCTTGTTTACTTTTTTAACCAATGACAAGCAGATATTTATCTGACACAGCATCACTCTTATCCAATCATCTGTTTGACCATATATTCAATGGATTTTTTTTATTCTATAATTGGATATTTTGCTGGAGCTCAGCCAATTGAAAAAAAAAATCTGCTCTTCAAGCCTTGTGCCTCATAAAGGAGGACAAATATGCACTAGACAGTGCAATGAAAATCTGGACTGAGTGGAATGAGTGGCTGAGGTAGTGCAGCTCATCCAGGAAGGCACATCAATGGGAGCTGTAGCAAGAAGGTTTGTTGTGTTTGTTAGAGTAATGTCCAGAGGATGGAGGCCCCACCAGGAGACAAGCCACTACTCCATGACATCATGTCTTGATCCATCAACCTCCTGGACAGGCCACAGACTGTCCAGGAGGTGTCGGATGATTTGGTCCAGGTGTGGGAGGAGATCGCTCAGGGGATCATCCGCCACATCATCAGGAGCAAGCCTAGGCTCTGCAGGGAGGTCAAAAAGACTACAGGCCACACACAATACTGAACCTCATTTGGACCTATTTTAAGAACGTTACATCATAGTTTGATCAGCCTGTAGTGTGTTTTCATTTGAACCCTTTTAAAGCCAAATACATCATATTTTTATTTCATGAGTTTTTGAGACCTTTGCATAATTATTGGTATATTTTCGTTCTTGAAAACCTTGACTTACACAATCAGACCCATGTCATGAAAAATAAAACCTTAAAAGATTAAAAAGAAATGCATAATGTACAAAAAATGTATGTAAATCTTTGATCTTGATGTTATACATAAACTTATGTTTTTTTTCTCTTTCATTTGTCCAAAAGTTCAATCACAAAATTTCTAATCTATTATTTCATGGTCCAGGTTTTAAAGGGTTAACTGTGCATGTTACTCCAAATCCAAGCCTCCATTGGTTAAAAATGTTATTTCCATTGAAGATTTTTTTGTAATTTTGTTGTCGGCACATTCAAATTTGTACAGAACAAAGTGCTCAGTGAGAATGTTTCATTCATTCACTTTTAGGATGTGTTATTCGAATGTTTTTGAGCATTTTATGTACTATTTACTGTACAAAGAAGAGCAAATAAATTATTTACTCCACTGGCATCTCCTCAGTCCAGAGACCTCAGTTCAAATCACTGACCAGTAGATGCTGAGTGGCGGGCACAGGCTCTTCATAATCCTTCCCCATTCTCTGCTATAAATTATGCATCAGAAAAAAGCGTTTTCCACCTCAATGAATGTGTCCCTTAATCCCTGGCTCCTAAAACCTGTATAATCTGAAAGTAAGTCATTAAAACAGTAAAAGGATATCACAAAGGACTTTCAAGTGAATTGGCTTAACGGTAACGTGATTAGATCATTGATCTTAGGAAAGCCTTGGGCTTCCAGGTGCGAAATGACTATTTAATGAAATCAGAGAAATCTCGTTACTAGAAAATTACTGATCAAAGTTAAGACCAGGTGAATGGGGTGGCGCTGGTATCCATGTATGTGGGCAAAGGTATTTATTCTTCAGATCCCCTCTTGACATTTTTGAAATGAGAAATTATGTTTCTGAAACCTTACTGATAAATATTTTGTACTTTATTAATAAACTTTTTTTTTTTTTTTTACAAAAAAGGAATAAAGAAATACAAAGACTTGTGTTACAGAGAACATATCAAAAGACCAAAAAAAACATATTCACAGTAAAATCCAGAAACATGAAAAATGTAAACAAAGAATGAAGTCAGGCCGAATGTTTTGGCACAATTTAGGTTTATCCAGGAATTGGGCTCAAAGCTTAATGACATGGGGAACAAATCCTTCCTCCCATAGTTTAATTTAGGGGCCTGGATTTAAATCTTTCTAACCTCACATGCAACTCTAACATGCATTGTAGCCTAAGACAGTTTCCTGTCTCGTTGATTGGAACATACTTAGTGTTAGTAAGCAGCAATATTTTATCAGATGCATCCACATGGTTTTTATTTTACAGAAAGCAGCAAGACAGCAATACAATAATTTACCTGACCAGAAATATAAACCATGCATCACATAGTTTTTTTATGTTGTTTTCTGATTTGATAACAAACCCTGAATTCTAGCAACGATTCTTACATTTATAGTTGCTGGCTGAGTAAGTAGTCTAGTCTATGTTAATTACTTTATAAAATCTAACATTGGGGAGAATCATAATGAAACACTTAGCTGTTGTCTGTGAGACACAGCATTGATATTATGTGTGTTATGAGCAAAGCATAGTAACAAATATTACACCAGTATTTTAAATAGAGGGGGTATATAGTAAATGTAAATAAATACATACTCAAAATATGGACCTTAGACATGAATTTTAATTGCGAATTTAATTATGAAAGTAAAAAATCTTTCTAAAATAATCAGTTACAAACACCCCCATAGATGCTACCTCTGTACACATGCTGTAAAATCTCTATAACATCATTTAACATTTGAAATAGGATACAAAGAAAAGTGGCATGCAATGTAGACTACATTTAACAGTGACACAGCCTTACCTGGAGTGGAACAATACCTGCAATCTTTAAGAGGATAATGAATGTCCTCTCCTTTTGCTAGAAATAAAGAAGTATTTCACTGAAGACCTCTTTTCTAATTAATGGGAAGAGATGAAACATCACTTAATTTTAAATTTAATTACGAGCCATAATATTTTCTTCAATGGACCGCCTGCTAATGCTGTGCAGCTTCCTGCTGCTGATGAATGTTTTGTGTACTAGGAAGGTGAACATTTACGGTCCCGTGGACTGCACATGAAATTTCCCTTGATAGGAAAACTCTACAGGAGGAGGGGAAAAAAATGGCTGAAGATGCACAAACACATAAACAGAAGCACTACAACCGCATACCACTGGGGCTACATAAGATAAAAAGGTTAATAAACACTTGGTAATGAAAATTAATGACACAAATCATACACAGGGCCTGACACTTTTGACTATTTAACTTTGATGGCCGAGAAGCTGTTGTTTTAATTACCTATAATACAGCATTGATGTCCTTCAGTGTCAAGCTCCAAAGTTCGCTCTGTGCTTATCACTGCTGATGAATGCTCAGGGCCATTATCATAACCATGACAAAGGTATTGACTTCCATCCTAATATGAGTTTTGCTTATGCTATAAAAATTGCCATTAATTGAGGTAATGAGGCCTGCATACTGACTTTCACCACCACTTTCAGTTCAAATCATAGAGTGATGAGTTAACACAAAGAGGACTGGCTGGAATCCCAGCTGGGGGGGGTCATTCCTATTGTGTGCTTATTATTCTCAGCAACTTTTCTTTTATGCACTGAAAATAACAAATGTACTATAGCTAAGCAATTATTTTGAGTGCTTTACGAACAATGGCCTGTAATTTCTTTACTATTAAAATATCCCTTCCTATGTTGGCTTTGAAAAGTATGTGTAATAGAAGATTAAATACATATTTTCTTTCTTGGTTTGTTATATAAAGAGAAGGTACCAGAAGGAAATATAAATCTACTTATAAAAAGAATCATGATTAAAGTCTTCATGTAATGACAATGCCAATGTGCAAATATAATACAGAAACACAACATAAAATACAATGCTCATAAGAACAAACAAAACAAAAACATAAATATTAAACATTATTTTTTAACCCTTCATAAAACATTAACATGAATGCACAGCATGTAGGATTTACATTTAAACAGTGCTTAAAGTGCTCAATGAAGTGGACTGGTGGTTTATTCATCTTTTGGCAGGGTTGTTTGAGTGTGTATTTAATCTTATTGCGTCTGTCTGAGGAGGAGTATTTGTGTTTCTGTCCATATAAAGGTGAGATAGAATGTGAGAGTCTGACCGCCGAGGGAAAATGGCCTTTAAAGCTTCTGGAAACACATGTTCTAGAATCAGTTTCCCAATAGAAATGGAGTGGTAGTGCATTGCCTGGGAGAGTGGGAACTGTGGCAATATTTCTTTGCCCTTTTTCTAGACTTATGCTGCTTCTAGACCTGCTAGATGTTGTCCCACAATCCTCCTGTACTTTCCTCAAAACCTTTGCTATGTCCTTCTTCTCCAGTGCAGAGCACCTCCTATTGTGTTTTCACACTGAGGCACCGCTTCCTGAGGAAGAAGAGCGATGGTTGGGTTTTATGTCAAATGCGTTGTTGTTTATGGCAGCCTCATAGTACCGGTATTAGTTTTAAAATAAAAATGTTTAACAGTTTTAGTCACAATAAGTCATATCAAAAAAATTCCATCCATCTTCTGTCATCCTCAGAGGTTTCAAGTAACAAAGTACAAATACTTCGTTACTGTACTTAAGTACACTTTTTAGGTATCTATACTTTACTTCATTACTAATTTTTCTTCTTACTTCTGACTTCTACTCATTACATTTTCTCATGAGTATCTGTACTTTCTATTCCTTACATTATTAAAACAACCGTTACTCGTTACTTTTGGCTTCGGTTTAATGCAGAGGTCACGGATTATGCGGGAAAGTGCATCCCTGCTGAATATGCATCCCCAGTAGCGGGAGCGCGCCTCGCTCTGTACAACCACATATCAACGAGGGAAACGGATTAAACTATGACCAATGGAGCTACTTGTTGTTATATTAATGATATAAAAACGTTTAAATATTCCTCTCCTGGGGAAAACATTTGTGATTATATGGAAGATTCATTTAAAAAATATACCGGCTGATTTATTTTTTCTAGTCTCTTGTTTTTCACACACAACAATAAACAGTGATGCCGACGTGAGTTTGGAAACTGCAAAGCTTTGTCTGAAGCGGAAAATCAAACGCGCATCAACACAGCACAGCGTTCACAGGCCAGTGTGATGCTTTCACGAGCGTCAGATAGCTATGGTGCATTCAGGAGCATGGGACATTTCATATTTTCAAGGAAAGATACATAAACAGAACAGAACTTAACTAATACAATAATGTATCTATTCAGAAACAGTGTGGACTTTTTTTTATAACACTGATTGCTCTATAATTGTAATTCTAATTTTTGTTTGATTTTGCACATCTGCTAGTTTTTTATTCTAAAAAAATCTGTAATATTAGCAGCAAATTATCAAAGTTTTTCAAAAGCCAGTTGAGAAGCTCCAAATGAGGCTTCAGATCAGACAGCGACAATTACGCTGTTATTGTTTTACAGGTAGAATTTGCATTTGCTGACCCTTGACCTTTAACTACTGATGGATGTATAGGAATACAGTCATATAAGTGTCAACTCCTCTGAGATGACACAGGATGCAATTTGTGGCAATTTTTTTTTTTTTTTTTTTTCAATTTAAAAATTTAATGTATTTTCTTTATTCAGACCCACTGATTTTTAATTGGTTACCCCTGGTTTAATGTTTGTAAATATTTATTTCCCGTCATGTGCTCCATCCAATGCACATCAATGTCTCCATCCACATCTAGTGAAAACTAGTGTGATTGGACGAGTCATAGAACGCAAACACTCATTGGTTAGCTAAAGGAAATCATCAGAAGCAAGCAGGTGTTCTTCAAACTGCTAACGTGAATTGTCTATGCCATGCTACAATGATGGATTCAGAAAAAGATGTTGAAATGTCTGAAAGGTCGGACACAGGCGAGAGCGTATCGGGAGACGGAGACCAACAAGACCTCCCTCATCCTTGGCCCTATCTCAAAGAATTTTTCAAAATAGTCGCAAAATTGAGCTTTCAATTCATATAGTGGCATCTGGCTGTTTTTTTAAAGGTTACTTTCTACTTTTATACTTTAAGTAGTTTTTGGAGATCATACTTTTTCACTTTTACTTGAGTAAAGAGGTCAAGTTGATACTTCAACTTTTACCAGAGTGTTTTAAACTGCAGTATCTATACTTCTACTTAAGTAACAAATGTGGGTACTTTTGACACCACTGGTCATCCTTATCCCAAGCAGGGTCACGAGGGGTGACTATCTTCAGCTATCGGCGAGAGGTGGGGTTCACCCTGGACAGGTCAACAATCTAATACAGGGCAACACAGAGACAAAAAGGAAAAACAATCATTCACACACACACACTCACACCTAAGGAGAATTTATAGAATCCAATTAACCTAACAGTCATGTTTTTGGACTGTGGGAGGAAGCCAGAGTACCCGGAAAGAACCCATGCATGCACATGGAGAACATGCAAACTGCATGCAGAAAGACCACAGGCCGGGAATTGAACCAGGAATCTTCTTACTGCAAGATGACAGTGCTACCCACTGTTCAATGTAGATGTGGCGTATTTAAGAAAGCATTGATTTTATTTTGATTGTTATTGATTTTGTTTTTCCGAAGAGACATCATGAACATTTTGGTCTAGTATTTGTATAGGCAATAAAAACTCACTCATCTAAGAGACGTGTTCATCATTGTCTGGTTATCTTAATAATAAAATATTAAATGTTTTTGTCATTGTTGATGAAACCAACCCTGATTGGCAGGTGCTTTCAATCCAGTAGTTCTCAGTAGACCCTAAACTGAATTTGTTGTGTTGATAGGAGAACAGACTGTGTGATGATAGAAAAGAACTGGGACGATAACACAACCCTGTGGTGTGCCAGTGTTGAAGACCATAAGGGCAGATGTGAGTTTCCCCATCCTCACCATCTGGGGATTGTTAATGAGGAAGTCAATGATCAAGGAGCAAAGCGGTGGAGATAAACTCAGGTTATGGAGATTTAGGGGCAGCAGGTACCAAGCAATGCTGTTGAAGGCTGAGCTGAAGTCCATGAATCTAATGAATAGCATAGGATGCAGCAGAAGAGTCAGAGACAACATGGCATTCTGTACTGGACATTTTCTCTGTAAGTGAACTACAGCCTGTCCATGCCAGCAGGTATTAAATCTTTGATGTACTATAGGTGGGACATCTGGAAACACTTTATGATGATCGGGGTCAGAGGGACAGGAAGGATGATCATTGAGGCAGGTAATGGTGTGTTATTTTGGGGTCCGGGGAGGGGTGGACACAAAGTTGGTGAGCCAATGATTTTAAGGTCCAACCTGACACCAATTCTGGATTTGCAGCCTGGTTTATATTGATTTCCCTTAATGATGGAGATAAATTGATGCAGTTGCAGGATGAGAGCCTGATGCTGCACTTCTGCCTGAGGAGAATGATCAGTTCCTCTACTCCTTGGAGAGTCTGAATGTGTGAAGAAGTGGTAAAGATGTCAAGAAGAATGGGATCTTGGCTTAGCCGCTGGTTGATGTACCTATAATCAGAGATGAGCCTGATGCTATATATGACATGCTATATAGGCTGTTTTTGTTTGAGTGCTTAGGTTTGAAACAAATCTTTTTTAATGTATTTTTCACTTTGTTAAGTTGATTACAGTGTCCAAGCCTTTTATTAGCAATCAAACTTCTTTTAATGGGCTGAGTATAAAGTATAAAGACCTCTAAGCAGGACAATATGGGAGTAAAGAAATCTCCATAGCTTACATTTAAATAATTGCATTTTCAAGTTGTGTATTCTGGGAACTCAGTTGGTTGTTTTAGGGGTTTTTTGACCTACAATCAGACATCACAGACATGAGTCTGACTATTTTGAACTGTAACATTTAGTGAGATGAGGCTCAGATTTTTTCAGCTAAAATATACTTTAAGTGAGATTGCCCTAAAACGAAGGAAAATTAATGTAATGCACACTGTCAAGAAAGGTGGAGGAACTTTAACGCTGTGGTTATAACCCCATTAAAGTTCAAAACGTAAAAAAATAAATAAAAACTGAAAAACTAAAAACAGAAACGTTTAACAAAACAAATTAACAAACAAAAAATAACTCATCCTTTTCTATGACCTTATCAATTTACTCATGTACTGTAAATGTTAAAGACACCTTTATAGAAAAAGATGGCACCAGTAAAGACCTATAATTTTGAACCATTTAAATATACCCACCCCAGTGACAACTCTTTCTATAAACAAGAGATGTTAATAAACTCTTCTGAAGACATAAGACATGATGGAGCAACTATTTTATAGCTGCTTATTTGTCTTCAGATTATGTATGTACAATTGTCTGCTGCAGTTCCCACATTTTTATAAGGGGGTGTTTGGTGTAGAATTTTAAGGAAAGGGATTAATTTAACACATTTTAGAGTACCTTTTAGGCTGTAAAGTAACGTAATATGAAAAAAAGTGAAGCTTTGTAAACACTTTTCAAATGGAATGTAAACTACATGCTACATTGGATCAATGCACTTAACAAAAACTGCTGGAGGGAATTAATGAGCACAAAGATATAAAAAACAGATTGACTTAGTCCAACTAGTTTTGTCATTTAGTGCAAATTCAACAAAGGCTGAAAGCAAAGTTGTTTACCAACAGCAGTCTGGAAGCAATCTCTGGAGAGGGAGTCAAAATAACATGCTGATCTTGCACTTTCTCTATAAACTTAAAACAAAAAATAAGATAAAATGAGCCTTTCCAATTAAGTGATGGATTCCAAATACTGTGATATGATAAATTATCCAACACATAAAATTTCATTAATTAATTTTAATTAATCATGTTGAAGTTTTTGGAGGCATATGCAGTGATAATATTGTCTGTTTGATGTATTGCACACGCAGGACCCAGCATGTGGATCAACTCGTTTCTTCTGCTCTCTGGAACTGTGGTTTGCGTGCTTCACTGAATGATTCTGTCCTCCTCATCTGACTCCCCAGATGGGACTTTATTTTAATTGACAGTTTCCCACATCCATTTGTCAAGCTGACAAGCATGAGGGTTGGGATTGTTGAGGTGCACCCCAAATGCACAATGTAAGCTGTGGAGGTTCGAGCCTTAAGTTTATGTGTGATTCCATCTATCTCTAAATGGTTTTGTTTGCATGTTCTTCTCAAGACATTCTGACAGGCACCAAATAGGTCAATCTGGGCATCAAACTGTTGTGGTGAATGTGTGTGAGCATGCAGGTGTGTGTGAAGCAAGGCGCAGTGCCTGGAAATGCATTGATCTCAAGCTTTTGAGGTGAAGTCTGGCCTTTGTCCGCCTGATCTACTTCCCCTGCCATCCTTCTTTTCACTGTCATTCCCTGACACACCAGTCTGACAGATCCTGAGTGTTGCACCGTTGGGAAAAAAAACATGTATCACTGACCTCTTGAACTCGTTTTCTTCTCCAAAAACCCATAGAGAAAGGATGCTTTAGCTGCCCACTGCTCTTCAAATGTCTACCAAGGGACACGGCTATCAGGACGAGGAGAGCAAAGAGATGGGTTTCAATTGTTGACTGGAGAGAATATAAAGTTAAATAGTTAATATTGGACTGTTGAGCATAACTTCAGACTTGTGACCAATCATGCCAACATGATCATTTAAATTGGGCATCCATTAATTGCATTCTGCAACTAGCAGAAAATCACTGAATATTTACCAATAAAAGACAGCTGACCAAAGTTGGTCTGTAGAATTGGTGAAGGAATGGCAATAGATTATTTTAATACATACATCTCCAACAATTGACTATTTTACATAGTAAACTGTATTTGGCAACTTTAACTATCTCCAGACTGAAGCTCTTTTTTAACTTCATTTTTGCTTTAAAATTATTCACATTTAGGCTACTGCATAAGAAACACCTTTACATTTGAACTCTACATGCCATGTGCTGAACTTTCCTTTAGGAGTCTTTGAAGTCTTGTATCATGTTAGGGCGATAATTTATGTTGAGCAGTGCCTCTATTTAATTGACAGGTTGCCAATTAACAGCCACATAAGAAGGAAGAGGAAATTTGCTGCCTAAATCTTTCCTTCCACTCTGGGTCAGGCATCTGTCACTTTGGTATAAAGCCCAACTTTCGCCTGGGCAACATGCCTCTACATCTTTTTTTTCTTTGCTTTGATGAAGCAACTCACCAGGCTGTATATTTTACCAATGTTGCATTATGATTTGAGCAAGTCCATTAGGTAGAGTTATTCTGCTAAAAACTAAGGGTTGCTCTGGTTTCTACTTGGCAAATCCTCACCCCTAAGCACTATATTTCAGCAGATTGAGTAGTTAAAATTTTACTGAAGGGGCAAATTTGTCATTTTTCTTTTTTTTCTTTTCTTTTTATTGTTATTCACAGAAAGGTTATGGAAGAAATAAAGAGAAAAAAAGGATTTCTGTTATATTTACAATTTTAAACTCTATTATTCATAAAAAAACAAGTTGGTACTGATAAAAATATTATGATCATAATTTGTGTTGATGGTTCATTTAAAGAAATGGATCCAATTGCCCCTGATGCCTTATGTAATATAGTCTGACATAAGCAAACCTGTAAATTTGTACATTTTCTTGCATATGTTTTCATATCCCAGCCTACAAAACTCTAGAAGTCATTTAGATATTTCAGGCCAGTTTCAATTGTTGGCAATATGGCCTTTGTTTGTTTCATCCCGGTTTAGTCCAATTTTGCAAATTTCAGCTTTTTACCTTTCACTTTTCAACCAAATGCCGATGTTGTTAAGATGTTAATCATGTCGTCTTTTCAATGTCTTTTATAACCAATTTTCTTAAAAGATCCTGGAAATATTTGTGCAGGTGTCAAACTCTAGTTATCTGGTGTCCTTCAGCATCTTTGTTTGTTCTTTTACACACCTGAATCAAATGGTCATTAGCAAGACTCTAGAGAAGTTTCATCTATCCCCATGTTGCAACTTGTAGTCCCTACCTCATTTTCCTAACACCTATTTCTTCACTTTCACGACGTCAACAGTAAGAAAATTATCCAAGGTAGGTAAAGAGCTCTGGACTGCTGTGATGAATCTTGAAAGCCTTCAGCCATATGAGCACAGCAACAGCATAGCTCCTAGCATCAGCTAGAGCCATCAGAAGATCTCCATGTTAACTGCATTGACGATGGGGGGGGATCAAAAAGTTGTGGGATACCACCCCCTCAAGTACCACTTTGACACCCTTGTCTCAAGTCATCTACAGGTGCTTCATTGTCCCTGCTGAATCAAAAAATATTATAGCCTAGTGTTTTAGTATTTTTTATCCAAATATTAATCTTTCCTTGTAGGTCAATCATTACGTTTGGTTTTATCTCACAAGAACAACCTACTACCACATGTTTTCTGTTTTCCTACATCGCTTATGAAAAACTGTATTTTAGACTCTTTATAACCCCTGTGTGCACCTTTGTTTTCATGATGCTGCTTTTGTTCAAGATGTCCCAAAAAAAAAAAAACATTAGGGACTTTCCCAAAATTAAGTCTGAGGAAGGTCATGTGGACAGAAACCTCTCTGTTTTGGGGAAGAAACCAGCTTGGGAGCTATAATTAGTTTGTGGATCCCTTTATTTTTCATTTTGTTATCTGCGATGCCTTTGCCGTCCAGCACCTAGTCTTAATTTCTTCATGATGTGCATGGTTTTGCACTTTTTTCAATGACTTTTCTAAATACACATAGATTGTTTACCAAAACTGTGTATCACTTGCCATCCTACTTTACATTTATGAATTTTGAAAATCCCAATTAGATACGTTGAAGTTTATGTTTTGCACTGTTTTAAAAAGTGGATATGTTCAGTGGTTATCGATTCCTTTCCTAAACTAGCTTGTTAGATCAAAATAATTAGAACACAATTGCTGTCATATGATATGACATGTCCTTAGAACCTTACAATGCATGTTCAGTTGTCTACAAATAAAAGGGGGGGGGGGCGATTGGTCACATGATGTTGTGTTTGGAAGAACAGCATGAGGGAGCAATGTCACAGATCATTCAGTGTGTTGTTGTATATATTAACCACTTAGGGGAGGGGATTGGCGGCCACTGCTTCACAGCAACAGGGAGCAGTCTATGGAAAATGCTCTGGCTTACTCAGAGAGGCAGTGATGACATCATGTCTTCCCTGTCCTGTCTCCTTCACTGCATGTCCCTGCTTGTATGAGTCTGAGCTTTTACATGTAAATGTTTCTGAGGGGAGTAATAAGAACCCTCCATATGCTGCATCACCTTCAGGCCAGACTCAACAGTACAACCGGGACATAACACCTTGAATGAGAGTCTCATGTATATTGAATGAACTACACACCAAGCTCATGTTTAAAGGTGATTTATCTTGCGCAGGTGTGATAATGTCAATACATTGATTAATCATGCAATGGGTGAGTACCATATGCTCTACTGATGATTAATACTGATAACTATGTGCCACCTTGCACCTGATAATAGAGATTTAGTCCCACACACAGTCCTGTGCTATAAATTAGAGAGGATGTGTGTGTTTTTGGGCAAAGGCTGTGTTACCATGTGTTACCAGTGACCTGCAAAATTACATATCCCCCATGGAGTTTATGCTAGCATTTTAATAGCATGTTGTATCACTAAGGGCAACATTGAATCTGCGTTCACCTCCTTGTATTGTGTTTTTCTTCCAACTAATTTAGACTCCACAATGGTCTTGTACTCAACAGTAGTAAAAGCTTTGGAAAGAGACATGTTCAACACTGGCTGCAGCATCTGGGGACTGATTTCATGCTCAGAGGGGAAAAAAAGAAAGTATGTTTCTGATAGCACTTATGATATTAAAAACCAGATGGACAAGCTAATTTCCTTACAATCCTAATTTTCCTGTGCAAAAAAGAGGATATTTTGGTCTTTTGGACAGCTGGCAATGGGTTAATTAATTGTAATAGTATGTGCATTGAAGAGTACTTAAGTATTTTGTGATTTAAAATATTGTTTAAAAGTTTGAGGTACCTATTTTGATAATGTTTGTTATGGCAGTAACATCTGACATACAGTTTGTGTCAGGATCTTGGCACTTATGAATGGCTTAATGGATTATTCCATTCACCTGTCTAGCTCTGCCCAGTTTCCCATCACTGTGCATCTTATCCACCTGCTCTCGCCTCTATTAATGACAGGAGCAGGTGGATAAGGTACCGAAGGCTCAAAAAATCTGGCACTGATGCTCCCAGTCATTAGTGCCAGATTATTTGAGCCTTCAGTGAGAGTTCTCTAGCGTACCTGTTGTTATTCTGATTAAGTCTGCCTGTTTCCTGTTTTTTGCCTGACCTGTCTTCGGAGTCCTGCTGTTTTCTGCCTGTGGACTGAATCTGGGTCTCCCTTCTTAGTTTGACTTGGATTTCCTCTCTGTACCTCTTCAGAACTTTGATATAGTGGTCTGGACTCTTGTTAAACTCTTCGACTTGGGCTTCATATTCCGGAAACTCCTGCCGTCGTTCGTTTGCTTGGATCTGCTCGTCAGCCAGTTCAGCTGTCTTCAGGTTTTGATCCTGAAACCCTCTGGGTCGCATTCGTCGCATGCTTTTGTTAGCTATTAGGCTGGATTCTACTCCTTCTTCTGGGCACATACTTAACTCTAAAACCAGGTTAGTGACTCAGGTGCTCATAATCACCCTCCATCGTATTTACGTAGTCACTAATCTGAGTTTCCCCTCTATGGGTATTCCGGCCTTAGATGCCCTTGTTGCTGAGTTGCAGATCCGACGTACATTAATAAATGATTTTGTGAATCACACTTGCTGTATATGTCTGCCTCAAATTCTGGGTCCTCAGTTCTGAGCCTTGACAGTTTGTTGCCTTCTATTAATTTCTCTGAATTTTACTGAATGTATGGGTTTTTTCCTGTTTGACAAGGCACTTAATTATACTTTGTTTTGGAATCATTTAAAGGTTCAGACTAAAACCGAGCAGTTGGCCTCTAGTTCTCAAGAAACAGTCTTTATGCACTTTTAAGGCCAGAGTCACATTTACTATGTTCTTGTCCTCTTGGTCATTAAAATGTTTGACATCAATAGATCTATCTTTCACATCTTGTTTGTAAAAAGTGATAAATTTGACTTTATCTGTCTGAAATTGAATTAATCTGTATTTCTAACGGACATTATAGGGAGATGTCCGTTATGCCACATGCCAAGGAGCCACTGAGGATTAACAAATTGATTATAATTGCTTCTACTTACAACAGATTGGTGGACACACATGTAAAGGAGTTTATGTTTATGTTATGAGTTTATGAGTTTAAGGCGATAGCTTAAGAGCAGCCTTTAATGCTATCTTAGACACTATTGGCTTTGTTCAAAATGTGAATAGTCCCACGCATTCTCATCTTCATACTTTGGATCTTGTGCTGACATACGGCATAGAATGTGAAGAAATAACAGTATTTCCTCACAACCCTGTCCTCTCTGACCACTTTCTAATAACCTTCAGGATTACTTTAACAGAGTTCTCCTCCCCCAAAAGAAGGTTCAATTTTAGTAGATCTTTATCAGATAGTGCAGTTATAAATTTTAAAGAATCTGCTTCACTTTCTCTCTGCTCTGTGTCACTGAGCAGTGCTGCAGAGTGCAAAAGCTTAGCTTATTCCCCTTCACAGGTTGATGATTTTGTTGAGGGGGTTGCTAGTTCTCTGCGTATTGCCTTAGACAACGCAGCTCCTTTGAAAATGAAAACCGTTAAAAATAGAAAGCTTGCTCCTTGGTTTAATGCAGAGCTGCGTACTTTGAAGCAAAATGCTAGGAAACTGGAGAGAAAATATCGCTCCACAGGCCTGCGAGAGTCCTTCCTAGTCTGGAAAAATGGTTTACTGCTGTATAAGAGGACCCTTTGTAAAGCAAGAGCAGCATACTTCTCCTCATTAATAGAGGAGAATAAGAATAATCCTAGATTTCTTTTTAATACAGTTGCCAAACTCACCCAGAGCCATAGCTCTGTTGAACCGTCCATTCCACCTGCTCTTAGCAGCAATGATTTTATGGGATTCTTTATAAATAAGATTGATCTTATTAAAAATAAGATCATAAGCACTCCTCTATCCGCGATTGTACCTGAGGTAGTCATGGAATCTGAACCGGGTTTAGACTGCTTTGATCCAGTTGAACTCTCTGAATTAGCAAAATTATTGTCTTCATCTAAGCCTTCAACTTGTATGTTAGATCCAGTTCCAACCAGGTTATTTAAGGAGGTATTCCCTTTGATCTCCTCCTCCATTTTAGATGTGATTAATCTATCTCTGTTACAGGGATATGTACCTAAAGCTTTTAAGATTGCTGTAATTAAACCTCTGCTTAAGAAACCGTCTCTTGACCCAGATGACTTGGTCAATTATAGACCTATATCCAATCTTCCTTTCTTATCCAAAATTCTTGAGAAAGTAGTTGCCAAACAAGTTTGCGATCACTTCCACCATAATGAACTTTTTGAAGAGTTTCAGTCTGGCTTTAGAGCTCATCATAGCACTGAAACAGCTCTGGTGAAAGTCACTAATGATATTCTCATGGCCTCAGATAATGGACTTGTATCTGTGCTCGTCCTGTTGGATCTTAGTGCTGCATTTGATACAGTTGACCATAATATTCTTTTAGAAAGACTTGAATATTTTGTTGGAATTAAAGGAACAGCACTAGACTGGTTTAAATCTTATCTATCTGATCGAATTCAGTTTGTTCATGTTAATGATAGATCTTCAACACGCTCAAAGGTTACCTGTGGAGTACCACAGGGATCAGTGCTAGGACCAATTCTCTTTACTTTATACATGCTCCCAATTGGTAGAATTATTAGACAGCATGGGATTAATTTCCACTGTTATGCTGATGATACCCAGCTATATCTGTCTATAAATCCAGATGAAGCTAACCCATTACATAGATTACAGGCATGTCTTGAAGACATAAAAACCTGGATGACTCTTAATTTTCTGCTTCTGAATGCAGACAAAACAGAAGTTATAGTCTTTGGACCAGAGTCTCTGAAAAAGAAACTGATTAGCCAGTCACTTCATTTGGATGGGATTAAACTGATTTCAGATAATAAAGTAAAAAATCTTGGTGTTATTTTGATCAGGACCTGTCATTTAAATCCCATATCAAAGAGGTTTCTAGAATTTCCTTCTTTCATCTGAGGAACATTGCAAAAATTAGAAATATCCTGTCCAGGGGTGATGCTGAGAAACTAGTCCATGCATTTGTTACTTCAAGGCTGGACTATTGTAATTCTTTACTATCAGGAAGTCCACAAACTGTAGTTAAAAGCCTTCAGCTGATCCAAAATGCTGCAGCCAGAGTTCTAATGAAAATTAAAAAGAGAGATCATATCTCTCCTATCCTGGCTTCTCTTCATTGGCTTCCTGTTAAATCAAGAATAGAATTTAAAATCCTCCTTCTCACATATAAAGCCTTAAATGGCCAAGCTCCATCTTATATCAGAGATCTGATTGTTCCTTATGTTCCTAACAGAGCACTTCGCTCTCAATCTGCAGGTTTACTAGTGGTTCCTAGAATTTCTAAAAGTAGAATGGGAGGCAGATCTTTTAGTTATCAGGCTCCTCTCCTGTGGAACCAACTACCAGTTTTAGTCCGTGAGGCAGACACCCTGTCTACTTTTAAGGCTAGGCTTAAAACTTTCATTTTTGATAAAGCTTATAGTTAGGGTGGCTCAGGTTATCCTGAGCTATCTCTATAGTTATGCTGCTATAGGCTTAGACTTTTGGAGGACATAGGGACCCCCATTTCATCATTCTGCTTCATTCTCTCTCTGTTCTCCTATTCTGCAGAATCTGTTAGTTCAATCTCTAACCTTCTGCTCTCTCTGCTTTTCCTCAGAGTAGCTTTGCCTCGTCTGTTCCTGTTTGGCTGTGACGTCATCCTGGAAAAAAACATCAGCTGTGCTGCTTCTATCAACACCCTTGTTAATAGATGTTGGAGATCGGCCTGTTTTCCAGTGTGGTCCTGTTTCTCTGACCGTGACTGAGTGGATGTGCTCTCTTCGTCCTCTGGCATGGGAGCTGCCTTGGAGCTCGTCTGCCTGGCTGTGTGTTTCCTGGACGGGGCCGCCTTTTACAGCTGCTTTTTGTATCTCTGCTTCTGTCTCCTTGAACCCCAGTCGGCCTCGGCAGATGGCCGCTCACACTGAGCCTGGTTCTGCTGGAGGTTTCTTCCTGTTAAAAGGGAGTTTTTCCTCTCCACTGTCGCTACAAGCATGCTTAGTGTGGGGGATTGTATTTGAGTCAATGAGTCAATGCAATCAACTGGTTTTCCTTAGATAGAAAACTTTGTATCAATTTGACTGTATGATCTGGTTGAACTGTAAAGTGCCTTGAGATGACATGTGTTGTGAATTTGGCGCTATATAAATAAACTGAATTGAATTGAATTGAAATTTATGTGAATGAGGGATCAGTTGTGCAACTGACCCAACATGCCTGAATGAAATAAGTCATTATCAGTCATTCTGTAGCACATAACTGCAAGCTCAGGTAGTAATGAATTCATTTGCTTTACGTGCTTTGAGATATACACTGCAAAAAAGTAAAATCTAAATAAGAAATTTTTACTTAAAATAAGTGCATTTTTTTCTTGAATTGAGGAGGTAAGTAAGACTCTTTGCCAATGGGACTAGACAATTTACATTTAAAATAAGAAAAAGCAATTGCATTGTCCTATTACAAGTGCATATTATCTAATTATTTTATTTTAAGAGTGAAAATACTCATTCCATTAAAAAAATTATCCCAATAACCTAATATAATAAAGGATAAATACATTTGATTTAAGTAGTTTTTACTTATTTCTATTCATTTTTGCCGTATAGGCATGTCTAAAAGTTGTAAGACATTAGCCTTGAGGACCAGAGGTGGACCTCCATGATCTATTGTACTGTCAATTAAGATTTAACATTCATCATCCAATCACTTAAAATTTGCTTACATTTTTCATTTACATTTAAGCTCATGCTCTTTTCAGATAAATGCATTTTGATGTAACTGTGGTAATGTGGCCTTTTTGTTTAGTTGTTGCATGTTTTCTAATTTTGATTTTCTTTATTTTTGAACTTGTTTGCTTGTTTTTTAATTTTGTGTGTTGCATGTTTTTTTGGGATTTTGTTTGGAGGCCACATTGCAACTTTTTAAAGCCCTGCTCACAATCGCCGCAGTCTGTCTGGTTTTATGTTTTTTTTTTTAAAGATGATTGCACCTCTCGGGTGCCACAGAATCTGGCGTTGCTGGTAGGACTGCGGGGTTGTGAGCAATGTTTTAACGGATTTTATTTTATTTATTTAAGATCAGATGGGAATGTGCTCTCAGGACTATGGATCGGCCGGGACGGGCCTTGTTAAAGTGTGGGGGGATGTGGTAATGTGGCCTTTTTGTTTAGTTGTTGCATGTTTTCTAATTTTGATTTTCTTTATTTTTGAACTTGTTTGCTTGTTTTTTAATTTTGTGTGTTGCATGTTTTTTTGGGATTTTGTTTGGAGGCCACATTTCCACTCACACCTGGACACGCCCACAGCAACGGCACAGGTGTTCCCCATCAACCAAGCAGCGTGCCAACTGGGACGCTGATTTAAAAAGGCAGCTGTTTGGTTGGGGAGACAGACACCGGACATGGGAAGGTTTGGTTGGAGACAGACACCGGACATAGGAAGGCCGATCATGGAGGGAGCCGGACGGAGCGGGTGAGAGAGAAGCAGCGGGAGAGGTTTGGGGACTGACGGCCGGAGGCCGCCGGAGCGAGGTGCAGGGACGCGCACCGGAGCGAGGTGCAGGGACGCGCACCGGAGCGAGGTGCAGGGACGCGCACCGGAGCGAGGTGCAGGGACGCGCACCGGAGCGAGGTGCAGGGACGCGCACCGAAACGAGGTGCAGGGACGCGCACCGGAGCGAGGTGCAGAGACGCACGCCGGAGTGGGGTGCAGAGAGGCCAGTGATGGAGCGAGGCGCAGAGACGCACGCCGGAGCGGGGTGCAGAGAGGCCCGTCATGGAGCGAGGCGCAGAGGCACGCTGGCGAGAGGCGCGTGTTGGAGGTGACCTCGCAGGCCAGCTATGCTGGAGAGGCCCACACGCGCAGCGTGCCGGAACGAGGATCCAGCGCTGGGGTGGAGGCGCGTGTTGGAGGTGACCTTGCTAAGGCCAGCTATGCTGGAGAGGCCCACACCCGCAGCGCGCCGGAAAGAGGACCCAGCGCTGGGGTGGACGGTGCCCTCCATTGTACCCGCCAAGTACGCGTCTTTTAACAGACTGGCCCATTGACTCTGCTGCTCTTCACCATCCGTATTTTTATCTTTCTTTTTAATCTTTTCCCTTTTAGCTTGTCTTTTTATTTTTTTTATTGGACTTTAATCTATTAAACTTTTTAAAGCCCTGCTCACAATCGCCGCAGTCTGTCTGGTTTTATGTTTTTTTTTTTAAAGATGATTGCACCTCTCGGGTGCCACATAACCTTTCAGTTGTAGCTCCGGTCTTGTATTTAGTGTTTTGTAGCCTCCAAAATGTTTTCTTCCAGGATAATTTAAAATTATCCATCCTCCTATTAAATCTTATTGACTGGTTATGGATTGTTCGGGATGGTATGTATTTATTCCAAGTTTTGCTTTCTAAATAAAGTATTTTATGTATTTTTTTAGTTAAAGTTGCAGTTTTTCTTCAAAACCTGAGTTCCTGTTTTATTTTATTGATAATCGTACCTAGTTAACCTGGTATTAGCCAGAAAGATAGCATGTAGAATTCAAATTGAAATACATGTACATGTATCAATCTGGCCAGCATGGTTTAGAAAATGTTCGCAAAAGGGAGGGACAATCAGAACAATTCTTTGATGTCAACAGCTCGATTGATTGACATCTGGGTAAGACACTGGACACCAAGCCATTACTGGCCACTTAGGGCCTACATCTACCCATACAAAACCAAGAACGACAGAAATGGTAACACGTGACGTGGCTCAAGCACGCACACAAACAACCCAAGATTAAGAGAGGTTTCCTCCCTCCAGTCTCTCCCATTATGCCACCAGAGACACCCTGGCTTGGTTTGTAGCTTTCCTCACTGCAGTACAAGTACAGTTGCAATGGAATAAACCACATCCAGCCTGCATTCAACCATAATCCCTTACTGTCATTTTACAATTGTGTCTTTGTAGTAATGTCAAATCTTACGATGAATGCAAATATGTACGTGAAGTGTGGGATTTTGGTTGGGGTCCAGGGAACCTGAAAGCTTACTGACTGAAGAGTCTACCCAATACAAATCACCAAAGCTCTGTTTGTCTAGGATGAAACTGAGATGCCATATGGGGTGAAACATAGCTGGAGCCACATACTGCTGAATGGTACTCTCCTATGCCTACAAGATTTATTGAGAAACACACCAAGACCCTATCTACATGTGATATTGTATATGATAGGGACACCTACTGTAGGCACTGTTACAAATTACCCTCTTGTTCCCACTTGCACCAACACCAACACAACCAACAGAAGCCAGGGACCAAAAAGAGATGCCTGAAATCAGTAAGGGCAGGTTCCTACCAAGACCTAACCATCTGGGTCTCCAGACCATTCACAAGGAAATCATCTACAGATGGCCAGGCAGCAAATTCCACTAGGTGATGTAAATAATCATTGGGGTCCCAAAGCAAATAGATGTTTTTCATACAAGCAGACATTATCTAAATTTTTTTAAGACAATGTAATAATAAATTATATCAAAATGTTCTCTTTAACTTTTGATTTTGTTGTTGTTATTGCAGTTGCTTTTTGTTTGTCTTTTGTTTTTCTGTTATTCTAAGAACTACAGAAATGGTTTGCCATCCATACGATTTTTGAAATGCACTGTTTTGATATCACATGGAGAGAAAAGGGATGGGCCTATGGGAACCGTGCACTGCTGATAGGCACCCCATGCAGTTTGGACATGTGCTGGCAAGTGTAAAACCCATTTGGAACATCCTTTGTCTTTTGTAGTGCCTTCTGTGAAGAATTATATATCGTAAAAGCTAAAGGTTGACATTTTGGGTCTTTGTACAAGCATGTTATTATAGACTCTATTCCAGTAGTTAAGATCTTTTCTGTGACATTTAGAAATCTACTGCTGAAAATGTTATGTATGTTTGGAGAACTGTGGAGGATGAAGTTTAAGAAAACTAGTTGTTACAAAAGGAAGTTCCATCTTTTTTGTTTGTTCTGAATTTTGGATTATATAATCTAGATGATTTATTTTTCATACTATGCATTTGCACATCTTAAACCTTTATATTATTGAAAGTAAATAACTCTTGTTTTGTTTGTTTGTTTTGGGGAAGCAGACAGATTGTTCATATGGAATTAGTTCTGGCAGATTACTTTCTAGATTATATTGGGATTCAGTCTATGGCTTTGCTCCTCTGAATGGCAGCACATTGATGTCCTGGTCTATACAGTCTCCAAGTAGTCTTAGACACGCATAGCTTCCAGCCTTAGCCCTCTGCTCATCAGCTTAAGCCCAGGATCACCTATCAGACTCGGCATGTTGTGTCAGCTTCTGCTCAAAGCCTCAGACAAGTTGGGTTGACAGTTAGATGCTCACCATGGACTAAGTTGGAGTCATTGGATATTTTCTGCAAAGGTCTGAGGAACAGCAGCCCAGTTATAGGAACCTCCAGCTGCACAGACTCTTGGCTGGTCTCCCTCAGGAGCTGCAGAGACTTTTCTTGGTCCAAAGATCTTCTAAAGGCGTTGACCTCTTCTTCTATTCTCTGCTTGGTTGTTAATCTGTCTTCTGGAATATTTCCATCTCATCATATACTTTTCCATGCCATCAATGTGTATTGCTACACCTCTTACCCATATGAGAGACATACCTGTGCCCAGAGCCACTTTAATTTATGGGATTATCTGGACTGAAGCTCAGGGACCGATGACTTCAAGGGGTCTACAGCTTGAAGGGTCATATGTTGAGTTGGAAGAATTTTATTTACTTTTTAAATCTTTTCCGTTTTTCTTTCAATCCCTGTAGATACACATTGCCGCTGATTGCCACAAATAGAAAATGACTCACATAAGATGAACAATTTATTACCATAGGTCTACCAATCAGAATTAGAACAGGTAGTTTCTGATTGTTTTACTGCAGCCCCTCCCCACTAACCCAATAGTGACTGACTGACTGAGTGATGGAAGTAAATAACTCTAAGAAATTCAGGAGAAAGAATTACTGGGAACTATCTTAAAGCTGACATAGGTTTTCAAAACATCTGCCTGAGAAGATGAGCATGCAGAAAGATGCTCTCAGACTTTCATTTATCCATTTACCCAGGGAGAGGTGAATGACCTACACCCCCGACAGGTGCATGCTTTGCTAGCTGAAGGGGAGCAGGCAAGAGAAAATCTTAAGTTTGACGTTTATTGCTACGAAGTCTAGCAAGTGTCAGCTGGTTCAAAAATCAAAGCTGTTAAAAGCCTGTGGTCACACTTTACTAAAGTGTGTTCCTGGTGCAAACAGCAAGTGGTGCAAACAGATCAATGATATTTGTTGAGAATTTCCTGAACCACACATGCTATAAATTTATTGGATTTTTTTTGTCAAGCTTTGAAAACTGTTTTAATTAATTAATAACATTTTCTATTTTAATCAACACGATTCACAGCTTGTAATATGCCTTTATTTATGTTACAATGAGATAGAACATGACAGATGTCACTGAATACTCCGAATGCACTGATTGAAAAACAGAGTTCAGTTTAACAGACCGTGCACACAGATTGCAACCAAGAGCTCATTTAAGCTTTGATTTTCCCCTGTGAATTACTAGGCCTACCTCAACAGGTACATTGTTAATGGGCAAAAATGTATTGAGAAAACTAGATTTCGGCCAAGCTTACAACAAGACCAATTTATAGACTTTCACTGATGTCCTTTCAGCATAAAATCCTTCGTGAGTTGGATGTTAAGAAAGTAGTTGTGGCTTTTTCTGCTTTCAAGGTTTCATGCCTAATATTCCACCAATCCCTAAAAACAAAGGTCCTCATCACAGAAGGCTACTACATTTCATCACAGTGTATTCTCATTATCAGTTTGTATGAAATCTTACGAAAAGTTATGCACCGTAATTTCGTACGTTTTAGACGTTTTTTTCGTGGTATTTCGTGGTATTTTTAGGCCTTGCCTCGAGACAAGATATCCTTGCACATGCACATCTTACGCACCATTCAATAACATAGAATTTAACATACAATTAACCCTAACCCTTACCCTAACCCTAAGATACAAAACAGCAAGCAACGTAGTTAGAGACCTGAAGAAGTGATTATTGCACTGTTTTTCCCAGTTTCACGTCCTTCCGCGGATCTGCTTTTTTGTCTGTCTGGTTGCGCATGCGCAATGATCTGTTTTTTCGAAGGGAAAAACGTCAAAAACGTACGAAATACTGTGCATTACTTTTCGTACGATTTCATACGAACTGATAATGAGAATATGTTGCTGTTCATCACCTAAATGGTTCTACTACTTAATGACCTGGCAGATATCACCACTTTGAGGAGTTTATAATTTTCATAACACCATCTGAAAGACTGCAATTAGTTTTACTTAAAAAAAAAGAATTCTTATTTAATATTACACTCAATCTTTATCATGTTTTTTACTGATCACATTTCTTTACGCACACTCAAAAAGATAGCAACCAATTGTATAGCTCGGTTAATACTATGATTAGTCTTTCATTCATTTATTATAATGTCTTTTACTCAAGATAAATGCTTGATTACTCAATTACACACCAAGAGCTTTATCCTTCTTACCAGACTATAATCAGTAATAATCATCAATAATGTTTCAGGCCTCCTTCTGCAAGAGAACAGAGAGAATCAATGTGATGCTATTAGTAAATGCAGCTTGGGGTATGCATTTATTTCTGTTGTTTGAGAATCATGGTGATTTATGCAGCCAAGCAGGATGATTGTTACTGACCAATTTTACCAGAGCTCCATCAGTTCTCTTATTTTTCCTCTACCCTACTAAGGTGACGTGTCGCTTCCATATTCTACTGTACTAAGAATTAGTACCTCTGCCCTTTTATGCTTATCTATTGTAGTCATATTAATAGTTCAACAATAACCAAAATTCAATACAACTATAAAATCAAGTTTTGATTTAATACATTTTAATACTTATCATTGTAAAAAGAAAAAAAAGGATTAAGTTAAGGCCAGAAAACCTCCTCTATGTGCATTAAACATCCCCTTTTACAGGTTTTCTCTTCTGCTTAAGACTCTTACTTAAGTTCTCGGGATGTTAATGCTTTATTCTTTGATTATGAGCTTCTAATATTTTTGCATTAACACATGGGCAGATCTCACTTTGACTTGAAGAATGTTCTTTAAAGATACTATTTGAAATGTACAGTAGTATCTTTAAAGATATGTTAGTTTTAATCTTTCAAAGCTGGGATTAACTGGGATCATAGAGAAGAATTTATTTTAGGGAAGGTCATCATTTTAACTACAGACACTCTTTCTCTGAGTGAGAAAAAAGGAGTTCTACATCATGCAAGGTCATGTTTGATGGTTTAAATCTCCTGTGATATTTAATTGTGTCAGCTTATTCTGCCTGTTAAAGAATATCTTTAAATTAATATATATGGAAAAGTTAAATATTAGAGCCTTTAAGGGTCTGTGATTCCAATTAAAGATAATTAAATATTATTTTAACTTAACCCTATAAAACCAACAATATCAAATTTGATGCATAAGTATTTGGTCCTCTAAATAATCTTTCTGATAGTTTTGTTCTTCAAAACTGGAATTATACTAGCATCCATCCTTCCATCTTCCTGCACTTTTTCCTTAGTCAGGGTCACAGTAGAGCCGGTGCCTATCTCCAGCAGTCTATGGTAGAGAGGTGGGGTATACCCTGAGCAGGTCACCAGTCACCAGCAGGACAACAAAGAGACACACAAACACCTACACACTCACACCATGTACACATACATGTAAGGATAATTCGGAGAAGGAGAGAACACATGCATGCATAGGGAGAACATCCATACCCCATGCAGAAAGACCCCAGGGCGGGAATCGAACTCAAAACCTTTTTGCTGCAAGGCAGCAGTGCTACCTACTGCTCTCAGCGTGCAGCCGAATAATGCTAACGCTCTAAAATAAATTGCATGGAAAAGGCAAAACTTAATTTCAATTATTTACATTTTTTTCATTTTTCAGAACATTTAAAGACAACTTTAGTTAAAAACTTTCTTTTTCTGATATTTTTTTCCAGAGTTTAAGCTTCAAAAAGGGTTAATGTTATTGTCCCGGTATTAGAAGAATACGCCTTTTCAAGAGGAAATCCTCATCTACATGTAAAAGTGTTGTAGATTCAATTAGACGTTTGAGTTCCATCAATATTTTCATTTTTTAACATTTCTCCCCACCAGTTTATTTTTTATTTTATTTTTTATATAACGCAAAAAAAAAAGTTAGGAAAAAAATTTAAAACCCTTTGTCTCTTTTAAGTTTGAAGAAATCTGTTCATTTGTTTTCACACAAGCATTGGGTGTGACTAAAAGACATCTACAGCATGTATACATTTTAGGTTAATCTTGTAAAAGGTCTTATGTGCATCCAATGACACCATTTTGATTTTGTTTGTTGTAACAAATCTGTTATTATTATAATTTTTAGCTCACTTTAAGACATGTGACTTGACAGCTTGAACATCTATGTCACTACACTGTGTTTCAACACTGGGCATGTGGCAGCGGAGCTGATTTGTTGCACTGCATTATGGTGACAGAGTGAGCGATTGTTGACAAACAGCTCGACTTGACGCTAGTGCTGCCGCGGTCATTTCCTCTTTGCGGCCTGACCGTTTGGTGTTGTGCAGTGATTTGCTGGGGCTGCCCTGGATGACAGCCATTCTTCATATCTCACTTTCATTGCTCCATAAAGGGGTCCTCTGGTGTGTTGGATGCTGCTGTGTTGGCTATTCTTTGTCATCATTACGTTGTCACAGACAGGCTAACCAAAATGGGAGCAGGGATGAGAGAGAGGGCTGCATTGCGTTTTCATAACCGGGGCAAGGGTCACTTATGCCACTAGAATCAGCTCATCTGTTCATCTTCATGAAGTGAAGTCCCAAATGGCAGCTGAGGACTCTGCAACCCAGAAGTCAAGGACACTACCGTGACTAACACACATCCGATTTAGGACTTGGTTTTGATGATACAGGCCATCAGGTAAAGATTAGTTTTTCTCACATACAAAAAAAGGCCAAGTCCATTTATGTCTGTGTTTGTGTCTGAACTAGGACTAATATTATAGGATAAAAAGAAAGAGATTTGAGCTGAATAAGGTCTCTAAGTTACAAGGAGTCTTTGATCTGAAAAATGATTTGCATGCTCTGTGATCGTACAGCAAACACCATCGGGACAGAGAGGGGGGACTTGAAACCTCACAATTGTCTGTTTGTGTTTGAGCCTGCCTGTGTATGGTGTGTGTGTGTGTGGCCGTGTGTGTTTGTTTGCGTTTAAACGCTTTAACATGTTTTCTTAGCTCCAAACCTGCGCCTTCACCTGCAGATGAACCTGAGCTGTGGAAAGTCCTTCAGGCTGTGTGGGTGAGACAGCATCTTCCACATTTTACTGACAGTGGGAGATGATCATTTAGGTCCTGCAGCAGTCTGCTTTGCTACTGGGATAAGAAGAGGTGGAGGGGGCCTCTGATCTCATCGTGCATCGGCTCACTTTGCCGGGAAGGAGCAGGATGATGTAATGCCGTTTGCGTGGCTGCAGTATGTTCTTATCAGATGCACAACACAGAAGAAAGACTCAGGAACCAATGTAATATTCACTTCTACCACAATTTTATGAGTCATCATGAAAAGCCTCATTTCTCTCCTTCTGTTATGTGCCATGTGTTTGTACAGCTGTCTTTGGAAATGGGAAGTTAAAAGCAATGGTTTTGTGGTTTGATGCTACATCAGTTTCAAATATGAAAATTTATATATTTTATGTTTGGAGAGACTTGATTATCATATGCATGAGAGTTATGTTTATTTGGGACTTTCAGGGATATGTTCTACTGGACCGTTCTCAGGGTGAAACAACAATAAAACCCATTAGTTATTTCTGGTAGATGCAAAAGGTGGAAGCACAGGTTGAATCAATAAATTAATGTGTGACTTTAATTCAGACAGTTTAGTAAAATAGCAAATTTAACACATGCAAAAATTATGCATAATGAATATATACATATAATTAATGCATCACATACAATTTTTTTATATTTTTTTCCTGAACAGACCAATGCTTGGACATTGCTTTAATTCGTTTAAACTGTAATAACATTTTTATTTAAACTGATTTTGCACATTGCTTTCATGTTCAATGTTTCTTTTTGGGATTTTTGCAATTCAGGCAGATTTTCCTAATCAAATTATGCTGGTAGAATTCAATCTCTTATCCTGACTGCTTCGTACGGACCCTGCAAGGTCCGGTTCTTGGATAGCTTTTGTATAAACTTTCAACATTGCCAGCACAGATATTTAAAGCTACAGTGTGTAATAATTACAGGGATATACAGTCAGAAATGTAATATATTATACATAACTATGTTATTTATCATCATCTACGAGCTCAGCCTCTTAACCTTAATATTTGCGTTGCCTTAGAATTCGTTATTTATAATTACATAGGAGCGGGTCTCGCAGCCATGTAGGCAGACATCTTTGTGCTACGGCAGTGCAGAGCCAACAAACTAGCGATTGCGAGATCGCCACAACGATGTAGAAAAAATAACGGGTATATTTATTATCTTAAGCCTACATGAAATCTATACCCTACACAGACTAATGAAATACTATCTGTAAAATTATCTATGTAAACAAACCTCATCACTTGAGAAGGTAGGTGATGCGGACGTCGTGGAAGACATTTTGTCCCGTAACGCTCGCCGTACTGTTGGGGGGGAGAAGCGGTGGGGGGGAGATGTTCATGTTGCTGCAGTCTGCAGTCTGATGGCTAGATGTCGCTAAAAGTTACACACTGTAGCTTTAAGTGTAAATATTGATGACAGAGAGATATTTTACTCATGTTAATAACTGTCTTACATGCATCTTTGATTTTATGATACTGTACGCTTTGTTTTCTGGATTTTAAACACTGTCTATTACTGAACTGTACTGAATTGTTGGGTATGAAATTATCTAAATATCGGCAATTAGTTTACCTTCTACTCTCTTTTAAGGAGGGCAGAAGCTTGACAGTCCAGAAGGGTCAAAGATGGAGTTTTTTGGCCAGAGAAGAAAGAAATATGCTCTAGGAGTCAGGACAAGACTTTTCAACCTAGGAATACAGAAAACAATTCAATCAACGCTTTATATTTCTTTGAAAGTTTGATAGAAAACAAGTACACATTTATGTCATCTTCTAACTGATCAAATTATCAGATGTCTTTTTTTGTTTCAGGAAGCTCGAGGAGCCAGTTTCTTTCCGCACCTCCCTGCCACTGCATAAAACACTCACCCCTGGAGAATCATATAACTCCAGTTCTGTAAAATACAAGGGTGAGAATATTATACTGGAAATTTTATGCTCGGTAATTAAGATCACCTTTTTATGCCCTCAGCAGAGATGAACCCTCACTGATTCACAACCCTACACTGGAATATCTTTGTTTCTTCTCTTCACTTGCCTGCATTAATTTTGCCGACTTGTGTTTCAGCATCTTCCCTACATAAATGACCTAATACATGAAACATCAGGCAGCATTTTTTAGTGCTCCCGCTGGCAGTGAAGCATGGCATTGTAACTTTCACTTACCGGGATGATGAGCGAGACTGAATGACTTCACTTCCTCTTTTCTGTGTCACAGATTGGAAATATTGCTGAGTTTTAAGCTTAGGGCAGCAGCTCAGACCTTTTCCTGCATAAAAACCTCTGAGGTGAAGCATGTGTCAGAGCCACAGAGCAGGAGATGAGTCAGAAGAACACTTGTCAGGTGATGTCATCTCCAGTGAGCACTGATGACCAGTCCCAGCTGTTTGGGTGCATTGAGGCATACTCTGCAGCACCTGTCCGAGGCTGATTTAACTCACACAACTGCAGCATGAGATAGGGCCCACTGCTCACAGGGCTTTTATGACTCCCAATGATGAAGTCAAAAGAGGTCAAATGGGGAAGACAGTACATCTTCAGCAGAGCGTAGTTTCATACTGTCAGTTTAACTGAGAACATGCTATGGACAGTGTCAGTATGTCTCAACATAAAGTCTTTGGTTTTTGGTCATTCTGAGGTTGCAAAGAAACCGAGAGACACAGGGGTTAGGACTGGAATTATAAAGTTAAAAGGGATTTCTGATGGCATAACTTCTGACACACTCACTTATGTCTCATCCAGATTATGAGATGAGATGAAGTCACTCAGTGTAACCTTCACTTTAAGTGAAACATTTTCTTCCCCACTCAATTAAAAAAAAACAAAAAAAAAACAGTTGCACTCTTACACAGACTTAAGAACAGCATTTTGGAGGAATTATATAGAAAACCATTGAGAAAAGAAAACATTCTCACAACCTCCCCTTTGAATTCCATATATCCTTTAAGGTTAGTTAGTTTTAAAGACTAAGATTGGTACAGTCTCCATAAATTCTAAGGCTGATACATGAGTGGTCAACTTTTAATGCTGTGCAAAGAAAAATACGTATCTCCTGTTGATCACCAAAATGAAATAGTTGAGATATTTTATTTAGAATCACTTAGGGCCCTGTCACACCTTGCCAATTTAGCAAGCGTATGCCCGACATCCCAAAATCTCCTAAAACTAACATATGTTGAAATTTCAATGTAGTTTTTCAACTTTGGACATATAAACCGGGTATTCATAACGAGTCCAGAGCGTATGTCTAATGACAGCCTGAGTTATGTTTAGCGCAAAGCACAATCATCATTTCATGGGCATTACGAAGCATCGGTTAAAGCTGATCCCCTCAGGACAAGGCACCCGGTCCGCATAAAAAGATGTCTTTCATCGTGGTATTAACCTGGCTGCTGTTTACCACCCTCCCCCTCAAAAAAAATAAAAATAATAATAATTAATAAAAAGAGAAAAGAAAAGATTTGAAGTCACAGCAGATTCAGATTCGGCTAGGAAGTTGGTTGGTCGTGGCCATGGGTGTGAATGTACGGAGGGTCCATCACACCTTCTGGCTCACCCTATGATGTGGATGACGTCCGGCGGAGAACTGATGGCTTCCTCCTGTGAACCACCCTTTTATACCAAAACGCTGCCAATACGCCATTATACAGTAGCTGTAAGTTAGAAAACGTTCAGTGGTCGTCTGGAACACATCAAATACGTTGATATGCGTTGGAGAGAAGTTCTTCATGAGTTACACATAAGTTATGCACAAGTTAATTATATGTATTGTATAAGCTAGACACCATGACTTATGAGTAACTTACACTTAACGTATGTCAACAATCAGATAACTTGCCTGTAACTTATGAGCCCCAATACCCTACATACAGTATGAGCATACGCTGGCATTCAGCATACTTCATTGTGCTGTAAGCCTATACAAAACGTACCCGTAACTTATCCAACAAGGCGTGACAGAGGCTTTAGCAGCCTTCCTCTGCTAATGCTGCCTTCGTGTGATCAGGTAAAGATGATCATTACCACTTAAAGAAGATATTACTAGTGCAACGTGTTCATTCATGTGTTCATTGTGTTTATCATTATCCTGACCTGCTACTTGGACAAGGCAGTAATAGACTTCCTAGTTAATCTGCTAAAGGAAGAAGGGGATGCATCAAAGGCATCAACTGACTGCTGGATAGCATCTGATAAAATCCAACAACAGTGCTCATTTTGAGTTTTAATGGTGATATATATATATATATATATATATATATATATATATATATATATATATATATATATATATATATATATATATATTTACACTATTTAACCATAATCGTTTCATTGTTCTCTGCCATATTAAAATGTCAAAGTTTACCTCATCTCAGCAACTCTGGTATCATCAAAGTTTCCCAGCTTTCCATTGGAAATTAAGACATGACTGGGTGTTCATATGCAATTTTCATGTTTGCTTTTGGTATTTACCATAATTACGAGACCATGAAGGCATCATTACACTCCAGGCTTATGGCCAATCAACAGGTGCTACCATTTTCAAAGGAGTTTTATACCTGCTTTTGTCAAATTTAGTCTTTGTTCCTAAAGTAAAAATGACATATAGTAAATGTTGGGTCTAAGTACGGAAATCATTTGTTTTGTTTATTTAGCTAATATTTAATAGAGCTTGCAAATTATAAAATGCAAGCTGTAAATATACAATGTTTATTGTATATACATTTTTGTGATATAAAGTATTTTTTTCTTATCATATTTAAAAAAATTTATAGTTTTTGAAGTTGTTAAAAGATCCTCTTGATACAAGAGAAAGTTCGCATTTTTAAGAAAATTACAGCTGATCACTTAATTGTTTGACCAATAAAATCAATCAAACTTTAGATTAATTTATTAATTGAGAAACTCCATTCCTATTTCATACTGATTGATGATTCTGATTTGTGCGTTTCATTTGTGACATTTTAGGAAATAATAAGGACTTGTCGCATTGCTTAGGAGCTCTACAGAAAACTGAGCTGTAAGATCATTTTCAAACGGATGTTTAGATGTAGAGACACATTTTCTTCACGAATAAGTCAAGTACTTCATCATTGATTTCAAATGTGTGAGAAAATTGAAAGTGTAGAAAGAAGTGTCTGCAAAGGCGCCTGCAGACACACTTCATTGACATTTTACTTGGTCACTGTGAGAAATATTGCATATGCTGAAACCAGCAGATTGTGTGTTTAAAGCCTCTGGTGAATGAAGGTTACGGTGGTGACCCTTTTAGTGGTGGCCTGTCATACATTCAGCAGTACAGGGGATCATTACAAACTGTCCTCCATCACATTATGACATTTCTTAATTGACTACCAATGCAGCTTTGCTGAGTAGGCGGAAAAATTGGATTTTAATCTAATCATTGCAATAAACCTGATTGGCTCATAGCAACACTCTAGCATATTAAAAACGTGCATCACAAAGATCGGTCAGAAAGGACTAAATTTCAATACGGTGTATTAGACTCCCAGAGAGATTTATCTTAGCTTTTATCCCACATGATGGCATAGACTGTCTGAGTTAAAGATATCATCTCAAATTCTGCTGGTTTCCTTTTTTTATCAAGCTTTTTATACCATGCAAAAGTATTATTTTCCATTTAAATTTAATTTGTTATTTTACAACAAAAAAAGTTTATATTTATTTTATTGGTATTTTATGCAATACTCAAACATAAAATAAAAAGTGTTTGAAGGATCCACAATTAGTTTACCATATTGTCTTCATTTTTTCTATCAACTTAAAAATTGGTATTTGTAAGAAAAACAAAAACAGAAGTATTTAGAAAATTATATACCTTATGTTATGTGTTTAATTTATGGAAACTTCTGAGCAAAATCAGGACCATTTCTTTTTTTTCTTTTACTTACAGTATTGCAATTCAGTTTTCTAAAGTTAGACAATTCAACACTGTCTCAGTTTTTATGAGTTATTGTACATTTGATATCTGATAAAACAATTACCTGCAATCCAGTTATGATCTATGGCTGTGTCCGAACATCCGCCCTAACCCCTAAATCCCTAATCACTATATAGAGCGGAGACTATATATGGACTTTATAGTGAACTCAGTTAACTGACCGTTTGAACAAATGAACACAACTTTTAGGTCCTTGTTGGTCAATAACTCCACCTCCCCGCACAGTGCCTGCGGCATTTTTATTTATGGCCGCTGTCACTACCCGACCCGTCCCGGAAGCACGATCCATTCTGCGCATTCTCCGTCAGCTCATTCGAGGATAAGATATCTATCTAGATATCCGGGTCACCCTCGATTTTATTTTGTTAAAAAGACCTAAATGACGTTTTTCCATCCCCAAAAGTAGTAACCGTACTAAAATATAATGTGTTAAAGGTCAGTAATGTATTTCCTGAGAAAATGAATGCCTTGAAATCCTATTTTGTCACTCGTCTGTATTCGATCTGCACCAGAAAGGGGATCCTACGTTACTTCCCGGAGCTAACTTTTTTGGCTTTGATTTAAACATAAATCTAGTCTTTTTGAATTTCATGTTTTCCGTTTTGTTAACATCATGCTATATAGTGCGTAATCTAAAGAAAGAAACAACTAAAACGCGGATTAATATAGTTTAATCATATTTTGCCGGACTACTCTGGGCATGTCCCATGATGTCGTCAGAGAAGCAGTTTAACAAAGAAAATGTAAAAAGCTTCAAAATTGTCTCACAAAAGTCATAAAACATTTTTTAAAGATGTTTAGCATTCTTTAGAGAGTTAAGGATATAAATAGGTAATTTTACTACCATAATGACATCATTTATGGACACTCTGATGTATATGTGTTCACGCATGCACAGGACGGATCGTGCTTTAGGGATTGATCGGGTAGTGACACAACAATTCGGATGATGCTTTGCAAAGACAGCTCTCGCAAAGCAGTCTGGGATATATCTGCTCATCTAGTGACCATGGATGATTACTACTTTTCAAGGCGCATTGTGGGAAATTTCGAGTCCACTAATTTTTCATCCACTAGATGTTTGGACACCCATCTAAAATGGCGTAACCACTATATACTGCCCTATATAGTGATTAGGGTGGACATTTGGACACAGCCCTAATGTTTATAATATTAGTGAGAGAAGAAAGAAGAAGCCAATATGAAATTCAAATCCTATTGGAAGATAATAAACAGCTGTTAAAGTGAAAGTTATATTTCAGTTCTTGTTTTGTACAAATGCCAGCTTCTTTAGTTAACTCTCCACTCTTTCCCTGTTTGATCCTCCTAATACTCATTAACTCTGGTGATTTCTAAATTGTCACTGCGCTCCTGTTCAAGCTGAAAAGGTTTAATGTTACCCATTGCTGTTTTGACTAGACAGAACAAGGGCGACAGGACCTACCATTTGTGATTTACCAAGAATGCATTTCGTGTAAAAATATTTTCTTTGAATGTGTAAAACCAAAACAACTGACAGCAATTTTAGTGGATTGGTTTTATGTCACGCATAAAGATTTCTCAATTGAAATCTGTTTTTACAACTAATAGTTGATCAGTTTAATAAAATAAACCCAGGTTCTCAAATATCTATAATGAGAGAAGTGAGGAAATCTTATTACAAATTTCTATTCAGTCTCCTTTAATCTGACCCCCGTATTGCGCTTAATTCTTTGCAGTTGAAAATGTTCGAATTAGAGAACAAAAAGCATCATGAAGAACCAAGGGACTCAGCAGACAGGCCAGACGAAAGCCCTTGAGTTCAAAGTAGGCTTTGGTTCAAAAAACAATATCCCAAACTTTAGGGGTATCATAGAGCTCTGTTTGATCTATCATCTGAAAATAGAGAGGTTGGATAGGAGATCTACCGCAGGTCATGCATCCCTGTTACAGCCAGACTCTACAATGTGACACTACAGCGACAATTACTTGTTACAATTACAATGTATAATATATAATAATTTGATACACTGCAATAACCTGTTTCTCTATATTTGACAACCAGTGCAATAACTGTATGAATAAATACAAATATCCATCTATATAAATACCCATGTAAACACCCTGTGCAATAACCCTGTATAATGATCCTACTATTAAAAGAAAACTGTCATATTTGGATGCATTGTATATAATGTATATATCCCATGCACCCTTTTCTTCCTTTGGCACCTTCTATTCTTCTCCTTTTACTATTTGAGCTGATGTAGCGAGTAACTTTCTTCACTGTGAGATCAATAAAGTCAATCAATCATTCAACCAATCAATCAATTGTACCACCTTCCGACCTTTAGTACCAAAAGATGGACTTAAACCGAACTAAAAAACCTCACTCAAAGAGCATTTATTAGGCATGTCCATGCATCCGTCATTGCTGTAATAAGTACAGTCAATTTAAAACTTTGCACTTGCAGGTGCATGTTTGTTGTCTGCATGGAATTTCTATTGTTAACATGATTTAATGTTTGGATGACTTGCTTTTCTGACCTGATACTAATCCCAAGTTTGGAATTTTTATTTTCAGATATACGTACATATCATAATATCATGATAGCTTTATGATAGCTTCTTAAAAGATCAACGATAATCAGGATAAAATTGAAGCAAAAAGAGCTGTGGTGTCTGAAAGATATTGGGATCTGTATATATCCAAATTCTCTCTGAGTCAGATGAGCAGGAAAAAATATGAAGCAGTACAAAAACCTATTGCAAAGGAAAAATGGAAGTGGCATCATCCTGTGGGGTTTACTTTCTTTGTTTGGTACAGGGAAGCTGGTCAGAGGTGATAGTTCAAGAGAACACTTAGGGCTGTTTTTCCACATTTCATTTATTTATTTGTCAAAGATTTTTTGAAAAAATAAAAAATAAATTTTTTTTTTCCAAGTTGATAAAAAGTGTAAATAAAGCTGCAGGTCTAAATATTATTTACTGCCTAAATTAATAATCTATTTTTTTCACAAATGTTTATGAAGAACATGAATGCTTTCTTTTAGCAGATAACAAATTCTGCTACTTTATTTCTTTTACAACACACAACCTTCAGTCAGTCAGCCTCCCCAGGTTTAACACTGAACCACATCATTAAAAAGTGCCAGAATGGATCCCTATCTAACCCTGCGTGTTGGCTCACTGCTGCTAACTCCCCGGATAAAAAGCCCAAGGCTGTGCAGGTTGACATTCTCTTGCACACACGTAAATGATGGCACAGAGGATGGTGGTCCACAATCCCTTCAGTGATTTGGTGGAGAAGACAGGGAAGTAGAAGAATGATAAATTGCCTGGAGAGTGAGCTGAGTGGAAGGATCAGGCCTCTTATACCTGAAGAGCACCATCTGCTGTCAGCATGGGTGACTCCTTCAGCAGCAGTGATATGTGCATGGAAAGCAGCACGCTGAGAAGACATCAGACTGCTGTCAGATGCACTGATGACAGGCTGCATTATAAAGAGAAGGGCTTGGATGAACAGTCCTGTAGAGAGAGAGACAGGTGGGATACTGAAGACACCATCTCTTTCATCTTCACACAAAAAAAGGCACTAACTCCAATGATCGCATGTTTTTTTAGATTAGGTTTTACTCCATGCTTTAAAGTTCACTTGTTTTACCAGAAAATGTTCAAAGAAAAAATGCAAATGGATGATGGCTTTGATATAACCGACAGAGCTTTGATAGAACAGTTCTGTTCTGCTGCAACAATAATATCCTGCAAGAGCTTTCAGCATGAACTCCTGACATTTCCTCTCGTGTAAAAAATGCTCAATACACATTCCTCTAAGGTAGCATGTGCTAGCCTTATACTGGCAATATTTCATCTGTAGAGCCCCATGTGTGCACCTAGAGTAAAATAACAGAGCAGCTAAGGGAAGACGAGCCGGTATAGTGCCGGGATCAAATGGCCGTCTCCGGCCCTCTTAAAAAGATGAGCTGTTTATGGTCATTTTTAACAAGCTGTAGTTCTTACTGCTCCACTTTCCTGAAAACAGAGAGCACTTATAGTATTTCAGTAAAAGAATACAACAAATGCACAACACAAATCCTTTTTAAATATAAAAATGTTGCTTACTTGTGAAACAGTATATGGTTGCTAAAAGCATTGAAATAAAAAAAATTAATAAAATTAGTCTTTTTTTGTCCCTTTTCTGAGCTAACACATAAATAAGTGGAGCTCAGTTGGAGGGGTTGGATAGAAACTTAACAAAAATGTTTCCCTTTTTGCTTGAAAATTATCCCCACTACATTTAATTTGCAGATTTTTTCGTTTAAGCTATCCTATGGTACCTCCACCGTGGTATTAAGCCTCATGAAACCTAAGTCGATCCTCCATCAACTCTGACCGGCTTCCTTCTAGTCCCCACAGCTTGATGCTGCCGCCATCACTTTTCTGCTGGGACCAATGTATTCAGGTTGTTAAGACACATTCATATTTGCAATTTTCCCTTTTAACTATTACATATAAGATCAAATTTTGAAAGTAGTTCTCTAATAATGGCGTAGAGAACCGATTCTTCTAACCCTGTCTGCAAGTTGAAACACATGAAAACATATCATGTCCTGCTCCTATCTCAAATATTGGAGCCTAACCCTAAAAAGTTCATCCAATTATGTTGCTGCAGGATAGTTTAAGGGGGCATATTACTGCTGTGACAAAACAAAGAGCTGCTTAACCAACAGCCGAAATAAAATAAAAAAGGAGGAAATGTAACTGCTACTATCGCATATGTCTGTCAACGGAGGGAAAACAACAACAGTGTAAAATGTTTTTTGTGCATTCTCATGGTGTCTGCTACCATTTCATTTGTTATCATGACTGACTAAAACCTAACTTGTGTTGGCCTGCAGTAGGTGTAGTTTCGCCTTATCAGCTTGAAATATGCTGCCTAATATTCCTCCTTTCCAAAAACAAATTCAGTCAGAGCCGTCACAGACTGATAGTGTGTAGAATTAAACCTGATTGCCACACATTGTCAATCTGATTTGCCAGGTTATGAATCTTCGTCCTGAGAATATAATCCCTGCAGCCTCTTAAGAATTATGAGGCTCATCTTTTTCACTAGCTAATTTTTTCTAAGCTAGATGGAACTTCCTTTCATGATCTGCAGTTGGTCCTTCCTCTTTTCATGTTTAGATGATGGATGAACACAGCTCGGAGAAATGTTCAAAGCTTGGAGTATTGTCTAAAACTTCTCCTCATGCTACTCCCTGACCAGCTTAGTGGGTTAGAGCAGTGCACTTGTGATCTAGGAAGGTTGCAAGTACTCGATTCAATCCCCACAGCCTTCACTGTGGGTTGCTGAGCAAAACCCTTAACCCCTGATTGCTCCTCTTGCGCCACACAATGGCAGCCCACTGCTCCCCAAGGGGCTGGGTCAAACTGCAGAGAATGAATTTCCCAATTGTGGGACAATAAAGGGATTTACATTACATGTCTTCTTTGGACATTATGTTGCTATCTGTTCCCAGAGATTCCTAACAAAGTAAACCTCAGAGCCTTTCAGAGCATGTCTTTTTATTACACACAGGTGGACAAAATATAGGTGAGTTCTGAAGGCATTTAGGCTGAAAGTAAAGTGGGATGAATACATATTTCTAATCACAAACTCCCTTATCATCTTTGTTTCTTTTTTTAACAAAAAAATATCCCAAAATATACTGAAAAGGTCCAGGTTTCAAAACGACTAAATGGGCAAACACCTCAAGATGTCTGAGTACTTCTCCCAGACTCATTCTTGTGTTATTAAGGGTCACTGCACCCACACTGTTCTGATTTTTCTATAAACCTCTATAAAAACATTTCTCATAGACTTTGTCTTTTTTATGTCTCAATAAAAAATAAATTCCCTGAAGGGAAAATAATTACACATTTCAAAGATGAGGTGTAAGCTCAGCATCAAAGGCAGGGTCTTGTCATCTCCGATTTCATTTCAGGGGTCTAGAGGAGCCTTATAGTCAATAAGGAGCAGCTGTGTTGACACCTGTGACACTGAGCTGGTTTTCCTCGGACTCCAGCCCCTCAGTTTATACCATCAGAGGGAATCACATGCCTGGCAGTCTCCACTAGCGACAGGGCATGTCAATACCAAAAAGGATGCAATTTATGAGATGCTCATCCGCATCAAAGTTAGGTGGTTTCCTTAGGTCTGAAATGTGGTGCTCAGATAGAATCTATAGGTGATCTTGTCAACAGAGATCCACAGATGTGCCAGCAATGATAAGCGGGGGGTTGCATGATTCAAGTCAGGCAAAATAGAAGGTTGGCAATTAAATCTTTAACTGCCTGGTCAACCAAATGGTTGACAATTTGCTCACTGAAAAGCAGTTTGGAGGTTGACCAGGCAGTTAAAGTGTTAATGAGAGATGCCACTGACCAAATAAAGTTTTGGGTGAGTTCATGTTTACATAGTACCAATTCACAACATATGTCCACTCATGGCACTTTAGAGAGATACTTCAACCAGATCATACATTCAGATTAGTTCAAAGTTTTCTATTTAAGGAAAACCAGCAGATTCCAATGATTCATTGACTTTGCAGGATTTGTTCCTTTTGATGATCATGTGGTAACAGTGGATATTTACTTGCATTGTCTTGTTTACTCTACAGACATCCTTCAGACCAAGCATAAATACAGTGTTAGTGGAGATCTTTTAACAGGATGGAACCTCCAGCAGAACCAGGCTGGGTGTGAATGGCCTTCTACTGAGGTTTACTGGAGGTTCAAGTAGACAGAAGCCAACAGCAAACCAGTTCCAGTGGTTGTCTGTTCTAGGAAAAACAAAATTAAGCAGACAACCTCTGAGACAGTTTTTATGTGAATAGGGATGGAAGAAATCACATACATTTAATCACAGTAAAAGCTGAGCCTGCAGTTTTGTAGGTGAGAAACAGGACTAAACACTGAGAAACAGATCCATATCATTAATGTATACTGCTCCCACAAAAGAAAAAGAAGAGGGAATTTGAACTTAGAGGTTGAACTAACAAATAACGCAGATTTGGAGAATAGAAGTAGAATGAAGCAGAATGAAAAAAGCGGTTGCTATGTCCTCCAGCAGCCTAAGCCTATGTCAGCTAAACTACAGAGATAGCTCAGGATTACAAGATACAGGACTAACTCTAACCATAAACTTTGTCAAAAAGGAACATTTTAAGCCTTGCAGGTATCTGCCCCAGGTACTACAACTGATAGTTGGTTCTACGAGAGAGGGGCCTGATAACTATAGGTGTAATTAGCCCTGTTTAGTCCGGTTTCATTGGATCATAGTTTGTTTGGCCAGAAAGTTTGGTTTGTTTAGGCATGTATGAATCTCCAATCAAACTCAGTTCAGCCTCAAAATCTAGGCCTCAGAGTGGTTGAAGTTACTCTGGCACTGTCCGCAAAGACCGCTCCAAAAGCTGTAATTATGTAATAATTTACGAATTTAACTATTCGTATGTTAAAAAATACCTTGCTGGATGTCTGTGCAGTATTAATGCCAGTGCAAAGAAGTTACATTTTCTGCTTCATTATGAGCCTTGTTTTTGTTTCATGCCAAGCCCATTATTGAAAGCTACTTATCTGGCAAACTGGCTAAAAGACAGCATTGCAATGACACTGCTGAAATCTGTAGCCATTCCTGTATGTTTATATTTTTGTAGACAAGGAAGCAGTTTTGTGTTGTTTTTCTACATTGGTTCTTGGTGCAGTGCCAATGCGAGGGGGTGAACACGTAGGTAAAGAGGTTTGTTTCGGTTTGACAAAGTGCCTTGCGAATGCAAACCAGATGAATATAGTAACAACATAGCAATTTTGGTCCCAAATCAATCCGAGTCTACCAGACTATCAGGTGTGTAAACGGCCTAAGAATCTGCCTCCTATTTTATTTTTAAAAATTCTAGGAACTATCATAACTCACACTGTCAGTTGTTATTAGATCACTTTAAACCTTCAATCATTCAATATTACCTTATGGAAAAACACTCAACTATACCTATAAAAAAAGTAAAACTTTTTTTAAACTATACATTACAAAGTGCAAACAAAAATAAATGCAATGTTTAGAGCATTGACAGTGTATGATTGTCAGACCTTTACAGATGTAGCCTTGTGAGACCATCCTGATCTTGCGAGCTTTCAAGATTTCACTCGCAGATCAGTCTAGAGACTCTCTGTTAAAGAAAATTTGGAGCTGTTCACCAAACGAACGTCCAATCAGCGTTGGCTTTGAGGCGGGTTGAGGTGTGACGCAACGAGAAGCGCGACAGTTCAGTCTAAAGAACATGGCGGCTTCAGCCGATGAAACTAGCGTTAGCGTGGCTATCGAGCAAGTTTTATCGGAATTACAGAGTATTTCTTCACTGAAAGAAGAGCAAAACACTGCTCTGGAGGGTTTTCTCAGAGGAAAAGATGTTTTTGCTCTTCTCCCGACTGGTTTCGGCAAGAGTTTGATCTATCAATTGGCTCCTCTTGGTCGTCGCTCTGTTAGTACGTCATATCCTTCATTGATCTGATTGGTTTATTTGGCCTGTCTATCACCAACATAGGCCAATCAGCTAACCAGTATTTTCGCCCCTTCCCAAAATTACTTCAATGGAAGGTTTCCAGATGGATATGCGGAGCAAATCCATCTGGCGGAGTCAGGTTATTATAGATGTAGAAAACACTGAAATCCCAATTATCATCTTCCAATTAAATTATTTCAACTTATAAGGAAATCTAGGCTGACCAATCGCTGCACCCCTTATCATTATGTAAGGCTATTAATGGATGGAAGGAAGGACTCGGAAATCTCGTAGCAGGGATTGACTCACACAGCAACACAACAAGGTTGCATGAGGACATTACTGCAGAAGTCAGCAGATACCTCGCAGGTACACATGGCTCTCCTTTCCCCCTACCTAACACATAAACACCAGCAGCTCCTTTGTGTAATCTGGATGTGCAGTTGGGCCAGTGTCGCTGTCAAGAAACAGTGAAACAGAAACATTAAAATAATGTGTGGAATGGACAGGCACACTGCAGGGCATCATGAATAAATGAGTACACTCCAAAAGCAAGCCCTCCTTTGTATTGCATTGTATTTGTCAATGCTGGCAGAAGCACAGGGATGTGGGTGCAGGGCCTGGCTTGCAAGCAAATAAATAAATAACATGATGAAAAAGTGCAGGCTGTTGTTAAGTCTGTGTGACATTACAACTATACAACCACACACAAGATGTGCAGCTCTGCACATTAAGCCTGTTATGCTTTTCTTTACTCCATCTATTAAGATTTATTTTTCCTGTTTGTTGCATCAAGAAGGATCATGTTGTACCCAGAAAGAAAACTTTAAAGTTGATTTTTACCAACACCTGCGTTATTTTTTGATGAACACGGATTGATTAGAGATAAATAAACAAGACTGATGCTGAATAAATTCCATTACCTTGCAGGAGATAATCAATACATCTACCTGGAATCCCATGCTAAAGCACTTTTAATCGACAGTACAGTATGTGTTTGTTGACTTTAATTGCAAGATCGTGGGCTGCAGAAGCCGCGGGCAAACAATTGATAGAGGCTATTAGCCAATGATTAGTCGGACAGAGATGAACTCCTTTGCATTGATTGGTCGGGCTTACATTTCCGACTTTTGGAGGAGAATAAATAAATTCACCTGTAAATCTATAATGCATGAGTTTGTATTCATTATTTCCAGCAGAGTCTCCTCGGCTGCCGGCTTTCTATCTTGTAAGCACAGAGATGCTGGCAGCTCATTCAGTTCAGGCGTCTGTTTAGTACAGAGGCGTCACTGTTTATTCAGTCAAACCCAGCAGGAGAAAATGATTCACTCAAATGTTTAGAATGAGATTTAAATTGAGGAAATCTACAGGTTTTCTTTCGCAGTGTGCTTAAGTCTATTGAGAGCTTTGATCTTGTCAAAGACATTTTTTACCACTTGATTCCTATTTTCTTGCATCATTCATTTATGTAGCTCGTTTTGAAAGATCTCAGTTGAGCTACACTGTTATTCAGATTAATCATTTAGAAATGTATTTAAAAAAAGAAAATAGAAAAGAAAGCAATACAGAAAATTTGGGAATATATAAGGACAGGACAACACTTGAACAATCAAACCAATAAGACGTCTTTCAGCCACAGCAAAAGAGTGTCAAAAACAATACCTGGAATTTGTTACATAGTAAGTTGAATAATCTAAAAAAATATTGGTGCAACTCAATAAAGATCTCTAAAAAAGCTAAAAAAAAAAAAATCAACTTAAAATCATGGTCATATAATCACACTATTTAGGTCTTATAAGGAGGTTTAATTTCAGGAGGACAAAAACATAATCCAGTTCAACATACATCTTTCGAGTGATCCTATGGAGTCTCAGAAACATTGATATAAGGTTTTGCTCCCTATGGATAAGATGAAACAATCACCCGATGATTTTTCGGCTACTCATTTATAAAGTAAATCTCCATATCCTGAAGGATCCTGAAAGATCTGGTGACTTTGAGGCTATGGATTACTGGGAAGTTAATGACAGTTAAAGAAACCAGACAGAGATAGCTTCAGCTTTGTGATGCAGCGTCATCTTGATGGAACTCGATTTTAGAAAAATGAGTAGAAGGATGGATGCTGTCATAAACAGTGTTGGGCACGTAAGTAATTAATTATAGTTACTAGTTACTTCTCCCAAAAAGTAAATGAGTTAGTAAATGAGTTACTCTACAATAAAAGTAACTAGTTACTACTAAAAGTAACTATTGCGTTACTTTTGCGAGTGTATGAAATTAATAACTGGGGATGTCAAATTCTGAAATCCTGTGTTTGGGTTGTTATAGATACTGCAACATGTAGCTATATCTATCTATCTATTCCATCCATCCATCCATCCATCCATCCATCCATCCATCCATCCATCCATCCATCCATCCATCCATCCATCCATCCATCCATCCATCCATCCATCCATCCATCCATCCATATTTCTCTCTTTCTCCATATAGGCTAATGATCGTTCACGCTCTCCGTAGTTCCACTGTGGTGCGAGCACAGGGCGGCTGTTGCACGCCTTTAGCGAGCATGCACATTTCCTGTTGCTTGCGCTGTGAATCGTGCCGCCGTATCTGATGGGGAAACGCAGCTCGATGTAATACCAGTATTTCCATCTGGAAAGCGCTGTTTTGCCGCTGAAGTCCTCCTCACTCTCCATCCTCCCCTCTCTCATGACGCGTGCACGAGTCCTATCATGAAAAAAGGTTAATTGTGCGACCCGAGTAACGTGCAGTAATGGGGTGTCGGCAATTGTAACTGCGTTATAGTTACAGTAAGAGTAATAATTTTGATTACTCGTTACTAAAAAAAAATGTAGCGGCGTTAGTAATCATCACAGGTCATAAACAATGTTCATGTGCAGTGTGTGTCATTTTACTAATGCTCAGTGTGTTTTACAAAGCTTAAAGTTAACCAAGGACACCCCCCCGTCCAATGCAATCCATCCACACATATACAAGATATCGAAAAGTTCACAACAGGCAGGTTGCAAGGTTCATGTTGGATGTTGTCAATGTGGATCCAATGTGTTTTGGATTGGGAGCCGATATCCTGCAGAGTTATTTGATCTACTGATGTCCTTTTATCTGACCTTCTTTGGATCTGGATCCTTTTTTTCTTTTGTGGACTTTTCTTTTTAAACCCAAAAGAACATTTTAGGAAAATCGTAGTCGAACAGCACTTTCTGAAAAAAAACACTGACCAACAAATGCAGCAAAAGCAACAGCGTTCCACTCAGTGATACACACATTTTGTTTATTTCTCCCTTTAAACTTCAGGAAATCCTCCCCATTACATCTGAATGGTTAAGTCCATTAAGTTGTTGCTAATTATTCTGTGTTAAAATGTGGATGAACTATTCCTAACAAAGTGGCCTGTATGCAGAGATGGCAAAAGTACTCACTTTCCGTACTTGAGTAAAAGTACAGATACTTGTGTTAAAAAATACTCTGGTAAAAGTGGAAGTACTGGTTAAACTTCTTTACTCAAGTAAAAGTAACAAAGTACAGGCTTGTAAATTTACTTAAAGTATAAAAGTAAAAGTAGAAACCACTTTTTTCATGCCGTTGCCTACATTTTAAATGGATGTCTGCCAATAGGACTAGATCTCCGTTGTGTTCATTTTCAATCATCTCGTCGTCCATGCTACTATGCTAACGCCACCGCCACCAAGCTGCAATGATTTGCCGCCAATGAATACCGCCGAATCTGTCGATTCATCTTGTAGTGGTGCGTCAAATGCAACGTAGATTCCCATCCAATTAGATTGAATTTGGTATTGATGACGTGAAAAATAATAACGGTAACTCCATTGAAATTATTCAAAACTAAATTAACGAGCCAATTTTTTAAAATGTAAGGAGTAGAAAGTACAGATATTTGTGTAAAAATGTAAGGAGTAGAAGTAAAAAGTCGCCATAAAAATAAGTAGTAAAGTAAAGTAAAAATATCAGAAAAATCTACTTGAGTACAGTAACGAAGTATTTGTACTTTGTTACTTCCCATCTCTGCCTGTAGGCAAAAAAATACAGAAACTTGTAAGAACATTAAGACATGGACATGTCTTCCAAAGTTTTTTCGGTAGTATAATCTGAATCGATCATTTTTATTGACTTTAAGAGTCTCCAAAGAGTCTTTAATATTTGAAATTAGATCTGTTGCCTTCAGCTGTTCACTGCAAAGAACAAAAATGGCAAACTGCAAGGAAAAAAAAGTTTAAAACAAGAAACTGGCTTATAGTGATCCTTTCCTGCCTTTGATAGAGAAAACAGACAAGTCCTTGACCTCTCTATCTCAGTATGGTTCCTTTTTTCCAATCTTAGCCTTCTTTCAACCTTATGAAACATGATGGTCAGCGGAAAAGTTCATGCTAAAGGTAACAGAATCACTACCTAAATATTCCCAGCTCTTGCTGGAGCTTCAGAGGGAGTTGTGTTTGTTTGTCCATGTTCTCAAGGCACACAAGTATCCAGTAATCAGATTGAGACAAACTCAGCATTGCTGCCCTCAAACTTAATTTGCTTTCAGCCTCTGACCCTGCGACCTTTGACATTCCAACTCGACTGGTGCGGGTACCAAATCATTTATTTTCTTTTTGGGACAAAAGCCAGATGAGGCGATTGCAGCCGTATGGCAGGAATGTTTGGAAGTCAAAACAAAAATAACGGACAGATTAAAATATAAACATTTAAAGTAAACTGATGTATGATCCTTAAATAAGCATCTAAACCCTTAGAGTCATAATCCGTATGGATTTCTAAAAATCACCCATTAAAAAAGCCATTTAGCTTATTTTCTTCGGGTTTAATCAATTAAATCAATTATTCAGGCAATAATTCTAGGTGGCAGCAAATGCTTGTCAGTAAGTATTCCACAGGAGACTAAGCTCGTAAAGACTAATGCACACATCAATTTGTTAGGCATTTCTTTTGCATGTTCACAATGCAGCAGTTGTGTTCAACCAATGGCATTAAAAGAGGATCATTCTCAGGTCAGAGGTCAGAATGAGAAGGCAGACCCAAAAGGAAAATTTTAATGACAGAAAATCAGCAGGCTGCACCCAACCCCCCCTCTTCCTCTCTGTTTCTTTATAGCTTTTTTTTTTTTTTTTGCCTTTCATAGCTTCTAACCACGTCTCTGGAGGATTATGCAACGGTGGTTTACCACATGTCTTTTTTTTTCCAGGGCTATACTTTTGTAGCTTCACTTACGCTTCACATTCACACAAACTCTCAAGGCACACCCTGCATTAACATCGAGCTGGTGGAGTTAACAGAGACTCCCTACAAGCACTTCATCTTCAGCTCATGTTCTCCTGCTGAGCCTGCACCAATCCAACCAGTCACCCTGCAGCAAATACACATGTGCTGCTCTAGTGTTGCTTGGCCGGGCTCGCCTCCAGCTTTCTCCTAAAATAGACCAATCTCTGGGCCTCAGAATGTTTGGCTGTTTCCTTCCTCTCATCTTGTCCACGCCTGTTTGAGGGATACAGCTGCTCTCGCTCTCTCTCTCTGACCACAGTTTCCATTGCTCATCACTGCTTAGCTCTCAGGACCCTTCTGGAGTCCATTACCAAGGCCAACTTCCACAGATTTATCACCAGCATGACCTGCGTATGAATACTGAATAGGAGCTGAATGAGCTGTTCTGACCCTGTTTAGGCCCAGCAAAGGTCCAAAGCAGACACAAAATGAGGTCAGTGTTTATTAAGGTATTTCACAGTTACCTTCTGTGAAAATGCCCTTAAATGAGTGTCTGAGTTTAGTTCATGTGTTCTGAGAAAGAATGAGTCTGCAACTCTGTGAAGCTGCAGAAAAGATAACTTTGAAGCTTGCTTGAAAAGAGCAGATGGGATCTCTGCCACTTCTTTCTTTTAACTCCTTCCACGGGTTTTTCCATCTACATTTTAGAGCCTTGCATTTTCAAAAATTACAGCTGTCTCGAATGGAGAGAAAAATGTGTTCCTAACATAACCCCAAAGATTCCCATTTTATTTTAAACTTCACAGAGAGTGTGTGTGTGTATCACTGAAAGTTTAGTGACAAGACAAGAATTAAAACCATGCTAAAAAGAACATCAGCACTTTAGTTTCATATGCTGACTGAGATTTTTAATCCTAAAGCACAAACAGACGGAAATGGATCCCATTGACACATCTGCTAAACCAAGGATGTCCAAAATCTATTCTGGAGGTGTTGTGCCCTGCATGATCTATGTTTCCCTCGTTCAGCACACCTGGTTTCCTTTAAAGGATGATTAACAGGTGATTGCTGAACTGCAATCCACTGAATCAGAGGCGTTAAAGCAGGGACACATCTAAATCCTGCAGACACTGACTTTGAACACTCCTGTGCTATATTTATCTATGCAACCGCCACCTTCTCTGTTTGGTTTCATTGCAAAGCAGAAACTTATTGATGCATTTTTAAAAACTGAGTTTACTGTTTAAGACACTGAAAAAGAGAAATCCCAGGGAAGAACGAGCTGGAAATTGGAAAAAAACTCCTGCATGCTGCCCTTGTGTTCACTGCTACGGTGGCAAGTTAAGTCCAGAGAGACATATGTTTTCTGCAGCTTGTTTTTTTTTTTCAAGGCCAGTTGTATTCTCAGAACCCACTTAAAAGTGTTTCTCAGTCCAGTTGTTTGATCTGGACCAGTTCATGTTGAGTATATTCACAGCCGTACAAAATGTCTGGACCAAGAAGGAAACAAACTCTGGTCCAGTTAAAGAAGACCGACCATGGCAGGTGAGAATAGACCCCTCTAGCTTAATTGCAGTAGTAGCCATTCGAAGTTTCCCCACTTTCCTGGCTGGTCCTTGGCTGGTCCCCTACAACCCCTTTAAACATCAATATGTGTATTAAAATATTCTTTCTGTCATGATTTGTAGACATTAAGATCTAAGGAGAAGTGTCATCTCCTGGTCAGACCCTGTAATTCAGTGAAAGTGGAGTCAGAGTACCTCCAGCAGAACCAGGCTCAGTGTGAGCGGCCATCTGCCGAGGCCGACTGGGGTTCAAGGAGACAGAAGCAGACATACAAAAAGCAGCTGTAAAAGGCGACCCCGTCCAGGAAACACACAGCCAGGCAGACGAACTCCAAGCCAGCTCCCATGCCAGAGGACGAAGAGAGCACATCCACTTAAGCATGCTTGTAGCGACAGTGGAGAGGAAAAACTCCCTCTTAATGGGAAGAAACCTCCAGCAGAACCAGGCTCAGTGTGAGCGGCCATCTGCCAAGGCCGACTGGGGTTCAAGGAGACCGAAAGAGACATACAAAAAGCAACTGCAAAAGGTAGGGCTGGTACCTATCTCCAAAGTCTATCCATCTACAACCTTGATAGGTGACCAGACAATCTCAGGGCAAGAAAACCAGCGTTCATAGCACTTGGTGTTCCAATGCAGTCTCCCATTCATGCGCCCACCAAGCCTGATCCTGCCTAGCTTCTGTGATCAGGCAAGAACAAGCATGCAGATGCCACTATGGCCATGAGCTGAATATGAACAGATGCATGATTCACAAAAATTGACACAATTTTGAAAACAGTTTCCAGGTCTGTTGAGCCTTGATTGCAGCTCCAGCTTTGAGATTATTGCTTCAAAGATTTAAGTATATAAAATTAAACCAATGTTCCACCCAACGGTGTATAAAAGTTGGAGGGTGTGACACATTGTTTCAGACAATTACTAAATGTGGTTTGAATATTTTTTTTATCTAACTCTATTTTAATCCATGTTAATATTTAATGGTCTGTTTCAACACCATCTTTGCAAGTAATAAGTAATGGATCCTGATGACAAAGATAATCCAAGACTCTTGAACTGAGTGTCTATTTGTCTGAAGGTGTCTCCTTCACCTTGGGAGCCTGAGATAATCATTAAGCACTTTTCCATCAGGGCCTGTCCTTCTGATACACTCCAGGATATTTCCTGTATCAGTCTGGACTCTAGCAGTTGTGATGCTCTCTAGTTTTAGAATAGAAAAGAACTTTATTGATCTCACATTGGAGAAATTCACTTTTTATCCTCTGTCATGCTGTTTGGCATACAGTTTCAGGTTTTTGGACCTTAAGATAAAGATACAGTGCATTGTGAGGAGGTTGTGCATCGAGATACAGTTCCAGTGCGCTCTATGTCCTTGTTCAGAATGCTGTTATACAAGCCGGGTGTCTGATGGCTCAATGAATAGACTCAAATAAGCTCATGGTGTTCCTCCTTGTGCCATTTTGGCATTTCACCTTGGGGATCCCAAGCTTATTTATGGGACCACCCCCCCCAAAAACAAAAGTATAAAAATAATAATAATGAAATGAGCATGCAACATATATTTGTTATAGTAAAGGCCCAGCCCTGTTGCTGGCACTTAGAGAGGCACAGTTATTGCCCTCCCTTCAGAAGAATTATCAGTCTAGGCTGACACCGTTGCTCCAACATTATCTGTTTCTTCTGCTGTCCCAGTCCACCTCTGCGCTCCTGTATGTAATTACAGTGGTTAATCTTCTGCTTCTCCCCTGCCTCCTGCCCATTTTGTGCCTCCCTTATTAGCAACACTTTGCCCACCTGAGATTTTCTTGTCTTCTTCTCTTTTATTCCCCCCATAGTTGCAGATTGCAGTAGTCCAATCAGGGTTGCTATTGTTTATTGTGATAAGTTGGGATAATGAACAAATGACCTGCCACCTGGAGCACTTAGAGGCTAGTGTTAAACTCGGGTTATAAAAACCTCTTCCAGCTCTATTGATTTACTGGCAGCATTTGATTGTACCCACGGGGCAGGGGGCCTGCAAGGCTGCACAGAGCTCTTACTGTTTTACAGTCCTTATTACACCAAACAAATAAATCTCCTGACCATTAATTCACTGCCTGTACCCCCGCTCTCCAGACTGATAGACCAAAAATCTGAGCAGATTCAGGCCACTTGGCAGATCCAGCCAAATAACTAAGTAGTTAGAGGTAATGTTTCTTTTCCATGTGCCCCCTTCTATATTGGATTTGCAGACTGCAGACAACTTTGAGTGTTCTGGGAAGACTTTATAGCCATTCAGGACAAATACACGAGGAAATCATTTGACTTAGGACATCTTGTTTTTCCAAACAACAGCCATTATTTCAATATCCTGTGGAGCTCTTTTACAGTGGCCCTCCACTGACTTTTTAAGTTGCTTCTTTTCTGTTTATAGAACAGTAACATGGCACCCCATAGTCCACAAGAATAAACTGCAGCGACAGTCAAAACAGTCCCATATTTTGAAGCTAGAGGTAAACATCGAAGCTGTGCATGAAATGCGACCAAACATAGCGTTACTGAAAGATAAATATGCAATACATTCAGCACAGACCATCGATTGAGAAGGATGCAACTCACGCATAAAAATGATGGACTTTCTAGTGCAACTTCGTCCATCTTATCAATATTAACCATGAATTTGTCGGTATTAGTTGTTTTAAGTGGATAAAAAAGAACTGAGGGCTTTAATACTTAGGTATGAGAAAAGATGTTTGTTCATCTTTAAACCCTTTCACCCCCACCCCCTTCCCATATAAACACAAAATCAAGACCTATACCTCAACACAACCCGGCAGTGTGCCAGGATGATGAATAAACTGCCTGCGACACTACAAGATGAAAGGCTCCCTGATTAGTTCATGCCAGAGTGTTTACGGTAGTTTGAATCACTACCATAACCCCTGATTGTAGACTTATGTAACATATGTTCAAATACACTTTCCATCCTGCTTACTGGTTTCTCTGAGGCATAATTGTCAACACATGCCATGGGTTCTCTCACAGAACAGTCCTCAGAGTAAAGTCACCTTTACACTAAAAGGCCATTTGAACCTTTGAGACTGTTTCAGACAACTAGCTTAGTCAATACACACAGTTTTACCTGCATAAACTAGGTTCCATAAATTTGATGCAATGGCCTTGAATTTTTCAGTTTAGATTTAGGAACTGTTCTTAATCTGAGAATATGCTTACCAGGAGCCGGCTGTAGTGAGAAGGATGGTTTGAATCACAACATACCTGTAAAGTCTGATTTCTAATATTGCATTAACCTTTTACTTTAGAGTAGCATTGTACAAGTTCCAGAGTTTTTGTAGACATCTGGCCACGATCTGAAATAACACTATTGGTGTTCATGCACAGGAGAAGAAAAAAAGCACTGCAACGTTCCACTGCAACAGACAGGTCTTTTTATAGTTGTTCAAAATTGGGGGAATGGCAGCCTAGTTGTTAGGGCATAGAGCTTGGAATCCAGAGGTTCTGAATTCGAGCCCAACTCCCACAGACTGCCTCTCTAGGTCCCTGAGCTAAGACCCTTAATCCCACACTGCACCCCAGGTGCCGCACAATGGCAGCCCAATGCTCCCCACAGGGGATGGGTTAAATGCAGATAGTTAATTTTGATGCTCTGTATTTGTGACAGTGTAACGACAATAAAAGCTTGAAAAAGAGAACAAGTGTACTGTCATCTGGAGTAAGAAAGTTATTAACATTGTGATTATTCTGAACAGAGCATCTTACCGTTTTAGCAAAAAAAAAGAGCCATTTGTATTCATCCATCCATTTTCTTACACGCTTAATCCCAAGCGGGGTCGTGAGGGGTGCTGGTGCCTATCTCCAGCTGTCTACGGCGAGAGGCAGGGTACACCCGGGACAGGTCGCCAGTCCATCGCAGGGCAACATAGAGACAAACCACCATTCACACACACACACACGCACACCTAAGGAGAATCTTAACCTAACAGTCATGTTTTTTGGACTGTGGGAGGAAGCCGGAGTACCCGGAGAGAACCCACGCATGCTCAGGGAGAACATGCAAACTCCATGCAGAAAGACCCCAGGCCGGAAATCAAACCCGGAACATTCTTGCTGCAAGGCAGCAGTGCTACCCACTGCCATTTGTATTCAATTGAATGCAGATAAGGTAACTTAAGGATTTTTTAGTGAGTTTTTGTAGATGTTCATAGCTGTTGGGAGAAAGAATCTCCTGTAGCAGTTTGTCTTGCATCAGATCTAAAGACGCTAAAAGAAACAAAAGTTTTATTTTCCTTCTCTATTGTGGAGTCTGTGATGGGGTTTGAGGTGCAGATGTTGTTTTTTGTGCTCCATATTCACAAACCGTAACCCCTGTTTGTTGAGACTCAGCAAAGTAGCCCAGTAAACCAGTGTGTAGCGTTTAACCCATGTGCAAGAACTCTTTCATTAATTGACTAATGGAGCTTGAGGAGGCAACTGCTGCAAATAGAGGAAGGCTCAATTTATATTTCAAGTCTTTTAATTGCATGTACGTAAAAGACAAAAAAACACAATAATTAACCTTTTAAAATATGAAACGCACCTTTAAGAAAGAAGATATCTCATGTGTTCAGGAGCCAAACCATTCTAAGGCAATGATCATTCTTATATTGATACATTACAATGCATTTATGGTGGTGTTTCTTCACTTAACAAATGAGGGGAATTTAGTAAATCAAGACATATGATCTGGGAACCATCCTGTTTAGTCAGATTTTCAATAAGAAATCCTGAACTAATGAGAAAACGCAGCTTTAAATGTAAATCACTGCTGCAGGGATAAATATATATATATTTTTTATGGCAAGAGGGGATCCATTTACATTTATGTGGGGGGAAAACAAAGTGCTTAAATAATTGATTTACGAAATGGACCGAAGAATTTATCTATTGAATATTGTCATCCTAAGATGTCAGCGCAAAGATCTTGTGATTTGAAAATCTTTTATTCTCTGATCATCTATCTACACCCTTATTATTGGGGGATGTAGGAAATGGCAATACCCTATTGTCAAAGATTTAACCTGCAGTGTTTCATAAAAACAAAAGAACAAAAGTTCATCTGCTTTCAAGAGCTATTTAAATACTTGACTTGTTAGAATAGCCTTTCCTCTTAAACTGGTCTCCATATAATTTCATTTCCCTCTTGAAACAAGGCAGATTTTACCTTTCTATCACATCAAGCTACCTGTCACATCAGAAAACCCACACACGCACACACCTGTCCCAGAGCGCAGTGACATCTGTTCCTCCACTACAAGGTTAGTCATGTCCTCGACCTAATCCACATCATTTAGGAACACCTGGGAGGAAAGATGAGGGGCTGGGAGGCTCCTGTATGACACAGGCACACGCTGAAGAAAAGGGAGAAAAATGACAGCTGGTATGAATGTGATGCGGGTAAGTTTCTGAAAGAGTCCTGGCAACCACAAGATCCGTTATGACTAACGGTGTGGTTTACTAACAATGTGGTTTACCCAACTGACCCTTATGTACCAACTATGCCAGCTGTACCTACATGTTATATCAAAGATACAGACTGTAGGACACAAAAGGCGGAAATAACATGCCAAGCTACACTGAACGAGAACACGGAGGTGAAGCAATGCCTCAGTGGTAAAAGCTTTGTAAAATGTGACAAAACAAATAGCTCTGTGCTGAGGTTCAAGAAGTGGGGGCATAAAATGTCGAGCTATGGAAACATCAGTGGTCGGAAAGCAAATGCAGATCCACAAACAACTGCAGCAGCAGATCCCTTGAGCAGGAACAACTGTTTGAGTCATTCTGCTTGGCGACATGTCGTTACACTAAGGTTATGGCTTTGGCACTGAAATCTGTGCAGAATTGCTCAAAGCTACACTTCCGCTTATAAATGGCAAAGGAACACTCTGAGGCAGGTCTGTTTTAGGTTTTACTCAACTTAATAGGAAAAGTATAAAAATGCTTTTATATTACAAAGTTAGCAAGTCCGTTTTTACTTCTAAGGCATACACATTGAATTATACTGTAATATGAATGCCTCAGGTTCATAATAATCAAGCGTTGCTCCATGTGGTGAATCTCACATCACAAATTGTATCTATGGCCTAATCTTAAACATGACTTGCCAATAATTCCTAAATGCATTCAGCAGGATATAGATCAAAAGAATTTCTTGAATATTCTTAAAGAAATGCATTATTTTCCTTTGTTTAACAGGAATCATTCTGTTAGAACACCTGGGGACCACTTTACAGAAAAGGACCCTCAGTAAAAAGGAATGTTTGCTTGAGAAGGCCACACTCATTTCTACATTACTTAAAAGTTGGTAGCACTCATGCACCTTTTTCTAATTTACATTTTTTCAATTTAGACTTTTTTTATTTATAAAAAAACAGAAATGACTTACTTGTATTTGCATAGTAACTATCCTTGATTTTAAATGAGTTCTATTTCTACTCGTGCATATAAAAGGTCAGCCAGAACTTTTTCATCAAAACAATTAATTAAAAATAAATAAATAAAACACATCCACAGGGGATATAAGGTGGTGCCAAAAAAATTTTTTAATTTTGCTGAAAAACAAACTAATTATTCCATAATATATGCATATTTACTTCTATGCCAAATTTGACAAGAAAGGATTTTGCACCAATGATTCTGCAAGATCCCAGCTCTATGATAAAGCTAAGAAATGGCTTGTTGGGATTTGGGTAACAGAAATGGATGCAAACCATTTAGTTTTATTTATTTAGAACTTCTTGCTTTTGTTATTTAGCTCTCATGCTGACTACGGTACAGCCGGCTGCATTCCACCTGTGATGGTGCATTCACACCAAAACCCCATCCCAGCAAAAAGCTATAATCAGATGCTGTCACTTGGCTGAAAAAAGCAACTCCTGTTGCTGCTCTATTGTACAGTAGGTCATTGAAATAGGAAGAGTTTCTATCTGCTGCTTGCTGGTTTTAAATCTGCATGTCGGACCTGGATTTTACCAGGGTTGCTATGGTGCTTTATTCATTGTGGAAAGCCAAACAGTGGCTCTGGTTTCCCTGCATCAACTAGATCTTCGTTAAAATCATTGAAATCATGCCTGTCGCATCGTTAGAAATGTGTTTGTCACGTCGTTCATGTTGCACCAGTACATAGCGATAACATGAAAATCACCGGGGAAAAAAATGTTTTCAGCCTGAACACACTTCACAAAAAAAACTTTTTCACAGGTTGAAATGGGAAGTTTTATTTTTCATGCAGAAGTTTTGCAGCCTTGTTAAGCAAAGTAAGTTATGTTATAGATCACAATTTCCCTGTTGATCCCAGATGTAGCATTGTTATTTTAGGTGTTATGGCACAAAAAAACTATCATTTGCACTTGAGGCTGTCTGTTAGCGGCCGCTGTCCAATGATGTGATCCTCGTTGATTTCATTCAATCCAAATCGACAAAGGAAGTGTAGCGCATATATTCATGCAGTAATATAAAAGTAGCTTACACCCAGTTTAGAAAAGGTTGTGATTTAAAAAAAAAGTACATAAATAAAGGCACACTATGCAACATTTTTCAGTTAATTAATGTGTTCCATAACGTTTTGGATGATTAAATTAGTCATTTCAGGTTGAACAAAGGTATTCTCGGCCGCCCTGGTGGTCTGTGGGGGAAACACCGCACTTGCAATTGCAGGAGCCCTCGGCCCGCGCCCACAGGCTCAGAAGTCTCGCGAGAGTTGGTCTTGCTTTATGGCGAGAACTGCTACACGCCCCCAGTTAAAAGCATGCTCGTTGCTAGCACAGTGGCGATCTTTGTGCAGTTATCATGGCGGAACCAGTATGAAAACATCGAAAGCCCATGTCGGAGCAGGTAAGAAAGAGGAAAAAGGCTCCGGACAGAGAGAGGAGTTGTACACGGGTGAACATCGGGCAAGCTTTTTCCGAATGGCGAGAGCTAAAAAAAAAAAAGGCTGCAAGGCTTGCATAGTATACCTTTAAATTAGTGGTGATTTTTTTTTTTTTTTTTTTTTGGTGCGGTCTGTCTGCACTGAGTTTTCATGTACAGTAGGTTCCCTTGGGTACCCGAGCTTGGGTATTCTTCCCAGAATCCAAAAACATAATTTTTTGTTCTCTCCAAATTGGCCTGATGCTGTAGTGCATGCATCCATGGTTGTCTCTTCTCCGTACTCTTGTGTTGCCCTGTGAAGGACAGTAACTTGTCCTGGTTGTACTCTGCTTCTCTCCCATTGATAGCAAAGCACCACCTCTCCAGGACCCTGCAAGGAGAAGCAGGTTTAGTCACTGGATTGATGTCAAAGTTAATCTTAACACTGGATAAGTTTATAATAAATGCATTTGTTTTAACATATTTAACAGGTTTCTTCATGAAGTTTGAAATCAGGAGTTTTCACCAAATGTTCCTCGTTGGGTTTCAATAATTAATTCGACACCTAAGAATGTGTGTTTTCATAATATTTGAGCCAAGCCAGCAAGACAATGATCTTCAAAGCAGTAGCAACCTCTTCCTGGCAGCAGAAACAGTAAGTGGAAGTGAAGAAATAACACCACTCCTTTTGAGTTGATAATAATCCTTATTGTCAGAGCAGTACAACCTTCCTTTGTCACTAAACAGACCTAAAAGAGTTGGTAGATCTTCTTCAACTCTTTTATCAACATTTGGTATCTTTCACACATTAAATGTTAGAAAAAATGCATAAAACCTTAGATAAAATTACAAAGTTTGTTGAAACAAAATGATACTTCCAAATCTGTCATTTTTCAACAGGAAACTTTATGGTGATTCTATATAATATACCATCAGTATTAATTGCAAAGGCAAAGAAAAATGTTACAATTGTGCTTGAAATTCTCATTAAAGAAATTGATCAATTGAAACTAGCAGTTCAAATAACATCAAAGTGAAAAAGTAATAATGAATACTGAATGATACTTTAGTTAAATAAAATATTGTTTTAGATTTTTTTTTATCAGTAATAATGTTTGTACTGCAGGGATATCAGTTATTGGCAAGAGCATTTTATATTTCTTTTATAACTCGACATATTTTATCCTCGTGGAACTGATTTTTAGCAGTTGTCAAAAAACAAAAGAACTTCTAAGACGATGGCTGCCTGAAGCGGTGCCTGATGCTCACTGAACACATTGAGTCAGCAGGGTCATGAGTTTCTTGGCTCTGACTTAGCTCTCTTAAAGACTTTTCAAATTATTAAGTAATGAAAAGGGTGTCATTCAAATATAAATGCATCCACAAGCAAGAATCCTTTCATGTTTGAAACCATACAGTCTCTTTCTTTTTTTCCTCACAGCTAATGTGCCTTTCAAAGCTGTTTCCAACATCTGTTTAACACTGGGATGATTTTTACAGCTGCACACCAAAGTAGGCTCTTATTTACATGACCTGCTGTTAAGCTTTGGGCTTAGTTTTTCTTATTAAATGATTATTTCCGAACCTGTTAAACATTTAGGTTATTGTGACCAAAGCAGGTGGCAAACAAAAAGAGAGAGAAAGAAAAAAACCTTGATTTACGTCTTCTGAAACCTCATGTGTTCTGTAACACTGCCACCACTGACCTCAGCACACAGCAGGCTCCATCCTGGTCCATCCATTTCTCCCCTCCTCTAATAAGAATGGCCCCTGGCCGGCTGCCTATTGGGCGGCCTGGAGCCAGGTTCCCATCTTAGACAGCCCCTAATCTGGGAGCCAAACGATAAGGCTGCGGTTTACAGGAGAGGCTTTACATTCTCACAAAAATTTGCATTTAAAGACCCTCAAGTAATCTTTAGGCTTATTTAAATCTCAGCAAGACACTAGCAGGAGCGATGGAGGAGGAAGAATCCTGCATATCCACCTCCACTGTTTCTTTCCCATGGCACAACAAATCCCAACCATAAATGAGAGAGAATGTGGATTGCATTGCCATTCTCACAGCAGCTGGTCTTAGTATTATCAATGCTGTTTAATTGACTGAGAATTATTTTTGCTCTGTGCGTCCAAATAATGCCACCACGTGGGAATGAAGCACCAATCACCTCTGCAGAGCTGTTGGTGAAAAAAAGGCAATTTTATTTGGAAGATATGAGGTGAGCGATATACACACGTCTGCCAGTTTCTTTATCTGGTTGTTTTAAATGAGCAGATTTGACGGAGCAGTTTTTAGGATTTTTTTAGAGGCCTTTTGTGCATGAGATTATAATAAACATGAAAGAGACATCTGCATATGTTCCAAGCCTCTACAACATGGATTGCTTTTGCTGTAAAGAGAGACATTATTGTCATGCAGGTTCTTTATTTTTGTCTTACTATTTTAAGCTGCCCATAAACTTCATATTAGGCCAACATTATATTTGTTTGACCAAGCGCCAGATTTCGGAAGGATTTGCGATTGTTGATGTGAGAGAACTGAAAAGTTTCAGTTTAACTTGCTGTTTTTTGTTTTTGTTTTATTCAGTGTGAACCTCAGTTTATCTCAATAATACCCACTTTTTTATCAAATCAAATCAAATTTATTTGTATAGCCCTTTACAATAGCCAAATGGTACCCAAAGTGCTTTACAACAAAGCCATAAAAACAATACATAACACATATAAAACATAAATGATACAATTAAAAGTGCTGTAGTGGTGCAGCGCTGCAGGACATTAAAAGCCTTCCAGAGGTGCATAGAAAGGAGCACACAGAAAGATGACATCTAAGAGATGGTATTATAGTCAGAATTAAAAGCTAAATTAAAAAAGTGGGTTTTAAGTTTTTTTTAAAAAACGGCTGAGGTCAGTAGTGGTGCGGATGTCAGGGGGTGGTATGTTCCACAGTCTGGGAGCAGCAACGGTAAAAATTTTTATTGTCAATTTCAATTAATATGATTATCAGATCTTTAATCTCATTCATGTCTGAAACATGACTTGTGTTAGGCTTGAATGAATAATATTTTAAAACAGAATTAACCTTTTCTGTCTAAGGAGATTTTTTTTTGTTATATACCCTAACTTTTTCTATTTTAATCAAGACGTTGAGGTCAGCTTTTTTTTTTTTTTTTTTTTTTTTTTACCTTTGGTTGTTTACACACATCCACAGAGCTTACCGTGCTTAAAACTACTGGAAAAGCTCAGACTATGATGCTATAGCTTTGCAAGCTTCAGATATTTGAGCTAATCTAGGGCTTGTTTGTGGTATTAATAAGTCACAACTCAATCATGGATTCTTTGTCAGACGTCATGAGCATTTTAATGATAAAATAATACAATGCTTGCTTATACCCAGCTTTCATAATACTAATAAAGAAAAATAAATTGTTTCTATATTACAGGGGTGAATATGTAAGTCCAAAATGTACGAATCTTCTCTGAAAGATGGTGGCTGGAGCTTGTAATTTGATAGCGTATCATCATCCAAAATGAATTCACTCTTGTATTTACATGGGCTAAAAGGTTTTTGTAAAATTTGTCATAAATTTGGCATTTTTGAGCACTTTATTATTGATTTTCTGTTGACTTCACATGTCTAATCATGTAAGGTTTTCCAGGAACAAATCTAAAAAGACTTCTGTATCAAACATAATACAGTTGATGTTAAAGGGTTATATGTTTAGCAGTAATGGTGAGCAATATATTACACAAGCCTTAGAACATCATCAGAAGTACCAGTTGCAGCCTAATGTTGTGGAGGAGTTTTGCAGCATGAAGGGCTAGTGCACTTTACAAAACAGGTGACATCATGAGATTAGATTATTATGAGGCTACAACAGACTTCAGATAGTATCTTAAAAACTTAGGTGCAAATAGGTCTTGATTTAGAAATCGACCCAATCCGAACTCCCAAATTATGTATTCCAAAAAAGCGAAAAAAAAGAATCCACTGGACCTTGTTTCCAAGTTTGAGGAAGTTTCTCCTCCCGTCCAGGAGGCTTTTTCAATTCAAAATGTCAGAAATAGCGTTGACTTCAAGGCTTTATAGAGTGGACCAAGCCTTGTTTTGGCTTAGAAAACATGCAAATTATGTAGTAACAAAGTAGCTGAAGTGCAGAGGCCATCAGAAATTATCCATCTTAGTCTCATTGAAGTTTGTAGTAATAGTCGAGTAGCATGTTTAGGTAGTGGGTATTAGAGACTGACACAGGAGTGGATTTTCACTCCTGTCCCGTCCCACTCCCACAGAAAAAAATGGTGTCCCGTCCCGATCCCGGGCCAGAGTAGAAATCTAAATCCTGTCCCGTCCCACTCCTGGTGAAATTACTCCCACTCCCATCCCGCTCCCATTCAGAATGACTCCCGCTCCTGCACCACTCCCATTCTTGTTGTCTTCAATAAGATTTTTGCCAATACATTGAATCTGAATTTCTATGAAGGGTCAGTTAAGTTCCTGTTTCTAACTGTAGTAACTGTTGGTTTTTGGGTCGTGTAGTTTTTTTGACTCGCATTATAGTGTAGGCTTCAAGGAAAAAAACTACAAAATGGCAGCGCCAGTACTGGATTTTTTTTCTTTCTATTTTATTTTATTTTTTGGCATCGATCCTAGTTTTTTTTAGTTACTATTGGTTTGCTCCCGCTCCCGTCTGCTCCCATTAATGTTTAATCCTGTACCGTCCCAATCACGTGATCGTTACTAATACTGACTCCCATCCCACGGGAATTCCCGAAAAAATGTCAGTCTCTAGTGGGTATACAGTTTAAAAGTGTTATACTTATTCCCAGCAGCAAGAAATAAAAGTACATATCTATTTAGATATGTAAATAATCAGTGCATGCATGTATGGAAAAACTTCTTCTCAGTCAATCTACATTAATGTGGGGAGGGATATTTTCCACGTTGGACCCTGCAGTGCATCCTACACATTCAAAATAGATTTGAAAGATTAATCCTCACCTTTCCAACTGCATGTATGTAATTTGGCTTGACAAACACTGCCCCTGCAGGGACATTTTCTTCATTAATACTTGACAACATGCCCCATGTCTCAGGCTTGAGGAGATGTAGCGGTGTGACGGAGGAGCCCATTAAAGTGACCCAGATTCACTCTCTCCTTGGTCTGCTTGTGTGCTGAAAGCACACAGCGGTTGCACCTGAGATAGAAAATTTATCCCAGAAAGAAACAAAGAGAATGTTAACAGCCTGTACAACAGACCACTCAGAAAAGACATTAGCCTCTTAGACAATATACACTGTAATATTCAAGACAATTGAGGGCTGACAACCATGAAAAATCTCTGCGGTGAACTTTTGAACAGCTTTACCTTTCATGGCAGTGTCAAATTATTTTCGAGCAAGTGTAAATTATTCTATACTGAACAGTTTTAATGTGATAAACGAGAAGTCTTGAGTTTTTTTTCTGCTGTGAAGCAAGGTATGAAAAAAGAAGTGGGACTAAGAAGGTTACCAGGGAACCACAAGAAACACAAAAGACCAGTTAAAAAGAATGCACCATATTCACACAATCTACTGAAAGAAGCATTTTGATAGTTAAGAGTTTCTTTCAACCCCATAATCCTCCTGACTGACACACATCTACGAGAGAGAGTACAGCAGATCGCCACTATCCTTTGAGCAATGCAGACCTTTTGTGTATATTAAACAACCTGTGATTCTTAAGCTGTATGTAAATAAAAATCCAGTTGAGCTGATCAAATAGTTTATGATTACCCTTGAAAAATGTAAGTAAATCAAACACATTGAGAACTGTGGCCCACATAAAAACAATTACAGCACACTACAAATTACCTCATTCAACAAAAATATACCCTTCTTAAATATCTGATAGTAAGTATAATTGAATATTTCAGGAATTATGATTTTTGATTAGGGCTCGCAGTTTATTGGCTTAATTTTAATAATTATTTTAATACATACTACAATCAACAGAATGAACCTTTGCATTCACATTTTTTTGCTCACCCAGCATCACAGGCGTTGGTCCACTGCAGACATTTAAACACAAAATCTATGTCTATGCAACTCTGAGTTTTGCAATTATAATGGCGGCATCCACAGTTTCTACAATTAACCTTTCAACCTTTCTGACGGTTAAATAATAGATCAAAAACAATAAAACCAAATAATAAAAAATGTGTTGCTTTGTCATATAAATATTTCTTCAATAATTTAGGAGCTTTTTTTTTATTGGAAAAGGTTGTTTTTTTTCTTTTTGATAAATGGTTTTCAATTAAAATGCAATTAAAGGGTAAATGGCCTGTACTTATAAAGCCCATTTTCAAGTCAGGGGACTCCAAAGTGCTTTACACTACATTCAGTCATTCACTCATTGATTAACGTTGATGGTGTCAAGCTACATTGCAACTGCTGCCCTGGGGCTGATAGAACTCAGGTTGTTGTACAGAGGTACCACCAAGTCCTCTGACCACCATCGATAGGCATGTTGGTCCTTGTCTTGCTCAGGTACACAATGACTGAGACAAAAGGTTGAGATGCGAATCCGCAAACCCCAATGCAGGAAGACATGTGATCAAGTCCCACTACTATTTTTAATAAATGATTTCGTTTAATTACCCTTTGATCATCTCTAAAGCTTTGCAAAAAATATGAATCAAGGTTCTGTCAAACTGATTCTTGTGGTTTATTTAAAAAGTTAACTTTGCAATTACTAGAAATTTATGTCATAATATACGAGAGTTCAATTAAAATGCTAGTTGAACACGGTATATTTTAGGGAACTAGCAGCATATCGCAATATGCATACTTGTGCTTTCTCGTGTGCACGTAACACGTCATCAGTCTCAGTCTCCCCACTGTTGAAATTGCCAAGACAACGATACAGAGAGCAGAAAAAAGTCTCTGAGAGGTCCTCCTGATTTTGATAGAATAAAAAAATAGAATAGAATAGAATAGAAAACCCCTTTATTGCCCCACCATGGGGAAATTGTGGTGTTACAGCCGCTAAGGGCTATTGTAGAAGTGGTCACACAATTTGGACCTTAGAAAAGTGTATAAAAATAACAGATAAGAATAAAACAAACAGTGTATTGTACTGTACAGTGTTTTTACAATATCAATATTCAGTATCTCAAGAATAAAAATCAATAAATAGTTGCTGACATATTTACTAGTAATAATCTATTAGTTATAAGTCATAATTTATAAGTAATAATAAATTATCTTCTATAGACTATCAATAACATGAGGTGAAATGCAGGTCCTGGTGAACTGCGGTGATATCAGAACACGAATACGCTTCAGTTCCATCTCACACAGTTTTGTTTGGTGAGCTCCCGTTCTCACTGAATTCATACTTCCTGTGTTCTTGTCAAGAACATACTTGGCGAGGAAAACGCTCCAAACTTGTGTTCTTGTGAATCGAAAACCTGCCTTTTGCAGTATTTTGACCATGCATGTGCCCAGTAAGTTTCTGCTTTGTCTGTGTTTTTGTAGGTATATCCTGTCAAAATGCAGGACTAAGAGTAGTTTAACACTTTCAGGCAGGGCAAATTATATCATTTAAGTAAAAATAATAGTTGTTGTCAGTAATAGCTCAGCCAATGGCACCAATCAGATACCGGGAGAACTGTGGAGATAAATATTATAGACAATAAATTGAACCTGGTACTGCAGAAGATGTAACAGAAGGATCAGCTTCCATTCTAAAGTAACATTTGGACCCACCATTAAACCTGCAACCTGAAAGGGAAGTGCTTTGTATGTGTATATATGGAGCAATCATATCACTATTATATGATGGAGCTAGAAAATTCAAAGGTCTTTATAAGGTAGGAAGAGTAATGAATTTTAAGTAGCTTTATGGGTTTAACAGAGACCCAAATTAATAGAACCTTTTTTCTTTTAATTTTCATCGGCTTATCTATGTCATGTTTAGATAAGCTATACGAAAATCAGAAATTTGGAGAGAAAAAAATGTTTACATAAAATCTGTAAAAGAAATAATTTTGAAAACAAATAATGCATGAAAACATTTTTTAATATAAATCTTTAAAAAATAACATGGAAAAAAAGTGAAAATTTATGGATTTATTTATTTTTTTCTCAACTTTCACTTTACAAAATGTGCTTGCAAGATAATGGATTCAAATTCACTCCATAAAAAGGTAATTAGATGTGATTTGTTTGAGACTAACTCACTGAAAACTCACAAGGCTACATTTAATTATTCATTTATTCCATAAATATCTTTACAGTGTAAATTCGGGTTAATTGACCATTTGTATACCTTGACTTTTGGCCTGGTTAGCAAATAAATCTCAAAGCTTGGCTTTAAAAACAAAGTAATATCGACTTTGATGCTATTCCAGCGCTAAGAAATAAGGGGACACCATTTGGACAAAACCCTCCCCCCATCTCAGAACCCAAGCATTGGCTTGGCTTTCCAGTCACACTGTGGAGACCAATGTTCAGTCTTCCATGCCACAGTCACTTCCTGCTGGCTCTAAACAATGCTGACTCCTTTTGGGCTGCTGTAAAGGCTGACTGCTTGACATAACCCCTGTCAGTGAGAGCTGAGATAGGTGACACTTGACAGATGTGTAATTGCTGGAAAGCTCACTGACAGGTGGATGAGCTTACAGACACCTGATATTCTTCTGAGGCTGCTGACGGAGGGGATTACACCTTTAAGCAGCACAAGGTGTTGTTGCTTTTTTTCCTTTTTTTTCTACACAACTAGGCTTAAAAATGAGACAGGATGGTTCATAAATGAAACTGGTTTGAATTGCTTCGGGATGATTGCAGGCATTTGAGATCCACAGCAATACTCATTTTTTTACAAGTAATAGATGTATATTTTCTCGGAGGTATGGCCGATTTGAAATCATTGTTTGGGACATATAAAACCCGTACAGAAATGTTACCTTTTCTCCCCAGGTCAGCTCAAGGAACACTGATAACACCCCTATAAAATACAGGAACTGAGATAAACACTCACGCCCCGATCGGGAGTGAGCTGCACAGTGGGAGATGTCGTGGTTATACGGGTGGAACAGCGACATGCAGATGGGGGTGGCTCTGCTTTCTGTGTGAGACTAATTCAAATCAATGCCTGCACACCTGTCCATCATTCCGCATCTTCTGTTCTACCTCTTCAAACTGGGTGAGGAAAAAACATAATAGAATCCCTTTAGCTCCCAGTGAAGGGCTTGAAAGCAGGCGAGAGGATGAAGGAGGTGTGCTCTAAGGCCCAGACATTCACTTTTCTTTTCATAGCCGGTAAGACCATGTTATTAGAGCTGCGGTTACTGAATAGGGAGGAGAGATGGATGCTTTTGGAGGTGACCTCAATTGCACCGACACACAATCTCAGCCAAAGTCTCATTTCACCAAGATGGACAGGGGCAGAGAAAAGAGAAATTGACAATATCTTTTGTACCATTATGCACAGACTGAGTATAGAGATTTAGGGATGATATAGGGCTGGTTGCTTTCGCTGTACCCAAGAAGCTCTGCTCAGTTCATTGGGGGTATTTTCCCTTATAACTGGGGTAGCTTTCATCTTGCCTGCCAAAAGGCGTAGCAGTGGAGAAGAGCACCAAAAGGGAGCTATCATTTCCCTTATTTCCTGGCCCCAGACAAAGCCATCCAAGCACGCAGTCTGCCTAAGATGATGTATTTCTGATCAAAGAGCCTGGAGTTGTCAGCAGCCGAGGCTAGCACAGCAACCTGATTGCTCCTGGATAGATTTGTCCCTTTGATCAGAGCAGACTCTGACTGCAGGCTCTGTTTATGCAAAGAAAAGATGGCAGAGCAAAATATCACCACTGGTATGTGGAAACAGACTGGGGAAGGACTTTAGCTGCAGGATATGTCGGCTCGCACAATAATACACTATGAAATTTGTTGTAATTACAGCTAATGAGATAACACTGCACAAAGCCTTGTGTACAACTTGTTGCTTTGATGCTTTGCGTTGACGGCAAGACTCCTCACTTACTCTTGATCTGCTAAGTTTTTGTGTGTAATTATGAGCCAGATAATGAAAAATGTGAACACCTGGCATTTTGCAAAGTTTGTCAGACTTTACAAACACCTTTCTCCATTATCTTATTGTTTTTATGTACTGATGCAAATGCCAAATGCGTGAGTTAAAATTATTTATGTGAATCTGGCACAGATAAACTAGATTACATTTGGTTACATTTAAAAGACATTTCAATTGTATTACTCTCTACATTGGCTACCACCTTGCCTGGTAACCATCTGGGAAGTATCTTGATTCTTCGCAAGACAGATTAAGCGAGTGCCAAAAATATTTCTCATGTCCATATCAGCATCACACAGTTGCAAAAGACTTTGCCCAAGCAGTTTGCAGGGTGAATTCATTCAAATCTAAAAGACAGATTGATTAAACGTTTTATATCTGAGGAAATGCAGATAATTGCATCCAGCCTTTAGATATGTCAGCTATGGACATAAGTAGTCATAATAAACAGCCGATCAGACTAAAAATATCTCATGCAAACATCCCAATCAGAACATCTGGGATTCAGCAGGATCAGGATCAACTTGTAATCCAATTGAGAGAGGTAGTTTATGCTAATTGACTAACTGTGCTGCCTTGTAGCCAACATGTAGTTGCAGCGGTGGGTTTAAAAAATGTGGTGTCCAAGGCGAAGGAAGGCATTGGTCCTTATTTGAAAGTTTTTGCCTCAGCAAATCTTGCAATGACATCCATGCTCACTGACTTAAGAATTCCCAAGAAAGCACCCTTAAAGCCTGAGGTTTTCCCCAGAAATTCAACGAGAATAAACAAACAAAAAAAATGTATTTCTTGCCCATTATTGTTAAGCTTGCTGTAGGTCATGTGGTGCCACTGCTCGTTGCTACTAGGTGCTGCTGCAGCTAGAAAGCTAGTCTCTTTTGTTAACTTTGAGCGGAGCTTTCTGTTTCTCTCTTTCTCTACACCACCACTTTTATCTCCCATTCTCTTCTCTTTTTTTGCTTCTTCCTGTTTGTTTTTACATTTTCCACTACTTTCTATCTGGATCCTTTTTGCACCTGCTTAGTAAGATGGACTGATCCAATGTGGTGAAGAAAGATCACACATTTTTACGACAGCAGACTCATCAAAAATGTCTATGACAACAGACTGACATGCACTGACCAGTCGGCCAAAGGGATATCCCATCCGGGCTCTCTGTGGCATACCTTGCCACAATCTGGCAATGGTGGCAGGATCCATGTGTAATACCGCTCAACGGTCTATGGATCCATAAATCGTTTAGCAGCCTTTATGGAGTATGAGGACGTACTTGTGAAAAAAAGAGGGAAAGCTGTGAGAGTTTGGACCTGTCACCATGTCTCCGACTTATTATGCGCCCTGGCTTTTTGGCCAGGATGTTGTCTCTGTAGGTGACTGGACAGTGCATATTACTTTCACCTGGGGGTTTGTGGAATTGAATCCAGCCTGGATCCTTGCATACACAGTAAATTTTGCAGTTTTAAAGTAACACTTTAAGAGTTAAATTTAACACCAGTCCAAGTGCATGTGGTCCCACTCTGAATTAGTGTTAGTTAACTCTCTATATAGTGTATATCTTACTTCAGTTGGTGTTGTAATAACTTAAAAACGTCAATGTACCTCAAAACTGCACATTTAACACTGGAATTTACTAGGCCACATTTTAATCAACAACATAATTCATGTACACAAATTTGTAATACCTATACATACATACTATATATGTGGACTTTTATGCGGCCCTTGGGAACTTGGGGCCCTAAACACCACCTAGTTGTGCCCAATGGTAATTCCACCCCTTAGTAGTTGTAGAATATAACTAACACAGATACTTAAAATAAGTGCATTTGTTCTTGGATTGAGGAGGTAAAAGAGACATTTTGCCAATGGAACAAGACAATTTACATTTAAAATAAGAAAACACAACTGCATTGTCTTATTTCAAGTGCATGTTGTCTAAATATCTTATTTTAAGAGTAAAATGACTCATTCCATTGGCAAACTACCTCAGTTACCTACTCAAATTAAGCGTAGATACACTTAATTTAAGAAATTTTTATTTATTTCTAGATCCTTTTTCCAGTGTACACCTTGCAGAACTAAGGCTGCAAGGTTATAGATGCCCGACGGGTTCATCCCAGCTCACTATATAGGGTAAAGACATAAAGCAGACTCCAAAAAGCTTCAATCTGAAACAGCAAGATGGTGAATAGAGAACTGTTTACACTCTTCAAACTCTTCTGTACAGTATTTACATAAATAAATATGTATTACTCCTGTCAAAATGTTTTTTTTAAAAGGCAGAAAAGTAAAAGGAACAGACAATATAGAATTACCTTGTTTTCCAATTTATTCTGCATATTGAATGAGTTTAGGTCACTGGTTTCAGGGACATCAAGCTTTTATTTTGTTTCTGTCTTCTCTGTCATGTTCAACATTCATGAAGATGCAGTTCAGCAAGCCTCCTGCAGTGAGAAGTCAAAGTGGACCTTAATTTATGGATGCAAAATGCATTTTCAAATGGCTTTTTTCCCTTTAGGGAAAAAAGCCATTCTTTAGATTGTTGTGTTGATGACAGGTGTTATTTTAAGTGGTTGCAGCCACATGTGTGCATAGAGTTCAAGTCAGTGGAAGAAGAGGGTTGAGTAGTTATGTAAGCTGTGATTAACATATCCAACGGCTGTATTTGGGTCAAACAGTGATGGGTAATTCAGGTCATTTCTGACAGCTGATGAAAACAGAAATTGTTGTTCCAGGCAGTGGGTGTTATTACGTATTTATGAGGGGAAGAGGACCTTGAGGGTAGCAGAAATAGAAGATGCATATGTGCAGTGACTTGCCTCACTACTGTAATGACAGCTCACTTCCGTGTGGATGTTTTTTCTCAGCTCTGTGCAAAGATTTTGTTAGTCCAGCCAGTTTACTGTACCTGCCAGCAAAGCCTTTTTATGGACAGTACAGGGGGGTTAAATGTTGTATTGTGAAGAGATGAATGCTCTACTGAGACATGCCAAAGACGAGTAAAGAGTCCTGCCCAAAGGGACATCCATAGTAGGTCGTGTGTTTTGAGAAGGTAAATGTTTAGACAATGTTTCACAAGATGTGGTGGTTATACATCAATCTATTCAGGAAGATAAAAAAAAGCATTTAGACTGTGGCTAAACTAAATCAGCTTTAGCTTTATTAAAAACTGATTGTGGCCACCATGTCTTCCATGGAGAAGGTTAAAAAAAAGAACTAAACAAGGGAGGATATGAGATTCTGACACGTCAGGACATTTTTGGGTTGTCAACGTTTTCACACCTCTGTGATGGCAGAAGGGTGTTTTCTTACTATCAAGGGATTTACTTTTTAGCCTGTTTGGAAGATCTTACTGTGGATTGTTACTAAAAAAAAATGAACTCAACTAACTTACAAAGCTTAGATTCAAAAAGGGGGACAGTGGGACTGTTTACTTGATTGTAAAACTGATGATCAGATGTTCATCACTTATGTTCATGGAAGTTTGGTGCACCCTGAAGGTCCAAATCTATTCCATCTATCCATCTTATTGTCCATCCAACACCAGGGGCTGGTGCCTATCTCCTGCAACCTTTAGGGAGAAAGGTGTAAGGTACACCTTACACCTTAGACACACAGGACAAAGGGCCATTAGCACACATACTCCCTGAGAGGGAAATAAAAGACACTATTCAGCCATGTTGTTGTACTGTGGGAGGAAGCTAGAGTACCTGGAAAGACACCACAAATCCAAGGGGAGAACATGCAAATCAGTGACTCGTGGTCACCTATCATCATATCATCTGATATTCAAAGATGATAGAAAAAAATATTTGTTTATTTGACTCTTCGATGAAATTGCTTTCTGTACGAATATTTGTGTTAGCAATTAAAATACATGGAAGAGAATTGATATAGTGTATATGGACAATTGTCGAGCTTAAACATACTGGTGATCCATCATCTTCCCTTCATATTAAAGAATGTGTGTTAAATATTCAATCCTTCTTATTTGCCATAAATGCACAATGAGAAAATTGAAAGGGTGATGCAAAAAGTATTAACTGACAGGGGGCAGTACCGAGCCCAATACACACAAACAACAAACAAGGTGTAATCTGTGTAATTTGATCTGCAGAGTGATGTTTTGGTTTCACGGTACACTCTACATTAAAATTTTATTAAATTAGGTTTTGTCAGACAAAATGGAAAAGTATGTCTTTAACTTTAGGGAGTTTTAGAGGAAGGAAGATCACTTTTGGAGCTTAAAGATATTTTCTTTTCAAACTGGTTTGGATAAAAAAAATGAGTTTGAAAAACAAAGGTGATAACGAGAACTGACGAGCTAAACATGAATCTTCGATAACGAAAACACGACTACTCATGGGAGTGAGTTTTCACTGATGAGACGAGACTAAATGAAAATGTTAGCGGATGGTCTGACAGACTCGTAAAATGCATCGCTGTGCTGTAATCTGTTAGACAAGCTAAGCAGCATCAGCCGTGCTGCAGCGTCCTGTTTGGTTACACGACCCACCTGGCATGCAGCGGTGCTCATTCTGCATGACCACAGATAGACCATGACAGCAGAGGTGAAAATAAGCCGGAATGGTCCAGTACTGCGTGCTCAACTCTGACAGACTCTGCACTTCTACCTGTGCTTGTGCAGAAATGTGTCTTTGTGCTCCAAGTCTGCGCTTTGTGCTCCACACTGATGGTTCGCTCTCCTTAGTATGGCTCTTTCTCTCACTACTTAATAAACTATATGTGGCTGATCATCTACTGCCAAGCGTAAAAAAATATCAAGATTTTATTTCTTCTAGCTCACAAGAGGTTATGCAAAACTTTCTTTAATTTTTATCAAAAGGAATCCCTAAATCATATAGAAAGCAAATGTTTCATGCTGTTTATTTTGGATAGGAGCCAGATGAAAAGGTATAGATCCTTGAATATTTCTCACTCATAGTTCTTGTTTCAATGTATTTATTAGTTTATTTAAATTCTAGAAATCAGGCAGCATTGTATCTGCTGCAAACTAAAACTAGACTAAAAAATTTTTGAGATTTAGTCAACTAAAACTGACTAAAACTATCACATTTAGCAATGACTAAAATGCGACTAAGTCCTGAAGATGAAATCTAAGATGGCTGTCAAAACCAACACTGCACTATACTGACTCCTATTAGTTGCTCATAGCATAGTAAAAAGCTTTTAAGGTAAAGCTAAAATTTTATATTTTATTTGGGGTTATATAATTGTCCTTCAAAGTCCAGAGGACTCAGTCCCTAATCTGTCATAAATGCAAGGTTTTTCTTTTAATGTTCATTGTTTACTTAGAATACTTCTAAATATTGTTTGGTATATCAGTATATTTAAATATGTTAGGCATTTGATGGTGTTGAAGCAGTGACTGAACATAATAGAAAAAAGATAAAGATGTGATTTAAATTTCTAGTTTACATCTTGTTGATGTTTTACACTGAACATTTTTTTTATTTTAAAACAATTTATCAAGTCTAGTACAAGAAAATAGGTTATTTCATTGACATTACAGTATAATAAATTACATTTTGTACCAAACCTCTGTATATTTACTCCCAATTACCTTTAAGTATCCAAAGATCCATGTCCTGAGTCCTTGAAAGTAAAGAGAGCTGCTAACAAATGGCTCCAAAATTCCATTCAAGAATCAGTTAATCCACTGTGACATTTTTGATATGGACAACACTTTCAATCTATCTCTGCCTACTGAACTGGCCATGTAAAGTTTAATGAGCACCTTTTGTGAAGTGATATGAATAATGTAAACATTACAGTGCATTAAAGTGCCTATGGTGCATGTGTCCCCAGGATGGACTGAGACTACGAGAAGGAGCCATGAAAATTAAAAAAGCCTGAGGGTAAAGAAGGAACAGAGAATGGAGAAAAAAAACGGGATGAGTTGAAGGCAGACGCATCAATTTGAACGCATCAATGGGCCACTTCCAATGCAGAGCAGAAGTCATCAGCACGAGCAGAGAGCTCATCACCCCATACTCACTTATCTCCCCTCTGTTGCTCATCTATGTCAACCTGCTCTTCACATTGGGAAGTGAAACGCAGGGTGACACGCCGACTGTGGGGAGGATGTTTTCAAGGAAACTCTAGAGAGCACAGCAGGTGACAGGAGGGAAATATGGGTACAGATAAAACAGACAATGACGTTCCTGCAGTCCGGCATACAGAATTAATCTTCCGAACAGAGGGAGGAGACACATTATAATGTGAAACAATCTGCATTATAAAAAACAAAACATGTTTAAACAGGTAACCCAAACTAAAAGTAAGTAGAAAAGCACTTGGAGGGCGCAGATCTCCGGCAAGCAACAAATCTTGCACCATATTGTGACTTTACACCTACAGCTAAAACTCGTTCATGATCTGGATCCTTTTCCACATTATCTGCTCTCCCCTTCTTCACTCTGCTTTCTTACAGTATTTGTTTGATCAGCAAGTTGAGACTAAACCCTATTGGTCAGGCATCATTTAACACATGCTATTCTTTAAAGTCCGGTCAGCAAGCAATAATCTATGGATCATTATCTATACCTAAAACAAATTTGTTTGCAGTGATTTAATGAATTTGGCGTTAATCAGTAAAAAAATAAAAACAAAATTTTTGTCGTGATCACTGAGTCCGAGACCGGCCATTTTTGCCCAAATATAATAAAACCTCCCTCCTGCCATCTTCAGTGATGTCACGGTGTGGTAAGTCTAGCGCCATTCTCCCCGCTTTACAAGCAAAATAAAAGGGAACTACTAGACACATCTGCAATCAACAACAATTATTGAAGAGAACTTCACCATTGAAATTTGCGACAGCTATAGTTAAACTGACAATGCCCATGTGCATGGCAGTTGGATGTTGTAATAAATCAGGTAAAAAGGAAAAAAAAAATGTGTTATTTCACTTTTCCGACATGATCCTCCACAGACGGGTTTGTCGTTGGATCGCCAACTTGAAGAGGGAGGATTTGCCATCGAACTTCTGGCCAGAGAAAAAACACGTAATATGTAGCCAACATTTGGAAGAAGAATGTTTTCAAGATGACTTGGATAATAGCGCGTTGTGACAAACACCAGATACAGCACTGGGACTTGATCAACAGCCGATACCGCACCGTGACGTCACAAACCAGTAGGTGGCAGTATTGTTCTTTGACAAACATGGATGCCTCCAGTAAAGCACATTCACATGAAAATTCTTCCTAATAAAAAACACTTATTAATTATTGAACTGTATGTTATAATTTCATATTTAAAGTACGTTCAGAAGGTCGAATTCTGAATATGACCAGACTTTTCCTGTAAAGAACACGCTCTTATTTGGTCATGAACAAGAACTTCCCAAAATGAGTGACATGTTGTGTTTATGTTTGTAATATTCATGAACTACTGCTACTACTACTAGTACTTCCAGCGAGTTATGGCTCACCTGGAGTTCATATTATACTTCTGAACTTTTTTTGAGTTATATGCTGAAGCTATCAATAGTCACTGCTGCCACCCTCTGGTTTAGGGGAGAATTGCTTGCTCCACTAAGGAATCCTTTAAAAAATTCCTGCATCTGGATTATGATGTGGATCATCACCAAAATTTAATGGAGTGTTCCTTGGACTGAGGTGCACCTTTGATTAAAAAAAAGAATAAATCCATTCATAGATTTCAAGTTATCCTGGACACAAACAGAGAGACACTTAAAGTATTTAAAGAACATTTTATTAACTGAAAGGGATCTTTCAAGTTGGACTACGCTCCTGGTCTGTGACATCAGCACCTTTTGTACATCTTTCATATGAATCTACAGAACGGATGGTTTTCCCTACCAAAAAAATAAAGATCAAATAACACCAATAGGTCGAATGAATAGTCAAACCTCTTTGATGGCTTATATGGAAAAATATCTAAAAGCTCTTGCTGCCAAAATGTAACTGTGGACGTGTTTTCACCGACAGTTTCTTCCCCCCACTTTTTTCCATACTGTATATTCAGACTAGTCTGTCACTCCCCTAAATCCAGGCTTCACCATTATAATTAGAAATCTCTTTTAAAGTAGCAGCAGTTCTTCCAACCCCCACCAACGCACCGCTCAAAAGATTGGTGGGCCTCTATCTTCTCAGGGATCTCTTCCCTACTGAATAAGCAATGGAGCGTTCCCACTTCACTTCTCCATGCCAGGCTGGCCTGAGCACACCTCCTATCCTACCCCACCCAACCCCTCTTTCCCATCTCCACAGATTGAGCCCCCTCTCTTCCCTCCACCCGCCACTCTTCCCAGCTCCTGCTCTTAGCTGCATGGATACACAAAAGAAGGCTTCGGCTTAGTGGCCTTGTGATGGATGCATTTTTATTGGCCAATCTCTGTTATCTTTGCGAAACAGGACTCAGACTCTATTCTCTGAGGGCTTTCTGATTTTCTCTGACACTCACACCACCCAAACCTATTTCCAGTTCTTTTTTTCAGTCTGTATGTTTGCTTCCACCTTTATTTGGAGGTCAATCATTAATACTCGTAAGCTTCCATGCCGACCTTTTCTGACCCTAAGCTTAAACCTTGGGTTTTTCCCTGTATTGAGCATCCAAGCTCTTGTCTTGGTATTGTCACTGAGGCACAGAATGTGGAGGCCAGGGCTGCCCCAAGGTCAAGTGTTGGCTAAAACCATGCCACTGAACAATAGGAGGCCCTTCCTCCCTACATCTACACAGATGCCCCCTGGGTTGTCCCTCTTCAGATTGATTCTCTATGCAGCAACCCTTCAAGTCAATCAATTTAATTAATTTAAACCAGATGGGTCAAACTTGGAAATCAGCAAATCTCATTTTGTGGTTGAAATGGATAAATGTATACAGCTAATGGTTTTGTCAATCTCAGTTGTGAATTGAATCAGGGATTGTTATATGGTAAACATTTTGTTATCCTTTAAATTAATTTGGATGGCTTAAAGCAGAATTTGATCAACTTCAGGATTATCTATTTATACATTTATGAATAATAAACGTTGGGAGCTTTTTGCATGTAGAGGTTGGTTTCCTTTAAAAAAAATAGTGACAATCACCTTCAAGCCTTCGCTGTCACCGTCCAGAATCTTGACTTTCGCTGCCTAACAAGAATTGTGGGGTTTAAAAAAAATCCCTCTTCAATAAGCTCCTTTATTTTTTGCTCACTCTGCAGTTTGCTACTCCCTCATTTCCCGGCCACGGACTTCCACTAGGTCTTGATGTATCGTATATCTCTGTTTTTCCTGAGTGGCTCTTTTTAGGCCTTAGGTCAGGAGGTGAAATAAAGCAGACCCCGTTTTTGAGACGAAACGGTCTCAAAGCTTGAACCTGAGGGCAGTCCCCCCCTAGCCCCGGCATGACAGGAGCTGCGTCCGACAAAGGCGCAGTTTGGTACAAAGTAGTGAGTAAGGGGAAAAAAAAAACTGAAACACAACAGGGAGGGTTATTTGGTGTTCCTTTGACCCTTCAAGCCCTTTGAGATGAAAAGGCTTTCAATTTTTACCAAGGAAGACCAGTTCAGCTGAGAACACTGGTATGGGCTTCAAAGCTCAGCAGAAATTTTAATCAGAGACAAATCACTGTATATTGTGGGGTGAAAAGAACAATAGTGCAGTAGTTTAAAGGGGCAAAGGGGAAAATTGTGCAAGATTAAAAAAAGCCATCGCATAGCATGTTTGCACCTAGTGACTGATGCTTGCATTAGTCACTTACAACCATGACAAGAGAACATCTGAGTTTATAGGTCACTTTGAATAATGTTAAATTAACATAAACGGATCCACAACTAGTTGAACCTGTTGTTTGTTATATGTAAAAACTCATGTTTACCCTATTAGCAAGAGCTTAACACCATTACAGTTAGGCCAGAGGCTAACATGAAATCCAAATCAAATTGGAAGATAATTACTGTTTAAGGTGACAGTGAAGCATCTTTCAGTCAGTGTAACTTTTTAAAAATATATATGAGAAAAAGTTTTGATCCCAATGCTAACTGCAAACAGTCTTAGATAAAAACCGGAGCTCTTTGTTCCACTCTTCCCTTTTCCTCTGTTTTGTCCTCCTCATTCTTATTACCTTTTGTGATTTCTAAGTTGTAATCACTTTCAACTCACTGCAGTTCAAACTGAAAAGGTTTTGTGACATTAACACAATTTAACCTATACTCAACACTACATGCCAATTGTCTGGGGAAAAATATTAAATTTGTTCAAGGGACAAAACAGTTTCAGTTTTCCATTCATCGCATATCATCAAAGAAAATTATTTAGAATTAAACTTTAAAGACTGATATTGAAAAGTAAAAATATTTTTATAAAGGTTGCAATCGCCCTTAATGTGACCATGTAAAAAAACTGATCTGTCAAAAAATTTAGTAGGCTATTTTTGCACTTAGAATAGATAACTATTATGCACTTTTAATAATATAATAGAGATTTTTTTTTATTATTGTTATTTTAAACATAATAATGTCATTTTATTCCCTCTGCAAGTTGTCTCACAGTAGCAGCCATTCAAAATGACCCTTCCCAGTCAAACGCCAGCACACTTCCCTGCAGCTTATCATGGGAACTTTTCCATGTGACCATCAGATAATATACACCCAGAAAAGTTGCAGCCTTCTCATGTTTAGAATCCATCTACGTAAATAGAAGTTAGTAGATAGGACGTCCAGTTATCTTCTATCAGAAGGACTTCATGTGCAGGCTGACTTGGGATCTATGGCAACAAAAAAATACATTGTTTTGGCAAAAATATTTGATCGTCAAGGGCCATTTAAAGTCACCAGCACAAAAACAATAAAAAAAAACAGTTCTCTCAAAAAGTGTGTGTCCTTTGTCCCACATAAACAGAAATGGATGGAAAAGCTGTTGAGGCTTCGGAAGGTATGTTTTCTTAATGTAATTTTAGTGAAGATAAATATTTAAAATAATTCTGCTTAAAAGTTTTATTTTGCCGAATAAAAACATATTTATTTCAGCAACACAATGAAAAGTAAAAAATACCCAGGAGTGTACTGTTCTTCACTGAACAATTTTAAAGAGCCTAATTAATATTTAAAGTCTTGGTCATCCAGCCTAATGGTCCAGGCAAGGAATAGGCTATTTAGGGGTCAATCGTTTTATTATGATTAATGAAGGGGAGCAAAAGGGTACATCATATCTGTACTGCATTCCCTCTTTCTTTAAGCCTTAGCGAGGCATATTAAAAGCAGAGAGCAAGGCTTCCCACTTAACTCTTCTAAATGGCCTTATAGATATTTTTGTCCAGGACACTCAAGATATGTTTCATTAATTAATGTTTCATCAACTGAGGAACTTACTTTTAAAAATAATGGGGAAAGAATGCTGCAGTTCTTTAGTGTTATGAACATCTAAGTGTTTTAGTACAGGACAAGGGACAAAGGGCCACATCCTGTTAAATATGAAGAGTAATTTACCTCTCTATGAATCCAAAATTAATTAAAACAAAACCAAATATTCTAATTATAATTGCTCCAGTCAATTAAACAGCGCACCAAAACATTGAGTATATTTAGCCCGTTGGTTTGTCCAACCATCTGTAAGGTTTGATTTATTTAAATGCACGTCTGTCTTCTGTGTTTAAAATAACAGATACGAAGAAATTGCTAAGGCTGCCTACTGATCATCACTAAAATCAACCAAGCAAGATAACTGTCTGCTCATCTGACACATATGGCTAATTTGTTTTTGAAAAATGTCCTTCCTAAAGCATGAAGTAGAGTATTGCTTGTGATTACAGTGAGGTGGACACAAACATGGCCTATGTATTTGTCCTGTTTAAATTGCTGGAACAAAGACTTTAAAAATAATCTTGTGCAGATTTCCTATTGGTAGGTTCATCAGTTATGACATTTGTTCATGTTGGCATCTGTGGAGAATAAGAAATGTAAACACTCTAAATTTAAAAAACCAATCTGAATTTAATCAGATAAAATTATCTGTACTCTCATACTTTTCTTCAGTTTACCTGTGACTGGGTTGTGGGGCAACAGTCTCAGCAGGACACCTCTTCCAGATCATCAGAGAGAAGTCAAAGCCACCTCAGCTAACTCCTTTTGATGCGGAGAACAAGTGTCTCTACTCAGGACCCATCCTAGTTGGCCAAGCTGTGGTCGCTCGTATTTAGGATCTAATTCCTTCAAAGTCATAGTCCAAATTTTATGACCATAGGTGAGGTTATGAACCACAAGAGTTTTACCTTTTGACTCAGCTCCCTCTTCACCACGGCGGACCAATACAGCATCAACATTACGGCAGCAACCATACTCATGTACAGGACCTCGATATACTTGAACTCATCTACTTAAGGCAAGACCTCTGCTCCAACCGGAAGGGGAAAAGCCTCCTTATTCATATCAAGACAAATACCCTGAGGCTTTGAGGAGCTGATCCTCATCCCAGTCACTTCACACTCGGCTGTGAATTGCCATAGTGTATACTGTAGGCCTAGCAGGAAAGAAAGAGCAGAACCACATTATCTGCAAAAAGCGGAAACAAAACGAAACCATTGGTCCCAAAACCAGACCTCCTCCACCCCTTACAGAAGTGAATAATAGCAGATGTAGAAGAGAACTTCAAGTACCTTGGAACACCACAGGCAAATGGCAAAAATGAAGAGTTTGCAAGGAAATCAGCAACAGCCAAATACCTGCAACGAGTAAGGCAAGTTCTGAGAAGTCAGCTAAATGGCAAGAACAAGGTCCAGCCAATCAACGGCTTCGCCTTGCCAATAATGCTCTTCTGGGATAATAAGGAGGAAACTCAGGCCACTGATATTAAAACTTGAAAGACAGAGGAAGCTAGAAATGAAAGAAGTGGAGGCACCATCATGGGAGAAAAACTCCTGTATGGGCTGTAGCACTGACGAATAGCTGAAGTGGCTGATATGACTAAATCCTACCAATGATTATAGAAGGGCCGGACTGAAGGACAGCACAGAAGCACTGATCACGGTAGCACAGGAGTGGGCCTTGAGCACCAGAGTAATAGAGGCCCAGATCTCCCATTCCAAGCAAGATCCCATTCCAAGCAAGATCCCAGGTGAAGGCAATGAAAAGATCTCACAGCAGAGGATAAGATACTGGCAGGAAAGAAATACATGAACCGTCATAACGATGTGGCTGGTATAGTGTACAGAAAAATTAGTGCAGAATACAAGCTGGAGAACCCCAGGTCAAAATGGGAGCCATATCTCAAGGTGGAGGAGAATGACAGACCTAAGATCTGCGGAACTTCAAGATACAAACAGGCAAAATACCTGAGGCACAAAAAACAGACGTTGTGAGCATTGATCAGTAACAGAGGACAGCTGTAGTGTGGCCATCCCAAATGATGGAAACATCTGAAAAAAGAACATGAGAAATTGGGAAAATACCAAGACCTCAGGGAAGAACTACAAAGAGCCTGAAAGGAGAAGGCAATGGTAGTGCCCATTGTCATTGGAGCACTGGGGGTAGTACCCCTACATTGGAGAAATGGCTGATAGATACCTGGAGAAACATCCTATAGTCTTCAGTCCAGAATTGTGCAGTTTTAGGAAGAGCTCAGATACTTAGAATGAACTTCAACCTCCCAGGCCTCTGGTAGAGGACCCAAGCTTGAGATGATGGAACAACCCACCTCGCCAAGGAGTAAAAGGTGTGGTTGAGAAAGCAGTCTCTTCTTAGTATATATGTATATATAAATATATATATATATATATATATATATATATATACACACACAACAGTATTACAACAATGGCATGATATTGCAGTTGAGGTAAATAAACATTGCCAATATAAAGTGCACCAGTGATCAGAATATATATATCTATACTCTGGTCATTGCTGTCCTTTATATGCATATATATAATTTTTTGTAAGTCCTGTTGTTTAAGTTATGAGAAGTATATTAATGTAAAACAACGCACACTATCTATGACATTTTGTGTTTTTGTTACTGTTAACATAGAAAAATCTTTCCGTATGCAAAAAAGAAAAAAATAATAATAATATTATAGTTGCCCTTTTAAATATCCTTGTGCCTTTGGCCAGGCCTGACTAAACCTCTTTTTCATGGTAGACACCAGAATCTTTCATTTGTTTTAGTTAAATAGTTTTTTTTTTTTAAGTTTTATAATCATTGGCATCTTGGAAAATGTTGTTAAACAGAATCTGTCACGTCTTGTGCAGTCTCAAATGTTTTGGGAAACATTGGAGACAAAAAAAAAATAATCTATGTTCAACCGTAAGTTTAGGATAATATGCAAATGATCAATATTACTAATTGCAGAGAGGAATGATTGCTATAATTATGTTGACTCTCTGATGAGTCCACCTGTTGGCATCATGCTGAAAACAATTTTCCACTCTGTGAAACATGGCGCATGTAAACACTCGTGAAATGTAAAACCAGGGGATGGTCTGCCACCTCTGTCAGCTGCAGCCTACAATTATGCCTTGATAACAGGAAAATGTATCTTGGGGAAAAAACATATTTAAAAACATATTTATTCCTGTAAAAAAAAAAAAAAAAAAAACTGTTATACATGTTTATTTTTATGCACTTTTGACATTTAAGCCTAAAATGAACAATGAAGGCAGTATTTGTTTAATTTATCATACAGTATCCTCAAATGTGTAGGACGTAAAGTGTTGCACATTTTGATACATATATCTGTAAAGAATCTGTTTCACAAAAAGATAAAATACAGTATGATACATCTGCTGCTCCCCTCACTTCACAGACATGTCCAGAAATTCAGGTGGAGAGTTATTGATCCAATCCCTCAATGCATTGGGAATTGATAACTGGACACTTCAGAGTGTTCTTTTATGTTTCCTCTCACTTTGAAGCTCTCCACCCTTTCAGGCAATGCTATTCTATGCAACACCCTGTCGAATGACTCAAACCCATTCCTCTTTGGTTCCAAAGGTTTCCGCAAGCACAGTCTGGAAGGCTTCTTCAGAGTCCCAGCTGTAAATGTAAATTAATGTTGGGCATAACAAAGGGCACCTTCATTTCTTTGCACATAAAGGTGAGCATGTTTCAGGTGTTCTGGAAGAAGAGCCATGGCCTCTCCGTCTCCTTCTTTCGTTGTCCTTCACTCCTTGTCAAAGTATCATTCTCAGCACCCCAGAGAGGCCCCTCTAACCCTCAACATCTGTGCCATTTTACCACTCTGCTGGTAGAAAGCCGGCTAGTATGACAGGCAAGCTGCAGCCCACCGGAGGCACCAGAAACTGCTTCCAGACATCTCAAAGTGCAGTCATCTGTAGTTCTGCGCTTTTGCTTGTTCAATTTATTTGTCTGCAATTTTGTTAAACTAATCACAGGTGTGTTTGCACCATCTAACCGGAACAAAAAAAAAAGGAAAACATGCAAAAGAGACTTAAAGCAATGCTTATTTGAAGAAATATTTGTCTCCAAATAAAAAAAGTTTTTAAAGCTTGCAAAAAAATATAGTAGTTCTATTTAAATCACTCTGTTGCTCTGCACTGTAAAGTGAATCTTTAAAAATATAAAAAAACTAAACTTAAGGGAAACACCCTGAGTAGACAAGTAGCTCTAAAGTGCCACGTAGGACATCACAAACAGGATTCTGTACATTTCTAAAGGATGTTAGGGGCTGCTATAACGTTATATATACAGTATATAGGCAGCATTTATCGATTTGGGAAACCAGTCCCCTCGTACTCATAAAATATAGGTTCCTGTCGTCTGGAGAGAATGATACATCTGCTCTGTAACTTGACAAGAGGGAGCAATAAGGGAAAGACAAAAGAGAGAGAGAAACCCCAAAGTTTACAGAGAGACAGATGGAAAACGAGAATGTGCAGAAGGATTAGAGGGAAACCAAACCACTGCCGCCTAGTTAGTGGGTCTGGGGTGATTGCATGAGGGGAAGCTGGAAGCTCCATTTACATTGGGAGCTGCAGCATAAAAAGCAAAAGCTGCTTTGGCTTGTCAGTTTTCTGACTAGCATCATAAACCAGGAGATGCCCATGACTGCGTGTTCTACTTCAACGCAGCTCACTACCTGTCACCCTCATCCTTCTCCTACTTAAAGAGAGAAAAACACACACACACATCCTCACACCCACACACGGCATCTCTCTGGTGTGCTTGTGTTTCTGTATGTGAGCATTTGTTCCGAATCAGGCACCTGAAGTCTTTCAGGAGAGCCGACTTCACCAACAAGGCCCCCTGGACTGTCATATGTCTGGATGCAGACCAATACCCATCACGCCAAACTGATCAAAAGCAAAAGAAAGTGGGAACTTTGAACTACGCAGTCCAGCGTGCCTCCCTGTTGCTTATTACACTCAAAAATCCCAGCAAGTAGCCATATGAATATCCCTCTGCTGATAGGATCTTCAAAAGAACAAATTTTCTCAGCCTTTTAGAAGAAATTGAAATTCTCTGCCAGTTATTTTGGACCCTCTCCTCACACCGCTGTCAAATCCCATAGTAGGTGTAATCAAAGTAATTATAACAAAACACAGGTGTTCCATGGTGCACATCACTGAACATGGATCTCATCAGTGATCAGAAACAAACCAAAAAAAAAAAGAAAAACAGAAAAAAGAAACAAATCCAAATCAAAAGTAATTACAGCTTCTTTATCAACAGGCATGGCTGCAGAAACAGCAGTTGTTGACATCTGGTATAAATGTGGATATCTCACATGTGGATTCCCTTTTCCTTTTGCTTCTATTTTCCCTCATAATAAATAAAAAGCAGGGTTTTTTTTAATACAAAGTACTTCATAAAGTTGAGGGAAAAGTACACATTAATGTTATTATTCTATCTGTTCGTCCGTCCGTACGTACCTATGTACGTACGGCTGTCTATATATCTATGTCTATATATATGAAGACTATGGTGTGTGATTTGCTGAGCCACTGTACTCTCATTCCATTAAAAAATCTGGTACAGCAATTTGCCTTCACAAGTCACCCAAATTGATTAAAAAAATACAAGAAAGGAACCCTGCAGAAAAATCAAGGAGAAAGTTAGGGAGGTTTAAGGCAGGTTTAGGTGGCAAAAAATTATCATATTCTTTGATCTTTTCAAAAGGTTTAGCCTGATACCTCCTCTGAAAACAGAAATGGCTGAAAGATGTCATTCAATCTTAGTGTTTGTCATGCACACTACAAATTGGACTATTACATTAAAATGAGGAAACACATCTGAAAAAAAAGTCATAGGGAGTTATCTGACCTCTCAGATGTGACATTCTTATACAAGCTGCCAGTTAACTTGGTACAACATATACATATTGATAAGCCTTAAGTGTATTTTATTTCACACTAGACAGATACATCCAAGTGAGGACTTTCCTGGCAAATAATACTGTGTGTGCTTTGTACTGTTTTCACAGGGTGTTTGTCCCAGCTGATGTCACGATCATGGCTCTGAGAGCTGGCCTAATTGCATATTTCTTTCACCTGCCTAACTCTGCCCACTTTCCAATTGCCAATCATCTAATCCACCTGCTTCTGCTGCTTCTTTATATACGGCTTGGTCCCATCTATTGGGGCCAGAGCATTGAATTTGAGTTGGAGATCAATGCTGATGCCATAGTTCATGTTCTTGTTCTTAGGGGGGCCAGTGGTGAGAGAGGGTTTTTTAGTGTTTTGTAGTGTTCCTGTTTTCTTTATCATGTGTAGTCTCTTATTCACTGAGCGTACCCTGGTCCTGTCTTGGCTCAATGGAGAGAGCGAGTTTTTAGCGTACCGTTGTTCCCGATACCCTGCCCTATTCCGCCTCTTTCCAAATGAGCTTGCCTGTTCCCATCTTAACGCTGTGCCTGAACTCTCTGTTGGACTCCTGGAACAAGGAACCAGCCTGTTCCTGTTCTTATTGCAACCCCTGACCGGGCTACAGACTCCTGGATTTCTGAGCCTTCCTGTTCTGATCTGTTTCACTGACCTGGATCCTACCGCATTCTATGGAGGTGGACCTGTGTTTTTCTCTAACCAGAGTTTCCAGTGATGGAAACTCTGCTGATCCATAGCCCGTTCCTGTATTCTTCGTTTTAATAAAACACTTTGAATTATCCCACTGTCTGTATCGCCTGAATACTGGGTCCTACCCACTAAGCCTTATTTCAATATAAGTAACTGTTGTAACCCTTAGTCTGGGTTCATTCCTTAATCTTGTTCCCCTTAATGGTAGCAGGAGTCCAGCACCTATATCCCAATAACTCCGCTGTCTGGTTAAGATAAAATCACTATTAAACCTTAAGTCCTGTTTCATAATCATTAACTATTAAAAAGCGTTATATCTAAAGTGAGGTTAAACCCATCCATAGTCTCCAAGTCAAGAACTGGCTATGAAAGATCAGAGGTATGTGCACCCTCTTGGGGCTGGATCTTTCTTTAGGTCGACCTTCTGCATGTAGAAAGACAACAGAAAAAATACAAAAAGCAACAGCTATAACTGAATGCTTTAGATCAGGCATGTCAAACATACGGCCCGCGGGCCGGACCCGGCCCGTTGGATGATTTAATCCGGCCCGTCATAAATTTTTTGAGTATGTCAAAAAAAGAAGCGAGTCTCTAGCTCATTTCTATCAAAAGTTATGATTCTTTAAAATAAATACAACTCAAATGCTCCCTCCGGCCGCTAGAGGGCAGTAAATGTGTAAAAGAGCTCACGTCCAGCATGCGGCACTGACACGAGTTAGTACCAGGAAATAAACATTCGCAACGTGATTTGTCCAACTAGAAATAAACCGGCAAGCTTGCTTCACCATTCACCACTACTACTAAACAAGTCAACACACCCATCCCAAAATGGCACTGTCAAAAAAAAAGAAAAGTGGACATGGAGTGCAGGGTTTTCAAGGAAAAATGGACTGAGAATTATTTATTCACAGAAGTGAGTGCAAAACCGGTGTGCTTGGTTTGTAAACAGCAAGTTGCAGTGTTCAAAGAGTTTAATATTCGGCGCCACTACGAGACTCATCATAAAGCAACCCAGTCTCATGGGAAAATGTACCCCCACTACGTTGGTCCACACTGCAAAACGTAGTGGAGGTACATTAATGGCCATTTTTTTGTGGTACTGTTACATTTCTTCTGCCTATACGCTTTCTATTGTTTTACGTCCTAGTCACGTGACTTTCAAGATTCCAGCTGGGAGAAGAAAAAAATATATATATATGGCCGACATTCGCTCATTTTTTTGTGGAAAGATTAATAACATGAGTTTGTTTTTGCATTAAAATGAGTTTTGATTACATTTCTAGTGAGAAATGTATAGTTTGTTGTCAGAATATTTACTCAGGGAATGTACATATTCACTTGCTTGTTCGTTTCTTGCAAAGATTTTTCAAGATAATGTGAAACTGTAACGTTTTGGTATAAACATGGCCGAGATTTCTCTAACTTTTAGTGGGAAAATCAATAATTTCAATCAGTTTCTGCATTTAAATGGGTTTTGATTACATTTATAGCGAGAAGTGTAGGGTTTATTTACATAATATTTACTTAGTGAACATACATAATCACCCGCTTGCTAGTTTTTGCTACGGTTTTTCGGATCTTTTCAGGATTATGTGAAATTGCAACGTTTTGGCTGCTACCCATCGCCTAGCATTTAGCTGCCGCCCCGATTCAACATTGAATTCTTTGTGATTTAACTCCATCTGACGGATCAAACCCTCGCCACTGCGTGCGTTGCGTCTGAGGTTGATTTTCAGATCAATGCATTACGTCGTGGCATACGGGAGAAACTAATTAAACTAGTTAAAAAAAGGATCATGGGTTAAGATCGGATGTGTTTTATTTGGAAATCTACCGGATCCTTTGTGCATTTAACTTCCTGTTTGGTGCGATCTCATTGATGGGTTTTGACCAGATTTTGACCAAAGAGGAACTCAAAAAAAAAAAAAAAAAAATTTAAATACACAACCAGCATATCTGGAATCAATGACAGAGAGCGACTGGGACCAGAAGTTGATTAATTTCTCCCCATTGATTTCCATTCAAAATGTTTTCGGTCCCACCGGGCTCATTGGAAGGGGCGGGCATACCGCCAGCTACTGTTCATGAGTGTGTAGCAACATTGTTTTACATCTATTAAATTCTATTTTTTAATTGTATTCTGAAGATAAATAAATAATGCTTTCCTTAATCTATAAATATCTTTTATATTTCCTTTATTTCCCAATAATCCTTTAAAACTCCATTCTTGGCCTGTCCTTTCAACTACTCTTAATTTCTCCCTTTCAGGTTCATATGTTTTACAGTTCATCAATACGTGTTCTACATTTTCTATCTCTCCACATCCTTCACATTTATCATTATTTTTCCTCCCTGTTAAGTATAAATTGTCATTTAAATAAGTATGACCTACTCTTAATCTGATCATTATTATTTCTTCCCTTCGGTTTCTCTCATTAATATTTCTATTTAATACTGACTTTTGTACTTTATATAACCTTCTTCCTTTTTTATCTTCATTCCACCTTTTTTGCCATTTTTCAATTTCTTTCCTCTTAATAAATGATTTTCCTTCCCCTTTCCCTAAAGGAATTGTAATTGTTATTGCCTCCTCTAAAGCCCTTTTTGCTAATTTGTCTGCCTTTTCATTTCCTTTTACCCCTTCATGTGCTGGAACCCAACAAAACCAAATATCAATGCCACCCCTGTATAATCTAAATAAACTGTGCTGAATTTCTAATACTAAATCTTTCCTATTATTTCCTTCTCCCTGAATACTTTCTAAAACTGCTTTGGAATCCGTGCATACCACCACCCTGTCTGGTCTGACCTCCTCAACCCATTGGAAACTCAGTATAACTGCCACCATCTCTGCTGTGAAAACAGACAGTTAATCTGAAATTCTTTTAGAAATGTGTATTTTGAACTCTGGTACATATATTCCTATTCCCACACATGGAGAAGAAGGGACGCCCAGTAAAGGAACTTCAATGCAAGGAATGGGTGCAGGATCTTGCCTTCATGGTTGATATTACGCAACACTTGAATACACTTAACACTACATTGCAGGGCCGTAACAGAGTTGTCACTCAATATTACGACAGCATAAGGGCGTTCAAGATGAAACTGTCACTGTGGGAGACGCAGCTATCCAGCGGTGATACCACGCACTTCTCATGTCTCACAGCTGTGCGTCCGAAGGCACCGGATCGTCCCGATTTGGATAAATATAAAGACAACATAACAGATTTGCTGCGAGAGTTTGAGTGGAGGTTTCAGGTTTTCAGTGAACTTGAGAACAAGTTCGGCTTTTTTCGCTCGCCATTTACAGTGAAGCCTTCTGATGTGCCAGCTGACATTCAGCTCGAGCTTATTGACTTGCAGTGCGATTCCGCTATGAAGGATAAATTTGGGTCTGTGGGATTGGATACGTTTTATCAGTATCTTGTGCCAGGTTACCCCAAATTAACAGCCATGATTGCAAAGGTTCTCTCCATGTTTGGGACTACTTATCTTTGTGAACAGGTGTTCTCCGTGATGAACAATAATAAAACAGCAGCGCTCAAGGTTAACAAATGAACACTTGAATGACATTGTTAAATGTCATTCAAGGATTTGACACCTGATATCGACTCACTTCTAAAGACAAACAAATGCCAAGTTTCAGGAGCCAGCAGCAGCAAGTAGACTGCAGGAGTGCAGTGAGAGAGAGAAAAAAGTGTGATGACATGACATTTGTTTGCACTCATGAATACAGATCATTAAAAATAAGATTAATCTGGTTTCATATTAAAGACAATTAATATTGTGCAGTATATTCTCTGCTTCAGTAGGCCCAGCCTAGTAGTTTGAGCTGATGTAGTCTAATCTTATTGCCCATGCACTGCTAAAACTTTTATTTTGTGTTTTTATTTATTATTATTTCAAAGCAGTATGACAGTTAAGGCAAAACATTTTGTTTCATAGCTCCCACTTGAGTTTGTTTAGTGTGGTGAGTTGGTTCAGGTGTAAAACTGCATTCACTCAACTAAACCAGTTGTTAACACATTCAATGCCAAACATGAAAATCATTTTTTTTCTCCGTTGTTTGTGAATATACGTGTGTTGTGCTTAGAAAAGATCCCTTGTCATCCGTGATTATAATATGTAGGGTAGGCTACAAATGTAGGCTGAATGATAAAGCATAGTACTGAAAAACAAAGCTAAATAGTTGGGAGTTGACATTCTTTTACTGATCCGGCCCACCTGAGAACAGAAAGTCTGGATCCAGCCCCAGAGCCAAACTGAGTTTGACATGCCTGCTTTAGATCAAAGTATCTTCCTGTATTCAAATACCGTAGTCAAAGTTCAGACAAAATTTAAATTATAACTTTTAGAAAAATTCATAAATTCCTGTTTCTGGATAACATTCCGCTGCAATCTGGATAGTCGCAACATCAGACTTTTCAGTCTCTTAACCAATCCACTTGAAAGACTCCCGCTAATACTTCCGTCTTGTAACAATTGGCCAGTCAGACCAATGAAATGCCAGCAGTGTTTTTTAGGGCAGGACTTGTATAAATGACGACAGTCAGAAGGGCCTTGCCGGTGGGTTACAAACATGGCTACGCTGGAGGACTCACCTGTCCATTCGGCAATTGACTCGGCTTTAGTTAAATAGCGACAGTTTCTTGTTTAAAAAGAAGCAAAGACAAGCACTTTGTGCATTTGTTGATGGGAAATATGTCTGTGCTTTTCTTCCATCAGGATTTGGAAAAAGTTTTTTATCAGCTTACTCCGCTATTTGTGAAAACACTCAACGTAACGATTTGCTGCTCAGATTGGCTGAAAGCGTATTATGGAAGGCGAGTTCTAGTCGGCATGTCACCCAATCAGCTTGAAGTATTGTTCTAAACGTCCCTTCTTTTCATGCGCAAACTGAATGGCAGCCATCCCACATTGATAACCTAGAACTTAGTTGAGTTCTACACATAAAAAATCTGGCAACTGCCAGGTTAGTTTCTGGACAATCTCTGTAAAATATAACAGACGTTGCTCGCATGTTTTTTATACACAAAATTAAATACATGCTTTGCTTTTCAGGAGTTTATTTTCATTATTTTCTTGTGTTTAACAAGGCATTTATCATTATCCTCCCGTGTCACAATAACGCATTACTTGTGTTGCGCTGTCACATAAAATCCCAATCAAATACATTTCTGGTTTTCATGTGAGAAAATAGAAGGACATTTTAGTACTAAGGCAAGAAGTATTTGAAGGTAACACAATTATATTTTGCACATCAACCTTGGCTTTTTTTTCTGTTATTGTTGCTACATCAGACTAGACAAGATGACGCACACAGTTACAAAGAAAATCCCCATCTTCATCTTTAAAGTCTCATCTGGTGAAGAAGAAAATGAAACAACAACAAAAAAGAAACAAACCGAGAAGGTAATAGGACCGGGTCAAAGAGGACAGAGCGCAGGAGAAGAAAAAAAGACAGCAAAATTACCAAGAGTGTAGTCTCAGGGATCAACGTGACTTCAAAGAGGCTGGGCCCCGCATCCCGTGCTCAGCACAGCCCCGAGTAATAGAGTTGTGAGAGTAGGTAAACATGAGGAGATCACAAGACTGTTAATAGCAGCCAGATCTGAAGAGGTCTCCACCTTGTGCCTTCCTGCCGCTGAGATTCTCAGACAAGCTCTTGCCTGGAAGGAAGAGACTTACCCTTCACTCTCAGCTACTTACAGAGCCTGGTTTGTGTTTAGGAGCGGTATCCCAACGACTGTTTTTTCTTAGCAAAAATCAAAGGCCCAGCTGTACGCTGGAAACAAAACCAACAGCTGCCATGCAAACCACTCAAATATGTTCATGTTTATTTGACAAAATATCTGCTTAACATTATGACATGGCATTCTGGTTTGTTTTAATTCTTCACAGGCACTTAAACAGTGGAAATACACTTTGTGTTAAGGCCAAGAAATCTGCCACTCCTGAATGCAGAAATATAAGGGATTTTTTTTCTACTTTTTCCTTGGACAAAAAAGGAAAACAAAAACATCAGTCTAAAACAAAAATTCAAAACTAAATTCTCAAATCCAGGAAATGTCAACAGTATGTGAAGTGCATTTAACACCCTCTGATCTGTCATTGCTGGATGAATACGATAACAATGCCTGTGATTACCAGGAGTTATCACAGGCGCTGCAGATAAACAGGATTAAGCCCTTGGCATTATGAAATGTAAAGAGTGAATTGTTATTTTTATGAGTAGAACAGAGTCGTCCCACATTTCTAGCCACTGCTACAATGCCTCGTAGAAGTATTCACTCCCTCTGACCTTCTTTGCTTTTCGTCAAGTTAAAAAGATTACCTAGAATTTTATTGGAGTTTTATGTGATAGACCAATACAATCTAGTTTATGATTGTAAATTTTACGAGAGACACCTTTTCATCCCACCTGAGTTAATACTCTTTAGAAGCACTTTTTACCATAGTTTCAGCGGTAAATCCTTTGGGCTACATTTCTAATAGACCAATTCTTATTTACAAAATAGCGCAAATTTAATCACATCGAATATAAAGCATTGAAACAAAGATGATCAAATATTGCAATGTATTCTCAATGTAATTTAGGTCTTTACTTTGACTTGGCCAATCTAGGATATGATGTAGTTTAATCTAATTGGTTCAATTGAAGCTCTGGCTGTTTATTTAGGTTTTTTGACCTTCTGGGAAATGACTGTCCTATATTTAGCTCAATCCATACACTATCAACAGCTCTGACCAACTTTCCTTTTCTCTGGTAAATTATGCTCCTCCTGTGTGCTGCTGTCCTTTACGTGACTTATAGAAAACTATGAGTGTACAGCTAACAGCTGACAATAAGATCTCTGACAGCATGTCACAAAACAAGACGCCAAGGTCTCCTCTTGGTGCTGGAGAGGTGGAGGGGGGTTTTGCTAAATGTGGCCCCACACTCTGACCTCCCCAGGGGGAGGTGACCCAAAAAGGCTTTTCCATGGGGGATCAATAAAGAATTAAATTAACATACATGATTTGTATCAAAGTAAATCTTGGATCAGCATGTCTTTTGCATTGCTAATCGTGTCTCAGAGCAGAAAAATGAGGCATAGGATTTGAATAGTCTTGCTGCTTATTTACACCACAGTTCACAGACAATAATCTGGAAAGGCTGACATCTGTTGGCAGGGATTAGGAACTGCAGGTTGGTTGATCTAAAAGGACCAGAAGGCAGAGTAAAAACATTACTCCCATAGAAGAACCGAGGAGAAAACACTTAATCAACATGAGGCCAATGGGTACCAAGTTCTGAATAGAAGGAAAAAAGAAAAAGATGCCTGAGGCTGACCTCACAGCTGAGGCAGAATCACTTTGAATGTCTTAGTGTGTCTCTCAGCTCCCATGTCATTTGCTAAAAGACTACAGCCCATCATGCTTGTGTGAAACTTAATTCCCTGCTCTGTTCATGAGCGCTAAACCCTCGCCTGCTCCTTAGCAGCTAATTCTGACCTCTTCTGTTAGAAGAAAACAAAGAACAAGATAGCTTTGCTCGTTTCCTTCCAACACCAGATGTTGCTTTTTCACCTGAGATTCATCACAAGGTTTGGATTGGGGTAAACAAATAATGATTATAGTTATAACTGCAAACACAGTTTTTCCGTCCGGCTTATCACAGGTCAGAGCAAACAGAGTCGATGATGGTGAATAGGGGAGGAAAGAGTGGAAAAATCACCCCCAAAAAGTGCAGCTTTTCTCAGAGCTCTCCAACCATTCATTGTGTAAACATAAGCTAAGTCTTTCTGCACACTTACACACACAAACACAATCATAACCCTGAGCCCTGACCTGCAGGAATGTGCGCTCTCTGTGGAGGAGCATTCGGTGGCCGGCCTCCTACACCTCCTCACACAGAAACCTTATTGTGATAAAACCCAGTCAGTGTTTGCTGACACACCTTATCGTTAGTCCACTTCTCTCCCTCCGTTCACATCAAGCTGCCACTGCTTTTTATAATGATTTACAAAGCTATTTGTTTTCATTCTTTTTAAGAAGCAGTAACACCAAGGTTAGCATTGCAGTTTATAAAAATATAAATCACAATATCCTAAGAAACAGCTCTTCTTTCCGGGGCTTTTTCTTTCCATATTGTTGGATAGAACGATAGAAGTAAACATGGTTTTATCGGTGGTTGCTAATGCATGTTACTATGAGGGAAAAAAGGTAAGGGGTACTTATCTTCTGTTTGTATAATGTATGTGCATTTTGGGGGGGTGATAAAAAAGAATATTCCCCAAGAGGGATCAATAGCTGTTATTCAGACCTGCAGGGGTCCCCCCATATATAGAAACCACTGACTCTGTCCTGGGAGTCTGCCAGATGTATTGATTTTAATTTAATTTTAACTTAGTGATGGATATGGGACATGTCATGGGAGAGAGGCATTGGTCAAATAATTACCAACATCTATTCATTAATGGGAAGACAGAAGAGATAGAGCACTCAATATTCATTAGGGTCTGCAAAGACTTTGGAAACATGCATCCAGACAAAAAGATCTTGGAGAAAAATGTGCCCTGATCATACAACGCTAACACGTCCCTATGGACGAGAACGGACTCTGGAAAATAATGCATGTGACAATAAAGTAAGTCCTTTATGGGGTGAATCTTGTTCCATTATTGTTGCAAGCAAATAAGTTTTGTAAATTCAAAGAAAATTAAAATCATTTTGTCAAAAAAAATTTAATTAAATCCAGAAATGCACCTGTGAAAAAAATACATTGGAGATTTAAAATAGGGGGAAAAAAAGCAATTTGTTTTGCTTGAACTTTGCTACTTTTAGTCAGGTCATTTAATGGGATTCTTTTATTTTTATAAACCACCGTAAGAATGGGAGATGTAGATAAAATGAGATTAGTAAAAGAAGACCTTATGAAGACCATGGGCCACAGTAAACAGGTCAGGGAGAAAGTTATAGAGATGTTTAAAGCATGATTATAAAACCAGCTGAAAAGTGTGGCATGCATTTACATCTAGCGTTACAGAAGCAGAAATTTGCACAATTATTTTCTTCCTGCAGGGCTTTTAGCATTCAAAATCTCTCAAGCTCAGTTGGGTTCAATGGAAAACATCGGAGGATTCAGCTTTCAATAGATTCTAAACTGGATTTACACCTGGACTTTGACTGGGCCGTTCTACAGTAATACATACATATGCTCTGATCAAAACCACTTAGTTGTTGCTCTACTGTATGTTTAGACCGGTAGGTGAACATTACCCACAGTTTTAAGGCTTCTGCAGACACTTAAAGGGTTTTTCTTCCAGGATTGTTTTCACCAACCATATTTCACTGGTTTGTTTCCAGCTATATGTTGTAACTTCCCTACTAAACATCAATCTCATCTATATATCGGGCCAACTCTCTCATGTTTGCTGACTCTTCTTCAAGCTAAATGCCAAATTAAAACTGAATATCATGCTAAGTATTTACAAGTAGACCTTACAGTAACAAACTAAACATAAAGACTTAATAAAAACAACATTTTAAAGACTATTCAAACATTGTTATCAATACAAATAAAAGTATAATACATGTCTTATGTTTTTACCTAAATATAATAGAAAAGATGTTAGAAATTAGTCATGCATGCTAAAAATAATACATTTATTTTCTAATTAAAAATAAACCAGATTAAAATTTGACACATATTTGATCAGCATGTGAAAGAAGAAAAGCAGAGGAGAAAACAGACAAGGGTATATTTTCATGAAAATCCGAAAACTGCAAACATGCTCCTAGAATAATGAATGTTTTTCTCCAGTTCAGTCATAATAAATTAACTGAAATTAAACGGCCTCACTTTGACAGCAGCATATCAAATTAACAAGTGGAGAGAAAAGTGATCAGATGACGATTCCTGGTGTTAGACCCTCTGTAGGTTCTGGCCTCCATAGAATATAAATTAGGCTTCTCACCAGATGGAAGTCAAAGCACTTTGTTTTACTATTACAGGAATCAGCAGTCTTGTCATACACATGCTGCATAAAAAAAACATCATCAAAAACCCTTGTAACCTGCAATAATTCGCTTGATTGGCTCAGTGAGTGCAAGTTCCTTTGGTGCACATCAAGTCAAACTGACCAAAGTGGCCTATGGGCTTCAGCAAACAGGCCTGTGGTTATTGAGTACAATCACAACACTAATTATCCTGCATGCACACTACTGCAGGGCTTTGCCCTTTGAGAGAAGCAATCAAACAGTCGACAAAAGGCTGAATAATCACACTGTGAGTGTGCTGGCCAAGGCCTGGCTGTGTGAGAGCTACCTCATACTGTACAGTTCTAAGCTCAGTAAATGTCTTGCCAATAATCAGGTGGCAATAATATATATATATATATTTTTTTTTTTTTTTTCAAATTAGAGCTTTGATGAATTATCCAAATCTATGACAGAATGCTGAATGATTTAAGGGGCTTTTACAATGCAATGTTGAAAACAAACCTAAAAATATGAACTAGTAAAAGCTGCAATGACCTAAAGAAATAAGCGTGAAACCGCCTCAAGCTAAATCTACAGTAAAGCACTATTTGATTGGGTTTCTGCATTCAGTCTTTGTACGGACAATCTAATAATCCTTAAATATCAACACTTTCCAAGTTCTAATTCTATGATATTTGCAGAGTACGCCACTGTTTAAAGGTACCAGTTAGCATAAGGATGTAAAAAAGAATCTACAGCATTATTTTTAAAGCACGTCACTTGAAAATAGTCAGCAATAACACAGAACAATAACACAGAGGAACATTATGAAAACCATAAAAATTATAAGGAGAGGAGACTAAAGGTGATTCTGGCTTTTAGGAGACACACTAAGGAGCTGCAGAAACAGGTACCACTTGTATACTAATTTTGGCAAAAGCCTTCCTTTATCATTATATGTCAAGACAGAATTTTTGTCAACCACAACTGTAAATTTCTATTAGGCACAAAATAACCTGGGATCACACCAAAAGAAGAGTAAGCAGGGTGAAACATGGTGGTGGTACAGTAGCATCATAGTGAGTGTATATTTTTATTTCTACTAAAAAATAAGGGATATTTTGTATATGTATGAAAAGGGGTATGAAGAAGTAAAATGTCCTATAGTCCTTCACCCTAACAATCTTTCCAATTTCTACCTAACCTTTTGAGTCACTCAGGGAGTTGATGAATTTTGCCAATCTGGGTAAAGTTCTGAATATGACTAATGAAGTGAAAAGTAAGTGGATTTTATTGTTTCAAGCAAAGAGTTCATTTTGTAAATGAAAATTTGAAAAAGAATTGAGTACAGCAATGACACAAACAAAAAAGGTAGTGAAAGTAACTTCGCTGTATTCTCCTATTTAACTTTTTAAAATTGTCCATTAAAAAAATGTTTCATTTAAAATTTTTGCCAAAAAATGTATAAATATATTTCTTTATTTTATTTGTATTTTTAGCTTCAGATTGTAACTATAGTAACAAACAAACAATGAAGATCATTCACTGAATGTTTACAATTTGAGATCCTTTAAATCTTATAAATTGAAATAATGTAAGATCTTCTAATTTATCTTCTTCTAGTTCTTTATTTAACAAATCAAAATATTTTGAATTATTGGTCTTTGTTAGCATTACTGGGATGTCCGTATATATATATATATATATATATATATATATATATATATATATATATATATATATATATATATACATATATATATATGTATATATATATATATATATATATATATATATATATATATATATATACTCATACTCGTCTCCCGCTTTATCCGGAACCGTGTCGCAGGGGCAGCAGACTAAGCAGAGACTCCCAGACTTCCCTTTCCACAGACACCTCCTCCAGCTCCATTGGGGGAAGCCCTAGGCGCTCCCAGGCCAGCCGAGAGACATAGTCTCTCCAGCGTGTCCTGGGCCGCCCCCTGGGCCAATATATATATATATATATATATATATATATATATATATATATATATATATATATATATATATATATATATATATATATATATATACATATATATATATATATATATATATATTTATATTCCTTTAAGAATGAATTTTCGATAGAATAAATCGAAGTTACTCAGCTACAGAAGTAGTTAAAGATGCTGCTGGACCTTCATCGGTTCACCGAGCTATTATAAGGACGCCCAAATATATGCAACTGAAGAATTGCTTCTTCATAAAAATGAAATCTTGTTAAAAATAATTTTATGTTGACATGTAGGGATAAATAATTTGTTAAAATGTTTGAAAAGGCATTTAATTTTAAGAGGAGTGTGTAAACAGCTTAAAGCAAAAATTCTGCCTTAATGCGTCTTTAACTCATTCCTATGCTCAGTAACCCGTGAACCTGAAGTTTGACCAGGAAAAGGAATATTTCCTGAGCTTCTTACTCATCTCCTGTTGCACCTGATTTCTGACTCATGCTGTGCTAAGGTCATGGTTAACTTATTATTACAGTGTGATGCACTCAGCATAGACTCTCTGTGAAGGTCTCTGCTGAGCCATAAAACTGTCAAAATGTGTCACAAACTCTTGGATATTTTCTGCCACTATACATCACCCCTCTAAGCAATCACCGCCTCATCTTGAACTACTTTGAATATTGCATCAAATACTCTAAAGACAGAGTATGAAGACCCATGTGAACTACTGTAAGCGTCTGCTTCACTCCCCTAAACCAGCAGGGGCCTCCCAGTAATGCTTACATTTTAACAAAGACCAACAATTCAAAATATTAAGATTCATTAACTGAAGAAGTAAAGATTTTTATTTTACGGTTTTAGAAAAAATGGATTAGAATATTTTACATAGTTTCAATTTTAAGATCTAAAGGATCTCAAATTGTAAAAGTTCAGAGAGTAATCTTCATGGTTTGTTTGTTACTATGATTACAACTGGATGCTACATTCAAACAACACAAGTGTCACGCATGTAATGTTCAGTAGAGGACACAATAACATCAAGAGCCAGCCTGCTCTGTGTTTACGGAAGTAAACATGGATGGTAGCGCTGGAGTGCATCTAATGATCTTTTCCAACCTTAAAAACTCACATTTTTCAAGATGGTTAAAAAAAATACTACTCTCCGCATTGTCCTCCTACATGGTTGTTTTTCTTTCTGCTTCTGCGTAGCAAGACGCCAAATAGCGACCTTTGTTGAGGTTTAATGACATTAAGGTCAGATGAATATGAAAAGATCAGATTCGTATCGGATTCAGGACCACATAGCCAAGTGACCCGGGTCGCATTGGAAAAAATCTGATCTGTGTTGTTCAGGCTGCCATGAAGAGCAGATACAGGTCGCATATGGGCAAAAAAATCAGATTTGGGTCACTTCTGGCTGTAGTGTGAACGTAGCCTAAGAGAGTTAAAGGAAGAAGACGTGTAGAAGTTTAATGCAGGGTTAGGTTCTAAAAATACAAAGCTTTAAATATCTTCCTGAGCTCCATCCTCTGAACATGGAGAGAGAAACACAGCTGCAGACAATCAAGAACTGGACTTTTATCAAAGTGACAGGCCAGGAAAGGGCAGCATTGATCAGAGATACATTTAAAAAAAAAACTATGGTAGCTCTGGAGGAACTTCAGGAATCCAGGCTTCAGGTGCAAGAATCTTTTGACTATCTTTTTTCCATTCCTCTAATTTAGTCTATGGAAGAGCCGCAAGATGAAAGTCGTGATGAAATGAAAGTCAGAAGAAGTCCTGTATACAGTTTTCCAAAAGCCATGTAGGGGATAATTTAAATATGAGGAAAAGGGTACTCTCTTGATATAAGGCAACGGCTGAACAGGGTTCAGTTTTAAGCTGTGACAAAGATTCTTTTTTAGCATTAAAACTAGATAGAAGCTAAATTAAAATCATTAATAATGGTCGACGAGTTGATGAATAAAGCCCATAATATTTTTGGATCCAATTAGATTCTAGTCATGTGAAAAAGTGAGAATTTCTTTTTTTAACTAACTCCTTTACAGAGTAGGACAAATATCATTTCTGGGTGAAATTAAATGACTTCGATTCTAACTGCAAAGGTCTAATCAGGGATTTAACTAAAATGAAATATTTTAAACAAAAATAACCATATGGAAGCTGGTCAGAGTGTGTCGCAAAGAGCAATCGGCAAACATTTCTGCTTAGATCTCCAAAGCTGACAGAGACTTGATGCTATAGCTTTATTATCTCAGTGGGTCCTAAAAAAAACAATTCTCTTTTAAAATGGTTTTATAAAGTATAGATAGGTCACTTAAGAACAGCTTTAACTCAAAATCAAACCCTTTCTTATTAATTGTGGCTTTTCAACAGCTGTATAACTTCTTTTCATTAAATGACTGCACCGATGACAGGTTTCCAGCCACATCACAGCACTAGCTATGTCCATACGTTCAATATTTCACGATCTGATTGAACTGCATTCAGATTGGAAAATCTAAATAAAAGGATTACTGTTTATGTGGACATAATTAATCAAAACATGCGGATCATTATATTATGAAAATATCTAACCAGAACCTTCAGTCAGTTAAGGCAGAAATACTTCACATTGGCGTGGGTCGTTCATCCACACTCATTTCTACAACTTGATCCTGTATTTACATGAAAAATAAGTAAGCAACAGATTCTGTAAAGAAAAACTCTCTAAAAATAAAAGAATAATAGGATCTTGTGACTAAGACTGAAAACATGATTTAAATAGGAGGAAAATTGTATGAACTCTAATGAAATGTGCAGTTGTGTGGTAATGGTGTGTTTCTGCCTGCATCTCATTTAATACTGAGTCAAAAAGTCTCCCAAATTCAAATCCAAAATTAACACACAGCAGAAAACTCTATTATGCTTCACTGGCACCTGTCATGGTCTCCTTTCAAGGTTTCTAAGAAAGGTATCAGATTTGCTTTGCTTGAAAATGATCAGGTTGGAGGAATGTGAGCTCTTTTTTTCTTCTGGGTGCCAACAGATGGTACATTTTAACCCATTTCCACACTCGGATTGAAAGCGCTTTTTGAAGATGATGGTAAATCACTCTCAGCCACTGAAGCATTGAGGCAAGCTGCACTTTGGTCCAGTTTTTAGGCCTGAAATCGCCACCCCTCTAGCTCCTCTATGTGCACTAAAACCCACTAGTCCAATAGAGGGAGGCAGCCTAAATGCTCTATCAGCACTGAGGTTTGGCTGAGGTGCTACAATAGCATCAGGTTCCAAATTCTCTGCAGCTGGTGGAAAAATTGGCTTGTTAATGTGAGGTTTTTACCGTTTAAAAAAATCCCCAAAAAACAACATTGGCTCCCTTTAATGCTCTATCCTTCCATATATTTTCCCCTCCTTTCATTGGGAATAATTTAACGCTTAAACAATCAGATGCTTGAGAAGTAGCCTGGAGTTTGAAGGGGGTCAGTAGGGATGGCCATGTTTTTTGCGTTTGAAACAGTGATGGAAAGAAATGCTAAAAGAGGGAAAAAATGAGAAGACAGAGGGAGGACTATGGAGAGAGCTGCTGAGGCAGGTGCAAGCCGTCCGCATACAAGGTGGCGATTAGCGGAAAAGTGGCCCTGTGTAAGGCAAGAGGAACATCTGTGCCTATTACTGGAGGACACAAAAGACTGTGAGCAGGGGGTGGGAGCAGAGATTGGTAAGGGGGACAAAAACCATGGTCTCCAACACGAATAGGGCCTCACCAAACACCACAGGCTGAATTGCCTGGCCCAATTTGAGGCTTTCAGTGCTGCTTGTCATTAGCATTTGAAAAAGCATGGCAGGAGCCCACTCAGTAAGTACCTCATGGGTCGAAGCAGAAACCTGACATAAAGCTTTCACAAAAAAAAAGAAAAATGAACCCCCACCCCTCCAAACAAATCAGTCTCATGGATTCTCTGCTTCTATGGCATTCTGTCTTCCAAACTGAAGATTATAGATGTTTATGTAAGCTTTTAAATTATGATGACATTTTTGGATCCTTCCAAAGGCCTCAGTGGACCATAGGTTTAGTCATAGTAAACTGTAATTCATGTCTGTAGTGGTCTGGGAATAAAACAGAAGACTATTCTTTGAAGGTTTATGGGCATGGAAAACTCTCTCTGGTGTAAAAAAGAAAAATCTTTACGTTTGTTTCTTTCTGACTGATCGTTTAAAGCCACATAGGAATATTATTTCAGATTTTATTTCTTTGTAAATATTATATTCTAACAAATTATAGAGGCATTCTCACTTTAATTTACCAAGTCTGTCTAGACACTGAGACATCCAACCCCTGGGGCCAAGAAGGCCAAGCGCCACTGTCTTCCCTCTTTGTGGAAGGTAGTAGCGCTTGATTTGACTGATCAATTTAAAAGCTGTTTGGACCAAAAACAAACATCCAAGCCACCTACATCTAAATTCTTACTGTAAAGGTTGTGACAGCCACAAGTCAGACCTCAAATATCCTGTTTCCTTCTTTGTATCTGTCTGGTGCTAGCAGATTTTACTGCCTAAATTAGTCCTGCAAATTGTCCATAATTTTTTTTTTTATGTTTGCTGTGCTAGGTTTTAAACATCAGAAAAAAGCCATGAAATTATTTATCTTTTAGTTTGTAAAACCAGCAAGGTGATTGTTTTATCCGATCGTGCCACACAAATTGACCAAAAAAAGCAACTTCTCTGCTTCCATGGCGTCAAAGGACTAAAAATGTGATTGACCAGAAAGATTTTCCACTGTTTTTAAAAGAAAGGTTAATGTCCATTTTCTATGTTATGCTGTGTTAAAATGTTCTCTTTTCCACATCCTCTGTTTTGTCTACTTTGTGTTAAGTTTGGGTGAAAATGGTCTACAGTAATATTTTCTAAACACTATGAAGTTGTCTTCAGTTTTTCTCAGTGACTTTTTTTGGCGTTCCCCTTTTTATAAGTAGTTTTTTCCCTTGTTGATCCAAAGTTTGGAAAAAAGAAAAACATTGAACACTGCATGTAGAGGAAACAGCCCAGCCATCTTACATCCTTGGACCTTAGCAGGTCAGTCCAACAGCTGATTTTAAACAGACTTCACCATTACCTAGGCTAGTTCGGTAAAAGCTAAAACATCAACAAGCTGGACCTCAGGTCAGGCTTTCCCCTCAGCAAAGTTGATTTATTTCAAAAATTAGTCCTTAGCATTGGCTACAGTAAATGTTATTTTTAATGGGACTCAAAACCAAGGAATAGTTCATAAAAGTTTAGTTTTAGCACTTCAGAAAATTGCTAGATGTGGAATCAGCTTTACTCATGTGGTGTTTTGAGTATTATTAGTTATTTCTCAGATTTTAATTGGCTGTTTATACATTTTTAAGTCCTTTATTTTCAGATAATGTTTGGTTAATGATAGCTTTAGTTGTTTTCTTGGATGGATGGATGGATGGATGGATGGATGGATGGATGGATGGATGGATGGATGGATGGATGGATGGATAGATAGATAGATAGATAGATAGATAGATAGATAGATAGATAGATAGATAGATAGATAGATAGATAGATAGATAGATGGATAGATGTTGCAGCATCTATAACAACCCAAACACACAGGATTTCAGAATTAGACATCCCCAGTTATTAATTTCATATACTCACCAGATCTGAATGCCCTGTTAAAAAACTTCACATGGCGTTCCCCAATGATGTCATTTATGTTGATTTGCAATAAATGCTAAACTCTCTGCAGGTTCTTGTCTTTGTCGTCCGCTCTATTCAGATGGCTTTGGAAACACACGGCGAGAAGGTGGGGGCTGGGTGGTGAGGGTTACGGGGGCGAGAAGCGCAAAAGTAACGCAATAGTTACTTTTACTAGTAACTAGTTACTTTTATTGTGGAGTAACTCAGTTAGTAACTCAGTTACTTTTTGGGAGAAGTAACTAGTAACTATAACTAATTACTTTTTCAAAGTAACGTGCCCAACACTGTATATATGTCATGATGGGTCTTTGTGATTAAACTCACATGCAGAACACCACAGGAAACAGAGTAAAAGTTTAACAGTTTATTTGAGAAGCACACAGAGAGTAAATGATTGAACTGGTTCTGGTACTGGTCCGGGACTGGTATCACACAGTAATCTGCAGAGAGGGATTGTTTTTTTAGCCAGGTAGCAATGATGTCTTGACAGAGTGTAGATTCTGATTTGTACCTGAAGAGGTTCAGACTGATCGGTGGAGAGAGGGAACCAGTTGGGTCCAGGGACTGTGGATTCAGCAGAGAGCTCAGCAGCGGCAGAGCTTAGCTTCAGGCTAGCGAGGTTCAGACCTTGAGTTGTTCTCCTAGTTCTCCCCTGAGAACTAGCTGGGAGATTCAGACTGAGGATCTTCAGGTTTGGCTTCTCTGGGCAGGTAGGCAGGTTTCCAAACATGAGCTTCTCCAGAGCTACAGACTTCAGTCGGGTTTTCCTATGAGCAGAGAAGACAGAGGCTGGTTAGGATCAGGTTGCTCTCTAGAGCAGACAGAGATTCTAAATACAAGCTGAGGCTCAGGTTCCGCTAACCAAAACTGGTCAACACTCCGGCGCTGAAGACAGGTCTGGTCGCTGCTTAAGTAGTTGGTCTGCTAATCAGGTGAATCAGCCTCAGGTGTGCAGGTGGCTTTATCTCAGGAGACCCAGGGCGCTCTCTGCTGGAGAAAGGTGGCAGATCTCCAGATCCCAACAATATATATATATATCCAAGCAAATTGTGTTTTGTGTACTGTGGTGGAGTAGCCCTGCACACCTCTGAAGTTTTAGGTCCTTGGGAACTGTCAGAACGATTAAACCTGCTGTCTAAAATTAAAACTTGTAGACCATCAGTCTGTATATTTAACTTCAATCACTTTTCAGTTAAAGGTATATTGGAAGATTTTCAAGAATTTTTTAAAAGACCTGACTTCTCCACTTAAAATAAAATTCACATCCACAACCCTGCGCCCGGACATTTGCCCTAATCCCTTAATCCCTCCAACACTATGTAGAGCGAGGATTATATAGTAGACTTTATAGCAAACTCCGTTAAATTATTGCTTGGACAGATGATCACTACTTTTTACTCTGTGTCAGTGTATTCTCATTATCAGCTCGTATGAAATTGTACGAAAAGTTATGTAATTTCGTACGTTTTTGACGTGGTAATTCGTCATATTTTTACGTCTTGCCTCGAGACAAGTTATCCTTGCGCATACGCATCTTACGCACCATTCAATAACCTAGAATTTAACATACAATTAACCCTAACCCTGACCCTAACCCTAACCCTAAGATACAAAACAGCAAGCAACGTAGTTAGAGACATCAAGAAGTAATTATTGCACTGTTTTTCCCAGTTTTACGTCCGTCCGCGGATCTGCTTTTTTCGTCTGTCTGGCTGCGCATGCGCACTGATCTGTTTTTTCGAGGAAAAACGTCAAAAACCGATGAAATACTGTGCATAACTTTTCGTACGATTTCATACGAACTGATAACGGCATACACTTCGTAGACACTTTTTCTCTTACGACCCTCGACCATTTTTAAAGAATCACAGTGAGAAAGGTGAGCTTCTATGACTTCAATGTCTGAAACTGTACCTCACCACTGACACACGTCTGAAAGATAGTTAGCTATCTATTTCTGTGCAGAAAAAGATATCTAACGGGACGAGCAAGTATGGCCTCACTTAAACATATCACCAGAATGACTGACAATTAGGAAGACCACTTTTTTGGATGATCCACCCGGAAATAAAAGATCGTCTTCTTAACCTTTAAGCAGCAAGACATTTATCTAAATTCAGATTTTTTTTTCTTAACACATTTATTACATGAAAATATGCAGACATCTGAGTGAACACAAGCAAGAAACCCTGAATAAAAAAGAGTGAAGACACACTCAGTCTAATTTAAATCTATAAAGCGCAGACATAGAGGGCAAGTGGGGGACAAACGATATCAGTGATAGGATATGTGTTATATCTAAGTTTTTCATGTTTAATAAAAGAACATAAAGCTTTTCAGTTCTGAAGCATAATGAACTCCTTAAGTACACTGAGAATTTAAAATGTGGATCTATAATAGTTTCCTTAACAGAGGGAAAACTTTAATCATTACCTTCCTTAGAGTAATGTACTATCATACTCAGTGACCTCTCTCCCCCAACAAAATAGCAGATGGTGGTTCAATACTTAACAATATATAATTTATATGCTTGGTAGAGCATTTTCACAAGATCTAATTGTACTATTGACAGAGCTAGATGAGCAGCGGAGAAGGCTGATTTGTTTAATATTTGACTAGGAGAATGCAATCGACTTTTGCTTTTTGTTAATCTTTTCAAAGATCAAAACATATCTTCCTTTCTGGAAGCTCTGACCTAATACTGCCTGCTAATGTTTTCCAGAAGGACTTGCTATATATTCCTGAGTATCTTTGTCTGTGTGTGTTTATGTGCATTCAGAGCTCATGTCGATATGTGCGGAAGGCTTAATCCTTTCCCTCTGATGGCTTTGGTGACAGTGGCGTACCATCAGATAAGAGGTCGCTGAACTGCAATAGCCACCTCTTTATTTAGAACAAATGGGGTGCAGCAAGAGTGCACCTCACAGTCGGCCGCATTTCTCCAGTCATGTTAAAACAGGAATGCTTTTGCTTTAATATATAATATGGTTCTGTTCTGTGCACAATTACTGTACTTCCCATGTTTGACCACAGAAATATACAAGATGATTCACAAATAAGCCAGGTACTGTATGTATTACATCCATCCATCCGTCCGTCAATCCATCCATCCAAGTGTCAAATAAAAAGGCTACCTTAAAGATGTTTTTAGTAAAAATGTACATATTGGGCCGGATTTATCAACATCCAATTTTGCGTGCAGTAATTTGCGCTCGCAAACTGGAATTTTGCGCGAGGGGCTGAACCATGGTTTGCGGGTGATTTAACAAGAGTGATTGCGTAACTGGTGGAAGGTGCAAAACTGTTGGAGACGCCCTATTTAAATGATGGTTTTGCGCGTTTTGTGGTTTGCGGCAAAGTAGCTTGTAGTCTGTACAAACTAGTGCAATATATATGTATATATATATATATATATATATATATATATATATATATATATATATATATATAAATTGGCAACCTTTATTCCCTAAGGTGGTATGTGCTGCAGTAAAAAACAAAAACAAAAAAAAAACAGGTGTTTTGTATTGGCCTGTGAATGTGGATGAGATCTCCGCAGCATTGGCACGTTGCTCCACAGGCGCAGGGGGAGAACCCCGACCCCGTCGGACAGCACTTCTAAAAAACGAGATTGGGAGATCCCAGCTCTCGCTGCAACCGTACGCTGGAATGACCCAGATGCAAAAAAGTGCAATGTTGCAAGGAGTTTTGTGATATCTGGTATTGCGTGGATCCTCCTTGTGGCTGGCTCCAAATCCATTCGGAGTTCCCCCAACAGCTCCAAAATGGCAATGCTGGATAAACGATATGTTTTGATGATCGTTTCCTCGTTCATTGCAAAAATATTCACACGGAGTGAAAAAATGCGTTCTCTGCGTCTCCTTGCTTCATTTCGATGTCTCCTTCTTGCGACAATAACCGCTGCCATGTGTGCGCAATTACGCATACAGACCATTTGCACCTTCTTTTGAAACGTGTTAAATATAGAGTCAGATACCGTTAGCAAAATTGCGTTCAGGTTTGATAAATCACTTTGCGACTGCTAAATTAATATATTTACATGTTCTCCTCCCACAAGACGCACTTTTGCGTGTAAACGCCCCATATTGCATATTCATTGCAGAAAAAGTACTAAATGGATAAGAGGCGCTATTTAGCACGTTTTAAAGACCAAATCCTTTTAGCACGCTGTTGATAGATCAGTTTGTACATTTTTTAGCCTGCGCAGTGAAATAGCTCACGTTTTTATACACGCAAACCTTTGATAGATCCGGCCCATTGTCTCTTTAACAAATTTTAACAATGTATTCCATTAAACTGCACACATACATTTCAATTAAGAATGTAATTTTGCTTTCATGAGATTTGCATCTAAAATGAATCTAAAATTGAAAATTAACATAATATTCTGACGTCCACTATCTTTGAGATAGAAATCTTACAACGTAGTTGTTGTCATTCCGATCCTCTTCCCTGTGCCTTGGCACAGCATGACCGTATTGAAACTTAGACGTGTCCGTTTGCATGACTGAATCATGATATTGAAAAGAAGCAAAGAGAGGTGAGCAGTGAATCATTTCTTTAAAAAAAAAAAAAACTAATATCCACACAGGGGTTGCTATTTTGCTACTTCTGTCTCCAAACCTCAGAGGGACAGAAAAAAGACAGGATGCCGTAGAAACACTGGTTGAGGGACAGCTGAAACATGCTAATGCCCTGATTTTGTTGGTTTTATTGGGAGCGCTCCCTGGCTGAGGCACATCATTTAATTTTTGCATGCATCAAATTGCTCCATGTGAACTGTCACAACACTTGTTTGCATCTGTAGATGCCTCAATAAGCAACTATCTTAGAGCAAATCACCTGGGGCCAAGGCGGGATGTTTGATTTGGCAGAAATCCCTTCACGCACTCATGCTTATTTCCTATGGTCCAAAAGGTGGCAGGTGTATACTGACTGGAAATACAATGAGCACATAGAGAATCCTGAGAGGAAGAAGATGTAGCAATCCAGGCACACTTTCTTAACAACGGGAGCAAATTGCTATAAACCAATGATAATTTTTTTACTTTCTTTTAATCTGTTTTATACCTCTCTTTTGGGTTGAAAACTAGGGTCATTAAAACAACTAAGGCAATAAATGAACACATGCTAACACAATCCTAAAAATGTATTCCTTTTCCTTTTCTTCATTTAAATTCAATTATTACTGAGAACAGTTTGGCAGCAAGGGAATAATAATGATAATAACGAAGGGTTGAGTGCAGAACAAAGGTGTGCAGCAGCCGCGTGGTGACATCTTTTATTGTTTTTGGATTGGCAAGATAATGGCGAGGACTGCCGCGAGGTGGGGGCAGGAAAAGTGGAGCTCAGCTCGCAGGTTATCTTTCATGCTGCACAGGATAATCACGCAGCACTGAAAACCAGGGAGCAGCGGAGAGATATCTTCTTGGAGATCAAGGTCAAAACAACTCAAAGGAAGGTGGAAATTCAGTTTCAAAAACACTCACAGCTGGCTGAAAAATATCGATCTTGAGGCTCTTTCCTCCTGTTACCTACAAAGTCATTTCTCTGATAGACTGAGGTAAAAATACATTATTTTCTTGTCATAGTGATTCCAATTGATCACCGTTAGGATTCCACTGAACTCACAGAGAGAGGCAGAACAGAGCTCACAAGCAGACGAAAGAAACAACAATCCTGCTTCAAGTCAGTCCTGGCAAAGCATAGCCTGTTTTATGAATTCCCAAATAATCATTGAATGAAGTTACCAATTTAAGGTAAGATATTTCTGAAAAGAATAATATTGCTACAATCACTGTAAGGTGTTAAATGTCACATTGGAGTTTGGGGATACATAAATATTGCATGACCAGCCTTGTTTCCAGTCAGTCTTCACAATTATGAAGCGATTCTGCTAAATCTTTATGCATACAGATCAATAACATCGCCTTGCCATTCGACTTCTAAGCTCCGCAGTGAGCTCAGACAGTGATGAATCCCAGCCAAGTGGCCTTTGCTACAAAGCGGCAGCAACTCCCTTTTATTTCTTTGATTTATGCCCTTGGAAGTTGGGACATAAAGACAAACTTGATGATTGAAGTGGTTGACATTGGGCGCAACTGTTATCTTAATTCACAGAGAGTTTAGTAATCAAAGCATATGAGGCAATCTTAAGCGAATAATAATTTTTCTCTTTGATTGCAGTTTTTATAAACAGATTTTCAGTGCTTTCAGACAGACTATGCTGTTAAACTCCAGAATGAATCAGTACTAAGGCCAGTTCCTCTGTTGGCTTCAGTCCTGAAGCACAGTCTGGTTATTATTTGGATGCTAGAACTACAAAGTCCAGGATGGCAATTCCTTTGTTCTGAGCTCTGATCCTTCTCTTATTGTCCAGGCAGCAAAGCAAGGTCCTGACCTGACATCCTGATTGGACTTTTTACTCTTTTGATGTCTGCCAACCCCCCATTCTGAGATTATTGCTGTAGTCGATGCGCTGGCCTTCATATGTGCAACCTGTAGCTAGAGTGGAACTTGAGGGGTCAATGACCCTGCAGCTGAGATACCATTACTACAGCTTGTACCAAATGCATCAAAGGTTTTATTTCCAAAGCTCTGTCATGTAAGATTCAGGTCCTCTTTATTAAGAATACTGTCACAGCACGTTTTATGTTTGATGATTTTGGTAAAATGCAGGATAGAAATGAACCGATCCTTTAATGAAATAAGTCGTTTTAGTGCGCATTAGTGAGAGGGTTTGGATGAATGTGCTTACAGAAGAAAGCACTTTGCCTGTATGAATGGAAAAGTGCTTTCTAAATTCATTCCAAATACTGTTTGTATCTTATTGCTGATACAAAATAATGTTGGCTGAGGGATACTGATCAAAACTGGAAATCTACTTGAGTCTACTTAATTCAGTAGTGCAAATTGGTTAATCACCTACGTTTTCCTTTGGCAGCAATCTATAATGTTGGTGAATTGGTTACTTACTTCTTTTCAAAACTCTTTTACCAATTCAAACTCAGGAGTGAAGTTTTGGCTAAAACGCGATGCATGGAATTTGATGCAATCAGGTCTCTTGTTGCTGTTTTTGATGAATTGGCGATAGAGCTGTTAGACCTTGAATCTTGACCTACTGTAGAGACGAGAGGCCTCCAGTGTTGTGAGAACTATATTGCTATCAACATTTTCCATTCTGTTCTGACATGTTTAGGTTTACCTATTGAGATTTTAAGTTTAGTGGACAGCAGATGGGTAAAAAGAAAGTGCATACAACCCATTTGTTCCAACAGCGCATTCTGTCCGACCACAGGAACAGACGATTTCAGGAAAATGAATTGATTGAATTGTATTTATTCAATGAAAAACTTTTGAGCATCTAGTCACTTATCTCTCTTAGTTAACAAGACAACATAGGTTTTTTTATTTTTGTTAATATTAATTTGTGACTCATTTTTTGAAATTTAAGATACCTGCTGTTGCCTGTAAAGCTAAATGCATTCATTCAGTTTGAATACAGTTAAACTGAACATGTCAGAAAGGCAAATATGTCACAGTATCTAGTTATTGTTACGTACTCAAAATACATAAAACCATAATGTTAAATCAGTGACAGATTCTTATGTAGACCCAACAGATGCAAATAGTTTTAATCTTCAGTCATATCTATACAACATTTTCATGTTCTATTTAAGACATGAAACAATAATGTTAAAGTAGCTAAATATACTTGAAAATATCAACCAATGCCAGATTTGCTTTTCTCATTGTATTGGAGAAACCACACGTTTATTATTATGCAATATGGCATAAACCAAAAATATATATATATATAAAAAAAAACATCATGGTTTAGAAACAAGCAAATTGAACCGAAAAGTCATAACTAGGCTTTTGTTGGACTACGCTATAGAGCATGGAACTCAACGCTACTCCAGACATTTTGAAATGAGAAAGCTTTCTGGATGGGAAGCGAAATGTCTTTAAACTTAAACCAAGTCCAGTGGATTGTTTTATACCTTTGTTGGAATGACTATGACCTGGATGACTGAAATTCTTCACCAGCATGAACATGGCATGCATCAACATTGATATTTAGTTACAAGTAGAAGAAAGTGTCACTCAGTTTTGATTATATTCCCTATTTTTTGTTTCCTAAAAAATGTTAAACTACACATTTCTTTGTATTTTGGCATCAGAGACATTTTTAAATATAATAATCCTTGGCAAAGAGCCAGATACGTATTTCAGCCATGAGTCCTTCTGGATTTGCACAAATAAGTCTTTGATGGATGTAGGGTGCTTTCCTGACCCACATTTATCTGAACTACAGCTGCATCTTGATGTTAACAGGGACTTTAAATCCAAAATTAAAATATTAAAAGTTTAAAAGGTCTTTAGACCAAAATTAGAAAAACAATAAAATGTAGTATTAAAAAGAAATATGTTCGACTCCAACATTTCCAGTGAACATACGGGGCAGAAAAGTGTTGAGGGAGTTTATGAGTAAGCTTACCTGTGTTAAAATCATTCAGCGTTGCCCCTCAGAGATCTAAACACATCAATCATTGATGGGAGAAAAGTGTTGTTCACTACAGAAGGACTTGCAGTAGATGGAGAGACATGTTTGGATTCTTTGAGTGTTTCTCACTGGCTTTCCAGAAATTCACTCTCTTACAGACGCTGTCAAGCTGAATCCAGTAGCCCGGCACTCCCCTGCGTCCCCCCCACCTCCACCACCAAAATAATTGCAGGCCACCCTTGGCTGTCAACTAATGTCATTGTCTCATTAGTGCTCACATTGGTTCTGTCTTAGCTGCTACCATCAGGAAAGGTCAGTGTGGCGTCTCCACATGGAGACATGGCACACTTTTCTGGCTGGGAAAGCTTTAACATGCTTTCCTGGCTTCTTTCTTTGTTTTAGTTTTTGTTGTATTTCGATTTTTTTGTTTGTTTTGTTTGTTTGCCAGGGGGGGTAATGACTCCTCTCAGATGGCTGAGACAGCTTTCTATTCAATTTAATTAAATTCCAAATTACATTGTTAATCCAAAAGGGAAATTATATGTGGTAGTAACTCATAGTGGGTTTATTCAATTAGTCATTATTTATGACAAGAGAGGTAGTTAAGAAGTATCTACTGTAGCAGTCGGTCTTGTGCACCTTGTCTACAGAAACCCTGGCATGAAGATAATCTGACAATGAGTAATTTTTTTTAACCGTCCTCTAAAGATGATCTCCTTCGTTCTATGAAGAATTCTTCTATGTAGGTGTAGTTATTTCCAAAGTTCATAGAGGAGTTCCTCCCTTGAGCATGTTTAATATCTCTGTCTCCTACCGTGGCCAGAAAGTGTGGCAGAGAGACATTAGAGTCAGAGATAAGATTCTTTTTGCCAAGTATTAGTAAAACACATGCCACTGCATTCCTGATGTTCTGGCAGGATCCTCAGACTTGGAGCTTTTCTAACTTGTTTCCTAAAACCCTGACAGTGTCCAAAAGGACTGATGGAAATTGGCACCTTCTTTTCAGTTCAACTGTAACTTGTTGAAGTAGTTGAAGTTATCTTTCTAGTTTATTTAAGATTTTACATCATTTTAGATTGAACTTTCCAGATATAAAGTGTAAAAAAGACAGATGAACATGTGAATTTTTTTTTTTATTAATTTTAGCTGAATAGTTATATCTGGTTTTTATCCTTAGGCTATAAAGATAAATAATGCCATAGTTAAAATTTTTCAATACAATAAATTTAGTTTTTTTTTTAATCATTTTAACTTAAAGCATTCTGGAAAGGGTTACAGTGAAAAGCCATAATAGCCGATGTCTATCTATATCCATAAGTTTTTTTAGATTTTAAATGTAAAACAACAACACAGGATAACACACTAAATTACTTATTCATTTTTTGGTAGTAGCTGGCATCAGTGTCTGACACACAACTCTATAAATGCACAAATGCAGTAAGCTGGTTGTTTTCATTTAGTTCCTGCACCCCAGTGATCACAAGCTTTTAAGAGACTAAGAATGGTTCAAACCCAGCTGGATGTAAACAGGTCCGTTTACTTAGAATGTGAGATTGTTACCATGTAACTGGCAAACTTATATAGAATGACACGAAAAAGGCTTTAGGGCAAACTGTGTCACTGCTCAGAGATATAATTTACTTGGCAGCCCTTATTGACTTGGAGCTCTCTTCTCGGGAATGTCATGAATTGGAGGAATCTAGAAACAATTTTTTAATCTCCCTGGTTGTGCACAACTTGCAAATCATTCATTCAGTCAACCGGGGTTGCATGCTCTTTCACTTGCAATAGTATCTGTACCACTTGAGCATTTTTTTGCTTGTTTTTAGTTTTTTGGGGAAGGATTTGATTTTAAAGGCAAGCACAAAATACAGCACAGGTATGCATTCGAAGAAAAAATACATGCTAGGACTACTAGGACCCGCTAGGACTTTTGTAGTATGTTTCTACCAACTTTGCTGCAGCAGAGCAAAACCCTAATCTCTTTTTCATAAAAAAAACCTCAACCCATTCAACCCTTTTTCAGTTTATTTCTAGTTTACCGTATTTTCACGACTATAAGGCGCACTTAAACGTCTTTTTTTTCCCTCAAAATGTGCGGTGCGCCCTATGTGTGTTGTAACTGCGACTTTTGAGACCACCTCATTGAGGAGATGATGAAAGAGTGGCTGAATGTAAGGAGACCAGGTGTTTTTTTTTTCACCCCTCACCATCGCTGTTAATATGTAACTCCATGCGTGCCCATCTCACAGCTGATGTGAAAAACATGGGGAAACAAATTAACACTGTGCTCGCTGTTCAACCGCTCGACATCGGTGTGAACCGGACCCAGCAGGTGCAGCAGAAGCAGCAAGTTTACATGCAAAGTCAATGGTTGACGCGCATATAGGCGCAGCAAAAGGTCCCGCAGCGCGTTTTGGTGCAGCACGTCGGGAGCGTTTAAGCATCTGACGCACCGCCAACGCGCTGCTGCTGCTCGAGATGGAAAAATTGAAGTTTTGCTGCTGGACGCGCCGCATCAACCAATCAGAGAAGCTGATCTGGGAGCTGACAGCGAGACAGACACAGCGCTCTGATGACATATGATATTAAATTAAAAAGGCTGGATGGATGAGGAGATGATGAAAGCGTGGCTGAGGGAGGTGTATGTGAGGAGAACAGGTGTTTTTTTCCACGCATCACCATCGCTGCGTGCCCATCTCACAGCCGATGTGAAAAAAAGATGAATCAAATGAACGCTGTGCTCGCCGTTATCCCGGGGGGTCTGACAAAGGAACTTCAACCGCTCGACATCGGTGTGAAGCGGCCGTTCAAAGTAAGGCTGTGAGAGCGGCGTGGGAGCGATGGATGACAGACGGAGACCACAGTTTGCGGATGGACTGTAGATGCTTGGACTAACGTGTCTGCTGGCTCTGTTGTTCAAGCTTTCGCAAAAGCCGGCATTATTTCTGAGGAGCCGCGCTGCACAGAAAGTGACTCTGACAGCGAAGAAGGAGAAATTGGCATGTCTGATTTAGCGCAGCTGTTTAATTCAGAAACAGAGGATGATGACTTTGATGGGTTTGATTAATACTTTGTAATAAATACATGAATAAAGCACAATCATACTCAGTTTTGCTCCCGCTCTATTTTTCTACCTGAAAACTTAATTCAACAGCAGCCTCTGGGCGGGTCTCCTCCTCTTCACCGCGGTGGCTGGCAGGTGTTTTTTCATCTAAATAATCTAAATCTTGCAGCTATATTTGCTGTGATCAGTGGGAATAAAGTAGTTTTAATATGTTTTTAAGTGAGAAAGTCCACCTGAAAACTTAATAATTGCAGTCAGTTCATCCAGATTATCTATTTCTGTCGGAGGCGCTCAGACCCCCACATACCAGCGCTGCGCCGACAGTAGAAATCCCTTCATCAGCAGCCTCTAGGCTGGGCAGCCTCCGGGTTCATGCAGTGGCTGGCAGGTGTTTTTCATCTAAATAATTTAAACTGCAGGCACCAGGATACCGGCAATACAAGCAAACATATTCCGTCGGCAGGTTTCAGGATTTTAAGTTGATTTAGGAGTGACCACAGCGCTGTGTCATCTGCGATGTGTCTGTCTCACGGCCAGCTGCCAGGTTTGATTAATACTTTGTAATAAATACATGAATAAAGCACAGTCATACTCAGTTTTGCCCCCGCTGTATTTTTTAAATACGCAGTAGAGGTATTTAAAGGTAGTAGAGGACATGTACCTGTATATAAAAAAACGCGCCCTATAGTCCGGTGCGCCTTATGTGTGTGTTAAATACAGAAATGGGACACATAACTGAGAGTGCGCCTTTTAGTACGGTGCGCCTTATGGTCGTGAAAATACGGTATTTGTTATTCTGTGTCTTTGTAGTTGTTTTCTTTCAGTTTGATATCTCTTTAGTTACTCTCTGTTGCCCCATTGTGCCTGTTCCCTCCCCTTGGCTCCCACCTAGTTAGTCCTATTCACAGCTGCTCCATATCAGCTCATTAGGCTATCCTTTGTTCTGTTCCCCATATATACACCACCTCTGCAGTCCCTGTTTGTTGGTTTTGTGTTGTTTTGTTGCATTTTGTTGTGTGTACTTTCCCTGATGTTTAGTGGATTTTGTCGTTTTGTTTTCAGTATTTTTACTGGATTTTTGCCTCAGTCACATGTTAATCCTTAATTAAATCAGCAAAACTCATCTCCATCTACTCATCTCTGCATTTGGGTCCTCAAAGCCTTCACCCCACTGAAAAAAATAATGCAACCGCTTTCGGCGTTTACTTAATCCTATTTAGTAACTTTAACACAATTGTTTTATGTCCAACCCAATTAATACAAAACAATTTTGTTAGAGTAAGTAAATATGATCAAGTAAATGGGAAAAATGGTTGCATAGATTCCCATAAAGAAAAATGTCAAAACATTAACTGACTAATTTAATTTTCTGAATAGATTTTGATTGAAAAATAAACTATAGGCAAACATGTGATGAAATGTTGGCACTGGTACTAATGTGTGTTGAATTGTTATGAAGTTGCTCATGGGGTTATTTTTCCAACCTGAAAGAAAGAAAGTTACATTCAGTATGACGCAGACTCTCCCTGCATTTGACCCAGAGCCACTGTAGAATGATGCCAAGCCACTTCTGGCAACTAGGCCTCTTTTTAAGATTGCCGAGCAAGTCCAGGGAATCCAATGACTGAAAAGGATTTTTTATTTTTTTTATTTAGACATTTGCTTTAAAAAAAAAAAAAAAAAAAAAGTTGCTTTCATCGTTCAAATAAAGAGCTAAAAGAACCACTTTGCCTTAACTAGGAAAAGGGAATTTAGAAATTATGAAACTTCCCTATTAAGAGAAAGTGGGCATGTGTTTTACTGGGCAGGTACAGTGCATTCAAGGTAGGCGCTTCACTGCGGCCATTTTCCAGGACAGAGGACAAGGACTGCACAGACTTGCATAAATTGAGCAAATAACACTTTGGACATCAAGGAGGGAATACAATGGTAACACAATAAAGCTTAAAAAAAGATTTTGCATGATATAGGCCCTTTAAACTATTCCCCATGTTCAGGGTCATTTCTTTTTTCTGATGAAAGGTAGATACTGTAAGCCTCCATCACAGTTTTCAGTCCTAGACAGCCTTTAACAGGATTTTTTCCCCATGATTTTTTTATGATTCCTTCCATTTATTTTTTTATCACCTCTTACCAGCATAGCTGTCATTGGTGAGGAAAACATTCCCCACAACATTAAGCTGCAACCTCTGGGTATAACAATTAAGAGAGTGGGTTAGGAACAACGTGCAATGTTGATTTTATTATGATATTTCACATGAATCTAAAAGATAAACATAATCTGAGTGTCTTCTTCCCCATGTTTGGCAAATTACAAAATTAAAAATATAATGCCTTTTTGGGTTATGGTTTAGATTTACCAATGGCAAGACGTACAGTGTGAGGCATTTGGTTCATTATACTCTCACCTAAGCTTTCCATCACTGCAGCTCAATTATTGCTGTTCTTGCAAGAACTTTCCATTTTAAGTGCTTAATTTTTGGAGTGTGTGACCTGTTATTTTCACTTTGAAATATTGTCCTTCCCAAGTTTTTGGGTCTCTGCATCTCTTTCATGAAACAATTGGAGGGTATTTAGCGGTTGCCTGTCGCAAAATGTATTATAAACAATACCATTTAACCACACAAGTGCTAATGTGTGAGAATAGGGGCCAGCACTAGATGCAATCAACAGTAAACAAATGCCCTCAGGCTACTAGGTTGTCAGACTTATCTTCTGAAAAAGGGTGTGGCCCAAGGAATTGGGGTGATAATTATAGACAAGGTGAATCATTTCTATCCAATCAAATAATCTTATAGAGGCTCTAAGCAGGGTAATACTTGCTAGGTTTAGAGATCTTAAAACCCTGGTGGGTTTGAGCTATAACCCAGTCTGAGGAGAGGGGGTTGGCACGAGTGTATCAACAACGGTCATGTCTTGGTTGGTCTGTTTGGTCCATTCTCTCTCCATGTTCAGATGTGGGACTAAACAAAGCAAGATGGTCAAAGTGTAGGTCATTATAGAAGTAAACCTGCTTTAACCTTCTCAACAACTGTTAAAAACACATTCTTACCCTTCTGGTTCAGAGATATGTAGTACTCCTTGTTGGTCTATGGTATGAAATCCTAATAAAATACATTGCACTATGTGATTAAAGAAGAAAAAGCTCAATCAGTATAAACACTCTTGTAAGACATTGTATTTATACTTGCAGATGCAAACACTTAGTGTAAGTCCCGGTTTGAGGCAGAGCCCATTTTTTCTGACCGCCGTGCTTCCTCTGTCTTGTTTCTCTCCTTCAGAGACCTGAATGTGGCTCAGATGTGCAGCCCCTAAATGTGTTTGAGCTTTTCAAATCCTATTCAGATTGGAGAGAGGATGAAAGATGACAGGTGGAGAGGCACAAACAAGAAAACCTTGCTGATGCCCTGTCTGCCAAACTCCTGTGATACATCTCTGCTCCAAACTCTGATCTGAATGAGACAAAAAAAAGCAAGACCCAATTTATTGCACTCTGCTGCCAGCCTTTCATTTTTGTGACTGGCGCCAGGGTGCTTATCAACTGCAGAACTATTAGCCGTATCAAATCAATGTGTTCATTGCTCTCTCTCTCCTCCATTGCTTGCATCTTTTTTTTTTTTTTTGACTCTCTCTCCCCACATCACTCCTTTTCCCTCCCGTCCTCTCTGGCAGACAGGTCAGATATTAGAAACCTGTATTATCAGGTCATCCCAGGATGCTGGTGGAAAAGTTGATTTGCAACGCCCGATTGAATCTAGTTATCCTTCATCCGTTTTTCAAGCCCCCAGTCAGCTGCCCCAGAAGACAGGAGCTCAATGGCCTATCTACACCGAGGTGCCACAGAATAAAAAAATAACCATTCACAGAAAAATGGGGGAGGGAAAGAGGAACAGAGATTGAGACTAAGAAGCAAACCGACGAGTGTTGCTCTAACGTCACAGATTTGCACAGCTAAAGGGAATGGGGAGCTGTATATACAGCTCCGGCACCCCCTCACCCTTTCTAAACCTTTATCAACTGGCATTATACAGCCATTTATCAGTCAGCAAACAAAACATGTCACACCCGCATTCTGGGCTCCGCCAGCGCATACATCCAGAGGCAATGGAGAGCAAACCATTCAAACCAGTAAAACAGTTAAATCCTTAGAGAGAGAGAGGCCAGCAAAGCAGAGGCCACAAAGGGCATTCATTAAACAACTGGAACCTGCACTAATTGAACCCAGCTGGTGATAAAGGAAAATAGAGAAAGGGAATATTTATCTCTTGACTGGGCTTCTATGACTGAGTGGGCAACAGCAGCACAAAGAGAACCATTATAGCTTTATCTTCTCAAATAGAAGGGAAAGTGAGTCTTGGCTGCAGACCGGGGCGACAGCAGTAGCATCAGAGGAGCACAAAAAAAAGGGATGAAAAGAGTGAGGTGACTGATAGGGAGAGTGTGGGAGCTACAGGAGAGGTAAAGGAAATAATACATGGAGCGAGAAGAGAGGTGAGTAGCTCGCAGGAACACAATTATCAGGAGGTATAGGCATGACATGTGTCTGCCAACTATACTGCCAGGTATGGGTCCTCGATCAGGGAAATTAAATTACTAAACACCTGATTCTGGAGCTGAACTGACCCAACACTGCAATGGCAACTCTGTGCCTATTTAATTCAGTGCCATCTAACTTCAAGGGACAAACAGATTGTCTATGACAGGTGTCCAGACTACGAAACAAGGAACATTAGAACACAATGATTTCATGCCAAAGTGAAGAATCAGTTGCAAACTTCTCATTGAAATTTGACACAAAGCTGTTTTTTAGGGCACAGATGATGGGTTTAAGAATAACACTCGATCTCAGTGTCTTTTTTTGTTGCAAGACAGAAGAAAGTTGCAAACTTCCCATGCCATTTGGCAGGAGGCTTTTAAAGGTCACATATCGAGCTTGCTGACAACATTTTAAAAGCTTGCAACACTTTTTTTGTTTTGGATTAATTGTAAAAAGATTGACTGCCATCCAGCAAAGACATCTTTGCTTTGTTTATATTATCCTAATACTGTTATTTCTAAAGGTCCAAAAATATTTACATGCAACCAGAAAATTCCTCTTTGTGGCAACAATTACCACATATTTTTAAAGTTTGCACCTCACTTTCAGAAGTATAAAAAAAGAGCAAAAACTGCCACTGTAGTTGAGTTTCTAATTTGAAAAATGGTTTTGCTCTCATATCTGTTTGCATATTCTCCACCAATGGATTCATGGACTTTGTTCATTGGAATATGATCCTCATAGTGATGAAGGCACTGAAAAAGGTTTGCACACAGTGTCTGCTATATTGCAGAAGCAAATCTCTTAAGATCTTCTTTGAAGATCTGCTCTGCTTGCAAAAACATGTTTGTACCTGTTTTAGGAGATGCAAATCCTTCTGAAGATCAAGACCTAGGAGTTATTACCTAAACATTTTCTAAAAACATGATTAGTAAGATAAGCTAAACCCTGAAAGCACAGAACTGCAGAATCTTTTTCTCTTATCAAATCTAGACAGCTGTGAGGTAGATTTCCCTGAGCCGCTCATTTATTTGTAAGACAAGCCCCAGTTCTGTTTTGTCCTTTAAATTTAATCTAAAACGTAGTTGCTGTCTTTAACAAATTACCCTTACATAGGATTTGAATTATTGGCACCAGTGCAACTGCAGTTAAAGCCCCCCAAAACAAAATGCATCACTCTGTGTGTCTTGAGGTTTCTGGCAGATCCTTTCTGACATCCGAGCCAAATGACGTTTGACTGTTTGGCTTTGGAAACTTTTAATGGAGTTTATTCTGCAATCAACCTAGCAGGGGGAGTTGGCTGAACTCTGGCTTTGGTGTATTGATCTTCCCCAATGTGTTTAAGGGTTGAGGTCACCAGAATCGCCTCCGCAGCTGTAAAGAGGTCAATAAAGTCAATAAAGTAAATGAGGTAATTCTGCTGTAAAACATCCAACAACGGTCAATTTCCATTTTAGAAAGCTTTTTATATGTGACAGACAATTGTATACATATGTCAGCATGTCAGGTTGTCAGGCATCGCTATTAGACAAGGATAGATTGAATTTGGCCATGGCCACAACATGTTTGTTCAGAGAAACATTTCATTGTGAACAAATCACCTTTTGTGATGTCAAAAGATAAATTACTCCTCTGTCTAGATAGAAGATGAATAGAAGCTAACCTTAAACTAAACCAGGAGAGATAACAGTCAGAAAGATTAATATAATTCATCAGTATATACGTGAGATAAGAGTATTTGCTTAAGGAACAGGTGAAATATGCAGCACTTTGCACATCCAGAGACTCACACACTTATACTCTTGCCTGTTCATCTTTACAAGCTAATCAGATAGGATCAGATTTGAGATTCTGTCAAAGATTCTTAACTGGATTCACTTCTGGACTTTGACTTTGAGTCTAATGTTTTGATCGATTAATAATTAAAACAAATTTTGTGAAAAACTTTGTAAAAGGTGTTACAAAAATGACTTAGAAAAGTGGAAAACAGATGGAGCCTTATGCAAATGAGCGATAAATGATTACACCTGAAAAACAGTAAAAGAAATGCACACGCCAGAAGATAAAATAGATGATTAATTCAATTAATTGTAATAAATTAAAATGTTGTAAAATATAACTGTGGGGATTTTTATAAAACAATTGACAATATTTTTTTCCAACCATAAAACTAAGAAAGGGTTTTAATAAAAATGTAATTAAGTCGGCAAATAACTACACTGTTAAACAAAATAAAGCGGAAAGGTGAGAGACCTAATTTTAAAATGTTCAGGTTTATTTTGCTTTAGACTCTTAGATACACTTTTAACATAACCTTCAGAAAAAAAAGAAAGAATTTAACTTTTGTCCATAAAGAAATGTTAAATAAGGAATTAGCTGTGATTTGTACTGTTCTTTAAGAACGAAGTTAAGTTATGGTCACACTCAGACCTGATTACTCCAGACCTACTGAAATAACAATAATCCAAAAATAAATAAATAGAATCTGGTTGACCGCATGAGGGAGAAAACTTGTGTGGTTTGGAGAAAGCTAATGTTTGAAAGCACACCAGCATATCCACCTCTAGATGCCTCGGGCTTGGCTGATAATAAGATATCCTTATCTAAATAATTTAAATGTGTCAAAAAAGAAAAAAAGAAAAGAAAAGTGAACTAAATTGAATTTTTTTGGAGAGCACTCCAATACAATAGCTTCAAAAATTATAAATAACAAAAATAAAAAATAATAACTTGGGTTTTTGTGATCGCTACTTTTCTGTTTTCACTGGCTTCATGTTTTTCAATAAAATCTGCCCAGTTTTCCTTCTGGTGTTAAACATTCCCATCATGGTGAATGCCGTGCTTTGTTTCACTGTGGGAATGGCTTTTTTTCTGCCACATGTAGCCTAAGTAACCAGACTATGATTGAAATATTAGTTAACTGCCAAAAATGCCAATAGATGGCCATAGACTATCAGTCATTTTAAAATTAGTGTTGTGTGGAAATGTATGAGGAATGACAAAATAATTAAATCAGGCATCATCACAAATGAGTACAAAGCTTTCCCAGCATCCCTCAGGACCTTTCCAGAAGTTGTCCTCATTAAAGTTTTATCTTACCTACCAAGAAGGAGAGAAATTACTTTTTTTTAGGTGACCTGTGATGATTGTGACCTGTTATGTTCGATAGATCAGTCAATAATCAAGACTTATGTTGTAGGATTCAAATGTTTGAAAATCTATTTCAGATTATCATTAAATGAATTAAAATGATTTACTCTAAAACTTCTTATATAATATTAATATCACAGAGTGTAGTTAAATGTAAGTCACATGGCAGATATTTCCTGTTACTTAACAGTTTTACAGTACCATAGTACACAGTGACAATAAGGTAAAATAATCCTGTTTAGGTTTTACAATAAACACTGGAATCAAAATACAGAGGACTCATTTGGACATTTATTTAATTTAATTTGAACAGAATAAATAATTATTGCTTACTTATGAGACATAAATAGTTTATAATAAGAAATGTTTCTATTAAAGTTGGTTTTTAATTTTGGAGTTAAGATAATAAAGAAGATTCCATTGGTGACCCAGAACTAGATCAACCAAAGAGGATAATGTCCAGATTCAGATTTATTGCCTTTGATTTTTTAAGAATTTTACATTGTCTCCCAAACTCAGCATTCAGAAATTAAGTAAAATGTATTCAAGCATTAGAGGGAAAAAAAAAATGAATGACGGAAACATTTTGTACATCTGTGTGTATCTGTAACAGAGGTCTGGAACTTTACCTGAGATTATCGCCCAGGTTCATTCCTGGTCCAATTAACATGAATCAAATTAGTGGCTCAATACAAGGACTTTACAAAACTTGAAGACAGGCAGAATAGTGTGCTATCATCTATTTGAGCACCGGGTTCTAATCAGAGGAGTAATGTTTCCCAGAAGGTTTACAAAAAGAAAAAAACATCTTTTAGAATGATTTTGATGAGATGATTTAGAATTTATTCCAGTGATGTTTAACAAAATCATTGATATAAGCACAAATTACAGAGGAAGTCTTTACCTTTTTTGTCTTAAGCCTACCTTCTCGACCATATCTGTGGGAACAGCATAATGGCTCTGATCTAAGTGTTTCTGATCTACTTATCACAAAGCTACATCGTTTTTCAGGATGTGCCTTTCAATGCACCATAACTGCTCTCAGGATCTCCTCCAAGATCAGAGTATAAGGTAAAAACAACCTCAGAGGTCATCATAGGTCATCTTAGCCTTCAGCATTGGAATGTCATTCTAGCTGACTTACACAGAAAGTGAAAGGGCATAAAAAATGTGAAGTTATTTATAACATAAAATAAAATAATTTAATCATCAACATGGATAACTGATCATTTGATTTAGCTGTGTTAAAGCAGGGATGTATGTAAAAGATGCAGGGCACTAGACCTGAGGACTGGAGTTGGAGGCCCATGTGAGACATTTATTTGTCCAAGCCCAGGATCACACAACTGAAACTGTAAAACAAACTTGCTGCTTATAAAAATAGTTGAACCATAGATGATGCATTAGGCACTAGGAAGAACATATTTTTAGAAAACATAAACATATACGGTAAACACAGGATTTCTGAAGTATCTCTTTAAGTTGCATCTGAGGCAGGAACCTCTGCAGAGACATCAGGTTAGTGACCATGTCTTTCTGACAGTGGATGATAATGAATGTGTCACTAGCCTGGTCTTATGGTTCAGTCCGAGCCCAAAGGGTGAGGTTGGTTCCAGATGGTTGGCTGCCAACGTGTTGTGGTGGTGGCCGCACTGAGAGTCCTAGACGCTGATGTATTGGTGGTTGGAGGACAGGCAGGAGATCGGAACTGAGCAGACACATGTAGGAAGGATCCAGAAGGCAAAACCAAAGCAGATGTTGGTGACGTGCTTGGTAGTCAGTGCCAGGAGGTCAGAGATGCGGTGAGGTGTCGAGGGAGAATCCAGGATGGAGGCGGATCACAGTCTCAGGTACGCTACACAGACATCCAGAGATCCGGAAGGAGTCAGAAGACAGGTCAGTCAAACAGATCAGACGAGAACAGGAAGGCTCAGAGGTACAGAGGCAGAACAGGTCAGGATCAGGCAATCAGAAAACGATCAGGAAAGCTAAAGAACTCTCGCGAAAGGCTCCACAAATCTGGCCCTGATGAATGGTCTGAAGGCTGGTTAAATAGAGGCTGAAGCAGGATAAGCGCTTCATGAGAACAGGGCAGAAATAAGCGGGTGAGTGAAAGGAGCAATCAGACCAGACATCAGTGGCAAAATCATCACACCGTTTGGGTTGTCCCAGAGCCCTGAAACACTTCGCTGTTTGAAATTATTTGCCGATATATAGAAGAACTTAATTGAAGACGAAGAAAGCCTGTCAAATTTCGAAAAATGGCAACAAAAAGTCATTACCATCCTTTGTTCAATCAACATGCTCATAAAAATACTGCTGTTGATCTTAATGGGTTTTTTTTGACACGATGAGCCTTAAGGACATGACCCTGCTTACGTAGGTGCAATCCATCGCTTCGCTCTAATGTCCATTTTTATCACCAGTTTCTGTGTCCTTATTCACCCAAGGAATGTAAACAAATACCTATAGCTGGTAAAGATTGGGACTACAACCTAGACACTGTGAGAACATATACCCTGTCAAGCCCTAAAGGCTGCACAAAGTTTTACTTTTGAAAATCAAACCAATTAGGGATGAATAAAACTCCTCAGATTTGTATTTCAAAATGTTTACCATTTTCCTTTTTATCCACATTTATACAATAATTTGTGCATATTCCCAATTAAATGCAGTAAGTTTGTGATAATGAAAAAGTATCCACAGGCACCACAGGGCCTGAGTGCATTTGAAAGGCACTTTAGTAAGTTATCTAATGAATCTTATACTGCAGACTTATATGGACCTGAGGATATGAATACAGTTACATGAACTAGCCACAAGTGCCCACTTTTTCAAACCCCTCACCATAACTTCTTGATATATAATTTTTTGCCTAACATTATGTCCCATGTCTTCGATTGAGCCCTGTTATAGTCACTGAGGTAATAATGAGGCAGTGCTTCTCTTTTTAATTGCTTCAGAGAGGCTCTTGTGGAGGTGAGTGTTGATGGGCCATCTGATTCTATGAAAAAAAGGGATGTGATTTCAAGGAAAGTACAAACAGTAAGCTTTTATCGTGCAGCCTATCCTGCAGAGAGCTGACAATTGACTGCGTGTGTTCCACATAATGGTTTAAAGCTTAAAATTGCCTACAGTGCAGAATCAACGCTGCGTGTAACATTTTCAATTATTTCTTTTTCAAAAGCCCCAAAATCATGGTTTTACCCTTTGAAAAAAAAGTCTGACTGCATCGACTCTATGCTCTTAGGTGATTTTCAAAATATAATTTTCTTTTTATAATACAATGTTCGAAATAAAGAGCAAAGGTTTGCTAGAGGGAATAGAATTCACACACTAGAAGTTCAATGCAATAAAAACTGAAAAGACATCAAAGCAAATTATTACTCAATGTATAAAACATGGCATTTTTATAAAGTTTGACATATAATGCTTTTAACTGAGACGACCATTGGTTGCGTTGACTTTTTCTTTTAAATACGGGAGCCGGTTGTAGGAGAGTATATTTTTGTAGGTGAGTGAATCATGTCAATGCTTCTGGTGTAAAGGTGTCAAATAATCTCTGCCACAGTTCTCTTTGAATGGAGCTCAACAGTTTCAGACTGAAATGAGAAAGAAGGGACTCTATTCAACAAGCCCAGCTTATTCAGCTCCACAAGGGGTAGAACAAGAGCTAAGGAGGGCTTGAAAAACAATGGGTCAGAGGCGGATGGAAATATCAAGCACCTAGGACAGACAGACGGACATCACACCAGGCATCCTGAGATGGAGGGCTTGGTAGAACCTATTGCTTGATGCCACAGGGGAAATAAACGGTCTAAAATAGGCACGTGGGCAGGAAATGGATTTTATAGGAGAACTAATCAAGAGGGCAGTTTTAGAGGGGCACAATTTAGATTTTGATTGGATTCCTTCTGACGGTGGGGTTATCAATGTGTCTCTAACCAGGAGGTGTAATTTGATCTTTGATGTCCACATGTGGTCCTGATGTATGTCTTGTTAGATAGGTAGTGACTCCTGTGTGTGAGTGTGTAACAGTCGCATGTGTGTTTATGAATATGTGTGTATATTATTGGGATGTTTTCATTATAGCGCCTGTGTTTCAAGCTATTTTTGTCTCAACAGGCTGAATAACTCCAATTATCATTAGAGTTAAACCAGTAAGACTACAAAACCCCATAAAACTGTTAAACTGATGCTATCATATAAAACTCTGGAGAGGAAGGACAAGCTCAACTTCAACTCCTCCACTTTGGCTAGCTTTGCATCAACTGCTTCACCACCTCAGCATATTATATTAAGGAAAGCGGTTCAAAGGTAGGACAAGGATTTGGTGCATACAAATCAAGCTGTCATTATACAGTAGCAGCCATTCCAAATGGCCCTTCCCAGTCAAACGCCAGCTGAATGGCAGCCTACTCCCCTGCGACTCCCAGCATAATCTCCTCCAACTTCCAACCACTGACCTTCTAATGGGTACGCAGCTTTTTTACCTGACTCCACCCTTTCACTGGACCAGCCATTGGTCCACCAAAGAAAGTGGGGAAATTTTGAATGGCTACTACTGTATCTATCAGGTTTAAGCAACATGGTATAATCTTTAGCCACTAGGGGCGCTAGACCTGTATCTTTTAGGTTGTCCTAAATAGGCATTCTGTGTAACATGACTCATTTAGTGACAGATCCAACCCTCGGAAGTTACACAGGTACGTTTTTGAGAAGGCCCACAAAGAGCACTGATACTGAAAAATGATTGAATATACCTATAATTAAGCCAATATGTGGGTCACATTTCCATTGTTTTGCCTCAGTGATGGACTTTAAACATGCTTTTGTTGTTTTAACATCTACAGTAACATGTCTGCAAATAAGCTGTTTTCAAAACCCTTCAATGAATAAACAGGAGGAAGACTAATGTCATAAAAAAAGCTTAAAGGGATAGTTCGGGATTTTTGACATGAATCTGTATGGCATCCCCATCACCAGTGTCATGCAATCACACTGACTTACCCCTGGCAGCATCCTGTGAGCAGAGTTCTCGTCCAGCTTTGGTCAAGCCGAAAGTAGTCCGGCAGGTTTGCTAGACCCAGCGAAATAAAACGTTCCCAAAACATTATGTGTTCAAAAGAGTGATATTTTTGCATCCCAAAAACATTGTAGTGGAAAAAGTCCCACGTCGTTATCACTTGGTCCTATTTTCTCTCTGTTTGTATCAGTGCGCACCATCATTCTGACAGCGAGCTCAACTTTTCCAGCTCATTTCAATGCTAACTTAGCAGCTGCGTTTACAAGCAACGCCACCGAGCTAGCTTTAGAGCTAACCAAGTTCATTAGACATTTACAGGATAGTGTTTGATTATATTTATATAAAGCCGGGTGTGTAAAGTAGGGAAGTTGCTGTTGTTTGTGATGCAGACAGCAGCTGCTGCAACTCCGACATCCTCATCAATGGAAAGGTTCTGTATCTCGGGCATTACTAAATCCCACTCGTGGCAACAGTAGCATTCCACCTCTGTCTGCATTAATTCGCACTTGAAACAAGTGCACCATGATTTGCCGGCCATCCTGGATATCGCAGCTCCAGCTAAGGCTCCTGCGGCTCCGGCTTCAGCTTCCATCACTTCTCTGTCCACCCTCTCTCTTTCTGCCCGATCTAACTCCATTTGTCGAAGTTCATCGTCAGTGTACTCGGGGTTCATAAAGATATCCCTTTAGCTCTAAGTGGAAGTCGATGTTTTCCTCGTCGCTCTCGTAGTCAGACATCTTCCCCAGTAGTAAACAATCACGAATCAAACAGGTAGGCCCTAGCTGTCAGGTGGTGTCGCGCGCACTGATACGAACAGAGAGAAAATAGGACCAAGTGATAACGACGTGTGACTTTTTCCACTACAATGTTTTTGGGATGCAAAAATATCACTCTTTTGAACACATAATGTTTTGGGAAGAGAAACGTTTTATTTTGCTGGGTCTAGCAAACCTGCCGGACTACTTTCGGCTTGACCAAAGCTGGACGAGAACTCTGCTCACAGGATGCTGCCAGGGGTAAGTCAGTGTGATTGCATGACACTGGTGATGGGGATGCCATACAGATTCATGTCAAAAATCCCGAACTATCCCTTTAAGCTATTTCGCTTAAGGAAAAGTTAAGCTGATCTTAAAGGGGAACACCTTTTTTTTTTACATTGGACCCTTGATTGTACATTATAACATCATGTTCTACTCACCCATAATAGTTTTGTGTCATTTGGAGCTGTTCTGACGATATTCAGTTTTGTAATATCCAAGTAACGTCTTCCTATGGGCAGCAAGTTGAAGGCACAAACTAAATTGTTCATCATTTATTCTTTATGGTACGCCAGCATTCAAAACATATAGGCGAATCACTGTCCCCCAGACATCCGCGGTTATATTTTTTATATTTATATATTTTTTTAAACAAAGCGGTGTGTGTATGACGATTGGGATAGTATCTGCATCCCAAGTTAAATTTATTGCTTGTTGTTAACCATGTACTGAGCAAAATTCAAAATGGGACAATTCTGAATTTTTTTAATTACATATTTTCAATATTCCATAAGAGGCAAAGTTCCTAAAATCCCCCCTTATTTTTGTCATGATAAGTTATTGTAAGAATTAAGTTTTGGGCTTCTGCTGCTCCTCCAGAGTTACCATTAGCCTCTTCGCTACTTCTCTGATTACTGATTTCTTTTGTCCAACTTCTTAGTTTAAATGGACATCCTTGTTTCGGTAGATCTGCAGTTAATCCATCCTTTTTTCGTGTTCTGACGCTGGATTGAACAGATTCTAAAGTAGATGCATATTTTAGCTCTCCAGAATGTCCTCTCTGTTTTGTCCACCAATGTTCTCAAACAAACCTCGAAGTTTAAACACAGAACAGCTTCATTTATAAGGAGGTTGAATTAAACAGCAGTGGTGTTCTAAGTGGGGGCCATAGGAAGAGCCAAGGGGCCTCTGTGACGATCTCGGCACTGGCTTAATCCCCAACTCGACACACCTGCCCACTCCACCCTGCCTGCTATTATCACTAATTGGTTACACCTCTATATATACCTCATCTGGATCTGTTCCCAGTGCCAGATCGTCTCAAACCAACGTTGAGTACCTTCCAGCATTTGAATCTTTTGCCTGCCTACCTGTTTCCTGACCTGTTTTTTTGCCTTTTTTCACCAAGCTTGCCTGATCCCTTATCTGTTCCTGTCTGCCTGCCCTGAATCCAAAACAGATCTGCCTCTGGACCCCCGCATCAGTTCTGCCTTGGATTGCCTTCCTGTGAGCCTGAATCCCACTCAGTCAGTGAGTAACGAGTCAGCCTAACCCCTCCTCTTCTCTGAACATATCAGTTAACGGACCCTGGATCGGACCTTGACCTCTCTTCTGGATTGCCCCTCTGTACCTTTGCTTGGACCCCATCACTTCACGGACTGTCTCTGGAGCTCATCGGCCTCAGTCCTCAGCAAACCATCCGCCGCTCAATGGCCACTGCTTCCACAAGTCCCTTCCTCTTAAGAACTCCTGCCCGGACCCAACACGGAGCCAATCGCCATCTCTGAGACCCAGTAACAGGGGATTTCCTGACTAAGAGCCGCCTGCCCGCTCCCTGTCCCACACACTCATAAATAAAATCTGTTGCATTCCACTGACCTGTCTGAGTTGTTTCCTGGGTCCAATTTACTGTACGTTACAGCCTCCTCTCATTTGTTTTTTCTCATTTTCATGAAATGTTATACTTTTCATCAACATTATTATTATACAGTATATAATTTTGATAGTATATCATATAAAATGAAAAAAATGGCCATATTTAAAGCTACAGTGTGTAATAATTACAGGGATATACAGTCAGAAATGTAATTGTGAGATAGCCTGGCCAAGTGGCTGAAGAAGGCAGTAGGCAGATGTCCAATGTAGCAGGTGGTTTATTTACATTGCAAAACAAGGGTGCAAAAAAAAATATTTACAAAAGAAATTTCCAAAAAAATAACTCAGAGGTTTACCATGGCTCAACAGAACATTAACTGAACTTAAATCAACCATAATTAATGTCAAGTGCACCCAGCTACACTGACCTGGTTCCTCTCTGTTCTGAACCTCACACAGCTCTGTCTTATACCTGTTTGGTCTGAAACACAAAATGGCCTCCAATGGACTCTTCCATTAACAAATGTGGCTGCTCCATTTACTCTCTACCTAGCTTGTGTTACATTCTATAACTTTAAGCAAAATGTTCTGAATAAACAACAAACAAATATTTACATCTAAATGTAACACTGGCAAGGATTTTAAATAGTTAACAAAATGTAAAAGGATTTTCATCCCCCCTCTTCCTCTGGTATCTTCCTGTGACCACAGCTCTACACAGGAGTCTCTAATTGCAGGAAGTGAGGTCACACTTCCTCCTGAAAGACAGGTAAGGTAAATTCACCAAAATAAAACAAAAGTTACATAATCAAACAAAACCTTGAAAAGTTATCACCTGATTTAAACCAAGATGTTTACTAAATTATCTGTAAAAATGCAAACATAAACAAACCCGGGATAGTAAATGAATGCAAACTACAGAATAAAGAGATGGTTAAATCAAGCAAACAAATAACAAATGTATAAACTGAGACAAATGGTGTTCTCACCCACGTTGTCACAGTAATATATTATACATAACTATGTTATTTATCATCATCTACGAGCTCAGCCTCTTAACCTTAATATTTGCGTTGCCTTAGAATTCGTTATTTATAATTACATAGGAGCGGGTCTCGCAGCCATGGAGGCAGACATCTTTGCGCTACGGCAGCGCAGAGCCAACAAACTAGCGATTGCGAGATTGCCAAAACGTCACAACGATGTAGAAAAAATAACGGGTATATTTATTATCTTAAGTCTACATGAAATCTATACCCTACACAGACTAATGAAATACTATCTGTAAAATTATCTATGTAAACAAACCTCATCACTTGAGAAGGTAGGTGAAGCGGACGTCGTGGAAGACATTTTGTCCTGTAACGCTCGCCGTACTGTTGGGGGGGAGAAGCGGTGGGGGGGAGATGTTCATGTTGCTGCAGTCTGCAGTCTGACCGCTAGATGTCGCTAAAAGTTACACACTGTAGCTTTAAATCTGACCTTTGAGGGTAACTGACTGAAAAGCCTTTTTCTCTATTGCAGTAACCACACTGTGAGTCTGGCCTTTTTTTTAACCTTTGAAGATACCAAAAATAAAACCTAAAGCACGTCTACAAGTGGACAATGACATTCGTATGATGCTGACGAGACTAGCGGTCCCCCTTCGTTCTGTTTTATTACCAATAGTTTGTTAAAATATTTGTTATTTAGTGGGATTAGAGCATTTGAACTGCATTGGTTAATATTCTTAAACCAAACAAAGGAAAAATACCTGAACAGGGATGCAATTAAGATAAACTTTCTGAAATATATATATATCTTTTACATTGCTTTGGAAATGGGCATCCCTTGCCAATTGTCGACGCTGTTTAGGGGCTGCGGCATGGAAATATTTCGCAAACCTTGTATCAGGTGACATATTAAACATCCACAATTAAGCAGTGATGTTTTATCTCATAAAATCCCAATAAAATATACTGGGTTCCATGAGAATACTGTAAGTCTCACATCCCATATGTAAACAGTAATAAGATAATATTCCTGAGGGTTAGGCTGAACAGTGAGCATATGGTACTATAAGAAAAGTTTATGACCTAAAGAAATCCCCTACACTGATTCTCTAGTGCTGTATTCTGTGGATTTAAATCCCATTTCTAAAGAATAAGGTATCTTAATTATTTCACACTCCTTCAGTAGTCATGCAAACACCCGATCATGGTTGGTTACAGCAGCCAGGCTTTTACAACCATCAATTAAGACCAGTATAAGGACTGAGCTGGCAATCAGAAAGCAATGTGAAAGCATCTGTGAAAAAGCGTATACCAAGTTCCATTTAAATTCTGGCCTTCATCTTTCTTTACTCTGTTCTGTCCATACTGCCAGGTAATATGGAGAGAGTCTTTTTAATCAAATAGGACATCTGTTGTTCCGACTGGCGATGTCTGCACACGATTTAGCTAGTAACGATGTTGGCATGCAGACAGCATTAAGTGGGTCTCTGTCCAAAGAGGTGATCTTCGCTGGAAAGTCAGTAGACTCATCTGTTAAAAAGTAAATCCTGAATTTAGCCAGCCACAAGCGTCATGAATAAGAACAGCTGGAGCAAAACATTTTAACTTAAAGAAAGTACTGCTTGCTGGGGTTTTTTTTGGCCTGATTGTGAAAACCTTTTTCTTTGACACTGAAATATACTTTTAATATCCTGTTTTGGTGAGATGAAGAGCAGAGGGCTCTTTTGAATCTGTAACACTAATCCCATTTATGTTGCTGCCAACACAAAGCAGAGCCAAAATATCATCAAAAACAGGCAGCTTTGATGCCAGGGCCAAGACTTTA